>NC_092713.1:309736649-310986649 GCF_047496885.1 Scyliorhinus torazame | reverse complement strand
AAGGAGAATTTGCTCCTCTCCAAACTGGGTGAATTGTGATTTACATCTAAAATTTCCACTGCGATGCGATGCATTTCCAGACGACAATCGAGCGCTATTTGAAAATAAAGGGAACAGGTAATATTTTGTCTGAAAATCTCTACTCGATCAATTCTCTCATTCACAAATAAATCCCCATTTTCCAGATTAATCTCCAATCGGACATTTGCCGAAACTTCTGTGCCGATCATTTTCGAACGTTTAGTTCTAAATCCTCAGCTACATTATCAACAAAGAACCCATGTTCCAGCTCCTCCGGAATTGTATAGCGAAACTGTCCGGCAACCTGGCCCAGAATGTCTTGAAAAATATGGATCTATGGAAAATGTACTATATATCAATACATTAATATTAAAATGAAGAATGCAAATACCCACCTTCGGCAGCTTTTCTGAACATGGCCGCACAAATACAAAGAGGTGCCTCTGTCTCTTCAAAACTGTTCTGTAATTCCCAGGTGGGGTAGGGGTCGATCTCACTGAATCATAGAGTGCTGAAGAGACACTTCGGCACATCGGGCCTGCACTAACACGTGAAAAACACCTGACATGCCTACCTAATCCCATTTGCCAGCACTTCGACCATGGCCTTGAATGCTATGACGTGCACAAGTGCTCATCCAGGTACTTTATAAAGGGTGTGAGGCAACCTGCCTCTACCCCCCTCCCAGGCAGTGCATTCCACACAGTCACCACACTCTGGCTAAAATCGTTTTTACTCACATCCCCCTAAACCTCATGCCCTTCACCATCAACTTGTGTCCCCTCGTGGCTGACCCTTCACCTAAGGGGGACAGCTGCTCCCTATCCATCCCACCCAAGACCCTCATAATTTTGAAAAACTTCATCAGGCCCTCTCTCAGTTATCTCTGTTCCAACTTAAACAACCCAACCCAATTCAACCTCTCTTCACAACTTAAATGTTCCATCCCAGGCAACATGTTGGTGCTTCTCCTCTGAATCCCCTCTAATGCAATCACAACCTTCCTATAATGTGGGAACGAGAACTGCGCACAATACTCCAGCTGTGGCTTCAGCAAAGTTCTATGCAAATCCTACATGACATCCTGCTTCTAATCTGTGCCTCGATTGCTGAAGGCAAATGTCCATATGCCAACTTCACTACCCTATTAACTTGGCCTTCTGCCTTCAGAGATCTATGGACACACACGCCAAGATTCCTTTGTTGCTTTGATCTTCCTAGTGCAATGCCGTTGATTGACTATTTTGTGGCAAATTACTCCTTCCAATGTGTATCACCTCACACTTTTCAGGGTTAAATTCCATCTACCACGTATCTACCAATTTGGTTATCCCGTCTACAACTTTCTATAACCCAAGACACTCAACCTCACTATTAACCACCCGGCCAATCTTTGTGTCATCCGCAAACTTATTATTTCCACCCCTACAAACCCTTGTAATTTACAAAAGTGTAGATGAAATCATATAAACATTTAACTTCGCCGTTTTCCATACTTAGGGCTGTTTTCCTTCACGTGTCATTTTATTGATTCGTAGTGACAGGAAGAGTTGCAACCAATAACTGCAGCAACTCTTCTTAAAGGGAGACTGTTTCGAAATCATTTCGAATGTACCGACCGTTATATTTGCGGATATCGAATTAAAATATCCCGAAAAGCACGTAAAAATGTTTTATTCTAAGGGAAGTCTGTGCAGCTGATGGTCAAGGCATTTTTGTGAATTTCACCGTTCACATCATCAATGGTCGCCACTGATTGTTCGACATATGGTCACACCGCCGAGCCAAAGCCGATTTCATTAATTCTTGAACAGAGATGGGATCATAGGACCAGGAGTAGGCCATTCAGCCCCTGAAGCCTGTCCCGCCATTCAATGAGATTACGGCTGATCTGCGACCTAACTCCACATACCTGCCTTTGGCCTATATCCCTTCATACGTTTGCTGATCAAAAATGTATCTATCTCTGATATAAAATTAACAACTGATCTCATTTCAAGTGCTGTTTATGGGAGTGAGTTCCCAACGTCTACCAACTTTTCAGTGAAAAAGTTCTTCCTGACATCTCTCCTGATTGATCTAGCCATAACCTTTAAACTATGCCACAGAGTCATAAAATATCCAACCAGTAGAAATGGTTTATATTTATCTACCCGGTCTTTCTCTTTTAATATATCGAATATTTCGATCAGGTCACAAGTTCAATTCCAGCAAAAACATGTCTAATTTGAGAAATATTTCCTCGTGACTCCAACCCTGTCATCCAGGTGTAATTTCGGTGAACCTACGTTGCACTCCCTCCAATGCCAAAATATCCTTCGTGAGGTGTGGTGTAGAGAACTGCTCACCGTACTCCGTGGGGTCGAATCAGGGTTTTGCACAGCTGCAGCATAACCCTTGTGTCTTAATATTTCAATCCTCCAGATATAAAGGCTAGCATTCCATTTGTCGTTTTGATTATGTTCTGCACATCTTCTTGGCATTTTTAGGACCTATGCACCTGAACCCACAAGTCTCTTTGAACATCCACTGCATCTAACCTCTTTCCATTTAGAAAGTATTCTGCTCTAACCATTTTTGGTCCAAAATGGATAACCACCCACTTGCTTACATTAGGTTCCGTCTGCCACAATTTTGCCCATTGACCGAGTCTGTCGATATCTCCTTGCAGTTTTTTTGCTATCATCTGGGCTGCCCAGAATGCCTGCTAATTTTGTATCATCCGCAAAATAAGAATATGGCATTCTATGCCATCTTCCAAGCCATTAATGATTAGTGTGAACAATTGAGGCCCCAACACATATTCCTGTGGTACACTACTAATCACCCCTGCCAATTTAAATAATTACCATTAACCCCAAAGTCTGTCGCCTGTCACTCAACCAGTTTCCTAATCAGTTCAATAGTTTGCCCTCAACTCCGTGGGCTTCCATCTTAGTTAACAGTCTATTGTATGGGTTTAATCAAATACCTTCTGGAATTCCATATCAGTGATATCCATAGGCATTCCCCTATTCACTACCTTAATCATCTCCTCAGAAAATTCAATAACATTAGTCAGACATGATCTTCCCTTCAGGAATCTATGCTGGCTCTCCCTGATCGACCGAAATATTTCGAGGTGTTCAGTTACCCTATCCCTGATAATAGATTCCAGCTATTTTCCCACCACAGTCGTTACGTTAACTGGTCTGTAATTCACAGGTTTCTCCCTTAAAGCCTTTTTAAAACGTGGAGTGACGTGCAATTTTCAAATCCAGAGATCAATGACGAAGAAAGACTTGTCAAGGTCGCATTGAACAGGTGGCGACCATAGAGTGAGAGGTCGCACATTTGGCAGCTCCCGCTCATGGTGGTCTTTTTATGGACTTTACGCGGGTTTGTTGCAGGAATGTTGTAGCGGAAAGGTGCAGAAGTAAGATCAGAAGAAATTGACCCCTAGTTTATGGAGCTGCGGTCCAGAAGTAATCAGAAAAGAACGAACCAGGTGATGGCAGTGAGTGAGAAGCGGACAACGCGTGTGGAGATGATGGATGAGCAGTGTCGGCCCCCGTCAGCTCAGTGTCGCTGGAGCAGCTGGTGAGCTTCTTAAATGAGAAGTTCACCCAACAGTGGAAGAAGAGTGCAGAATACCTGGCCCGGGCGGTGGAGAAGCGGTGGTTGACGGCGTGGAGATGAGACTGGCAGCCCAGGGACAGGTGATCCAGAGGTTGAAGGAGCAGGCGGGGGAACAGGAGGAAGAGCCTCGATGGCAGCAGAGATTGAGATGCTGCGTGAACAGCAGAAGAGACTGCTGGAGCAAGTGGAGGACCTGGAAAATTGTTCTCGGAGGCAGAACATTCTGATCGTTGGTCTGGTGGAGGAAATCGTAGGATCAGATTCCGATGCGTATGTGGGGAAGATGTTGGAGAAGCTGTTTGTAGAAGGTGTGTTTGATTGACTGTTGAAGGTGCATCGGGCCCACAGGGCACTGATGCGCAAGCCCCAAGGGGGTGAGCCGCCGAAGGCGATCGTGGTACGATTACATTGGTTCCTGGACAAGGAACGTATTATTGGATTGGATTTGTTTATTGTCACGTGCACTGAGGTACAGTGAAAAATAGTTTTCTGCGAGCAGCTCAACAGATCATTAAGTACATGAAAAGAAAAGGAAATAATAGAAAATACATAATAGGGCAACACAAGGTACACAAGGTAACTACATAAACACCGGCATCAGGTGAAGCATACAGGGTTGTAGTGCTAATGAGGTCAGTCCATAAGAGGGTCGTTTAAGAGTCTGGTAACAGCGGGGAAGAAGCAGTTTTTGAGTCTGTTCGTGCGTGTTCTGCGACCTCTGCATCTCCTGTACCTCCTTATGAGGTGGGACAGGCAGACGAGGCGATGCACTTGGGAAGATATCGAGATCCGGGTGTATCAAGACCTGAGAGCAGAGCTTGCGAAGAGGAGGGCGAGCTTTAATAAGGTCAAGTCGGCCCTATACATAAATGGCATAAAGTTTGGTCTACTGTACCCGGCTTGCCTATGGGTGACCTGTGGGGCCCGGGAGTTGTACTTTAGTTTGGCAGAGGAGGCAGCAGACTTTTTAAAGGAGAATAGACTGGCAGGAGAAGGAGGAGAATCTTGAACTTTGACTGTGGAGATCTGAACTATGTTCTGTAAATACTTTGGGTTTGCATTATTCAGATGTATTTCGGGGTTTTTGTTTGTTCCTTTGTATTTTTTATGTTCCGTGTGGTTTAGGCTGACATATAGTTCTTTGCTAAGGGAGGAGGGATGGGCCGTTGGGTTCGGACCTTGGGCGGGATGGTTTGTTTGTGTTTACCTCTTGCCTTTGTTTCGATTGTTTCAAATACTTGCACGAAGAGCCGCGGGGAGGTGAACCAGTAGGGGGGTGCGGTAAGATGCTAGGTGCCATTAGCGGAGGCTGCCAGGCTAGCTTTGCGGGCTAGTTCATGGAAGCAAAGTGGGGAGTGAGCTGAAGACCGATGTGTGGGAGGGGGGATGAGAGAGAAGGAGGAAGTGGGGGATTAGATGGGGGTGGGTGGGGGGAGTGGACTGCTGACGGGAGGGGACTTTCAAGGTGGAGGAGGAGGAGGGTGGATAATGGTAGTTGCCCGAGGGCGGGACTGGGGTGGTGTGCGACTTGGGCCGAAGATTGGTCTAAGAGAGGTTATGGTTGATCGGCAGAGGAGGGGGGCGGGGTGCCTCCCGACCAGGCTGGTCACGTGGGACGATCGGGGAGTAAATGGGCCAGTCAAAAGGGCCCATTTGTTCGCTCACTTGAGGCAACTGAAACTGGATGTGCCTGTGTTGTAAGAGACACATCTGAAGGTGTGGGATCAGGTTATGTTAAGGAAGTGACAGGTTGGGCAGGTGTTCCATTCCGGATCAGAATTTAAAACGATGGGGTGGCAATCCGGGTCCATAAGCGGGTGGGATTCGAGTTGGGGAATATAGAGATGTACGGGGGGGGGGGGGTTGATGTATTATGGTTAGTGGGAAATTGGAGGGAATGGCCATGGTGTTGGTAAATATATATGCCCAAACTGGGATGACGTTGAATTTGTTTGACGGGTGCTGGGGAAGATCCTGGACATGAACTCACATCGACTGATTATGCGGGCCGGGGGGGGGGGGGGGGGATTGCAGCACGGTCCTGGATCCAAGGCTGGATTGACCGAGTGCGAGGACTGGGAAGTTATCACCTGTGGCAAAGGAGCTGCGGGGGTTCATGGAGCGCATGCGGGTGTGTGTGTGTGTGTGTGGGGGGGGGGGGGGGGGGGGAAGAGGGGGGGGTGATCCGTGGAAATTTTCTTTTGGGGGGGGCAAGGACTAAGGGGTTTTCATTCTACTCCCATGTGCACAAGTTGTATTCCCGGATAGACTTCATTGTGTTGGACAAAGCGCTGCTTGCTGAGGTGGTAGATGCTGAATATTCAGCAGTTCTGGTGCCAAACCACGTCCCACGCTGAGTAGACCTACAAGTTATCAAAGGAAAGGCCCAGCGCCCGCAGTGGAGGTTAACAATTACGCTTCAAAACTCTTGCACAAATGTTCGATCAAATCCACTCATGCCAAGAAATTGCATTATTTCCCTTTGTCTTGAGGGTATTGAAAACTCCTCAATAACTGTTGGCATTACATCCCATGGGACCATTCGACCCTGTCCGATTGTATGGCCAAGGAAAGTGACTTGGGCTTTTCCAAATTCACTTTTGGCTAAGTTTATACCAAAACCGTCTCCTGAAGTCGATCGAATAACTCCATCGAGATATTTTAAATGTCCTTTCCATGTCTGGCTGAAAATTACCAGATCGTCGATGTGTACCGCACAATTGGGTACTCCTGAAACAAATTTGTTAGTTAACCGTTAAAATGTGGCTGGGGCGTTTTTCATGCCAAATGGCATACTTTGAATTGGTATATACCATGTGGAGTCACAAAAGCTGAAATCTCCTTCGCCCTTTCGGATAAAGGTAGCTGCCAGTAACCTTTAAGTAAATCCAGTTTGTAAATAAAAGCTGATTGTCCCACTTTCTTAATGCAATCTTCCAAACGTTGGATTGGATAAGAGTCCGTTGTTGTAACTGCATTAACCTTTCTATAGTCCGCACACAACCGTTGGGTACCACCTGGTTTTGGTACCATTACTATGGGTGAGCTCCATTGGCTGCAACCCACTTCAATTATGCCATTTTTAAGCATACTCTCAATCTCTTTGTTAACCTGTGCCAATTTTCAAGGGTTAAGTATGTATGGATGTTTTTTGATTGGAACAGAACTTCCCACATCTACATAATGTATAGCCATTTTAGTACTTCCCTATTTATCTCCACAAATATGCACAAGTGATATCAATAACTGTTCCAGGTCAGTTCGTTTATCCTCTGGAAGGTAACTCAACAATTTATCCCAATTTTTAAGAACATCCTCGTTTTCCAATTTAATTTGAGGTATCCAAATTCACAGTCATCTGGTTTTGGTTCGTCACTTTGAATTAGAATCATTAAAATCTCCTCCATTTTCTCTCCTTGCCTTTCAAAGCAACTTTTAATCATATTCACATGACCCACTCGGTGAGTCTTCCTTCTATCTGGTATTTTTACCACATAATTCACCTCACCTAATTTCCTTTCAATCTGATAACGTCCACAAAACCTAGATTTTAAAGATTCCCCTACCACTGGTAACAATACTGAAACTTTATCTCCACTGGCAAAACTACGAACTTTGGATTTCTTGTCCGCTACCCGTTTCATCACATTTTGTGCAAACTTTAAATGATGTCTAGCCAATTCACCTGCTCTATTTACTTGTTCCCTAAAAATTGACACGTAATCCAATAATGTAATTTCCGATTTCTCACCCACCAATTTCTCCATAATCAATTTAAGTGGTCCTCTTACCTCATAAATTTGGTTGACTCATTAGGTGCATCCCTAATTGCAAACAGTACGACTGGAATTCCTTTATCCTAATACTCTGGATAATCGTGACAATAAGCCCTCGACATTGTCTTTAATGTCTCATGCCACCTTTCTAACGATCCCTGCGATTCTGGATGGTATGCAGTTGAGTTAAATTATTTTATTCCTGAGCTATGCATAACTTTTTTGAATAACCTTGAGGTAAAATTTGGTCCTTGATTGGATTGTATTTCTGTGGGCAGTCCATATCTCGTAAATAATTTAAGTAACTCCTCCACAATCTTTTTAGCTGTAATATTACACACTGGAATGACCTCTGGAAACCTAGTAGACACATCCATTATAGTCAAAAGATATTGATTCCCACTTTTTCTTTTTGGAAGCGGTCTTACGCAATCAATTAGGACCCTTGTAAAAGGTTCCTCAAATGCTAGAATGGGTATTAAGGGCGCTGGTGTTTTCACTGCTTGAGGTTTCCCTATCACTTGACATGTGTGACATGATTGACAAAATTTAATTACATCTTTAAGTAGTCCAGGCCAATAAAAATGTTTCTGGATTTTAACTTGAGTTTTCTTTGTTCCCAAATGACCTCCCACTGGTACCTCATGTGCAATTCGCAACACCTCCTTTCTATACCCTACCGGCAAAACTACTTGATGAACTTCTGCCCACTTTTCATCTGCCTCCATATATAAAGGTCTCCATTTTCTCATCAAGACATCACTTTTACTGTAATAACACTCTGGTATACACACAGAGTCCTCTTCTAAGAATGCTTTCTGATACACCTGGTTTATTTCTACATACTTTTGTTTTAACTCCGCCAATTTTCCTGAACTAAAAATATCCGCCTTATCCTACACCTGGTCTTGTTCTTTTTCAACCATCTGATCAAAAATCGTTTCTGATAATTACACTTCAACTTCATCTTCACTCTTTGATTGCTCCTCTTGTCTTAACCTGTGACTTTGCGACCTTGTCACTACACAATCCGGAAATATCCCAGGATATTCGTCCTTCAACACTTCATTTGTCTGATTTTGCACTGGCTTATCAACCACAGTAGGCATCACTCCCACCTGCGATCCAGCTATATCATTACCCAAGATATTCCTGGACAAGATAGTTTATCTATTACTCCTGCTACAACTTCACCACTCTTCACTGGACTTTCCAACCTTACCTTATATAATGGAACACTGCTCCTCTCACCCTGAATTCCACATATTACCACCTTTTCTGGCAACATTCCACCAAACTACATAACTCCTCATCTCTTTCCATTAAAGATTCACTAGCTCCCGTATTTCTTAAAATCGTGGCTTCTTTACCTGCTACTCCTGATACACATGAGTAAACTTTACCCATGCAAGTAAATTCTTTGAAGAGATCTGGCACATTCTTATCAATCACCTCTTGATCAGGCTGTGCAATCTTTTGCACCTCCTTCGCTTCACTTGGGCTTTCCTTCATAAGGCCATACGACCATAAGACATAGGAGTGGAAGTAAGGCCATTCGGCCCATCGAGTCCACTCCACCATTCAATCATGGCTGATTTCAACTTCATCTACCCGCTCTCTCTCCATAGCCCTTAATTCCTCGAGAAATCAAGAATTTAGCACCTTCTGTCTTAAAGACACTCAACGTCCCGGCCTCCACCGCCCTCTGTGGCAATGAATTCCACAGACCCACCACTCTCTGGCTGAAGAAATTTCTCCTCATCTCTGTTCTAAAGTGACTCCCTTTTATTCTAAGGCTGTGCCCCCGGGTCCTTGTCTCCCCTGCTAATGGAAACAACTTCCCTACATCCACCCTATCTAAGCCATTCATTATCTTGTAAGTTTCTATTAGATCTCCCCTCAACCTCCTAAACTCCAATGAATATAATCCCAGGATCCTCAGACGTTCATCGTATGTTAGGCCTACCATTCCTGGGATCATCAGTGTGAATTTCCGCTGGACCCGCTCCAGTGCCAGTATGTCCTTCCTAAGGTGTGGGGCCCAAAATTGCTCACAGTATTCTAAATGGGGCCTAACTAATGCTTTATAAAGCTTCAGAAGTACATCCCTGCTTTTATATTCCAAGCCTCTTGAGATAAATGACAACATTGCATTTGCTTTCTTAATTACGGACTCAACCTGTAAGTTTACCTTTAGAGAATCCTGGACTAGGACTCCCAAGTCCCTTTGCACTTCAGCATTATGAATTTTGTCACCGTTTAGAAAATAGTCCACGCCTCTATTCTTTTTTCCAAAGTGCAAGACCGCGCACTTGCCCACGTTGAATTTCATCAGCATTTCTTGGACCACTCTCCTAAACTGTCTAAATCTTTCTGAAACCTCCCCAGCTCCTCCATACTACCTGCCCCTCCACCTATCTTCGTATCATCAGCAAACTTAGCCAGAATGCCCTCAGTCCCGTCATCTAGATCGTTAATATATAAAGTGAACAGCTGTGGCCCCAACACTGAACCCTGCGGGACACCACTCGTCACCGGTTGCCATTCCGAAAAAGAACCTTTTATCCCAATTCTCTGCCTTCTGCCTGCCAATCGTCAATCCATGTTCGTACCTTGCCTCGAATACCATGGGCCTTTATTTTACTCAGCAGTCTCCCGTGAGGCACCTTATCAAAGGCCTTTTGGAAGTCAAGATAGATAACATCCATTGGCTCTCCTTGGTCTAACCTATTTGTTATCTCTTCAAAGAACTCAAACAGGTT
Organism: Scyliorhinus torazame; assembly: GCF_047496885.1. NCBI lineage: Eukaryota > Metazoa > Chordata > Chondrichthyes > Carcharhiniformes > Scyliorhinidae > Scyliorhinus > Scyliorhinus torazame. The sequence goes on along the minus strand of NC_092713.1, from coordinate 310,976,472 downwards.
TGTCAGGCACGACCTCCCCTTACTAAATCCATGCTGACTTGTCCTAATCCGACCTTGCACTTCCAAGAATTTAGAAATCTCATCCTTAAGAATGGATTCTAGAATCTTGCCAACAACCGAGGTTAGGCTAATTGGCCTATAACTTTCCATCTTTTTCCTTGTTCCCTTCTTGAACAGGGGGGTTACAACATCGATTTTCCAATCCTCTGTGACTTTCCCTGACTCCAGTGACTGTTGAAACATCATCACCAACGCCTCCACTATTTCTTCAGCTATCTCCTTTAGAACTCTAGGATGTAGCCCATCTGGGCCCGGAGATTTGTAAATTTTTAGACCTCTTAGTTTCTCTAGCACTTTCTCCTTTGTGATGGCTACCATATTCAACTCTGTCCCCTGAGCGGCCCAATGTCAACTTTTGCCTCCCGTTTGTTTTTAATGTATTTAAATAAACTTTTACTATCATTCCTAATGTTACTGGCTAGCCTATCTTCAAATTTGATCCTCTCTTTCCTTATCTCTCTCTTTGTTATCCTCTGTTTGTTTTTGTAGCCTTCACAATCTTCTGACTTCCCACTACTCTTTTCTACATTATAGGCTTTCTCTTTTGCTTTGATGCATTCCCTAACTTCCTTTGTCAGCCATGGCTGCCTAATCCCCCCTCTGATAACCTTTCTTTTCTTTGGGATGAACCTCTGTACTGTGTCCTCAATTACTCCCAGAAACTCCTGCCATTGCTGTTCTACTGTCTTTCCCACTTGGGTCTGCTCCCAGTCAATTTTCGTCAGTTCCTCCCTCATGCCCCTGTAGTTACCTTTATTTAACTGTAACACCTTTACATCTGATTCTACCTTCTTTCTTTCAAATTGGAGATTGAATTCGACCATATTATGATCACTGCCTCCTATGTGCTCCCTTACTTTAAGATCTTTAATCAAGTCTGGCTCATTACATAACACTAAGTCCAGAATGGCCTGTTCCCACGTGGGCTCCATCACAAGCTGTTCCAAAAAGCCCTCCTGTAAACATTCAATGAATTCCCTTTCCTTGGGTCCACTGGCAGTATTATTTACCCAGTCCACCTGCATATTAAAGTCCCCCATGATCACTGTGACCTTGCCTTTCTGACATGCACTTTCTATTTCGTGGTGTATTTTGTGCCCCTGGTCCTGACCACTGTTAGGAGGCCTGTACATAACTCCCATTATGTTTTTTTTGCCTTTGTGGTTCCTCAACTCTACCCACACAGACTCCACATCATCCGACCCCATGTCGTTTAGTGCTATTGATTTAATTTCATTCCTAATTAACAAGGCAACCCCGCCCCCTTTACCCACCTCTCTGTCTTTTCGATAGGTTGTGAATCCCTGGATGTTTAAATGCCAGTCCTGAACCCCCTGCAACCATGTCTCTGTGATGCCTACCACATCATACCTGCCAGTCACAATCTGGGCCACAAGCTCATCTACCTTGTTCCGTACACTGCGCGCATTTAAATATAGCACCTTTAATTCTCTATTGACCGTCCCTTTTTGTTTTCTTAGTGTGGTGGACCTTGGTTTACTGAGCCTTTCCATACACTGTGTCATATTTTGTGGGATGGGGACTATTGTAACCTCTCCTGAGTTCTGTCTTTTCGTGCTTTTTTGTATTCCTAAGCAACTACGCTTCCCACTGATTACTTCACCTCTTGGTTCCCTGACTTTCCCTCCGCCCCCCCCCCAATCTTTAGTTTAAAGTCCTATTGACCACCCTATTTACTCTTTTCGCCAGAACACTAGTCCCAGCTCGGTTCAGGTGGAGACCATCCCAACGGTATAGGTCCCCCCTGCCCCCAAACTGATGCCAGTGTCCCATGAAAAGGAACCCCTCATTCCCACACCACTCTTTCAGCCACGTGTTAACTTCCCTTATTCTTGCCTCCCTATGCCAATTTGCACGTGGCTCGGGCAGTAATCCGGAGATTATGACCCTTGAGGACCTGTTTTTAATTTGAATCCTAGCTCTTTCTAATCTCTAAACAGGTCCTCTTTCCTAGACTTGCCTATGTTGTTGGTACCGACATGGACCTCAACAATTGGATCCTCCCCTCCCTCTCCAGTATCCTTTCAAGCCGGTCAGAGATGTCCCGCACCCTAGCACCGGGCAGGCAACATACCATGCGGGACTCTTTATCCTGCTCACAAAGGATACTATCTATCCCCCTGATAATAGAATCCCCTACAACTACAACTTGCCTATTTACTCCCTCCCCTTGAATGGCCCGCTGAACCATGGTGCCTTGGTCAGCTGACTCATCCTTCCTGCAACCCTGTTCGCCATCCACACAGGGAGCAAGTGCCTCATACCTGTTGGACAGAGTCAAGGGCTGAGGCTCCTGAGTTCCTGACTGCTGGTTCCCTTTGCCTGCCTGACTTGCAGTCACACCCTGCTGTCCCTGGCCACTAGCAGGATTTAAACTACTTACTCTGACAGGTGTGACTGCCTCCTGAAACACAGTGTCCAGGTAAGTCTCCCCCTCCCGGATGTGCCTCAGTGTTTGAAGCTCAGACTCCAGCTCATCAACTCTGAGCCGGAGCTCTTCGAGAACCCAACACTTACTGCAGATGTGGTCGCTGCAGCTCGCAATGGGATCTGCCAGCTCCCACATCAAGCAGCTCAAGCACATCACCTGACCAGCCATCACTAATTAATTAATTAGTTTAATTTAAGTTTATGGTGGGGGCAGCTTCAGCCAATCAGAAACTACCCTGCACTTTTAACTGAAAAACAGCACAATTCACCACTTTAATAACCCCCACTGCCTTATCGTGTTTTACCACATCAGTCTTCCGAGTGCTTTTCTTCAACCACCAACACTGTAACTTTACATGGCCTAATTTATTACAGTGAAAACATTTGAAACTTTTCATTTCTTTTCCACCCTCCTGGATTTCTTTTTTAATCTGAGGTACACTCCCCTTGTTATCACCCATCAGATCCTTTACCTTTACCACTTGAGTATTTCTTATGTCCCCAGTTTCTATCCCTCACAGGCTGAAACTGATGTCGGAAACCAAGCTTTGATTTATAAACTAATTCATAATCACCTGCCATTTCTGCTGCTGAACTCGCAGTTTTAGCCCTCTGCTCTTCTACATGAGTTCTCACTACATCAGGAATTCAATTTGTAAGCTCCTCCAAAAGCATAATTTCTCTGAGAGCTTCATACGTTTGGTGTATTTTCAAAGCCCTTATCCACCTATCAAAATTACTCTGTTTGATCCTTTCAAACTCCATGTATGTTTGACCAAATTCTTGCCTTAAATTTCTAATTTCCAATTGTCGGTCGGCTTCAGGCACTAGGTCATATGCACTTAAGATGGATTTTTGCACATCCTCATACGACTCAGATACCTCCTCTGATAGTGATGCAAACACTTCACCATCCCTACCTACCTACCAGTTTTGTTTGAATCAGTAATACCCACATGTCCTGTGACCATTTCATTTGTTTAGCTACCTTCTCAAATGAAATGCAAAAGGCTTCTACATTCTTCTCATCAAACCTTGGCAATGTTTGGACATATTTAAATAGATCCCCACCAAGCCTTCGACTATGACACTCTTTCTAACTGTCATCCAACTGTAGGTTTCCCTTTACGCCTGCCAATTTTACCTGACTGTCATGTTTCATGGCCATTTTCTGAAGTTTAACCTCTCTCTATTTATCTTTTTCCCTGATCTGTATCTCCATTTCTCTTTCCTTTTCCTCTCTCTCTCTTTCTTTTTCCTCTCTCGCACTTTCGTATTCAAGCTGCCTTAATTCTTCCTCATGTTCCATTTGTTTAATTTGGAACTGAACTTTTGCCATTTCCAATGAGTCAAACTGTATCTCAGGCAGCTTTAAATGCCACCGCCATAATTACCTCGCCTTTTCGCATTTTGTCAGTTAATGTTAACTGCAATGTTTTTGCCAAATCTACCAGTCTGCTTTTAGTCTCTGTCCGTAAGGTGACTGCTTGTGACCGTCTCCACCCCGAAAAACTTCTGAGCCTCTGAAAGAGCCATTGTCCACATCACACTCCCTACTTAAACTAGAATACCACACCTGAAAAGCAACCACAATATGCTTACCCCTCACTGTCTTTAAGTTCACTAAGCCAATCCAATAGATAGACTTTAATCCCCCTCGAGCCCCCAATTTGTTATGGGCCAGGGTATGGAGAACCCCAAAGTGTATCAATGAATTCACCTGACCCACAACTTTTACTAGATTGTGCTATGGGGATTACACGGCCCACTCTCCAGGTGTGGTACAGCAGAAATGGAAAAGTGTTTTTTGAAGCAAAACAATGTTTATTCTATGAACTCAAGTTAACCTTTTTAAAACATACAGTGAACATCGTAGCAACTATTAATTCAAATACAACCTCCAAAGAGTACAGCACTAAGCAATGCTTACGCTGTCCTTTTAACATCCAGAAGCCTTACAAAAAACATAACCTTTAACAGAAGCACATCAGGTTAAAGTCACTCATGAAAACATTTATCTTTCTGTATTCACCAAATGATCAAGAGATAGTCTTTTCATGGCAGAGATATCAACAGTACACCTGATTTGTCTGGCTTGAGCTCCAACACTGAAAACGAAACTAAAACACACCCTGCAGCAAACAGCCTAAAACGAAAGTGAAAAGCTTACAGACAGCCCAGCTCCACCCACACTCTTACATCACTGATAAACACCCATTTCCTAAAGGTACATTTCCTAAACACCCATTTCTTAAATGTACTCTCACATGACAGTTGTGTTTAGAGGTATAAAAAAGGACGAGAGTTCCAGCAACATATGCAATGAGGTACAGACAATGCCGGATGACGTTATGAAGGCAGTAAGCAAACGTTCAAATATAGAGAACATTCGATGTTCAATTCAGGGTAGAATTGGGTGCTGAGTGGAAAAGGTTCCGTGGAGTCTGAAAGAGTGGTCACAGAGGAAGATGGGGTAATTTTCAAGGATGAAAAACTTCTCATTATTTAACTGGAGTCAATTGCAGTTCATTCCAAACTAAATGTCCATCAGGAAATATTGAAACACATAGTTAGTGGAGTGTTCGACAGTGGTGATGGAGAGGGATATATGGTTGTCAACAGCATGATCGGCGTAAGCTGACCTCAACTCTGTGGATAATGTCAGGCAGAAGCAACTTGTCGATGAAGAGCAGAATTGGGAAATGGTAGATAATTGGGGTTGAGAAAGAGTAGCTCTGCTCCGATAGAGAAATTAGCCAGTTATGCAAATGTCTGGACTTTTGCGAGGTATGAATGTAATCAGAGGAGGAAAGCCGCAATTAATATGATAATAGAGAGATGTTGGTCGTTCTGCATCTGGGCGAGTAAAAAGTTGATAAAAGTGATTCAAACAATTAAGAGTTATGATTGGTGTCGCAAATGGAATATATTTTCATGTAAATTAAATGGGTATCTCCATGGAGTGATGCGCCAATAGATGTTTTCGTGAGATGTATACGATAATTCTGGTGCCCCTTAATTATATTAACCATTAGAAGTCAAACTTCAACTATAAAATTGGATTCTGGAATGTTTACTGTTATTTGGGGGATTGATTTTACAAATGAGCAATTCTTCAGGAACTCTTTAATGAGTCATAAAATATCTTTTAGCGCATTACTTTTTATCTCTTACTATTGCGAATCTAGTAATACTTTTCATTGTGGTATGCATAATGTAAAAAATCAAGATAGATATCTCAATTACGCGTCACATGGTGTAATGACCAAGAGTAAACATCACACTTTAAGAGCGTTGTCCGTGCTTTGGTTAGAGACCAGATCATGTTTGCGAGAACCGTATCAAGGACAAACACATTTAGTTATGTGGGGAGCAATTAGAAAATGTTGCATTCTGTGCTTAGAGCAGAAAGGGTCAGGGGAGAATTAATAGATTTGTTCAGAATTCTGAAGAGCTTTGAGAACACAAATCATGAGAATTTGTTTTCACTGCAAATCAACAAGGGGAGGCGGATTTCAGACTATTGGCAAACTGGCAGAGGGAGGGTGGCACAGTGGCTAGCACTGCTTCCTCAAAGCGCAAGGGACCCGGGTTCGATTCTGGCCTTGGGTGGATGTTTATGTCGAGTTTGCACTTTCTCCCCGTGTCGTCTTGGGTTTCCTCCAGGTGCTCCGGTTTCCTCCAAGTCCAAAGATGTGCAGCTTAAATCACTTGGCCTTGGTCAATTGGCCATGATAAATTGCTCGCTATTGTCCAAAGATATGTAGATTCCGTAGATTTACGGGGATAGGGCGGGTGAGTGGGCCTAGGTAGGCTGCTTTTTCAGAGGGCAGGTGAGACCTGATGGGCTCTAGGGATTCTATGATTTTATGTGTTTTTTCCCTGTGGGTTTTTAGAAGAACGTTCATGTAGGAGCTGGATGCATATTTGACATATAATAATTTGCAGTTTAATTTGATCTCCTCGGGTAACCGAATGAAAATGAAGTACCAAAATTATTCGACGAACAAAGCAATGCTTTAAATAAAATTTGGAGCACTACAATATTCAATTTAATGGATGTATGATTTGTTTTTAGAAAATATATAAATCCTTGTATTATTGTTCAAAAACAGGCTCAGGCGGTGTTCACAATGTGTGCATTGCTATAATCGATAATTCTAATACAACCTGCCATCAGAAATATGTTACAGTTCCGTAAAATGTAACTGGGCGAGTTCACTCCGGTGCTGAAATTGTACACCGGATACACATCAGTCCCATGTACATGAAACATCACCTCATCAGCAGAAGAAAAGTGACAGGGGAACACAATGACATGTATTTCACCTTAACAGAATTGAAACAAATAATAATCAGAATTTATGCTGACTTTAATAGATTGCATACTAAAAGCAGAGTGTTCATTCAACACTACAAATAAAAAGGTAATGAGGGCAAGTGAAGCACTTTAGCCTGCCAGTGCTTCTGATCACAGTTTGTGGTGTTATACAAATATTTTACCCACTTCTCATCGCATAATGGCAGTCCTTCGGCAAAGTAAACTAACGCATATTCCCAGCATGGCAATTGTTTCGAAATTATTTTATTCCCTTGTGTCCCGATTACCCAGGTCATTGAATGGCAGCGTCGCATTACAGGGCTTTAGAAACAAAAAATCACTTTTCGATGATTCTGGTGATAAACACACTGTATAACGATAACCCTCAGGCTGACCAGGCCCGGTATGATCAAATGCCGCTGCAGGTCTCGGATTAGAGGCATCATTTGAATTCCCACCTTTGCAACAACAAATTGGCGAGTCGCGGTTTTCAGCAAAGTTTCTGCCTTGCTTAAACTTCAGGACGACGAGAAAAATGATGGTTACAAAAAACAGAAAGGACGTTGATCCTAAAATGATAATCAGGTAGCGACTAATATGCGAAAAATATCCTGGCTGGCTTGGTTGATCACTTATTACCAAAGATTTTTCGGTAACATTGAACACAATTGAAAAGAATATTGTGGCGGTACTGGAGAGGCTCGGCTGTCCAGTGTCCTTCACACAGATGACCAGTCTTTCTGCTATTATGTCTTCGTCCATTAAACGCCGCGTTGCTCTGATTACTCCAGAACGAAGGCCCACAGTAAAAGGACTGGGTTCAGAGGCCCCCAACAGTTGGTAGGAAAGCCGTGCATTCTGACCGGAGTCGGCATCAGTCGCGATTACATTCGTGATAAAGTAACCTGGATACACTGACTCAGACACAATCTCCACTGTGGCTGAATTGTTCCAAGTTAAAGGGGAAACAACAACAGGAGCATTATCATTTTGGTCCAGAAGAATGACACTGACAGTGGCCGTGCTGCTTAATGAGGGAGATCCAGCATCCTGGGCTTGAACTTGAAATTGAAAACCTTTCAGTTTCTCATAATCAAAGGAACGCAGTGGGTAGATGTTTCCATTTCTGGAGTTAATCGTGACGTAAACTGACGTTGCGAATTCTTGGAACGGATTCTGCAGAATGGAATACGAGACCTGTCCATCCCGATCCAAATCAACATCCAAAGCGGTAACAGTAAATATAGAAGCCCCTGGAGTGTTGTTCTCCATCAGATACACGTTGTATGAGGATTGCGTAAACTGTGGTGCATTGTCATTTATATCAGTTACCGAAACTAAAATGGTCTTACTTGTTGAAAGTGGCGGAGAACCTCCATCCCAGGCTGAAATTGAGATGTTGTAGAGCGAGGCCGTTTCACGATCGAGAAAATCACTTGTAATCAATTTATAATTGTTTCTTAAAGGGTTTTCCAGCTTAAACGGAATATTGCCCAGGACCTGACACCGAACCTCGCCATATTCACCGGAATCTAGATCCGTTACGCTCATCAATGCTATCACAGTCCCCGGAGGAACATCTTCCCGCACATTACTGCTCACCAAAGTCACGGCTAACTCAGGGGCATTATCATTAATGTCAATTATATCAACTACAACTTTGCAACGCCCTGACAACCCGGGCGGAGCATCATCCACAGCCTGGACGTAAAGGTCACAAACACGTGATTCTTCAAAATCCACTTTTCCTTGAACTCTGATTTCTCCAGTTTCCGGGTCCAATGTGAACAACTCACGATTTATTTTAGAAACGTGATTAGTAAAAGAATATGTCAGGTCAGCGTTGGAGCCTTCGTCTAAATCTGCAGCGTTAAGTTTTATCACTAATGTGTCTTTAGCGACATTTTCTACTACTTGGGCCTTGTAAATTTCTTGATCGAATATAGGAGCGTTATCATTCGCGTCCACTACGGTAATAATAATCCGCACAGTACCAGACCTGTGAGGAATCCCGCCGTCAATGGCCGAGAGTACAAGTTGAAATGTCGACTGTTGCTCACGGTCTAACGGCTTCTCTAATACCAGCTCGGCACTTTTACTCCCATCTCTCATTGACTGCATTTTAATACCGAAGTGCTCGTTTGGACTAATCTGGTAAATGTCGATTCTGTTTGTGCCCAGATCCGGATCGTGCGCGCTCTGGAGGGCGAACCGAGCCCCAGGTGCTATTAGTTCACTGATGTACAACGAGAATTCATCCTTCTCAAATCTGGGCGAATTATCATTTACGTCCAGTATCTCCACTGCGACACGGTGCAGTTCGATGGGGTCACTGAGCGCGATTTGAAAATGAAGGGAACAGATAGAGCTTTGTCTGCAAAGCTGCTCTCTGTCGATTCTTTCATTAATAAATAAATTCCCGTTTTCCAAATTTACCTCCATATATTGCTTTACATCATCTGACACCAGCCGAAACTTGCGAGCCGATAATTCCCTCATATTTAGTCTTAAATCCTCAGCGATATTTCCAACAAAGGCCCCGTGTTCCAGCTCCTCGGGAATCGCGTAGCGAATTTGTCCCGAAACGAGTTGCCAGACAAAATGCAGGAAAAAATAAGATGCCCCGATCGTCGGTATATTCCCCATTTTTCTAGTCCAGAATTTATTTCAAAATGTCGAAATAGCGTAAAATGATTAGAATAATTACCCTTTTGTGTCACGACTGCATGAATATATTTCAAAAGACTGAAATTGAACCGTGAATTGCAGAGACTGAATGGGCGCAGCTTTCCGGAATATGGCCGCACAGCAGAAAAACAGACAACATCTGTCTCTTCGATTCTCTTCTGTGATTTCTCGGCGGAGGAGGGGGTCGATCTCTCGCAGCGCCTCAGCTCCTCATTGGCCAACAGCGACACGAAGAGTCTCAACCAATAACTGCAGTACGTGTTCTTAAAGCTGGCTTGCTTCGCAATGATGAGTAACGTGGTAAGCAATATTTATGAGTGCACAATCAAAATACTCTGACACACACGCATGAAAAGTATTGGATATGTTTTCCAGAGTTGCCGTAAAATTCTGCCTGTGCAATTACATTCGAGAGGTTGTTTTCGATTACATCATCCACGTCAGCAATGGTCGTCATTTATTTCATGCCAATGCTGTTAACCTTCAATATCTTTTCGAAATGTTGCACATTAGCCATTCAAAAGGAGTTCCATAGTGTACTGTATGAAAGGCTTATAATTGTTACTGACTTGGATAAGATGAAATGGACACTAATGCTTGATAACATAATTTGCAAAGGGACAGAAAATGCTGGTGCTGAGCATTTTATTTTCGACGAGAGAAAAATGCGAAGTGATAACTATCGTCCTCAAAAATCTGTAGATATTCGTTAACACTGATGCATAATTATAATTAAACACGAGAGTAATTATTTTGGTGGTAATTTTGACCCGGTGTTGGAACCAGAATTGAAAATTAATTTTTGAAGCTCACAACGTTCAACTTAACGCGCGACAAAGCCGTAGAGGTCACACACTGTGACGCTGGAGGCACCCGGCCGTATCTTAATTAAATATTTAAGTAATCCACATCAAAAAGCTTGTACTGACAAGTGTCAAGCAAGATGTTTGCCACACAAATGTCAAGCAATGGACATTTCCAACAAGAGAGATTCAAACCATATCCCCTCAGCATTCAATGTCGTTACCGCTAATGAATCCCCACGATCATCATCCTGTAGTTTACAATTTACTTGATTTATAAATACATGGCTACAAGAGCAAATCAGAGGCTAGAAATCCTCTGGCGAGTAACTCACTCTTGATTCCTCAAAGCCTGTCAACATCTACAAGGCATCATTCGGAGTTGTAATCCAACACTCTCCAATTGCCTAGGTGACTGCAGCTCCAACAATATTCACGAAGTTTGACACCATCAGGATAAATTAGCCCACTTCATTAGCATCCCTTAAGCAAAGATTCGCACCCGCCACCACCGACAGACAAAGAACAAAGAACAAAGAAATATACAGCACAGGAACAGGCCCTTCGGCCCTCCAAGCCCGTGCCGACCATGCTGCCCGACTAATCTACAATCTTCTACACTTCCTGGGTCCGTATCCCTCTATTCCCATCCTATTCATGTATTAGTCAAGATGTCCCTTAAATGTCATTATCGTCCGTGCTTCCACCACCTCCTCCAGTAGCGAGTTCCAGGCATCCACTACCCTCTGAGTAAAAAACTTGACTCAGTGGAAGCAGTGAGCACCATCCACAAGATGCACTGGAATAACTCAGCAAGGCATTTTAGGCAGATCCTCCCAATACAGAGCCATTCCATTCAGAATGATAAGGGTCGCAGATACCTGGGGACACCTCTGCATGAACGTTCCTCTCCAAGTGACTCACTATTCCGACTTGGAAATATATCACCCCTCCTTCACTGTCGCTTGGGTAAAATCCAGGAATTTCCTCCCCTACAGCACTGTAGATGTATCTGCACCACACGGACTGCATCTGTTCAAGAACAGAGATCACCGCCACCTTCTCAATATGATTAACGATGGGCAGTAAATATTAGCCTAGCCAGCGATGCACATTATGTCCATCTGGCATGTCGATACAAATCCTTCTGTATCTGTTTTACATCTCCCTCGCAACGTACGTTCCCACATAGTATTGTATCATCCACAAATTTCAAATATTCCCCACATCCAAAGTGTTGATATATGTAGTGAACAGCTAGGTCCCAAGAATTGATCTTTGCAGTGCTACACAAGCCTCAGCCTGCCAATGCGAGGATGACACATTTATTGCCACTCTTTGTTTTTTTGCCTGCTAGCCAATCTTTATTTCATGTCAGTACATTAACATAGAAACAAAGAAAATAGAAGCAGGAGCAGGCCATTTGGTCCTTCGAGCCTGCTCCGTTATCCATTATGATCATGGCTGGTCATCAAGTTCAATACCCTGATCCAGTCGCCCTCCACCCCCAAATAGGTGATCCAAATAGCCCCAAGAGCGATATCTAATTTCTTCTTGAAATTACACAACGTTTTGGCCTCAACTACTTCCTGTGGTAGCGAATTCCAAAGATTCACCACTCCCTGGGTGAACAAATTTCTCCTCACTTCATTCCTCAAATGTTTAGTCCTTATCCTCAAACATTGTCTGCTATACTATGTGCTTTTAGTGCACTAATCAGCTTCCTGCCGGGGACTTTGTAAAAGGATTTCTGAAAATCAAAATATGCCTCTTCCATCGAAATTCTTTCATCAATTCTGTTCGTAACATGTCAAAACATTCCAACAAGTTCGTCAAATATGATCTACTCTGCGTAAATCCATGCTGACTGGGTCCAATCATATCATGATTATCAGTCCATTTATCCCATCCTTTATAATAGATTCTAGGATTTTCCTCTGACTGATGGAAGGCTAATTGGGCTGTAGTTTTCTGTTTTCTATCTCCCTCATTTCTGAAATAGTTGGTGATATTTGCTACCTTCCAAAAAGAGGGAAAAGTCTTACTTGACCTCTTACTCCCAAATTTACTGCACCAGTGCATCTGTCAGCGAAAGGAAATCGGCGATTACCACGCAGTTCTTGTGGAGACGGTCCCATTTTCACATTGATGATACCTCTATTGACTTCTCTGGCAATACTACCATTTAAGGTGGGATAGGTTTTGATCAGATCTAGCAATTCGAAACTGGACATTCAAGAGACGTGGTGGGCCATCAGAGCAGAATAACTGGATACAAACACAATCTGTCAACTTTTTGTTTGGTAAATAACCATTACCACCAAAACGGTGGCCAACCCTAGTTCCATGAAGAGCACAGGACGTCATGCCAGGAACAGCACCAGGCCACAATAATCTGGACAAATCCAGCCTGATCAATTATGCCTCATCAGTCTACAGTCGATAATCAGCAAAGTGAGGGCAGGTTTCGAAGACAATGCTGTCAAGTGCTACCTGCTCAAAAACAAACTGATTGCAGACGCTCAGATTGGTTTCCACCAGAACCATTCAGATATGGGCATCATTGCAGCCTTAGTCCAAATATAGACAAAAGATCTGTACACATGGCGTGAGGTAGTGTAGCCATCTGGGATGTCCACTTTCAGAATACAAAAGGGACATTTGCAAAGATTGCAGGGACAAATGGACAATGTTAAGAAAGCAAGCAGGCACAAAGCCTGTCTGCATATTGGAGCCACAGCTCCCAGACAAGACTGAAACTGTAGACCCATTAGCATATGGATGGCCCATCTCCGGGAACAAAGGAAGATACTTAAGTAACCGATCTGGCCCCAGACCTCGCGGCGCCAGTTCCCCAAACCGAAAGGAGAAAACAAAGCAGGCCAACGGCCACCTAGGACACACCCAGCCATCAGGGCAGCCACCCCTTTATTGGTCAAGATCAATACGAGTGATCAAGAAACGGACCAATTGATTGGGGCCAAGTTCAAGGCCCGCCCAAAAGCGCGCGAAGCCCCTTCGGGTATAAGAAGTAGGCCCCAAGAGAGAATCGCTCTATTGGACTCGGCTCGGGTCCACCAGCTGCACCAGAAGCAAGTAAGTCCAAGGTCAACGCTCGCTACCAGACAGACGACCTTATCTGTTCCCCTCTACCACTTCGACCCCAGCATCCTCAGAACCGAACAACGGCCATTGTTCCTCTGACTGAGTGGGCGCCCGAAGCTAAGTATAGGCTTTAGCAGTATTGCTAGTTTAGTATGTAGTATTTCGTGCATGAGTAGATATTACTGTGTGTGTAAATAAATAGTATTGACTTTGAACTAATTAACTTGTGTACCGACTCTTTGATCAGTATTCGGGTTTGAACCTTGTGGCGGTATCGAAAGACATCTGGCGACTCTAGAGCAAACATAATTAGGATGAAGGAAGGCGACTATATTGACCGCCTTATTCAGAGCGAACCAAAGAGAGTAACAGTAGCAATGAACGTCTTGACAGCAAGTGTGCTTTTGATCAATTGTGGCATCAAGAAGCCCTAGAAAATCTGGAGTCAATGGGAATCAGGAGGAAAAGTCTCCACTGGCTGGAGTCATACACAGAACAAAGGCTGATATTTGGTATTATTGGAGATCAATTATCTGAATCCAAGACTATCCCTTCATGAGTTCCTGACGGTGCTGTTCGGGAGTAAGAATCTTCAGCTGCTTCATCAAGGACATTCGCTCCAACATAATACCGGCTGTGGAGACATTCGCTGATGATTGCACAATATTCACAGCCATTCATGACTCCGCAGATATTGAAGGAGTCCATGCGTGCCAAACATACACAGATCACCAGTCCGGAGTGTCATGGAATGCTCTTCAGTTGCCTGGATGAGTGCAGCTCAATCGTACTAGAAGCTCGATACCATCCATGGCAAAGCAGTCCGATTGATTGGAACACCATCAATACCTTCAACAGCCTCTCCCTCCACCACCGACGCACAATGGCAGCGGTTTAGAGATAATGGGCTGCAGAAATTCTTTAAACAAATCCTTTGTCGGCGGCTTCCAAATCCGGGGCCTTCAGCACCTCGAAGAACAAGGACATTAGATTCATGGGAACACGACCACCTGAACGTTCCCTTCGAAACTACACACCAGCCTGACTTGTAACTATATCGCCTTTCCTTCAATATAGCTAGATCAAGGACCCGGAACACTCCCACCCCACGCCCTACCTCCACCGTCTAGCAACACTGCAGGTGTACCTGCACCACATGGACTGTGAATTGCAAGACGTTTTCTTACCACCACTTTCTTAAGGTCAATGAGGGATAGACAACCTCAATGTCCGCCTTGCCAACGGCGCCTACATCTCAAAACAAATAATAAAAATGACTGTGAGTGGACTTCCGGTGACGGAGATGTGCTGAGCGAACGCACGGAAAATTGCCCCCTCCTAGGTAATCAAATTTAGGAACTTTTATCCGAAATAGCACTCCGGAACCGAGGAAATCAACCTCCACTCATCACGCTCTTCAACCTACAAGTGAATATATCATATATTTGCTCACATGCCAAACAACAGCTGCGCCAGAGGCCGCAAGGAGGCAACAGGCGCTTGGAAAAACCGGCGAGTGAGCCAGTGGACTCACGACTCGAGTAAACCCAGGCAGCACCTGAAGGAGACAGATCAACCAGCCGTGCAAGGAATCCGCCCTCGCCAGACGGTGGCTGGCTGAAGAGCCTGATCAGAGGGTTAATGGAGCTCATAAGGAGGACATAAGGCTTGTAATCCAGGCAACGGTCAAACTGGCGGTCACACAAACACTTGCTGCCATGCAGGTGGCCCTCGACAAAGCAGAGGGGCGACTAGGTGACCTGGGGAGCCCGATCAGGAAGGTTTAAAAGGCCTCCATTGGCCAGACCGACCGGATCGTTGCCCTCGAACAGAAATAGCCAGATGGGTGGTGACGCAGGGGGACCTTAAGGGGAAGATGGAGGACCAAGAGAACCGCTCGCGGTGCCAGAACCTCAGAATAGTGAAACTGCCGGAGAAAACGAAAGGCAGAAAGCCCACGAACTGCCGATCCCAGATGCTAGGAAACCTGGTAGGAAGGGCCGCCAGAGAGCGGGAAGGTACATAGGTCACTCCGGCCGGAATCCATGCCGGGTAACAGCTGACGCAATAATTGTGAAATGAACCATGAGCTGCCATGTGTGAATCCTGAGATGGCCCACACAGACGAGAACCTGTAACTGGAAGGGACACTAGATATGAATATATCAGGACATTGGGGCAGGCCTGGCCAAGGTCAACAGAGCGAAGGAGACGCTGTTCAGAATTGGGGTGAAGTTTGTGATGCTCCACCAAGCCAAGCTGTGGGTAAACCTCAAGAGGAAAGAGCCCTATTTACGGCCCCTGCAAAAGCTGGTGCACTCGTCCAAAATAATGGGCTGGGAAAGGAACAGCAGGAACAGCGGTGACGCTTTCACCCTGAAAGACTGAGAGACTGAGCGACAATGTTTGTGGGACTGTACCACATCATTCTGAAACCGAAAGCCAAGGCACACGAAAGAGGGGGTGAGGGCAACGGGGCTCTGGGTAAATGGAGAATGAGGAAGAGTAAAAAGAGAAAAAATGCAGCCGGGGTAGGAAAGGCTCAGACCGACCCCGGGATGGAGGCCAGCACACTAGAGGGAAAGCTACCGTCAGGAGGTATGGGGGCGGGGGGGGGGGAGGGGGGACGCGGCGCAACTCCCGCGGGGGAGAGAGTACCTGGCAACAAGGGGGGGGGGGTAACTATCACAAGAGGACGATAAGCAGAGGGGTAGAAAGGGGGGGGGGAAGTGAGAGAGGAGACATTGGTAAGAGGGGAGGGGAAGACTGGGGAAGGGGCAGAACCATAGGAGGAACAAAAGGACGAGACGGGAGAGTTCTCGGCTGGCCAGAATAGGCTACATATGGCAATAGGGAACAAGATGGCAAGAAGCCACTTTGGACTGTCCCCAAACGAAGGGAAACCCCGGAATGCAGGGGCTGACTCAAATGGCGTTAATATAGTTGGCTGCAATGTTTGGTGGCCCCTGGACAAAGAGAAACGATGGCGCGCAGGGGCCGGCATCATGCTGATTACCGTGACTGTGGCAATTTTGGGTGGCCCCCTAACAAACGGAAATCCCGGAGTCTAGCGGTCCGTCCTCCAGGTAAGTATGGTTGATCCCAAAGGCGAGGTTGGTCGACCCCCCCCCATCAGAATAGTCACCTAGAACGTCAGGGATCTTAACAGCCCAGTTAAAAGATCAGAAGTCTTCGCCTACCTGAAAAGTATGAAAACCAACAAAGTCTTCCTCCAAGAGACACGCCTAAAGGAGAAGGCCCAACAGCAGACAAGAAAGAGCTAGGTGGGGCAGACATAAGATTCGTGCGATGAGACAAGAGCTAGGGTTGTAGCATTACTGCTCAGTAAGAGGGCGGTGTTTACAGTGACGAGGACAGTTACGGACCAAGTGGGGCGGTACATTATAGTCAGCGGGTGTCCTGGATGGGGACCCGTGGTCCTGTTTAACGTGCCTGCACCCAACTGGGACAACATAGATTTATTAAAAAGACCAGGGCGGAAATTCCCGACATAGATACACCATAGAAATGCAGGACCCATGCACAGACAAGTTGAACCCCAAACCACGGAAAACCTCCAACGTGGCGACAGAACTCAGCACATTTATGGAACAGATAGGGGCAGTGGACTCGTGGAGGTTCACACACCTAGGGGAGACGGAGTTCTCCTTCTTCTCCCATGTACATAAGACATAAACACGCATTGACCTATTAGTAGTGGGGAATATGTGCTTCTAGGGATAAGAGGGGAATACTTCGCAATAGTGATCTCCGATCACGCTCCACACTTCCCCAGCGCCCCCATTGCATTTTGAACACAGCTTTCTTATCCGACAAGCCTTTCTGTAAGAAACTATCACAGGCCATAGACAGGTATATTACCACCAACCAGAATGGTGGTGTCTCACCCCCCACATTCTGAGAGGCGCTGAAGGCTGTGATCAGTGATGAGATTATTGCCTATGAAACACGTCGAGAAATAGACGAGAAGGTGGATAGGAAACGTCAAGTCGACTCTATACTGGAGATAGACCAAATCGCTGAATTTGAAAGCAGACCAAGGCAGGCCGGCAGCATGGTTCAATTCCCGTACCAGCCTCACCGAACAGGCACCGGAATGTGGCGACGAGGGGCTTTTCACAGTAATTTCATTTGAAGCCTACTTGTGACAATAAGCGATTTTTATTTCATTATACTCCACGGCCACAACCGGAGAGCTTCTGTCGGAGGGGAAAGCGCTATGAATGGGCTTTCGCTTGCTCTTCACGAGAAAAGATGTGCAACAACTCCACCAGGCACGGGGGATCTTCTACTGACACGGAGTCAAATCCAGCTGCCTGCTTAAACACTCAGCGAGAAAGCAAGCAGCCACGAGGAGAATAGGTTAGATCGGGGACAACAAAGGCAGACTAGTAGTCGAGCCAGAAAAGATCAAATTGCATTTTAGCCTTATACCAGGGACTGTACACCTCTGTACAGAGTCGTGTTGAAGTACTTATTTGACATCCTGGAGCGATGTGGGCTTAGAGCAGCCTTCAAAACATAGGTAAAAGTTCTGTACAGCCCTTCCATGGCGAGCGTGCGGACCAACACCAGAAGTTCTAAATACTTTCCAGCTGCACGGAGGTGCAAGACAGGGATGCCCGCTGTCTCTGCTGCGATTCGCCCTGGCAATCGAGTCACTTATGGTGGGAATCAGGGTGGCGATAAACATGAAGGGGATCCGGAGGGGTGACAGAGATGACAGAGTCTCACGCTTTATGATCCTCTGCATCGCAGAACCCCAAAAGTCTGGTGGTGGAAATTAAAAAGAATCTGCAGAGCAGGAACACATTGTCACTCTTCATGGCGGGAAGGGTGCAGCCAATCAAGACCATAGAACCATAAGGTCAGAAGAAAAGGGAGCAGAATTCGGCCTCTCGGCCCATCAAGCCTGCTCCGCCATTCAATGAGGGCAGATATTTTCTCATCCCCATTCTCTAGGCTGCTCCCCATAACCCCTGACCCCCATATCAACCAAGAACCTATCCATCTCTGTCTTAAAGACACTCAGTTACTTGGCCTCCACAACCTTCTGGGGTAAAGAGTCCCACAGATTTACCACCCTCTGGCTGAAGAAATTCCTCCTCAACTCAGTTTTAAAGAGCAGTCCCTTTAGCTCGAGATGGTGTCCACTGGTTCTAGATTTTCCTACAAGTGGAAACATCCTCTCCACGTGCACTCTTTCCAGGCCTCGCAGTATCCTGTACGTTTCAATAAGATGCCCCCTCAGCCTTCTAAACTCTAACGAGTACAGACCCAGAGTCCTCAACTGTTCCTCATACGACAAGTTCTTAATTCCAGGGATCAGACTTGTGAACCTCCTCTGGACCCTTTCCAAGACCAACACATCCTTCCTTAGATACGGGGCCCAAAACTGCTCACAATACTCCAAATGGGGTCTGACCTGAGCCTTATACAGCTTCAGAAGTACATCTCTGGTCTTGTATTCAAGCCTTCTTGGCATGAATGCTAGCATTGCATTTGCCTTCTTAACTGCCAACTGAACCTACACATTAACCTGAAGAGAATCGTGATCAACGACACTCAAATCCCTGTGTGCTTTTGATTTCCGAAGCGTTTCCCCATTTAGAAAATAGTCCATGTCTAAATTCCTCCCTCGAAAGTGCATAACCGCACACTTTTCCACATTCTATTTCATTTGCCACTTCATTGCCCACTCTCCTAGCATGTCCAAATACTTCTGCTGCCCTCTTGCTTCCTCAGTGCTACTTGTCCCTCTGCAGATCTTTGTATCGTTCGCAAACTTAGCAACAGTGCCTTCAGTTCCTTCTTCCAGATCATTTATGTATATTGTGAAAAGTTATGGTCCCAGCAAAGACCCCTGAGGCACACCACTAGTCACCGGCTGCCATCCTGAAAAAGACTCCTTTATCCCCACTCTCTGCCTTCTACCAGTCAGCCAATCCTCTATCCATGCCAGGATCTTACCCTTAACACCGCGGGCTTTTAACTTATTTAACAATCTCCTATGCAGCACCTTGTTAAAGGCCTTCTGGAAATCTAAAGAAATCACATCCACTGGTTCTCCTTTGTCTAACTTCCATGTTACCACCTCAAAGAACTCTAACAGATTAGTCAGACACGATCTCCCTTTGACAAAGCCGTGCTGACTCAGTCCTATTTTACCATGCACTTACAAGTACTTTGCGATCTCATCTTTAATAACAGACTATAAAATCTTACCAATGACCGAAGTCAGGCTAACCGGTCTATAATTTCCCATCTTCTGCCTTCCTCCCTTCTTCAAAAGTGTTGTTACATTAGCCATTTTCCAGTCCTCTGGGACCCTTCCTGCCTCCAGTGATTCCTAAAAGATCATCATCGATGCCTCCACACTTTTCTCAGATATCCCTTTTAGGACCCTGGGATGTAGTCGTCCGCTCCAGGTGACTTATCCACCTTCAGACCTTTTAGCTTCCCCAGAAACTTCTCCTTAGTAATGGTCACTGCACTCACCTCTGCCCCCTGGTTCTATTGAAGATTTGGCATCCCACTGGTGTCTTCCACCGTGAAGACTGATGCAAAGTAACTATTCACTTCGTCTGGACAAATAATTCTTTGTTTCCTATTATTACTTCTCCAGCCACATTTTCCAGTGGTCCAATGTCTATTTTTGCCTCTCTCTTACCTTTTATACGTTGGGAAAAAACTTTTCCTATCTTACTTTGTATTACTAGCTAGCTTGCACTCATACTTTGTCTTCTCTCTCTCTCTCTCTCTCTCTCCCCCCCCCCCCCCCCCGCCCCCCACCGCCCCCCCCCCCCCCCCCCCCCCCCGGCGTATTGCTTTTTCAGTTGTCATCTGCTCGCTTTTAAAGACTTCCCAATCCTCTAGCTTCCCAGTGGTCCTCGCCACTTTATTTGCCTTTTCTTTAGCTTTTATGCTGTCCTTGACATCCCTCGTCAGCCATGGATGCCTTATCCTCCCTTTTGCCTGTTTCCTCCTCCTTGGGATGAATTTCTGTTGTGCCTCCCTAATAACCCCCCAAAAATCCTACGATTGCTGTTCCAGTGTCTTCCTTGCTGGGCTCCTTTTTCAATCACCTCTGGCCTGCTCCTCCCTCATGTATTTGTAGTTACCCATATTTAGTTGTAATACCGTTACATCTGATTGCAGCTTCTCCCTCTCAAACTGCAGGGTAAATTCTATCATATCGTGGTCACTGCCCCTATGGGTTCCTTCACCTTAAGTTCACTAATCATGTCTGCCTCATTACACATCACCAAGTCCAGAATTGCCTGTTCCCTAGAAGGCTCTACATAAAGCTGCCCCAAAAGACATCTCTTAGACATTCTACAAATTCCTCTTCTTGGGATCCACTAGCAACCTGATTTACCGAGTCCACCTGCATATTGAAGTCCTCCATGATTACTGTTATATTGCCTTTTTTACATACCTTTCCTATCTCCTGACTTATTTTCTGCCCCACATCCTGACAACTGCGAGGTGGCCTGTACATACTCCCATCAAGGTGTTTTTAACTTTGCGATACCTCAACTCTACCCACAGAACTTCTATGCCTTCTGAATCCTATATCGTTCATTGCTATCGACTTAACTTAATTCCTTAATGACAATGCCACCCCGCCACCTTTACCCATCTGACTGTCCTTTCCATAGGACATATATCCTTGCATATTTCGATCCCAGCCCTGATCCCATTGCAGCCACGTTTCTGTGATACCCAGAACATCGTGCCGGACACTTTCAATGTGCGCAACAAGCTCATTTAACTTGTTCCATAGACTGCGTGCATTTAGGTACTACACCCTCAATCCTGAATTGACCACCTCCCGTTTCACATTGTCCTCAGTCACTGTACCCTGTACTATGGCTCTTTTTGATTTTTGACTGTGGCTTCTCTGCCTTACACTTTCCCCCTTACAGCTGGTTGTTTCTGGCCCCGTCTTACTTCCCTCTGACTTCCTGCATCTGTTCCCATCCCCCTGCCACATTAGTTTAAACCCTCCCCAACAGCACTAGCAAACACTCCCCCGCTCGATCATCGGTCACAGTCCTGCCCAGGTACCGACCGTCCGGTTTGTACTAGTCCCAACCCCCGCCCTCCCCCCCTCCCCCCACCCCCCGCCGCCCCCCCCCCCAGAACCGGTTCCAATGCCCCACGGATTTGAATCAGTCCCTCTTGCACCATCTCTCGAGGCACGCATTCATCCTATTCCTAATCTGACTAGCCCGTGGCACTGGTATTAATCCTGAGATTACTACCTTTTACGTCCTGGTTTTTCTTTTAACTCCTAACTCCCTGAATTCAGCTTGTGAGGACCTCATCCCGTTTGTTTATCTGTATCGTTGCTGCCTATGTGCACGACGACAGTTGGCTGTTCACCCTCGCAGCAGCCCCCCCCCCCCCCAAGAATGTCCTGCAACCGCTCCGAGACATCCTTGACCCTTGCAGCAGGGAGGCAACATACCATCCTGGAGTCTCGATTGCGACTGCAGAATCGCCTGTCTATTCCCCTTACGATTACCCAATCACTATAGCCCTGCCAATCTTCTTCCTGCCCTCCTGCGCAGCAGAGCCAGCCACGGTGCCATGAAGCTGGCTGCTGTTGCCTTCCCCTGGTAAGCCAACTCCCTCAACAGTATCCAAAAAGGTACACCTGTTTTGCAGGGATGTGCCCGCAAGGGACACCTGGACTGCCTTCCTACTCTTACTCTGTCTTTTGGTCAACTTAGTGCCCATCTTCCTCTTCCTGCTGAGATCCACACTGATCTGATCATGAAGCGCATCACCTCCATACTCCCAGAACGCCTTGATCCACTGCAATTAGCATACGTCCGCAACTGGTCCACAGCAGACGCCATATCCATGGCCCTACCCTCCTCCCTGGAGCATCTCGACAACAAGGACAACATGAGACACCTATTTATTGACTAAAGCTCCTCCTTCAACACCATAATACCAACCAAGCTAATATCAAAGCTTGAAAGCCTAGGACTTGGCTCCTCTGTCTGCAGCTGGATCCTCGACTTTCTGACCCACAGACCACGATCAGTAAGAAACCACAACACCTCCTCCACAATAATCAT
Organism: Scyliorhinus torazame; assembly: GCF_047496885.1. NCBI lineage: Eukaryota > Metazoa > Chordata > Chondrichthyes > Carcharhiniformes > Scyliorhinidae > Scyliorhinus > Scyliorhinus torazame. The sequence goes on along the minus strand of NC_092713.1, from coordinate 310,953,931 downwards.
CAATACCGGGGCCCCGCAAGGCTGCATACATAGCCCACTACTATACTCCCAGTACGCACACGACTGTGTGGCAAAATTTGGTTCCATATCCATCTCCAAGTTTGTTGACGATATGACCATAGTGAGCCGGATCTCGAATAGCGACGAGTCAGAATGCAGGACAGAGATAGAGAACCTAGTGGAGTAATGCAGCGACAACAATCTCTCCTTCAATGCCAGCAAAATTGAAGAGCTGGCCATTGACTTCAGAAAGCAAAGTACTGTACACACCACTGTCAGCTTCAATGGGGCCAAGTTTCAGATGGTTAGCAGTTTCAAATTCCCAGGAGTATACATCTCCAAAAATCTGTCCTGGTCCATCTACGTCGACGCAACCACCAAGAAAGCACAACAGTGCTTTTACTTCCACAGGAAACTAAGCAAATTTGGCATGTCCACATGAACTCTTACCAACTTTTGCAGTTGCACCATAGAAATCATCCTATCTGGCTGCATCAAAGCCTTGTATAGCAACTGCTCGGCCCAAGGCCGTAAGAAACTTCAGAGAGTCGTCAACACAGCCCTGTCCACCACATGCACCTGCCTCCCATCCATTGACTCCATCTACACCTCACGCTGCCTGGGGAAAGCAGGCAGCAGAATCAACGACCCCTCCCACCCGGCTTACTCACTCTTCCAACTTCTTCCATCGGGCAGCAGATAGAACAGTCTGAGAACTCGCACAAACAGGCTCAAAAACAGCTTCTTCCCCGCTGCTACCAGACTTCGAATCGACCCTCTTATAGACTGACCTCATTAACGCTACACCCCTGTATGCTTCACCCGATGCCAGTGTTATGTAGTTACATTGTGTACCTTGTGTTGCTCTATTATGTATTTTCTTTTATTTCCTTTTCTTTTCATGTACTTGATGATCTGTTGAGCTGCTCGCAGAAAAATACTTTTCACTGTACCTCGGTGCACGTAGCAATAAACAAAATCCAGATCTACATCCTCAGGCCTTCTTTATCACAGCAGAAAAAAGATTATGGCGTTTGTGTGTGTGTGTGGGGGGGGGGGGGGGGGGGCGGGGGGCGGGCGGGTAGAGAATCCAAGAATCCCCAAATATGTTTTGAAAAGAACGGGAAGCATCGGGTCCTCGCCCTCCCAAACCTACAATATTGCGACTGGGCAGCCACAGCCGAAAGAGAGAGGGATGGGTAAAGGATCCAAAAGCGGAATGGATGAAAATGGAGGAGAGTTCCTTTACACGGACATCCCGCCGGCCCCCAGCAGCTCTCCCATCCCCACTGGCCCAAACTCTACGAGCCCAGTGGTAGTACCCACGCTCCGGATGTGGAACGAACTAGGGCAACACTTTTGGTTTGACCGAAATGTCCACCACGGCACGCAATTGCAACAATCGAGGTTCGCACCAGCCAAAATAGACGTCACCTTCAAAAGGTGGAAACATGATGGGGAGCTGGGCACTGACAGCTAGTGACTTCAGCACCGATAACAGACTGAGAACGCTAGACGAACAGACAGGGAGGCTCCAACTGACCAAGGGGAACGACTTATGACACATGCAATGCACAGGCGTCCTCCGTAGGGAAACAAAGACAAACCCACGGGCATAAGTACAATCACGATTAGAGGATCTGTTGGAAGTGGGCAACGTACCAGGGGCGCGGCTGTGGGGACTTGTATGGGTGACGGTTGGGAAAGGCACGCTTCCCACTGGACGAGACATGAGAAAAATTGGAGGAAGCACTAGGGATTGTAAGAGGGTGGAGACTCTGGAGCGAAACACTGAACAGGGTCAACTCCACCTCCACATTCGCAAGGCTAAGCCTAATACAGCTGAAAGTGGTACATAGAGCACAACCAGCCATAACCCAAAAGAGCAGATAAATCTGAACGGTGCCCGGGAGTCCCGGCCAACCACACCCACATGTCCTGGGCTTATCTCAGACATGTCGGGTTCTGGACAGCCTTCTTCGAGGCAATGTCCAATGTTCTGGGGGTGAGTGTGGATCTTTGCCCAAAAGTGTCAGTATTCGGGCTATCATATTAGTAAGAAGTATTCATGGGGAATGGGACGACGCTCTAGCCTTTTGCCTCGCTATTCGCCCGCAGAATTATCCTGTATGGCTGGCGATCAGCAGCATCGTCCATAGCTGCGTACTGGCTGGCCGGCGTGTCGGCATTTCTCCGGCGGTAGGAAAAGGGCATCCCCAGAAGTATGAATCATTCACCACCTTGTTCCAGAACCTGTTTTTAACCAATAGAGGAAACTGGGGGGGGACCCACAAAGGGACCACAAACATCAACGAAAAGGGAGACGGGGATGGAGGTGAGGGGGAAGAGTATAGGGAGGCACATATGCTGACCACACCTTAAATGGTGGGCCCCACTACCACCCCTCAGACCAAAGGTTTGTAAATACAGGAAGTCGATTGGTAACAACTTACCACGGTGTAATTCATATATGTATCGCTATACGACCTTACAATGAATGATAATGAAAAACGGATAAAGAAAACTTGCCAGAAAATACAAAGGGGGTGTTGGGGGAGAAAGGGGAGTTGGAGTGAAGCGGCTACGGAAACCAGCGGAAAGCAATTGGTCCTGACTGACACCCTGGTTGTGCACTCATGTCCTGAATGGACCAACTGGTGGGATTGTTCGTGGACATGTTCAACCTCTCCCTACTTCATTCTGAGGTTCCCATTTGCTTCAAGAATAATAATCTTTTTATTATTGTCTTATGTAGGCTTACATTAACACTGCAATGAATTTACTGTGAAAATCCCCTAGTCGCCGCACTCCGGCGCCTGTTTGGGTATACAGACGGAGAATTCAGAATGTCCAATTCACCTAACAGCACATCTTTCGAGACTTGTGAGAGGATACCGGAGCATCTGGAGGAAATCCACGCAGCCACAGGGACAACGTGCAGACTCTGCACAGACACTGTCCCATGCCGGGAATAGAACCGGAGATCCTCGCATTGTGAAGCAACAATGCTAACCACTGTGCGACCGTGTAGCCAACCATCATAATAATAAGAAGAACAATCTTTAATAGTGTCACAAGTGTGCTTACATTAATACTGAAAATGAAGTTACTATGAAAGTCCCTGGTCAGCAAACTGCGGTGCCTGTTCGGGTACACTGTGGGAGAATTTAGAATGTCAAGTTGACCTCACAAGCACGTCTTCAGGGACTTGTGGGAGGTAACTGGAGCACCCAGAGGAAACTCACGGAGACACAGGGAAAATGTGCATGAATTCGCACAGACAGTGACCCAAGCCAGGAATCGAACTTGGGTCCCTGGAGCTGTGGAGCAACAGTGCTAACCACTGTTCTACCGTGCTGCACAAACCGGTGCCAAAGAAGAACCAGGCAATGTGCCTCAGTGACTACCGTCCAGTGGTCGTGTCATCTATCACCATGATGTGCTTCAGGTAGAAGTTCATGAGACACATCAACTCCATACTCCCAGAATGCCTTGATCCACTGCAATTCACATACCCCCGCAACCGGTCAACAACAAACGCCAACTCTCTGGCCCCTCACTCATCACTGGAGCATCACGACAACAAGGACTCCTTCGTCAAACTCCTATTCATTGACTACAGCTCTGCCTTCAACACTATAATCCCAGCCAATATCATATCAAATCTCCAAAGGTTAAGCCTTGGCTCCTCCCTCTGCAATGGTTTCCTCGACCTCCTGACCCATAGCCCTCAATCAGCAAGGATAAACAACAGCACCTCCTCCACGATATTATTCAATAGCGGTGCCCCGCAAGGCTGTATACCTAGCCGCCTGCTGTACTCCCTATACACACACAACTGTGTGGCAAAATTTGGCTCAAACTCCATCTAAACGTTTCCTGATGACACGACCATAGTGAGTCGGTTCTCAAACAAAGATGAGTCAGAGTACAGGGGGAGATAGATAACCTGGTGGCGTGGTGTAATGACAACAATGTCTCCCTCAATATCAGTAAAACTAAGGAGCTGGTCAATGAATTCAGGAAGGGAAGTATTGTACACCCCTGCCTGCATCAACGGTGTCGAAGTGGAGATGGTTGACAGCTTCAAATTCCAAGGTGTGCACATCACCAAAAATCTGTTCGGGTCCACCTACGTCGATGTTACAGCGATGAAAGCAGAACAGTGCCTATGCTGCATCAGGAGACAGTAGCGTAATGGTGTTGTCACATGAGTAGTAAACCAGAAACACATGGTAATGCTCTGGAGTCTCAGGTTCGAATCCTACCATAGCTGATAGTGAAATTTGAACTCAATCAAAATCTGGAATGAAAAGTCTAATGACGACCATGAAATTGATTGTCTTTAAAAGCCCACCTGTTTCAGTAATGTTATTCAATTATGAAATATGCCGCCCTTTCCCAGTCTGGCCTACACGTGATCCGAAGAACGAATAAAAAAAGGAAACTAAGGAAATTTTGAGTCCACATTGATTCTTACCATTTTTTACAGATGCGACATAGAAAGCACCCGTATGGTAACTGCTCAGCGAAGACCATAAGAAATAACATAGTCGCGAACACAGCCCAATCTATCACGTGAATCCGCCTCCCATCCATTGCATCTGTCTACACCTCCCGCTGCCTTAGGAAAGTGGGCAGCACAATCAAAGACCCTCCCAACCAGGTTAGTCTCCCTTCTAACCTTTTGCAGAGGGCAGGAGATAGAAAAGTCTCAGAACACGCACTAACACATTCAAAACCAGCACCTTCGCCATTGTTACCAGACTCCTGAGAGACGCTCTTATAGCCTGAACTGAACACACCACGCACCTTCTCTACTGAGTAGAACAACACTCTGTATGCTTTACCCAATGTATATGCCTATGTATTTGCATTGTATATTTATCGTATATCCTATGTTTTTTTCAAATATGGAATGATCAGCCTGGACTGTATACAGAACAATATTTGTCACTGTAACTCGGTACTCATGGCAATAAATGTAAACTCCAACGTGGGGCTTTTGTAAATTGCAATTGGTTTCTACAGATTTGTTTATTTTTACTCTCGTTGTGTATAAAAGGAAAAACTCTAATATTAAAACATTTTTTTAAGAAATGACTGTGAATAATTGAGGATTCATAGTCAGTGTGAAATTAAAATCAAGCAAGGGTAAAGTTTTACTAGAGATCGGGTCATACCTCACTCAAAGGTATGGCGTTTAAAGCAGGAGACCAATCACTTCAACTTCCGAACAACGTGGAACGAATCCCTTCGGCCAGAGTTACATGCCCAATCGCCTCCAAATGCTTGTGCGAGCGGTAAACTTTAGAGCAGACATGCGAGGCAGTTTTTTTACAGAGAGGATCGTGGGTGCCTGGAACTCGCTGCCGGAGGAGGTGGTGGAAGCAGGTACGATGGTGATAGTTAAGGGTGTCTTGGAAAATACATGAATAGGATGGGAATAGAGGGAATCGGACGCCGAAATCTAGAAGGTTTTAGGTTAGATGAGGACCATGGGTCGGTGCAGGCTTGGAGAGCAGAAGGGCCTACTCCTGTGCTGTACCTTTCTTTGTTCTTTGTTCCTTCTACTTCATATATGCCATTCGCTCTGCATCATAATCAGATGTGAGAATATTCGCTGATAAATGCAGTTTAGTTTACAACTCTTAAGGTAATGCAGACGTTCTCAGTCGGAAACCTGGAAATATTTTCGCTTGGGTTCATCAATGGAAGGTAATATGGCTTCCAAAACTGTCAGGCGATATTTGTATGAAAAGAGGGAACTGACCCACATCAGCTTCAAATTTAACGGCATTAAAATAAAAACAATATCTCACATCATCTACATCCTGAGGGATCAACATTGGCAGTAACTGGATCAGTCACGTATATACGGTCGGCACAACAGCAGGTCAGAAACCAGGAACTTTGCAGTTTGGACCATCTGTCCCGGCTCCCTAAAGGCTTTCAATCATTAGCAAGACAGAGCAACAAGTGTGTTGGGATAGTCGATGCTTGACCTTATGACTGAAGCTTCGACAAAATGTACGCTGCTTGACACCATCCAGCACAAAGCAACCCGCTTGATTTGGACCCACCACATCGCCTTAAAGATTTACACCCCACCAGTAGTGCACGGTGGCTGTAATGTTTAGCATCTAAAAATGTAATGTAGCAACTCGCCAATCTGGGCAAATCCTCAAATACTTCCACATCGAAGATGGGAAATTGCCTTATGGGAACACTGCGAACAACATGTGCCTCTCCCCGTCACTCGCCATCCTGACGTTTAACTATAACAGTCATTCCTTCAGCGTCACTGGGTCAAATTCGAGAGCACCCAATCTAACAGTACCCCAAGAACAGTAGTACTGCGATAACGAAGCTCAGCATCACTTCTTTAAGGTTGTTTATTATTCTTTCACAGGATATATGTGTTTCTGGCGAGGCCAGCACTTACTGCTCTATGCTGATGGTTGATAAGATGATGGTGAGCCACCTTCCTGTGTTACTGTTTTCCATGTTCTGTGACGACATACACTCTGCTGCTAAGGCGACAGTTCCTGGACTTTGAGACAGTGACAATGAACGGTAAGTGATCCAATTAAGAATGGCTTCTGGCTTGGAGGGAAACGTGCAGGTGATGGTGTTGTCCTTCTAGGTGGCAGAGATCGTGGGTTTGGAAATTCCTGTCGAAGGAGGTTTGGTGAGTTGCTGCCTCGCAGCATGCACATGGTAGAACCTCTTCTATTTAGAGGGAATGGATCTTTACACTGCTCGATAGAGTGCCAGAAAAGCACGCTGTTTTATTCTGAATTATATAGAAGTTCTTGAGTGTTGTTTGAGCTCCACCAATCCAGACAAGAGGAGGGTATTCCTTCACACTCCTCACTTTAGCCTTGCAGATGGTGGATAGATTTTGAGGAATCTGGAGGTGAATGACTCGCCACAAAATTCCCTCCCTCCGACTTACTCCTTTAGTCACAGCATCTAGATGGCTGGTGCAGTTCAATTTCTGATGAATGGTAAGCACGACACCCGAGTGTTGTCTGGGTCTTGCGACTCCAGAACTGCACACAGTACTGTAGCTATGGCCTAACCAACGTCTTATGCAGTTCCAGCATAACGTCTTGCTCTTAAAATCTATGCCTCGGCTAATAAGATCAAGTACACGATATGCCTTCTTAACCATTGTATCCACCTGCTCTGCTACATAAAGGACTGGTGTGCATGCACACCAATCTCCCTCTGATCATAGGTTCTTCCAAGGGTCCTGCTATTTGTCATATATTAGCATGCTTTGCGTCTGCTGCCCAAGTGCATCACCTGACACTTATCCGGATTGAATTCCATGTGCCACTGATCAGTCCATCTGACCAGCCCGTCTATATTCTCCAGTGATCGACATCTATCCTCCTTACTATTTATCACCCCACCAATTTTCGTATCATCTGCAAATTTACTGATCGACCCTCCTACATTCATATCTAAATCATTCACAAAACCCACAAACAGCAAGGGCCCCATCACCGATCCCTGTGGGACCCCATTGAACACAGGCATCCAGGCAGAAAAACACCCCTCGACCATCACCCTCAGCCTCCTGGCACTCAGCCAATTCTGTACCGAATTTTCCACATTTCCTTGGACCCCATGTGCTCTTACCTTCGCTATCTGTCTCCCATGTGAGACCTTATCAAAAGCCTTGCTGAAGTCCGAGAAGCCGACATCAAATGCATTTTCCTCATTTACACACCTGGTCACCTCTTCGAAAAATTTAATCAAGTTGGTCAGACACGACCTCCCCTTACCAAAACGATGCTGATTGTTCATAATGAATCCCTGCCTCTCCAAATGCAGATTAAGTCTGGCTCTCAGAATTGCTTAGTTTTCCATCACTGAGGTTAAACTGACTGGCCGGTAGTTTCCTAGTTTATACCTTCCTCCCTTCTTGAATAATGGCACCACATTGGCTATCCTCAAGACCTCCGGAAACTCACCTGTGACCAGAGAGCAATTGAACATTATAACCAGTGCCTCTACTATTACATCCCTTGTCTCATCAACTACCTGGGATAAATGGCATTTCACCCTGGATATTTGTCTACTTTTAAGGTTGCCAGACCATTCTGAACCTCCTCTCTGTCTATGTGAATTTCTTTAATTTTATTACAGTCCTTCTCTGATTAATATACCCACACTCTCCCTCTCACAGTAAACGCTGCCACCAAGAATTAATTTAGAAAACTACCTATATCCTCCAGCTGCACACACAAATGGCCACTGTGGTTCTTAAGGGGCCCTACCCTTTCGCTAACTTTCCTTTTACCCTAATGTCCTTGTAAAACAATTTAGGATTTTCCTTTATTTTATCTGTCAGTATCCTTTCATGTCCTCCTTTGGCTCTCCGAATTTCCTTCATAAGTTCGCTCTGTACTCCTCTCGCACTTCTGCTGCTTTGACCCCTCCATATCTGCCGTTAGGGGCTGGCTTAGCACAGTGGGCTAAATAGCTGGCTTGTAATGCAGAACAATGCCTGCAGCACGGGTTCAATTCCCGTACCGGCCTCCCCGAACAGGCGCCGGAATGTGGCGACTAGGGCTTTTTCGTAGTAACTTCATTGAAGCCTACTTGTGACAATAAGCGATTATTATTAGAAGAATCAGCCATCTTTTTTCTGTTTATCCATCGCTGTATATGCCTCGACATCCACGGTTCACTGGCTTTTTGGTCCCACCCGTTTTCTTGATTGGACCATGTTGGCCTTGTGCTCTCCCTGTTTCCTTCTTCAATGTGTCCACTGTTCTGTTACAGATTTGCCTAGTAGTGTCAGCTTCCAGCACACTCTGGACAAATCATATCTGATCTCATGAAAATCGGCCTTCCCCCAGTTTAGAACTTTGATCTTAGGCCCATCCTTTCGTTTTTCATAACAATCTTGAACCTAACGGAGCTATGTTCACTCTCTGCAAAATACGCCCCCATTGATTCTTCAACCACTTACCCAGCTTCGTTCCCGAAAATTAAGTCCAGGACGTAACATGCTCCCTCTAAACATTTCAAACCGGCTACCCCCGTTAATATTTCGGAAGTTGAAATCCCCCACTGTCACTAACCTATTAATTTTACACCTCTTTGAAATTTGCCTACATATCTGCTCTTCTATTTCTCTTAGTTCCAGCAATGTGATTGCTCCTTTTTGTTTTCTTTAGTTGTATAATATGAGTTAATATCTCCACTTCTGTTCTTATTATAGAAGGAATGTCATTGATCAAGCAGCTAAAGATGCTTAGTCTTGGACTCTACTATGAGGAAATCCTGAAGAGATATCCTTGGGCAAGAAAATTGACATCCAACAACCGCAACTTCCCTCCTTGGCGCGAGGTAAAACTCCAACCAGTGAAGACATTTCCCCCAAATTCAGATTTACTTCACTTTTGTTAGTGCGATGAGCACAACAGATTCTAATTGCTTAGCAAGACAAATCCCGGAGGGGAACTTGCCGTAATGTGCCATACTCTTTTTTTCCGTAGTCTGGAACCGAGATTTTAAAAACGCATTAATCTTAGCAGCACGAAATCCAGTTATACTTTTGGATTTGAAAATTAAAAGAAAACGGTTTATTAACAAGAAGAAAATAAATCTTAAGCACACAAGGTAACAGTTGACCAGTTAAAATTGGTTTGGCAAAACATTCCCCAAACATACTCAATACTTTGTCGGCCCACAAATAAGCAGCTTCCAGCTAACACTCCCTTAGAGATGCTTTCATATACAAAATCCGGTGATTTTACCCCAATTAAAAGCTTCTCTCGGTGTACTAAGGTAAACCACATGATCCCTCAAAATGGCTTGAATTCTGCTCTGGAAATCCAAGAATTCAGAACAATAATGCTTTTCTCAGCCAAAAGAGTTTTCTGGCTTAACTGGAAGGTTGGTTCAAACTGCACCATCTCCCAGCTCAAAACTGTTTCTTACAGGTCTGCCTCACACAGTCCAACAACTAAACTCTCAACACTTCTCCTTAAATATCCATTTTCCCTTTCATCTGCGACTCCACTGTCCTCAGCATTTCTTTGAACTTGACTTCTCCAAGATATTTTTTTTGAAAACATGCTTTCCTATCACCTCCACCTTTGGGTCAAATAAAAATTAACAATTTTCCTTTGTTTATTTATGAATTATTTTCAATCTGTAAAAGCCTTTTACTTCCCATTGTAATTTAAAGCGGAAAACAACAGATCTTTAGCTATCTTCTTCTTAACAATTCTAAACCTCGCTGTTTTAATGATAACCCGCTTGACCAGGAAAGTCTCATTATAAAGCTTGTAGCTGGCACCTTTGTTCCCGTACTCTCAACTCTTCCAGTCAAAAGAACATCACTATTGTTCTCAGCTTAATCACACACACACAACCTTCTTCATGACATTGCAGAATATTGCCTATATATATATATATTTTTTTTTTTAAATTAAAATGCATTCTCACACTCCGGCTCATTGATGCCACATTCGGTTGAAGGCATTCACTTTCACCTCACAACTTGATTTCAGATCTTTGGCCCCTGTTTGGACTAAAGCTGGAATGTGGTCAGGAGCGTAATGGCCCTGTCAGAACCCAAACTGAGGTTCAGTTCGCAGGTTGTATCTCAGTAAGTGCGAGTTGATGGCATTGTCGATGACTGCTTCCAGGAAACTACTGATGATCGAGGGCAGACATGTGGGGTGGTAATTGGCTGGGTTTGATATTTCTTGCAGTTTATGAAGAGGACACACCTGGGCGATTTTCAAAATTTCTGAGTAAATGTCAGTGTTGCAGTCGTTCTGGAATACCTTAGCTCAGACCGTGAAGAGTTATGGGGTACAAAAATCTTCAGTACTATTGCTGGATATTTTTCAATGCCCAATAGCCTTCAGACATGTCTCATATTACTTTAAGTGAAATAAATTGGTTGAAAGTTGGGATCTGTGATGCTGGGGACATGAGGAGGACGTCGAATTGAATTATTTACTTTAGACTGCAGATGCTTGCAAATGTTTCAACCTTGTCTTTTGCGCTGATGTGCTGGGCTTTCTCACATTGAGGATGGGGGTATTTATGGATCCTCTTCCTCCTCTTAGTTGTTATTGCTAAGACACCAGCATTTACGACGGGATATGGCAGGACCTCAGTGTTTCCATCTGTTCCGCTAATTTAGGGATCACTTAGCTCTGTGTATCACAGGATGCTTCCGCTATTTCCATTCAATTAATCCTATGTTGTACATTCGCCTTGTTGACACTTCAGTTTAACTATGGCTGCTGCTGCAGCTGGCATCTCCTCCTACATTCTTCATCAAAGTTCATTCTCTCCATTTTTTTGGTAAAGGAACAATGGCAGATATGATAGACTATGAAGTTACAATTTGTGGTTCAATTCTTTACTCAGAGTAGAATCTTCACTCAGAGAGTAGTAAGGGCGTGGAATGCCTGCCTGCAACAGTAGTGGACTCGCCAACACTAAGGGCATTCAAATGATCATTGGATAGACATATGGACGATAAGGGAATAGTGTAGATGGGCTTTAGAGTGGTTTCACAGGTCCATAAGACCATAAGACATAGGAGCGGAAGTAAGGCCATTCGGCCCATCGAGTCCACTCCACCATTCAATCATGGCTGATTTCAACTCCATTTACCCGCTCTCTCTCCATAGCCCTTAATTCCTCGGCGCAACATCGAGGGCCGAAGGGCCTGTACTGCACTGTAATGTTCTATGTCTATGTTCTAATACAGTTCTGCTCCTGATAATGGCCCACAGCGTATCATAGGTATCTAATTTTGAGTTCCTCGATCTGTTAGAAATGTATCTAATTGAGCATGATGATACTGATACTCAATACAATTGAGATGATCCTCAATGTGAAAATGGAACTTTGTTCCCACAACGACTGTATGGTGTATATTGAACACCAATTGGAAGAAGCACTGGAGGCAGCAAGGGAATGGAATGTATTCGCGGTGCAGTCTTCAATGTCCATCATGTGAACTGTTCCAGTACCACCACCAATTATGATACCAATAATGTAATGGACAGATGCATCTGCGGCAGATAGATTTCTGTTAACGGGATCAAGTAGGTTGTTCCTCTTGTTGTTTATCTCACTACCTGCCGTAGACACAGTCCAACAGCTATGCCCTTTATGACTCGACCACCTCGGTCAGTGGTGTTGGTACGGAAACAGTTTGGTGATGGACATTGAAGACTGCCACAGAGAGTACATTCCATTCCATTGCTGCCTCCAGTGCTTCTTCCAATTGGTGTTCAATATAAAGGAGTACTACTTCATCAACTGAGATTTTTTTTTTTTTTGGGGGGGGGCGTTTTTGGTGAGGGCGATAGGTTTTACTCAACAAGACCTTTCCTTGCGCAAGTTTGTCTTCATGCCATGAGATTTCATGAGGTCGGGCGTCAAAGTTGAGGCCTCCCAGCGCAACACCTTCTTGAATGTTTACTACGGTACCAGCCCTCTGGCGGGACTGTCCTGCCGGTGGGACAAGGCATACCTAGGCGTGGGGGTGGTGGTGTCGGGAATACGGTCTGTCACCTATGATTCCGCGGGCATGACTATGCCAAGCGGTTGTTTGAGCTGGTGTGGTGAGCAGTGGGCCTATCAGAAGCAAATGTGGAAGAGGAACAATCTCGGATTAGCGGTGCAACAAGCAGTGAGCTGCGTCTGTTCGTTTACACAGCGTGCACTCTCTCTACGTCTGGCCACACTACCTCTCGCCCACCCCCGCAGGTACCGGATCCCAAAAGGAGCACAGGAGTCAACATGTTATTGCGGGCCTGGGAGTCAACGGGACCGCAGACGCAGCAACAGCGCCTGTGTAATTTATAGGTATTATTTGAACATAAGTTCTCATCTTGTTCACAATGATCCTGCAACCTTTGGGCTTCCCGTTCCCGATTGCACTATGAGCCTGTCAGATAAGGGGCTGGTTTAGCTCAGTGGGCTAGACAGCTGGTTTGTGATGCAGAACAAGGCCAGCAGCGCGGGTTATTACCGTACCAGCTGAGAGTTCTGAATTCTCCCTCCATGTACCCGATCAGGCGCCGGAATATGGCGACTCGGGGCTTTTCACAGTAACTTCATTGTAGTGTTAATGTAAGCCTACTTGTGACAATAAACCGATTATTAATATTATTCACGGATATCTTTTGTCACAATATCAGGGGGTTAGATAGTTCTGTACTAGTAATTGTTCAACCTTTATGTCTTACATCAATGCTGCAAGGCCATATCTTCTTCGTCGCTTGACAAGTTTGAGTATGACGCTATTACAAGTAACTTGATTAGGGCAGCACGGTAGCACAAGTGGATAGCACGGTGGCTTCACAGCACCAAGGACCCGGGTTTGATTCTCAGCTTGGGTCACTGTCTGTGAGGAGTCTGCGCGTTCTCCCCGTGACTGCGTGGGTTTCCTCCGGGTGCTCCGGTTTCCTCCCACAGTCCAAAGACGTGCAGGTTAGGTGGACTGGACATGATAAATTGCCCTTAGTGAACAAAAAGTTTCGGAGGGGTTATTGGGTGAAGAGGATAGGGTGGATGTGAGGGCTTAAGTGGGTCAGTGCAGACTCGATGGGTCGAATGGCCTCCTTCTGCACTCTATGTTCTATTGCGTCCCAGACTTCAGTAAAAAAAACATATTGGGGTGACATAATTCGGCTGTGTGCAAACTAAACTAAAATCAATTATTAAACATCAATTTCCTACATCTTCCCGGCCCACGACACCGTCAGGGGCAGTCGGAGTCTCCGGCAGTGCGGAGTGAGGAAGTGCATCATGGCAGCCTCACAGCCATCCTGAGTACCTCCCGGCAGTTAAATGTCGAAACCGGCCTGGGTGGGGAATTAATGAACCTATAACAATTTGTGAGTCTGTTTTTGAAGTTTGTGGTAGTCACCTGCACATATCTTTCTGTGCACATATCTTTCTGTGTCCATCTCTCGCTGACACTAGCATATCTTCTGCCATTTTTAGTATCCAATCTATAAATTGAAAAGTATTTTGTTAAAATCATGAGGATATGCCATCAATAAACAGGATTGAGTGGTATTGATGCATCCTCAGAAATTGGTGGCACTAAGCATTCTGAGGTGTCACATTCCAAATTCAGCACCCAGAGAGACATCACATGCAAACAACCTCGTTTGCAACCCGAGGATTTTAGACTGTCCTTCGACTAAAATTTATAACTGGGTTATGAAAAGATAATTGAGCTGCCAGCTTCAAAGTTTCAATCGTATAATTCGAATGTTTGCACCTTTTGTGAATTTATTCACGTGTACTAAACATATACTTAACCATTCTGAATTATAGGTACTTGAAAATTAAACGCATTTGAGCAGTTTAGAGAAAACCCGACTCTACTGCTTTCACTGGTAAATAACAGCAGCACCATGTGACTGTTTTCGCTCTGAGAATAATACCACAATAAAAATATTTATATTTGGGGCAAATTAAAAACAAAATTATGTCCAGTATACTCCTTTTAATTGTCATTATTTGTTTTGGAAACCAGCAACCTTTTCAGATACACGTATTAACTAAAAGTCTCTATGTTCTCACTGCATGCACTCATTAAATACTATCCTAATTCCGCGTGGGATCTGAAATGAAGGCTACAGTTTTATCAGAGTTCCCTTTTGCAGTCGCAAATGAATGCGCTTCAGACGCCTTATAATGTTAATTAAACTTATATATGCATGCGTAAAAACACCATCTCATCAGCGGATAAATTACAGGAATTAATTGATATGTAGTTCTTCAAACGAAATAGATGAAACAAACAAAAGCAAGCTTTCATTCTTATGCTACTATTGTATATACTCAAAGCGCTGCCACAAAAACAAGTATATCATTACTGGCATCTGTGATCACAGATGCAGCAGTAAACAATACGGCCCATCCGGCCTTCAATTACCAGAGCGAGAATCCAATAACATGAAGAAACGTTAACATTAATCGATTTGTTAAAGGCAAATGGTGCCCCTCAATAAACTGTTTGAGTTATTTGATGAAGTAACGAAAGAAGGCTGATGAAACTACTGCAACAGATATATAATTATGCATTAAAATGATGTTTGATAAGTTACCACACAACAGCAGTACGGTAGCACAGTAGTTAGCACAGTTGCTTCACAGATCCAGGGTCCCAGGTTCGTTTACCGCTTGGGTCACTGTCTGTGCGGAGTCTGCACATTCTCCGCGTGTCTGTGTGGGTTTCCTCCGGGTGCTCCGGTTTCCTCCCAGGGTCCAAAGATGCGCAGGTTAGGTAGATTGGCCATTCTAACTTGCCCTTAGTGCCCAAAAGGTTTCGGTGGGGTTACTGGGTTACGGTTGCGGGCTTAAGTGGGGTGCTATTTCCAAGGGCCGGTCCTGATTCGATGGGCTGAATGGCCTCCTGCTGAACTGTAAATTCTATGATTCTGTGACAACAGATTTATTCAGAACATGGCAGAGTATGGGATTGGCAGATCGGTGGAAACTTGCGTAAATAAACGACTAAAAGAGAGGAGGAATAGCGTAATCCTGAACGAAACGTTTGGCCCGTACCTTCCCCAGTGACAATCTCCGGTGGATTGCCACTCTCGCCACTCTCTTACCCACGCTGCGATTCCGAAGCGCCTGTCTCGCCCAACCTTTCCCAAACAGGTTGCGCGGGACAGAAGCAGGGAAGCGCACTTCCGCAACATCTTCGTGGAGTAACTGAAGCGAGAGAGATTATTTACTCCCCAGTTTTACGGTGGGAGCTGCAGTAAAGAAGAGGTTTAAACGGACAATTTATAGGAAACCAATAAGTATAGGGACTACGAGGTGGGGGGGGGGGTCGGCTTGGAGTCGGGTCCCGTGGTTGAGGAGGGGGTGGAGGAATCGAAAATGGAACCAATGTTTGGGGGCTTCGGTCCCGGACCCGGTAGTTGGGAGGCGTCTGGGTCAACCGGAGGTTGTGGACTGGGCGTGGGTGGGGGGGGGGGGGAATTCGGGCACGATTGCTTGTGGGGGGGGAGGGTGTGGCCGACATGGTTGTCGGGGAGAGGTGGGACCCGTTGATTGGGGAGGGGGCCAATCCGGCAGAGGCACAGTTTGAGAGGGGTGCAGTCCAGGGTTGGGATGAGTCTGGATGGGGCTAAGTCCGGGATGGGGCTCAGTCGGGGATGTGGGGGCTCAGTCCGGAAAGGAGGAGAGAGAGGGAAGGAGGGAGGGAGGGGGGAATCAGTCCGAGAGGGAGTGGGCTCAAATGTGGGAGAGAGAAATGGCCGAAGGGAGTACAGTCTGGAAAGAGGTTTATTCTGGAAGGGGAAGTCAGTTCGGGAGAGGACTCAGTGCGGCTGGGGTCAATCCGGGAAGGGGGAGGTCGGACCAGGTCGTACCGGGAGGGGGTGTCGGATCGGGTTGGTGAGGGGGTGGGGGAGACAGGTCTGGCCGGGTGAAACTGGGGGAGGGGGTGCGGACGCTCGGCTATGGCGGGTGGAGTTCAGGCGTGAGCGGGGAGTGGGTTGAGGGATTTCGGGCTGGGATTTGATTCTGGCCGATGTACAGTGTTGGGTCGGCTGTGCGGGTGTGTGATGGGTCCACTGAGACGTTTTGTTTGTGAGGGGTGTCCCGTAAGATGCTGAGTCTGGATGAGTAAATAGTTACTCTGGATTCCCAACGCAGCATAGGCGTACCGCCTAAAAGCGACACTGCGGAAGGCGGAGGTTGTGTGTCATCATTCTTTTTCTTTGACAGGTGTTAGCCATGCAATAGTACCCCTCTCCTCTCCCACCGCCACCATTGATATTACAACCCTGGCTTATATTGTTACATATTTAATAACCGGGACCATGGAACAGGAACAAAGATGTCTTGCTGTAATTGTAGAGAGGTGTGCTGTGGCTGCCGCTGGTGTATTGTGCACAATTTTGGTCTACTTATATTTGCACAGACGGAGTGCAAATAAAGTTCACCAGGTTGATTCCGAGGATAGTGGGGTGCTCCTGTGAAGAAAGATTTCCTCGAATTTGCAAGAATAAGAGGTGATCGCTCTGAAACAAGCACAATTCTTACGGGCCTCGACAATATTGATGTTTCCACTGGCTGGGGGATCTCGAAGCAGAGGCCGCAGTTTCAGAGTAAGGGATAGGCCATTTAGGTCATCAGATGAAGAGGAATTTCTTCCTCATTGGGAGGTAAATCTTCGAAGTTCCCCGCCCCAGGAGATTTTTGGCGCTCAGTCCTTAAATATGTTCAGGACTGAAATCTAGAGATTTAAATATAGTAAATACATCAATGGATATGGTAATAGTGCGGGGAAATGACTTTAAAATAGATCAGTCATGATCAAATTGAACAGAGGAGCAGACTCCTGGGGCCTAATCATGCTCCTATTTCTTATGGCATAGAGTCATGAAATATTACAGCACAGAAAGAGGCCCTTTAACCCATCGCGTCCACGGACCATCAGCACCTAACGCTTTGAACCCCATTTTCCAGCTCTTGGTCTGTATCCCCGTCTGCAGATACATTTCAAATGCTCAACTAAACACTTATTAAAAGTTGCGAGCGTTCCTATGTGCCTATAATGCTTACGATGTGGAGATGCCGGCGTTGGACTGGGGTGAGCACACTAAGAAGTTGTACAACACCAAGTAAAAGTCCAACAGATTTGTTTTGATGTCACTAGCTTTCGGAGCTGCTCCTTCCTCATGTGAATGAAGAGGTATGTTCCAGAAACATATATATAGACAGGCAATCTCTGCAAGACGTGCCAGATCATCGACATGGATACCACCATTACACGTGAGAACACCACCCACCAGGTACACGGTACATACTCGTGCGACTCGGTCAACGTTGTCTACGTCATACGCTGCAGGAAAGGATGTCCCGAAGCGTGGTCCATTTGCGAGACCATGCAGACGCTGCGACAACAAATGAATGGACATTGTGCGACAATCACCAGGCAGGAATGTTCCCTTCCAGTCGGGGAACACTTCAGCTGTCAAGGGCATTCAGCCTCGGATCTCCAGGTAAGTGTTCTCCAAGGCGGCCTTCAGGACGCGCGACAACGCAGAATCGCCGAGCAGAAGCTTATAGCCAAGTTCCGCACACATGAGTGCGGCCTCAACCGGGACCTGGGATTCATGTCGCATTACATTCATCCCCCACCATCTGGCCTGCGAAATCCTACCAACTGTCCTGGCTTGACACAATTCACACCTGGGGTTACCCCATCTCTGGATCTGTAAAGATTTAATCACCACCTAATGCTCGCATTCCAAGCATTGTCTGGCATCTTTGAATCTGTCTATATATATGCTTCTGGAACATACTCTTCATTCACCTGAGGAAGGAGCAGCGCTCCGAAAGCTAGTGACATCGAAACAAATATGTTGGACTTTAACCTGGTGTTGTAAAACTTCTTACTCTAAAGCTTACAATATCCAATATTTTTTTTTTAAACATGACTGCGTAACAAAAAATTGTGGAGGCAATTAAAATATTTCAGGAGAACACAGATGGACTAGTGACATCGGCAACACATGATAAATACTATTGAATACGATTGAATGCGAAAAACTATACTTTCGGAGAAACAGTATGAAGCACCAAATAACTGAAGCTGTGCTATTTCAGGTGCTGCAGGAACAAAGTAAATCAATGTGCATTTTCACATATCCTTGAAGATAGGGGTTTGGTTAGGAAGGTCAGTGGGGTATTTAGATTAATGAATAAAATACAAAATAATTAAGGCATAGGTAAATTTACCCCATCAACAGTTACCTTTCAGCGGAATTATCCATTAGAATTGTGGGCACAAGACTTTGGAATGGATGTTTAAAATATGAACAGGGTGCTCTGATGATTTGCCCGAATTAGACCCGAATTGAAGTGTTTAAATGGTGTGGAGACAATGGAAAATTTGAATTTGGCCCCCTTCGAGAAACCAATGCTGAAGAGAGATCGCACATAATAATTCGAAAGGTGGGGGTGGTCGATTTTGAGAAACGGCTTCTTCTGATAACTCTTGGTAATCGGACGTCACAGATTTCAAATAGTTGACAAAAGAACTGGAAAGAAAATTAAAAGAAAAATGCTTTCAAAAAGGAATTTGCTACAATCCGGACCGCTGGGTCTTGAAAGGATTCAAGGTTCCATGGGAAAATTTAAGTGCGATTTGACATGTACTGGAAGTTGTGTGGTTACCCAGAACGTTCTGGAATGAAGACTAGACTGTTCAAACGACTGACACTGGCACGAAGGGCAAATGGCTTGCATCTGTGCTTTATCATAAGAACATAAGAACTAGGAGCAGGAGTAGGCCATCTGGCCCCTCGAGCCTGCTCCACCATTTAATGAGATCAAGGCTGATCTTTTGTGGACTCAGCTCCACTTTCCGGCCCGAACACCATAACCCTTAATCCCTTTATTCTTCAAAAAAATGCTTCAATTATATACACCATTCTCAGCAGAGAAACTGATCTAAAATTATGCTTATGCGATTGAGTGTGGGATGACCGGGTCCGTGAAAGGAAGGGTAGGATGACAAGGCTTCAGAAACAGAAAATCACTTTTGGATGATTCTTGAGATAAACAAACGGCATAACGGTAACTTTCAGCCTGACCTGGCCCAGTGTAATTTAATTGTTCGTTTACTGCTGGTCTCCGATTGTAGCTATTGTCTGAATTGCTCCGGCTGTAACAGCAATCTGTAAAACAACTCTCTCCAACAACGTTTCTGTCTTGTTTACATTTTAGGACGACCAGAAAAATGATGATTACAAGAAACAAGAAGGATGTTAATCCCAATATAATGATTAAATAACGATTTATATCCGAAAAATATTCCAAAGATCTTGGTTGGTGACTTAGTTCCGAAGTTTTTTTAGTAACATTAGACATGATTGAAAAGAAAATTGCGACCGTAGTGGAGAGAGCTGGTTGGCCATTGTCCTTGACGCAGAGGACGATTCTCTCTGTGGTGAGGTCTTGATCTCTCAAATTGCGAGTTGCTCTAATTTCTCCAGACTGAAGATCCACAGAAAACAGGCCCGGATCAGACGCCCCCATCAGATGATATGAAAGTCGTGCATTCTGACCAGAATCCGCATCCGTCGCCATTACCTTCGTGACCACATAACCTGAATGTACTGTTTGGGGCTGAATCCCCACTGTTGCTGAATTGTTCCAGGTCAACGGCGTAACAATGACAGGAGCGTTGTCATTTTGATCCAAGATAATAACATTCACCAAGGCCGTGCTACTCAGTGGGGGAGATCCGTTATCCTGAGCATGGACATTGATCTGAAAATGTTTCAGTTGCTCATAGTCAAAGGAACGCAGTGCGTAAACGTCACCATTTTTTGAGTTAATGCTGACATAAGCTGATGCAGACATGTTTTGTATCGGATTGGATGAAACAGAATATGATAACTCCCCATTTGAATCTATATCAGGATCCACAGCAGTAACAGCAAAGATAGAAGCACCGGGAGTGTTATTCTCCATCAGATATACATCCTTGGAAGATTGTATAAACCTCGGGGCGTTGTCGTTTACATCAGTTACTGAAACTAACACAGTTTTATTTGTTGAAAGTCGGGGAATCCCTCCGTCCCAGGCGGAAATGGAAATGTTGTACATCGGGAAGATTTCGCGATTCAACATGGCTGTGGTAACCAATTTGTAGTTGTTCCTCGAAGATTTTTGAAGGTTGAAAGGAAGCTGCGGTGGAACCTGACACTGAACCTCTCCATATTGGCCAGAATCTAAATCGGTTACACTGACAAGAGCTATCACAGTCCCCGGAGGAGCATCTTCCCTCACAGCGCTGGACACCAAGGTCACGTCAAGGTCGGGAGCGTTATCATTCGTGTCGATTAGTCCGACGACAACTTTAGTGTGTCCTACCATGCCGGCCGAACCATTGTCCACAGCTTGTAAGTCAAGTTCATAAACACTTGATTCCTCAAAATCCAGTAAACCTTGAACTCTGATCTCTCCAGTTGCGGGCTCCAGTGTAAACAATTCTCGAAACTTTTGGGAAACGTGGCTCGTAAAAGAATATGTCAGCTCAGCATTCGTACCTTCGTCTGAATCAACCGCATTAATTTTTGTTACCAAGGTCCCTCTGGCAACGTTTTCGGCTACACTCGCCCGGTACGTTTCCTGATCAAATACAGGAGCGTTATCATTGACGTCCACTACAGTGATCCGAATCCGAGTTGTACCAGATCTCGGAGGAAAACCGCCATCAACTGCGGTCAGTACTAATTGAAAGGTTGCCTGTTTCTCGCGGTCCAAATATTTTGTCAATAACAACTGAGCACTGTTAATCCCGTCACTTCTTTTTTGCACTTTGAGACCGAAGTGATCATTTGGACTGATGTGGTAATTGCTGACTGTGTTTGTGCCCACGTCCTGATCGTGCGCGCTCTCGAGGGGTAAGCGCGCTCCTGGCGCAATTAATTCATTAATGGGCAGGTTAAATTCACTCTTTGTGAATCTGGGTGAATTGTCGTTAACATCTAGTATCTCCACTGCAATGGGGTGTATTTCCGCCGGATTATCGAGCGCTATTTGCAAATTAAGGGAACAAGTCGAGCTTTGCCGGCACAACTGTTCCCGATCGATTCTATCACGAACAAACAATTTTCCATTTTCCAGATTTACCTCCACGTATCGCATCGGTTCATCGGAGACCAGCCGAAATTTCCGAGCTGTTAATTCCCAGACGTTTAATGCTAAATCCTCTGCGACATTCCCGACAAATGCCCCATGTTCCAATTCCTCAGGTATTGAATAGTGAATTTCTCCCAACACCGGGTCCAGCACACAAAGCAGCAAGAGAAAATACGCCCCGCTCATCGCTGCATTCAACATTATCCCGGGCTGGATTGCGTCTTCAAATTTCAAAATAATTTCCAGTCAAAAACATTAACTGACCGCTGATGGTGATCCAATCGCTCAAGAATATATCTATGTACAATTATGGAATCTGGAAATGCAATGTCTCGGACTGAGCTGCTTTGCTGAACATGGCCGCACACCACAAACGCAGGCACCGTCTGTCTCTTCGTTTCTTTTCTGTGTTTCCCGGAGGCGGAGGGGGGAGATCCCTGGCAGCATCTCAGTTGCTTATTGGTAGACAGCGACACGAAGAGCCGCAACCAATAATTACAGCAGCTGCTCTTAAAGCTGGACTGTTCCGACATCGTTTACAATTATGACACACAGAAATATTTCAGAGTGCGCAATTTAAAATGCCCACAAAAGCACCTGTAAAATAATTCAAAGATACAGGGGTTGATGGTCGCGTCACATTTGCAACGCACTTCAACATGCATTGGAAGTGTCCTGATTTACAACGCCAGGGGTAGGAGGTGGAAAATTGAAAATGGAAAAGAACTGGAAAATGTAATGAGGTTGCATTTCATAGATTATCATAGAATGCACAGTGGAGAAGGAGGCCATTCGGCCCATCGAGTCTGCACCGTCTCTTGGAAAGAGCACCCTACCCAAGGTCAACACCACCACCCTATCCCCATAACCCAGTAACCCCACCCACACTAAGGGCAATTTTGGACACTAAGGGCAATTTATCATGGCCAATCCACCTAACCTGCACACCTTTGGACTATGGGAGGAAACCGGAGCACCCGGAGGAAACCCACGCACACACGGGAGGATGTGCAGACTCCGTACAGACAGTGACCAAAGCCGGAATCGAACCTGAGACCCTGGAGCTGTGAAGCAATTGTGCTATCCACAATGCTACCGTGCTGCCCCAATTTGTCTTTTGTTTCAGGTCAACACCAGGACGGAAGTAATTATCATCTTCAGTGTAACTGCACGGTGTTGGGATACTCGAATTTTGGATTTTAAGCCGGCTTTCCCACTGTCAGAGAGGTGTCCGCCACTGAGGCCAGCGGCTGGCAAAGCGGGATAAAAACTGTCGATGCAAGTCCAGCAGGGCTCTGGCACATTTTAGTGAGTTTCGGTATGTAATATAACCTTCCATTAACGGTAACATTTCATGGGCTTAACAAAACGGAACAGAATTTTCAAGGGTAATCATTGTCGAAATAAAGTCCTGAACGGAAACGTTTTCGTTGAAAGATTGTGTGAGACAGCTGTTTCCAAATCGGCAGCCTGTTTTATATTCGTGTACATAACTGCTTGACCTTAATTAAAATCACAAAAGGGGTTGATCGAAAATGTGTTACCGACCCGTTCCCCGTCGTTATACACTTACACAGTGGTTAACATAATTGTCCACAGCTCCGGGGTCCCAGGTTCGAGTCCCGGTTTGGGTAACTGTCTGTGAGGAGTCTGCAGGTTCTCCCCGTGTTTGCGTGGGTTTCCACCGGTTTCTCCGGTTTTCTCTCACAGTCCATAGATGTGCAGGTTAGGTGAATTGGCCACACTAAATTGCCCTTAGTGTCCAAAAATGTTTAGGTGGGGTTACTGCGTTACGAAGCTAGGGTGACGATTTGAGGTGCTCTTTCCAAAGGTCGGTGCAGACTCGATGGTCCGAATGGTCTCCTTCTGCACTGTAAATTCTATGTCTGGCTATGTCTGCACACAAAGTCAAGATCCAGCGAACACAGCCCCTTGTCAACCATTTGCATTCAAGTTGTAGATCACAATTTAAAAATTAGGGACGGAACGTCAATACGTTCCGGAGAATAAGACCTATGATGGGGTATACTCGGTGTGCGATAGAAGGTGACAGCAGCGTTTTTCATTAGCTGAAATTTGCGCAATGTGGAGGACAGGCCAGGAGGCCGATCAGAAGAACTTTGAACTAGCAGAGTCAGGAATTGATGAAGGTATCAGAATTGCTTCACTGCGAAATGGGCTGGGATATGAATGCATGGAGGTGTAAGCATTTGGGATTGCAAGCAGAATTGATTGGGTATGGAGCGCTGTGTCAAATTATTGAAAACACTCCTGTTCCGATTGAGGCAATGGCTGAGATGAATTAAACGATGGATCACTTACGATGGAAGCTGAAAACGACAGGTCTGTCTTCTCAATTCTTAATGGAAATGAACTGCTGCTCATCTAAAACTTGTGTGTTTGGTCAACATTCACATAGTATAGACGTAATGGACTCCTCATTGTAATTCGAGCTAACTGAGATAAATTAAACATAGTTATGGATCTTTTTCATGCTAATCGCTGAAGTCCCTCGTATTCATAGTCGACGACGTTTAATTCCGGAACAGGGAGCCGGGAACGGGCGTGGGTAGACAGTTGGATGGCTCCAGAAAGAACACAATGTGTTCAGAAACAGAAGTTACCAATGTCCTTCAGGGAAGGAAACCAGTCACCGCACCTGGACTAGCCAACATGTGACTCCAGATTCAGAACAATGTGGTTGACTCCTAAATGCCGTCTGAAATAGCCTAGCAAGCCACTCAGTTGTACCAAAACCACGACTGTATACCACTGTGCCGCCATCACTGCTGTGTTTGTTCTGTCGGTCGAAAAAGAAAGAAACAGGACGAAGCCCCGGGCATTGACCTACGCACTGGAAACGACAACGGCAAACCCAGCCGAGTTGACCCTGCAAAATCTTCCTCACTAACATCTGATAGATTGTGCCAAAATTGGGAGACCTATCCAACAGACGAGTTAAACAACAGCCTGACATAGTCATACTCACTGAAACATATACAATCCCAGACACCATTCTCACTATCCATGGGCATGTGCTGTGTCACCAGCAGGACAGTCCCAGCAGAGGTGGTGGCACAGTGGCATACAGTCAGGAGTGTGAGACTCTGGACCCTATAAAGTCACATGATTCATGTCAAACATGGGCAAGGGAGCCTCTTGCTGAATACAACCTACCATCCACTCTCAGTTGATGAATCAATACTCCTTAATATCGAAAACCACTTGGAGGGTGGCCAAGGCACAGAATGCACTCTGGGTGGGGGAGTTCAATATCTATCACGAAGTGTGGTTACGTAGCACCTGGGTGGCATGGTAGCACAGTGGTGAGCACTGTTGCTTCACAGCGCCAGGGAACGGGTTCGATACCGGACTTGGGCCACTGTCTGTGCAGAGTCTGCACATTCGCCTCATGGTGCTCCGGTTTCCTCGCACCAGTCCCGAAAGACGTGCATGTTAGGTGAATTGGACATTCTGAATTCTCCCTCAGTGTGACTGAAAAGGCGGCGTGATGTGGCGACTAGCGGATTTTCACAGTAACTTCATTGCAGTGTTATTTAAGCCTACTTGTGACACTAAGAAATATTATTATTATACCTACTGAGCTGACCGAGTTGTAAAGGACATAACTGCTAGACTGGGTCTGCGACAGCTAGTGAGGGAATCAACAAGAGGGGGAAAACATAATAGACCTCACGCCACCAACCGGCCTGCCAAAGATGCATCTATCCATGACAGTATCGGTACGAATGACCACCGCACAGTCCTTGTGGAAACAAAGTCCCCTTTTCACATTAGGATATCTCCATTGTGTTGTGTTGCACTATCATCGTGCTAAATGGGAGACATTCAGAACAGATCTGGCAACACAAGACTGGGCAACTATGAGATGCTGTGGGCCATCAGCAACAGCATAATTTAAATGGTGCACAAAAGAATGCTTCACACGATCCATAGTCAAAGAGGAATCAGAAAATGTCCTCTTTTATAAAAATACTGGTTGGTTATACCATATGGAAGTAAACATGGGGATAGATATTTTAATTGACCAAATTCGATTTGAAGAAAATTGATTCTGCGATGTTCACTGCTCCTTTGGTTATCAAGTTTTTGGTATGTAAACTCCAAGAGGTGGATAACTCTCCAATATACATTTTGCATGGCAAAGAGTTTGATTTTCTTTCCTGCAACGTACTGCAAGCAAAGGTCAGAATATAATAATCCCGAATGTATATTGAATTGTGTTAAGAATATTGTGGGGCATTGCACACCCACAGTTCGTGTCCTCTCATAAAACTGCAGGTAGAGTCTGTAACATATCAGTCATGGCACGGTCTATAGAGTAGTGGGCATTGATCATGATATTGTTGCGAGTCCCGGTATCCTATTATTATAAAGTAGATTAATTCATCCCAACAAATCAGAGACATTAGAAGCCAATGTAAGAAATTATATGATTCGGGCAAAATCGATCGAATTGGTGCATATTATATGAGGAAGACATTCAATATTTAAAATGGTGCTTTAATTGAACAATTTCACTATACGTAATGAGAAAGGGAAATAGCTGAATTCAGCGTGGCTTCGAAGAGAACGCTTTCAAGGTTGCATTCAACTTTGCAAGCCCAAGCTCCGGAATGATGCTGTCTGTTACTACTCAATTCATTGCACATGCGGACAGATACGAAGGAAGCAGGGGAGAAAGGGATCACAGAGAGACAGATTAATATATTCTTCATGTAAAGATAAATTGAAACAAGTGAAACCCTTGGTTTCATGCTAACCTTACTATTCATTTCATAGTGTGCACTGCTCATCGCTGTCAAATAGTCGATAATTATTTCGCATTGTGGACATATGTGAAGATAGGAACAGCAGGATGCAGTTTCTCCTATAATGCCTTCAAATAACTGCACAAGGAGTTAATCAGATATACAAAATACTTTGTGATCGAACACTAAAACTAACTCTTCATCAAAGTGAATTACCTGTCAGCATAACGGTTCTTGTCTAAATTAAATCATCGCACTGGTGTTGCAGATATTCACTTCCGTGAAAGGCAAAGTTGGATGACAGCGTTTCAAAAATAGAAAATCACTCTTGGATGATTCTGGAGTTATACACACAGTATAACCAAATCTATCGGCCTGACCAGGTCCAGAAGAACTTAAAGATTCATTGCCTGCAGGTCTCGTGTTAACGGAGTGAGTAGAATTCCTCCGGCTATAACAACAAACTGTGGCTTCAACAAAGTTGCTTTCTTGTTTAAACTTCAGCGTGATCAGAAAAATTATGATGATAAGAAACAAAAACGAAGTCGATCCTAAGATGATTATTAAATGGCGAATTAACTCCGAAAAATAAGCCGAACGTTTGCTTTCGTAGGTTCGTTCAGAAGATTTCTCTGTAACATTGGACAAGATTGTAAATGAGATTGTAGCCGTAGTGGAGAGACTCGGCTGCCCATTATCCTTTACCAAGAGGACCAGTCTTCCTGTGGTGATATCTTTGTCTCCACAAGATCGAGTTGCTCTCATTTCTCCAGAGAGAAGACCCACAGTAAACAGGCTGGGATCAGTGGCCTCCAGCAATTGGTATGAAAGCCGTGCATTTTGTCCAGAATCGGCATCAATAGCGATTATCTTGGTAACCAGCTGTCCTGCATAAACTGAATGCGGCATAATATCCACTGATGCTGAACTGTTCCATACTACAGGTGAAACAATAACCGGGGCATTGTCATTTTGATCCAAGATAATAACATTCACGGTGGAAGTGCTACTCAGTGGAGGAGATCCAGCATCATGAGCTTGAACTTTGATCTGGAAGTGCTTAAGTAGTTCATAGTCAAAGGAGCGAAGCGAGTAAATGTGGCCATTTTTGGAGTTAATTGTGACGTACCCAGTACCCTGCTGTAGCCTATTCTCTAAAATAGAATAGGCTACCTCACCATTCTGGTCCATATCAGAATCCAAAGCTGTAACGGCAAATATGGAAGCACCAGGAGTGTTGTTCTCCATCAGGTACATGTTATATAATGATTGTGTGAAACTCGGTGCGTTGTCATTTATATCAGAAACAGATACCATAATGGTTTTGCGTGTTGACAGAGGAGGCGATCCTCCGTCCCATGCTGAAATAGAGATATTGTACTGTGGGGTTGTTTCACGATCGAGAATATCACGTGTAACCAACTCAAAGGTGTTTCTCAAAGACTTTTCAAGTCTAAATGGAATACTCACAGGAACCTGACAATATATTTGGCCATTTTCTTCTGAATCTAGATCTGTCACCGTAATTACAGCAATAACAGTTCCAGGTTGGGCATCTTCGGCGATTGCACTGGATACTGACGTCACTTCAATCTTCGGTGCGTTATCATTCACATCAATTAGTTCGATCATAACTTTGGCGTGTCCTACCCCACCGGGTGGAGCGTTATCGACTGCTTGTACATCCAATTCAAATACACTTGACTCTTCGAAATCCAATGCTCCTTGAACAACAATATCGCCCGTTAGCGGATCCAATTTGAAGATTTCACGAATTCTTCGGGGAACGTTTCTGGTGAAAGAGTATGAAAGCTCAGCGTTGGTCCCTTCATCTAAATCAGCAGCGTTGATTTTTAACACTAATGTGCCCAAAGCCACGTTTTCTGCCACACTCGTCCGGTATATTTCATGGTCGAATAGCGGTGGATTATCATTGCTGTCCAGCACAGTAATAACGATCAGAGCAGTGCCAGATCTGTGAGGAATCCCGCCATCCATGGCCGTTAGTACAAGTTGATAACGGGACTGTTGTTCCCGGTCCAAGGGCTTCTCTAGTATCAACTCCGCACTTTTACTCCCATCGCTTCTGGTCTGCACTTTGAGGCCGAAGTGTTCGTCTGGACTTATCTGGTAAGTGTCGATTGCATTTGTGCCCGTGTCCGGATCATGCGCGCTCTCGACGGGAAAGCGCGTCCCAGTTGCAATTAATTCACTGATCTCCAATGAAAATTCCTCCTTTTCGAAACTCGGTGAATTATCATTTATATCTCGTATTTCCACCGCAACGCGATGCATTTCCATAGGATTGTCGAGCGCTATTTCAAGAGAAAGGGAACAGGTCGAGCTTTGTCTACATATATCCTCTCTGTCGATTCTTTCATTTATAAACAAAATTCCATTTTCCAGATTTACCTCAATATATTGCTCTCTGATATCGGAGAGCAGCCGAATGTTGCGGGATGATAATTCCCAAATCTGCAGTTTTAAATCCTCGGCGATGCTCCCAACAAAGGCCCCATGCTCCAGTTCCTCGGGAACCGAGTAGCGAATGTGTCCCGAGACCAGGTCAAACACACTAAGCAGGAAAATAAAAGGCGTTCCGCCGCTGAATGAATTCGCCATTGTTCTGGGCTTGCTTTTGTTGTAATAACATCCAAATCTCTGCCAATCTTTTGCATAAACTGAATGTCTATGTCACATGGAAATTGTAAACCGATATTAAACCGAGAAATTAAAATATTAAACCTGACTCTTATTACTCAACATGGCCGCAGGGCAGAGCAGACACACAGCATCTCTGTCTCTCTCTGCTTCTGGTCTGCGCTTCCTCGATGGGGGAGGGGGTGGATCTCCTGCGACGTTGCAGCTCCTAATTGGTAGATAGCGACACAAAGAGACTCGCCCAATAATTGCACCAAAGCTTTCTCAAAGATTGCCTGTCGCAATATTATTTCGGATACAGCAAGCCACGACATTAAAACTTATGCAACTAAAATCTTCAGAAATGTATATCGCATAAAAGCACCGTTAACATTTCAAGCCAGCGAAAACTGTTGTTCATCCTGTTCATTATTTTTTATTCTGAACAGCACCGATGCACATACCACATGGATTTTCCTGTGTAATTATTATCAGTACATCTTGGCTTGCGTGACGCAATTTGGAAACATCATATAAAAGATGAATAAATACACTGCTGGCAGAAACATAAGTAAATCTGCCGCTTGTAACACTTGTCTTCAGTTAAGCATTGCTTCATAAATTCACTGGACTACCAATTCGTCGGGCGGCTGCGTTGGCGGGTGTTCCACTGTCGAAACGCATCATATACGGCAAAATGCCAAACGAGAAACTTGCCTGTCCCAAAACCGTAGATGCAAGCAAAACAATTTTACAATGTCTTGCTCGTAATTCTGGCAATACTCTTCCGATGAGCTGACAAGACTCGAGTGACAAATTGAATGTGGCGTAACCAATAGTGAAAGTATAAATGTTCATAAATGCGCAGTTAACTTTACAATTTACCTCATTAAAAAAATATATGCAAAATACAAAACGGAACAATTACTTAGCAGCATCGAGCGGGGTCGCAGTTATTTGTGGTATAGGAGGAGGTCTTTCGGCCTCCGGCCCACCGAGTCCATTCAGTCCCATCACCCGCTCAATCCCTTAAACAGTGTAAGTTTACTTCCTTGGCGTGCGCATCCAATGTCCTTATTCAAATTGTTGATTGTTTCTTCCTCCACCAAACTTGTGGGCAATGAATTCCAGATCATTGCCACTCGCTGCGTAAAAATAACTTTTTCAGATCCCCACGTATCCCTTGCCCAAAATCTGCACCCTGCAGCCCTCGTATTATCAGCTAATCCGAACAGTTTATCCTTCTCCTTAACCAATCCGACCATCATTTTGCACACTTCCCACAGGCCTTCCCTCACTCTCCTTTGGTCGGGGGGGGGGGGGGGGGGGAGAGTGGCGGGGGGCAACTCTTCCAACTTATCCCTGCAACTGAAATCCCTCACCCCTGGACAGATTCTGCAAAATCGATTCCAGACCATATATAAGACAGTCACATCCTTCCTAAAAAGTGATAACCAAAATTTGTCCTAAGGTCGGCACCAAGCAAAGCTTTATAAACGGTCAGCATATTTCCCCTGCTTTGTTACACAATGCCTTTCTTTATGAAGTTTAAGATACCATGTACTTTGCAAACCACTCTCTACAATTGCTCTGCGACCTGCAGAAAAGTTGATGCACATGCACTTCCAGGGCCCACTATTCCCGCACACACTTTAGAGCTGTGCCATTAGGTTTAGGTTTACTCTTACTGTCACTTCTGCCAAAATACATCATCTCGCACTTCCCCATGTAAAATTTAAATTGCCATTTGCAAGCCTAATCTGCTCGCCTGTCCATGTCAAGTTGCATACCATCCTTATGGTTTGCCAGTGCTCCAGGCTGGAACATCGGCAACGTTTAAAATTATATACGGCATTTCATGATCTGAGCCATTACATGTAGCGAGGAGCAGTGCTCCAAGTCCAATAATCTGTACTTTACAAAATGGAGCAGCCTATTCTTAATTAGCTGAAGTCTCTCTCAGTGCACGTTGAATTATTCCCTGATTCTTGTTTCTCAAACCATTCCCATTGCTGGCGTTGAAGTAACTGGCGTAGTGTTGGGAATTTATTTCCACCCTTTTTGATACTAATTTATACATTCTCCCCTCACTAATCCTCCACACCTCCCTCGTATATCGGGAACATTGAAGTTTTATTTCAAACCCCTCCACTATCTCACCTCCATTTCCTCCAGCAACCTATGGTGCAAGTCTATGGACAAGATGGCCTATCTATCCTAAGATAGTCAGTTTTTCCAATATCGCTTCCCTTTCAATTTTAATTCTATCCATTGCTTCTATCTTTGCTTGTACATATAGTTTGTCAGCTTTCTCCAGCTTAGTAAACACCTATACCAATAACTCATTCATTATTATAGCCTTGATTTCACGCGACCTGCATCGTGCATACTCTTTTTTGCTTTCGTCGTGGCACATGTTAAGATCTGTCAAGTCAGGCTCCACTCTGGAGTTTCACCTGTGCATTAGTAAAACTAGCTGGGGTTTAACAACAAACAGTTGGGCATCTGGTTCACCTAATGTCCCCAAACCCTATCAGGCAATGCCTATTTTCCCATTCAAACAGTTAACATACTGAACAAGGAAGCTTTCCTTAACACATTTACGAAATTGCTCCCCTTCCTTTCACTTGACTCTTGCCAGGTACTGAGCAGGGCCCAACGGAGTGTAGAAGAGTAGCAAATGTATCTATGAATGAAGTGAAGCTATTGGAAATGATTGCACGCATAGCAGACAGCAGAAGCAGCACAGTTCAGACAGAGGTGAATGATCATGCAACCACGCCTGCGACATCCAAAGGTGAATGGTAGCTGGTAGTTAAATGGGTAACCGTAATAGACAGCCCGATGACCATCGCCATTCCCAATGATCTCGCAAGTACAAAAGACAAGGCTTTTGCACTCAATTTCAGCCAGAAGTGGCGGATGTATCACCTATCTTGACCTGCACCTGAGGATCCCTCCTTCCCAGCCGCCAATCTTCAGCACTTTTATTCAATCCACGTGATATCAAAGAATATCTTCGCACAACGGATGGAGCAACAATTCGGGGCCCAACCACGGGCTAGCTGTAATGCTAAAGTAAAATATTGGCAGAAATCGTAAAAGACGGAATAATCTCCAGGTCTGTCACGTGCACAGTATGCGAAACACTTTCAATCTGGCCCGTTATTGTACCGCCAATCTACTCTGAAACATAAGATAAGTGATTGAAGGTGTCAACGACACGGCTATCAAACAGCATTTTCTCAGCATTGACCTGCTCACCCATGCTGGGTTTGGATTTCTAGACCTTGAGTTCCTTCGTCCAACAATGAACAAGACTCAAATTGCATAGGTAAGGGCATTTTCCCTTCAGTGAAAGGAAATATGTGACCGAATGTAACATGAAGTAAAATTGAAGTCATTTGCAACCCTGGCAAAAGCTCCACTTGTTGGAACCAGACCTCGCACTAAGAATGAAACTTGTGGCTGCAAAAGGTAATTTCTCACAACCCAGGGTGTGGTTGCAGAAGTTCTTCGAAGCACTGTCCTAGGTCCCACCGTGTTCAACCTCTTCATCCATAGTCCTCCCTACATCATAACATCAAAAGTTGGGATGCTCGCTGATCATTGCGCAGTCCTCATATCCATTCACAACTCCTCAGATGCTGATACTGTTCATGTGCATATGCAGCAACAAATGGGCAATATCCAGCTTTGGTCTCAAAAGTGGCAAGTGACATACTCACACCGTACAAGTGCACGTCACAGAACATCACAATCTACGTATTGCGTTCCATCACATTATCTTCGCTCACTCCCCTACTATCAACAGGCCTGGAAATCACCAAAGACCAGGTCAGTAAATGCACCAAAGGCATATATACTGTGCCTTTAGCAATAGGTCAGATTCTGGGAATTCTGCGATGAGAGGTTATTCTCCAGTCTCTCCAAACCCTTTCCGCGTTTACAAGGTGCAAGTCAGTTATATCTTTGGGTTGTGGGGCGAAACCCATACAAACACGGGGAGAATGCGCAAACTCAGTGACCCAGAGCCAGGATCAAACCTCGGACCGCGACGCCCTGAGGCAGAAGTGCTACCCATTGCGCCACCGTGCTTCCCCCTTGTGCAGATAATTAACAATTTTTACGACCGTCTGAGAAAATAAATTCCTGCTCCCCTACATCTTACATGGGCTACCCCAGATTCTGAAAGGTGTGCCTAACTCAAGATTCCCCCATGGGTGGAAGAATCCTCTCATCATCTACCCTGTCAAGCCTCCAATAAACTCATGTGCTTTAATAAGTTAATTTCTCTTTCCTCTGAACTTCAGTGAATATAATCCCACCCTGATCAACCGTCCCTCACTAGGCAACGCGCTTATCCCAGGATTCAGTTTAGTGAAACTTCTCTGAAGTGTTTTCAATGCAAATAAATCCCTCCTTAAGTAAGGAAACAAAACTGTGCACAGTACTCTAGGTATGGTCTCACTACAGCCCTATGCATTGGAACAAGACTTCCATACTTTATACTCCATCCTCTCTTGCAACAAGGACCAATGTTATATTTGCCTCCTTCAATGCGTGCTTACTTATGTTAATTTAGTCGTTTTGGGATGCAGCCGTCGCTGCCTAGACCAGAATTTATTGGCAATCCATAATTGTCCTTCAGAAATTGGAAGTGAGCCGCCACCTTGAATCGCTGCAATCCGTGTCTTGTATATATGTCTGTAGTGCTGATAGGAATGAAACTTGAAGTGAATTCCTGGAGTTGCAGTCATCCAGGCAAGAGGAGATGGTCCATTTGCACATCTGCCTTGCGTTTGTAGACGGTTGGCAGGTTTTGGGAAAGAGGTTAGTGAGTTACTCGTCATTGAATTCCCAATCTCTAACCTGTTCATGTAGCCACAGAATTACTATGGCTGGTACAGCTCATTTACTGGTCAACGGTGTCATGTGGGAGTATGTTTAAGAAATGGGTGTTTATAAATAGCTGTGTATATAAATACCTGTTGTGAGAGTACCTTTACGAAATGGGTGTCTACTACTGCAGTAATGTCAGAGAGTGGTTGGAGCTGGGCTGTCTGTCAGGTTTTTACGTTCGTTTTAGGCTGTTTGCTGCAGGGTGTGTTTTAGTTTCGTTTTCAATGTTGGAGCTGAAGCCAGACAGAGCAGGTGTACTGTTGATATCTCTGCCATGAAAAGACTACCTCTTGATCATTTGGTGAATTCAGAATAATAAATATTCTCAGTAGTGAATGTAAACCACATGTGCTTCTGTTAAAAGTGTTTCTTTTGTCTTCTGCATGTTGTTTGGGAAGTTATTAAGGATTACTTAGTGTTGTATTCTTTTGGAGTTGTATTTGAATTGATGGTTGCTAAGATGTTCGCTGTACTTTTTAAAAAGTTTAACTTGAGTTCATAGAATAAACATTGTTTTGTTTTTAAAAAAAATTTCCATTCGGGCAGCACAGTATCATTGTGGATAGCACAATTGCTTCACAGGTCCAGCGTCCCAGGATCGATTCCGGCTTGAGTCACTGTCTGTGCAGAGTCTGCACGTCCTCCCCGTGTGTGCGTGGGTTTCCTCCAGGTGCTCCGGTTTCCTCCCACAGTCCAAAGATGTGCAGGTTGGGTGGATTGGCCATGATAATTTGCCCTTAGTGTCCAAAATTTCCCTTAGTGTTGGGTGAGTTTACTGGGTTATGGGGATAGAGTGGAGGTGTTGACCTTGGGTAGGGTGCTCTTTCCAAGAGCCGGCGCAGACTCGATGGGCCGAGTAGCCTCGTCCTGCACTGTAAATTCTATGATAATTTCTGTTCTACCACAACTGTAGAGTGGGCCGTGTGCACAATCTATTAAAGGTTGTGGGTCAGGTGAACTCCATGATAGACTTTGGGGTTCTATAAACCCTGGCCCATAACAAGAGTAACCTGCAGAATGTTGCTGGTGGGTGATTTAGCGATGGTAAGGCCTTTGAATGTCACGGGGAGATGACTGGATTCACTCTTGTTGGCATGGCCATAGCATGCCATGGCCATGACACTTGTTGGGCGTGTATTTTACTTGAAACTTATCAGCCCACGCCCGAATGTTGTCCACGTCTTGCTTCATATGGAAACAGGCTACTTGAACATCCGAACAGTCACCAATCTTGCACAATCATTATGCAATCATCTTTTAATATTTAGACCCCTGATCATATGATGTAAGGCAATTCCGGGGCCCTCAAACGTTGCTGTATCGAGAACGCTCAGCCATTGTTTTACTTCTCTGGCTGGTACCTATATGACTGAAGACTGAGATCTGTGAAGGTGAGACACTTAGGTAAAGGCCCAGTCGAGTCATCCCATTGAAAGCTCTGACTGAATATGATTGTGTATCCTTCAGTTTTGTCTTTTGCACTCATATACTGGGTGTCACCATCATCGCTGATGGGGATGTGCATGCAACCTCTTCCTCGGACTCTTTGCGACTGAATGTTGCAGGACTGCAGTGCTCTAAACTGATTCATTACTTGTGGGATCACTTATCATTCTTTACAGCATGCCACTTCTGCCATTTCGTATGTATATAGTCCTTTCCTGTAGCTTCTTTTGATATTCCCAAGGTTCTACCTGGCATGCCTCATTGAACCAGAATTGTCCCTTGACTTTATTGTAATGTGGTGTCAGGGATATGTTGGGCCATGAGGTTAGACATCGGGGTGAAGTACAATTCAACTCCTTCCGGATGCCCGAAGTGTTTCATTGATGCCCATTATGAGCTTTTAGATGTGTTCTTAATCCATCAGATTTAGCAGGATATTGATACCACATGACACGATGGAGGATGTTTGCAGTGTGAAGATAGGACCGCGTTTCCACAGGGTGTGCTGTGAACCTTCCGACCAATATTGTTATGATATATGGACTTTCACACTGTTGGTTATTCAGGAAGAAGATGAGTAAATGTTTTCCTGCGTGTTGGTTTCTCTCACCACTTGCGAGGCGTCACGTCTGACGGCCATGCCCTTCAGAATTCAGTCAGCAACGTCAGCAATGGTGCTACCGTCCAACACGAGGATGTTGACGTTCCACCTCACAGAGTTACATTATGTGCCCTTGCTAACCTTAATGTGTCTTCCGAGTGGTGCTCGGCATGGAGAGATACTGAGTCATCAGCTAAGGAATTGATACAATGAAAACTTATGGAGTCTGAAGCCAATGATGAAGACTCTCTATAAATGCGAACAAACAAACATTAATTGAGGAAGTACGACAGGGAACAAATAGGCCATATAGAAGCTAGCTTCCATTTTAATTCCACACTTAGATCACTGCAGTTCAATCTTCATGGGAAGATGCCACCACGCACAGCAAATAAGGCTTAGAGAGCAGGGCTTCGTATTGTAACACTACTGGTGGATCTGTACTTATAATGGGAATGGACACATCCTGGGATAGTGATGGCGGAGTCTTGACATTGATGAAAGGTGTGATCCTGTGAGTAGGAAGATATATCAGGTTGTTACTTGCGGACAGTATGAGACTGCTTGCAATTTTGACGCAATTTGCCAGATATTAGTAACTTCACAGATGCACCTGAGCTGGTTGTATCTTTTTGCTGTCCAGTACCTGAGTCAGTTTTTGGTTTCTCAGTCCAAATATATTCAAGTTTTCTGAAGCAATTTGAATCCACTGAACGGTTTGTCAATTTGAAAGGAATCAACGTTTCTTTAGGTCTGGGGTCACATGGAGGCCAGACAGCATTCATTCACTACACGATATGAGTGAACCAGAAAGAACTACACAACAATCTGGTAGTTTTCAGATTAATTTCTAAACTTGAATAACCCAGCGGGCAAGGTGGGATATGAACTTATGTCTTTGGGTCATTAGTCCAGGTCCCTGGATCACTGGTCCAATAACACCATTATGATGCTACTGTTCCCTTATCTATTCCGAATATTTATTCAGATGTCCACGTACCTAAAATATGGACAAAGATAAAGCTTGATGTTTTCATGCAAAATTAACATTTAACATGTTATGCAATGATTTCTGTTAATATTTTGCATCAATCTGTGAGAGCCTGCTTATGTTAACCAAAGAACATTTTAAACAATTGCACTGATTTATGAGCTAAGGTGCAACTAATACTCAAAAGGAAAAAGGACAATTGAACACAATGCGTTTCATTATTCATTTATTCTCTTGATCAGTTGTTCAGTTTTTATGGACGTTCTTGACTCAGGATTTATCGATATTTATAAAGTTACATTGTAATAAACCATTGCATTCCTATTCAATTTCCCAAGGAAGAAGACAACTACATAGAACTAATTTATTCTGCGGCTGTTTCAATAATAATAACATTACCTAACATTGCTCTTGAGGCAATGAAGAAATGTATAGCTTCAAGAACAGAAAATTAGTGTTGGAAGATTCCGGAGATAAACAAACGGTATAATGATAAGGTTCAGCGTTGGGAACTATTTCTCCAGCGCCAGTATAATTCTGCCCAGGTCCCTCATCATACGTAAACTGTGAATTTACCCATCTGCAGTAACATAATGCGGAGTTGTAGTCTTTGATAATATTTCTGTCCTGTTTACGCTTGAGGCCAACCAGGAAAATTATGGTCACAAGAAAAATTAAGGTGGTTATACCTAAGGTGATGATTAAATAGAAATTTAAATCAGTGGCATATTCAGCATTTCTGACTAAGTTGCTAATTTCAGAGAATCTTTCAGTAATATTGGCCAAAATAGAAAAATGGATTGTAACCGTGCTGGAGATGCACGGCTGTCCATTATCCTGCACTAAGATCACAAGGCTCTGGGTGGTGGAATCCTGTTCCAAAATTCCTCGGGCCGTCCTGATTTCTCCAGAATTAAGCCCCACGATGAACAAACTGGGATCAGTGGCTTCCAGCACATGATAGAGGAGCCGTGCGTTCTGACCAGAATCAGCATCAGTTGCGGTTATCTTGCTGAACAAAGACCCTGGCCCGCTGTCTGAGGCACAATCTCCACCTCTGCTGATCCGCTTTGTGATGAAGGTGAAGCAATTACTGGAGCGTTGTCATTCTGATCCAGGATGATCACATTCAATGTTGCGCTGCTGCTCAGAGGGGGAACGCCAGCGTCTTGGGCTTGGATTTGGACTTGAAAGTTCTTCAGTTGCTGGAAATCAAAAGAGCGCACCGCGTAAATGTCCGCATTATTGGCGTTAACGCTGGTGACAGTAGAGGAAGGCAGGTCTTGGATCATGTTCGCCATCATGGCATAAGAAACAAATAAATTCTGATCCCTGTCTGGATCCAGAGCAGTAACCGCAAAAACGGAAGCACCAGGCGAATTGTTATCCATCACATAGACTGTGTACACATTTGAGTACATTGGACTACGTTATCATTTCAGTCAGAAATCGCAATCTGGATGGTTGTATTTGTTGATAGTGGAGGAGACCCTGAGTCCCTGGCTAACGTGTATGTTTTTCATTCAGACGGTTTCACGATCCAACAAGTCGCTGGTGATCAATTTATAATGGTTACTGGAAGAGGTTTGAAGCTTGAAAGGGATTGTCTTTGTAATTTCACAGTGAACCCGTCCGTTTTCACCAGATTCCCGGTCAATCACATTAATTAAATATATCACGGTTCCTGGCGGAACTCTCGGAAACCGTGCTTGACATGGATGTCACCTTTATCTCGGGGGCGTTGTCGTTTACATCAATTAACTTGATGAGGAATTTCGAATATCCCGCAATTGCAGGTGAACCGTTTATTAATCAAGTGAATAACTGTTTGCTTCTTCACAAACGAGCGTTCTTTCAACTCGAATCTCCTCTGTGTGTGGGTCCACACTTTATAATTCGCGCAGTCTTTGCGAGGCAAGTTTGCTGAAAGAATATGTCACCTCAGCATATGGACCATGGTCCAAATCATTCGCGCTGACCTTGATCACCAAGGTACACCTGGGTGAGTTTTCTCTCACGCTGCTCCGGCAAATCGCAAGGTAAAATACATCCAGGTTATCGTTACTGTCCAGCATATTAATGAGAATCTGAACTGTATCGGACCTGTGAGGGCTCCCACCATCATTCGCTGTAAACACCAGCTGATAGGACGCCTGCTGCTCGCGGTTCAGAGGTTTCTCCAACAGCAGTTCGGCAATTTTAACTCCATCCTCCGTCGTTTGCATTATTAGGCCGAAGTGCTCGTTGGGACTGATTGTGTAAGTTGCGACTGTGATTATTCCAACGACCGGATCTTGCGCACGCTCCAGGGGAAAACACACGCCTGGAGCAATTGATTCAGCCAGTTGTATAGAAATGGTGTTATCCGCGAAACTGGGGGAATTATCATTTATATCCAAGATTTCAACTTCACCGCGATACACCTCCAAAGGATTTTCTATTACTATTTCGAAAGGAAGAATGCACGAAGTGATTGATCTACAGATAAACTCCCTGTCGATTCTTTCACAAATGGATAAAACCCCATTATCCAAATTAACCTTCATGTACTGCCTTCCGTCATCAGAGGCCCGCCGCAATGTGCGGCTGACAATCGCCGTATGTCCAGTCCCAAATCTCGAGCAATATGCCCAACAAAAGCGTCTCGGCCCAATTCCTCAGGAATGGAATAGCGAATCTGTCCGAAAATCAGATCTGGCGTACCCATCAGAAAAATAAAAACAAACGTTTTGCATACGGAAACGCTATTACTGTGTGAATTCGACATTGTTCTAGAATGACTCATTTTGCAAAACCAGGCCTGTCATAGTACATAGAACATGAAAATGAAAATGAAAAATAAAAATCGCTTATTGTCACGAGTATGCTTCAATGAAGTTACTGTGAAAAGCCCATAGTCGCCACATTCCGGCGCCTGTTCGGGGAGGCTGTTACGGGAATGGAACCGTGCTGCTGTCCTGCCTTGGTCTGCTTTCAAAGCCAGCGATTTAGCCCAGTGTGCTAAACAGCCCCTATACAGTGCAGAAGGAGGCTATTCGGCCCATCGAGTCGGCGCCTACCCACTTAAGCCCTCACATCCACCCTATCCCCGTAACCCAATAACCCCTTCGGCCATTTTTTGGTCACGAAGGGCACGTTTATCATGGCCAATCCATTTACCCTGCACGTCTTTGGACTGTGGAAGGAAGCTTGAGCACCCGGAGGAAACCCACGCAGACACGGGGAGAACGTGCAGACTCCTAACGGACAGTGACTCAGCAGGGAATCGAACCTGGGACCCTGGCGCTGTAACGCCACAGTGCTAATCACTTGT
This sequence comes from Scyliorhinus torazame, assembly GCF_047496885.1. Classification (NCBI taxonomy): domain Eukaryota; kingdom Metazoa; phylum Chordata; class Chondrichthyes; order Carcharhiniformes; family Scyliorhinidae; genus Scyliorhinus; species Scyliorhinus torazame. Next base: position 310,913,576 of record NC_092713.1, on the reverse strand, counting down.
GCTACCCTGCTGCCCCCGTGCTGTCGAGGATTAAACTGCAGAAGCGGGCTTCCCACAAATTACGTACACCAATATGTCTGCAGCCGAATTTGCAAAGTCGCAACCTTATTCTGTTGAACTTCTCTCCACAGTCTAACGACAGGCACTGATCGCTCGTCTCGTTGATTGTGATATTTCTCCGTGGTGGGGGGAGTGACAATAGATCCAACACAGCATTTGAGTTTCTTATTCGTACAGAGCGACACAAGTAGGCCTCTTCAATAACTGCATCATCAACTCTTAAATCTAGACTGTTCTTGCAGCTTTGTACAACCACAAAGTGTAGTCGATAATAAAATCACCTGTTCATCTTGCTCTGAGAAAGTCATTGCTGGTTTGAGTGTACTTTAAGCTGAAATGGTGAAACTCATAATCAGTTCAAAATCAATGTGATACAGTCCGCATGTCGACGGCCCAACACATAGTGTAGGCGAACTTATTGACTTGTGACTGTAAAGATTTTGGAGTGAGTGAACTTCAGTTAAGTGAATTGTTAGCAAATGAAGTGCACGCATTCCACAATCACAAGCCTCTCAAGTCAAAAACAGGGATATTTCTTGACTATTAGAATATGAATGTTTCCATATAATGGTGACCTCGTTATCCAAGAATCATGTTCAGAAATGTGGGTTTCAATTTACAGATAATCTAATTAAAATTCAACATTCTTCCAAATTTGATGTTACAAATTATTGAGATTCAGATCAATCTAACAAAAGACAAATTAGCCGTGGGGGTCGGCACAAAAAACTATTAACAAGGTTGTGAAAAAGTGAAAGCTTTTGTTATTTTGCCTTTCAGAGACAAAGAGAATCTGTAAAACAACGATATGGTCCAATGAAAGAAAGTTACAGCCTGCTCCAGTCTATCACTCGCCAAATATCAGGAATATAAACGCAATGTTAAGTCATATCAGTAAAAATCAAGTAACGTAAACTTGTAATGTGAAATAAAGTGAAACAGGTCCTTGTAATACGAATTCATGTCGTAATGGGTCATCCCCACCAAGATGACGAGAGTGTGTTTGGTGGCATCGTGCTCCAAAATAACTCGCCTGTCGACTTCCCTTCCCAGTGAACAGATGCAACATTCACACTCATCGCTGTAGTTTCATTGAGCCTTTTTATTTTACACCATATCTTTTGATTAACAGCACTGGCAGTTGCATGACAAGAACAATCCTTTAATTCTCTAATAGAGATCCAGGACGGGAAAGAGTTTAAATAATTCAAGCGGCAGAGACGGATTTATCTGAGATGGCCATTAATTACAGCCTGCTTCAATGTTGTCAATTCTTTAGAATTTAACATTGGCCCTGAGTCATCGGCGGTGTGTAGGCCTTCAAAAACAGAAAATCGCTCTTAGCTGATTCGGGAGATAGACAAACTGAATACTGATGCGTGTCCGGAATTCGAATAATTTCTCCAGCCCCAGTATCATTTAAAGATTCTTTCAGTGTGGGCCTCAGATTAAAGGTATTATTAGAATCGTCCAGTCCATAGCAACAACTTGGGGAGTTGTAGTCTTGAGGAAAGTTTCTGTCCTGTTTACACTTGATGCCAATCAGAAAAATGATGGTTACAAGAAATATGAAGGAAGTTGAACCTAAAATGACAATTAAATAAAGGTTTATATCAGAGACATATTCAGGATATGTCACTAAGTTACCATTTTCTGAAAAAATTTCAGTAACATTGCCCGAGATTGAAAAGTGGATTGCAGCCGTGCTGGAGAGACACGGCTGTCCATTGTCCTTCACCAAGATCACAAGGCTCTGGGTGCTAGAATCCTGCTCCAAAATGCCTCGGGCTGTTCTGATTTCTCCAGAGTTAAGGCCCACGATGAACAGACTGGGATCAGTGGCTTCCAGCACCTGATAGCGGAGCCGTGCGTTCTGACCAGAATCAGCATCAGTTGCGATTATCTTGGTGACCAAGTACCCCTGGCCCGCTGACTGAGGCACAACCTCCACTCCTGCTGATCCGCTCTGTGCTGAAGGTGACATAATTACTGGGGCGTTGTCATTCTGATCCAGGATGATCACATTCAATGTTGCACTGCTGCTCAGAGGGGGAACGCCAGCGTCTCGGGCTTGGACTTGAATCTGGAAGTGTTTCACTCGCTCGTAGTCAAAGGTGCGCAGCGCGTAAAAGGTCCCGTTCATCGAATTAAAATTGAGATAAGTTGACAATGGTACATCTTGAATAAAGTTATCTGTGAAAGTGTAACTGACGTAGGAATTCTGACCCTGGTCAGGATCGAAAGCAGTAACTGCGAAAATAGAAGCACCCGGAACGTTGTTCTCCATCACATACACGGTGTTCATGGGTCGAGCAAACCTTGGGGCGTTATCGTTTATATCAGACACCGTTATCTGAATCGTTTTATTTGTTGAGAGCGGAGGAGACCCCGAGTCCCTGGCTAAAATAGCTATGTTGTACAGAGGGGTGGTTTCACGGTCCAACATGGCACTGGTTATCAATTTGTAATGACCACTTGACGATGTCTGAAGGTTAAAGGGAACATTCTTCGGGATCTCGCAGTTCACCCGTCCGTTTCTTCCAGAATCTCGATCAATTACATTAATCAGAGCTGTTACAGTCCCGGGAGCAGCATCTTCAGGGACCATGCCAGCAACGGACTTGAATAATATCTCAGGGGCGTTGTCATTGACATCGATCACCTCAATCAGTATTTTGGAATGTCCTGCAATTGCCGGTGAACCATTATCTACAGCCTGAACATCTATTGAATAATTGTCTTCTTCTTCAAAATCTATTATGCCCTGAACACGAATCTCTCCTGTTCGTGGATCCAAAATAAACAGTTCCTGTATTTTCTGTGAAACACGGTGGCTGAAATAATAAGTTACCTCCGCGTTCGAACCTTCGTCTGGATCAGTGGCATGGACTGAAACCACCAAGGAACCTCTTGGAGAGTTTTCTATCAGGCTGACCTTGTAGGCCTTACTATCGAACGCAGGCGCATTGTCGTTGCTGTCCAGCACAGTGATGAGAATGCGAGCGGTCCCAGATCTGGAAGGACTCCCTCCGTCAGTGGCCGTCAGCATCAGCTGAAAGGACGACTGCCGTTCGCGGTCCAACCGTTTCTCCAATAACAACTCGACAATTTTGGTACCGTCTTCTGCAGTCTCCACTTTTAGACCGAAGTGCTCATTGGGGCTGATATTATAAACAGAGACAGCATTTGTCCCCATGTCTGGATCGAGAGCGCTCTCTAGTGGATATCGAGAGCCGGGTGCAATAAATTCGGCCATTTGTAAGAGAATGACATTCTCCGGGAAATTGGGTGAATTATCATTTATATCAAGAATCTCCACTTCCCCGCGGTACATCTCCAAAGGCTCCTCCACGAAAATCTCGAAAGAAATAACACAAGCTGGCATCTGCAAACACAGCTGTTCCCTATCTAACCTTTCGTTCGCAAATAAAACGCCGGTTTCTAAATTCACCTCCAAACATTGCCTTTTATCAGCAGGAATCAGTCGGAATCTTCGAGCTGACAGCCTCCGAATGTTCAATCCCAAATCTTCGGCGACATTTCCAATAAATGCACCCGGCTCTAATTCTTCGCGAATAGAATAGTGAATCTTTCCGAAAACCAGATCCGATACAAGAAGATGGAAAATAATATGCAATGATCGGAAGTTTAAGGCGTTGGTTATCAGTGACTCTGCCATTGCCTGTATTTGGAGACTTGCAAAAATAAATCGGTCGTCGACACAGGTCAAGCGCTGCCCGATCGCATAATCCACAAAATACCTCAATATCAGAATGCCTAGCGAATTGACAGAGACCTTGCCACAAAATGAACGCAGGCAACGATTGTCTTTCTGTGCCGGAGGAGGAGCAACAGATCTCTGCTTGCATTTGAGATCCTCATTGGTCCGCAGCGATACAAAGAGTCCCTGCCCATCATTACACCATTTTTTTCTTAAAGCGGCACGGCTCCTGATGTGAGGGCCTTCAATCACGGACGCTATTAAGAGTGCACAACCATAATACGCACACGCCGGCATAAATTTCCTCCCGCATCCTTTCTCTTTAAAGATCATCACTACTCCTTCCAAAAGCAATTAAATTATAATCTGGAATCTTTCCATTCAAGCCATCACAGCATTTTAAGGTTAGTTAGAAAACAGTATCTTCTGACCAATTAAATTCATGTTTTACCAAAGAAGCATCGACAACATACGTGAAGCATGTCATTCCATTTCGGTTCCTCTGACTAGCTAGCTAGCTTCTAGCTGCAGCAACCTTATTGGAATTATAAACAGGGGGGAAATTAGAAAACTGAAATACAATAAATAATTAAACCATTGAAATAAATGGCGATGGATATGCAAAAAATATATAAAAGAGTATTCAATCATCACTATGCCTGTGCAAGTCAGTAGTGGAAGCATGAATATTTGAAAAATATGTCTTCTTGATCAATCCTAAAAATGCCGAGTTAAGAAACCATTACATTCTACATCGGAGTTTAGCTGGGACTTTCTAATTTATTGATCAGAATGCTGTTTGTCCTTCGTGAAACATGATTGGCAGATATTTGCCACATTCCCCTTCTCGTTATTTTGACTATCATGTTAATCAAACAGTGTTCGGCCGGTCGGACCCTACAGTTGATTGTTACAGAGGAATCTTCTGAACGTGTTCAGTATTTAGGAACTATTGCAGCCGACCATATTTTGTTGATTCTGGATATGTTTATGCCCAATCACAGCCCATGAAAATCAAACACTATCATTAAGTAGAGGGAAAAGCGCATACACATAACGAGAATGAAATACCAGGAATGATAACGGAAATGCAATTCCAGCGTCCAAATTTGTTGGTTTAGATATTTGAAAAAAATATTAACCCATATTAAACTGGCAAAGAAATGTAAACTGATAAAAAAATAATCTTAAGGAGAGTCGGCACCTTATTCCATCCAGAACAGCAGGATAGGTTTATCATTGGGTAAGTGGACCTTGAAACTGGAAGTGGGATTGCCAATGAAATTTCAAGCTTCACTCACCCTGCGTGTAAATTAACCTGGCGTCACCATCACCCAATTGTTACTTGATGAAATCATTTCTGCTCAGAATCTTGAACCAATTCACTCTGATGCAAATGTCTGTCGCCCTCTGTTACTTGGGTAGCTTGAGTAAAAACAGGTTGGTTTCAAACACTAGCTTTCGGAGCACCGTTCCTTCCTCAGGTGAATGAAGAGGTATGTTCCAGAAACATATATATAGACAAATTCAAAGATGCAAGACAATGCTTCGAATGCAAGCATTTGCAGATAACTAAGTCTTTACAGATCCAGAGATAGGGGTATCCCCAGATTAAAGAGGTGTGAATTGTCTCAAGCCAGGACAGTTGGTAGGATTTCGCAAGCCCAGGCCAGATGGTGGGGATGAATGTAATGCGACATGAATCCCAGGTCCTGGTTGATGCCGCACTCATGTGCGCGGAAGTTGGCTATAGGTTTCTGCTCGGCGATTTTGCGTTGTCGCGCGTCCTGAAGACCGCCTGAGAGAACCCTTACCCGGAGATCGGAGGCTGAATGCCTTTGACTGCTGAAGTGTTCCCCGACTGGAAGGGAACATTCCTGCCTGGTGATTGTCGTGCGATGTCCGTTCATTCGTTGTCGCAGCGTCTGCATCAAAATGTTGTTTCCCCTCATTGTACCTTTCTCCATGCACTGTGAACTGTCAGCTTCAGTAATTATCACTTTCACAGTTTTCATATTGCTAGACTAAGGATCAGCCCTTCCAGCAGCAATCATCAAATGTCCTGTACACTCGGACAATGTTCGATTATTGACGACTCAAAGGGAGACACAACGTTATGTACATGAATGAGACAACATGACCACAAAGGAAATAATCAGCTGAATGCCCAGCAAACCATCAAGTACAAATACAGCGAAGTTGCAAGTTATGAATCCTTCGTTCTGACAGTGTATTGTAAACATTTTTATAATCGTAGAGCCTTAGCTATTCTGCTTCAGTGCCATTCGCGTCATTTGGGGCCAATTGATTTTACAATGCAGCGAATCACGGGCTGCACAGCAAACGTTCAAACCTTCAGCTTTTTTCTGACGAAAATACCTCAGCGTTTTGTTATTTTTTTTAAACTTAGTTTAGAGAGGGTAAGTCTCTTTCTCTTTTCTGAGGTTCAGTCTTCGACCCATGTTTAAGATCAGATTAATGTCACTTCTGAACAATGAGACAACCTGGGTTGAGTTTACGAACAGCACGGTGTCAGTCACAGTGTCGGGGGTTTATTAGAGGCCCTCGAACTGCCAGCGAGAGATAGAGGAGCAGATAGGTAGAAACATTTTGAATAGGTGCAAACATAACATGGTTGTTGTGGTAGGGGATTTTAACGTCCGCTGTATTGATTGGGACTCACTTTGTGCTGGGTGCTTGGATGAGGCAGGGTTTGTAAGATGTATTCTGGAAGGCTTCTTGATGCAATATGTAGGTCGACCAACTCGGGAAGAGACACTACTGGACCTCGTATTGGGGAATGAACTTGGACGGATGGTTGTCGTTTCAGTCGGGGAACATTTTGGGAGTAGTGACCACAATCCGTAAGTTTAAGGGTACTCAGGATGGTATGTTGCCTCCCTGGTGCCAGGCTTCAGGATGTCTCCGAACGGGTAGCGGGCATCCTGAAGGGGGGGGGGGCAAACAGGCAGAGGTCGTAGTACACATAGGTAGGAAGGGGCATGAGGTCCTGCAGCAGGAGTTCAGCGAGCTAGGCAGAAAGTTAAAAGACAGGACCTATAAGGTTGTAATCTCGGGATTACTCCCTGTGCCACGTGGCAATGAAGCTAGAAATAAGAAGATAGAGCAGCTAAACGCGTGGCTAAACAGCTGGTGTAGGAGGGAGGGGTTCCGTTATATGGGCCATTGGGAGGTCTTCCGGGGCAGGTGTGACCTGTATAAGAAGGACGGTTTGCATCTAAACAGGAGAGGCATAATTATCCTGGCCGTGAGGTTTGCTAGTGTCACAGGGGAGGGTTTAAACTAGTATGGCAGGGTGGTGGGCACCGGAGCAATAGGTCAGAAGGTGAAAGCATTGAGGGAGAACGAGGGAATAGGGCCAGTATGGCTCTGAGGCAGAGCAGACAGGGAGATGTTGCTGAACACAGCGGGTCTGCTGGCCTGAAGTGCATATGGTTTAATGCAAGAAGCATTACGGGTAAGGCAAATGAACTTAGAGCTTGGATTAGTACTTGGAACTATGATGTTGTTGCCATTCCAGAGACCTGGTTGAGGGAAGGACAAGATTGGCAGCTAAACGTTCCACGATTTAGATGTTTCAGGCGGGATAGAGGGGGGGGGGGGGGGGGGGTGTAAAAGGGATGGCGGAGTTGCGCTATTGGTTAGGGAGAATGTCACAGCTGTACTACGTGAGGACACCTCAGAGGGCAGCGAGCCTATATGGGTAGAGATCAGGAATAAGAAGGGTTTACTACAGGCCTCCCAACAGCCAGCGGGAGATACAGGAGCAGATAGGTAGACAGATTTTGGAAAAGAGTAAAAACAACAGGGTTGTTGTGATGGGAGACTTCAACTTCCACAATATTGACTGGGACTCACTTAGTGCTCGGGGCTTAGACGGAGCAGAGTTTGTAAGGAGCATCCAGGAAGGCTTCTTAAAACAATATGCAGACAGTCCAACTAGGGAATGGGCTGTACTGGACCTGGTATTGGGGAATGAGCCCGGCCAGGTGGTAGATGTTTCAGCAGGGGAGCATTTCGGGAACAGTGACCACAATTCAGTAAGTTTTAAAGTGCTGGTGGACAAGGATAAGAGTGGTCCTAGGGTGAATGTGCTAAATTGGGGGAAGGCTAATTCTAACATTATTAGGCAGGAACTGAAGAACCTATATTGGGGGCGGATGTTTGAAGGTAAATCAACACCTGACATCTGTGAGGCTGTCAAATGTCAGTTGAAAGGAATTCAGGACCGGCATGTTCCTGTGAGGAAGAAGGATAAGTACGGCAAATTTCGGGAACCTTGGATAACGAGAGATAATGTAGGCCTCGTCAAAAAGAAAAAGGAGGCATTTGTCAGGGCTAGAAGGCTGGGAACAAACGAAGCTTGTGTGGAATATAAGGAAAGTAGGAAGGAACTTAAGCAACGAGTTAGGAGGGCTAGAATGGGTCACGAAAAGTCATTGGCAAATAAGGTCAAGGAAAATCCCAAGGCTTTTTACACGTACACAAAAAGTAAGAGGGTAGCTAGGGAAAGGTTGGCCCACTGAAGGATAGGCAAGGGAATCTATGTGTGGAGCCAGAGAAAATGGGCGAGGTACTAAATGAATACTTTGCATCAGTATTCACCAAAGAGAAGGAGTTGGTGGATGTTGAGTCTGGAGAAGGGTGTGTAGGTAGCCTGGGTCACATTGTGATCCAAAAAGACGAGGTGTTGGGCGTCTTGAAAATATTAAGGTAGATGAGACCCCAGGGCCTGATGGGATCTACCCCAGAATACTGAAGGAGGCTAGAGAGGAAATTGCTGAAGCCTTGACAGAAATCTTTGGATCCTCACTGTCTTCAGGTGATGTCCCGGAGGACTAGAGACTAGCCAATGTTGCTCCTTTGTCTAAGAAGGGTAGCAAGGATAATACAGGGAACTACATGCCGGTGAGCCTTACGTCAGTGGTAGGGAAATTACGGGAGAGAATTCTTCGAGACAGGACCTACTCCCATTTTGAAGCAAATGGACGTATTAGTGTGAGGTAGCATGGTTTTGTGAAGGTGAGGTCGTGTCTCACTAACTTGATAGAGTTTTTCGAAGAGGTCAGAAAGATGATTGATGCAGGTAGGGCAGTGGATGTTGTCTATATGGACTTCAGTAAGGCCTTTGACAGGGTCCCTCTTGGTAGACTGGTACAAAAGGTGATGTCACACTGCATCAGGGGTGAGCTGGCCAGGCGGATATTTTGGCAACATTGAATTCCATCTGCCAGACTCTAGCCCATTCACCTAACCTATCCAAATCCTTCTGCAGACTTCCAGCATCCTCTGCACTTTTTGCTTTACCACTCATCTTATTGTCGTCTGCAAACTTGGACACATTACACTTGGTCCCCAACTCCAAATCATCTATGTAAATTGTGAACAATTGTGGGCCCACTCTTTGCTTTCCATTAATTAACCAATCCTCTATAAATGCTACTACTTTACCCTTAACTCCATGCATCTTTATCTTTTGCAGCAGCCTTTTGTGTGGCACCTTGTCAAAAGCTTTCTGGAAATCCAGGTACACCACATCCATTGCCTACCCGTTGTCTACCGCACTAGTAATGTCCTCAAAAGATTCCACTAAATTAGTTAGGCACGACCTGCCCTTTATGAACCCATGCTGCGTCTGTCCAATGGAACAATTCCCATCCAGATACGTCGCTATTTCTTCCTTGCTGATAGATTCCAGCATCTTCCCTACTACTGAAGTTAAGCTAACGGGCCTATAATTACCCGCTTTCTGCCCAACTCCTTTTTTCAACAGTGGTGTCACGGTTGCTAATTTCCAATCCGCTGGTTTATCTCGCAGTCTAGTGAATTTTGGTAAATTATCACGAGTACATTTGCAATTTCCCTAGCCATCTCATTTAGTCCACTGGGATGCATTTCATCAGGGTCGGGAGACTTGTCTACCTTTAGCCCCATTAGCCTGCCCATCACTACCTCCTTAGTGATAACAATCGTCTCAAGGTCCTCACCTGTCATCGCCTCATTTCCGTCCGTCACTGGCATGTTATTTGGGTTGTCCACTGTGAAGGGCGACCCAAAAACCCTGTTCAGTTCCTCAGCCACTTCCTCATCACCCATTATTAAATCCCCCTTATCATCCTCTAAAGGACCAATATTTTGGTCTAACATGGAGAAGAAATGTACAGTAAATGGCAAAACTCTTAGGAATATACAAAGTCAGAGATATCAGGGCGAGCAAGTCCACGGATCTTTGAAAGTGGCAACACAAGTGGACAAGGTAATCAAGAAAGCATTCGGATTGTTTGCCTTCATTGGATGGGATATCGAGTTTGAAAACTGGCAAGTCATGCTACAGTTGTATAGAACCTCAGTAAGGGCGCACTTGGACTATTGCGTACAATTCTGGTCGCCACATTGCCAGAAGGATGTGTAGGATTTGCAGAGGGTGAATAGGAGGTTTACCAGGATGTTGTCTGGTGTGGACGGTGTTAGATATGCGGATAATCTTAATAGGCTCGTGCTGTTTTCATTAGAACAGCAGAGGTTGAGGGGCGACCTGATAGAGCTCTACAAGATTAAGCGGGACACGGATCGAGTGGATGGGCAGGCACTCTTTCCCAGGCTGCAAACGTTTTACGCAGAGTGTGGTGAGTGCCTGGAACTTGCTGCCAGGGGAGGTTGTGGAAGCAGATCCCTTAATGGCGTTCAAAAAGCATCTCGACAAATACATGGATAGGATGGGTGAAGGGGATACGGCACTAGGAAGTGCTGAGTGTTTTGGCCAAGCGTGGTTTCATGACCGGTACAGGCTTGGAGGGCCGAATGGCCTGTTCATGTGCTGTGTTGTTGTTTGTTCTTTGGAACCAAACTAGGGACTGGTTTAGCTCACTGGGCTAAATCGCTGGCGTTTAAAGCAGACCAAGGCAGGCCAGCAGCACGGTTCAATTCCCGTACCAGTCTCCCCGACGAGGCGCCGTGAATGTGGCTTTTCACAGTAACTTAATTGAAGCCTACTCGTGACAAGAGGCGTTTTTCATTCATTTTCATTTCATACTTGCCGGCAGTACTTCAAAAAATGTTGATTTTGTTTGACAACTAAAGGCGGGAGGAGACTGATGTGGAGCATTAAAACCCTTTGGACCTACTGGGCCGAAAGCAATGCTTTTCTGTTCAGGATTATTTGTAAAATAAGTAATTCTCTGTTACCTATTCTTTCAGACAATATCGGCGTACTTACAGAAATGGTGGTGAATCATCTACCTCTGATAGACCTTTTATCAACTCTTACTTCTTATTGCACTTATTATATTGGAGTCTGCAGGGTCCGACAATATGTTATAGTTTATCACCCTGATATGCTATATTTTGGAAGTATTTTTCCCGCATGTTCGCGTCATTGTAAAAGGCACTTCTGCAGAGAATCTCTGTGGCTGACAGCATAAGGATCCATTGGGCAAGCTATAAAAATTGAGCCTTCCAAACGTTTATGCTGGTATTTCAAATTGCAAACCGTGAAGGGAAAACACCCAAATATATTCAGGTATCTATGCCCTGAGGTCCATTTTGGAGCCGACCTGACACCAAACTCAATTGTGTAGCTTGTGGAACAATTCGCCTGCCGGCTTCCCTTGCCAGTTAACATATGTCAATTTCAGGCGAGTGTCACGAGAGTATCATCGAGCTATTTATTTCTCACAATGTCTCCGGATTAACAACAATTGACAGTTGCATGACAAGAACGGTCCTTTCATTCTATAATAGGCATCTTCAAAGGGAAATATTTTCAGTGATTCAACAGGCAGGGACGGATTTAACAGAGATGGCCATTAATTTCACCTTGCCTCTATTTTGTCAAATCTTTATATTTTAACATTCGTCCTGAGACATGGGCGGTGGGTAGGGCTTCAAAAACAGAAAATCACTCTTAGCTGATTCGGGAGACAGACAAACTGAATAATGATGCGTTTCAGGGATATGGACAATTTCTCCAGCCCCAGTATAATTTAATGTTTCTTTCAATGTATGTCTCGGATTAAAGGTATTATTGGCATCGTCCAGTCCATAGCAACAACTTGGGGAGTTGTAGTCTTCAGGAGAATGTTTGTCCTGTTTACACTTGATGCCAATCAGCAAAATTATGATTATAAGAAATATAAAGGAAGTTGAGCCTAAAATGACAATTAGATAAAGATTTATATCAGAGACATATTCAGGATTTGTCACTAAGTTGCGATTTTCGGAGAAAATTTCAGTAACATTGCCCAAGATAGAAAAGTGGATTGTAACCGTGCTGGAGAGACTCGGCTGTCCATTATCCTTCACCAAGATCACAAGGCTCTGGCTGGTAGAATCCTGCTCCAAAATTCCTCGGGCTGTTCGGATTTTTCCAGAGTTATGCCCCACGATGAACAAACTGGGATCAGTAGCTTCCAGCACCTGATAGAGGAGGCGTGCGTTCAGACCGGAATCAGCATCAGTTGCGATTATCTTGGTGACCAAGTACCCCTGGCCCGCTGACTGTGGCACAACCTCCACTTGTGCTGATCCGCTCTGTGCTGAAGGTGAAACAATTACTGGAGCGTTGTCATTCTGATCCAGGATGATCACATCCAATGTTGCGCTGCTGCTCAGAGGGGGAACGCCAGCGTCTCGGGCTTGGACTTGAACCTGGAAGTTTTTCACTCGCTCGTTATCAAAAGAGCGCAGCGCGTAAATGGTCCCGTTCATCGAATTAAGATTGAGGTAATTTGACAATGGTAAATCTTGTATAAGGTTGTCTATGAAAGAGTAAGTGACGTAGGAATTCTGATCCAAGTCAGGATCGAAAGCAGTCACTGTGAAAATAGAAGCGCCGAGAGCGTTGTTCTCCAGCACATACACTGTGTCCATGGGTCGAGCAAACCTTGGAGCGTTATCGTTTATATCAGACACCGATATTTGAATGGTTTTATTTGTTGAGAGCGGAGGAGACCCCGAGTCCCTGGCTAAAATAGCTATGGTGTACAGAGGGATGGTTTCACGGTCCAACATGTCACTGGTTATCACTTTGTAACGACCTCTCGAAGTTGTTTGAAGTTTAAAGGGGACGTTCTTAGGGATCTCGCAGTTCACCCGTCCGTTTCTTCCAGAATCTCGATCAATTACATTAATCAGGGCTGTTACAGTCCCGGGAGCAGCATCTTCAGGGACCATCCTAGCAACGGACTTGAGTAATATTTCAGGGGCGTTGTCATTGACATCTATTACTTTAATAAGTATTTTAGAATGTCCTGCAATTGCCGGTGAACCATTATCTACAGCCTGAACATCAAATGAATAATTGTCATCTTCTTCGTAATCAATTATACCCTGAACACGAATCTCTCCTGTTCGAGGATCCAAACTAAACAATTCCTGTATTTTCTGTGAAACACGGTTATTGAAAGAATAATTTACCTCCGCATTCGAACCTTCGTCTGCATCAGTGGCATGGACTGAAACCACCAAGGTACCTCTGGGTGAGTTTTCTATCAGGCTCACTTTGTGGACCTTATTATCGAACGCAGGCGCATTGTCGTTGCTGTCCAGCACAGTGATGAGAATCCGAGCGGTCCCAGATCTGGGAGGATTCCCTCCGTCAGTGGCCGTCAGCATCAGCTGAAAGGATGACTGCCGTTCGTGGTCTAACGGTTTCTCCAGTAACAACTCGACAATTTCAATACCGTCTTCTGCAGTCTCCACCTTTAGTCCGAAGTGCTCATTGGGGCTGATATTGTAAACGGTGACTGCATTCGATCCCACGTCTGGGTCGACAGCGCTCTCTAGCGGAAATCGAGAGTCTAGCGCCATGGTTTCGGCCATTTGTAAGAGAATGACACTCTCCGGGAAACTGGGTGAATTATCATTTATATCAAGTATCTCCACTTCACCGCGGTACATCTCCAAAGGCTCTTCCACGAAAATTTCGAAAGAAAGAACACAAGCTGGCATCTGCTCACACAGCTGTTCCCTATCTATCCTCTCGTTCGCAAATAAAATGCCGGTTTCTAAATTCACCTCCAAACATTGCCTTTTATCAGCAGTAGCCAGTCGAAAGTTTCGAGCTGACAGCCTCCAAATGTTCAATCCCAAATCTTCGGCGACGTTCGCAACAAATGCACCACGCTCCATTTCTTCGCGAATAGAATAATGGATTATTCCGAAAACCAGATCTGATACAAGAAGAAAGAAAATAATATCCAACAGTCTGAATTTTAAGGCGTTGGTTATCCACGAGTCAGCCATTGCCTGTTATATATGAAGACGTGCAAAAATAAACCGGTAGTCTATCAAGGTCAAGCGCTGCGCGACTGCATAATCCACAAAACACCTCAATATCAGAATGCCCAGCGAATTGACAGAGCCCTTTTCACAAAATGAACGCACGCAACGATTGTCTTACTGTTCCTGTTCTGGTTCTGAGCCGGAGGAGGAGTAATAGATCTCTGCTTGCATTTGAGATCTTCATTGGTCCGCAGCGACACAGCGAGTCCCTCCCTATAATTACATCAGTTTTTCTTAAAGCGGCACAGCTATTGACGTGAAGGCATCCAATCACGGACCCTATTAATGGTGCACAATCATAATACGCATCCACGAGCATACATTTCCTCTTAGCAGCCTTTCTCTTTAAAGGTCATCAACACTCCGTCCAAATGCAATGAAATTATAATCTGGAATCTTTCAATTCAGTTCCTTTGCATATAATCTGCCATTAAACAATTTCAGCAGTTGTCAGGGCAGCATCATCGGTGTTTTCCACCTATCACCAGGCGATCTTGCTTTGCGAACAGTGAGAAGTCTTCCAACACCAGGTTAAAGTCCAACTGGTTTGTTTCGAATCACTAGTTTCAAAGCACTGCTCCTTCCTCAGGTGAATGAAGAGGTGGGTTCCAGAAACATATATATAGACAAAGTCAAAGATGCAAGACGATACTTTGAATGCGAGTCTTTGCAGGTTATTAAGTCTACAGGTCCAGACGGAGCAACTGGAGAGAGGGATAATCACAGATTATTAAGCGAAGGAGAAGCTTCCAGACTTTTACCTATTGCCAAAGGGTCATCTGGACTTGAAATATTAGCTCTTTTCTCCCCCTAAAGATGCTGCCGGACCTGCTGAAATTTTCCTGCATTTATTCTTTGGTTTTCTTCCAGACCTATAAAGGTATTGATGCCCTTCTTCTCTCATTCTCTTTGAATCTTTGAGGAGTTGTTCGACTGCTTTCATGAAGTACTTTGAAATGCTGCCAATATCGCATTTCCGGATGCAGAAACGGAATAATCTTTTGAATCTGATCTTGATTATTTTTTAGCACAGCATTTTAAGCTTAGTTAGAAAACAGTATTTTCTGACCAATAAAATTCATATTTTTGCCAAACAGGTACCGACAAGATTCGCGAAGTAGGTCATTCAATGTTGTTTACTTTGTCTAGCTAGCTAGCTTCTAGCTGCTGCAACCTTATCAGAATTATAAACAGGGGGAAATTAGAAAACTGAAACACTAAATTTTAAAAAAAATTGAAATAAATGGCGACGGAGATGCACAAAATACATAAAAGGGTACATGAATCATCGCCAATGCTGTGCAAGTCAGTTGTGGAATCATGGATATTTGAAAAATATGTTTCCTTAATCAATCCTAAAACTGCTGAGTTAAGCAATGAATACATTATATCTCGGAGTTATGTTCGCACTTTCTAATTTATTGATCAGGATGCATTTTATCCTCAGCGAAATATGATTTTTGATATTGGTGAACGTGAGATTGGCACATATTTTCCACATTTCCCTTCTCGTTATTTTGATTCTCGTGTTAACCAGACTGTGTTAGGTGGGTGGGACCCTACAGAGAAACGTTCTGAATGATGCCTGTATTCCAGAACTATTCCGGCCGACCATAATTTGTTGATTCTGGATATGTTTATGCCCGATCGCAGCCCATTAGAATTTAACACTATCATTAAGTAGGGCGCATAACTAGAATGAGATACGAAAAATGATCCCGGAAATGCAATTACAGCGTCCAAATCTGTGGTTTGAGAATTTGAATAATAAAAATACTAACCTACATTAAACCGGCACAGAACTGTAAACTAATAAGAATTAATTTTAACGAGAGTCAGCAACCTATTTCTTCCAAAACAGCAGGATCGGTTTATTATTGAGTAACTGGACTTTGAATTTGGAACTGGGATTCCAATGAAATTTCAACCTTCACTGACCCTCCGGGTAAATTAAGCCTACTTCACGATCACCATGCTGCTACTTGATTAAACCATTTCTGCTCAGAATCTTGAAATTATTCACTCTGGTGCAAATGTCTGTCACCGTCTGTTATTTGGGTGGTTTGAGTAAAATAATCTTCAACTTTTGTAAATGTTGTTTTCTCTCATTGTACCTTTCTCGATGCAATGTGAGCTGTCAGCTTCTGCAATTACTTATCAGTTTCACAGTTTGCGTAATGCCAGACTAGGGATCAGCGCGTCCAGCACCAATCAGCAAATGTTCTGTACCCTTGAACAA
Source organism: Scyliorhinus torazame (assembly GCF_047496885.1). NCBI lineage: Eukaryota > Metazoa > Chordata > Chondrichthyes > Carcharhiniformes > Scyliorhinidae > Scyliorhinus > Scyliorhinus torazame. The sequence goes on along the minus strand of NC_092713.1, from coordinate 310,897,254 downwards.
TGTACTATTATTGACGACTCAAAAGGAGACAGCACGTTATTTAACATGAATGATATAACATGGCCACAAAGCTAATAAGCATCTAAATGTCCAACGAACTGTCAAGTACAAATACAGCTAAGTTGCAAATTCTGAATCGTGCGGTCTGGCCAGTGTATTGTAAACATTTTCATAATCTCAGGGCCTTAGCTATTCTGCTTTAGCGCCATTAGCGTGGTTTCGGCCTGTTGATTTTACTGGTCAGTGAATCGCGGGCTAAACAGCAAAAGATCAAACCTTCAGCTTTGTGCTGACAAAAACACCTCAAGAATGTTCTTATTTTTTAAAACTTAGTTTCCCGTACCAGCCTCGCCGAACAGGCGCCGGAATGTGGCGACTAGTGGCATTTCCCAGTAACTTCATTTGAAGCTTACCTGTGAGAGTAACGATTTTCATTTTCATTTTCATTCATTAGTTTAGAGGGGGTAAGTCCCTTCTTCTATTATGGGGTTCAGTCTTTGACCCCGATTTAGGGTCAGGTTAATGTCAGTTCTAAATAATGAGGCAATGTGGGTAAATCTCAGGAAGGGGGCAATCACAATGTTCATTGCAGGCCCTGCAACTTCCAGCGAGAGAACGAGGTGCAGATAGGTGGAGAGATGTGGATCGGTGCAAAATAAACAGGCAGCCAGACCTACAGCCTGCACCACATGCCAGCACCCATACCGGCTGCCATGGCCGGGTGCCATTGCCACTGCAACCATTAACTACCCACCCACTGGGCTACATGCTTGAGACAGTCTAACACTGTGCATATTCTGCTTCGACCCCGCCCCGTCAGGAGACTGCCGCCCATGCCCTGGCAGGAGCGGGGGAATACTGGAGGGGGAACCGCCGGACCTGCGGCCCCTCACCATGATGGAGCAAAGGGCCCTGGACGTTGTCCACGGCCCAGAGGAAAGGGAGGTCGCTGGGGTGGAGGTCGGCAGTGAGTAAAGAAATGGAAGCCCGCTTAGTTGTGGTTCCCCATGGTCAACGTGTCAAACACCCAAAATGATTCCTGCACGACCCTCACCCCCACACCGCCCTCACCCCCACACCATCTTCACCCCCACACCACCCTCACCACTACCACGCCAAGCGCCCCCCCCCCCTCACCACGCACCCGCAGACTAATTATGCATCTTGTCTTGTGTCTTGCAGGAACTGCTGGAGGTGGAGCCAGTCCATCGAGTGCCCACACCTCCCGAACAGTGCCACAGCCTGAGCCCCCAAATGTCATGAGCAACGAGAACGACACTGAAATGGACGGGTGTGTCCGGGGATGACATAAACATCAATTCACGGTTGTCTCCAACACCGTCCACCATCCCAATGGCACTCGCCTTGGTCGGGCACATTAGTGAAGAGGCTCCTGGGATACTCTCTGGTCTGCATCACACAGCCACTCCGGTACATCTGTTGGAGGTCAGAACCTCCAAGGGGCAGACGGTCTCAGGGCAGACCGATGCCAGGGGTTAACCGCTGTTCACATGGGTTTCAGGCTTCTGGAACGAACGGTCACATCGATTTTGGAGATGCAGTTGCAAAGTCAGGGACTACATGAGGGGTGGGCGGCCAGCAACCAGTGGCTGCAGACGCAGCTGGAGGATCCAACAAACTGCATCAGCAGGAGATGTTGCAAACCATGTATGTCACCCAGGCCAACATGGCAAGGGTGGCGTCCATGGTGGAGGCACTGGGGGCGTGGGTTTTGTTGGGGATCAGCATGTCCAAGATGTGGTGAATTCTGTGCAGCTGCTGGCCGAGGCCCAGGACAGGACTGCCCTCTGACAGGTATCCATGTGCTGGAGCCACTTAGACATTGCAGCATCGCTACTGAGCATGGCCCAGTCACAGCAGGCTATGGCTGGGAACGTCGGTAGAATTGCCCAGATGCTAGCCGACGTGGGGCATACACAGAGGGAGGTGGCCCAGTCCCACAGGGAGATGGCAGCCACTGTCTAATGTGTCCCAGAACCAGAAGGTGGTGGCACAGTCACAATGTGCTGTGGCGCAGTCCCAGACAGAGATAGTCCACTCCCTGTGCTCCATGGCAGCGAACATTCGGACCCTCGTTGAAATGAAAGCGGGCCTCCAGGACTGGCAGAGCCAAGTGGTGGGGGAGCCTCAGTGCCATCTCTACATCCACCCCCTCCCTCCCCCCCTCCCCATCCCATGGACTAGCGCGGGGCCACTGGTCACACTGAGGGAGGAGACGCAGTTGGGGGCTGTGCTGTTGGTCTGGGTAGGGATGGTGCCGGAACACCGCAACATCCGGACTCCCAGCCTCCTGCCCCTGTTGCAACCTGTGGGCAGCAGGTAGGATGGGGTGGCACCACGCCACATAGGACACCCGAGCAACAGCCGAGCCCATCCAGGCACTGGCACCCCATAAACTGGCCGCCAAAGAGGAGCCAGGTCATAGGGCAGGAATCGCCGCAGGCTTCCTCCACTTCTGATGTACCATCTGGGGATGCACCTGGACATAATGTTATGGCCCATAAGGCCAGAAAGTTAGACACTGGTGACATCGGCCCGGGTGCAGGGCACAGTTCAGTTATTGGGGCTAGGTCAGTGTTTTCAAAGTGGTGGTCGCGGCCCGCGCGTGGGTCGGGGGGTGATGTGAAATGGGTCGCCAAAAGTTCTGCAAAAATGATCCCGGGGATCGTCTGACCTTGTTTCCCTTTTCCCCCCTGGATGAATTCTGATTACAGCGCCGTGTGTGGCCGCAATAGGCTGAAGTAGAGGCCTGTGTCATGGACTTTCTACCTCCCTGAGTCACTCTTATAGTCACCGCCACCGATACAGACTCTAGCAGCCACACCCGTTTCTGCAGCAGCTGATTAGCAGGTTAGTCAGCACCTACACATACAACCCAAGAGTTTAAAAGAAAAAAATCAATTATATTTAAATTCATTTTCTGCAGATACTCCTCCTGCACAGTGTTAGTTTGCAATAGTGCGTCGCGCTGTTTTTTTTCCAGGCCTGCAGTTCCCACCCAAAACCAAAGTGGCTGATGACTAGAGTATGTTTCCACAAGTACCCCAGACAGTAACTCGTGCTGTCGCATTGCCATATACAGGATTTCACAGATAGTTCTTGTGTAGCCTATGGGATCTCCCCACCTTTCAATTGGCCCACTGTCACAAAGCTGATTTCAGTTTGTCCCATTCTTAACTCGGCTCTGGGACGACGCATGTGGTGTTGGGAACTCCATCCACTCCAGTCAGGTGGGAAATGCATCTGTTGAAGTGCAGACCAATTGGAACCACAGAGTCAATGATCACACAAAGAGACCAACTTCAGCGTTAACATTCTGAATCGGATGCATCTTTAATGCCTGACACTATTGCCATTGTCAATGAATCTTGTGTTTCTGTTACCATTACTGGGGCACTTATCTGTATGTACTTCTGCACATTACACGCTTGTTCACACCATTACAACCGGCCTTGGTGCTCTGTCGCATAGGTGTGAGTGGTGGGCTGGCCAGGGAGGGGGGAACCTCTGGGGAATGGGCAGACATTTCGGGTGGGCGGGTGTCCCCAATGGGTACCGCTGGCTAGTCACACACGCCCCCCTCCAGCCAGTGAAACTGGAGGCAATCAGAGCGTCCCATGCACATTGGCCGTGGTGCCATGTCATGCGGCCTCCCGTGACTTCCTTGGCCCTCTATCCCGCCCTTCCTGGCCTTACCCCGCTTCCTCCTCATCGGACGAGTTCTGGCCTTCATCCTTCTCCTCCAACACATCGCCTCTCCCCTGTATGATGTTGTGGACGGCGCAGCAGGCCACCACAATCCAGCGAACCTCTCAGTGACATACTGGAGGGCTCCTCCAGAGCGGTCCATGCACCTGAACCACATCTTCAGGATGCTGAAGCACCACTCGATCATGCCCCTGGCCGCTCCTTGGGCGTCATTGTCGTGGGTCTCCACGCCTGTTTGTGGGCTCCAAATAGGCATCATAAGCTACGACCCCAGTGAATAACCACCGTTTCCCAGTAGCCATCCTCCCATCCAGGGCTGCATCTCAAACATCTCCGGGATCATCAAGTTTACCAGGATTAACGCATTGTGCACACTGCCTGTTTATGAGGTGCAGACGTGCATGATGCACATCTCATGGTCACATATCAACTGCACTTTCATCGAGGCAGAGGCTGCAGTGCCAATCGGGGCCACCATGTCATCCATTGGGCCAGGTTGGGCCGGGGGGAGGGTACACACCATGCTAACATGTTCCCTTTCCAGTTTGTGTAAAGCAGCCTGTCATCTGCCAGTGCTCATAGGGCAACATACATCCCATTGAACACCCTCTGGACCCAGGGCATGTTGGCGATGGCTGCAAACCCTGCTGCCCAGCCATCCTGGTGTGCTCAGTCTACATTGAAGTGGAAATATTGTGCCGACTGGGCATATAGGGCATCTGTGATGGCGCCTGTGCACCGAGATCTGGGAGATGCTGGACAGGTCCCGACTCGGCCCTGGAAGGACCTCGTGACTTAGATGCTGAGGGAGACCATCACCTTCATGGCCATCTGAAGCAGGTGTCCTCCCTCATTCTGCTGCAGTGCCAGGTGCGCCATGATGTGGCAGATAATCTGTACTGTCCCCCTGCTCAGCTGGAGTATTCGACAGCATGCCCGCTCTGGCAGGGCCTCAAATGACAGGCGCTGCCAGTACACACGGGACTTCATGAGAACTCTCCTTCACATTTCCTCCTGCGTCTCGGCCTGTTGGGCAGTTGGCTCTCCAACCTGGGTGGCTGCCTCCTTTTACGCAGCTGCACGCTCCGATGCTGTACACGCCGCTGCTGCAGCTTCCTCCTCCTCGAGCAGCTCCAACACATACAGCTGCAGGGCACCGCCCAGGGTTGCGGTGACTAACAGGAAGGCCACCATCGCTGGTCATATTCCAATAGCTATTGTCTACAGGGGGTGAAAGACCGATATGTTAGCATGGTGTGTACCCTCCCCCCGGCCCAACCTGGCCCAATGGGCTACATGGTGGCCCCGATTGGCACTGCAGCCTCTGCCTCTGCATGTCCCCTCCCTCCCCATTCCCGCACCCATGAACCCATTGTTGCCTGGCACCATAGGGGTTTCATGCCCTGGCGCCAATCCCTGCTGCCCGAAATATTATTGGTCAGCACTGCCCATGCCAGCATTGTGCTCTATGGCCCCTGTCCGGCGCCCCCGTAGGAGCTGCTGTGGGCGTTGCCCTTGAGTGGGCCATGTGTCGCCAGCAGGTGGCGGCCGGGAGCTGGTATGATGAGGGTGGGAGAAGTGTGGGGGCAGGGGTGGCAGGGTGGTGACACCAATACGTCCGTTGTCACTCTGCGAAACTGGGTGCTGAGGTGGATGGTATTGGGGCACGTAGAATGATGGCAACCTTCCAGGCTGCGGCAATGGCGGTCAGAGCCTGGGCACCATCTCAGTCCTATGGAGGGCCAAGCCGGTCACACAGCCCTTTCCCCCATCACCCCACACCCTGAAGTCCTGGCAGCTCCCCCCCCCCCCCCTCCGCCTCCCACCCCTGCCCGGCCAGTGTCCGGCCCGGCAGCCCACAGTATCGCCTGACGTCTCCTACATCCTCTCTTTATTCCTCATCTGCCAGGATGCATGTTTTACGATTATTAAAAGCAGAAGTGAATTGCGCCGTCATGAATTTGGCCCCACCGGAGGCGGAGAATCGCGGAGGCCCTGGAGAATAGCTGGTCAGGCCCGCTAATGATATGCAAATGGTGTTCACTGTCCGTGCGGGTGGAATGCCATGACACGCTGTGACACCAGAATTGCGATTTGGCCTGAACCAAGCGCTCGCCGCGATTTCAGCATCGGAAGTGATTCTCCGCCCATTCGCCTTTCCCAATTTTGGCTTGGCCGACGGGGAATCCCGCCCACCTTTCGAGAAACTAGCTAATTCCTGATGTACAGAAACAAACGGAAAATGCCCCACCTTCGTTCCCCATGTCGCAATGCTGCTCGTGATTCTGGCTCTCCTCTTATGAAGTAACCAACGTATTTGAATAAGGAACTAAATGCGCAATAAACAGCGCTGAAGAGAAAACCCGTTGTCCTATTTCAATGACAGTTGCATTTCGCTTGATTTACTTGTCCTGGCGTAAAACCCGTCCAAATAGGGCTCTAAAATGGGAAGAATGAATTTACAGCGAACGTAGTATGATTGTGCATGATTGTGGGACATTGCGCCTGAGAGATTCTGCTTGGTGTTTTATTCACCTCATTGCAATCGGGCGGTGTGAATATTTGACCATGCATTTTGACGCATCAAGAACACAAAATGTAGAACATTTCCCAAAATTGATACAATTGAATGGATTTGCTTTCACACATGCCCAGACGTATAAGTATTAGGTAATATATTTCACTTGAGTGTAAGGAATGGTTACTGCATCAGGAACTGATGAACGTGCATGTAGAGGTTTTTCTAGACATGTAAAAAGGAAACAAACACAGTTTTGATTGTGACGGGTTAATCCGATAATTAAGAAGGCAGAAAGAGCATTGGACTTCATCAATCGTGGCATAGGTGATCAGAACAGGGAGGTTATGTTGCAGCTGTTCAGAACGTTGGTTAGGCACAGCTGGAGTATCACAGAATCACAGAATACAACAGTGCAGAAGAGGCCCTTGGGCCCATCGGGTCTGCACTGACACATGTAAGACCCTACTCTGCCCACCTAATCCCACTTGCCAGCAGTTGGCCCATAGCTTTGAATGTTATGGCACTTTGTGCAGTTCTGGTCGCCTCCCTATAGGAAGGATGAAATGAAATGAAATGAAATGAAAATCGCTTATTGTCACAAGTAGGCTTCAAATGAAGTTACTGTGAAAAGCCCCTAGTCGCCACATTCCGGCGCCTGTTCGGGGAGGCTGTTACGGGAATCGAACCGTGCTGCTGGCCTGCCTTGGTCTGCTTTCAAAGACAGCGATTTAGCCCTGTGCTAAACAGCCCCTTGATTGCACTGTGATTGCACTGGAGAGGGTGCAGAGGCGATTCACCAGGATGTTGCCTGGGTTGCAGGATTTGAGTTATGAAAAGAAGTTGTATCAGCTCGGGTTTTCTTTAGAGCTGAGAAAGCTGAGGGAGGCCCATTTGAGGTGTATAAGATTATGAGGTACATGGACAGGTTGAAAGGAAACAGCTGTTCCCCTGAGCTAAAGGTCAATAAGGAGTGGTATAGTTTTAAAGTAACGCGCAGAAGTTTTTGAGGAACATTGTTTCACCCAGAGGGTGGTGGGAGTCTGGGATACATTGGTTGTGAAGGTAGTAGAGTCAGGAAGGTACATGTATGAACAATTGAGAAGTCATAACATTCAAGGCTATGGACCAAGTGCGGGAAAGTGGGATTAGTGTAAATTTAGTGTTGTTTTGTCGGTGGAGACTCGATGGGCCGAAGGGTTATGTACTGTCGGGTTCTATGGTTTTGTTTCACAATTAATTTTATGTTGCCAACGATCCCGAAATTAGTAAAAAGTTCTTGGACAGATTTTGAAATCGAAGACGCAATTGTCACACCAGGCAAGAATGTTCCCTTCCAGTCGGGGAACACTTCAGCAGTCAAGGGCATTCAGCCTTTGATCTCCGGATAAGCGTTCTCGAAGGCGGCCTTCAGGACACGCGACAAGGCAGAATCGCCGAACAGAAACTTAAAGCCAAGTACCGATCACATGACTATGGCCTCAACCGGGACCTTGGAGTTATGTCGCATTACATTCACCCCATCTCCCCAACCACCTGGCCTGGGCTTGCGAAATGCTACCAACTGTCCTGGCTTGAGACAATTCACACCTCTTTAACCTGAGTTTACCCCTCTCTCTGGATCTGTAAAGGCTTAATTACCTGCACATGCTCGCATTCAAAGCATTGTCTTGCATCTTTGACTTTGTCTATATATATATGTTTCTGGAAGCTACCTCTTCATTCACCTGAGGAAGGAGCAGTGCTCCGAAAGCTAGTGATTTGAAACAAACCTGTTGGACTTTAACCTTGTGTTGTAAGACTTCTTACTGTGCTCACCCCAGTCCACCGCCGGCATCTCCACATCATGGCTGCATCATAAGAGTGTACACCTCCATCAGGTCATCACTCATCTTCTATGCTCCAATGAAAACAACCCAAGCCTCTCTAATCTCGCTTCATAGCTTATATGTTCCATCCCAGGCAACATCCAGGTGAATCTCCTTTGCACCCTCTTCAGTGCAATCACATCTTCCCATAATGTGACGACCAGAGCTGCAGACAGTACTCCAGCTGTGGCCTCACGAAAGTTCGATACAACTCCAACATGACCTCCTTGTTTTTTAATCTATGCCTCGATTGATAAAGGCAAGAACCATATGCCCTTCCCACCACCCTCACAAAGCCATGCTGACTATCCACGACAAAACCTTGCCTCTATACGTTGCAATAGATTCTCTCCTTCAGAATTTTCTCTCAGTAGTTTCCCTACCACTGATATGAGACTTACTGATCTGTCGCTCTTCTTAAATAGTGCATCCACATTAGCTATTCTCCAGTCCACTGGCACCTCCCTGCGGCCAAAGAACAATTAACATTTTGGGTCAGAGCCTCTGGAAACGCTTCCCTCGCCTCCCACAGTAGTCTCGGAAACAATTCACCGTGACCTGGAGATTTGTCCACTTTTAAACCAGCCAACACCTCCAACACCTTGTCATTCCCTCTCAATTTTCTCAAGGCTCACAGCCTTTCTCCCTATGTTCCACACATACATTCTCAATCACCTGGGTGAAGGCCGATGTGAAGCATTCGTTCAACACCCTACCAATGTCCTCTGGCTCCACCAACAGATTGCCCACTTGGTCCCAAATGAGTCCTAACCTAGTTTTCCTCTTTTGCTTGACATACTTATAGATTATTTTGGGGGTTTCCCTACTTTTACCAGCCAGAACTTTCTCACATTCCCTCTTTTCCCTCCTAATTGCTTTCCTAAGTTCCACCTTTCACTTTCTGCACTCCGCTAACGACTCTGCTCATTTGATCCCCCTGTACCTGCTAAAAGCCTTTCTTTTCCTTCTTATTGTATCCTAAATATAGCTGGTCATCCATCGTTCTCTGGGCTTGTTACATCTTCTTATCATTCCCAGAGAGAACATGTTGGGTCTGTACCCGCCTCCGTTTCGTTTTTGAACGCCCCCCATTGCTGTTTAGTAGATGTCCCCACAAATAGCTGTTCCCAGTCTACCTTTGCCAGACCCTGGCTTATTTTACAAAAATCCGCACTCCCCCAATCCAACATTTTGTTTTGCAACGTGTATATTTATCTGTGTATAGCAAGCTTCAATTGTAATATGCTGTGGGTGCTATCACTAAAATGCTCCCCGTCCACCACCTCAACAACCTGTCAAGCTTCATTCCCCAGAATTAGGTCCAACACTGGGCCTACCCTTCTTGGACCCTTTGCATATTGACCTAATAGATTCTATTTTATATATTTGAAGAAATCCACACCATCTAAGCCTTTAACACTATGACTATCCCATTAATGTTGTGAAAGTTGAAAGCAACCTATTGTTATTATTTTTACACATCTCCATGAATTGTGCTCATCTTTGCTCGTCAATTTCCCGCTGACTGTAATAAACACCTAGCAAGGTGGCTGCCCCTGTTTATTCCTAATCTCTACCCACAAAGCTTTATTCGATGCCCCCTCCAAGATATCATCTCTCCTTACTGCAGTAACTGTCTCCTTGACTAATAATGTAATGGTTCCGTCTGTTTCACCCCTCCGCTGTTTCGCCTGAAAGTTCTATATCCTGCGAAATTGTGCTGCTAATCCTGGCCCTCCCTCAACCACGGCTCTCTTATGTCTTCGAAATCACAATTCCACCTGTTTATCGTCGCCCTTAACTCATCCTTTTGACTTGTAACTCTCGTGGTATTAAAGTAAAGAACAACAACAAAGAACAAAGAAATGTACAGCACAGGAACAGGCCCTTCGGCCCTCCAAGCCCGTGCCGACCATACTGCCCGACTAAACTACAATCTTCTACACTTCCTGGGTCCGTATCCTAAAGAACAGTAGAAGCAATCCGGCCCAGCCTTACTCCCTTGAAACTGCTATAATCACTCTGACTTGTTTGCTTTCCTGTATTCAGCACTGGCTCTACTTTACCAACAGTCTGTGTCCCCTCCACCTGCCCAATTAGTCTATCATACCTCTCAACAGAATCAGCAAATCCACCTGCAAGGATGTTCAGGTTCAGATGAAAACCGCCCCACTTGTTCAATTTACACATTCCCCCAAAACGGTACCAGTGAGCGAGGAATCTAAACCGCTCCATCCTGCACCAACTCTTTAGCCACACATTCATCTGCACTGTTCTCCTATTTCTGTACTCGCTAGCACCTGGCACTGGGAGTATTCCAGATATTGTCATCTGAGAGGTCCTGTTTTTTTAGTCTATTGCTTGGCTGCCTGAATTCCTGATGCAAAACCTAATTCCTCTTGCTACCTGTGTCATTGACACCAACATGTACCACGAGCTGTGCCTTATCATCCTCTCCCTTGATCGGTTCAGTGGCATCCCAGACTCTGGCACCAGTGTCCATTTTCAGAATTTCAAATTCTCTCTCGTTTTCTTTTGATTCCATCATTGCCACTTTCTCACTCTTTCCCTCTGCCATTGCTTCTCTCTCTTTTTCTCTTTCTTCGACCATTGACACCTTCTCTCTATCTTTTCCTTATAGTTACAATGCACACTGTCGAATTTCTTTATACTGTTACAAGTGTTTCATTTTTAAATGATTTCCAGCTAATTCTAAGGGCTCAAACTGTGTCTCCAGCAAACGTAAATGCTGAGCTATGCTTGAATTATCTCCACGTTCTTCACCCCTTAAGTTAATATTAACTGCAGTTTAACCACCAAATCCAAAAGCTGTGTCTTAACCACCCTTTCTAAACCACGGAGGAAACTCTTAGCTACTGTGAGAGTCGTTTTACCTGTCACTCGCAATTTAAACTGACAAGAGTATCAGCACCTGAAACAAAACACCAGACCCTCTAACTCGCTGTCTTTAAGTTCAATGATTCCAAGCCAAACTATGAATTATACATTTTATCCTGGACGAGCCCAAATTTTGTTACAATACCAGACCGGGTGCTGCAGAAGAACCCCCAAAATAACTTTTACAATGTAAAACTGAACGAAAGGGATTCTTCACCCCAGGAATTATAAGTCTGACCAATCGGTATCTTTTATGTTAGAACAAACTTTAGGTAAAACACAGAATTAACCACATTAACAACAAATAAATTGTTTTGCAAGTATTAGTTTAAACAGTTCTTAAACACAAGGAAAAACCTAAACTTACTACCTATACCTGCTACTAACACCAATAAGCAACCCACGACGGTTCAAACGCCATTTACAAATAAAGTTAACAAATCAGGTTTACTTGCTCAGCTGTGTCGAGACTTTTTAAGAGAGTTCCTTTCATGACCAGATCCAGTAGAGCTCTGATCAACCTAGCAGCATTCGGTAAATCTGCTGTTCAACTTACAAATCCTTTAACAGACTGTAAAACTACAAACAGACCTGTGTCCTTCCATTAATTACGTCATCTGTACCCCAACAGTTTCCATTACTTTGTTATCTAGGACTACACAGCACTCCCTAATAAATAACCTACACTTCAGGGAATCTCCAGCAATCAAACCACGATTCCATTTGCCCTTTAACTGTAACCACGGAAGTGGTTGGAATCAATCATGGCCTCGACTTTTACAACTCTCTGATTACAGCTTTAGCAGACATACCGTCTGTATACATTTTAAACCAGGGTTATTTCACAATATTACTGCAACAAATGTAAAATATAGAATATAACAATTTCTATATTCATCACAAAATGAAAAATGGTTGCACTGTGAAATGAAGTGACTTCCATTAAAAATGGAAAGTTCAACTGTACTAATTTAATGCACAAGGCACAAAAATGTTATCGTTTTTCATTGCATAATAGGACCTTGAATTTAGAGAACAGAGTGGGTGATTTTGATTGCAAGGGAGTTAGATAGCTCTATACGAATATTTTTTACAACCTTGACGTCTTACATCACCGCCTTAAGGTCATATATTCCTTGCACCTTGTCTAGTTTGAGTTTGATGCTACAACCAAGTCATGTGTCTCAGAATGCAGCATAAAACCATATTGGGTCAACATACTTCGAGTGTGTCCAAATTAAACTAAAACTATTTTTTTTTGTTCATTCACAGGATGTGGGCGTCGTTGGCTGGGCTAGTATTTATTGCCCTTCTCTAATTTTCCTTGAACCGAGTGGCTTGCTAGGTCATTTCAGAGTCAACCACATTGCTATAGATCTGGAGTCACGTGCAGGCCAGACCAGGTAAGGATCGTAAATTTCCTTTCCTAAAGGACATTATTGAATCGGATGGGTGTTTACGACAATTAGCAATGGTTTAATTTGCATCATTAGACTTTTAACTATATTTTTATTTATTGAATTCAAATTTCATCATCTCCCATTGTGGGATTCAAACCCAGGTCCGGAGTGTGTTACCCTGGATCTCTGGATTACTAATCCTGTGACAATTCCACTACATCACCTCCATTAAATGTCAATTTCCCTACACCAGGGCCTGATAATCTACATCCCAGAGTGCTAAATGAAGGGACCCAAGAAATAGTGGATGCATTTGCGGATACATTCCAAGATTTTATGGACTTTGGAACAGTTCATATGGAATGAAGAGTAGCTCATGTAACCCCACTATTTAAAAAGGGAGGTAGATATAAAATTGGGAGTTAAACACAGTCAACCTGAAGTCAGGAATAACAACAATGCCAGAGTCCATTATAAAAAAGTAAGCAGCAGAGCTCTTCAGCAGGATCGGGCAGACTCAGCCTGGATTTACGAATGGGTTATCATGCCTGAAAAATCTACTGGAATTTTTCAAGTTGTAACTAGTAGAAATGAAGACGGTAGCCAGTGGATGTGCTTTATATGGACTTTCGGAAGGCTTTCAACAAGGTTCCAGAAAAGAGATTGATGCGTAAAACTGAAGCATCTAGGATTGGGGCTAATGTATTGAGATGGATAGGAAACTGGTTTGCAGGCTGGAAACAGGAAGAAAGTGGTCTTTCCACGTGGCAGGCAGTGACCAATGGAGTGCCACATGGATCAGTGCTGGTATCTCAGATATTGAGAATATATATTAATGATTTAGATGAGGGAACTAAATGTAATATCTCCATCGTTGCAAATGACACAAAGCTGTGTGGGACGGTGAGCTATGAGGAGGACGCAGAGATGCTTCAGTGTGATTTGGACAAGTTGAGTGAGCAGAAAAATCCATGGCAGGTGCAGTATAATGTGGAGAAATGTGTGGAACAAAAACGGGAAGACAGAATATTATCTCAATGGCTACAGATTGGAAGATTCGAATGTGCAATCAGATCTCAGTGTATTTGTACACGTGCCACTGAAATTATGCATCCAAATGCAGTAGGCTTGAAGAAAGTATGTTGACCTTCATCGTGATTTGAGATATTTAAAATTGATTTTCTGGGATGGGACGAGAGCGTTGCTGGTTGGACCAGAATTTATCACCCGTCACTAACTGCCATCCATTTCAGATGGCATTTGAGAGTGAACCACACTGCTGTGTGTTGTGGATCTGGAGTTACAGACAGGCCAGACCTATGGCAGATTTACTTACCTATACGGCACTAATGAACCGAATGAGACTATGACGGTCAGCTGATTTCATGGACATCAGTAGACTTTATTTAATTCCTAAGTTTTATTTGAATTCAAATTTCACCATCTGCCAATCCATTGTAGGATTTCAACCCGGGTCCCCAGATCTTGCCCTGGGTTTCAGAATGGCTAGTCCAATGATACTGCCACTACACCACGGCGTCTCCAGTGGACAGGAGCCAGGATGTCTTGCTGAAACTATGCAGAACCTTGATGAGCCCACACCTGGAATGTTGTGCGCAGTTCTGGCCTCCATATCTGAGGAAGGAGGTTCTTGCGATGGAAGAAGTTCGGTGAAGGTTTGCAGACTGATCCCTGGAATAGCAGGACTAACATATGAGGAGAAATTGAACCAATTAGGATTATATTCGCTGGAGTTTGGAGGATGTTGCGGGGGGGGGGGGGGGGGTGCATAGCCACCTTTACAGTTCTAAAAGGACTACAGGGTAGATTCAGGGAGTACGGTCCAGATCGCAAGGCAGACCAGAATCAAGAGTTACTGTCTAAGGATACAGGTAAACCAGTTAGGACTGAGATGAAGTGAAATGCCTTCACATAAAGAGAGCAGAAAGCAGATGAGGAATTTCATAGAATTTTAATAGAATTTACAGTGCTGTATGAGGCCATTCGGCCCATAGAGTCTGCACAGGCCCTTACAAAGAGCGCCCCACTCAAGCCCACGTATCTACCCTAACACCGTAACCCAGTAACCGCCCCACTTAACCTTTTTAGACACTAAGGGCAATTGAGCATGGCTAATCCACCTAACCCGCACATATTAGGACTGTGGGAGGAAACCGGAGCACCCGGAGGAAACCCACGCAGACACGGGAAGAACATGCAGACTCCGCACAGACAGTGACCCAAGCCGGGAATCGAACCTGGGACTCTGGAGCTGTGAAGCAACTGTGCTAGCCCCTATGCTACCGTGGTGTTTACACGAAGGAGATAGAGATAGCTCTTGTGTCTAAAGAGATGAAATGATTTGGGGGGAAAGGGGAAACAGGTCACTGAGTTGAATGGTCAGTCATCTTCATATCGGATGGCAAAGCAGGCTCGAAAAACGAAATGCCTACTTACGCTCCTAATTTCTGTATTTCTATGAGAGCAACTCACCGCCGGATATTTGCTTCCGACCTCCTCCTGTACCTGCAGCATTTATGCGACTCACTCAATGGATTTTCTAGTCAATGTCCATCTCTAGGTTGTCGGTGCTGGGGAATTTAGCACTGGTGTTCCTGTTGACAGCCAAGGGGAGGAGGTGAGAATCTTTTTTGTTTGAAGATGGAAATTACCTGACACTTGTGTGGTATGAATGTTGCTTTCTAATTATCGACACATGAATGTATCTGTCAATTCCTTGTTACAAGCGAGCATGGGCTTTTTCTTTCAGGAGTTACTCCTTCGACAGCACCTTGGAAACCCCTAACTTCTACCACCTCGAAGGACAAGGAAAGCAGGAAGATGGGATCATGACCCAACTGCATGTTTTCCTCCAAGCCACACACCATGCCTGACTTGGATTTTTTTTGTTGGTCTCTCTTGGTTTTTTAAAAATTTAGAGTACCAATTATGTTTTTTTTCCAATTAAGGGCCAATTTTAGCGTGGCCAATCCACCTACCCTGCACATCGTTTGGGTTGTGGGGGCGAAACCCAGTTCTTTCACTGTTGCTGGGTCAAAACCTAGCATTCCCTTCCAGCCAATACATTGGATGTACCTACAGCACACAGACTACAGCAGTCCAAGAAGGTGGCTCACTATCACTTTCTCAAGAGCAATTAGCAATGGAAAATAAATACTCGCCTAGCCAGGGACGATCCTATCCTGTGAAAGAATAAATTAAAAAATGAGACGTAATGTGAGTGCGGCAACAGCGGTGTTTCGCGTACTTCAGCTCTGGTGATCTTTCAATCCTTTCTTTTAGCCGTGTGCGCATCATTTTGTTTCTTTTTAGGTCTGCATATTTAGTGCAATGTGCCACGAGTTGTTGATCAGTGTTTCAGCTTTATTGAGTCGAGTAAAAGACGTTCGTCCTCGTCCATATGTGGAAGCTGAAAAAAACTGGGTTTGTGAACTTGCTGAGATGTCTCAGGATTCTCGATTTGCACGGCGGGCAGCTCAAATAATAATCTTTATTGTCACAAGTAGGCTTTCATTTGCACTGAAATGAAGCTACTGTGAAACTCCCCTCGTCGCCACAACTCGGCGCCTGTACGGTTACGCAGAGGGAGAATTCAGAATGTCCAAATTACCGAATAGTACGTCTTTCGGGACGTGTAGGAGGAAACCGGAGCACGCGGAGGAAACCCACGCAGACACAAGGAGAATGTGCAGACTTCACAGAGACAGTGACCCAGGCGGGAATCGAACCTGGGACTCGATGGTGCGCCTTTAACACATTCTTTGAAGCCAGGGGGTGGCCTTCCAACATGTAGTTCTAAGGGGCCCTGCTCCAATTGGTGACCGAGATAGGTAGGGCTTCCTCAGCCGGAAGGTCGGCCGGTTTGTTGATTTTTGGGTGGTCGAACCCTTTCCTTGTTCCAATGGTCTCGCTAGTGGGGGGTTCCTGCAGTTTTGGGGAGGGGTGGGTGAGGTTCGACCCTCCCTTACAGGGAGCCCCTCAGTTTCGGTCTGCTCTCATGGCCCTCCGATCATTGTGTGGTTTTCCCCCTTCTCTCCAACTAGGGCCAGGACATGTTCCTCTTGAGTCATGGGTCTTGACCCTAAGATTGCCATTTGCCCTATTGGGGACAGTGTTGGTGGTTCGATTATTGTGTCGTTTGTCCTGGGGCTTGGAAATGGGGTTGTGGGGGTTCGATTCTTCTCTCTTAGCTTTTGTTCGTGCCCCCTCTTTACTTTCTCTGTCTGAGACCATGGGTTGTTAACGTGTGTCTGGTTATGCCCGGTCCGCTCATTGAATTTGTCTTTTGACATCACGAATTTGAGGATGGCTGATTGTTCTGGCCTGGGTCTGCAAAAGAGTTCAAATTGCTCTGTAAGAGTTAGCCGAATTCCCCTTAATGTGGAGATGCCGGCTTTGGACTTGAGTGAGCACACTAAGAAGTCTTAAAACACCAAGTTAAAGTCCAACAGGTTTGTTTCAAACACTAGCTTTCGGAGTACTGCTCCTTCCTCGGGTAAAGGAAGGAGCAGTGCTCCGAAAGCTAGTGTTTGAAATAAACCTGTTGGACTTTAACCTGGTGTTGTTAGACTTCTTACTGTGAATTCCGCTTAGTACTGGAGTTCTAGGCTATTGTTTTATTCTTCTGTCATTCTGTTTCTAAGCTATGGGTATGATGTATAGTGCGAAATTGTATCCAGTTCGGATGCAGGCGGGCCATTTATCCATGAGGCAAATTTTCTGGGGGTTTTATCCCTGATTCATCCTTTGTTCCTTCCGCTGTAGCAACTGTTGTTTTGGGCTGTACCTGTTGCACATTGACACGTGTAGCTGTCTTTTTGCTGTTTGTTTTGTGTGAATTTGTGTAAACATTGAAAACTCCAATGAACAGACGTTAAACAAATTCAACTAAAATCTGTCCATTCATCAGCAAGGGTCTTCATTCCTCGCCTAACGATGGAGACTCATGGAGAGGTAGTGTGTGCTGGGATACGCCCATGAAGAACATAGGAGGTTGAGAAATGGGAGCGGGAGTAAGCCATTCAGGCCCTGGTTCCTGTGCGCTATAATTCAATAATATCACTGCTGATCCGATTGTGGAAATAACTCAACATTCTTGCCCCCCTGTCATATATCTTGACTTCCTCGTAGATCAAACATTTGTGTAACTCTGTCTAAACGGTGAATCCTCCTCTGCTCTCTCGTGCAGATAATGAACAATATGTACGACTGTCTGAGAGAAGAAATTTCTCCTCCCCTGCATCTTAGATGGGAGACCCCAGATTCTGAAAGGTGTCCCAAACTCTAGATTTCTCCATGAGTGGAAGCATCCTCTCATCATCTACACTGCCAAGCCTCCTAATAACCTTAAGTTGTTCAATACATTAATTTCACATTCCTCTGAACTTCAATAAAAATAATCCCAATCTGGTCAACCTGCCCTCACAAGGCAATCCGTTTATCCCTGGATTCAGCTGAGTAAAACTTCTCTGAAGTGTTTTCAATGCAGGTGTATCCCTCCTTAAGTATGGAGACAAGTCTGTGCCCACTACTCGAGGTATGGTCTCACCACTGTCTTTTATTGTGTAACAAGATTTCCCTACTTTATACTCCATATCCTCTTGCAACAAGGACCAATGTTCTATTTGCCTCCTTCAATACTTGCTTACTTTTGATAATGTAGGAGTTTTGGGATGTAACCATCGCTGCCTAGACCAGAATGTATTGCCCATCACTAATTGTCCTTGAGAAGTTGGAAGTGAGCCGCCACCTTGAATCGCTGCATTTCATGTGTTGTATATATGTCTGTCGAACTGGTAGGAAGGGGGTTTCAAGAGATCTTTTGGAGCTGCAGTCATCCAGGCAATAGCGGATGATTCCACTGCACATCTGCCTTGTGTTTATAGACGGTTGACAGGTTTTGGGTAACAGTTTAGTGAGTTACTCGCCATAGAATTCCCAACCTCGAACCTGTTATTTTAGCCACAGCTTGCTATGGCTGGTATAGGTAATTTTCTGGTCAATGGTAACACCCAAAATGTTGATGGTATGGGATTTGGCGATGGTAAGGCCACTGAATGCCACGGGAAGATAAGGAGATTCTCCTTTGTTGACATGGCCATTGCCCGACACTTGTTAGGCGCGTATTTTACTTGCCACTTATCAGCCCACGCTCGAATGTTGTCCACGTATTGCTTCATATTGAACAGGCTACTTGGACATCTGAACAGTCACCAATCTTGCACAAACAGTATGGAATCATCTGTAAACATTGAAACTTCTGATCGTATGATGGAAGGTGATTCCGTGGCCCATATATGTTGCTGATTCGAGAGAGCTCAGCCATTGTTTTATTTCACTGGCTGGTACCTACATGGCTAAAGACTGAGATCTGAGAAGGTGGGACAATTAGGTAAAGGCCCAGAAGAGTTATCCAATTGACAGTTCTGACTGAATATGATTGCGAATCCTTCAGTCTTGTCTTTTGCACTCATATGCTGGGTGTCGACATCATTGATGATTGGGATCTACATGCAGCCTCTTCCTCCGACACTTCGCAACTGAATGTAGCAGCACTGCAGAGATCTAATCTGATTCTTTGCCTGTGGGATCATTAGGCGTTCTTTCCAACCTGCCGCTTCTGCCATTTAGTATGCACATAGCCTGTTCTGTAGCTTCACCAAGGTTCTACTTGGCATGCCTCATTGAACCAGAGTTGACCCCTGACTTAATTCTAATGCGGTGTAAGGGATATGTTGGGTCATGAGGTTATACATTGGGATGAAGTGCAATTCTGCTCCTTCTGGAGGCCCGAAGTGTTTCATTGATGCCCATTATGAGCTCTTAACTTTGTTCTTAATCCATCCTATTTAGCAGGATATTGACAAGATGCAGGTGTGAAGATAGGACCCCGTTTCCCAGGGACTGTGCTGTGAACATTCCTCCCAATATTGTCATGAATAAATGGACGTTCACACTTTTGGTTATTTAGGACGAAGATGAATAAATTATTTCCTGCGTGGTGGCTATCTGACCTCTTGAGAGGGGCCACTTCTGACCGCCATGTCCTTCAGAATTCAGTCAGCATATTCAGCAATGGTGCTACCGTCCAACATTCGGATGTTGACGTTCCCCTGTGCCCTTGCTAACCTCCGTGTGTCTTCCAAGTGGTGGTCAGCGTGAAGAGGTATTGAGTCATTAGCTGAGGAAATTGATGCAATGAAAATTTATGGAGTCTGAAGCCAATGATGAAGACTCTCTGTAAATACGAACAAACAAATCTTAATTGAGGCAGTGCCACACAGAACAAACAGGCTAACTAGAAGCCATCTTCCATTTTAATTGCACACTTAGATGAATGCATGTCAATCTTCAAGGGATGGCACAGTGCAACAATGCCACCACGTACAGCAAATACGGGTTAGAGACAAAATTGTACCAGGGCTTCGTATTGTAACACCATTCCTAGTGGATCTGTACTTATAGTGGGAGAGGACACACCGAGTGATAGTAATGGCGAAGTATTGACATTGATTTTTTTAAATTTAGAGCAGCCAATTATTTTTTCCAATTTAGGGGCAATTAGTATAGCCAATTTACCTACTCAGTACGTTTTTTGGGTTGTGGGGACGAGACCCACGCAAACACGGGAAGAGTGTGCAAACTCCACACGGACAGTGACCCAGAAGGAATCGAACCTGGGACCTCGGCGCCGTGAGGCAGTCTTGATATTGATGAATAGTATGATCCTGTGAGTAGGAAGAGATATCAGGTAGTTACTTGCGTACTGTATGAGACTGCTCCCAATTCTGACGCAATTTCCCAGATGTTAGTAACTTGACAGAGGCACCTGGGCTGGTCGGATATTTTTCCTGTCCAGTACCTGTGTCAGTTTCGGGTTCTCTGTCCAAATATATTCGACTTTTCTGAAGCACTTTGAATCCACTGAATGGTTTGCCAATTTGAAAGGAATCAACTTTCCTTTACGTCTACAGTCGCGCGGAGGCCAGACAGCATTCCTTCCCTACAGAATATGATTGAACCAGAGAGATCTTTACAACAATCTAGTAGTTTCCAGAATAATTTCAATAACTAAATTTGAATTACCCAGCTGCCAAGGTGCGATATGAACTCATGTCTTTGGGTCATTAGTCCAGGCCTCTGGTTCATTGGTCCAATAACAGCATCATGATGTTACTGTTCCCTTACATATTCCGAATTTATTCAACTGTCCACACACTTAACATGTGGATAAAGCTCAAGCTTGAAGTTTTCATGTAAAATTAATATTAAACATGTTATGCAATGGTTTCTGTTCATATATTGCTTTAGTTCGTTAGTGTCTGCCAATGTTAACCAAATAATTGCATTGATTTATGAGCAAAGAGGAAACTAATGCTTAAAAGGAAACAAGACAATTGAACACAAAGCGTGTAATTATTCATTTATTCTCTTGTTCAATTGTTCAGTTTTTATGGACTTACTTGACTCCGTATTTATCGATATTCATAAAGTTACATTGCAATAAAACATTGCATTCCTATTCAATTTCCCAAGGAAGAAGACAGCTACATGTCACAAATAGAACTAATTTATTCTGTCGCAGTTCCAATAATAGTAACATTACTTAACATTGCTCTTCAGGCAGTGTTGAAATGTACGGCTTCAAGAACAGAAAATCAGTCTTGGAAGATTCCGGAGATAAACAAACGGTATAATGATAAGATTCAGCGTTCGGAACTATTTCTCCACCGCCACTATAATTCAAAAGGTCAGTCTGCCCAGGCCTTTCGTCATACGTAAAATTTGAATCCTCCCGTCTGCAGCAACATAATGGGGAGTTGTAGTCTTTGACAATATTTCTGTCCTGTTTACATTTGAGGCCAACCAGGAAAATTATGGTCACAAGAAAAATTAAGGTGGTTGAACCTAAGGCGATGATTAAATATAAATTTAAATCAGTGACATATTCAGCATTTCTGACTAAGTTGCTAATTTCAGAGAATCTTTCAGTAATGTTGGCCAAGATTGAAAAGTGGATTGTAACTGTGCTGGAGAGACTCGGCTGTCCGTTATCCTTCACCAAGATCACAAGGCTCTGGCTGGAGGAATCCTGCTCCAGAATTCCTCGGGCTGTTCTTATTTCTCCAGAGGTAACACCCACGATGAACAAACTGGGATCAGAGGCGTCTAGTACCCGATAGCGGAACCGTGCGTTCTGACCAGAATCAGCATCAGTTGCTGTTATCTTGGTGACCAAATACCCCTGGCCCGCTTTCTGAGGCACAATCTCCACCTCTGCTGATCCGCTTTGTGATGAAGGTGATGCAATTACTGGGGCGTTGTCATTCTGATCCAGGATGATCACATTCAATGTTGCGCTGCTGCTCAGAGGGGGAACGCCAGCGTCTCGGGCTTGGACTTGGACTTGAAAGCTTTTCAATTCCTCGTAATCAAAGGAGCGCAGCGCGTAAATGTCCCCATTATTGGCGTTAACGCTGATGACAGAAGAGGAAGGCAGATCTTGGATCATGGCATAGGAAACAATGGAATTCTGATCCCTGTCTGGATCCAGAGCAGTAACCGCAAAAACTGAAGCACCAGGCGAATTGTTCTCCATTACATAGACAGTGTACAACATTTGAGTAAATTGGGGTGCGTTATCATTTAGGTCAGAAACAGAAATCTGGATGGTTTTCTTTGTTGATAGTGGAGGAGATCCTGAGTCCCTGGCTAAAATCTGTATGTTATACACTGCGACGGTTTCACGATCCAGCAAGTCGCTGGTGATCAATTTAAAATGGTTACTGGAAGATGTTTGAAGCTTGAAGGGGATATTCTTTGTAATTTCACAGTGAACCTGTCCGTTTTCACCAGAATCCTGGTCAATCACATTAATCAAAGATATCACAGTTCCTGGCGGAACATCCTCGGAAACCGTGTTTGACACGGATGTCACCTTTATCTCGGGGGCGTTATCGTTCACATCAATTAACTTTACGAGGACTTTCGAATATCCCGCAATTGCAGGTGAACCGTTGTCCACAGCTTGTATATCAAGTGAATAACTGTTTGCTTCTTCAAAGTCGAGCGTTCTTTCAACTCTAATCTCCCCTGTATGTGGGTCCACGCTGAATAATTCGCGCAGTCTTTGCGAGGCAAGTTTGCTGAAAGAATATGTTACCTCAGCATTTGGACCATCGTCCAAATCATGAGCGCTGATCTTGATCACCAAGGTACCGCTGGGAGAATTTTCTCTTACGCTGATCCGGTAAACCGCACGGTCGAATACAGGCGGGTTATCGTTACTGTCCAGCACACTAATGAGAATCTGAACTGTACTGGACCTGTTAGGGCTCCCACCATCACTCGCTGTAAACACCAGCTGATAGAACGCCTGCTGCTCGCGGTCCAGAGGTTTCTCCAACAGCAGTTCGGCAATTTTAACACCATCTTCCGTCGTTTGCAATTTTAGGCCGAAGTGCTCGTTGGGACTGATTGTGTAAGCTGCGACTGTGTTTATTCCAACGTCAGGATCTTGCGCACGCTCCAGGGGGAAACACACGCCTGGAGCAATTGATTCAGCCATTTGTATAGAAATGGTGTTATCCGCGAAACTGGGGGAATTGTCATTTATATCCAGGATTTCAACTTCACCGCGATACACCTCGAACGGATTTTCTATTACTATTTCGAAAGAAAGAATGCACGGAGTGACTGATCCACAGATAAACTCCCTGTCGATTCTTTCACGAATGGATAAAACCCCATTATCCAAATTAACCTTCATGTACTGCCTTCCGTCGTCAGAGGCCAGCCGCATTTTGCGAGCTGACAATTGCAGTACGTTCAGCCCAAAATCTCGAGCGATATTCCCAATAAAAGAGTCCCGGTCCAATTCCTCAGAAATGGAATAGCGAATCTGTCCGGAAATCAGATCTGGCATACACATCAGAAAAATAAAAACAAACGTTTTGCATACGGAAGCGTTATTACTCTGTGAATTCGCCATTGTTCTGGACTGACTCATTTTCCAAAACCAAGCCTGTCGGAGATTAAACCGCAGTACCGGTTTTACCACAAATTACGTACACCAATATGTCTGCAGCAGATCTTGCACAGTCGCGACCTTATCCTGCTGAACCTCTCTCCGCAGTCGAAAGACAGGCACTGAGCGCGCGTCTCGCTGATTCTGATCTCTGTCCGTGGTGGGGGGAGGGGCAATAGATCCAACACAGCATTTGAGTTTCTTATTGGTACACAGCGACACAAGCAGTCCTGTTCAATAACTACATCTGCAATTCTTAAAGCTAGATTGTTCTTGCAGCTGTTTAATATTGTACAACCACAAAGTGTAGTCAATAATAAAATCAACTGTTCAGTTCATTCTGAACTGTTGCTCTGAGAAACTTATTGCAAGGACTTTCGAGTGTAATTGAAGCTGAAATGTTGAAACTGATCATCAATCAATCAAAGTGATGCCGTCAGCATTTCGCGGCCCAACACACAGTGCAGGCGAACCTCTTGACTTATGACTGTAAAGATTTGGGGGTTTGTGGACTTCAGTTAAGTGAATTGTTAGCAAATTAAGTGCACGGATTCCAAACTGAAATGCCTTACAAGTCAAAAACAGGATATGAATGTTTCCATATAATGGTGACCTCGTTATCCAAGAATCGGATTTCAGAAATCTGGGTTTCAATTTCCAGATAATCTAATTAAATGCAACATTCTTCCAAATTTGACGTTACCTATTATTGAAACAATTAAGATGAATCTAGAAAATAAGATAAATTGGCCGTGGGAGTTCGCACAAAAAACTATTAACAAGGTTGTGAAAAATTTAAAGCTCTTGTTATTTTATCTCGCAAGGCCAAAGGGAACCTGTAAAACAACGATATGGTCCAATTAAAGAAAATTGAAGCATGCTCCAGTCTATCACTGGCTAAATATCAGGATTCTAAACGCAATGTTAAGTTGTATATCACTAAAAATCAAGCAATGCATATATGTTTAATGTGAAATGAAATGAAGGGGATTCTTGTAATATGAGTTCTTGTCTTAATCGCTCCTCCCCAAGATTCTTTATAATGCAATTTTACATTTGCAGATACATTGTTTGATTTGGCCAGCGGCATTATGCATACCACTTTTGCTGGAATAGTGAATGACAAATACTGTACTGTGCAATTAAGACACACAGAAACATAGCAATGTATTCCATCTTAAACCCTATGCAACGATAAATACTTTCTGTCCTCGATTGCCAACAATTACAAAGAAATTAACGTTGCTCTTGGGGGAAGGGATGACTGGAAGGCTTCAGGAACAAAAAGTCACTCTTGCATGATTCTGGTGACAGACTATATAACCATGTGTATCTGGGATGGGGAATGTTTGAGCAGTGTAATTTGAAGATGTTGGCACCAATCTCTTAGTAAAGGCACCATTCGTACCTTTTGCTTTGCAGCAACAAATTGCGCAGTTGGGGTCTTCAGTAACCTTGCTACCCGGTTTGCATTTGATGCCGAACAGGAAAATGATGATTCCAAGAAATACAAACAACGTTGACCCCAAAGCAAAAATCAAATAACGACTGAAATTTAAACCATGTTCAGTATTACTGACCAGGTTACTACCATCAAAACATTTTTTCATAACATTTCCAACATTGAAAAGTTAATGTAGCTGTGCAAGAGAATCTCGGTTGTCCATTAACCTTCACCAAGATAACGAGAGTGTGTTTTGTGGCACCGTGCTCCAAAATAACTCGCCTGCCGGCTTCCTTTCCCAGTTAACAGGTGGTACTTTCACACTCATCGCTGTAATTTCATGGAGCCTTTTTTATTTTACACAATATCTTTTGATT
This sequence comes from Scyliorhinus torazame, assembly GCF_047496885.1. Lineage (NCBI taxonomy): Eukaryota > Metazoa > Chordata > Chondrichthyes > Carcharhiniformes > Scyliorhinidae > Scyliorhinus > Scyliorhinus torazame. The sequence goes on along the minus strand of NC_092713.1, from coordinate 310,871,973 downwards.
AACAGCACTGGCAGTTGCATGAGAAGAACGATACTTTCATTCTTAATAGAGATCCACGAAGGGAAAGAGTTTAAACAATTCAGCCGGCATGGCGCATTTAACAGAGATGGCCATTAATTTCACCCTGCCTCAATGTTGTAAAAACTTTACATTTTAACATTGATCCTGAGACATGGGCGGTGGGTAGGGCTTCAAAAACAGAAAATCGCTCTTAGCTGATTATGGCGACAGACAAACTGAATAATGATGTGTTGCAGGTATGCGAATAATCTCTCCAGTCGCAGTATTAAACAAAGATTCTTTCAGTGTTGGTCTTTGATTAAAGGCATTATTAGAATCGTCCAGTCCACAGCAGCAACTTGTGGAGTTGTAGTTTTCAGGAACATTTCTGTCCTGTTTACACTTGATGCCAATCAGCAAAATGATTGTTATAAGAAATATAAAGGAAGTTGAACTAAAATGACAATTAGATAAAGATTTATATCAGAGACATATTCAAGATTTCTCACTAAGTTACTGCTTTCGGCGAAAATTTCTGTAACATTGCCCAAGATTGAGAAGTGGATTGTAGCCGAGCTGGAGAGACTCGGCTGCCCATTATCCTTCACCAAGATCACAAGGCTCTGGGTGGTAGAATTCTGCTCCAAAATTCCTCGGGCTGTTCTGATGTCTCCAGAGTTAAGCCCCACGATGAACAAACTGGGATAAGTGGCTTTCAGCCCATGATAGAGAAGCCGTCCGTTCTCATCAGTTGTGATTATCTTGGTGACCAAGTACCCCTGGCCCGCTGACTGAGGCACAACCTCCACTCCTGCTGATCCGCTCTGTGCTGAAGGTGAAACAATTACTGGAGCGTTGTCATTTTGATCCAGGATGATCACATTCAATGTTGCGCTGCTGCTCAAAGGGGGAACGCCAGCGTCTCGGGCTCGGACTTGAATCTGGAAGTTTTTCACTCGCTCGTAGTCAGAAGAGCGCAGCGCGTAAACGGTCCCGTTCATCGAATTTAGATTGAGATAATTTGACAATGGTAACTCTTGAATAAGATTTTCTGTGAAAGAGTAAGTGACGTAGGAATACTGACACTGGTCAGGATCGTAAGCAGTCACTGCGAAGATAGCAGCACCGGGAGCGTTGTTCTCCATCACATACACCGTGCCCATGGGCCGAGAAAACCTTGGAGCGTTATCATTTATATCAGATACCGTTATCTGAATGGTTTTATTTGTTGAGAGCGGAGAAGACCCCGAGTCACTGGATACAATAGCTATGTTGTACAGAGGGGTGGTTTCACGGTCCAACATGTCACTGGTTATCAATTTGTAATGCCCGCTCGAAGACGATTGAAGTTTAAAGGGAACGTTCTTAGGGATCTCGCAGTGCACCTCTCCGTTTCTTCCAGAATCTCGATCGATTACATTGATCAGAGCTATCACAGACCCGGGAAAAGCATTTTCAGGGACCATGCTAGCAACGGATGTCAGTAAGATCCCAGGGGTGTTATCATTGACATCAATTACATTAACAGTATTTTAGAATGTCCTGCAATTGCCGGTGAACCATTGTCGACAGCTTGAACATCAAGTGAGTAATTGTCACCTTCTTCATAATCAATTATGCCCTGAACACGAATCTCTCCTGTCCGAGGATCCAAACTAAACAGTTCCTGTCTTTTCTGTGAAACACGGTTACTGAAAGAATAAGTTACCTCCGCGTTCGTACCTTCGTCTGGATCAGTGGCATGGACTGAAACCATCAACCTCTGGGTGAGTTTTCTATCAGGCTGACCTTGTAGGTCTTGCTGTCGAACGCAGGCGCATTGTCATTGCTGTCCAGCACAGTGATGAGAATGCGAGCGGTCCCAGACCTGGGAGGACTCCCTCCGTCAGTGGCCGTTAGCATCTGCTGAAAGGATGTCTGCCGTTCGCGATCCAACGGTTTCTCCAATAACGACTCGACAATTTTGGTACCGTCTACTGCAGTCTCCACTTTTAGACCGAATTGCTCACTGGGGCTGATATTGTAAACACTGACTGCATTTGTCCCCATGTCTGGATCGAGAGCGCTCTCTAGCGGAAATCGAGAGCCGGGTGCAATAAATTCGGCCATTTGTAAGAGAATGACACTTTCCGGGAAACTGGGTGAATTATCATTTCTATCAAGAATCACCACTTCATCGCGGTACATCTCCAAAGGTTCTTCCACGACAATCTCGAAAGTAAGGACACAAGCTAGCATCTGCGCACACAGCTGTTCCCTATCTATCCTCTCGTTCACAAATAAAATGCCGGTTTCTAAATTCACTTCCAAACATTGCCTTTTACCAGCAGGAATCAGTCGGAATTTTCGAGCTGACAGCCTCCGAATGTTCAATCCCAAATCTTCGTCAACATTGCCAACAAACACGCCAGGCTCTATTTCTTCGCGCGAATAGAATAGTGAAATTTTCCGAAAACCAGATCCGATAAAAGAAGGAAAATAATATCCAATGGTCTGAATTTTAAAGGCGTTGGTTATCCGTGGCTCTGCCATTGCCGGTTATATTTGGAGACGCGCAAATATAAACCGGCAGTCTATTAACATCCAGCACTGCCCGATCGCATTCTTCACAAAATGCCTTAATATCAGAATGCCGAGCGAATTGATAGAGACCTTTGCACAAAATGAAGGCAGGCAACAAGTGTCTTTCTGTTCCTGTTCTGGTTCTGTGCCGGAGGAGGAGCAATAGATCTCTGCTTGTATTTCAGATCCTCATTGGTCCGCAGCGACACAGCGAATCCCTCCCTATCGTTACAACAGTTTTTCTTAAAGCTGCACAGCTCCTAATGTGAGGGCCTCCAATCATCGTTCCTATTAATAGTGTACAACCATAATACGCATACACCGGCATAGATTTCCTCCAAGCAGCATTTCCCTTTAAAGATCATCACTACTCCTTTGAAATGCAATTAAATTATAATCTGGAATCTTTCCTTTCATTTAAGTGAACCATTGGTCTGAGGTAAGTGCCATATTTTATTATATTATTGTTTTTTATAAAAAATTTAATTTAGTTGTTAGCCAGATCTTGGTAGAAAGTTAGAGGAATGGCAGGGAAGGGAGTGCAATGTTCCTCCTGCAGGATGTTTGAGGTGAGGGATGCAGTTAGTGTCCCTGCTGATTTTACCTGCAGGAAGTGCTGCCATCTCCAGCTCCTCCAACACCGAGTTAGGAAACTGGAGCTGGAGTTGGAAGAACTTCGGATCATTCGGGAGGCAGAAGGGTCATAGATAGCAGCTTCAGGGAATTAGTTACACCAAAGATTGGAGATAGGTGGGTAACTGTAAGAGGGACTGGGAAAAAGCAGAAAGTGCAGGGATCCCCTGCGGCCGTTCCCCTGAGAAACAAGTATACCGCTTTGGATACTTGTGGGGGGGGGGGGGACTTACCAGGGGTAAGCCATGGGGTACGGGCCTCTGGCACGGAGTCTGTCCCTGTTGCTCAGAAGGGAAGGGGGGAGAGGAGCAGAGCATTAGTAATTGGGGACTCTATAGTCAGGGGCACAGATAGGAGATTTTGTGGGAGCGTGAGAGACTCACGTTTGGTATGTTGCCTCCCAGGTGCAAGGGTACGTGATGTCTCGGATCGTGTTTTCCGGGTCCTTAGGGGGGAGGGGGAGCAGCCCCAAGTCGTGGTCCACATTGGCACCAACGACATAGGTAGGAAAGGGGACAAGGATGTCAGGCAGGCTTTCAGGGAGCTAGGATGGAAGCTCAGAACTAGAACAAACAGAGTTGTTATCTCTGGGTTGTTGCCCGTGCCACGTGATAGTGAGATGAGGAATAGGGAGAGAGAGCATTTAAACACGTGGCTACAGGGATGGTGCAGGCGGGAGGGATTCAGATTTCTGGATAACTGGGGCTCTTTCTGGGGAAGGTGGGACCTCTACAGACAGGATGGTCTACACCTGAACCTGAGGGGCACAAATATCCTGGGGGGGGGGGGGGGGGAGATTTGTTAGTGCTCTTTGGGGGGGTTTAAACTAATCCAACAGGGGCATGGGAACCTGGATTGTAGTTTTAGGGTACGGGAGAATGAGAGTATAGAGGTCAGGAGCGCAGATTTGACGTCGCAGGAGGGGGCCAGTGTTCAGGTAGGTGGTTTGAAGTGTGTCTACTTCAATGCCAGGAGTATACGAAATAAGGTAGGGGAACTGGCAGCATGGGTTGGTACCTGGGACTTCGATGTTGTGGCCATTTCGGAGACATGGACCGAGCAGGGACAGGAATGGATGTTGCAGGTTCCGGGGTTTAGGTGTTTTACTGAGCTCAGAGAAGGAGGCAAAAGAGGGGGAGGTGTGGCGCTGCTAGTCAAGAGCAGTATTACGGTGGCGGAGAGGATGCTAGATGGGGACTCTTCTTCCGAGATAGTATGGGCTGAAGTTAGAAACAGGAAAGGAGAGGTCACCCTGTTGGGAGTTTTTTATAGGCCTCCTAATAGTTCTAGGGATGTAGAGGAAAGGATGGCGAAGATGATTCTGGATAAGAGCGAAAGTAACAGGGTAGTTATTATGGGAGACTTTAACTTTCCAAATATTGACTGGAAAAGATATAGTTCGAGTACAATAGATGGGTCGTTTTTTGTACAGTGTGTGCAGGAGGGTTTCCTGAAACAATATGTTGACAGGCCAACAAGAGGCGAGGCCACGTTGGATTTGGTTTTGGGTAATGAACCAGGCCAGGTGTTTGATTTGGAGGTAGGAGAGCACTTTGGGGACAGTGACCACAATTCGGTGACGTTTAAGTTAATGATGGAAAGGGATAAGTATACACCGCAGGGCAAGAGTTATAGCTGGGGGAAGGGCAATTATGATGCCATTAGACGTGACTTGGGGGGGGGGGGGGATAAGGTGGAGAAGTAGGCTGCAAGTGTTGGGCACACTGGATAAGTGGGGCTTGTTCAAGGATCAGCTACTGCGTGTTCTTGATAAGTATGTACCGGTCAGGCAGGGAGGAAGGCGTCGAGCGAGGGAACCGTGGTTTACCAAGGAAGTGGAATCTCTTGTTAAGAGGGAGAAGGAGGCCTATGTGAAGATGAGGTGTGAAGTTTCAGTTGGGGCGATGGATAGTTACAAGGTAGCGAGGAAGGATCTAAAGAGAGAGCTAAGACGAGCAAGGAGGGGACATGAGAAGTATTTGGCAGGAAGGATCAAGGAAAACCCAAAAGCTTTCTATAGGTATGTCAGGAATAAGCGAATGACTAGGGAAAGAGTAGGACCAGTCAAGGACAGGGATGGGAAATTGTGTGTGGAGTCTGAAGAGATAGGCGAGATACTAAATGAATATTTTTCGTCACTATTCACTCAGGAAAAAGATAATGTTGTGGAGGAGAATGCTGAGCCGCAGGCTAATAGAATAGATGGCATTGAGGTGCGTAGGGAAGAGGTGTTGGCAATTCTGGACAGGCTGAAAATAGATAAGTCCCCGGGACCTGATGGGATTTTTCCTAGGATTCTCTGGGTGGCCAGGGAAGAGATTGCTGGACCTTTGGCTTTGATTTTTATGTCATCATTGGCTACAGGAATAGTGCCAGAGGACTGGAGGACAGCGAATGTGGTCCCTTTGTTCAAAAAGGGGAACAGAGACAACCCCGGCAACTATAGACCGGTGAGCCTCACGTCTGTAGTGGGCAAAGTCTTGGAGGGGATTATAAGAGACAAGATTTATAATCATCTAGATAGGAATAATATGATCAGGGATAGTCAGCATGGCTTTGTGAAGGGTAGGTCATGCCAGACAAACCTTATTGAGTTCTTTGAGAAGGTGAATGAACAGGTAGATGAGGGTAGAGCAGTTGATGTGGTGTATATGGATTTCAGCAAAGCGTTTGATAAGGTTCCCCACGGTAGGCTATTGCAGAAAATACGGAGGCTGGGGATTGAGGGTGATTTAGAGATGTGGATCAGAAATTGGCTAGCTGAAAGAAGACAGAGGGTGGTGGTTGATGGGAAATGTTCAGAATAGAGTACAGTCACAAGTGGAGTACCACAAGGATCTGGTCTGGGGCCGTTGCTGTTTGTCATTTTTATCAATGACCTAGAGGAAGGCGCAGAAGGGTGGGTGAGTAAATTTGCAGACGATACTAAAGTCGGTGGTGTTGTCGATAGTGTGGAAGGATGTAGCAGGTTGCAGAGGGATATAGATAAGCTGCAGAGCTGGGCTGAGAGGTGGCAAATGGAGTTTAATGTAGAGAAGTGTGAGGTGATTCACTTTGGAAGGAATAACAGGAATGCGGAATATTTGGCGAATGGTAAAGTTCTTGAAAGTGTGGATGAGCAGAGGGATCTAGGTGTCCATGTACATAGATCCCTGAAAGTTGCCACCCAGGTTGATAGGGTTGTGAAGAAGGCCTATGGAGTGTTGGCCTTTATTGGTAGAGGGATTGAGTTCCGGAGTCGGGAGGTCATGTTGCAGCTGTACAGAACTCTGGTTCGGCCGCATTTGGAGTATTGCGTACAGTTCTGGTCACCGCATTATAGGAAGGACGTGGAGGCTTTGGAGCGGGTGCAGAGGAGATTTACCAGGATGTTGCCTGGTATGGAGGGAAAATCTTATGAGGAAAGGCTGATGGACTTGAGGTTGTTTTCGTTGGAGAGAAGAAGGTTAAGAGGAGACTTAATAGAGGCATACAAAATGATCAGGGGGTTAGATAGGGTGGACAGTGAGAGCCTTCTCCCGCGGATGGAAATGGCTGGCACGAGGGGACATAGCTTTAAACTGAGGGGTAATAGATATAGGACAGAGGTCAGAGGTATGTTCTTTACGCAAAGAGTAGTGAGGCCATGGAATGCCCTACCTGCTACAGTAGTGAACTCGCCAACATTGAGGGCATTTAAAAGTTTATTGGATAAACATATGGATGATAATGGCATAGTGTAGGTTAGATGGCTTTTGTTTCGGTGCAACATCGTGGCCGAAGGGCCTGTACTGCGCTGTATTGTTCTATGTTCTATGTTCTATGTTCTATTTCCTTTGCATATAATCTGCCATAAAACAATTTCAACCATTGTCAGGATCATCAGTGTTTTCCACCCATCACCAGCCGGCCTTGTTTTGCGAAGGATAAGCTTCCATACCTATAAATGTATTGATGCCCGTCTTGTCTCAATCATTTTAATTCTTTGAGGAATTGTGTGACTGCTCTCGTAAAATACTTTGAAATGTTGCCAGGATCTCCTTTCCAGATGCAGAAAATGAACAATGTCTTGAATCTAGCCTTGATTATTTTTGATTACATTATTTTAATGTTATTTCGAAAACCGTGTCTTCTGACCAATAAAATTGATGTTTTTCCAAACAGGCATGAACTAAGATATGAAGTATGTCATTCAATTTCGGATTGGACGTGTACGTGTACCTAGCGTCCTTCTAGCTGCAGCTAACGTTATCATGATGATAAACAGGAGCGAAATTGGAAAGCTGAAATACTAGAAAAAATTTAATCATTTAAACAAATGGTGAAGGTTATGCAAAAGATATACAAGGATACACGAATCATCGCAATGCTTGTGCAAGTCCAGAATTTTCTGTTTCCATTTCATGGCACAGTGATTAGCACTGCTGCCTCACAGCGCCAGGGAACCGAGTTCAATTCCGGCCTCGGATACCTGTCTCCGTGGAGTTTGTACGTTCTTCCCCTGTCAACGTGGGTTTTCTCCATTTGCTCCTGTTTCCCCCCACAGTCCAAAGGTGTGCAGGTTATGTGGATTGGCAATGCTAAAGTGGCCAAAGGATAGTTGCGGCTAAAGGGGAATGGACCCAGGTAAGGTGCTCTTTCAGTGGACCTTCGTTGGGCCGAATGGCCTCCTTCTGCGCAGTAGAGATTCTATGATTTCAAAGTCAGATGTGGAATAGTGAATATTTGACAGATTTTTTTTTCTTAATCAATCCTATACATGATCAGCTAGCCAACCAATACATTGTATTTCGGGTTCGGCTCGGACTTTCTATTTATTGATTAGATTGCATTTTATCCTTAGCGAAATATGATTTTCGATGTTAGTAAACGTGTGATTGATTAGCACATATTTGCCACATTTCCCTTCTCGTTATTTAGATTATCATGTTAATCAAACTGTGTTAGGTCGGTGGGACCCTACATTTGATTATTACAGAGGAATCTTCTGAATGTGTTCGGTATTTAGGAACTATTGCGGCCCACCATAATTTGTAGATTCTGGGTATGTTTATGCCTGATCACAGCCCACGAGATTCATACACGATCAATAAGTAGGGCGCTAAGCGCATAAACATAACGAGAATGAGATACCAAAAATGATAACGGAAATGCAATTCCCGTGTCCAAAACTGTTGATTCAGACTTTTGAAAATAAATATATTAACCTACATTAAACCGGCAAAGAAATGTAAACAAATAAGAAGTAATTTTAACGAGAGTAAGCAACCTATTTCACCCAAACCAGCAGGATTGGTTTATTGTTGGGAAAAGGGATCTTGAAACTGGAATTGGGATTCCAAATGAAATTTCAAGCTTCACTCACTCTGCGGGTAAATCCACCTGCGTCGCGATCACCATACTGTTACTTGATGAAATCATTTCTGCACACGATCTTGAAATTATTCGCTGTGATGCAAATGTCTGTCGCCCTCTGTTACTTGAGTGGTTTGATTAAAATCATCCTCTACTTTTGTAAATGTTGTTTTCTCTCATTGTACCTTTCTTCTTGCACTCTGAACTGTCAGCTTCTGTAATTAATTATCAGTTTCGTAGTTTGCATATTGCCAGACTAGCGATCAGTCCGTCTAGCACCAATCAGCAAATGTTCTGTACCTCGAACAATGTTCGATTATTGACGACTCAAAGGGAGACGTCACGTTATGCAACATGAATGAGATAATACGACCACAAAGGCAATAATCAGCTCAATGTCCAACGAACTATCAAATACTGAGACAGCTGAGTTGCAAGTTATGAATCGTGCATTCTGACCAGTGGATTGAAAATATTTTCATAAATCTGAGCCTTAGCTATTCTGCTTCAAAGCCATTAGCGTGGTTTGGGTCCAATTGATTTTACTACGCAGCGAATCGCGGGTGAGATAACAAAAGTTCAAACCTTCAGCTTTGTTCTGACGAAAATACCTCGGCGTTTTATTATTTTTTTTAAACTGAGTTTAGAGGGGGTAAGTCTCTTTTTCTTTTCTGAGTTTCAGCCTTAGGCCCAGAGTTCGGATCAGATTCATGTCAGTTCTGAACATGAGGCAATTTGGGTAGAGCTCAGGAACAGGAAGGAAGCAGCCACAATGCTGAGGGTTTATTATAGGCCCCCGACCCGCCAGCGACAGATAGAGGAGCAGATAGGGAGAGATATTTTTTGCTGTTTAGAGGGGCTGTTTAGCATAGGGCTAAATCGCTGGCTTTGAAAGCAGACCAAGGCAGGCCAGCAGCACGGTTCAATTCCCGTACTAGCCTCCCCGAACAGGCGCCGGAATGTGGCGACTAGGGGCTTTTCATAGTAACTTCATTTGAAGCCTAAAACTTCATAGAATTTACAGTGCAGAAGGAGGCCATTCGGCCCATCGAGTCCGCACCGGCTCCTGGAAAGATCACCCCACCGAAGGTCAACACCTCCACCCCATCCCCATAACCCAGTAATCCCACCCAACACTAAGGGCAATTTTGGACACTAAAGGCAATTTATCATGACCAATCCACCTAACCTGCACATCTTTGGACTGTGGTAGGAAACCTGAGCACCCGGAGGAAACCCACGCACTCACGGGGAGGATGTGCAGTCTCCGCACAGACAGTGACCCAAGCCGGAATCGAACCTGGGACCCTGGCGCTGTGAAGGAATTGTGCTACCCACAATGCTACCGTGCTGCCCTACTTGTGACAATAATCGATTTTCATTTTATTTCATTTTGGATAGGTGCAAAAGTAACAGGGTTGTTGTGGTAGGGGATTTTATCTTCCACTATATTGACTGGAACTCACTTGGTACTAGGGGGTTGGATAGGGCAGCGTTTGTAAGATGTATTCAGCAAGGCTTCTTGATGCAATATCTAGATAGACCAACTCGGGAAGGGACACTACTGGACCTGGTATTGGGGGATGAGCTTGGACGGGTGGTTGAGAATTCAGGAGGGGAACATTTTGGGAGTATTAACTACAATTCCGTACGCTTTTGGGTACTCCTGGACAAATCAAGTTCCTGAAAGAATGGAGGATACGAATGGGAAATTTGGGGAGCTTTGGAAAACGAACCTCGTCAAAAAGAAAAAGGAGGCTTTTCTGTGGTCCAGAACGGTTGGGACAGCCGAAACCCTTAAGGAGTATAAAGAAAGTAGGAAGGTGCTTAAGCGGGAAATTAGGAGGACAAGGAGAGGTCATGAAACACCCGTGGCAAGAAGGATTAAGGTGATTCCTAAAGCTTTTAATTCATATGTAAAAAGCAAGAGGGTGGCCAGGGAAAGGATTGGACCACTGAAGGGCAGTGGAGGTGGGAGGGGTGTGGAATCCGTGTGTTCAGCCAGAAAGATTGTGCGATGTACTAAATGAGTACTTTGCATCAGTATTCATCAAAGAAAAGGACGTTGTGGAAGCATATTTGTGGGAAGGGTGTGTGGATAGTCTGGGTCATGTTGACATCGAAAAGGAGGAGGCATTAGGTGTTTTAAAATACATTAAGGTAGATAGGTCTCCCGGGCCAGAATTCATTTACCCCACAATACTAATGGGAGCAAGAGGTTTCTGGGGTCTTGACTGACATCTTTGTATCATCATTGACTGCAGGTGAGATCCCAGAGGACTGGAAAATAGATAATGAGGTTCCGCTGTTAAACAAAGGTAGCAGGGATAATCGAGGAAACTATAGGCTGGTGAGCCTCACGTCGATAGTATGTAAATTAATGGAGAGAATTCTAAGTGACAGGATTTCTACCCATTTGGAAACGAATGGACTCATCAGTGAGTGATAGCATGGTTGCGTGAAGGGGAGGTCGTTCCTCACTAACTTGATCGAGTTTTTTGAGGAGGGGGCAAAGATGATTGATGAGTGGAGGATGGTGGACGTTGTTTACTTGGACTTTAGTAAAGCCTTTGATAAGTTGCCTCATGGGATACTGGTACAAAAGGTGAAGTCACACGGGATCAGAGGTTAGGTGGCAAGGTAGATACAGAACTGGCTGAGTCAAAGAAGGCACAGGGCAACATTAGAAGGGTGTTTTTATGGAAGGAAGTTTGTGGCTCGTGGTGTTCCACAGGGATCGGTACTGGGGCCTCTATTGTTTGTAGTATACATAAACAATTTGGAGGAAAATATAACTGGCCTGATTAACAAGTTAGCTGATGGTGCCAAGGTTGCTGGAGTGGCAGATCGTGTCGAGCATTGTCAGAGAATACAGGAGGACGTAGATACGTTCGAGAAGCGGGGAGAGAAATTACAAATGGGGTTTAATGCGGACAAATGTGATGTTATGCATTTTGGTAGGTCTCACATAGAGGAGAAATATATAATAAATGGCAAAACACTTAGGAATATAGAAAGTCAGGGATATCAGGGCGTGCAAGCCCACAGATCTTTGAAAGTGGCACAACAAGTGGACTAGGTAGTCATAAACCATTAAGAATGCTTGCCTTCATTGGACGGGGCATCGAGTATAAAAACTGCCAAGTCATGCTACATTTGTACAGAAACTCAAGAATGTACCACTTAGACTATTGCTCACGATTCTGGTCACCACACTGCCAGAAGGATGTGGAGGCATTGGAGAGGGCGCAGGGGAGGTTTCCCAGGATGTTGCCTGATCTGGAGGATATTAGCGAGGCGGATAAACTGAATAGACACGTGGTATTTTCATTAGAATGACGGAAGTTGAGGGATGACCGGATAGAGGTCTAGAAGATTATTATGAGGGACACGGAGAGAGAGGATGGGCAGGCACTCTTTTCCAGGATCGAGGGGTCAGTCACTAGGGGGCATAGGTTTAAGGTCCGTGGTGCAAAGTTTAGAGTATATATGCGAGGCAGTTTTTTTACGCAGATGGTGATGAGTGCCTGGAACGCGCTGCCAGGGGAGGTTGCGGAAGCAGATACCTTTATGGCGTCCAAAAGGCATCTCTACAAATACATGAATAGGATGGGTACAGTGAATATGGTACTAGGAAGTGCCAAGGGTTTTGGCCAAGCATGGTAACGTGACCGTTACAGGCTTGGAGGGCCGAATGGCCTGTTCCTGTGCTGTGTTGTTCTTTGTAAACCAAACTACTTTCCAGCAGCACATAAAAGTGTTGATTTGGTTTGATACCTAAAGGCGGGAGGAGACTGATGTGGCACATCAAAACCTTCTTGGACCTAGAGGGCCGATAGCAATGTGTGATTCTTTATAAATTATGTAATTCTCTGTAACCCATGATTTCAGATAATATTAGCGTACTTATAGAAAAGGTGTGAACCATATACGTCAAGTAGACCTTTTTTCGACTCTTACTTCTTATTAAGGTTAATATATTCGGGTCTGCAGGGTTCTACAATGTGTTATATTTTATCACCCTGCTATCCTATATTTTAGAAGTAGTTTTACCCCATTTTCGCGTCATTGTGAAAACCCCTTCTGTAGAGCATCAATGTGGAAGTCAGCATAAGAATCCATTGCACAAACTATGAAATTTTAAAGCTCACCCTTTTCGATGTCATAAGTGCACAAGGGACTGCCAAATGCTTATGCTGGTATTTCAAATTGCAAACCGTGAAGGGAAATTATCCCAAATGCATTCAGGTATCTGTGCCCTGAGGCCAGTTTTGGCGTCGAACTGACATCAAGCTCAATTGTGTAGATTGTGGAACAATTCGCCTGCCGGCTACCCTTCCCAATTAACATATGCCAGTTTGAAACGCGGGTCTCTGGGGTGTCATGGAGCCGTTTATTTTTTTCAATTTCTTTGGAATTAAAACGCTGGACAGTTGCAGGCAAGAACGATCCTTTCATTCTATAATAGAGATCCTCGAAGGGAAATAGTTTCAGTAATTCAACCGGCAGCGACGGCGATAACACAGATGGCCATTAATTTCACCCTGCCTCAATGTTGTCAAAACTTTACATTTTAACATTGGCCCTGAGTCATGGGCGTTGTGTAGGGCTTCAAAAACAGAAAATCGCTCTTAGCTGATTCGGGAGACAGACAAACTGAATAATGATGCGTTTCAGGGATATGAACAATCTCTCCAGATTCAGTATAATTTAATGATTCTTTCAGTGTGGGTCTCGGATTAAAGGGACTGTTAGAATCGTCCAGTCCATAGCAACAATTTGGGGAGTTGGAGGCTTCAGGAGTATGTCTTTCCTGTTTACATTTGATGCCAATCAGCAAAATGATGGTTACAAGAAATATAAAGGAGGTTGAAGCTAAAATGACAATTAGATAAAGATTTATATCAGGGACGTATTCAGGATTTGTCACGAAGTTACCACTTTCGGATAAAATTTCAGTAACATTGCCCAAGATTGAAAAGTGGATTGTAGCCGTGCTGGACAGACTCGGCTGTCCATTATCCTTCACCAAGATCACAAGGCTCTGGGTGGTAGAATCGTGCTCCAAAATTCCTCGGGCTGTTCTGATTTCTCCAGAATGAAGCCCCACGATGAACAAACTGGGATCAGTGGCTTTCAGCACCTGATAGAGGAGCCGTGCGTTCTGACCAGAATCAGCATCAGTTGCGATTATCTTTGTGACCAAGTACCTCTGGCCCGCTGACTGAGGCACAACCTCCACTGCTGCTGATCCGCTCTGTGTTGAAGGTGAAACAATTACTGGCGCGTTGTCATTCTGATCCAGGATGATCACATTCAATGTTGCGCTGCTGCTCAGAGGGGGCACTCCAGCGTCTCGGGCTTGGACTTGAATCTGGAAGTTTTTCACTCGCTCGTAGTCAAAAGAGCGCAGCGCGTAAAAGGTCCCGTTCATCGAATTAAGATTGAGGTAATTTGACAATGGAAAATCTTGAATCGGGTTGTCTATGAACGAGTAAGAGACGTAGGAATTCTGATCCTGGTCAGGATCGAAAGCAGTCACTGCGAAAATAGAAGCACCGGGAGCGTTGTTCTCCATCACATACACTGTGTCCATGGGTCGAGCAAACCTTGGGGCGTTATCGTTCATATCAGACAGCGTGATCTGAATGGTTTTATTTGTTGATAGCGGCGGAGACCCACAGTCCCTGGCTAAAATAATTATGTTGTACAGAGGGGTGGTTTCACGGTCCAACATATCACTGGTTATCAATTTATAATGACCACTCGATGACGATTGAAGTTTAAAGGGAACAGTCTTAGGGATTTCGCAGTGCACCTTCCCATTTTTCCCAGAATCTCGATCGATTACATCAATCAGAGCTGTCACAGTGCCGGGAGCAGCATCTTCAGGAACCATGCTAGCAATGGACGTCAGTAATATCCCAGGGGCGTTATCATTCACATCGATTAACTTAACCAAAACTTTAGAATGTCCTGCAATTGCCGGTGAACCATTGTCTACAGCTTGAACATCAAGTGAGTAATTGTCACCTTCTTCATAATCAATTATGCCCTGAACACGAATGTCCCCTGTTCGAGGGTCCAAACTAAACAGTTCCTGTACTTTCGGTGAAACACGGTTACTGAAAGAATAAGTTACTTCCCCGTTCGAACCTTCGTCTGGATCAGTGGCATGGATTGAAACTACCAAGGTACCTCTGGGTGAATTTTCAATCAGGCTGACCTTGTAGGTCTTGCTATCGAACGCAGGCGCATTGTCATTGCTGTCCAGCACAGTGATGAGGATCCGTGCGGTCCCAGATCTGGGAGGATTTCCTCCGTCAGTGGCCGTCAGCATCAGCTGAAAGGATGACTGCCGTTCGCGATCCAACGGGTTCTCCAATAACAACTCGACAATTTTAGTACCGTCTTCTGCAGTCTCTACTTTAAGACCGAAGTGCACGTTGGGGCTGATATTGTAAACACTGACTGCATTTGTCCCCATGTCTGGATCCAGAGCGCTCTCTAGCGGAAATCGAGAGCCAGGTGCAATTAATTCGCCCATTTGTAAGAGAATGACACTCTCCGGAAAACTGGGCGAATTATCATTTATATCAACAATCTCCAGTTCACCGCGGTACATCTCCAAAGGCTCTTCCACGATAATCTTGAAAGAAAGGACACAAGCTGGTATCTGCTCACACAGCTGTTCCCTATCTATCCTCTCGTTCACAAATAAAATGCCGGTTTCTAAATTCACCTCCAAACATTGCCTTTTATCAGCAGGAACCAGTCGGAATTTTCGAGCTGACAGCCTCCGAATGTTCAATCCCAAATCTTCGGCGACATTCCCAACAAACGCGCCAGACTCCATTTCTTCGTGAATAGAATAGTGAATCTTTGCGAAAACCAGATCCGATACAAAAAGAAGGAAAATAATATCCAAGAGTCTGAATTTTAAGGCGTTTCTGATCCGTGGCTCTGCCATTGCCGGTTATATTTGGAGGGGCGCAGAAATAAACCGGCAGTCTATTCAGGTCACAATCGCTTTGGCTGCCCGATCGCATAATCCACAAAATACCTCAATATCAGAATTCCGAGCAAATTCTCAGAGTCCTTTGCACAAAATGAACGCAGGCAACGATTGTCTTTCTGTTCCTGTTCTGGTTCTGTGCCGGAGGAGGAGCAATAGATCTCTGCTTACATTTTAGAACCGCATTGGTCCGCAGCGACACAGCGAGTCCCTCCCTCTCATTACACCAGTTTTTCTTAAAGCGGCACAGCTCCTGATGTGACGGGTCCTATTAATAGTGCGCAACCATAACACGCACATGCCGGCATGAATTTCCTCCCAGCAACCTTTCTCCTTAATGATCACCCGCCTCCTTTAAATGCAATTCAATTATAATCTGGAATCATTCCATTCATTTCATTTGGGCATTTCATTTCATTGCTTCAACGCGCCAGGGTCCCGGGTTCGATTCCCTGCTGGATCACTGTCTGTGCGGAGTCTGTACGTTCCCGTGTCTGCCTGGGTTTCCTCCGGGTTCTCCGGTTTCGTCCCACAGTCCAAAGACGTGCAGGTTAGGTGTATTGGCCATGATAAGTTGCCCTTCGTGACCAGAAAAGGTTAGCAGGTGTGTATTGGTTACGGGGATAATGTGGATGTGAGGGCTTAAGTGGGTCGGTGCAGACTCGATGGGCCGAATCGCCTTCTTCTGCACTGGATGTTCTATGTCCTACGTTACATGTTCCTTTGCACATCAAACAATTTCAACAGTTGGCCGGACAGCATCATCGGTATTTTTCACCTATCACCAGGCGATCTTGGTTTACCAGGAGAAGCTTCCATACCTATAAATGTAATGATGCGCGTCTTCTCTCAATCACTTTGAATTTGAGGAGTTGTCCAACTCGGGAGGATTCAAACTAGTAGGCAGGGGGTTGGGAACCAGAATGTGAGCTTAGAAGGTGTAATAACTGAAGGGGAAACAGAGAACAAAAATAAAAGAACAACATCACCCTCAGGCATAGCAAACAAGGTGACAAGTGTGAAAAGGAAGGTGGGCAATGCAGGATTGAGGGTGTTGTAACTAAATGCGTGCAGTCTATGGAACAAGGTAAATGAGCTTGTTGCGCACATTGAAATTGGCCGGTAGGATGTTATAGGCATCACAGAGACGTGGCTGCAAGGGGATCAGGGCTGGGATTGGAATATCCAAGGATATGTGTAGCATCGAAAGGACAGACAGATGGACAAAGGAGGCGGGGATGAATTCTTAGTAAGGAATGGAGTTAAATCGATAGCAAGAGTGATATAGGATCAGAAGGCATCGAATCTCTGTGTGTAGACTTGAGCAATCGTAAAGGTAAAAAGACCCTGATGGGAGTTACGTACAGGCCCCCTAGCAGTAGTCAGGATGTGGGGCAGAAAATAAAGCAGGAGATAGAGAAGGCATGTAAAAAAGGCAATATTACAATAATCATGAGGGACTTCAATATGCAAGTGGACTGGGAAAATCAGGTTGGCAGTGGATCCCAAGAAAAGGAATTTGTGGAATGCCTGGAGCAGGTTGTGACAGAGCCTACTAGGGATCAGGCAATTCTGGATTTGGTGATGTGTAATGAGGCAGACTTGATTAGGGCACTTAAGGTCAATGAACCCTTAGGGATCAGCGACCACAATATGATAGAATTTACCCTGCAGTTTGAAAGGGAGAAGCTGCAATCAGATTTAACAGTATTACAGTTAAATAAGAGTAACTACAAAGCCATGAGGGAGGAGCTGGCCAGAGTTTATTGGAAAAGCAGCCCAGCAGGGATGACAGAGGAACAGCGATGGCAGGAGTTTCGGGGGGTTATTCGGAAGGCACAACAGAAATTCATCCCTAGGAGGAAGAAATGTGCTAAGGGGAGGGGAAGGCATGCATGGCTGACGAGGGAATTCAAGGACAGCATAAAAGCTAAAGAAAAAACATACGAATTGGCGAGCATTAGTGGGAAGCCAGAGAATTGGGAAGCCTTTAAAATCGAGCAGAGGACAACTAAGAAACCAATAGGGGGGAGAAGATGAAGTATGAGTGCAAGCTAGTTAGTAATACAAAGGAAGATAGGGAGTGTTTTCTTTCAATATATAAGAGGTAAGAGAGAGGCAAGAATAGACATTGGTTCACTGGAAAATGGGCTGGCTGGAGAAGTAATAATAGGAAACAGAAAAATAGATTGGAACGAAATAGTTACTTTGCATCAGTCTTCACGGTGGAAGACACCAGTGGGATACAAGAGCTCCAGGTGAACCACCAGGGGGCAGAGGTGAGTGCAGCGACCATTACTACGGAGAAGGTTCTGGGTATACTGAAAGGTCTGAAGGTGGATATATCACCTGGACGGAAGGACTACACCCCAGGGTTCTAAAAGAGGTCGCTCAGGAGATTGTGGAGGCATTGGTGGTGATCTTTCAGGAATCAGTGGAGGCAGGAAGAGTCCCTGAGAGCTGTAAAGTGGCTAACTTAACACTCCTGTTTAAGAAGGGAGGGTGGCAGAAGACGGGAAGTTACAGGCCGATTACCCTGACTTCGGTAATTGGTAAGATTTTAGAGTCCATTATTAAAGATGAGATCGCGGAGTACTTGGAAGTGCATGATAAATTAGGACTGAGTCAGCACAGCGTCGTCAGCGGGAGGTCATGTCTGACAATCTGTTAGAGTTCTTTGAGGAAGTAACAAGGACGTTGGACAAAGGAGAACCAGGGGGACATGATTTATTTAGATTTCCAGAAGGCCTTTGACAAGGTGCCACATAGGAGACTGTTAATTAAGTTAAGAGTCCACGGTGTTAAGGGTAAGATCCTGGCACGGATCGATGATTGGCTGACTGGCAGCAAGAAGAGAGTGGGGATAAAGGGATCGTTTTCAGGATGGCAGCCGGTGGCTATTATTGTGCCTCAGGGGGCGGTGCTGGGACCACAACTTTTGACAATATACATTAATGATCTGGAGGAAGGAACTGAAGGCACAGTTGCTAAGTTTGCAGATGATACAAAGATCTGTAGAGGGGCAGGTAGTATTGAGGAAGCAGGCGGGCTGCAGAAGGACTTGGAGAGGATGGGAGAGTGGGCAAGGTATTGACAGATGGAATGCAATGTGAAAAAGTGTGAGGTTATGCACTTTGTAAAGAGAAATTGAGGCAAATACTTTTCTAAATGGGAAGATGCTTAGGAAATCAGAAGCACAAAGGGACTTGGGAGTCCTTGTTCACGATTCTCTTAAGGTTAACGTGCAGGTTCAATCGGCAGTTAGGAAGGCAAATGCAATGTAAGCATTCATGTCGAGAGGGCTCGAATACAAGACCAGGGATATATATGGCTCTGGTCAGACCCGATTTGGAGCATTGTGAGCAGTTTTGGGCACTGTATCTAAGGAAGTATGTGCTGGCCTTGGAAAAGGTCCAGAGGAGGTTCACAATAATGATCCCCGGAATGAAAAGCTTGCCGTATGAGGAACGGTTGAAGAATTTGGGTCTGTTCTCGTTGGAGTTTAGAAGGATGAGGGAGGATCTTATTGAAACTTACAGGATACTGCGAGGCCTGGATAGAGTTGACGTGGAGAGGATATTTCCACTTGTAGGAAAAACCAGAAGCAGAGGACACAATCTCAGACTAAAAGGACGATCCTTTAAAACAGGGATGAGGAGGATTTTGTTCAGTCAGGGGGTGGTGAATCTGTGGAACCCTTTGCCGCAGAAGACTGTGGAGGCCAAATCACTGAGTGCCTTTAAGACAGAGATAGATAGATTTTTGATCAATAAGGGGATCAGGGGTTCTGGGGAGAAGGCAGCAGAATGGAGATGAGAAAAATATCAGCCATGATTGAATGGCAGAGCAGGCTCGATGGGCCGAGTAGCTTAATTCTGCTCCTATGTCTTATGGTCTTGTGGTCTTATGGACTATTTTGTACTTGAAAGTTATGGAGTACTTTGACATGCTGCCAATATCGCCTTTCCAGATGCAGAAATTGAACAATCTTTAATCTAACCTTGATTATTTTTCATCACAGCATTTTTATTTTTTTATTTTTTTAAATTTAGAGTATCCAATTATTTTTATTTTTTTCCAATTTAGGAGCAATTTAGCGTGTCCAATCCACCTAACCTGCACATCTTTGGGTGTGGGGGTGAAACCCACGCAGACATGGGCAGAATGTGCAAACTCCACTCATCACAGCATTTTGAGGATTGTTAGAAAACCCTGTCCTCTGACCAATAAACTTGATGTTTTTCCAAACAGACATGGACAAGATACGTATGTCATTCAATGTCGGTCCTTTGACTAGGTAGCTAGCCTCTAGCTGCAGCTAACCTGATCGGAATCATAAAAGGAGGGAAATTATAAAACTGAAATACAAGTAAATATTAAATCATTGAAATTGCCTTTGTATCATCTTTGTGACCTATATTAAACCGGCAAACACCTGTAACCTAATAGAACGTAATTTTAAGGAGAGTCAGCAACGTATTTAATCCAAACCAGCAGGATCGGTTTATTGTTGGGCAGGTGGACCTTGAAATTGGAAGTGGGATTCCCAATTAAATTTCAAGCTTCATTCACCTTCCGATAAATCAACCTGGCGTCACGATTAACGTGCTGTTACTTGATGAAATCATTTCTGCTCAGAAGCTTGAAACTATTCACTGTGATGCAAATGTTTGTCGCCCTCTGTTACTTTGGTAGTTTGAGTAAATCATCCTCTACTGTTGTAAATGTTGTTTTCTCTCATAGTACCTTTCTCAACACACTGTGAACTGTTACCTTCTGTAATTACTTATCAGCCCGTCCAGCACAAATCAGCAAATGTTTTGTAACCTCCAACAATGTTCTATTATTGACGACTCGAATGGAGACATCACGTCATGTAACACGAATGAGATAAGATGACCATAAAGGTAGTAATCAGCTGACTGTCCAACGAACTGTCAAGTACAAAGGCAGCTAAGTTGCAAGATCTGAATCGTGCGTTCTGACCAGTGGATCGTGAACATTTTCATGAATTGGAGCCTTAGCTATTCTGCTTCAAGGCCATTAGCGTGGTTTTGGTCCAATTGATCTTACTGCGCAACGAATCGTGGGATACATGGCAAAGGTTCAAACCTTCAGCTTTGTTCTGACAAAAATAGCTCAGAGTTTTTTTAAATAAACTTAGTTTAGAGGGGGTAAGTATCTTTCCCTCTTCTGAGATTCTGTCTTAGATCCCGATTTAAGATCAGATTGCTTCAGTTCTAAGCAATGAGGCAATCTGGGTAGAGGTCTGGAACAGGAAGGGGGCACTTACAATGTTGGGGGTTCATTGCAGGCCACCGAAAGTCCAGCGAGAGGTAGAGGAGCAGTTATGTAGAGAGATTTTGGATAGGTGCAAAAGTAACAGTCTTCTTGTGGTAGGCGATTTTAACTTCCCGTATATTCACTGGGCTCACTTAGTGCCAGGGTTTTGGTTGGGTCAGCGTTTCTCAGGTGTATCCAGGAAGGCTTCTTTATGCAATATGTAGATAGTCCAACGAGGGAATGGACAGTACTGGACCTGGTTTTGGGGAATGAGCCTGGACAGGTGGTTGAAATATCAGTAGAGGAACATTTTGGGTGCAGTGCCCACAATTCTGCGATGATGTAGAGATGCTAGCGTTGGACTAGGGTGGGCACAGTAAGAAGTCTGACAACACCAGGTTCCCCTAATGAAGGAGCTGCGCTCTGAAAGCTAGTGATTTGAAACAAACCTGTTGGAGTTTAACCTGGTGTTGTAAGACTTCTTACTCTGACTACAATTCTGTGCGTTTCAGGGTACTTTTCAATAGGGTTGATCCTCGGGTTAAGGTGCAAAACTGGGGAAAGGCAAATTATGATAACATTAGTCAGGAATTGAAGAATTTGGATTGCGTGCGGCTGTTGGAGGGTAAATCAACATCGGACATGTGGAAGTCCTTCAAGCGACAGTTGATTAGGATTCAGGAAGTCACGTTCCTGAGCGAACAAAGAATAAGGATAGGATGTTTAGGGAGCCTTGCATTACGAGTGATATTTTGAACTCGTCAAAAAGAAAAAGAAGGCTTTGTGCGGTCTAGAATGGTAGGGACAGTCGAAACCCTTGAGGAATAAAAAGAAAGTAGGAAGGTGCTCAAGTGGGAAATTAGGAAGGTTAGGAGTGGTCATGAAAAATTCTTGGCAAGTAGGATGAAGGTGAATCCCAAATCTTTTCATTCATATATAAAAATCAATAGGGTGGCCAGGGAAAGATTTGGTCCACTTAAGGGCGGTGGGGGAATCTACATGTTGCGGAAGAGGAATTGGGCGAGGTACAAAATGGGTACTTTGTATCAATGTTCACGAAAGAAAAGGGCTTTGTGGAAGATGATTATTGGGTAGGGTGTGTGGATAGTCTGGGTCATTTTGACATCAAAATGGAGGAGGTATTGGGTGTTTTAAAAGACATTAAGGTAGATAGGTTTCCTGGGCCGAATGGAATTTACCCTAGAATACTGATGGAGGCAAGGGATGAAATTGGTGGGATCTTGACTGACATCGTTGTCCCTTCATTGGCTACAAGTGAGATCCCAGAGGACTGTAGAATAGCAAATGTGGTGCCGCTGTTTAAGAACGGTAACAGGGATAATGCAGGAAACTATAGGGTGGTGGGCCTTACGTTAGTAGTAGTTAAATGATTGGAGAGAATTCTCAGGGACGGGATTTATACCCATTTGGAAACAAATCGTCTCATCGGCAACAAACATCATGGTTTTGTAAAGGGGGGTGGTGCCTCACTAACTTGATCAATAATTTTTGAGGAGGTGACAAAGATGATTGATGAGGGGAGGGTGGTGAATATTATTTACATGGACTTCAGTAAAGCCTTTGACAAGGTGTCTCATGGTAGATTGGTACAAAAGGCGACGTCACACAGAGTGCATACAGACCTGGATCAGTCACAGAAGGCAAAGTGTAGCAGTAGAAGAGTGTTTTCCTGAATGGAAGGTTGTGACTAGAGGTGTTCCACAGGGAGCAGTGCTGGGGGCTATGTTATTTGTAGTATACATTAATAATTTGGAGGAAAATGCAGGTGGTCTGATTAGCATGTTCACAGATGACAGAGTGGCAAATAGTGTTGAGAATTGTCAGAGGATGCAGCAGAACATAGATAGGTTGGAGACGCGGGCAGAGAAATGGCAAATGGGGTTTAACCAGGAAAAAATTGAGGTCATGCATTTTGGGAGGTCGAACATAAAGGGGAAATGTACAGTAAATAGCAAACCTCTTAGGAATATAGACAGTCAGAGGTATCTGGGCATACAGGTCCACAGAACGTTGGAAGTGGCAAAACAAGTGGACAAGGTAGTCAAGAAAGCATACGGAATGCTTGCCTTCATTGGACGGGTCATCGAGGATAAAAACTGACAAGTCATGCTACAGTTGTATCGAACCTCGGTGAGGCCGCACTTGGAATATTGAGCACAATTCTGGTCGCCACACTACTGACAGATGTGGGGGCTTTGGACAGTGTGCGAAGGAGGTTTACCAGGATGCTGCCTGGTCTGCAGGGTGTTAGCTATGCAGATAAACATAGAACATAGAACATACAGTGCAGCAGGAGGCCATTCGGCCCATCGAATGCGCACCGACCCACTTAAGCCCTCACTTCCACCCTATCCCCGTAACCCAATAACCCCTCCTAACCTTTTTGGACACTAAGGGCAATTTAGCCTGGCCAATCCACCTAATCTGCACGTCTTTGGACTGTGGGAGGAAATCAGAGCATCCGGAGGAAACACACGCAGAGACGGGGAGGACGTGCACACTCCGCACAGACTGTCACCCAGCGTGGAATCGAACCTGGGATCCTGGCGCTGTGAATCCACAGTGCTGTCCACCTGTGCTGCCGTGCTGCCCAAAGGATTAGCTGAATAGACTTGTACGGTTTTCAGTAGAACGACAGAGGTTGAGGGGCGACATGATAGAGGTCTACAAGATTCTGAGGGGCACCGATAGAGTGGATGGGCAGGGACTCTTTCCCAGGGTAGAGGGATCAGTCACCAGAGGGTGACTAGCTTTAAGGTCCCTGGCGAAAAGTTAAGGGGAGATGTGCGAGGCAGGTTTTTTATGCAGAGGGTGGTGAGTGCCTGGAACGCGCTGCCAGGGAGGTTGTGGAAGCAAATACCTTAATGGTATTCAAAGGACATCTAGACAAATAATGAATAGGATGGGTATGGGTGGGTACGGTACGAGGAAGTGCTCAGAATTTTGGCCAACCGTGTTATCATAACCGGTACAGGCATGGAGGGCCGAATGGCCTGCTTCTGTGCTGTGATGTTCTTTGTTCTTTGTAAACCACACTACTTGCCGCCAGTACTTTAAAAAAATGTTGATTTGCGTTGATAATTAAAGGCAGACGACTTACGTGGAGCATTAAAACCTTCATGGACCTATTGGGTCGAAAGCAATGTGTGTTCAGGATTATTGGTAAAATATGTAATTCGCTGTAACCTATCATTTCAGACAATATTAGCGTACTGATAAAAAGGTAGTGAATCATGTTGGTGAAATAGACCTTTTTGCACTCTACTTTTCATCGAGGTTATTAAATTCGAGTTTGCAGGGTCCGACAATGTGTTGTAGATTATCATGCTAATATGCTATATTTCGAAAGTAGTTTTACGCCATTTTCGCGACATTGTGAAAAAGCTTTGGGAGAGCAACACTCTGGAAGTCACCAGAAGAATCCATTGAGGAAACTACGAACATTTAAAGCTCACCGATTACCTCTTTGATGTTATGAAGGGATAAGGGCAGTCCAATCGCTTATGCTGGGATTTCAAATTGCAATCCGTGGAGGGAGATTGTCCAAATGCATTCAAGTATCAATGCCTCGAGGTCAATTTTGGAGCCGACCTTGTAACTAACTCAATTATGTAGCTTGTGGAATATATCGCCTGCCGGCTTCCATTCCCAGTCAACAGATGCTAGTTTCAGACACGACGATGTAGTATCATGGGTCCTTTTATTTTTCACAATTTCTTTGCATGAACAACACTTGACAGTTGCAGGACAACAATGATCCATTAATTCCATAACAGAGATTCTCAAAGGGAAATAGTTTCAGTAATTCAACCGGCAGGGACGGATTTAACAGAGATGGCCATTAACTTCACTCTGCCTCATTGTTGTCAAATCTTTACATTTTAACATCGGACCTGAGACATAGGCGGTGTGTAGGGCTTCAAACACAGTAAATCACTCTGCTGATTCGGGAAATAGACGAACTGAATAATGATGCGTTTGAGAGTTCTGAATAATCTCTCCAGCTCCAGTATAATTTAAAGATTATTTCAGTGTGGGTCTCTAAATAAAGGCATTGGTAGAATTGTCCAGTCCATAGCAACAACTTGTGGAGTTGTGGGCTTCAGGACTATTTCTGTCCCGTTTACACTTGATGCCAATCAGCAAAATGATGTTTAAAAGAAATATAGAGGAAGTGGAACCGAAAATGACAATTAAATAAAGATTTATATCAGAGACATATTCAGGATTTGTCACGAAGTTACTACTTTCGGATAAAATTTCAGTAACATTGTCCAAGATTGAAAAGCAGATTGCAGCCTTGCTGGAGAGCTCGGCTGTCCATTATGCTTCACCAAGGTCACAAGGCTCTGGGTGGTAGCATCCTACCCCAAAATTCCTCGGGCAGTTCTGATTTCTCCAGAGTTAAGCCCCACGATGAACAAACTGGGAGCAGTGGCTTTCAGCACCTGATAGAGGAGCCGTGCGTTCTGACCAGAATCAGCATCAGTTGCGATTATCTTGGTGCCCAAGTACCCCTGGCCCGCTGACTGAGGCACAACCTCCACTCCTGCTGATCCGCTCTGTGCTGAAGGTGGAACAATTACTGGGGCGTTGTCATTCTGATCCAGGATGATCACATTCAATGTTGCGCTGCTGCTCAGAGGGGGAACGCCGGCGTCTCGGGCTTTGGCTTGAATCTGGAAGTGTTTCACTTGCTCGTAATCAAAGGAACGCAGCGCGTAAAAGGTCCCATTCATCGAATTAAGATTGAGGTAATTTGACAATGGAAAATCTTGCAGAAGGTTGTCTGTGAAAAAGTAAGTGACGTAGGAATTCTGACCCTGGCCAGGATCGAAAGCAGTCACTGACGAAAATAGAAGCACCGGGAGCATTGTTCTCCATCACATACACTGTGTACATGGGTCGAGCAAACCTTGGGGCGTTATCGTTTATATCAGATACAGTAACCTGAATGGTTTTATTTGTTGATAATGGAGGGGAGGCCGAGTTCCTGGCTAAAATAGCTATGTTGTACAGAGGGGTGGTTTCATGGTCCAACATGTCACTGGTTGTCAATTTGTTATGACCTCTCGAAGACGATTGAAATTTAAAGGGAATGACCTTCGGGATCTCGCAGTGCACCTGTACATTTTTCCCAGAATCTCGATATATTTCATCAATCAGAGCTGTCACATTTCCGGGAACAGCATTTTCAGGGACCATGATACTATTCCGTCAGTACTACCCCAGGGGCATTATCGTTTACATCTATTACCTTAACCAGAACTTTAGAAAGTCCTGCAATTGCCGCTGAACCATTGTCGGCAACTTGAACATCAAGTGAATAATTGCCACCTTCCTCTTAATCAATTACTCCATGAACACGAATCTCTCCTGTTCGAGGGTCCAAACTAAACAGTTCCTGTATTTTCGGTGAAACACAGTTACTGAAAGAATAAATTACCTCCCCGTTGGAACCTTCGTCTGAATCAGTGGCATGGACTGAAACCACCAAGGAACCTCTGGGTGAGTTTTTGTATCAGGCTAATCTTATCGGCCTTGCCATCGAACGCAGGCGCATTGACATTGCTGTCCAGCACAGTGATGAGAATCCGAGCGGTCCCAGACCTGGGAGGATTCCCTCCGTCAGTGGCCGTCAGCATCAGCTGAAAGGATGACTGACGTTCGCAGTCCAACGGTTTCTCCAAAAACAACTCGATAATTTTACTTTCTCCAAAAACAACTCGACAATTTTAGTACCGTCTTCGTAGTCTCCACCTTTAGACCGAAGTGCTCATTGGGGCTGATATTGTAAACACTGACTGCATTTGTCCCCGAGTCTGAATCGAGAGCGCTCTCAAGCTGAAATCGAGAACCGGGTTCAATTAATTTCTGCCATTTGTAAGAGAATGACACTCTCCGGGTATCTCGGCGAATTTCATTTATAGCAAGAATCTCCACTTCACCGCTGTACATTTCCAAAGGTTCTTCCACGACAATCTCGAAAGAAAGGACACAAGCTGGCATCTGCCCTATCTATCCTCTCGTTTGCAAATAAAATGCCGGTTTCTGAATTCACCTCCAAACCGTTAGTCTATTCAGGTCAAGCGCTGCCCGATCGCATAATCCACACAATACCTCAATATCAGAATGCCGAGCGAATTCACAGAGACCTTTGCACAAAATGAACGCAGGCAACTATTGTCGTTCTGTTCCTGTTCTGGTTCTGTGCCGGACGAGGAGCAATAGATATCTGCATGTATTTGAGACCCTCTTTCGTCCGCAGCGACACAGAGACTCCCTCCCTATCATTACACCAGTTTTTCTTAAAGCTGCACAGCTCCTGATGTGAGGAGCGCCAATCACTATTATTATGTTAACAGTGTACAACTATAATACGCACAACCCGGAATAAATTTTATTCAGGGACCATTCTTTTTAAAGGTCATCACTACTCCTTTCAAATGCAAATAAATTATAATGTCAAGTCTTTCCATTGATTTCCTTTGCATCTAATCAGCGCCAAAATAATTTAAATATTTGTCACGGCAGCATCATAAGCACTTTTCCACTTATCACCAAATTATACCGTTTTGCAAAGGAAAATATTCCATATCCATACTGTATTAATGTAGTCGTCTCTGGATTACTTCGTACCTATCACGAACTTTCGTAAAGGATTTTGGAAATGCAATCAGTGTCCCCTATCCAAATGCAGAAATTGAACAATCTTTAGAATCTCAACTTATTTAGTTTAATCACACTATTTTATGGTTATTTTGAAAACAGTTATCTATTGAGCAATAAAATGGATGTTTTTGAAAATAGGCATCGATGAGAGATGTGAAATATGTAATTCAATTTCGGATACTCTATGTATAGCTATCTTATAGCTGCAGTTAACGTCATCGAAACATAACATAGAAAATAGTAGCAGGAGGAGACCAGTCGGTCATTTATTCTGATCATGGCTGATCATCCAACTCAATAGCCTCATCCCGCTTTCTCCCCATATCCTTTAATCCCCTTCACCCTAAGTGCTATATATAACTGCTAGTTGAACATGTGCAATATTTTGGCCTCAACTACTTCCTGTTGTAACAAATTCCACAGGCCGACCACTGTCGGTGTATACATTTCTTGTCATCGCTGTCCTACCGTGCACCCTCAGACTGTGACACCTGATTGTGGACACACCCACCATCCTTCCTGCATCTACCTTGTCTAATTCTGTTAAATGTTATAGGTTTCTATGAGACCACCAACCCCTCTCCCCAACATTCTTCGAAGATTCAGTAAATACAATCCTAACTGATTCAATCTTTCGTCCTACATCATTCCCGCCATCCCAGGGATCATTCTAGGATACATTCGCTGCACTCCTTCAAGATCAAGAACATCGTTCCTCAGATCAGGAGACCAAAACTGCACACAATATTTCAAGTGTGGTCTCACGAAGACCCTGCATAATTGCAGCAAGATATCCCTGCTCCTGTAGGCGAATCCTCTGGCTATGAAAGCCAACATCCATTTGCCTTCTTTAACCCCTGCTGTACCTGGTTGCTTACCTTCAGTGATTGTTGTACGACGACACACAGGCACAGGTCTCGTTGCCCGTCCCCCTCGCTTAATTTATGGGCATTCAGATCATAGTTTGCCTTCTCGTTTTTGCTACCAAAGTGGATAACCTCTCATTTCTCAAAATTATACTTCATCTGCCATTCATTTGACTGCTCTCTCAACTTGTCCCGATAACAGTGAAGGATCTCTGCATGCTCCTCACAGTTCACCCTCGCGCCAAACTTAGTATCAGCTAAAAATTTAGAGCTATTACATGTTGTTCCCTCATCTAAATCATTGCTATATATTGTGAAGCGCTGGGGCCCTAGCACTGATCCCTGCGGTACCCCACGAGTCACTGCCTGCCAATACAAGAAACAGCCATTAAATCCTATTCTTTGTTTCCAGTCTGACAAACACTTTTCTATCTATCTCAATGCACTAACCGTTATCCCATGTGCTTTACTTTTGCACACTAATCTCGCATGTCAAAAGCCTGCTGAAGGTCCAAGTACACCACAATCACTGGTTCCCCTCGTCAACTTTACGAGTTACCTCTCAGAAGAATTCCAGTAGGTTTGTCAATCACGACTTCTGCTTAATAAATTCATGCTGGCTCTGTCCAAACCTACCATTATTTTCAAGTTCTTTGCTATAAAATCTTTGAGAATGGATTCTGTAATTGTATCACTAGTGACGTCAGGCTTACTGGTCTTTAGTGCCCTGTTTTCTCTTGACCTCCCATTTAAATTAGTGGAGTTTCATTATCTACCCTCCAATCTGCAGGAATATTCTGGGTTCTCTCGAATCCTGAAAGATGGCCACCAATGCATCGACTATCTCTCGAGCCACTTCCTTAAGTACTCCAGTTCGGAGATTACCAGGCACTGGGTGTTTATCAGCGTTCAATGCCATCAATTACTCCGACAACATCTCTCTAGTAATAGTGATATCCTTCAGTTCCTCCTCTCACTGAACCCTGTGTTCCCCAACAGTTCTTGTACCTGATTTGTGCCATTTGTGAAGACAGAACCAGAGCATGTGTTTAGTTGTTCAGTCAATTCTCTGTTCCCTATTATACATTCCCTTGTTTCTGACTGTATAGGAACTACATTGGTCTTCACCAATCTAATTCTCATCACGAACCTATTGAAACTTTTACGGTCAGTTTTTATGTTCCCTGCGAGTTTCGTCTTGGACTCTAATTTCCCCTTCTTAATCGATCCCTTGGTCCTTCTTTGCTGAATTCTAATCTGCTCCTAATCCTCAGACCTGTACTTTTTCTTGGTCAATTTGTATGCTTCTTCTTTAGATCAAATACTATCTCTAATTTCCCTCGTTAGCCAAGATTTAGCCACCTTTCCCATTTTACGTTTGTGCAAAAGACAGGAATAAACAATTGTTGCAGTTCGCCCATGTGCTCCACTGCCACCTCTTTAAGTAACATTTCCCAATCTACCATAAACAACTTGAACTCATACAATGGTAGTTTCCTTTATTAGGATTCAGGGCCCTAGTCTCAGAGTCAACTACTTCACACTCCATCTTGATGAAAAATTCTATCATATTATGCTTGCTCACTTGCAAGGGGTCTCGCAAAATTAGATTGCCAATGATTCCGGTCTCATTGCACAGTATCCAGGATTGCCTGCTCTCTCGTTGTTTGCTCAAGGTATAGGTCCAGAAAAGCATCCCGTATACACTCCAGGAATTCCTCCTTTATAGTATTGCGGCTAATTTGATTTGCGCAATATATGTGCAGATTAAATTCACCCATAATTACAGATGTTCCTTTAACGCATATGTCTCTAACCTTATCGCGATTATAAACAGGAGGGGGTTTAGAATACTGAAGTCCAAGAAAAAATTCAATATCTGGAATAAGTGGCAATGGATATGCAAAAAAGTATATTTAAAAGGGTGCATAAATCATCGCTCTGAACATTTGAAAAATATTATTTCTTAATCAATCTTCAAATCCTAACCTAAGCAACCAATGCATTTTATCTAGGCGTTATGCTCGGATATTCTATTGAGAATGAGGTGCCATAAATTATTACGGAAGACGAAATTCCTGGGTCCAAATCTGTTGTTTTAGGTAATCAAAAAAAAGAAAAATATTAACTTACATTAAACCGGCAAAGAACTCCAAATTAATGGAAAGTAATTTTAGCGAAAGTTAACAACTTATTTCATCCAGAACAGCAGAATCGGTTTTATTGTTAGGTAAGTGGATCTTGAAACTGGAGGTGGGAGTCCCAGTGAAATTTCAAGCTTCATTCACCCTCCGGGAAAATCAACCCGGCTTCACGATCATTTTACTATTACGGCTCTCATTTCTACTGAGAATCTTGATATTATTCGCTGTGATTAAAACGCCTGTGGCCTCTGTTACTTGGATGGTTTGATTAAAATCACGCTCTGCATTTGTGAATTTTGTTTTCTCTGATACTGCCTTCTCCATGAATTTTGAACGTTCAGCTTCTATAATTACTCATCAATTTCACAACTTGCATAATGCAAGTCTAGGGGCCAGCCCGTCTAGCACTAATCAGCAAACATTATCTACCCTGGGACAAAGTTCATATATTGACTACTCAAATTGAGACACCGCGTCATTTATCCCGAATACGTTAGCACCACCACAAACGGCATAATCAGGTGAATGTCCCACCAACTGTCAAGAACAAGTACAGCTAAGTTACAAGTTATGAGTGTGCGTTCTGATCAGTGGATTGCAAACATTTTCATAATCTCTGAGCCGTACTATTCTACTTCAGCTCCATTAGCCTGGTCTTGGGCCAACCCATGCTGGGCAGTGAATCGCGGGTTTGACAGGAGAAGTTCAAACCCTCAGCTTTGTTCTGACAAAAATACCTGGGAATGGTGTTGTTTTTTTCAACTTCCTTTGGAGGGCGTAAGTATGTTCCCCTTTTCTGAGGTTCAGACTTAGGCCCCAATTTAGAATAAGATCTGGACCAAACAACTTCCCAGCAGTACATATAAAAAAGTATGCTGATTGGGTTTGACAACTAAAGATGGGATAAGACTGGTTTGGAACATCAAAACTTTGATTGACCTACTTGGCCTAAAGCAATGTTTTTGAGTTGAAGATTATGAGTAAATTATGTAATTCTCTGTAACCTATGATTGCAGACAATATTAGCGTACTTATAGAAATGGTGTGAATCATGTTGGTCAAATTGTCTTTTTAGACGCTTACTTCTTATCTATATTATTATATTCGAGGGTCCGACAATATGTTAAAGGCTATCACTAATATGCTATATTTTGAAAGAGGTTTTACACCAATCTCGTGTCATTCTGAAATAACTTCGGTACCGCATCAATGTGGACGTCAGCATAAGAATCCATTGGCCAAACTATGGAATTTTAAGGCTCACCCTTTTCGATGTTATGACGGGATAAGGGCCAGCCAAACGCTTATGCTGGTATTTCAAATTGTAAAGGGAAAGTATCCAAATGCATTCAAGTATCAATGCCCGATGTCAATTTTGGAACGGATCTTACTACAAACGTAATTGTGCAGCTCGTGGAATAACTCGCCTGTCGACTTCCCTCCCCAGTTAACACATGCCAGTTTCACACGCGTGTTGCTGTATCATGGTGCCTTTTATTTTTCACCATATCATTGGATGGAAGACACTTGGCAGCTGAAAGACAAGAACGACCCTTTCTTTCCATAATAGCGATCCTGGAAGGGAAAGAGTTTCAGTAATTCAACCAGCAGAGACGGATTAAACAGAGATGACCATTATTTCCACCCTGCCTCAATGTTGTCAAGTCTTTACATTTTAACATTGGCCCTGAGACATGGGTGGTGTGTATGGCTTCAAAAACAGAAAATCGCTCTTTGCTGGTTCGGGAGACAGACAAACTGAATAATGATGCGTTTCGGGGATGTGAGTAATCTCTCCAGCCCCAGTATAATTTAAAGACTATTTCAGTGTTGGTCTCTGATTAAAGGCATTATTCGAATCTTCCAGTCAAAAGCATCAGCTTGGGGAGTTGTAGTCTTCAGGAGTATTTCTGTTCTGTTTACACCTGATGCCAATCAGCAAAATAATGGTTACAAGAAATATAAAGGAAGTTGAACCTAAAATGTCAATTAAATAAAGATTTATATCAGAGACATATTCAGGATTTGTCACGAAGTTACTACTTTCGGAGGACATGTCAGTAGCATTGCCCAAGATTGAAAAGTGGATTGTGGCCGTGCTGGGGAGACTCAGCTGTCCATTATCCTTCACCAAGATCACAAGGCTCTGGGTGGTAGAATCCTGCTCCAAACGTCATCGGGCTGTTCTGATTTCTCCAGAGTTAAGCCCCACGATGAATAAAGTGGGATCAGTGGCATTCAACACTTGATAGAGGAGACGTGCGTTTTGACCAGAATCAGCATCAGTTGCGATTATCCTGGTGACTGAGTACCCCTGGTCCGCTGACTGAGGCACAACCTCCACCCTTGCTGATCCGCTCTGTGCTGAAGGTGACTCTTTTTTTTTGGAGCGTTGTCACTCTGATCCGTAATGATCACATTCAATGTTGCGCTGCTACTCAGAGGGGGAAAGCCAGCGTCTCGGGCTTGGACTTGAATCTGGAAGTTTGTCACTCGGTCGTCGTCAAAAGAGCGCAGCGCGGACAAGATCTTCGTCTGGATCATTGGCATGGACTGAAACCACAAGGTACCTCTGGGTGAGTTTTCTATCAGGCTGAACTTGTAGGCCTTGCTATCGAACGCTGCCGCCTTGTCATTGCTGTCCAGCACAGTGATGAGAATCCAAGCGGCCCCAGATCTGGGAGGACTCCCTCAGTCAGTGGCCGTCAGCATCAGCTGAAAGGATGACTGCCGTTCGCGGTCCAACGGTTTCTCCAATAACAACTCGACAATTTTAGTACCGTCTTCTGCAGTCTTCACTTTTAGGCCAAAGTGCTTATTGGAGCTGATATTATAAACAGAGACTGCATTTGTCCCCATGTCTGGATCGAGAGCGCTCTCTAACGGAATCGAGAGTCGGGCGCCATGGATGGATTCGACCATTTGTAAGAGAATGACACTCTCCGGGAAACTGGGTGAATTATCATTTATATCAAGAATCTCCACTTCACGCGGTACATCTCCAAAGGTTCTTTCACGACAATCTCGAAAGAAAGAAGACAAGCTGGCATCTGCTCACACAGCTGTTTCCTATATATCCTTTCGTTCACAAATAAAATGCTGGTTTCTAAATTCACCTCCAAACATTGCTTTTTATCAGCAGGAGCCAGTCGGAATTTTCGAGCTGACAGCCTCCGAATGTTCAATCCAAAATCTTCGGCCACATGCGCCAGGCTCTATTTCTTCCCGAATAGAATAGTGAATCTTTCCGAAAACCAGATCCGATACAAGAAGAAGAAAAATAATATCCAAAGGTCTGAATTTTAAGGCGTTGGTTATCCGTGACTCTGCCATTGTCGGTTATATTTGGAGACGCGCAAAAATAAATGGCAATCTATTCAGGTCAAGCGCTGCCTGATCGCATAATCCACAAAATACCTCAATATCAGAATGCCGAGCGAATTGAGAGACCTTTGCACAAAATGAACGCAGGCAACGATCGGTTTTCTGTTCCTGTTCTGGTTCCGTGTCGGAGAAGGAGTAATAGATCTCTGCTTGCGTTTGAGATCTTCATTGGTCCGCGGCGACACAGCAAGTCCCTCCCTATCATTACACCAGTTTTTCTTAAAGCGACACACTTCCTGATGTGAAGGCCTACAATCACGGATCGTATTAATAGTGCACAACCATAATACGCGTACACCGGCATAGATTTCCTCCTAGCAGCCTTTCTCTTTAAAGATCATCACTACTCCTTTCAAATGCAATTAAATTATCATCTGGAATCTTTCCATTCATTTCCTTTGCATAGAATCTGCCACAAAACAATTTCAGCAGTTGTCAGGTCAGGATCATACGTATTTTCCACCTATCACCAGGCGATCTTGTTTTGCGATGGAGAAGCTTCCATACCCATATCTTTTGACAAAAGGTCATCTGGACTCGAAACATTAGCTCTTTTCTCTCCCTACAGATGCTGCCAGACCTGCTGAGATTTCGCAGCATTTTCTCTTTGGTTTTCTTCCGTACCTATAAATGTATTGATGCCCGTCTTCTCCCATTCACTTTGAATCTTTGAGGAGTTGTTCGACTGTTTTCGTGAAGTGCTTTGAAATGCTGCCAATGTCGCCTTTCCGGATGCAGAAATTGAACATTCTTTTGAATCTAAACTTGACTATTTTTCATCACAGCATTTCAAGGTTAGTTAGAAAACAGTATCTTCTGACCAAACAGACATTACAAGATACATGAATTATGTCATTCAATTTCGGTTTCTCTGGCTAGCTTCTAACTTCAGCTAACCTTACCAGAATTAAAAACAGGTGGGAAACTAGAAAACTGAATTACTAGAAACAATTAAATCATTGAAATAAATTGCGACGGATATGCGAAAAATATATAAAAGGGTACACGAATCATCGCTATTGCTGGGCAAGTCAGTTGTGGAATCATGAATATTTGAAAAATATGTTTTCTTAATCAATCCTAAAACTGCTCAACTGAGCAACCAATACATTCTATCTCGGACTTCGGCTCGGACTTTCTAATTTATTGATCAGAATGCATTTTGTCCTCAGCGAAATATAATTTTCGATGTTGGTGGACGCGTGATTGGCACATATTTGCCACAATACCCTTCTCGTTATTTTGATTATCGTGTTAATCGAACTGTATTAGGGTCGGACCCTACAGAGAAACGTTCTGAATGTGTTCAGTATTTAGTAACTATGGCGGCCGACCACAATTTGTTGATTCTGGGCATGTTCATGCCAGATCACAGCCCATGAGAATTATACACTAACATTAAGAAGGGAGCAAAGCACATAATCATAACGAGAAGGAGATACGGAAAATGATAAATGAAATGCAATTCCAGCGTCAAAAACTGTGGTTTTAGATTTTTTTAAAGAAAAATATTAACGTACAATAAACCGGCAAAGAATTATAAACTAATAAGAAGTCATTTTAACAAGAGTTAGCAACTTACTTCATCCAAACCAGCAGGAACGGTTCATTGTTGGGTAAATGGACCTTGAAACTGGAACTGGCATTGCCAATGAGATTTCACTCACCCCACGGGTAAATCAACCTGGCGTCACCATCACCATACTGTTACTTGACGAAATCATTTCTGCCCATAACCTTGAAACAATTTGCTGTGATGCAAATGTCTGTCGCCCTCTGTTTCTTGGGTTGTTTGAGTAAAATCATCCTCAACTTTTGTAAATATTGTTTTCTCCCATTGTACCTTTCTCCATACATTGTGAACTGTCAGCTTCTGTAATTAATTATCAGATTCACAGTTTGCATATTGCCAGACTAGGGATCAGCCCGTCTAGCACCAATCAGCAAATGTTCTGTACCCTAGAACAATGTTCTGTTATTGACTACGCAAATGGAGACATCACGTAATGTAACATGAATGGGATAACATGACCACAAAGGTAATAATCAGCCGAATGTCCAACGAACTATCAAGCACAAACACAGCTAAGTTGCATGTTATGAATCGTGCGTTCTGACCTTGGTAGTGAAAACATTTTCATAATCTTTGAGCCTTAGCTATTGTGCTTCAGCGCCATTAGTGTGGTTTTGGTCCAATTGATTTTACATTTCAGCGAATCACGGTAGACAAAGCAAAACTTCAAACCTTCAGCTTTGTTCTGTCAAAAATACCTCAGAGTTTTGTTATTTTGTTTAACTGAGTTTAGAGGGGGTAAGTCCCTTTCTCTTTTCTGAGGTTCAATCTTAGACTTCGATTTACGATCAGGTTAATGTCAGTTCCGAACACAGAGGCAATCTGGGTCGAGCTCAGGAACATGGAGGGGGAAATCACAATGTTGGGGGTTATTACAGGCCCCCCAACTGCCAGTGAGAGATAGCGGACCAGATAGGTAGTGAGATTTTGGATAGGTGCAAAAGTAACAGGGCTGTTGTGGTTGGGGAATTTAACTTCCCCTACGTTGACTGGGACTCACTTGGTGCTAGGGGCTTGAATGAGGCAGAGTTTGTACTGTGTAGCCAGGAAGGCCTCTTGATGCAGTATATAGATAGTCCAACGAGGGAAGGGGCAGTACTGGACCTCGCAATGGGCAATGAGCTTCGAAAGGTGGTTCAAGTGTCAGGAGGGGAAAGATTTGGGAGTAGTGGCCACAATCCCGCACGTTTAAGCGTACTTTTGGATAGGGATGAGCGTAACACTCGGGTTAAGGTGCTAAACTGGGGAAAGGCGTATTACGATAACATTAGACAGGAATTGAATAATTTGGATTGGTTGCGGCTGTTGATGGGTAAACAGCATCGGAATGTGGGAGCCTTTCAAGTGACAATTGATCAGGATTCAGGAAGTCACTTTCCTGAGAGAACGAAGGCTAAGTTTAGGGAGCCTTGGATAACGAGGAATATTGTGAACCTCGTCAAAAAGATGAAGGAGGCTTTTGTACGGTCTAGAAGTGTGGTGACAGTGGAAACTTTGAGGAGTATAAATAAAGTAGGAAGGTACTTAAGCAGACAATTAGGAGGGGTAGGGGGATCATGAAGAGTCCTTAAGGCAGATACGTCTTCTGGGCTGCATGGGACTTACCACAGAATACAGATGGCAGCAAGGGAGGAAATTGTTGGGGCCTTAACTGACATCTTTGCATCCGCATTGGCTGCAGGTGAGATCCCAGAGGACTGGAGAATATGTAGTGTGGTACCGCTGTTTAACAATGAAGCAGGGACAATCCTGGAAACTATAGGCTAGTGAGCCTCACATTGGTAGTACATAAATATTGAAGATAATACTCAGGGGCAGGATTTATACCATTTGGAAACAAATGGACTCATCAGCGATAGACAGCATAGTTTTGGGAAGGGGAGGTCGTGCCTCATTAACTTGATCGGGTCCTTTGAGGAGGAGACAAAGATGATTGATGAGGGGAGGTCGGTGGATGTTGTTTTCATGGGCTTCAGTAAAGCCTTTCACAAGGTGCCTCATGGCAGACTGGTACAAAAGGTGTAGTCACACGGGATCAGAGGTAAGATGGCAAGATGGACAAAGTACTGGGTCATTCACAGAAGCCAGAGAGTAACTGTAGAAGGGTGATTGTTTTCTGAATGGAAGTTTGTGACTAGCGATGTTCCAAAGGAATCTGTGCTGGGGCCTCTGTTGTTTGTAGTATACATAAACGATTTGGAGGAAAATGTAGCTGCTCTGAATAGTAGGATCGCCGATGACACCAAGTTTGGTGTAGTAGCATATGGTGTTGACGATTGTCTAAGGATACAGCAGGACATAGATAGGTTGGAGACTTAGGTAGAGAAGTGGCAAATGGAGTTTAATCCGGACAAATGTGAGGTAATGCAATTTGGTAGGTCTACCATATGGGGGAAATATACAGTAAATCACAAAGCTCTTAGGGATGCAGAAAGTCAGACAGATCTGGGCATACAGGTCCACAGACCTTTTGAAGTGGCAACACAAGTGGAGAAGTTAGTCAAAAAAGCGTACGGAATGCCTGCCTTCATTGGACAGCGCATCGAGGAGAATAACTGGCAAGTCATGCTACAGCTGGAGAGAACCTTGGTCAGGCCGCACTTGGAATATTGCGCACAGTTCTGGTGGCCACATTACTAGAAGGACGCAGAGGCTTTGGAGAGGGTGCAGAGGTTTATTAGGATATTGCCTGATCTAGAGAGTGTTAGCTCTGCGGAGAAGCTGAATAGACCCGGACTGTTGTCTCTTGAACAAGGAGGTTGAGAGGCGCCCTGATAGAGGTCTACAACATTATGAGGTGCATAGATAGAGTTGATGGGCAGGCGTTCTTTCCCAGGGTGGAGGTGTCAGTCACTAGGGTCACAGGTTTAAGGTCCGTGGGGCAAATGTTAGTAGAATGTGCGAGGCAGGTTTTTTACGCAGACGGTGGTGAGTGCCTGAAACGTGCTGCCAGGGAGATTGTGGAAGCAGGTACATTAACGGTATTCAAATGGCATCTCGAAAATACATGCATAGGATGGGTATAGAGGGAAACGGCACTAGGAAGCGCTAAGGGTTTTGGCCAAAGGTGTATCATGGCCGGTACAGCCGTGGAGGGCTGAAGGGCCTGTTCTTGTGCTGATTTGTTCTTTGTTCTTTGTCAACCGAACTTCTTCCCAGCAGTACATATAAAAAGTATCCTGATTGGGTTTGATAACCATAGGTGGGAGAAGACTGGTGTGGAATATCAAAACCTTCATTGACCTACTGGGCCGAAAGCAATGTTTCTGTGTTGAAGATTCTTTGTAAATTCTGTAATTCCCTGTAACCTATGATTTCAGACAGTATTAGTGAACTTCTAGAAATGGTGTGAATCACATAAGTGGAATAGACCTTTTTTCCACTCTTGTTACTTATCGAGGTTGTTAC
Organism: Scyliorhinus torazame; assembly: GCF_047496885.1. Taxonomy (NCBI): domain Eukaryota; kingdom Metazoa; phylum Chordata; class Chondrichthyes; order Carcharhiniformes; family Scyliorhinidae; genus Scyliorhinus; species Scyliorhinus torazame. Next base: position 310,833,078 of record NC_092713.1, on the reverse strand, counting down.
ATTCGCGTTTACAGGGTCCCACGATTTGTTGTAGTTTATCACACTAATAAGCTATATCTTGGAAGTATTTTTACTCCATTTCGGGTATATTGTGGAAAAACTTCGGGACAGCATCTACGTGGAAGGCAAGAGAAGAATCCATTGGGCAAGGTACGAAAATGTAATGCTCACCCATTACCCTTCTCGATGTTATGAGGGGATAAGGGCCTTCCAATCGCGTATGCTCGTACTTCAAATTGCAAAGCGTAAAGGGAAACTATCCAAATGCATTCAGGCATAAATGCCCCGAGGTCACCTTTGGAGCCGACCTTACAGCAAACACAAATGTGTAGCTTGTGGAATAACTCGCCTGCCGGCTTCCTTTCCCAGTTAACAGATGCCAGTTTCAGACACGTCGATGTGGTATCATGGAGCCTTTAATTTTTCATAATTTCTTTGGATGAACAACAATTGGCAGTTTCATGACATGATCGATCATTTCATTCTATAAGAGAGATCCACGGAAGGAAAGAGTTTCAATATTTCAACCGACAGAGACTGATTTACCAGAGATGGTCATTAATTTCACCTCGCCATAATGTTGTCATTTTGTTTTTGAATTTAACATTGGTCCTGAGTCATAGGCGGTGTGTAGGGCTTCAAAAACAGAAAATCGCTCTTAGCTGATTCGGGAGACAGACAAACCGAATAATGATGCGTTTCAGGGATGTGAATAATCTCTCCGGCCCCAGTATAATTTAAAGATTCTTTCAGTGTAGGTGTCAGATTAAAGGCATTATTAGAATCGTCCAGTCCATGGCAACAACTTGGGGAGTTGTAGACTTCAGGAGTATTTCTGTCCTGTTTACACTTGATGCCAATCAGCAAAATGATGATTATAAGAAATATAAAGGAAGTTGAACCCAAAATGACAATTAAATAAAGATTTATATCAGAGACATATTCAGGATTTGTAACTAAGTTGCTACTTTCGGAGAATATTTCAGTAACATTGCCCAAGATTGAAAAGTGGATTGTGGCCGTGCTGGAGAGACTCGGCTGTCCATTATCCTTCACCAAGATCACAAGGCTCTGGGTCGTAGAATCCTGCTCCAAAATTCCTCGGGCTGTTCTGATTTCTCCAGAGTGATGCCCCACGATGAGCAAACTGGGCTCTGTGGCTTTCAGCACCTGATAGAGGAGCCGTGCGTTCTGACCAGAATCAGCATCAGTTGCGATTATCTTGGTGACCAAGTACCCCTGGCCTGCTGACTGAGGCACAACCTCCACTCCTGCTGATCCGCTCTGTGCGGAAGGTGAAACAATTACTGGAGCGTTGTCATTCTGATCCAGGATGATCACATTCAATGTTGCGCTGCTGCTCAGAGGGGGAACGCCAGCGTCTCGGGCTCGGACTTGAATCTGGAAGTTTTTCACTCGCTCGTAGTCAAAGGAGCGCAGCGCGTAAATGGTCCCGTTCATCGAATTAAGATTCAGATAATTTGACAATGGTAACTCTTGAATCAGATTTTCTGTGAAAGAGTAAGTGATGTAGGAATTCTGACCCTGGTCAGGATCAAAAGCAGTCACTGCGAAAATAGAAGCACCGGGAGCGTTGTTCTCCGTCACATACACTGTGTCCATGGGTCGAGCAAACCTTGGGGCGTTATCGTTTATATCAGATACAGTAATCTGAATGGTTTTATTTGTTGAGCGCGGCGGAGACCCCGAGTCCCTGGCTACGATATCTATGTTGTACAGAGGAGTGGTTTCACGGTCCAACATGTCATTGGTTATCAATTTGTAATGACCACTCGAAGATGACTGAAGTTTAAAGGGAACGTTCTTCGGGATCTCGCAGTGCACTTGTCCGTTTATTCCAGAATCTCGATCGATTACATCAATCAGAGCTGTCACAGTCCCGGGAACAGCATCTTCACGGACGATGCCAGCAACGGACGTCAGTAATATCCCAGGGGCGTTATCATTGACATCAATAACCTTAACCAGAACTTTAGAACGTCCTGCAATTGCCGGTGAACCATTGTCGACAGCATGAATATCAAGTGAAAAATTGTCATCTTCCTCATAATCAATTATACCCTGAACACGAATCTCTCCTGTTCGAGCATCCAAACTAAACAATTCCTGCATTTTCTGTGAAACACGGTTACTGAAAAAATAAGTTACCTCCCCGTTCGAACCTTCGTCTGGATCAGTGGCATGGACTGAAACCACCAAGGAACCTCTTGGAGAGTTTTCAGTCAGGCTGACCTTGTAGATCTTGCTATCGAAAGCAGGTACATTGTCGTTGCTGTCCAGCACAGTGATGAGAATCCGAGCAGTCCCAGATCTGGGAGGACTCCCTCCGTCAGTGGCCGTCAGCATCAGCTGAAAGGACGACTGCCGTTCGCGGTCCAACGGTTTCTCCAATAACAATTCGACTATTTTAGTACCGTCTTCTGCAGTCTCCACTTTCAGACCGAAGTGCTCATTGGGGCTGATATTGTAAACACTGACTGCATTTGTCCCCATGTCTGGATCGAGAGCGCTCTCTAGCGGAAATCGAGAGACTGGCGCCATGGTTTCGGCCATTTGTAAGAGAATGAAACTCTCCGGGAAACTGGGTGAATTATCATTTATATCAACAATCTCCACTTCGCCGCGGTACATCTCCAAAGGTTCTTCCACAACAATCTGGAAAGAAAGGACACAAGCTGGCATCTGTCCACACAGCTGTTCCCTATCTATCCTTTCGCTCGCAAATAAAATGCCGGTTTCTAAATTCACCTCCAAACATTGCCTTTGACCAGCAGGAACCAGTCGGAATTTTCGAGCTGACAGCCTCCGAATGTTCAATCCCAAATCTTCGGCGACATCCCCAATAAATGCGCCAGACTCCATTTCTTCGCGAATAGAATAGTGAATCTTTCCGAAAACCAAGTCCGATACAAAAAGAAGGAAAATAACACCCAATGGTCTGAATTTTAAGGCGTTGGTTATCCGTGGCTCTGCCATTGCGGTTATATTTGGAGAGGCGCAAAAATAAACCGGTAGTTTATTCAGGGCAAGCGCTGCCCGATCGCATAATCCACAAAATACCTTAATATCAGAATACCGAGCGAATTCACAGAGACCTTTCCACAGAATGAATGCAGGCACCGATTGTCTTTCTGTTCCTGTTCTGGTTCTGTGCCGGAGGAGGAGCAATAGATCTCTGCTTGTATTTGAGATCCTCATTGGTCCGCAGCGACACAGCGAGTCAGCCCCTTGCATTACACTAGTTTTTCTTAAAGCTGCACAGCTCCTGATGCGAGGAACTCCAATCAGGATGATTATTTTAACAGTGTACAACCATAATACGCATAATCCGGTATTCATTTCATTCGGGGAACTTTCTTTTTAAAGTTCATCAATACTCCGTTCAGATGCAATCAAATTATAATGTCAAGTCTTTCCATTTATTTCATTTGCATGTAATCCGTGACAAAACAATTTGTCACGGCAGCATCAAGAAGCATTGTCCCACTTGTCACCAGATGATAACGTTTTGCAAAGAAACAAAATCCATATCTACATTGTATTAATGACAGTCTTCCCATAATTACTTCCAACCTATCATGGGTTTTCTAAATGCTTTCGTAAAGAACTTTGAAATGCTATTAGTGTCCCCGATCCAAATGCAGAAATTGACCAATCTTTTGAATCTCAGCATGTTTTGCTAACATCATTTTATGCTTATTTTGAAAACAGTTAACTTCTGAACAATAAAATTGTTGTTTTTGGAAATAGGCATCGACAAGAGATGTAAAGTATGTAATTCAATTTCGGATACACCATGTGCAGGTAATCTATAGCTGCAGTTAACCTCATAGAGGCACAACACTGAAAAAAGGAGCAGGAGGAGGCCATTCGGCCATTTATTCAGATCGTGGTTGGTCATCCAACTCAATAGTCTAATCCCACTCCCCAGCCCCCCCCCCCCCCCAATACCATTTAATCCCCTCCCCTAAGTGCTATATCTAACTGCTTCTTTAACATATGCAATATGTTGGCCTCAACAACTTTCTGTGATAACAAATTCCACAGGCCGACCACTCTCTGGGTAAATACATTTCTTCTCATCTCTGGCCTATATGGCCTATCGCGAATCCTCAACTCTGACCCCTGATTTTGGACGCACCCACCATCCTTGCTGCATCTACCTAGTCTAATTCTGTTAAATGTTTCAGGTTTCTATGAGATCCACCCACCCCCCACATTCTTCTCAGCTTCAGAAAATACAATCCTTACTGATTCAACCTCTCCTAATACATCAGCACCGCCATCCCAGGAATCATTCCGGGGTACATTCGCTGCACTCCTTGTAGAGAAAGAACATCCTTCCTCAGATCAGGAGACCACAATTGCACACAATATTTCTGGTGTGATCTCGCGAAGACCCTGCATAACTGCAGCAAGGTATCCCTGCTCCTGTACTCGAATCCTCTCGCTGTGAAAGCCAACATCCATTTGCCTTCTTTAACACCTGCTGTACGTGCATGCTTACCTTCAGCGATTGTTGTACGACGACACACAGGTGTCGTTCATGTCTCCATCTCTTAATGTATTGGTTTTCAGGTGATAGTCTGTCCTCTCCTTTTTGCTACCAAAATGTATAACCTCGCATTCCTCCAAATTATTCTTCACCTACCATTCATTTGACTGCTCACTCAACTTGTCCAAATAACACTGTAGGATCTCTGCATCCTCCTCACAGCTCACCCTCCAACCAATCTTGGTATCAGCTACAAATTTAGAGATATTACATGTTGTTCCCTCTTCTAAATCATTGATTTTATTGTGAATAGCTGAGGTCATAGCGCCGATTCCTGTGGTACCCCATTAGTCACTGCCTGCCAATACAAGAAACACCCGTTAATTTTTATTCTGTGTGTCCTGTCTGCCAACCACTTTTCTATCCATCTCAATACACGAACCTTTAACCCATGTGCTTTAAATTTGCACACTAATCTCGCATGCGGGACATTGTCAAACGCCTTCTGAAAGTCCAAATATACCTCATCCACTGGTCCCCCCCTCGTCAACTTTACTAGTTATATCATTGAAGAATTCCAGGAGATTTGTCAGGCATGACTTCCGCCTCATAAATCCATGCTGGCTCTGTCCAATCCTGCCATTATTTTCCAAGTTCTTTGCTATAAAATCCTACGAATGGATTCTAGAATTGTCTCACTACTGACGTCAGGCTTATTGGTCTTTAGTGCCCTGTTTTCTCTCTACCTCCCAGTTTACTCAGTGGAGTTTCATTATCTACCTTCCAATCTGAAGGAACTATTCCAGAGTCTATGGAATCCTGGAAGATGACCACCAAAGCATCCACTATGTCTCGAGCCACTTCCTTAAATACTCTATGATGTGGAGATGCCGGCGTTGGACTGGGGTGAGCACAGTACGACGTCTTACAACACCAGGTTAAAGTCCAACAGGTTTGTTTCGATGTCACTAGCTTTCGGAGCGCTGCTTCCTCAGGTGAATGAAGAGGTCTGTTCCAGAAACACATATATAGACAAATTCAAAGATGCCAAACAATGCTAGGAATGCGACCATTAGCAGGTGATTAAATCCTTACAGATCCAGAGATGGGGTAACCCCAGGTTAAAGAGGTGTGAATTGTGTCAAGCCAGGACAGTTGGTAGGATTTCGCAGGCCAGATGGTGGGGGATGAATGTAATGCGACATGAATCCCAGGTCCCGGTTGAGGCCGCACTCATGTGTGCGGAACTTGGCTATCAGTTTCTGCTCGGCGATTCTGCGTTGTGGCGGGTCCTTGGAGAACGCTTACTCGGAGATCAGAGGCTGAATGCCCTTGACTGCTGAAGTGTTCCCCGACTGGAAGGGAACATCCCTGCCTGGTGATTGTTGCGCAATGTCCATTCATTCGTTGTCGCAGCGTCTGCATGGTCTCGCCAATGTACCACACTTCGGGACATCCTTTCCTGCAGCGTATGAGGTAGACAACGTTGGCTGAGTCGCACGAGTATGTACCGCGTACCTGGTGGGTGGCGTTCTCACGTGTAATAGTGTTATCCTTGTCGATGATCTGGCACGTCTTGCAGAGATTGCCATGTTAAATACTCTAGTTCGGAGATTATCAGGCCCTGGGAGTTTATCAGACTTCAATCCCATCAATTACTCTGACACCATCTCTCTACTAATAGTGATCTCCTTCTGTTCCTCCTCTCACTAAACCCTGTTTTCCTCAACAGATCTGGTATCTGCTTTGTGCCATTTGTGAAGACAGAGCCAAAGTATGTGTTTAGTTTCATAGTTTCTTATCATAGGATGTATTGCGCAGAAGTAGGTCAACTGACCCATCGAGTCTGCACCGGCTCTTGCAAAAAGCACCCTATCCAAACCCAGACCTCCACCCTATCCCCATAACCCAGTAACCCCACCCAACACTAAAGACAATTTTGGACACTAAGGGCAATTTAGCATGGCCAATCCACCTAACCTGCACATCTTTGGACTGTGGGAGGAAGCCGGGGAACCCAGAGGAAACCCACGCACACACGGGGAGCATGTGCAGCCTCCGCACAGGCAGTGACCCAAGCCGGGAATCGAATCTGGGACCCTGGAGCTGTGAAGCAATTGTGCTAACCAAAATGCTACCGTGCTGCCCTTAGTTACTCAGTCAGTTATTTGACCCCTATTACGCATTCCCTTATTTCTGACTGTGAGGGACCTACATTTGTCTTCACCAATCTATTTCTCCTCACGTTCCTATAGAAACTTTTGCAGTCAGTTTTTATGATCGCTGCGAGTTTACTATCGTACTCGAATTTCCACTTCTTAATCGATCCCTTGATTCTTCTTTGCTGAAATATAATCTGCTCCCTATCCTCAGACCTTGGATTGGATTGTATTTGTTTATTGTCACGTGTACCGAGGTACAGTGAAAAGTATTTTCCTGCGAGCAGCTCAACAGATCATTAAGTACATGAGAAGAAAAGGGAATAAAAGAAAATACATAATAGGGTAAAAGATTATAACGAGTATAAATTAAGTAAACAGTGGATCTGTTTGGGAGAGCTCACAGAGAGTCGCCTCGCTCCGGCACCATCATTGTGTGACCTGTACTTTTTCTTGCTCAATTTGTATGCCTCTTCCTTGCATCAATTACTATCTCTAAGTTCCCTTGTTAGCCATGGTTTGGCCAACTTTCCCATTTTACTTTTGTGCAAAAAACAGAAATAAACAATTGTTGCAGTTCGCCCATGTGGTCCACTACCATCACTTTAAGTAACGTTTCCGAATCTATCATAAACAATTTGAACTTATACCATTGTAGTTTCCTTTATTAAGATTCAGGGCTCTAGTCTCAGAGTCAACTACTTCACTCTCCATCTTGATGAAACATTCTATCATATTATGCTTGCTCATCCGCAAGGGGTCTCACACAACTAGATTGCCAATAATTCCGTTCTCATTACACGGTACCCAGGATTGACTGTGCTCTCGTTGTTTGCTCAAGGTATTGATCCAGAAAACCATCTCGCATACACACCAGAAATTCCTCCTCTTTAGTATTGGGGCTAATTTAATTTGCCCAATGTATATGCAGATTAAATTCACCCATAATTACAGATGTTCCTTTAACGCATGTGCCTCTAACCTTATCGCTATTATAAACTGGAGGGGAATTAGAAAACTGAAGTACGAGAAAAAAATCAGTATTTGGAATAAATGGCACTGGATATGCAAAAAAAATATTTAAAAGGGTGCATGAATTATCGGCATACCTGTGCAAGTCAGGTGTGGAATCATGAACATTTGAAAAATATTATTTCTTAATCAATCTTCAAATGCTAATATAAGCAACCAATACATTTTATACAGCAGTTATGCTCGGACATTCTAATGAGAATGAGATACCACAAATGATTACGGAAGATGAAATGCCTGGGTCCAAAACTGTGGTTTTAGGTAAACAAAAAACGAAAAATATTAATTTGCATTAAACCGGCAAAGAACTCCAAATTAATAGAAAGTAATTTTAACGAGAGTTAGCAACTTATTTTATCCAAGCAGAAGAATCGGTTTTATTGTTGAGTAAGTGGACCTTGAAACTTGAGGTGGGATTCCCAATGAAATTTCAACCTTCATTCACCCTCCGGGAAATCAATCCGACTTCACGATCATTTTACTATTATGGCTGTCATTTCTGCTGAGAATCTTGATATTATTCGCTGTGATTAAAATGTCTGTCGGTCTCTGTTGCTTGGATGGTTTGGTTAAAATCACGCTCTGCATTGTGACTTTTGAATTCATTAATACTACTATGAATTTTGAACGTTCAGTTTCTATAATTACTCATCATTTTCACAGCTTGCATAATGCCAGTCGAGGGGCCAGACCGTCCAGCACCAACGAGCAAATGTTATCTACCGTGTGACAATGTTCATATATTGATGACTCAAATTGAAACATGAATGCGTTAACACCACCACAAACGTCATAATTAGGTGAATGTCCCACCAACTGTCAAGTATAATTACAGCTACGTTACAAGTTATGAATCGTGCGTTCTGATTAGTGGATTGTAAACATAGAACATACAGTGCGGAAGGAGGCCATTCAGCCCATCGAGTCTGCACCGATCCACTTAAGCCCTCATTTCCACCCCATCCCCGTAACCCAATAACCCCTCCTAACCTTTTTGGTCACTAAGGGCAATTTATCATGGCCAATCCACCTAACCTGCACGTCTTTGGACTGTGGGAGGAAACCGGAGCACCCGGAGGAAACCCACACAGACACGGGGAAAACGTGCAGACTCCGAACAGACAGTGACCCAGTGGGGAATCGAACCTGGGACCCTGGCGCTGTGAATCCACAGTGCTATCAACTTGTGCTACCGTGCTGCCCATTTTCATAATCCCTGAGTTTTATCTATTATTCAGCGCCATTAGTGTGGTTTGCTCCAGCGCATGCTGGGCAGAAATGCGCGGGCTGGACAGCAGAAGTTCAAACCCTCAGCTTTGTTCTGACAAAAATGTCTGAGAGTTTTGTTGGTATTTTTACATTTCCTTTGGAGGGGGTAAGTATCTTTCTCTTTTCTGAAGTTCATTCTTAGACCCCGATTTAGGATCTGGTTAATGTCAGTTCTAAACTACTTCCCAGCAGTCCATATAAAAAGTATGGTCATTGGGTTCTGTAACATCAAAACCTTCGTTGACATACTGGGCCGAAAGCAGTTTTGGACCCTGGTGCTGTGTTGTGCATTCTATGTCAATTATGTAATTCACCGTGGCATATGATTGCAGACAATATTAGCGTACTTATAGAAATGGTCTGAATCATTTCGGTCAAGTAGTCTTTTTCCCACGCTTACTTAATAATAATCCTTATTGTCACAAATAGGCTTACACTGCAATGGAGTTACTGTGAAAAGCCGCTAGTTGGCACATTCCCGCGTCTGTTCGGTTACACAGAGGGAGAATTCAGAATGTCCATTTCGCCGAACGAGCCCGTCTTTCGGGACTTGTGGGAGGAAACCAGAGCACTCGGGGAAACCCACGCAGACACGGGGAGAACCTGCAGACTCTGCACAGACAGTGACCCAAGTCGGGGACGAGCCTGGGACCCCGGTGCTGTGAAGCAACAGTGCTAACCACTGTGCTATCGTGCCACACTTCTTATCTAGGTTATTATATTCGAGGATCCGACAATATGTTATAGTATAGAACACGAATATGCTATATTTTGAAACAGGTTTTACCCCAATCTCGTCATTGTGAAATAGCTTCGGTACAGCATCAATGTGGAAGTCAGCACAAGAATCCATTGCGCAAGCTATGACATTTTAAAGCTCACCCGATTCGATTTTATGAGGGGATAAGATCCTTGCAATCACTTATGCTGGTATTTAAAATTTTAAGCCATGAAGAAAATTATCTAAATGCATCCAGGTAGCAATGCCCATAGGGCAATTTTACAGCGGATCGTACAACAAATTTAATTGTATAAACTCGTGGAATAACTCGCCTGACGGCTTCCCTTCCCAGTTAACAGATGCCAGTTTCGCACGCGTGTTGCTGTATCATGGAGCCTTTTATTTTTCACCATATCATTGGATGAAAAACATTTGACAGTTGAAGAACAAGAACGACTGTTTCATTCTATAATACAGATACTGGAAGTGAAATAGCTTCAGAGGCGGATTTGCCACAGCTGGCGTTTACTTTCATCCTGCCTCAATGTTGTCAATTCTTTTGAATTTAACATTGGTCCTGAGTCAAGGGCGCTGTGTAGGGCTTCAAAAACAGAAAATCGCTCTTAGCTGATTCGGGAGACAGACAAACTGAATAATGATGCGCGTCAGGGATGTGAATACTCTCTCCAGCCCCAGTATAATTTAAAGATTCTTTCAGTGTAGGTGTCAGATTGAAGGCATTATTAGAATCGCCCAGTCCATAGCAACAACTTGGGGAGTTGTAGTCTTCAGGAGTAGTTCTGTCCTGTTTACACTTGATGCCAATCAGCAAAATGATGATTATAAGAAATATAAAGGAAGTTGAACCCAAAATGACAATTAAATAAAGATTTAAATCAGAGACATATTCAGGAAATGTCTCTAAGTTACTGCTTTCGGTGACAATTTCAGTAACATTGCCCAAGATTGAAAAGTGGATTGTAGCCGTGCTGGAGAGACTCGGCTGTCCATTATCCTTCACCAATATCACAAGACTCTGAGTGGTAGAATCCTGCTCCAAAATTCCTCGAGCAGTTCTGATTTCTCCAGAGTTAAGCCCCACGATAAACAAGCTGGGATCAGTGGCTTTCAGCACCTGATAGAGGAGCCGTGCGTTCTGACCAGAATCAGCATCAGTTGCGATTATCTTTGTGACCAAGTATCCCTGGCCCGCTGACTGAGGCACATCCTCCACTCCTGCTGATTCGCTCTGTGCTGAAGGTGACACAATTACTGGAGCGTTGTCATTTTGATCCAGGATGATCACATTCAATGTTGCGCTGCTGCTCAAAGGGGGAACGCCAGCGTCTCGGGCTTGGACTTGAATCTGGAAGCTTTTCACTCGCTCGTAGTCAAAAGAACGCAGCGCGTAAAAGGTACCGTTCATCGAATTAAGGTTGAGGTAATTTGACAATGGTAAATCTTGAATCAGGTTGTCTATGAAAGAGTAAGTGACGTCGGAATTCTGACCCTTGTCAGAATCGAAAGCAGTCACTGCGAAAATAGAAGCACCGGAAGCGTTGTTCTCCATCAAATACACAGTGTCCATGGGTCGAGCAAACCTTGGGGCGTTATCGTTTATATCAGATACCGTTATCTGAATAGTCTTAATTGTTGAGAGCGGAGGAGACCCCGAGTCCCTGGCTAAAATAGCTATGTTGTACAGAGGGGTGGTTTCACGGTCCAACGAGTTACTGGTTATCAATTTGTAATGACCACTCGAAGATGTTTGAAGTTTAAAGGGAACGTTCTTTGGGATCTCGCAGTGGACTTCTCCGTTTCTTCCCGAATCTCGATCGATTACATTGATCAGAGCTGTCACAGTCCCGGGAGCAGCATCTTCAGGAACCATGCCAGCTATGGACGTCAGTAATATCACAGGTGCGTTATCGTTCACATCGATTACCTTAACCAGAACTTTAGAATGTCCTGCAATTGCCGGTGAGCCATTGTCTACAGCTTGAACATCAAGTGAGTAATTGTCACCTTCTTCATAATCAATTATGCCCTGAACACGAATCTCTCCTGTTCGAGGATCCAAACTAAACAGTTCCTGCATTTTCTGTGAAACACGGTTACTGAAAGAATAAGTTACCTCTGCGTTCGAACCTTCGTCTGGATCAGTGGCATGGACTGAAACCACCAAGGTACCTCTGGGTGCGTTTTCTATCAGGCTAACCTTGTAGTTCTCGCGACCGAAAGCAGGGGCATTATCGTTGCTGTCCATCACAGTGATGAGAACCCGAGCAGTCCCAGATCTGGGCGGATTCCCTCCGTCAGTGGCCGTCAGCATCAGCTGAAAGGATGACTGCCGTTCGCGATCCAACGGTTTCTCCAGCAGCAACTGGACAATTTTAGTACCGTCCTCTCCAATTTGTACCTTTAGACCGAAGTGCTCATTGGGGCTAATATTGTAAACAGAGACTGCATTTGTCCCTACGTCTGGATCGAGAGCGCTCTCTAGCGGAAAGCGAGAGCCTGGCGCCATGGATTCGGCCATTTGTAAGAGAATGACACTCTCCGGGAAACTGGGTGAATTATCATTTATATCAAGAATCTCCACTTCACCGCGGTACATCTCCAAAGGTTCTTCCACGACAATCTCGAAAGTAAGGACACAAGCAGGCATCAGCCCACACAGCTGTTCTCTATCTATCTCGTTCGCAAATAAAATGCCGGTTTCTGAATTTACCTCCAAACATTGCCTTTGATCAGCAGGGGCCAGTCGGAATTTTCGAGCTGACAGCCACCGAATGTTCAATCCCAAATCTTCCGCGACGTTCCCAATAAACGCGCCAGACTCCATTTCTTCGCGAATAGAATAGTGAATCTTTGCGAAAACCAGATCCGATACAAAAAGAAGGAAAATAATATCCAACGGTCTGAATTTTAAGACGTTGCTTATCCGTGGCTCTGCCATTGCCGGTTATATTTGGAGAGGCGGAATAATAACCCGTTCGTCTATTGAGGTCAAGCGCTGCCCGATCGCATAATCCACAAAATACCTCAATAACAGAATGCCGAGCGAATTCACAGAGACCTTTCCACAAAATGAACGCCGGCACGATTGTCTTTCTGATCCTGTTCTGGTTCTGTACCGGAGGAGGAGCAATAGATCTCTGCTTGTATTTGAGATCCTCATTGGTCCTCAGCGACACAGCGAGTCCCTCCCTCTCATTACAGCAGTTTTTCTTAAAGCTGCACAGCTCCTGATACGAAGGCCTTGAATCAGGACGATTCGTTTAACAGTGTACAACCATAATTGACACACGCCGGCAACCTTTCTTTTTAAACGCCATCTCTGCTCCATTCAAATGTAATTACATTATAATGTCAAATCTTTCCATTTCAGTTCCTTTGCATGTAATCTCTGAGAAAACAATTTTCAATATCGGTCACGGCAGCATCATAAACATTGTTCCACTTATCACCAGATGAGATTTTGCGACGGAAAATGTTCCATATCGGTATGGTATTAAAGACAGTCCTCTGTTAATTACTTTAAATCTATGTTGGTATTTCCAGCTGCTGTCGTAAAGAACTTTGAAATGCTATCAGTGTCCTCTCTCCAAATGCAGAAATTGAGCAATGATTTGAATCTCAGCTTATTTATTTTTGATCACAGCATTTTATGCTTATTTTCAAAACAGTTAACCTCTGCCCAATAGAAAGGATGTCTTTGGTAACAGAAATCGACAATATATGTCAAGTATGCAATTTAATTTCGGATACTCCATGTACTGCCAGCTTGTAGCAACAGCTAACCTCATAGAAACATAACGTAGAAAATAGGAGCAGGAGGAGTCCATTCGGCCCTTCGAGCCTGCTCTGCCATTCATTCTGATCATGCCCGATCACCCAACACAACAGCATAATCCCACTCCCCCCCCCCCCCATATCCTTTGATCCCCTTCACCCCAAATGCAATATATAATCTTGACTCTTTCTGTGGTAACAAATTCCACAGAGGACAACTCTCTGGATGAATACATTTCTTCTAATATCTGTCCTAAATGGTCTATCCCATATCCTCAGACTGTGTCCCTGGTTCTGGGGACTCCAACAATCGGGAACATCCTTGCTGCGTCTACCATGTCTAGTCCTGTTAGAATTTGATGTTTTTCTATGAGATCCTCCCTCCTGTTCTGAAATCCAGCGAATACAATCCTAACCAATTTAATGTCCACTCATACGTCAGACCTGCCATCCTAGGAATCTGTCTGGTAAATATTTGCTGCACTACCTCTAGAGCAAGAACATCATTCCGCATATAAGGAGACGAAAACTGCACACAATATTCCGGATGTGGTCTCACCAAGGCCCTGTATAATTTCAGCAAGACATCCCTGCTCCTGTATTTGAATCATTTCGCTATAAAGGCCAAGATACTATTTGCCCCCTTTACCGCCTGCTGTCCCTGCATGCTTATGTTCAGTGACTAGTGTACGAGGATGCCCAGGTCTCGTTGCAAATTTCCCTCTACTACTTTATGGCCATTCCTAAAATAGTCTGCCTTCTCGTTTTTGCTACCAAAGTGGAAAACAAAGCATTTCTCAAAACTACACTGCATCTGCCATTCATTTCCCCCCTCACTCAATTTGTCCAAATCACACTGAAGGATTTCTGTATCCTCCTCACAGCACACCCTCCCAACCAACTTGATATCATCTGTAAATTTGGAGATATTACATTTTGGTCCCAAATCTAAATCATTAATATATATTGTAAATGGCTGGGATCCTAGCACCGATCTCTGTGGCGCCCCACTAGTCACTGCCTGCCAGGACAAAAAAGACCCGTTAATTTCTACTCTCTGTTTCCTGTCTGCAAACCAGTTTTCGATCCATTTCAATACACTATCCCTAATCCCATGTGCTTCAATTGTACACACCAAACTCTTATGCGGGACTTTGTCCAAAAAACCTTCTGAAAGGCTACATATACCACATCCCACTTCCTCACCTTGTCAACTCTACTAGTTACATCCTCGAAGAATTCCAGTAGATTTGTCAAGCATGATTTCCCCTTCATAAATCCATGCTGTCTCTGTCCAATCCGGTCATTATGTTCTAAGTCCTGTGGTATAAAACCATTGAGAATGGAATCTAGAATTTGCCCACTACTGACGTCAGCCCTGCTGGTCTGTAATTCCCTGTTTTCTCTCTAGCCATCGTTTTACATAATGGAGTTACATTACCCACCCATACTCTGCAGGAACCTTTCCAGAGTCAATAGAATCCTGGAAGATGACCACCAATGCATCCATTATTTCTATAGCCACTTCCTTACGTACTCTAGGACGTAGATTATCAGGTGCTGAGGATTTATCAGCCTTCAATCCCATCAATTTCGCCAACATCGTTTATTTACTAATATTGATCTCGTTCAGTGCCCCCCCCCCCCGCCCCCCCCCCCCCTTACTAAACCCTGTGTTTCCCAACATTTCTGTTATCTGATCTGTGTCCTCATTTGTGAAAGCCGAACCAAAGTATGTGTTTAGTTGTTCAGCAGTTCTTTGTCCCCTGTTATACATTCCCCTGTATTTGACTGTAAGGGAGCTACATTTGACTTCACCAAACTTTCTCTCTGCATGCACCTATAGAAACATTCACATTCACTTTTTAAGATCCCTGCAAGCTTACTCTCACACTCTACTTTCCCCTTCTTATTAAATATCTTGGTCCTTCTTTGCTCAATTCTAAACTGTTCCCAATCCTCAGACCTGTTGTTTTTCTTGGCTAATATGTGTGCTTCTTCCTTGGATCGAATTCTGTCCCTAATTTCCCTTATTATCCATGGATTGGCCATCTTTCCCATTTTACTTTTGTGCCAGAGAGGAAGAAACAATTTTTGCAGTTCCCCCATGCACTCCTTGAGGGTTTGCCATTGCCTATCCACTGGTATCCCTTTAAGTAAAGTTTCCAATCTATCCAAGCCAACTTACGCCTCATACCATCGCAGTCTCAGAATCAACTACTTCATTTCCATCTTGATTAAAAATTCTATCATGCTATCGTCGTTTTTCCCAAGCGGTCTCACACAACTACATTACCAATGATTCATTTCTCATTACACAGTAGTACATAGTCTAGGATTGTCTGCTCTCTACTAGGTTGCTCAACATATTAGGCCCGAAATCCATCTCGCATACATTCCAGGAATTCCTTCTCATGCTGTTGGGGCTAATTTGATTTGCTCAATCTATATGCAGATTCAACTCAGCCATGCTTACAGATGTTCCTTTACCGCATGTGTCTCTAACCTTATCACGATTATGAACACGAGGGGAACTAGAAACTGAAATACTAGAGAAAAAGAAATATTTGGCATGAATGGAAATCTATAAGCAAAAAACCCCAAAAAGGCACAGGAATCATCGCTAAAACTAATAAAGTCAAGTGTGGAATCAAGAATATTTGAAAAAAAAAATTTTTTCATCAATCAAAAATGTGCAGATTAGGCGGAATGACCATGCTAAATTGTCCCTTACTGTCCTAAAGGTTAGGTGCGATTACTGGATTATTGGGATAGGGCGGAGTTGTGGGTTTAAGTAGGGTGCTCTTTCAGAGGGTCAGTGCAGAATCGATGGGCCAAATGGCCTCTTTCTGCACTGTGTATTCTATGATTCTATGCTTCTGTCTTCAAATGCTGATCAAAGCAAACAATACATTTTATCTGTCCAAACAATTCTGGTCAATTGCCATCCACCACCACTCTCCTCCGCTTGGCTGAACTCGTTCTATCTCTCAACAAATTCTCCTTTTACTCATCCCATTTTCCCAAAATCAAAGGTGTAGCAATGGGTACCCACATGGGTCCTAGCTACGCTTGCCTTTTTATGGGGTATGTGGAACATTCCTTGTTCCAGGCCTACCCGGGTCCCCATTGATGACTATTTTGGTGCCACTTCATGCGCTCGTCCTGACCTGCAAAAAATCATCAACTTCGCTTCCAGTTTCCACCCCTCCATCACTTTCACCTGCTCCATCTCAGACACTTCCCTTCCCTTCCTTGATCTTTGTGTCTCCATTTCCGGCAATAGACTATCTACTAATATCCACCAGAAGCCCATTGACTCCCACAGCTATCTGGACTACAGCTCTTCGCACCCTGCACCTTGTAAGGACTCCAATCCTTTCTCTCAGCTCCTTTGCCTCCGTCGCATCTGTTCCGATGATGCCACTGTCCACAATGGTGTTTCGAAAATGTGTTCCTCCTTCCTCAACCGTTATTTCCCACCTACAGTTGTTGACAGGGCCTTCAACAGTGTGTGGTCCATCACCCGCGCCACTATCCTCGCCCCTTCCCCTCCCTCCCAGGACAAGGATAGAATCCCCCTCGTTCTTACATTTCACCCCACCAGCCTCTGTTTGCAAAGCATAATCCTCTGCCATTTCCGCCAACTCCAGCGTGATGCCAGCACCAAACACATTTACCCTTCACTCCCTCTGTCAGCATTCCGCAGAGACCGCTCCCTCCGCGTTAATCTAGTCCACTCCTCCACCATACCCAACACCTCTCCCATCACCCATGGCACCTTCCCATGCAATCGCAGAAGGTGTAACACCTGCCCCTTTACCTCTTCCATGCTTAACATCCCAGGCGCAAAACATTAATTCCAGGTTAAGCAGCATTTCACTTCCACCTCTTTCAATCTGGCCCATTGCATTCGCTGTTCCCAATGTGCTCTCCTCTATATAGGAGAGACCAAACGCAGACTGGATGTTTGCTTTGCTGAGCGTCTGTGGGCTGTGAGCTTTCAGGACCCTGACCTTCCCGTTGCTTGCCATTTTAACACAAGACCCTGCTCCCATGCCCACATGTCGGTCCTTAGCCTGCTGCAATGTTCCAGTGAGGCTCAACGCAAACTGGAGGAACAACATCTCATCTTCCGGTTAGGCACGCTACAGCCTTTCAGTCTGAACATCGAATTCAACTATTTCTACCCCCACCTCGACCAATTTGTTTTCATTCCATTTCATTTTAACTGGCTTTTACCATTTCTTTCTTTCTTGTCTTTCTTTATATATATTTAACCCCCCCCCCCCCCCATCTTATCCACCTTATCTTTCCTTTCCTCCTCCTTACTTCTCCTTCCCCAGATCTACACCTGTCACAGTTTACTCTCTGATGTTAGTTTCTCTGCTGTTTGGCCTTTCACGCCTTTTGTTCTCTCTGGGGACTGCCATTAGCACTCTTTCCCCGGGTTCCTGCGGCTATCAGCACCCCTTTCTCTGGGTTTCTGTGGCTATGAGTCATCTTTAATTTTCACTCCACAGTATGAACATTTCCCACTCTCTCTGTCTAATAGCTTTGACAAAGGGTCATCTGGACTCGAAAGGTTAGGTCTTTTCTCTCCCTTCAGATGCTGCCAGACCTGCTGAGATTTTCCAGCATTTTCTCTTTGGTTTCAGATTCCAGCGTCCGCAGTAATTTGCTTTTAATACATTTTATCTTGCAGTTATGCTCTGACAGTCTAACGAATTGCTCAGAAAGCATTTTATCCTCGTGAAATTTGCGCAATATTTGATAGGCAAATATTTCCCACATTTCCCTTCTCGTTATTTTGATTATATGTTAATCAAATTGTGTTAGGTCGGTCAGAGCCTACATTTGATTTTTACAGAGGAATTTTCTGAATGTGTTCAGTATTTAGTAACTATTGCTGCCAACTATAATTTGTAGGTTCTGAATATGTTTATGCCTAATCACAGCCCATGAGAATCACACACTAGCATTAAAGAGGTCGCAAAGCGCATGAACATAACGTGAATGAGGTACCAAAAATGATTGTGGAAGGTGCAATTCCTGGGTCCAAAACTGTGGTTTCAGGTAAAATATAAAAATATTAATTTACATTAAACTGGCAAAGAACTGTAAACTAATATGAGGTCATTTTAACCAGAGTTAGCAACTTATTTCATCCAGAACAGCAGAATAGGTTTTATTATTGGGTAAGTGGAACTTTAAAACTGGAGGTACAATTCTCAATGAAATTTCAACCTTCAGCTACCCTCCGGGTAAATCAACCCTGTTTCACGACCATGTTACTGTCACTTGATGGAAATAATTTCTGCTGAGAGTCTTGATATTAGTCGCTGTGATTAAAATGTCTGTCGTCCTCTGTTACTTGGGTGTTATGACTAAAATCACCATCTGATTTTGTGTATTTTGTTTTCTTTCAGGCTACCTTCTCCATGTACAGTGACCGTTCAGCTTCTGTAATCACTCATCAATTTCATAGTTTGCATTATGCCACTCTAGGGACCAGCCCATCTAGCACCAATCAGCAAATATTCAGTATGCTTGCACAATGTTCATATATTGCCGACTCAGATAGAGACACCAAGCTATTTAACATGAATGCGTTAACGCCACCACAACGATAATAAACCGATGAATGTCGCACCAACTGTCATGTACAAATACAGCTATGTTACAATCGTGCGTTCTGACCAGTGGATTGTAAACATTTTCATAATCTCTGAACATTAGCTCCTCTGTTTCAATCACATTTGCATTGTTTTGGTCCAACTGTGGGCAGCAAATCGTGGGCTGGACAGTAAAATCTCAAACACTCAGCTTTGTTCTGACACAAATACCTCAGGGAATTGTTTTATTAATAATCTTTTGGAGGGGACAAGTCTGTTTCTCTTTGCCCAACACTCAAATAGCTCGACACCATCCAGGACAAAGCAGCCCGCTTGATTGCTCCCCCTTCCACAAACATTCAAAACCTCCACTACCGACGAACAGTGGCATACCGTGTATACCATCTATAAGATGCACTCAGTAACTCACCAAGGTTTCTACGACGACGCCTTCCAATCCCACCACAACTACCATCTAGGACAATAGGAGCAGATGCCTGGGAAGCCCACCGCCTGGAGGGTCCCCTCCAAGTCACTCACCAACCTGACCTGGAAATATATCGTCGTTCTTTGGCTGTAACTGGGTAAAGATCCTGGAACTCCTTCTCTACTAACACTGTGGATGTATCTACACCTGAGGGACTGCAGCGGTTCAAGAAAGCAACTCACCACTACCTTCTGAAGGGCAAGTCCGAATGGGCAATAAATGCTGGCCTAACCAGCAACGCCCACATTCCGGAAATGATTTTTAAAAATTAGTATCAGGAAAATGTCAGTTCTAAATGTCAGTTCTAAGACCGCCCAGCACTACTTTTGAAAAATTATGCAGATTTGTTTTGATAACTAAAGACGGGGGAGGCTGATATGGAGCTTTAAAATCTTCATTGACCTACCGGGCCAGAAGCAATTTTTAAAGTAAAACTACTTTGAAAGTAGTTTTATGCCAATTTTGCGCCATTGTGAAATAACTTCAGGGGAGCATCTATGTGGAAGTCACCATAAGAAGCCATTGAGCAAGCTATGAAATGTAAAGCTCACCCATTACTGTTTTCGATGTAATGAGGGTAAGGTCCTTCCAATCGCTTGTGTTGGTATTTAAAATCGCAAACCGTGAAGGAAAACTATCTGAATACATTCAGGTATCAATGAGGTCAATTTTGGAGCGGACCTCAACAACAAACTTAATTGTGTAGCTCGTGGAATAACTCGCCTGCCGGCTTCCATTCCCAGTTAACAGAGCCCAGTTTCACATGCGCGTTGCTGTAGTATCATGGAGCCTTTTATTTTTCACCATATCTTTTGATGAACAACACTTGACAGTTGCAGGACAATGACGATTCTTTCATTCCATAATAGCGATCATCAGAAGGGAAATAGTTTCAGTAATTCAACCGGCAGAGACGGATTTAACAGAGATGGCCATTATATTCACCCTGTCTCAATGTTGTCAATTCTTTACAATTTAACATTGGTCCTGAGACATCGGCGGTGTGTAGGGCTTCAAAAACAGAAAATCGCTCTGAGCCGATTCGGGAGACAGACAAACTGAATATTGATGCGAGTCAGGGATAATCTCTCCAGCCCCAGTATAATGGAAAGATTCTTTCAGTGTTGGTCTCGGATCAAAGGCATTATTAGAATCGTCCAGTCCATAGCAACAACTTGGGGAGTTGTAGACTTCAGGTGAATTTCTGTCCTGTTTACACTTGATGCCAATCAGCAAAATGATGGTTACAAGAAATATAAAGGAAGTTGAACCTAAAATGACAATTAAATAAAGATTTATATCAGAGACATATTCAGTATTTATCACTAAGTTCCTGCTTTCGGAGAAGATTTCAGTAACATTGCCAAAGATTGGAAAGTGGATTGTAGCCGTGCTGGTGAGACTCGGCTGTCCATTATCCATCACCAAGATCACAAGGCTCTGAGTGGTAGAATCCTGCTCCAAAATTTCTCGGGCTGTTCTGATTTCTCCAGAATGAAGCCCCACGATGAACAAACTGGGATCAGTGGCTTTCAGCACCTGATATAGGAGCCGTGCGTTCTGACCAGAATCAGCATCAGTTGCGATTATCTTGGTGACCAAGTACCCCTGGCCCACCGACTGTGGCACAGCCTCCACTCCTGGTGATCCGCTCTGCGTTGAAGGTGACACAATTACTGGAGCGTTGTCATTCTGATCCAGGATGACCACATTCAATGTTGCGCTGCTGCTCAGAGGGGGAACGCCAGCGTCCCGGGCTTGGATTTGAATCTGGAAGTTTTTCACTCGCTCGTAGTCAAAAGAGCGCAGCGAGTAAAAGGTCCCGTTCATCGAATTAAGATTGAGATAATTTGACAATAGTAAATCGTGAACCAGGTTGTCTGTGAAAGAATAAGTGATGTGGGAATTCTGATCCTGGTCAGGATCGAAAGCAGTCACTGCGAAAATAGAAGCACCGGGAGCGTTGTTCTCCATCACATACACTGTGTCCATGGGTCGAGCAAACCTTGGGGCGTTGTCGTTTATATCAGTTACCGTTATCTGAATGGTTTTATTTGTTGATAGCGGCGGAGATCCCGAGTCCCTGGCTAAAATAGCTATGCTGTACAGAGGGGTGGTTTCACGGTCCAACATGTCACTGGTTATCATTTTGTAATGCCCACTCGAAGTTGTTTGAAGTTTAAAGGGGACGTTCTTAGGGATTTCGCAGTGCACCTGTCCGTTTTTTCCAGAATCTCGATCGATTACATTGATCAGAGCTGTCACAGTCCCGGGAGCAGCATCTTCTGGGATCCTGCTAGCAACTGACTTCAGTAATATCTCAGGGGCGTTGTCATTGACATCAATTACCTTGACCAGAACTTTAGAATGTCCTCCAATTGCCGGTGAACCATTGTCTACAGCTTGAACATCAAGTGAATAATTGTCATCTTCCTCATAATCAATTGTGCCCTGAACACTAATCTCTCCTGTCCGAGGATCCAATCTAAACAGTTCCTGTATTTTCAGTGAAACACGGTTACTGAGAGAATAAGTTAGTTCCGCGTTCGAGCCTTCGTCTGCATCAGTGGCATGGACTGAAACCACCAAGGTACCTCTGGGTGAGTTTTCTATCAGGCTGACCTTGTAGACGTTTCTATCGAACGCAGGTGCATTGTCGTTGATATCCAGCACAGTGATGAGAATCCGAGCCGTCCCAGATTTTCGAGGGCTCCCTCCGTCAGTGGCGGTCAGCATCAGCTGAAAGGATGACAACCACTCGCGGTCCAACGGTTTCTCCAGCAGCAACTGGACAATTTTAGTACCGTCTTCTACAGTCTCCACTTTTAGGCCGAAGTGCTCATTGGGGCTGATATTATAAACAGTGACTGCATTTGTCCCCACGTCTGCATCGAGAGCGCTCTCTAGCGGAAACCGAGAGCGTGGCGCCATGGATTCGGCCATCTGTAAGAGAATGACACTCTCCGGGAAAGTGGGCGAATTATCATTTATATCAAGAATCTCCACTTCACCGCGGTACATCTCCAAAGGTTCTTCCACGAAAATCTCGAAAGAAAGAACACAAGCTGGCATCTGCCCACACAGCTGTTCCCTATCTATCCTCTCGTTCATAAATAAAATGCCGGTTTCTAAATTCACCTCCAAACAGTGCCTTTTATCAGCGGGAGCCAGTCGGAATTTTCGAGCTGACAGCCTCCGAATGTCCAATCCCAAATCTTCGGCGACATTCCCAACAAATGCGCCAGACTCCATTTCTTCGCGAATCGAATAGTGAATCTTTCCGAAAGCCAGATCGGATACAAAAAGAAGGAAAATAATATCAAATGGTCTGAATTTTAAGGCGTTGGTTATCCGTGGCTCTGCCATTGCCGGTTATACTTGGAGACGCGCACAAATAAACCGTTAGTCTATCCAGGTCAAGCACTGCCCGATCGCAAAATCCACAAAATTTCTTAATATCAGAATACCGAGCGAATTCACAGAGACCTTTCCACAAAATGAACGCAGGCAACGATTGTCTTTCTGTTCCTGTCTGGTTCTGTGCCGGAGGAGGAGCAATAGATCTCCTCTTGCATCTGAGATTCTCATTGATCCGCAGCGACACAGCGAGTCCCTCCCTCTCATTACACCAGTTTTTTCTTAAAGCTGCATTGCTCCTGATTTTGAGGGCCTTCAATCAGGATGATTCTTTTAACAGCGTACAACCATAATTCGCACACGCCGGCAATATTTCTTTTTAAATGTCATCTCTGCTCCATTCAATTGCAATTATATTATAAACTCAAATCTTTTTCATTGTTCCACTTATCACGAGATGATATTTTGCGGAGGAAAATGTTCCCTTTTCTGCATTGTATAAATGACAGTCCTCTGTTAATTACTTTCAATCTATGTTGATCTTTCCAACTGTTTTCTTAAAGAACTTTGCAATGCTATCAGTATCCTCTATCCAAATGCAGAAATTGAGCAATGATTTGAACCTCCGTTTATTTATTTTTGATCACAGCGTTTTATGTTATTTTCAAAACAGTCAAATTCTGAACAATTAAAAGCATGTTTTTGGAAACAGACATCGGCAAGAGATGTCAAGTCTGAAATTTAATTTTGGATACTCCATGTATAACTAGTTTATAGCTGCAGCGAACCTCATAGACATATAACAGAAAATAGAAGCAGAATGAGTCCATTCGGCCCTTTGAGCCCGCTCCGCCATTCATTCTGATCATGGCTGATCATCCAACTCAATAGCGCAATCCCATCTTCACCCCAAACCCTTTGATTCCCTTCACTCTAAGTGCTGTATATAACTGCTTCTTGAACTCATCCAATGTGTTGACCTCAACTGCTGCCTGTGGTAACAAATTCCACAAGCCGACAACTCTCTGGGTGAATAGATTCCTTCTCATCTCTGTCCTAAATTGTCTGCTGCGTATCCTCAGATTTTGACCCCTGATTCTGGACACAACAACCATAGGGAGCATCCTTCCTGCATCTACCCTGAATAGTTCTATTCAGAAGTTTAGGCTTTTCTATGAGATCCTCACTCATTTTCAGAACTCCAGTGAATACAGTCCTAACCGATTCAATATCTGCTCATACATCAGTCCCGCCATCCCAGGAATCAGTCTGGTAAACCTTCTCTGCACTCCCTCTAGAGCAAGAACATCCTTTCTCAGATAAGGAGACCAAAACTGCAAATAATATTCCAGGTGTGGTCTCACCAAAGACCTGTATAATTGCAGCAAGACATCTCTGCTCCTGTAAGCGAATCCTCCCGCTATCAAGGCCAACATACCATTTGCCTTATTTACTGCCTGCTGTACCTGCACGCTTACCTTCAGTGACTGGTGTACGAGGACACCCAGATCTCGTTGCACGTTTCTCTCTACTACGTCATGGCCATTCAGGTAATAGTCTGCCTTCTCGTTTTTGCCACCAAAGTGGATAACGTCACATTTCTCCAAATTACACTGCATCTGCCATTCATTTGCCTACTCACTCAACTTGTCCAAATCACACTGAAGGATCTCTGCATCCTCCTCATAGCTCACCCTCCCACCCAACTTTGCCTCATCTGCAAATTTGGAGATATTACATTTTGTTTCCTTATCTAAATCGTTAATATATATTGTGAATAGCTGGGGTCCTAACACCGATCCCTGTCGCACCACACTTGTCACTGCCTGCCAATACAAGAAACAGCCGTTCATTCCTATTCTTTATTTACTGTCTGCCAACCAATTTTCTGCACATCTCAATACACTACCCATAATTTCATGCACTTTAACTTTGCACACTAATTTCGAATGCGAGGATTTGTTAAAAACCTTCTGAAAGTCTAAATATAACACATTCACTGGCTCCCCCTCGTCAACTCTACGGGTTACATCTTCGAATAGTTCCAGTAGATTGTCAGGCATGATTTGCCCTTCATAAATCCATGCTGGCTCTGTCGATCCTGCCATTATTTTCTAGGTTCTCTGCTTTAAACCTTTGATAATGGATTCTAGAATGTTCCCACTGCTGTCGTCTGGCTTACTGGTCAAGTCCCTGTTATTTTTCTCTGGCTCCGATTTTAGGTAGTTGAGTTATATTAGGTACCTTCCAATCTGCAGGAACTGTTCCAGAGTCTATAGAATCCTGGAAGATGGACACCAATGCAACCACTATTTCTAGAGCCACTTCCCTTGGGGCGGCAGGGTAGCACAGTGGTTAGCACGGTTGCTTCACAGCGCCAGGGTCACAGGTTCGATTTCCGGCTTGGGGCACTGTCTAGGCGGAGTCTGCACCCTCTCCCCGTGTCTGTATGAGTATCCTCTTGGTGCTCCGGTTTCCTACCACCAGTCCTGAAATTTGTGCTGTTCGTTGAATAGAACATTCTGTATTCTCCCTCAGTGCAACCGAAGAGTGTGGCGGCTAGGGGATTTTCACAGTAACTTCATTGCAGTGTTAATGGAAGTTTACTTGTGACAATAATAAAGCTCATTATTATTATTATGTACTCTAAGGTGTAGATTATCAGGCGCTGGGGATTTATCAGCCTTCAATCCCATCAATTGTACCAACAACATCTCCAGGAATATTGATCTCCTTCAGTTTCTCCGTCTCACTAAAACCTGTGTTCCCCAATCTTTCTGGCATTAGATTTGTGTTTCTTATTTGTGAAGGCAGAACCAAAATATGTGTTTAGTTGCTCAGCCATTTCTTTACCCTATTATACATTCCCCCGTTTCTGACTGGAAGGGACCTACATTTGTCTTCACCAATCTTTTCATCTTCAGGTACCTCTGTAGATACTATTGGAGTCATTTTGTGAGGTCCTTGCAAGTTTACTCTCGTACTCTATTTTCACCTTCTTAATCAATCCCTTGGTCCTTCTTTGCTGAACTCTAAACTCTCCCCATTTCTCAGACCTGTTTCCTTGGTCTATTTGCCTGTTTCTTCCTTGGATCGAATAATGTCTCCAATTTCCCTTGTTAGCCATGGATTGGCCATCTTTCCCATTTTACTTTTGTGCCAGAGAGGAATAAACAATTTTTGCGCTGCTTGAGTATTTTCCATTGGCTATCCACTGTCATTTCTTTAAGTAAAGTTTCACATCTATCATAGCCAACTTGCACCTCAAACCATTTTAGTTTCCTTTACTAAGATACAGGGCCCGAGTCTCAGAATGAACTACCTTTCTCTCCATCTTGATGAAAAATTCTACCATATCCAAGAGGTCTCGCACAACTAGATTGACAATGATTCCATTCTCATTACACAGTGGTACCTAGTCTAGGATTGCTTGCTCTCTACTTGGTTACACAACATATTGGCCCAGAAATCCATCCCGCATACATTCCGGGAATTTTTCCTCAATGGTATTGGGGCTAGTTTGATTTTCCTCATCTACATATAGGGTGATGAGTGCTTGGAACGTGTTGCCAGGGGAGGTTGTGGAAGAAGATACATTAACAGCGTTCAAAAGGCATCTCAACAAATACATGGACAGGATGGGTATAGAGGGATACGGCAGTAGGAAGTGTTGAGGGTTTTGGCCAAGGGTGATATCATGACAAGTACAGGCTTGGATGGCCGAAGGGCCTGTTCCTGAGCTGTATTGTTCTTTGTTGTTCATATATGCAGATTAAATTCAGCCATACTTACAGCTGTTCCTTTACCACATGTGTCTCTAACCTTATCACATTTCAAAACATGAGGGAAATTAGAAAACTGAAATACTAGAAAAAAACAAATATTTGGAATAAATGGCAATGCATAAGCAAATAAATGCAAAATGGCACTTGAATTATCGCTATGTCTGTGCAAGTCAGGTGTGGAATAAAGATTATTTGAAAAATAGTTTTCCTTAAGCAATCAATCAAAGATGTGCAGATTTGCTGGATTGACCATGCTAAATTGCCCCATCGTGTCCAAAAGGTTAGGTGGGGTTACTGGATTATGGGAATAGGGTGGAGACGTGGGTTTAAGAAGGGTACTCTTTCAGTGGGTCAGTGCAGACTCGATGGACCGAATGGCCTCCTTCTGCATTGTAAATTCTTTCATTTTATGCTTCTATCTTCGAATGCTGATCTAAGCAACCATTACATTTTATCTAGCAGTTATGTTTGAATATTCTAACGTATTGCGCAGAATGCATTTTATCCCAGTAAAATATGATTTTAAAGTTGCGCAATGTGTGTTTGGCACATATATTTCCCTTCTTGTTATTTTGATTATATGTTAATCAAATTGTATTCGGTAGGTCGGATCCGACATTTCATTTTTACAGAGGAACTTTCTGATGTGTTCAGTATTTAGGAACTATTGCTGCCAACCATAATTTGTAGATTCTGAATATGTTTATGCCTGATTACAGCCTGTGAGTCATACATTAGCATTAAAGAGGGCACAAAGTGCCTAACCAGAATGAGATACCAAAAATGAATGCGGAAGATGCAATTCCTGGGTCCAAATCTGTGGATTTAGGTAAAAAATGAAAATATTAATTTCCATTAAACCGACAAAGAACGATAAACTAATATGAAGTCATTTTAACTAGAGTTAGTAACTGACTTCGTCCAGATCGGCAGGATCGGTTTTGTTATTGGGTAAGTGGAACTTTGAAACTGGAGGTGGAATTCCCAATGAAATTTCAACCTTCAGGTATCCTCCGGGCAAGTCAATCCTGTTTCACGACCATGTTGCTGTTACTTGCTGTAAATGATTTCTGCTGAGAGTCTTGATACTAGTCGCTGTGATTAAAATGTCTGTTGCCCTCTGTTACTTGGGTGTTATGACTAAAATCACCATCTGATTTTGTGAATTTTGTTTTCTCTCATGCTACCTTCTCCATGTACTGTGGCCATCAGCTTCTGTAATTACTCATCAGTTTCACAGTTTGCATTATTCCACTCCAGGGACCAGTCCGCTAGCACCAATCAGCAAACATTCACGACCCTTGCACAATATTCGTGTATTGCCGATTCAGATGGAGACACCAAGCTATTTAACATGAATGCGTTAACACCAGCACAAAGGTAATAAACAGATGAATGTTCCACCAACTGTCAAGTACAAGTACAGCTAAGTTACAGGTTATTAATCGTGCGTTCTGACCAGTGGATTGTAAACATTTTCATAACCTCTGAACCATAGATATTCTGTTTCGCCCAATTAGCGTGGTTTGTCCAACTCATTATGCTGGGTAGAATATCACGGGCTGGACAGCAAAACCTCATAACCTCAGCTTTGTTCTGACAAAGATACCTTTTTTAAAAATCATCTTTCTCTTAGACCCGACACATACGAAGCTCGATACCATCCAGGACAAAGCAGCCAGCTTAATTGCTTCCCCTTCCACAAATATTCAAACCCTCCACCGCAGACGAACAGTGGCAGCCCATGTGTCCCATCTGCAAGATGCACTGCAGTAATTCACCAAGGTTCCTTCGACAGCACTTTACAAACCCAGAACCACAATCATTTAGAAGGACAAGAGCATCAGATACCTGGCAACCCCACCGTCTGGAGGATCCATCCAAGTCACTCACCATCCTGACTTGGAAATATATCGCCGTTCCTTCGCTGTCACTGGGCCAAAATCCGGAATCTCCCTCTCTAAAAGCACTGTGGGTGTACCTACACCTGATGGCCTGCAGTGGTTCAAGAAACTAACTCACCACCACCTTCTGAAGGGCAACTCGGGATGGGCAATAAATGCTGGCCTAACCAGCGACGCCCACAACCCGGAAATGAACGTTTTAAAAATTAGAATGAGGATAATGTCAGTCGGAAACTAAAGGACTTCCCAGCAGTACTTATGAAAAAGTATGCACATTAAGTTTGAAAACAAAAGGCGGGAAGAGACTGATATGGAGGATCAAAACCTTCATTGACTTACCGGGCCAGAAGCAATTTCTCTGTGTTGTACATTCTTTGTAAATTATGTAATTCTTTGTAACCTATGAGTGCAGATAATATTAGCGTACTTATAGAAATGGCGTGAATCATGCAGATCAAACAGTATGTTTTCGGCGCTTACTTCTTTTCTCAGCTATTACATTCGAGTGTGCAGGGTCAGAAAATGTATTATACTTTATCACACTAACATGCTGCACTTTGAAAGTAGTTTTACACCAACTTCGCGCGTCATTGCGCAGTAACTTCAGTTGGGCATCTATGTGGAAGTCACCATAAGAATCCATTAAGCAAGCTATGAAATATAAAGATCACCCATCACTCTTTTCGATGTTATGAGGGAATAAGATCCTTCCAATCGATTATGTTGGTATTTCAAATTGCAAACCGTGAGGGAATTAATCCAAATACATTCAGGTATCAATGCCCGGAGGTCAATTCTGGAGCGGACCTTAAAATAAACTTAATTGTGCAGCTCGTGCAATAACTCGCCTGCCGGCTTCCCTTCCCAGTTAACAGATGCCAGTTTCAGACACGGCGCTGTACTCTCATGGGGCCTTTTATTTTTCACACTATCTTTTGATGACCACCACTTACTTGACAGTTGCAGGACAAGGACGAGCCTTTCATTCTATAATACAGGTCAGTGGTAGGGGAATAGTTTCAGCAATTCAAACGGCAGGGCGGATTTAACTGAGATGGCTATTCATTTCAGTGTTGTCAAGTCTTTACATTTTAACATTGGCCCTGAGACATGGGTGGTGTGTAAGGCTTCAAAAACAGAAAATCGCTCTTAGCTGATTCGGGAGACAGACAAACTGAATAATGATGCGCGTCAGGGATGTGAATAATCTCTCCAGACCCAGTATAATTTAAAGATTCTTTCAATGTTGGTCTCTGATTAAAGGCATTGTTAGAATCGTCCAGTCCATAACAAATACTTGGGGAGTGGTAGTCTTCAGGAGAATTTCTGTCCTGTTTACACTTGATGCCAATCAGCAAAATGATGGTTACAAGAAATATGAAGGAAGTTGAACCTAAAATGACAATTAAATAAAGATTTATATCAGAGACATATTCAGGATTTGTCACTGAATTACTACTTTCTGAGAAAATTTCAGTAACATTGCCCGAGATTGAAAAGAGGATTGTAGCCGTGCTGGAGAGACTCGGCTGTCCATTATCCTTCACCAAGATCACAAGGCTCTGGGTGGTAGAATCCTGCTCCAAAATTCCTCGGGCTGTTCTGATTTCTCCAGAGTTAAGGCCCACGATGAACAGACTGGGATCAGTGGCTTTCAGCACCTGATAGACGAGCCGTGCGTTCTGACCGGAATCAGCATCAGTTGCGATTATCTTGGTGACCAAGTACCCCTGGCCCGCTGACTGAGGCACAACCTCCACACCTGCTGATCCGCTCTGTTCTGAAGGTGACACAATTACTGGAGCGTTGTCATTCTGATCCAGGATGATCACATTCAATGTTGCGCTGCTGCTCAGAGGGGGAACGCCAGCGTCTCGGGCTTGGACTTGAAACTGGAGGTTTTTCACTCGCTCGTAGTCAAAAGAGCGCAGCGCGTAAATGGTCCCGTTCATCGAATTAAGATTCAGATAATTTGACAATGGTAAATCTTGAATCAGGTTGTCTATGAAAGAGTAAGTGACGTTGGAATTCTGATCCTGGTCAGGATCGAAAGCAGTCACTGCGAAAATAGAAGCACCGGGGACGTTGTTCTCCGTCACATACACTGTGTCCATGGGTCGAATAAACCTTGGGGCGTTATCGTTTATATCAGACACCGTTATCAGAATGGTTTTATTTGTTGATAGTGAAGGAGTGGCCGAGTCCCTGGCTAAAATAGCTATGTTGTACAGGGGGTTGTTTTCACGGTCCAACATGTCACTGGTTATCAATTTATAATGACCTTTCGAAGACGATTGAAGTTTAAAGGGAACGTTCTTATGGATCTCGCAGTGCACCTTTCCATTGTTCCCAGAATCTCGATCGTTTACATTGACCAGAGCTGTCACAGTCCCGGGAGCAGCATCTTCTGGGACCATACTTGATACTATGGTCACTTTTATCTCAGGGGCATTATCATTGACATCTATTACTTTAATCAACACTTTAGAATGTCCTGTAATTGCCGGGGAGCCGTTATCAACAGCTTGAACATCAAGTGAATAACTACTTGCTCCTTCATAATCAATTATGCCCTGCACCCGAATCTCTCCTGCTCGAGGATCCAAACTAAACAGTTCCTGCATTTTCTGTGAAACACGGTTACTGAAAGAATAAGTTACCTCCGCGTTCGAACCTTCGTCTAGATCAGTGGCATGGACTGAAACCACCAAGGTACCTCTGGGTGAGTTTTCTATCAGGCTGACCTTGTAGATCTCACGTGCGAAAGTGGGCGCATTGTCGTTGCTGTCCAGCACAGTGATGAGAATCCGAGCGGTCCCAGATCTGGAAGGACTCCCTCCGTCAGTGGCCGTCAGCATCAGCTGAAAGGATGACTGCCGTTCGCGATCCAACGGTTTCTCCAACAGCAACTGGACAATTTTAGTACCGTCATCTACAAATTTCACTTTTAGACAGAAGTGCTCATTGGGGCTGATATTGTAAACAGAGACTGCATTTTTCCCCACGTCTGGATCGAGAGCGCTCTCTAGCGGAAAGCTGGAGCCTGGCGCCATGGATTCGGCCATTCGTAAGAGAACGACACTCTCCGGGAAACTGGGCGAATTATCATTTATATCAACAATCTCCACTTCACCGCGGTACATCTCTGGAGAATTTTCAAACACTATTTGGAAGGAAAGAACACATGTTGTGATTGGTCCGCAAAGCTTGTCTCTGTCTATTCTCTCATTGGCAAGTAACAAGCCATTTTCCAAATTGACTTCCAAATAGCGTTTTGTGTAGTCAGCGACCAGCCGACCTTTCCGACCTGACAATGTTGCAAGATTCAGCCCCAAATCTTCAGCAATATTACCAATTACAGCTCCTTGCTCCATTTCCTCGGGAACCGAATAACGAATCTGCGCAGAAACCACATCCACTGCACAAATCAATTCAACAAAAACCATCACCATGAATTTCCAGGCGTTGTTGCTTTGTGAATCCGCCATTGTTGCCGGACTGGAAAGCTCACAAAAGCACAAAGGTTGGTTTGCAGCCGGTTGCTCCGACCGCTCGGTGCTGTTAATCAGCCTTCCAATATTTTGAACTGTCGAATTTACCAAATATTTCGCTCTAGCCTTCGTCAAGTGGACGCACAATCGAAGCGCAGCCAACCTATTCTGATTTTCTGTGATTCTGCTCTCCTTCTGTGATGGGGGTGGAGCAATGGATCTCTCGCCCTTTTCTGATTTTTATTGGTGGACAGCGACACAACGCGTTCCTTTCAATAATGACACAAAAAATTCTTAAAGCTGAGCTCTTCCTGTACTGATAGTGATCGTAATGAACCTTTTAATGGTGTGCAACTCTAATACCCACACTATTTTCCAGGCCTCTGCTCAATCTATTTTATAACATTTCTCTTCAAGGTCGTTATCCTTGCTTTGAAATGTGAGTTCACTTGAACGTTTGACGTTTCATACCCGCTAGATCCCATATATTAAAGTAATGTCCATGTAACATGTTCCTTCTGAGTACCAACAATATAATCGCTCTCTATTACAACACTTCATTATTTCCTACATGGGTTTACATTAGTACCTTTTCCTCAACCACTGGTGCCACGACTCTAACTGCTAATTTCTTCTGAATAGAGGTATGGTTTCTAACTTCGTAATTCGCTGTCATAATAAGTTTTTATACTCTGCACCTAGTACGTATATGAGCGAGTATTTGGAGAATCCCTTTGATTTTTGGAGGCCAATAATTTCGTTTCCGCTCAGTATAGTTGGTAGTAACAGTCAAGTGGTAAGACCCAATTTGACTGTGGACGGCAGCACTATGAGGCCTCCTTAAGTGATATTTGTCGCACCATTTGCGTTTGACATCACCCAGAATGCAATTCAAATGCGGCGCTGAATCTCTTTTATGCAGACCGCATGAAATCTCATCTTCCTTCACAACACATCCATAATGTTTCAGGATGTGTTGCTAAAGGGTCTGTTCATTCTGTACTGTAAAATATTTGGTGGAAGTTTGCACAAGAACATTCATACGTTCATACATTGTGTTCTCTCCTGATTAAAATAATTGGCATAGGGACCAGAAACCTGGAAAACAATATTATAAGCGATAATGTTCCGGTGGCATGGTTGGCGCAGTGGTTAGCACTGCTGCATCACGGCGCCGAGAACCTCGGTTCGATCCTGGCCCCGTGTCTGCATGGTTCTCACCCCAAAGGTGTGTAGGGTAGGTGAATTGGCCTCGTTAAAATTGCCTTAATTGGAAAAATGTGTTTAAATAACAAGCAAACGACATTGTCAGGGAAACGTATAGGTTTATTCTCTCTTAAGTGTCACTACTGAATATAAATCGATATGTGCCCTAAGTACTCCTTATTTGAAAAAAATCAAGTTAGTTATGGCTTATTATTAACCAAGTATCATGATTGAAAACAGAGCTAAAGGTGGATCAGTCGACCAGGCGTCGTATGTCAAAATAAGGTCGTTATAACCGACCTCCAAATCGTGGAAGGGAGGCGGAGGGTGAAATATGTCAGTAAATTTAATGAATGAGGAAAAGTTATCGAGATGTATGTATGATCGATTGAAATCACAGCGAAACAAATTGGCAAGAAAGTAGAAAAGTGAGTGCCTCGAACTGTTCTCACCCAGCACAAGAGAGGGGCAATTTCTGGATCTAGTAATAGAAAATTAACCTGGATAGTTAAGAAAAACAAAAATCGAGGAGCATCCCAGCGTAAGCAACGATAAAATAATAAGGTGTAAATAAATGGTTAAGAGATATATAAGTGAGACAAAGTCTAAAATAATAGATTTGATGAAATACCTGTAAAAGTGAAACGATAGACAAAGTCATGCATTAAGTACACAGGCAACCAGGAGAAAACAGTCAACAGGAGCATGAACAGGTACAAGAAGAATTAGTCAAAAAGACTGAAAATAAAAAATAACTGCAAACTTAAATTATCAGTGAACATACAAATAAATAACGTGTACGGCAGAAAGTTGCACAGCAGAAGAAAACTGAAGACCGGGACAGGGCTGCTGACAGATGCACAAAGGAACTGAAGCATTGTTGGTGTTTTACCAGAATAATAATCTCACTATGGCTGGGGAATTTAATTTCAAATAATTAATCACACCTGGATTAATACGTTAGCAACTGTAATGCTAGTCAGAAAACTAAGGGGTGAAAATATAAAAACGTGTTTTTTCCCTTTCTTCCTCTTCTGGTCTAATTTTTGGCTGCAGACCCATTGCAGTGGCTTGACTCTGAGGGTGACTCGGCAATGTCCGAACCAGTCACTAAAGGCCAGTTATGAATGAGTAATAAATGCTGGGCTTGTCAGACATACCTACAGCACCTGCGATTTTGTAAATTAAATCAAAATGATGGTAGATATATTTTGTTAGTTACGTTTCAGTTACTCATTTACTATGGAGAGTTTACATTGTGTCATTTAGACAGTGGCAACACATATGAAGAAATAAGAGACATTTAACATGGAAATAAAATGGACAATTGAAAAAATAATCAATCTTAGAAAGAGTAATACCCCTATTCCGAATGGATTGGCTATTCAGTGCTAA
The DNA here is from genome assembly GCF_047496885.1 of Scyliorhinus torazame. Lineage (NCBI taxonomy): Eukaryota > Metazoa > Chordata > Chondrichthyes > Carcharhiniformes > Scyliorhinidae > Scyliorhinus > Scyliorhinus torazame. Next base: position 310,798,346 of record NC_092713.1, on the reverse strand, counting down.
TATAATCAGTTGAGGAGATGGAAGGGGCACAATTACATACCTTTATAAATGTATGAAAAAATGAAATATTGCCAAAGACCTTGGGGGAGGTCGATTTTAGCCTGTATTTAAAAAGGGTGTTCAGTTTTGGAGCCCATGCTGTTTGTGGTTTACATAAATGTTTCATATATGAATGCAGGACGATTAATTAGTAAATTCGTAGATGATACACACATTGGCGGAATGGTAAATAGGAGTAAGGTAGCTCTAGTTTAGGCGAGGATTGAGATGGACTGATCAGTGGCAAATATTATTCAATCCAGTTAAGTGAGAGATGATGTACTTGGGCAGGGTAACAAGGCAAGTGATACACGATAAACAGAAGGACCCCGGGAAGCACCGAGAATCAGAGTGACATTGAGCATGTACATGGGTTACTTAAGGTAGTAGGCACCATCTCTCAAGCCACGTATTCACCCTGTAAATCCTGTCATTTCTACTCTGACTAGCACGTGGCACTAGGAGCAATCCTGAGATTACTACCTTTAAGGTCCTACTTTTTAGTTTACTTCCTAACTCCGTACATTCAGCAAGTAGGAACTCATCCCGTTTTTTACCTATACCGTTGGTGCCTATATGCACCACGACAGCTGGCTGTTGAAATGAAAATTAAATGAATGGAATGAAAATGAAATGAAAATCGCTTATTGTCATGAGTAGGCTTCAATGAAGTTACTGTGAAAAGCCCCTAGTCGCCACATTCCGGCGCCTGTTTGGGGAGGCTGGTACGGGAATTGAACCGTGCTGCTGGACTGCCTTGGTCTGCTTTAAAAGCCAGCGATTTAGCCCAGTGAGCTAAACCAGCCTCCCCTTTTAGAATGTCCTGCAGCAGCTCTGAGACATCCAGGACCCTTGCACCCGGGAGGCAACATACCTTCCTGGTGTCTCGTTTGCGTCCGCAGACACACCTGTCTACTCCCCTGACAATCGAATCCCCTATCACTATACCTCTACCAGTCTTTTTCCTGCCCTCGTGCGCAGTAGAGCCAGCCACGGTGCCATGGGCTACTGCTGCCTTCCCCTGGTGAGCCATCCCCCTCAACTGTATCCAAAAACGGTTTACCTGTTTTGGAGGGAGGTGACGGCAGGGGACTCCTGCCTTCCTGCTCTTCCTCTGTCTGATGGTCACCCATTTTCCATCTCCCTCAGAGCTCTTTGTCTGCGGTGTAACCAACTCGCTAAACGTGCTAACCACGACTCTCTCAGCATCGTGGATGCTCCAACGCGAGTCCATCCGAATCTCCAGAGCCGTCAAGCAGTCTAATAGGAGCTGCAGCTGGACACACTTCTTGCAAGTGAAGGAGCCAGATAACACCACCACAAAGATAGTAACCAGATGAATGTCCCACCAACTGTCAAGGACAAGTACAGCTAAGTTACAAGTTATGAATCGTGCGTTCTGACCAGTGGATTGTAAACATTTTCATAATCTCTGAGCCATAGATTCTCTGCTTCGACCAATTAGCGTGGTTTAGGTCCAACTCATTATGCTGGGCAGAAAATCGCGGGCTGGGCAGCAGAACCTCATACCCTGAGCTTTGTTCTGAGAAAAATACCTCATAATATTTTACAAATCATCTTTTGGATGTAAGTCTGTAAGTCTGTTTCTCTTTACTGAGGCCAGTCTTAGACCCCGCCACTCAAGACGCGCTACACCATCTAGGACAAAGCAGCCCATTTGATTGCTCACCCTTCCACAAACATTCAAACCCTCCAACACCGACGAACAGTGGCAGCCGTGTGTACCATCTACAATATGCACTGCAGTAACTCACCAAGGTTCCTTCGAAAGCACCATCCAAACTCACGCCCACTACCGTCTCTCAAGACCAGGCCAGCAGATGTCTGGAAACCCCAACATCTGGAGGTTCCCCTCAAAGTCACTGACCACCCCGACTTGGAAATACACCGCCGTTCCTTCGCTGTAACTGGAACAAAATCCTGGAACTCCCTCTCTCCCAGCACTGTGGATGTACCTACACATGAAGGCCTGTAGTGGTTCAAGAAAACAATTCACCACCGCATTCTGAAGGGCAACTAGGGATAGGCAATAAATGCCCATCCCTAACCAGCGACGCCCCTATCCCAGAAATGATTTATTTTCAATAAGGATCAGGAAAATGTCAGTTCGAAACCAAAGGACTTCCCAGCAGTACTTATGAAAAAGTATGCAGATTAGGTTTGATAAATAAAGGCGGGAGGAGGCTGATATGCAGGACCAAAAACGCCATTGACCTATTGAGCCGCAAGCAATGTTTCTGTGTGTACATTCGATGTAAATTATGTAATTATTTGTAACCTATGAGTGCAGACAATATTAGCGTAGTCATACAAATGGTGGGAATCAAGTTCTTTTTTGACGCTTACTTCTTATCTAGGTTATTGTATTCAAGTCTGCAGGGTTCGAAAATGCATAATACTTTATCAGACTAATATGCTGTACTTTGAAAGTAGTTTAACGCCAATTTCGCGTCATTGTGAAATGTCTTCACGAGAGCATCTACGTTGAAGTCACAATAAGGATTAATTGAAAAATGAAAATCGCTTATTGTCACGAGTAGGCTTCAATGAAGTTACTGTGAAAAGCCCCTAGTCGCCACATTCCGGCGCCTGTTCGGGGAGGCTGGTACGGGAATTGAAACGTGCTGCTGGCCTGCCTTGGTCTGCTTTAAAAGCCAGCGATTTAGCCCAGTGTGCGAGCAAGCATTGAAATTTTAAAGCTACCCATTACTCTTTTCGATGTTATGAGGGAATAAAGTCCTTCCTTCCAAATACTTATGTTTGTATTTCAAATGCAAACCATAAAGGAATATTATCCAAATACATTCAGATATCAAAGAGGTCAATTTCGGAGCGGACACAACAACAAACTTAATTGTGTAGCTCGTGGAATAACTCGCCTGCCGGCTTCCATTCCCAATTAACAGATGCCAGTTTCACACGCCCTGTAGTATCATGAAGCATTTTATTTTTCACCACATCCTTTGGTGAACAACACTTGACAGTTGCAGGACATGAACGATCCTTTCATTCTATAATACAGATCTCGAGGTACGGAAGTAGTTTCAGTAAGTCAACCAGCAAAGACGGATTTAACAGAGATGGCCATTAATTTCACCATGCCTCAATGTTGTCAAATCTTTAAAATTTAACATTGGTCCTGAGACACGGGCGGTGTGTAGGGCTTCAAAAACAGAAACTCGCTCTCAGCTGATTCGGGAGACAGACAAATTGAATAATGATGCGTGTCAGGGATGTGTATACTCTCTCCAGCCCCAGTATAATTGAAAGATTCTTTGAGCGCAGGTCTCAGATTAAACGCATTATTAGAATCGTCCAGTCCATAGCAACAACTTGGGGAGTTGTAGTCTTCAGGAGTATTTCTGTCCTGTTTACATTTGATGCCAATCAGCAAAATTATGGTTACAAAAAATATAAAGGAAGTTGAACCTAAAATGACAATGAAATAAAGATTTATATCAGAGACATATTTGTCATATTTGTCACCAAGTTACTACTTTCGGAGAAGATTTCAGTAACATTGCCCAAGATTGAAAAGTGGATTGTAGCCGTGCTGGAGAGACTCGGCTGTCCATTATCCTTGACCAAGATCACAAGAGTCTGGGTGGTAGAATCTTGCTCCAAAATCTCTCGGGCTGTTCTGATTTCTCCAGAGGGAAGCCCCACGACGAACAAACTGGGATCAGTGGCTTTCAGCACCTGATAGAGGAGCCGTGCGTTCTGACCGGAATCAGCATCAGTTGCGATTATCTTGGTGACCAAGTACCCCTGGCCCGCTGACTGAGGCACAACCTCCACTCCTGCTGATCCGCTCTGTGCTGAAGGTGAAACAATTACTGGAGCGTTGTCATTCTGATCCAGAATGATCACATTCAATGTTGCGCTGCTGCTCAGAGGGGGAACGCCAGCATCTCGGACTTGGACTTGAATCTGGAAGTTTTTAACTCGCTCGTAGTCAAAAGAGCGCAGCGCGTAAAAGGTCCCGTTCATCGAATTAAGATTGAGGTAATTTGACAATCGTAAATCTTGAATCAGATTGTCTGTGAAAGAGTAAGTAACGTAGGAATTCTGACCCTGGTCGGGATCGAAAGCAGTCACTGCGAAAATAGAAGCGCCGGGAGCGTTGTTCTCCATCACATACACTGTGTCCATGGGTCGAGCAAACCTTGGGGCGTTATCGTTTATATCAGACACCGTTATCTGAATGGTTTTATTTGTTGATCGTGGAGGAGACGCCGAGTCTCTGGCTAAAATAGCTATGTTGTAGAGAGGGGTGGTTTCACGGTCCAACATGTCACTGGTTATCACTTTGTAACGACCTCTCGAAGATGACTGAAGTTTAAAGGGAACGTTCTTATGGATCTCGCAGTGCACCTCCCCGTTTTTTCCAGAATCTCGATCGATTACATTGACCAGAGCTGTCACCGTCCCGGGAGCAGCATCTTCTGGGACCATACTTGACACCACGGTAACTTTTATCTCAGGGGCGTTATCATTGACATCTATTACCTTAATCGACACTTTAGAATGTCCTGCAATTGCCGGTAAACCATTGTCTACAGCTTGAACATCAAGTGAATAACTGCTTGCTCCTTCATAATCAATTATGCCCTGAACACGAATCTCTCCTGTTCGAGGATCCAAACTAAACAGTTCCTGTATTTTCGGTGAAACACGGTTGCTGAAAGTATAAGTTACCTCCGCGTTCGAACCTTCGTCTGGATCAGTGGCATGGACTGAAACTACCAAGGTACCTCTTGGAGAATTTTCTATCAGGCTGGCCTCGTAGGCCTTGCTATCGAACGCAGGCGCATTGTCGTTGCTGTCCAGCACAGTGATGAGAATCCGAGCGGTCCCAGATCTGGGAGGACTCCCTCCGTCAGTGGCCATCAGCATCAGCTGAAAGGATGACTGCCGTTCGCGATCCAACGGTTTCTCCAATGACAACTCGACAATTTTAGTACCGTCTACTGCAATCGCCACGTTTAGAACGAAGTGCTCATTGGGACTGATATTATAAACCGAGACTGTATTTGTCCCCATGTCTGGATCGAGAGCGCTCTCTAGCGGAAATCTGGAGCCTGGCGCAATAAATTCGCCCATTTGTAAGAGAATAACACTCTCCGGGAAACTGGGCGAATTATCATTTATATCAAGAATCTCCACTTCACCGCGGTACATCTCTGGAGAAGTTTCAAACACTATTTGGAAGGACAGAACACATGTGGTGATTGGGCCACAAAGCTTGTCTCGGTCTATTCTATCATTGGCAAGTAAGAAGCCATTTTCCAAATCTGCTTCCAAATAGCGTTTTGTGTAGTCAGCGACCAGCCGACCTTTCCGACCTGACAATGTTGCAATATTCAGCCCCAAATCTTCAGCAATATTACCAATTACAGCTCCTTGCTCCATTTCTTCGGGAACCGAATAACGAATCTGCGCAGAAAGTACATCCACTGCACAAATCAATACAACAAAAACCATCACCATGAATTTCCAGGTGTTGTTACTTTGTGAATCCGCCATTGTTGCCGGACTGGAAAGCTCACAAAAGCACAAATGTCGGTTTGCTGCCGGTTACTCTGACCACTTTGGTGCTGTTAATCAGCCTTCCAGTATCTTGAACGTTCGAATTTACCAAGTATTTCGCTCTGGCCTTCGTTAAGTGGACGCACTATCTGAGCGCAGCCAACCTATTCCGATTTTCTGTGATTCTGCTCTCCTTCTGTGATGGATCTCTCGCCCTATTTTGATTCTTATTGGTGGACAGCGACACAACGCGGTTCCTGTTAATAATGACACCAGAAATTCTTAAAGCTGAGCTGTTCCTGGAATGATGGTAATTGTAATGAGCCTTTTAACGGTGTGCAACTATAATACCCACACTATTTTCCAGGCCTCTGCTCAATCTATTTTATAGAATTTCTCTTTCAGGTTATTGTCCATGCTTTGAAATGTGAGTGCGCTTGAACTTTTGACCTTTCCTACCCGCTAGATAATAAGACAACCCCATGTATTAAAATAATGTCCATTTAATATGTTCCTTCTCAATACCAACAATACAATCTCTCTCTATTGCAACACTTAATTATTTCCTACATGCGTTCTCTTTAATACTTTTTCCTCAACCACTGGTGCCACAAAACTAACTGCTGATTTCTTCTGCATAGAGGTATGTTTTCTAACTCCATTTAGAAAACAAGAAAGCAGCAGTCACTTTATTGGGAGTTTTCTCTCGACCTCCCAATAGCAACTGAGAGATGGAGGGACAGATTTGGCGGCAGTCATGGGTGACTTCACCTTCCTTAATATTGACTGGAGCCGCATTCGTGCAAATGGTTTGGGTGGAGCAGATTTTGTCAGGTGTGCACAAGAAGGATTCCTGACTCAATATGTAGATAGGCCGAGTAGGGTGGAGGCCATATTGGATTTGGTGCTTGGCAGCGAACCAGGCCAGGTGTCAGATATCTCGGTTGGAGAGCATTTGGGTGACAATGATCACAACTCCTTGAACTTTACCATAGTCATGAGGAGGGATAGGAACAGACAATGTGGAAAGGTATTTAATTGGGGGAGGGGAAATTATACTGCTATTAGTCAGAAGCTGAGGAGCATAAATTCTGAACAGTTGTTCTCGGGGGAAAGCACAACAGTAATGTGGGAGTTGTTTAAGGAGCACTTGCTGCGCTTGCTGGATAGTTTTGTCTGACTGAGACAAGGAACGAATGATGAGGTGAAGGAGCCTTGGATGACAAGAGAAGTGGAGCTTCTAGTCAAGAGGAAGAAGGAAGCTTATGTAAGGTTGAGGAAGCAAGGATCTGGTACGGCTCGAGAGGGTTACAAGATAGCCAGGAAGGAATTCAAATATGGACTTAGGAGAGCTAGAAGGGGGCATGAAAAAGCCCTGGCGGGAAGGATTATGGAAAACCCCAATGCGTTCTACACTAATACCAGACATAAGAGGATGATCAGAGTGAGAGTAGGGCCGACAGGGATAGTGGAGGGAACTTGTGCCGAGAGTCTGAGGAGGTAGGGGAGGCCCTAAATAAATATTTTGCTTCAGTATTCACGAGAGAGAGGGACCTTGTTGCTAGTGAGAACAGTGTGAATCAGGTTAATAGGAACGAACAGGTCGCTATTAAGAAAGAGGATGTGCTGGAAATTATGAAAAGCCTCAGGATAGATAGATCCCCTGGTCCTGACTGGATATAACAAAGGTTAATACGGGAAGCAAGGGAGGATATTGCTGCGCCATTTCCAATGATATTTGCGTCCTCACTCTCCACTGGACTAGTACCGGATAATTGGAGGGAGGCAAATGTTGTTCCCTTGTTCAAGAAAGGCAAAAGGGGAATCCCTGAGAATTACAGACCAGTCAGTCTTACGTCTCTGGTGAGCAAAATATTGGAAAGGTTTCTGAGAGATAGGATTTATGATTATTTACAAAAGCATAGTTTGATTAAAGGTAGTCAGCATGGCTTTCTGAGGGGCAGGTTCTGACTCACAAGCCTCATTGAGTTATTTGAGGATGTGACGAGCCACATTGATGAAGGTCGGGCATTGGATGTGATGTATATGGATTTCAGTAAGGCATTTGAGAAGGTTACTCATGGCAGGCTCATTCAGAAAGTTAGGGGGCATAGGACACAGGGAGATTTGGCTGTCTGTATGCAGAATTGGGTGGCCGAAAGAAGACAGCGAGTAGTAGTCGATGGAAAATGTTCTGCCTGGAGGTCGCTGGCAAGTGATGTCCCACAGGGATCTGTTCTGGGACATCTGCACTTTGTGTTTTTTATAAATGACTTGGATGAGGAAGTGGAAGTCTGGGTTAGTCAGTTTGCCGATGACACGAAGGTTGGTAGGGTTGTAGATAGTGTTGAGGGCTGTTGCAGGTTACAACAGGGCATGACAGGATGCAGAGCTGGGCTGAGAAGTGGCAGATGGAGTTCAACCGAGATAAATGTGAAGTGATTCATTTTGGGATGTCGAATTTGAATAGAACAAAGAACAAAGAAAAGTACAGCACAGGAACAGGCCCTTCGGCCCTCCAAGCCTGTGCCGACCATGCTGCCCAACTAAACTAAAATCTTCTACGCTTCCTGGGTCCGTATTCCTCTATTCCCATCCTATTCATTTATTTGTCAAGATGCCTCTTAAATGTCACTATTGTCCCTGCTTCCACCACCTCCTCCGGCAGCGAGTTCCACGCACCCACTACCCTCTGGGAAAAAACTTGCCTCGTACATCTCCTCTAAACCTTGCCCCTCGCACCTTAAACCTATACCCCCTAGTAATTGACCCCTCTATCCTGGGAAAAAGCTTCTGACTATCCACTCTGTCTACACCACTCAAAACTTTGTAGACCTCTATCAGGTCGCCCCTCAACCTCCGTCGTTCCAGTGAGAACAAACCGAGTTTATTCAACCGCTCCTCATAGTTAATTCCTTCCATACCAGGCAACATCCTGGTAAATCTCTTCTGCACGCTCTCTAAAGCTTACACATTCTTCTGGTAGTGTGGCGACCAGAATTGAACACTATACTCCAAGTGTGGCCTAACTAAGGTCCTATACAGCTGCAACATGACTTGCCAATTCTTATACTCAATGCCACGGCCAATGAAGGCAAGCATGTCGTATGCCTTCTTGCCTACCTTCTCCATCTGTGTTGCTCCTTTCAGTGACCTGTGGACTTGTACACCTAGATCTCTCTGACTGTCAATACTCTTGAGGGTTCTGCCATTCACTGTATATTCCCTACCTGCATTAGACCTTCCAAAATGCATTACCTCACATTTGTCCGGATTAAATTCCATCGGCCATCTCTCTGCCCAAGTCTCCAAACAATCTAAATCCTGCTGTATCCTCTGACAATCCTCATCGCTATCCGCAATCCCACCAACCTTTGTGTCGTCTGCAAACTTACTAATCAGACCAGTTACATTTTCCTCCAAATCATTTATATATGCTCCGAACAGGAAAGGTCCCAGTACTGATCCCTGTGGAACGCCAGATGTCACAGCCCTCCAATCAGAAAATCCTGAATACAGGATTAAAGGCAGGATTCTTGGAAGTGTGGAAGGAACTGAGGATCTTGGGGTCCACGTAGAAAGATCCCTCAAAGTTGCCACCCAGGTTGATAAGATTGTTCAGAAGGTATATGGTAGGGCAGCATGGTGGCACAGTGAATAGCTCTGCTGCCTCATGGCGCCGAGGTCCCAGGTTCGATCCCGGCTCTGGGTTACTGTCCGTGTTGAGTTTGCACATTCTCCCCATGTTTGCGTGTGTTTGGATTTGGATAGGTTCCAAATAATCCAAAATTATTTATGGCTTATTAATAACGAAGCACCAATATTATAAACATAGCTGAAGGTGGATCAGTCGACCAGGCATCGTATGTTCAAAGAATGTCGTTAAAACCGACTTCCAAATCCTGGAAGGGAGACGGAGGGTGAAATATGTCAGTAAATTTAATGAATGCGGATAAGTTATAGAGATCTATGTATGATCGATTTTAATCACAGCCAAACAAATTGGCAAGAAAGTAGTAAAGGGAATGCTCAGGACTCTTCTTGCCCTGTACAAGAGAGGGACCATTTCTGGATGTAGTAATAGAAAATTAACCTGAACAGTTAAGAAAAACAAAAACCGAGGCGCATCCCAGCAAAAACAATGATAAAATAATAAAGGTATAAATAAATGATGAATAAATATATGTGAGACAAACATTAAAATAATAGACTGGATGAAATATATATATAACTGAAACAATAGACAAAGGCATGCACTAAGTACATGGGAAACCAGGAGAAAACAGTCAACAGAAACATGAACAGGTAAAAGAAGAATTAGTCAAGAAAGACTGAAAACAAAAAATAACTGCAAACTTAAATTATCAATGAACATACAAATAAATAATGTATATGGCAGAAAGATACACAGCAGAAGAAAACTGAAGACCGGGACAGGGCTGCTGACAGATGCAAAGGAACTGAAGCACTGTTGGTGTTTTACCAGGATAATAATCTCACTCTGGCTGGTGAATTTAAATTCAAATAATTCAACACACCTGGAATAATACGTTAGCATCTATGATGGTAGTCAGAAAATTAAGGGGTTACAATATAAAAACGCTGTGTTTCCCTTCGTGAAGGACACTGCCTTCCTTCCTTCCTCTTATGGCCGACGTTTGGCTGCAGACCCATTGCAATGGCTTGACTCTGAGGGTGACTCTGAAATGTCCTAACAAGTCACTAAAGGCCAGTTAAGGATGATTAATAAATGCTGGGCTTGTCAGAGATGCCTACAGCCTATGTGTTTTTGTAAATGAAATCACAAATGATGGTAGAAACATTTAATAATTACGTTTCAGTTACTCATTTACGAGGGAGAGTTTACATTGTGTCATTTAGACAGTGCCATCACGTGAGAATAAATAAAAGCCATTTAACATGGAAACAAAGGGACAATTGAAAAAACAATCAAACTTAGAGAGAGTTTTACCCCTATTCCGAATGGATTGTCTATTCAGTGCTAATATGATCAGTTAGAGTAGATGGAAGGAGCACAATTACATACCTTTAGAAATATATGGAAAAAATAAAATCTTGCCAAAGGCCTTGAGGGAGGTTGATTTTCTGCAGTATAAGAATTGGCAAGTCATGTTGCAGCTGTATAGAACCTTAGTTAGGCCACACTTGCATTATAGTGTTCAATTCTGGTCGCCACACTGCCAGAAGGATGTGGAGGCTTTAGAGAGGGTGCAGAAGAGATTTACCAGGATGTTGCCGAGTATGGAGGGGATTAGCTATGAGGAGTGGTTGAATAAACTCAGTTTGTTCTCACTGGAACGGCGGAGGTTGAGGGGCGACCTGATAGAGGTTTACAAAATTATGAGGGGCATAGACAGAGTGGATAGTCAGAGGCTTTTCCCTAGGGTAGAGGGGTCAATTACTAGCGGGCAAGGTGCGAGGGGCAAGGTTTAGAGCAGATGTACGAGGCAAGTTTTTTACACAGAGGGTGGTGGGTGCCTGGAAGTTGCTGCCGGAGGAGGTGGTGGAAGCAGGGACGATAGTGACATTTAAGGGGCATCTTGACAAATACATGAATAGGATGGGACTACAGGGATATAGACCCAGGAAGTGTAGAAGATTGTAGTTTAATCGGGCAACATGGTCGGCACGGGCTTGGAGGGCCGAAGGGCCTGTTCCTGTGCTGTACTTTTCTTTGTTCTTTGTTCTTTTATCCTGTATTTAAAAAGTGTGTTCAGTTTTGGGGACTTTGCTGTTTGTGGTTTACATAAATGTTGCAGACATGAATCTAGGAAGATTGATCAGTAAGTTCATAGATGATACAAAGATTGGTGGGGTGGCAAATATGAGTAAGATACATTTAATTTAGGGGAGAATTCAGATGGGTTGATCAGTGGCAAATAGTATTCAATCCAGTTAAGTGTGAGATGATGCAGTTGGGCTAGGTAACAAGGCAAGCGATGCACGATAAAAGGCAGGACCCGGGAAGCATGGAGAATCAGAGGGACCTTGATGTGCATGTACATTGGTTACTTAAGGTAGCAGGGCACCATCTCTCAAGCCACGAAGTCATTCTGTCTATCCTGTCATTCCTACTCTGACTAGCACGTGCCACTGGCAGCAATCCTGAGATTACTACCTTTGAGCTCCTACTTTTTAGTTTATTTCCTAACTCCCTAAATTCAGCATGTAGGACCTCATCCCGTTTTTTACCTGCATCACTGTTGCCAATATGCACCACGACAGCTGCCTTTTCACCTTCCCCCTTTAGAATGTCCTGCAGCCGCTCTGAGGTATCCAGAACCCTTGCACCCGGCAAACAACATACCTTCCTGGAGTCTTGTTTGCTTCACAGAAACCCCCGTACAATCCAATCCCCTATAACTATAGGTCCACCACACTTTTTCCTGGCCTCCTGCGCAGCAGAGCCATGAACGTGGCTATAGCCGCCTTCCCCTGGTGAGTCATCTCCCACAACTGTATCCAAAGCAATATACCTGTTTTAGAGGGAGATGACCACAGACCCCTGCGATGCTTCCCTACTCTTCCTCCGTCTGGTGGTGACCATTTCCTATCTCCCTCGTAACTCTTTATCTGCGGTGTGACTAACTCGCTAAATGTACTATCCACGAATCCCTCAGTATCGTGGATGCACCAAAGTAAGTCCATCCGCAGCTCCAGAGACGTCAAGCAGTCTAATAGGAGCTGCGGCTGGACACACTCCTTGTAAGTGAAGGAGCCAGATAACACCACTACAAAGATAATAAAAAGATGAATGTTCCAACATCTGTCAAGGACAAGTAGAGCTCAGTTCCAAGTTATGAATCGTGCGTTCTGACCAGTGGATTGTAAACATTTTCATAATCTCTGAACCATAGATATTCTGCTTAGTCCAATTAGCCTGGTTTTGGTCCAACTCATTATGCTGGGCAGAAAATCGCGGGCTGGACAACAAAACCTTATACCCTCTGCTATGTTCTGACAAAAATACCTCAGAATTTTTTTAAAATCATCTTTTGGAGGGGGTAATTCTGTTTCTCTTTGCTGAGGGCCAGTCGTAGACGCCGAAACTCAAGAAACTCGACACCATCCAGGACAAAGCAGCCCGCTAGATTGCTCCCCCTCACACAAACATTTATACCCTCCACCACCGAAGAACAGTGGCAGCCGTGCAAGATGCACTGCAGTAACTCACCAAGGTTCCTGAGACAGCACCTTCCAAACCCATGACCACTACCATCTAGAAGGACAAGAGCAGAAGATGCCTGGGAACACCGCGACCAGGAGGTTGCCCTCAAAGTCACTCACGACACTGTCTTGGAAATATATCGCCGTTCCTTCGCTGTCACTGTGCCAAAATCTTGGAACTCCCTCTCTAACAGCATTGTGGGTGTACCTACACCTGAATAATAATAGTAATACGCAGAAGGACTGCAGTGTTTCAAGAATGCAACTCACCACCAACTTCTGAAGGGCAACTCGGGAGGGGCAATAACTGCTGGCCAAACCAGCGGAGCCCACATCCCGGAAATGATTTCTTTTTAAAATTAGGATCAGGATAATGTCCGTTCTAAACCAAAGGACATCCCAGCAGTACTTATGAAAAGGTATGCAGATTAAATTTGAAAACTGAAGGCGGGAGGAGACTGATATGTACCCCCTGGGCCAGAAGCAATTTTTCTGTGTTGTACATTCGATGTAAATTATGTAATTCTATAAGTGCAGACAACATTAGCGTACTTCTAGAAATGGAGTGAATCATGCAGATCAAGCAGTATTTTTCGGCGCTTACTTCTTCTATCAGCTATTACATTCCTGTCTGCAGGGTCCTAAAATGTATCATACTTTATCACACTAATATGCTGCACTTTAAAAGTAGTTTTGCGCCAATTTCCAAATTGCCGCGTCATTGTGAAATACCTTCAGTCGAGCATCTGTGTGGAAGTCAGCAAAAGAATCCATTGAGCAAGGTATGAAATGTAAAGCTCGCCCATTACCCTTTTCGATGTTATGAGGAGATAAGGTCCGCCCAGTCGCTTATGCTGGGAATTCAAATTGTAAACCGTGAAGGGAAATTATCCGAATACATTCAGGTATCAATGCCTCGTGATCAATTTTGGAGCGGACATTAACATCAATCCTGATTGTGTAGTTCGTGGAATGACTCGCCTGTCGGGTTCCCTTCCCAGTTAATAGACGACAGTATCGGACACGTCGCTATAGTATCATGGAGTCTTTTATTTTAGACAATATCTTTTGATGAAAAACACTTGACAGTTGCAGGACAAGAACGATCCTTTCATTCTATGATAGAGATCCTCATGGTAGGGAAATAGTTTCAGTAATTCAACCGGCAGGGACGGAGTTAACAGAGGTGGCCATTAATTTCACCTAGCTTCAATGTTGTGAAACCTTTACAATTTAACATTGATCCTGAGATACGGGCGGTGTGTAGGGCTTCAAAAACAGAAAATCGCTCTTAGCTGATTCAGGAGACAGACATACTGAATAATGATGCGCGTCCGGGATGCGAATAATTTCTCCAGCCATAGAATAATTTAAAGATTCTTTCACTGTGGGTCTCAGATTAAAGGAATTTTTAGAATCGTCCAGTCCAGAGCAACAACTTGGGGAGTTGTAGTCTTCAGGAGTATTTCTGTCCTGTTTACACTTGATGCCAATCAGCAAAACGATGGTTACAAGAAATATAAAGGAAGTTGAACCTAAAATGACAATTAAATAAAGATTTCTATCAGAAACATATTCAGGATTTGTCACTGAGTTGCTGCGTTCGGAGAAGATTTCCGTAACATTGCCCAAGATTGAAAAGTGGATTGTAGCCGTGCTGGAGAGACACGGCTGTCCATTATCCTTCACCAAGATCACAAGGTTCTGGGTGGTAGAATCCTGCTCCAGAATTCCTCGGGCTGTTCTGATTTCTCCAGAGTGAAGCCCCACGATGAACAAACTGGGATCAGTGGCTTCCAGCACCTGATATAGGAGGCGTGCGTTCTGACCGGAATCAGCATCAGTTGCGATTATCTTGGTGACCAAGTACCCCTGGCCAGCTGACTGAGGCACAACCTCCACACCTGCTGATCCGCTCTGTGCTGTAGGTGACACAATTACTGGAGCGTTGTCATTCTGATCCAGGATGATCACATCCAATGTTGCGCTGCTGCTCAGAGGGGGAACGCCAGAGTCTCGGGCTTGGACTTGAATCTGAAAGTTTTTAACTCGCTCGTAGTCAAAAGAGCGCAGCCCGTAAATGGTCCCATTCATCGAATTAAGATTGAGATAATTTGACAATGGTAAATCTTGAATCAGGTTGTCTATGAAAGAGTACGTGATGTAGGAATTCTGATCCTGGTCAGGATCGAAAGCAGTCACTGCGAAAATAGAAGCGCCGGGAGCGTTGTTCTCCATCACATACAGTGTGTCCATGGGTCGAGCAAACCTTGGGGCGTTATCGTTAATGTCAGACACCGATATCTGAATGGTTTTATTTGTTGATAGTGGAGGAGACCCCGAGTCTCTGGCTAAAATAGCTATGTTGTACAGAGGGGTGGTTTCACGGTCCAACATATCACTAGTTATCACTTTGTAATGACCACTCGAAGATGTTTGAAGTTTAAACGGAACGTTCTCCTGGATCTCGCAGTGTACCTTCCCATTTTTCCCAGAATCTCGGTCGATTACATTGACTAGAGCTGCCACAGTCCCGGGAGTAGCATCCTCTGGTACCCTGCTAGACACTATGGTCACTTTTATCCCAGGAGCGTTATCATTGACATCTATTACGTTAATAAACACTTTAGAATGTCCTGCAATTGCCGGTGAACCATTGTCTACAGCTTGAACATCAAGTGAATAACTGCTTGCTCCTTCATAATCAATTATACCCTGAACACGAATCTCTCCTGTTCGAGGATCCAAACTAAACAGTTCCGGCATTTTTTGTGAAACACGGTTACTGAAACAGTAAGTTACCTCCGCGTTAGAACCCTCGTCTGGATCAGTGGCATGGATTGAAACCACCAAGGTACCTCTGGGTGAGTTTTCTATCAGGCTGACCTTGTAGGCCTTGCTATCGAACGCAGGCGCATTGTCGTTGCTGTCCAGCACAGTGATGAGAATCCGAGCGGTCCCAGATCTGGGAGGACTTCCTCCGTCAGTGGCCGTCAGCATCAGCTGAAAGGATGACTGCCGTTCGCGATCCAACGGTTTCTCCAATAACAACTCGACAAGTTTAGTACCGTCCTCTGCAGTCTCGACTTTTAGACCGAAGTGTTCATTGGCGCTGATCTTGTAAACGGTGACTGCATTTGTCCCCATGTCTGGATCGAGAGCGCTCTCTAGCGGAAAGCTGGAAACTGGCGCCATGGTTTCGGCCATTTGTAAGAGAATGACACTCTCCGGGAAACTGGGCGAATTATCATTGATATCAAGAATCTCCACTTCACCGCGGTACATCTCTGGAGAATTTTCAAACACGATTTGGAAGGAAAGAACACATGTAGTGATTGGTCCACAAAGCTTGTCTCTGTCTATTCTCTCATTGGCAAGTAACAAGCCATTTTCCAAATTTACTTCCAAATAGCGTTTTGTATAGTCAGCGACCAGCCGACCTTTCCGACCTGACAATGTTGCAATGTTCATCCCCAAATCTTCAGCAATATTACCAATTACAGCACCTTGCTCCATTTCCTCTGGAACCGAATAACGAATCTGCGCAGAAAGTACATCCCCTGCACAAATTAATACAACAAAAACCATCACCATGAATTTCCAGGCGTTGTTGCTTTGTGAATCCGCCATTGTTGCCGGATTGGAAAGCTCACAAAAGCACAAATGTCGGTTTGCTGCCGATTGCTCTGACCACTTTGGTGCTGTTAATCAGCCTTCCAGTATCTTGAACTGTCGAATTTACCAAGTATTTCGCTCTAGCCTTCGTTAAGTCTTCGCACAATCTGAGCGCAGCCAACCTATTCCGATTTTCTGTCATTCTGCTCTCCTTCTTTGATGGGGGTGGAGCAATGGATCTCTCGCCCATTTCTGAGTCTTATTGGTGGACAGCGACACAACGCGTTTTTGTCAATAATGACACCAGAAATTCTTAAAGCTGAGCTGTTCCTCGGACGAGAGTAATCGTGATGAACCTTTTAATGGTGTGCATCTATAATATCCACACTATTTTTCAGGCTTATGCCCAATCTATTTGGTAGAATTTTTCTAAAAAGTAGTTGTCCATACTTTGAAATGTGAGTTGGATTGAACGTTTGACGTTTCCTCCCCACGAGATCATAAGACAACCCCATATATTAAAATAATCTCCATTTAATATTTTCCTTCTGAGTACCAACAATAACAATCTCTTTCTATTACAGCACTTAATTATTTCCTATGTGGGTTCACCTTTTCCTCAACTACAGGTGCCACAACCCGAACTGCTGATTTATTCTGCATAGTGGTATTTTTTTAACTCCATTCTTTGCTCACATAATAAGCGTTTATACTCTGCGCCTAGTATGTATGATGTGGAATTGCCGGCGTTGGACTGGGGCGAGCACAGTAAGAAGTCTGACAACACCAGGTTAAAATCCAATAGATTTGTTGCAAATCACTAGCTTTCGGAGCCCTGCTCCTTCCTGAGGTGAATGAAGAGGTAGGTTCCAGAAACATATATATAGACAAAGTCAAAGATGCATGACGATACTTTGAATGCGAGCATTTGCAGGTAATTAAGTCTTTACAGATCCAGAGAGAGGGGTAATCCCAGGTTAAAGAGGTGTGAATTGTCTCAATCCAGGGCAGTTGGTAGGCTTTCGCAAGCGCAGGCCACATGGGGGGGGGGGGGGGTGAATGTGATGCAACATGATTCCAAGGTTCCGGTTGAGGCCGTACCCATGTGTGTGGAACTTGACTAGAGGTTTCTGATCGATGATTCAGCGCTGTTGCACATGCTGAAGGCTGCCTTGGAGAATGCTTACCCAAAGATTAGAGGCTGAATGTCCTTGACTGCTGAAGTGTTCCCCGACTGGAAGGGAACATTGGAATGGTGGTACCCATGTCGAAGATCTAGCACGTCTTGCAGCAATTGCCATGGCAGTGTTGTGTGGTGTCGTGCTCGCTTTTCTGAAGGCTGGGTAGTTTCCTGCAAACAATGGTTTGTTTGAGGTTGAGCGGTTGTTTGAAGGCAAGTAGTGGGGGTGTGGGGATGACCTTGACAAGATGTTTGTCTTCATCGATGATGTGTTGAAGGCTGCGAAGAAGATGTCGTAGTTTCTTTAATGTGTTTAGGGTGGAAGCTGGAGAAGTGGAGCATCGTGAGGTTATCCGTGGCTTGTGATAAAGCAAAGTGCTGAGATGACTGTCCTTGATGGAGATGAGTGTGTCCAAGAATGCAACCGATTTTGGAGAGTAGTCCATGGTGAGTCTGATGGTGTGATGAAACTTATTGATGTCATCGTGTAGTCGTTTCGATGATTCTTCACCGTGGGTGCAAAGGAAAAATGACATTTATATGAACGGGATATGGCGCTCGACTCATCAATCAACAGTTCCAACACGCCACATCAAAAAGCTGTACCGACGTCCTCAGAAGACGACAGAGTACCCTTCGTTATCCAGTACTTCCCCAGAGCAGAGAAACTATGACATCTTCTTCGCAGCCTTCAACATGTCATCGATGAAGATGAACATCTTTCCAAGGTCATCCCCACACCACCACTACTTGCCTTCAAACAATCACACAACCTCAAAACAAATGATTGTTTGCAGCAAACTCCCCAGCCTTCAGAACAGCAACCACAACACCACACAACCCTGCCATGGCAATCTCTTTAAGACGTGCTAGATCATCGACATAGGTACCACCATTACACATGGGAACACCACCCACCAGGTACATGGTACATACTCGTGTGACTCGGCCAATGTTATCTACCTCATATGCTGGAGGAATGGATGTCCCGAAGCATGGTACATTGGCCAGACCATGCAGATGCTGCGATAACGGATGAAGGGACATCACACGACAATCGCCAGGCAGGAATGTTCCCTTCCAGTCAGGGAACACTTCAGCAGTCAATGGCATTCAGCCTCTGATCTTCGGGTGAGTGTTCTCCAAGGCAGCCTTCAGGACGCGCGACAACGCCGAATCGCCGAGCAGAAATTTATAGCCAAGTTCTGCACACATCAATACGACCTCAACTGGGACCTTGAATTCATGTTGCATTACATTCACCCCTCACCATCTGGACTGGGCTTGGGAAATCCTACCAGCTGTTCTGGTTTGAGACAATTCACACCTCTTTAACCTGGGATTATCCCTCTGGATCTGTAAAGGCTTAATTACCTGCAAATGCACGCATTCAAAGTATCGTCTTGCATCTTTGATTTTGTCCATATATATGTTTCTGGAACCTACATCATCATTCACCTGAGGAAGGAGCAGTGCTCCGAAAGCTAGTGATTTCAAACAAATCTGTTGGACTTTAACTGGTGTTGTAAGACTTCTTAGTATGTTTGTAAGC
The DNA here is from genome assembly GCF_047496885.1 of Scyliorhinus torazame. Classification (NCBI taxonomy): domain Eukaryota; kingdom Metazoa; phylum Chordata; class Chondrichthyes; order Carcharhiniformes; family Scyliorhinidae; genus Scyliorhinus; species Scyliorhinus torazame. Next base: position 310,779,222 of record NC_092713.1, on the reverse strand, counting down.
CAGTATTTGGAGAATCCCTTTGATTTTTGGAGACCAATAATTTCGTTTCCGCTCTATATATTTGGTCGCAACAGTCATGTGGGAAGTCTCAATTTGACTGTGGAGGGCAGCACTTAAATACCTTAAGTGGTATTTGTCGCACCATTTGTGTTTGATACCACACAGAATGCAATTCTAATGCGGCGCCGAATTTCTTTTCGAAAGTGCACAGCACACCGCATGAAATGTTACCTTCCTTCACAACACATCCATAATATTTCAGGATGCATTGCCAATGGGACTTCGCATTCTGTGCTGTGAAATATTTAGTGGAATTATGCACAAGAACATTCGTGCGTTCATACATAGTGTTCTCGCCTGATTAAAATAATTTCCACAGGAACCAGAAACCAGGAACGCAGTATCGCAAGCGATATTATTAGGGCGGCACAGCGATGCCGTGGTTAGCACTGCTGCCTCAAGGCGCCGAGGACCTGGATTCGATCCCGGCACCGGGTCACTGCATGTGGAGTTTGCACATTCTCCCCATGTCTGCGTCGTTCTCACTCCCGCAAACCAAAGATGGGATGGTCGGTGGATTGACCACATTAAAAATACCGCTTCATTGGATAAATGTTTTTTTTTAACTTTATTGTCAGGGGAACTTATACTGTTCGTTTGCCATCATACTCTCAGTTAAGTGTCCCAGCAAAAGCAACGATAAAATAATAAGGTGTAAATAAGACCATAAGACCATGAGACATAGGAGCGGAAGTAAGGCCATTCGGCCCATCGAGTCCACTCCACCATTCAATCATGGCTGATTTCAGCTCCATTTATCCGCTCTCTCTCCATAGCCCTTAATTCCACGAGAAATCAAGAATTTATCAACTTCTGTCTTAAAGACACTCAACGTCCCGGCCTCCACCGCCCTCTGTGGCAATGAATTCCACAGACCCACCACTCTCTGCCTGAAGAAATTTCTCCTCATCTCTGTTCTAAAGTGACTCCCTTTTATTCTAAGGCTGTGCCCCCGGGTCCTAGTCTCCCCTGCTAATGGAAACAACTTCCCGACATCCACCCGATCTAAGCCATTCATTATCTTGTAAGTTTCTATTAGATCTCCCCTCAACCTCCTAAACTCCAAGAATATAATCCCAGGATCCTCAGACGTTCATCGTATGTTAGGCCTATATAAAAAACTGGTTAGGCCACAGCTAGAATGGTGTGTGCCATTCTGGAATCCCCATTATAGGAGGGATGTAATAGCACTGGAAAGGGTGCAGAGGAGATTTACCAGGATGTTGCCTGTGCTGGGGAGTTTCAGCTATGAAGAGAGATTGGACAGGCTTGGGTCATTTTTCTGGAGCAGAGGAGATTGAGGGAAAGAGGATTGAGGTGCATGAAATTATGAGGGGCATTGATGGAATAGATAGGAATGACCAAGGAGCATGGATTTAAGATAAGGGCCAGGAGGTTCAGAGGGCTTGTGAGGAAAACACAGCCTGAAAGACTGGCGGAGGCAGGGGCCTTCATAACATTTAACAAGTATTTACATGTGTATTTGCGACGCCAAGAGACACAGAGCTATAGGCCAAGTGTTGGAAAATGGGGTTAGAATAATTTAGGTGATTGTTTTTAACCGGCATTGACGCGATGGGCCAAATGGCCTTTTCTGTGCTGCAAACCTCTATGAGTCTAAAACTCTATGCTTGGATAAGTTCAGGGAATTACATACAGTCGTGCTAACATTGTGGTAGTAAAACTAAATGAATATTTACGAAAGATACAATAGACAGGCAGCTAGAAACAAAAGGTATAAATGGAGCACCAAGCTTGACCATCCTTGCTTTCTTAATTGAAGGAATAACATCAATGATTGGACAGTGTAATTGTAACTAAGGCCCCCAACTTTCTCAGAGTGGCCATCTCTGGCGGATGGCCACTCTGGTGGACTTACCCACAATGGAATTCCAAAGCTCCGTCTCGTCCAACCTTCCTCACTCAGGCTGGGTGAAACAGGGGCAGCAAAGCGCACCTCCGGGCGCACCGGCGAGGAGGGATACAGGGAAGAAAGAAAGTTTTTTGCTGCACTATCTGACCTAAAATAGTTGTTCAAAGGGGCAATTTGAACGGAGAACTTAGGTTTCAAAGGTCGGTGGTCCAGACAATCAGCGAGGGAAGACCGGGAGGGAGGGGTTGAGTCCGGGAGGGAGATGAGCGAGCTGGAGGGATGGCGGGGCGGGGCGTGAACGACAAGGAGGGGGAAGGCATTTAGGTAGATCGAGATCGGAATAGAATAGGGGGCAGAGCGGGGTTGCCCTGTGGGGGTGGGGCGGGGGGGGCGGGGCGGGGCGGGCCAGAATGTGTGTGAGGGGCGTGGGGTGGTCAAGTCGGTACAGGTGAGTGGGCGGGGGCTTGTCAGGCGTGGGTGGCGGGGTCGGGTCGAACCATGGTGAGGGGGTGGGGTTGTCGGACCGTGGGGGTGGATCGGCCGGAGTGCCGGGGGGGGGGGGGGGGGGGGGTCGGGTTAGGTCGAGACGGTGAGGGATGGTGGGTTGTTGGGTTGTGGATGGTGGCCCTGTGGGGGCCCCACTGGGGTGCGTGAGCCGAATGTGTGCGGGGTGACCCGTGGAAAGCTCGGTCTGGGTTTTAAATAGTTACTCTGGAGTCACAACTAATATCTTTCCTTCCAAGTCTTTCAGAGTAATTGTCTCGCTAAAACTTTCAGAACCATCCAAAGTTAGACATTTAAATCATTTCTGTCGAGTAGTTCACAGCCCAGCGCAATTGTCCAGAGGAAGTTAACGCTTCTGGACAATTGCCCTGTAAACCTTTGTGTGGGAACTTCAGAGAGGGTCTCCCCAGCGCATTATTAGGATACTAAATGCAGTACTGAGGGCACAACAAGTTTGCAGTCAGAGTTTTGTTTCTCAACAGTGGGATATGGGCATCGCTGGCCAGACCAGCATTTATAGCCCATCTCTAATTGCCCTTGAGAAGGTGATATGAGCTTCCTTCTTGAATCACTGCAGTCCATGTATTCTGTGAACAGCCTTGGTGCTGTTAGGGAGGATGTGCGGGTTTTGACCCAGTGGCCGTGGAGGAACAATTGAATGTCGAAAAGACATGTAATGTGGAGGTGGAATTTGCAGGTGGCTGTGTTCCATCTGCTGTCTGTGTCCTTCTAGATGGTTTAATTCTTAGGATTGGAAGGTGCAGTTGAAGGAGTCTTGGTGAGGTGATGAATGTAGCAATTTCAGATATATTGGATTGGATGTATTTGGTGCCGTGACGGTTAAAAGCCTGAATTAGTATGTGACTGCTCCAGTCATGTTTTTCAAAGAAGTGCTGGAATGAAAGACAGCTATGTTTTTGGCTGGCCAGATGTGCAATTAAAGCATCGTAAAAGTTTAGGTTTCTGTTTGAACTTAAAGGATTGTCTTGTCGTAAACGCTGAGGCTATTGGGTATTTGTTTGTATTGGGGTGGCAGCTCTGTGGCCCTGTCTGGAAACGTTGGGGGCATGTAGCCCCTTCCAAATAAGGAGCTTAGATGCCGCTGTGCTGGGTAAACAAGTGTGATTCAGAAGACAGTTCTATTGTTCCTGGCATGGCATGGCCTGGAGATGCCCATTTGCTTATGTTGTTCGCATCAACCTGTGAAATTTTTTGAAGTCTGCAAAACCTTTTGCTGCAACTTTGTTTGATCTGTTCTGCAGTCTGGTTGTCCATGAAACCTGACCACTTTTTCCAGCATCCCTTGCTGGACACCGTTTTAGATGGCCACATATCCCTTCTCTTGATCCTGAACGCGAAGCACGGTGGATCACAGAATCAAGGCCAATACTTGTCCAGCATCCCCAGTGACTTGTAAGACTTGGTACTACCCAATAACCTAACGCTTTTACAAAATACAAATAACATTACATATATAGCTAATAAACGACAAAAAGATACGGGTACATTAATGAAAAAAGTAAACTTACAAATTAGAATAAATTATTACAATGAAATATAAATTCACGGAAACATCAAAAAGCTATTTCAGCAGGTACAATGGGGACAAACAGTTCAAAAATACATGAGAGGCGCAAATATTCTTAAGATGGTGTCATCAGAGAAGCCCGTGGTGCAAGCATGGGTCCCATATACTGACCATGAATGACTTTCGCTTGCCATCGGCGGAATTTGACTGTGAAAATAATCAGGATGATAGCCAAATGTGACTTGAGTCGAATGAATGGACGTACTTGTAGATTTGAAGCCCAGTTCCAAAGACCATCCCACCAGTTGGTGACTTTAATTTCAGAAATTTGCTTTTGTTTGTCCTGGGATGGCATGTCCTTCTAGTACAGCTACCATATGGTTGTTACTTGCATTTCCAGTTAATTCTTCCTCTCCGTCCTGTCCACTGTCCTAATTGGTGGAATTTAGAACCAGTTTAACCTGCTGCATCAGGAGTATACGTTTATTGTCCAAATTAGCCAAATCAAGGGAATTCATAGTCGATACTCCCGCTCCGTATGCTGTTGCTACATCTTTCACTAATCCGCTTTTAACTCAGTCCAGCCTCTCGTCCATTCCTACCTTCCTTTCTAACAGTCGGCGGGTCAGGTGAAGATAAAGTATTTTAAGTTGGGGAGAGCACCACTCTGGCAGTTGTGTTCCAGCTATGTCCACAACCACAGGTACCAATTCCTGGTGGATGTTATCACACAGGATTTTTCCTCTGTGTTTTCGGACAAATCCACTTTGTGGTCCGGGAGTGGTTTCAGGAGAAAGAGAGTGCGGTGTGTCTGGTGCTGGCTTTGGCCCTGTCCTGATCTCCTCTAGGTCAAAATTACCCTCTATCAATGTCCCAAGGCACCTCTCCAATCCTTTCTCGGGGCAATTAGCTCAACATCCAGTATTTGAAAAACCCCCACCAATCTTTTTATGGTAAGGGTCAGGTCGCATTAGACTAAGCTTCCATTTGGCTTTTTGGAAATAAGCCTCTGGTTATTACACCCAAACACAATGCTTTTATTGGGGTGTATCCATAATACACTATCGTCACATTCCCCGGCGTCAGGTGAAGCAAACCATAAATAACTTTGATATAAAAAGTTCATCTGATTTGGAGTATCCTGAGTGCTGAGTCCGGTGAATTCAATGAAAAATGGACCGATGTAGGTGTAAGGTTTCATATCGTCGTGGTTCTGGTTCCCGTGGTTTCCTGAGGAAATGAAGCACAATTTCTGTTGCTGTCGCATGTCTAATATCTGCATTTATATTGTCACTATACGTGACCGCCCCCCCCCCCCCCCCCCCCCCCACCATTTTCTTTCAATAAACCAAAGGAGACAAGGCACTTGTTGTATCTTTAACCACAACCAATCGCGGTTGAGGCTTGGAATGGTTGGAGTGCGACCTTCTTAACTGGCCGAATTTTAGGGCAGTCAGTTTTATAATGTTTCATCCCGGGAGGAAGGAGGTTTGTCTCAGGCCAAATGCAGGGAAGCAGCACACACATGCTCTTGAATGTAAAAACCTTGACTTACACCTTGACGAGCAAAAGTGTTTACATGTTGCCACCGAGAACGCCAGTGGCGGTGGCTGTGCGTGGCAGACACCATCAGAAATTCTGCTATCTGAGGATTGTGAATAGGTAGGCCAAACATCATCATCTGGCTGCCTCAATAATCAGCGTGCCACAATACATTCTGTAGTTCACTCAGGAGAGGCTCATCCGCAGAATCACTGGACTCGCCTGGTTGCCAAACCTGCGATTGGCCATGTACTCCTGAGAGGAACTGGGCTGTTCAGTGTCATCATCAGGTATACAAACAAGACGACTAGTATGCTCCCTTGGGGACTGGGGTTCTCTACCCTCATTTCTCCACACGTGACCCTGGTTAACCCTCATAGGATGCATAGTTGCCTCCTTATCGGTACGTGCAGGTGGGTGTTCGTGAACTGACTGTTTCCAAACCCTGGATAAGCCCCAAAGAATCCATGCTTCATTGTGCGTGAGGTCGGCTGGGTGGAAATTTATGCAAGCCTTTTTGCCTGCCTCGGTACTGTGGGATACTAACATCCTGCCCATTTGGAGAAATCGGAGTCATCTGATGCGGAGCGTTGTAAGCCTCTGTACATATCTCTTGAAAATGAATCCAGAGCCGACCCGCGAATGCAGTCGGATGTTCCCCTTTCCTTTGCCTACATTTGTTTAAACTGTCTAAGGGAGCCTCCTTATTGTATCCTACTGCTGTTACTATGGCCTCCTTCACTTCTCTAAAGTTCTTTCTTCCACGTTTTGCGGTGATGGTAAAGCTGACCTGACTAACAGAAGAAGGCACATTACTATGAGCTTTACTTCCTCCCTTTTGGCTAGCCCATACATTATTTTCTGTTGTCTAATGTCCTCAACGAAGCAGTGTGGGTCCGCGATAGGCTCAGAAGTGGTGATTTCATTACAGGCATCATTTAATTGGGTCACTGTTAGCGAAGTTGTGTACGTAATTGTCGGGCTTAGGCTATCCCGTATCCTCCACTCGGTGGTAACTGGCTGCATTGGTACTAGGGGTGAAACCGGTGGTGTAACGGGTACAAATTTCTCTGTGGTTCGTGGTGGCGCGGTCGGGATGGCTATTTCTGGGGGTTGCGGTGGCGGGTCCCAACCCTCGGTCTTCATGACGTACATTTTCTCCCCTTTAATAAAGCTCTGCCCAATCTGCCCTCTCCTCCCCTCCTACCTCAACTGTCCCGAATCTACAAATAAAACCATCTTGAACCGAGAGTAATGATTTTAATCTATCAATTTCGCGCTGGCAAAATGGTCAATGGTCAGCGGTCACTTGTCGCTGCTCCTGACTGGTCTGTTGGACAGCTTTTAATGCTGCCTGCAGGTTGGTTCATTTCACTTCGAAGCGGGTGACCTTCTGCTCGGCTTTATCTCTTACCACGGAAGCACGTTGGGTGTATTGGCCGGCTTTTGAACATTGTGTTTGAAAGCTGCCTAAGTGCACCAGGTTAGCCTGATTTGAACGTTTCAGATCACTAATCCCCCTGTCTTTATCTGCTGCCATTTGCCCAAATCTCACCTGATGTTTTTCTTTCAATCTTTGTATCTCCTCCTGCCTTTCCTCTTTCGATTTCTTTATCTCTTCCTGTCTTTCATCTTTTAATTTCATTACCTCCTCCTGTCTTTCTTTTATTAATTTCGTTACTTCCTCTTGCCAGTCACCTTTTAAGTTCTTTACTTCATCATGCCATTCGCTTTTTAATGTCTTTATCTTCTGCTGACTCTCCGCTCGCTGTCCGCGGACGGCCTTTTGACCTCCTCGATTCCGACTAGTTGTTCCAAGCCGCACACTACCGCTATCGCTTTCTCATACATTAGCGCTCACTTTCCCTGCGCTTTATTCAGGCCTCCCAATAGGTTTGGCCTATTGCTTCGGGACCTGTCTCTGTATTCTCACAAAATTCTGCCCATTGGGGCCATCCTTTCTTCTTTATATACTCCCTAATGTTCTCCTCCCATTTGGGACACCTTGCTACCTGCGAATCTCCGGCAGGGAGTGTGTAGGGAGTAGATTGTAATAGGGGCACGGCTTATGGGCTATTTTCCGGTCCTAATACCTCTGCGTTTGAGTGAAAACTAGCAGAGTTTATCCTATTTTCCCTGTTATGAACGCATGCAGTTAGTACAACACAAAATTTGCGATTTGTCTAATACACCTGCGGTTTCTGATTTTTAATTAGGTTTGTGGGATCTTTCGGAGCAGCAACTATTACTTCTAATGACCTCCCATCTGGGGTGCCAATGTTGTGCCTGCCTAAACCACAGTGTGGCTTAACCCATATACGGTGGACAAATTACGATAAGAATGTTTCATACAATGATTCAATATTTATTCACGACCAGACAATTGTTACTGTTAATCAATCACACGCACACACTTAACTCAAACTACAAAGCTAGTACTCAAAAGATCTTAACTTATCTTCAGTTAGCAAGGACCAGACAGATATTGGCCATTATCTGTATCCTGAATCTTGTGGACCTCAATGTTCAATCCCTGGTCTGGTCTGTTCCTGGGTCTCATCTTCCTTTAGTTGGTTGGGTGATGGTCTCCCTCGTCGGCCGTTGGAAGTCACCATTATTGGTTGCTGAGAGAGATCCTCAAGTTGTGCAGCACCTTTCAAATCTGCTTGAATTTCGTCCCCTAATGATGGGGTTGATGTGTTAGCGCGGTCATTCCCCATAATTAGGTGCAGCACTGCACCATCCATTATTGGACCCTCTGCAGAAAGTTCTCCTGTATACATTTTAAGAACTCTACTCCATCAAAGCCCATAATATGATGCCTATCCAAATTAGTTTCGGGAAAGTTGAAATCATCTAATATAATTATCCTTTTATCATTTTATACTCCTCTGTGAATTGCACACATATTTGATCTTCAATTTCCCGCTGACTATCTAGGGATCTGTAGTAAACACCTAGCAACATAGCTGTCCCATTTTATTATTTTTTTCTTTTTTTAAATAAAATATATTTATTCTCCTCCTTTGTCTCATTTATCATATTTACTTCACCAAATAATTGACAATAACAACAAATACAATGGCAATCCCCGAGCCAACAATCCCCTCCTCACACCCACCCTCAAACAGCTCCAAACATTTCGATTACTAAACACAAATGAAAAAGAATCATCATTAATTGATACATTCGAACCCCCTCCCCCCTAATGTTCGATGTCATTCAATTCATGAAAATGCATGATGAACAAGGCCCATGAGTGGTAGAACCCATCTATCCACCCCCTCAACTCGAACTTCACTTTCTCGAACATTAAGAACTCCAGTAGATCTCCCCACCACACCGCGGCACAAGGCGGAGAATCAACCTCCACCCCAACAGAATCCGCCTTCGGGCAATCTGCGAGGTGAAGGCTAGGACATCTGCTTCCGCACCCGCTTCCAACCCCGGCTGATCCGACACCCCAAAAATTGCTTCCAGAAGGCCTGATTCGAGTCTCACGTGCACCACCTTTGAGATTACCCTAAAGGCCTCCCTCCAATATCCCTCCAGTTTTGAACAGGATCAAAACTATGAACGTCATTTGTAGGAACACCCCACAGCGTTCACAAGCATCCGCCACACCCTCAAAAAGTGTGCTCAAAATCGACCTTGTGAGGTGCGCCCTATACACCACCATCAAATTAATCAGCCCCAACCTTGCGTATAAAGTTGACGCATTCACCCTCCAAAGCACTTCACACCACAACCCCTCCCCCATGCCCTCCCCGAACTCTTCCTCACACTTTCCCTTAATCCCATCCATTGATACTTTATCTTCTCCCAGAATAACCCCATAAATCGCCAACACCACCCCTTTCTCCAATCCCCCCGCCGTCAATATCTCTTCCAACAGTGTGGGGGCCGGTGCAATCGGAAAGCTCTGTACCTTCTTCCTGGCAAAATTTCGGATCTGCATATATTTAAACATCTTCCACTGCCCCAATCCACATCCGCAACACCCCCAGCCCAAGCTCCTCCTTCACAAACCAGACTCCCAGAAACAAATCCGTTAATACCCTAACTCCCTTCTTCTCCCATTTCCGAAAATTCCCATCCCACCTCCCTGGTTCAAATCTATGGTTCCCTCGAATCGGCTTTTCCCTTGACCCCACCCACAACCCAAAGTGCCGGCTCAACTACCTCCAGATCTTGAGCGTCGCCACTACAACCGGACTCCCTGAGTGTTTCCCTCGGGCCATCGGGAGCGGCGCTTTGCCAACGCCCTCAAACCTGACCGGTTGCATAGGCTCTCCTCCATTCTAACCCACTGGGAGTCCCCTCCTTTAACCCAGCTTCGCACCTTCTCAGCGTTCGCCACCCAGTGCTAATACAATACATTTGGGAGACCCAACGCCCCTGACTGCCATCCTCTCTGCAACAGCACCTTAAAATCCTAGCCACCTTACCCCTCCCAAATAAACGAGGTAATCATCTTTTCTACTTCCTTAAAAAATGCTTTTGATAAAAAGATCAGCAGACACTGGAAAATGAACAAAACCACATTTTTTTGTTACATTCATCTTAATTGCCTGCACCCGACCTGCCATCGATAGAGCAAGACAAGTCTATCCTGTCAAATCTGCTTTCACCCTCCCAACCGTGATGTTATATCTACGAGCTCCACCCCAGTCTCGTGCCACATGCACCCACTGGTATTTAAAATAGGTTACCGCCCTACAGAATGGCAGCACCCCCCACCCTCCCCAAACCCTGCTCCCACCCCGGCTGGGACACCAAAAGTATTTGCTTTTGCCCAAATTTAGTTTATACCCCGAGAACACTCGAAGCAGCTCCAATATACCATCAACGCACTTGTTTCTGACACATACAATAGCAAGTCAGCTGCGTCCAAAGATACCCTATGCTCCACCTCCCGCCACACTATCCCCCTCCACACCCCAAACTTCTCAATGTGATGGCCAAAGGCTCCATTGCAAGTGCAAACAACCTCCATTGCAAGCGCCTGGTCCCTCGATGTAGAGCAAAATACTCAGAATTCATATTATTCATGCGGACACTCACACTCGGCTCCCTGTAAAGTAATTTTACCCAGTCCACACATCGCGGCCCAATCCCAAAACACTCCAAAACTGCCATCAAATACCTCCACTCTATCCGGTCAAACACCAACTCGGTGTCCTATGCCACTACTACTTTTTTCCAACTCGCCTGCACTGGTGCCATAACTACATTCAGAGCCCTCTTAATGTTTGACAAAAGCTGCGTCACTCTTACAAATCCCATCTGATCTTCCCCTATCACCTCCAGGATGCAATCCTCCAGCCTACCCACCAAAACTTTCACCAACAACTTTGCATCTACATTCAAGAGTGATATGGTCCTCTGTGACCGACACCCTGTTGGATCACTATCCTTCTTTAGCAACAAGGAGATCGATGCCTTCCTCAAAATCTGTAGCAACATCCCCTTCCCTATCACCTCCTCAAACATCTTCACCAGCAGTGGCGCCAACTTATCACTAAATTTTTTATAGTACCCCACTGGAAACCCATCCAGCCCTGCTACCTTGCCTGGCTGCATCCTCCCAATCGAGTCCTATATCTCCTGCTCCCCTATCACCCACTCCAATGTGGTCTTATCCACCTCCCCAAACTCGGATATTTCAAACCATCCAGGAATTCCTGCATTCCCCGATCCTCCTCCGGTGGTTCCGATCTATACAACATCTCATAGAACTCCTTTAAAACCCTCTTAATATCGTCCGGAGCCACCACCAACTTCCCTGTCCCATCCCGAACCTGAACAGTTTCCCTCACCACTGCCTCCCTCCGAAGGTGGCATGCCAGCATGCGCCCACCTTCTCTCCATATTCGTAGACTGCTCTCCTCACCCGTCACAATTGGTGCACCCGCCTTCCTTGTGGTTAGCCAGTCAAAAGTCATCTGCAACTCCTTCCTCTTTTCCAAAAATGTTGAATCCACATCCTCTGCATACCTCCTGTCCACTTCAAACATCTCCTTTATTAACCTTTGCTACTCCACCCGCTCCTCCTTATCAACTTTTTCCTTAAACAATATCACCTCCCCCCTCACCATTACCTTCAAAGATTCCCATGCCACGGCCTGGGAGACCTCACCCATACAATTAAAACACACATATTCCTCAGTCACTTTTCCAATCTTATCACAAAACCCTAGGTCCCCCAACAGCCCCACAACCAATCTCCAACCCCGCCTCTGCACTATTCCCTTCTCCAACACCATATCAACCCAGTATGGTGCATAGTCAGATATCGCAATTGGCGAATATTCCGACCCCTTGATCCCGGCCAACAGCAACTTCCCCACCACAACAAAATCTATCCACGATTGGCCTCATGAACTGAAGGGAAGAAAGAATATTCCCACTCTCCCAGGTGCAAGAACATCTATGGGTCCACTCCTCACATTTCCACCATTAGCCCAGCCAACACCTTCGCTCCCACTGACTGAGTAAGCAATCGCGGCCGTGACTTATGCAATTTTTGCTCCTGCACCATGTTCCAGTCTCCACCCACTATCAATTCATATGAGTCCAAGGCGCGGGTGGCCCCATACACCTTCTTTACAAACCATGCACATTCAAAACGGGCCCATACACGCTTACCAACACCACCAACCTCCCCTCCAATTTGGCTTGGGTCACTGTCTGTGCGGAGTCTGCATATCCTCCCTGTGTGTGCGTGGGTTTCCTCCGGGTGCTCTGGTTTCCTCCCACAGTCCAAAGATGTGCAGGTTAGGTATATTCGCCATGATAAATTGCCCTTAGTGTCCAAAATTGCCCTTAGTGTTGGGTGGGGTTACTGGGTTATGGGGACAGGGTAGAGGTGTTGACCTTGGGTAGGGTGCTCTTTCCAGGAGCCGGTGCAGACTCGATGGGCCGAATGGCCTCCTTCTGCACTGTAAATTCTATGATCTAATACCCCAGTCACTATTACATACCTACTTCCCTGATCTGCCACAACTTTATACATGTGGAACATCAAACTTTTTTTCACCAGGACCACAACCCCCCACGCTCTATTATCAAAACCCGAGTGAAACACCAGGCTAACCCAGCCCTGTCTAAGCCTCACCTAATTGGAGGGCTGTGACCAGTGGTGTTCCACAGGGATCAGTGCTGGGACCTTTGCTCTTTGTAGTATATATAAATGATTTGGAGGAAAATGTAACTAGTCTGATTAGTAAGTTTGCAGACGACACAAAGGTTGGTGGAATTGCGGATAGCGATGAGGACTGTCTGAGGATACAGCAGGATTTAGATTGTCTGGAGACTTGGGCAGAGAGATGGCAGATGGAGTTTAATCCGGACAAATGTGAGGTAATGCATTTTGGAAGGGCTAATGCAGGTAGGGAATATACAGTGAATGGTAGAACCCTCAAGAGTATTGAAAATCAAAGAGATCTAGGAGTACAGGTCCACAGGTCATTGAAAGGGGCAACACAGGTGGAGAAGGTAGTCAAGAAGGCATACGGCATGCTTGCCTTCATTGGCCGGGGCATTGAGTATAAGAATTGGCAAGTCATGTTGCAGCTGTATAGAACCTTAGTTAGGCCACACTTGGAGTATAGTGTTCAATTCTGGTCGCCACACTACCAGAAGGATGTGGAGGCTTTAGAGAGGGTGCAGAAGAGATTTACCAGAATGTTACCTGGTATGGAGGGCATAAGCTATGAGGAGTGATTGAATAAACTCGGTTTGTTCTCACTGGAAATAAGGAGGTTGAGGGGCGGCCTGATAGAGGTATACAAAATTATGAGGGGCATAGACAGAGTGGATAGTCAGAGGCTTTTCCCCAGGGTAGAGGGGTCAATTACTAGGGGGCATGGGTTTAACGTGAGAGGGGCAAGGTTTAGAGTAGATGTACGAGGCAAGTTTTTTACGCAGAGGGTAGTGGGTGCCTGGAACTCGCTACAGGAGGAGGTAGTGGAAGCAGGGACGATAGGGACATTTAAGGGGCATCTTGACAAATATATGAATAGGATGGGAATAGAAGGATACGGACCCAGGAAGTGTAGAAGATTGTAGTTTAGTCGGGCAGTATGGTCGGCACGGGCTTGGAGGGTCGAAGGGCCTGTTCCTGTACTGTACATTTCTTTGTTCTTTGTTTGTTCTTTGATCCTTCACCCTTAAATGAGTCTCCTGCAGCATCTCCACATCTGCTTTCAAACCTTTCAAATGCTCAAGCACTCTTGACCTCTTCACTGGGCTTCCCAGCCCTCCCACGTTCCATTCAACTTTCCTAATAGGGGTCCCCCCCCCCCGCCCCCCGCTTATCCAACATCATCATAATTTCGGGCCCTACCCACTGAGCCTGACCCATCCCTATCCATTGTTGACATCACTGCCCATACCCCTCCCAGATGCCCCCCTACACTCCCTCCCAAAGATACACCACCCAGTATCAACCCCCCCCCCTTTTTCTCACCTCGTTTGCCCATTAAACTCTCCCCACCAGGCTCCAATGTCCATAGCCCCTCCTGCCACTGCACCTGCATTCACTGGGCAACTGATGTTAGCTCGTGCGGGGGCTCCTGCTCAGTCCTTTCCTCCCCTCTCGCACAGTCCCGGGAAAAAACAATCAAACAGATACTTTTCATTAAAAAACGTTGCAACAAAGAACAGCAACAAAAATCTTTGACCTTTATAACAGCATGAATTAAGAACATTATTCAAAGCTACAAAGAACAATAACAAAAAACTTTTAGCCTCTATAATAGAGTGAATTCAGAACATTATTCAAAGATCTATATGTACATTCTCCTGCTCTTTACTTCCGTCCCAAGATATTCACTCTTCTTGGTGGCTCAATTAACATAGGCTTACTCTTCAGTGACCGATGAGCTTGGTCCAATTCATACCGAGAGGGTTCTTCTCCGTCCTCCATCAGTTCTGCCAACATCTTGGCAAAGTACTCTGTCAGCCTCGGGCCCTCCACACCCTCGGGCCCACAATCCTCAGATTTTGTCACCTTGAGCAGTTCCCCACATCCTCCAACTTTGCTCGCAGCCCCTTATTGGCCTCAACCACCCTCTGCAGCTGATCTCCCATCGAGGTGAGCTGATCGCTGTGCTGTGACATGGCCTCCTCCACTCCCTTCACCTTCTCACTCTGTTCCTTCACTTCGGACAGTGCCTTTGCAACAGCTACCTTCACCGGGGCAATTGCTTCCTCCACCAACGCCTTCAGTGCCACTGCCATTTCCTTTCTCATCACCTCCATATGTTTTGCAAACTGCTTTTCGAGCTCTAGAGACACCACCTCAGCCATCTTCTCTGCTATAAGCAGTGCGGCTCCACTCAGTGACCCGGCCTCCGCCATCTTCTCTGCTGTAAGCAGTGCGATCCACTCAGTGTCCTGACCTCTGCCATCTTCTCTGCTGTAAACAGTGCGGCTCCACTCAGTGACCCAGCCTCCGCAATCTTGTCAGCCCCCGGGCTGTTCCTCACACTCGACGGCGAGCTCTCATTCTCTCCCTGCCTCGCTGCTATTTTCCTCTGCCTTTACAGCTTCTGAATCCTTCATGTATTGCCCACAAGACCGGGTATTAAAAATTTCGAATAAGAAATGTACTATTTCTAATTGAATTCCATTAAATCAGAACGTTTTACCAAGAGGTTGAACCGATTGTCCCTGAATTGGCCTCAATTTTGGAACTGAGCATTGCCTTTGAGAAAAGTGTGGATTGCACGGCTTCAGCAACAGAGAATCGCTCTTCGATGATTCTGGAGACAAGCAAACGGTGTAATGATAAGTTTATGTCAAGGGTATAATCTGTCCAGTTCCATTCTACTTCACTGTGTGTGGTGGCGCTGCTGCCCCACTGAGCGCCCCGTTCGAATTCCTACGCCTGCTACAACAGAGTGGGGACCAGCAACGTGGAACACTGCCTGTTTCCTGTCTGCACTTCACGCCAACCAACACAAGGCGTGTTACAAGTCATAGAAATGAAGTTGAACCGAAAGCAGCTACTAAGTAAATATCTCGATCGATGGAATATCCTGGAGTAGTGTCTAAATTACCATTTGCAGATGCTTCTTCACTAACATTGGCTAAGATTGACAAGAAGATGGTGGCTGTAGTGGAGGGACTCGGCTGTCCATTATCCATCACCAAGAAGACAAGAAGACAAGTTGGTCCATCTTGCTCCAAAATGCTTCGGTTTGTTCTGATGTCCCCCGAATTGCCCGCAACAGAGAACAGGCTGGGATCGGTTGATTCAAGTATCTGATAGAGGAGCCGTGCGTTCTGACCGGAATCAGCATCAGTTGCGATTATCTTGGTGACCAAGTACCCCTGGCCCGCTGACTGAGGCACAACCTCCACTCCTGCTGATCCGCTCTGTGCTGAAGGTGAAACAATTACTGGAGCGTTGTCATTCTGATCCAGGATGATCACATTCAATGTTGCGCTGCTGCTCAGAGGGGGAACGCCAGCATCTCGGACTTGGGCTTGAATCTGGAACATTTTCACTCGCTCGTAGTCAAAAGAGCGCAGCGCGTAAGTGGGGGTTCATCGAATTAAGATTGAGATAATTTGACAATGATAAATCTTCAATCAGGTTGTCTGTGAAAGAGTAAGTGACGTAGGAATTCTGACCCTTGTCAGGATCGAAAGCAGTCACTGCGAAAATAGAAGCACCGGGAGCGTTGTTCTCCATCACATCCACTGTGTCCATGGGTCGAGCAAACCTTGGGGCGTTATCGTTTATATCACAGTAAAAAGTCTTACAACACCAGGTTAAAGTCCAACAGTTGTGTTTCAAACACCAAGGGCGGGATTCTCCACTCCCACGCCGAAGTGGCCGCGCCGTCGTGAACGCCGTCGAGATTCACGACGGCGCGGAACGGCTCCGGTCCCGACCGATTCAGGCCCTGACAGTGGGCCAGGATCGGGGCCGCGTCATCTACACGTGCCAGGCCTTGTCGCCTGCGTAAAAGTGGCGCCGCATAGAGGACGCGGCTGGTGCCGCATAACGGGCGTCATCCGCGCATGCGCGGGTTGGCCGGCGCCAACCCACGCATGTGTGGTTGTCATCCTCTCTCAATCCGCCCTGCAAGAAGATGGGGGATGGATCTTGCGGGGCCGCGGAAGGAAGGAGGTCCTCCTTCAGAGAGGACGGTCTAACGATCGTTGGGCACCGATCGCGGGCCACACCACATTCCAGGTGAAGCCCAGTGCAGGATACCCCCTGCCCCCCCCACAGGCCGCTCCCCCAGCATTCATGCACCGCCCACGACTGCAGCGAACAGGTGTGGACGGCGCCGGGGGGGGAACCCGCCGTTTTGGCCTGGCTGCTCGGCCCATCCAGGCCTCAGAATAGCCGGGGTGTCGGAGAATTGCCATTTTGGGTGTCTCCAGCAATTCTCTGGCCTGCGGCCCGTGAAACTCGACCGGGCCGTTCCCGCCGCTTGGGAGATTCGCGGGAGGGCGTCGGACCGGCGTCCCCGAAGTTTTGGCGGCCCAGGCGAATCTCCCAACCGGCGTGGGAGTGGAGAATCGCGCCCCAACTTTCAGAGCACTGTTCCTTCCTCAGGTGAAGGTGAGGTTCAATCACCTGAGGAAGGAGCTGTGCGCCAAAACTAGTGTTTCAAACACACCTGTTGGACTTTAACCTGGTGTTGTCCGAGTTCTTACTGTACTCGCCCCAGTCCAACGCCGGCATCTCCACATCGTTTATATCAGACACCGCTATCTGATGGTTTTATTTGATGATAGTGGAGGCGATCCTGAATCCAGGCTACGATAGGTATGTTGTATCGAGGCGTACTTTCGCGGTCCAACAAGCCACTTGTAATCGACTTATAATAATAAGTCTAAGAGGATTGGAGTTTAAATGGAAATACCTCTGGAATCTGACAGTGTACCTTCCCATTCGCTCCAGAATCGCGATCCATTATATTTAGCGAAGCTACCACAGTGCCCCGGACAGTATCTTCAGGAAAATTGCTGGATAACAAGGTCTATTGTATCTCAGGGACGAGATCGTTCATAGCAATTAATTCGATCAGTACTTTTGAATGTCCTACGATTGCTGGTGAACCATTATCCACAGCTTCAATATCAAATTCGTAATCGTTTTCTTTTTCGTAATCCAGCAGATGTTGAACTCTGGCCTTTCCAGTTTCCGGATCCAAAGTGAAAATTTCACCCACCCTGCGGGACTCAAGGGGCGCGATTCTCCACTCCCATGCCGGTTGGGTGAATTGCCTGGGCCGCAAAAATTTCTGGGGACACCAGTCCGATTCTCCCAAGCGGCGGGAATGGCCCGGTCGAGTTTCGCGGGCCGCAGGCCGGAGAATCGCCGGAGACACCCAAAATGGCGATTCTCTGGCACCCCCGCTATTCTGAGGCCCGAATGGTCCGAGCGGCCAGGCCAAAACGGCGGGTTCCCCCTGCCGCCGTCCACACCTGGTCGCTGCGGTCGTGGGCGGTGCATGAACGCTGGGGGGGTGGCCTGTGGGGGGGGGCGAGGGGAGATCCTGCACCGGGCTTCACCTGGAATGTGGGGTGGCCTGCGATCGGTGCCCACCGATCGTCGGGCCGTCCTCTCTGAAGGAGGACCTCCTTCCTTCCGCGGCCCCGCATGATCCGTCCCCCATCTTCTTGCAGGGCGGATGACGCCTGTTATGCAGCGTCGGCCGCGTCATCTATGCCGCGCCGCTTTTATGCAGGCGACAAGGCCTGCCGCGTGTAGATGACGCGGCCCCGATCCTGGCCCATTGTCAGGGCCTGAATCGGTCGGGACCGGGGCCGTTCAGTGCCGTCGTGAACCTCGACGGCGTTCGCGACGGCGCGGCCCCTTCGGCGTGGGAGTGGAGAATCCCGCCCAAGATTACTGAAAGAATATTTCAGCTCCGCATTCGTTCCTTGGTCCTGATCGGCAGCGTTGATGTTAATCACCAAGGTACGGGGGGGGGGGGGGGGGGGTTCCACCAAGCTCGCCCTGTACACTTCATGCTCGAATATAGGCGCATTATCGTTAATGTTGATTTGAATTGCCCCAGACCTTCGAGGGATCACACCATCAACGGCAAGTACAAGCTGAATGGATGTTTGCCGTTCGCGCTCCAAGGGTTTCTGTAACAACAACTCTACAATTTTACTGTTATCCTCTCTGGTTTGCACGTTTAGACTGAAGCGCTCACTGGGGCTGAGGTTGTAACTGGTGACCAATTTGTGCCCACGTCTGGATAGCGCGCGCAGTCTAGCGGAAAACGCGAGCCTGGTGCAATGGATTCAGCCATTTGTCAGAGAATGGCACACCTCCGGAAACTAGGCGAATTATCAGTTATATCAAGAATCTCCAGTTCACCGACGTACATTCCGAAAGGGATCTATTATCATTTGGAAAGCAAAGACACACGTACGGGTTTGTGGACAGAGCCGTTCCCTGTCCATTCCTTCGGAAACAAATAAGACGGCACTCTCCATATTTACATCCAAATACTGCCTTCCACCAATGCTGACAACACATTCTCGAGCTGACAATCGCCGAATGTTTAGACCGAAATCTTGAGCAACATTCCCAACAGAGGCGCCATATTTCAGTTCCTCGGGAATCGAATAGCGAATATCTCCAAATCCCAGCTTAATTGTACAAAGCAGGAAAATAAAACCGACATCATAAACATCAAGGCGTTGTTGTTCTGTGAAATCGCCATTGTATCCGCCCGGATTGTTGTAGAAATTTACAAAATCATTTCTACGTAAGAACTAGCTCGACCACAAAATCGGTTCATCGGTATATGTCAGTGTCAAATATACAATTAGTCACTTTCTTCCCCTCCCAACACAATTTCAATGAATGCAACTGACGACTCTCCTTCAGCCTGTTCTGTTCCTCTGTTCGGGAGGGTCAATGGATCTCTCGCTACACCAGGGATCCTTATTGGTATACAGCGACAGAACGAGTGAGTCCCTGCCAATAATTACACATTACAATTCTTAAAGTTGCATTGTTCCATGGAAAAGCGATTTAATGGTACACAATCAGTATACGCAGGCAACATAAATAGCTGCATTGCATGTTTAAAATAATTTTTCACACTCTTTACAATCGCCGCAAAGTTTGGAATGTTCTTGATTGGTATTTCAATGTTCTGCTTTCATTTCCAAAGCAATCAACGGCAAAGATATTTCAGGCATTTTTGTTAGTACTGGTCGCAACATAAGCATTTTCGCGCGAGGTAAAATTTAGGACATCATGATCTCCAAAGGTAACAACCTGCATCTATGAAAAATTATTCATGTTGTTCATATTTTGAGGATTTCAAAATCAAGTCCAACGTTTATAAACGTAGAAACAGGGCAAAGCCATTCATCCCTTCGATCTTACTCATTCAAGGACATCGTCTTTAATACAACCCCACCCCCCCACCTTCGCTCCATATCCCCAATATCGTTATCTAAATTATATTATTTCAATCTAATTTCCCAACAGAGAGTTGAAGATTTGAGAAAGAGCAGTCCATGACCACTCCATACAAGGACGAACATAGAACATACAGTGCAGAAGGAGGCTATTCGGCCCATAGAGTCTGCACCGACCCACTTAAGCCCTCACTTCGACCCGATCCCCGTAACCCAATAACCCCTCCTAACATTTTGGTCAGTAAGGGCAATTTATCATGGCCATCCACTTAACCAAATTCTTTGGACTTTGACTCTGGACATTGAAAGGCACTTGCTTCAAAGATTCATTGAAATTAATTTGTTTGGATTGAAGCGTTTTAAAAACTGATTAAAATATTGCAAATGGTCACCTCATTTTCTAATTTCCAGTTATTCCTTATATTTCAATCAACAAATCTTGGTGAAGAGCCAAAGCTCAAAATATGGTTATAACGAGGCGAGAATTGCAGTTTCCGGTAGATTAAAAGGTAATGTTAACGAAGTTTACGACTCAAAAACCAATAGACCACAGCGGGAAGTAAAGAATGAGCGAGACAGTGAGTTTACAATGAAGTTCGCAAGAGCGAGTATAATAGCTCCATTCTACTTATGTAACGTAAGAAGAGCGAAATGTCAAAATTCTTTACAAAATTCAGGATATTGACATCGACGAGCAAGAAAAGTAATACTGGAGAGATATTGAATGATAAACATGTCACATGAAACTAAAGGTTATTCATTTTACTCTGCCGAGGAGTGATTGAAATTTCCCGGATGTGACATACAAGATTCGAGAGCAGTGTTCAAATTTTAAACAGAATTAAGTTCTTTAGAGAATGGAGAATTGTTGGAATGCAAAGCATTGTTCAGAAATGAAGAAGAAAGCAATCTTCGGAAATGCTGTGATAGCAGCTGAACTAAATTTAAAACACTCTTTGAACCCAGTGATCCAAGGCAATATCAAGTGAAATAAACAGTTTCCTTTTGGTCATTGGGCTTGACGTCCATGGGAAGATCAGCATTTATTGTCCTTCTCTAATTGCACTTCAGAAGGTGCTGGTTAACCACATTCTTGAATCTCTGTGGTCAATGTGGTGATGAGACACTCACAATGTGTCATCAAAGATGCCTGTTGCTTCGACTTGCAGCAGAGATGAAGACATCAGTCTTCCTAAAATTAAAGTTCGACTCCCTTTGCCCAATGGATGAATATGGAGAAAATGAAGACCTATTTCCCTGTTGCACTATCAAACAAGCCGAAATTTCTAGTCAGTGCAGAAGTATAAATCCAAAGAAAATTCATAGGTACACAGTACATTGTGACAAGATGGGATAAATTAGGATGATGGAAAGAGAAGTTCGAACAGGACAAGGAGAAATAATGCAACTTTGAAGAGTTCTGAATAAGTCATAGGATAAGGATGACCGAGACCTGACAGCCATCAATGTAACTTTGACAGAAATCAATGAAGTCGCAATTTTCAAGCGCATAGGATGAGGTCGGTGGTGAATGGACAGCAAAATGCTCAATTACAAAATCGAAACGATATTTAACATAGGCGAGGAGGTCGCAATCGTACGTCATATTGGTAACTCTACTGAGCCCCGTCACTTCGGTGATTATAGTTGGTGGATATTTTAAGAGTCAATTGGAATTACATAATTTTAGAAAACGCACGTGGGGCCAAAGGACGAACAATTTAAATAAATAAATAAATCATCTTCTTCAGTCAAAATAAACAAGAACGTCAGACCACCCACTTGACCATGTTCACCCTTGTGGATAAAATTTGAAACTAATTCAATCCATCTAATTTAATGAATTGTCAATCTACCTAGCTTTCGTACTGGTCAAAAATGTACCCCTCGCAAAGTTATGGGAGGAAAACCAAATGGAAAAGTTGGGAAGTGCGCGACTAGACCAACGAAAATGCTGACATGTATGTATCAATTTAGTCACTATTCCAGAAAGTGTCGGCAGGATTCTCCGATTGCCGCCACCAAGATCGCGTTCATCGATCTGCCGAAGAATCCGTTTTTACTCTGGCGGCGCCTTTTTTCGGATGCTCCGCCCCTCAAAAACGCCGTTCTCGAGGATGTCAGCTGAGGCCCTCCCCCGATACTCTGCTCCTGATGGGCCGACTTCCCAATGCGGTGGGACACGTGTCCTCTCAACGTTCGTGAACCTGGAGTGGCGGCTGCAGATTATGTCCAGCGTTGCCACAGTGGGGGGGGGGGGGGAGGAGGGGGAGCCGTTCCGTTACAGGGGGTCTTCGGGAGGGGCTGGCGGGACAGGTGGGGTGTGGTCCGGTGGTATCTGGTTATACTTTGATTTCACAGTGACCATTATGGTAACAGTGCGCACTCGTGCAAAGTTATGTGCAGGAATGGTTTATATATTAGCATTTTGCCTATTGATTCAGAATTTAGTGTGCTCATATGAAAAGCCAGAATCAGAGCAGAAAAACGTCTGGCTGGATACTCCAATTTTGAGACGAAGTGCTGATGGCGGTGTGGGAACAGTGGTGTTTTATGCCAGGAAAACTGGCGCAACAGCTGCACGGATTCAGCAACTCTAAATGGGCTAGCACCATCGCCATGTGGAACGCAACCAGTTGCATGCAAAACGGCGCCATATTCGCTGGGTCCATGACTGGTGCACATGAGCCAACCCTGCAGCCAGGTGGCGTGCCCCTCGAACATGTCGGGGATCACCGAGTTTGCCAGGATGAAGGAGTTGTGCACAGTGCCCAGGTATTGGGCGCAGGCGTGCGCGATGCGCAGCTGGTGAGCGCAGACCTGCTGGATGTTCATCGAGTGAAACCCCTTCTGGTTAGTGTATAGGGGCCTGTTATCCGCCGGTGCTCATAGTGCGACATGCAGCCCATCTATTGACCCCTGGACCCGGGACATCCCAGCAATGGCAGCGAACCCCACTGCCCGGGCATCATGGCGGGCTTGGTCCACATGAAACTCGATGTACTGATCCACCTGGGCGTATAGGGCGTCCGCGATGGAGCGGATGCACCTATGCACCGATGTCTGTGAGATCCCAGACAGGGCCCCACTCACCGATTGGAAGGACCCCGTCATCAGGAGCAGATATCCTCCCCCATACCCCTACGGTGCCAGGTGTGCCATCATCTGACAGATGTGTCACACTGTCTCTCTGCATCTGCAATATCCGATGGCATGCCCGGTCCGGCAGGTCCTTGAATGAGATGTGCCGCCCATACACGCGCCTCCATGGCACCTCCTCCTCCCCCTCAGCCTGTTGCGTGGCCGACACTCCAGCCTATATAGCCACCACCCGCCCTTCTGCAGCCCGTTCCTCTGCTTCAGCTTCCTCCTCCTCACCACGAGGCCCCAACTCACACGGCCGCAGGGTATCTCGCAGGGCTGTGGCCATCACCATAGCAGCCAGTATTGCAGGTTGATGTCCAAATGCCATTGTCTGCAGGGGGTGGAAGGCCCAGCCAGGTTCCATGGGATACACAGTGGCACTGCAAGCCCCACACACGCATGTCGCCCCCGCACCCCTCCCCCGTCGGTATCCAGCCCCATCGTTGCCCCCAGTCCTGTCATCCTCCCTGCTGCCATGGGTACGGTTCGCTGACACTGCCCTTACTGGGGGCTGCCGTGCGTGTGGCCCTGGGTTGTCCATCGGTGGGTGGCTGCCAGTTGGCTGGGCCGTTTGGCACCAGGGGGAGGGGGCGCACTGTGGCAGGGGGTGGAGTGCAGGGGTGGGCACACCCATATGGCCGGTGTCACTGTCTGGATGCCGGGACCGGGGTGGTGGTTAGCAAGATGGCCGGCGTAATGGCGGTCAGTGCCCAGGCACCAGCACAGTCCCACAGAAGAGGCACACCGGCTGCTTGGCCAGAGCTGGGATTGAACCTGGGACCTTGGCGCCGCAAGGCTGCAGGGCTAACCCACTGCGCCACCGTGCTGCACTCAGTAAACAGTTTATCAACTACCAACATATGTAACTCCACAGATACAATACTCTATAAATAACCCGTAATAACTTCCCAAACAACATCCATAAGTTAAACCCTTTATAAATAAAGACAGCAGGTTTAAATTCTCTACAGAAAAAGGGATTACTTTGAAATCATCAAATGATTTGGAGACAATCTTTAGATTGCAGAGAGAGATCATTTTACAAATCTACTTGCTTTGACTGCAGCTCTCCAACTCTGAAAACGAAACCAAAAATACACTGCAGCTCCCAGCTCAAAACGAAAGTGAAAGACAGACAGCCCAGCTCCAGCCACACACTGACATCACTGCAGCTATTTGATAAACACTTATTTCTTAAAGATAAACTCCAATGACACCTCCCCCCAAGAAAACAAATAAACCTTCAACTTTAAGATGATTTCATTTTTCACCTTTTCACTTTCCTTTAAGAAATATTGCCAGTGAATACACTTTTTTTTAACAAAACAAAACATGCAAACATTTATAATAACATATTCCATTTTAGTTCTTCTTACTCCACCAAACCTGCTTCTTTTCATCACATTCGTGACAAAACATCGGCTATCACGTTTTCTCGTCCTGCCACATGTAGCATTTTTAAATGAAATGGCTGTAACTATAAACTCCATCGAAAAAGTCTTGCATTGTTATTCTGGAATCGCTATAAAAAGTCAATAAGTTATGATCAGTATATATAATTGTGTCAGACGGATTGCTGGTAATGTAATTTAGAAAATGTTGCAAAGCTAGCACCAAGCTCAAGGTCTCCTTCTCAATTGTTGAATACTTCTTCTGGTGCTTATTTAATTAAATCAAAAATAACCAATAGGCAATTCTAGTCCTTCGTTGTCATCTTGGAGAAGCACCGCACCTACGCCCACATCACTCACATCAACAGCCACTTTGAATGGTTTTGTATAATTTGGGATGGCCAACACAGGAGCAGTGGTTAACACAGACTTCAGGCAATCAAATGCCTGTTGACACTCCGCTGTCCACTTAAATTTGCTACGCTACTTTAGCAAATCCATCAGTGGAGCAACCACACGGCTGAAGTTCAGCACAAATTTACGGTAAAATCCACTCATGCCAAGAAATTGCATTATTTCCCTTTGTGTCGAGGGCATTGAAAACTCCCCAATAATTTTTGTTTTCACATCCGGAGGGACCATTCGACCCTGTCCGATTGTATGGCCAAGGAAAGTGACTTGGGCTTTTCCAAATTCACTTTTGGCTAGGTTTACTACCAAATCCACCTCCTGAAGTCAATCGAATAACTCCATCAATGCTTTCAATGTTCTTCCCATGTCTGACTGAAAATTACCAAATCGTCGATGTATACCGCATAATTGGGTAATCTTGAAACAACTTTGTTAGTTAACCATTGAAATGTGACTGGGGCATTTTTAATGCAAAATGGCATTACTTTGAATTGGTATATATCATCTGGAGTCACAAAAGCTGAAATCTCTTTCGCCCTTTCGGATAAAGGTACCTGCCAGTAATCGTTAAGTAAATCCAGTTTGGAAATAAAAGCCGATTGTCCCACCTTCTCAATGCAATCCTATAAACGTGGGATAGGATAAGAGCCGTTCTTGTAACTGCATTAACCTTTCTATAGTCCACACACAACCGTTGGGTACCATCTGGTTTCGGTACCATCGCTATGGGTGAGCTCCATTGGCTGCAAACCACTTCAATTATGCCACTTTTAAGCATAATTTCAATTTCCTTGTTAACATGTGCCCATTTTAAAGGGTTAAGTCTACATGGATGTTGTTTAATTGGAACAGCATTTCCCACATCTACTTCATGTATAGTCATTTTAGTCCTTCCCAACTTATCTTCACAAACTTGCGCATGTGTTATCAATAACTCTTTCAGGTCAGTTTGTTTTTCCTCTGGAAGGTAACTCAACAATTAAATTAAATTAAATTCAACAAATAAGTTAAAATCATTAAAACCTCCTCCTTTGGCTCACCTTCCCTTTCAAAGTACCTTTTAAGCATATTCACATGACACACTCAGTGAGTTTTCCTTCCATCTGGCGTCCTTACCACATAATTCCCCTCACTTAATTTCCTTTCAATCTGATAAGATCCACAAAACCTTGCTTTTAAAGGTTCACCTACCATTGGTAACAATACTAAAACTTTATGTCCACTGGCAAAAGTACAAACTTTTGCTTTCTTGTCCACTGCCCGTTTCATCACATTTTGTGCAACTTTTAAATGTTGTCCAGTCAATTCTCCTGCTCTATTTAGTTGTTCCCTAAAATGTAACATGTAATCTAATAATGTAAGTCTGACTGCTCACTCACCAATATTTCCTTAATCAATTTAAGTGGTCCTCTTACCTCATGACCAAAAATTAGTTCAAAAGGACTGAATTTGGTTGACTCATTAGGTGCATCCCTAATTGCAAACAGTATGAATGGAATTCCTTTATCGCAATCCTCTGGATAATCGTGACAATAAGCCCTCAATATTGTCTTTAATGTCTGATGCCACCTTTCTAATGCAATTCTGGATGGTACGCAGTTGATTTAAATTGTGTTATTCCTAAGAACATAAGAGTTAGGAACAGGAGTAGGCCATCTGGCCCCTTGAGCTTGCTCTGCCATTTAATGAGATCATGGCTGATCTTTGTGGACTCAGCTCCACTCTCCGGCACGTACACCATATCCCCGAATCCCTTTATTCTTTAGAAAGGCATCTATCTTTTTCTTAAAAACGTTTAAAGAAGGAGACTCAACTGCTTCACTGGGCAAAGAATTCCAGAGATTCACAACCCTTTTGGTGAAGAAGTTCCTCCTACACTCCGTCCTAAATCTACCTCCCTTATTTTGAGGCTATGCCCCTAGTTCTGCTTTCCCCGACCAGTGGAAACAACCTGCCCGCATCTATCCTATCTATTCCCTTCATAATTTTATATGTCTCAATAAGATCCCCCCCGCATCCTTCTAAACTCCAATGAGTACAGTCCCAGTCTACTCAACCTCTCGTCACAATCTAATCCCCTCAACTCTGGGATCAACCTAGTGAATCTCCTCTGCACTCCCTCCAGTGCCAATATGTCCTTTCTCAGGTAAGGCGACCAAAACTGAACACAATACTCCAGATGCGGCCTCACCAACACCCTATACAATTGCAGCATAACCTCACTAGTCTTGAACTCCATCCCTCTAGCAATGAAAGACAAAACACAATTAGCCTTCTTAATCACCTGTTGCACCTGCACACCAACTTTTTGCGACTCGTGCACCAGCACACCCAGGTCCCTCTGCAGAGCAGCATGTTTTAACATCTTACCGTTTAAATAATAATCCATTCTTCTGTTATTCCTCCCAAAATGGACAGCCTCACACTTGGCAACATTGAATTCCATCTGCCAGACCCTAGCCCATTCATCTAACCTATCCAAATCCTTCTGCAGACTTCTGGTATCCTCTGCACTTTTTGCTTTACCACTCATCTTAGTGTCATCTGCAAACTTTGACACATTGCACTTGGTCCCCAACTCCAAATCGTCTATGTAAATTGTGAACAACTGCAGGCCCAACACTGATCCTTGAGGGACCCCACTAGTTACAGGTTGCCAAATAGAGAAACACCCATTTATCCCCACTCTCTGCTTTCTTTTAGTTAACCAATCCTCTACCCATGCTACCACTTTACCCTCAATGTCATGCATCTTTAGTTTATGCAGCAACCTTTTGTGTGGCACCTTGTCAAAAGCTTTCTGGAAATCCAGATATACCACATCCATTGGCTCCCCATTATCTACTGCACTGGTAACGGCCTCAATGAATTCTACCAAATTAGTCAGACACGACCTATCCTTTGTGAACCCATGCTGCGTCTGCCCAATGGGACAATTTCCCTCCAGGTGCCCCGCTATTTCCTCCTTAATGATAGATTCCAGCATTTTCCCTACAACCAAAGTTAAGCTTACCGGCCTATAATTTAAGCTATTCATAACTTCTTTAATTACCTGAGGTAAAATTTGATCCTTGATCTGATTGTATTTCTGTAGGTAGTCTATATCTAATAAAGAATTTAAGTAACTCCTCCACAATCTTTTTAGCTGCAATATTACGTACTGGAATGGCCTCTGGGAAACCAGTAGACACATCCATTATAGTCAAAAGATATTGATTCCCACTTTTTGTTTTAGGAAGCGGTCCTATGCTATCAATTAAAACCCTTGTAAAAGATTCTTCAAATGCTGGAATGGATATTAAGGGCGCTGGTTTTATCACCGCTTGAGGTTTCCCTGTCACTTTACATGTGTGACATGATGGACAAAATGTAACTACATCCTTATGTCGCTCAGGCCAATAAATATGTTTTTGTATTTTAGCTTGAGTTTTCCTCACTCCCAAATGACCTCCCACTGGTACCTCGTGTGCAACTCGCAACACCTTCTTTCTATAACCAACCGGCAAGACCACTTGATGAACTTCTGCCCACTTCTCATCCGCCTGCATATGTAAGGGTCTCATAAAGACATCAATTTTACGGCAATACCATTCTGACATACACTCAGATTCCTCCTCCGTGTATGCTTTCTGATCCATCCGTTTTATTTCTATATCTTTCTGTTGTAACTCCGTCACTTTTCCTGAACTAAAAATATCCACCTCATCCTCCACCTGTTCTTGTTCTTTTCCAAACATCTGATCAAAAATCGTTTCTGATAATTGAACTTCAACTTTATCTTCACTCTTTGATTTCTCCTCTTGTCTTACCCTATGACTTTGAGGCCTTGTTACTACACAATCCGGAAAAGTCCCAGGATATTCGTTCTTCAACATTTCAGTTGTCTGATTTTCCACTGCCTTATCAACCACAGTAGGCATAACTCCCACCTGCGATCCAGCTATATCATTACCCAAGATAAACAGCATTCCTGGACAAGATAGTTTCTCTATTACTCCTACTACCACTTCACCACTCGTCATTGGACTTTCCAACCTTACTTTACATAATGGACCACTAATCTTCCCACCCTGAATTACACATATTACCACCTTTTCTGGCAATATTCCTCCCAAACGACAGAACTCCATGGGTGGGATTCTCCGACACCCTGCCGGGTCAGAGAATCCCCGGGTAGAGGCACGAATCCTGTCCCACCGCTGGCTGCCGTATTCTCCGGTGCGGTTTTTTGGGCAGGGATTGGATTCCCGCCATGCCAGTCGGGGGACGATGGCAGTGCCCACCCCCCCCCCCCCCCCAGCGATTCTCTAGGCGCCGTTGGGCCGAGCGCCGTCCACTTTTGGCCAGTCCCACCGGCGTGAATCACTGAACTCATAGAACATAGAACATTACAGCGCAGTACAGGCCCTTCGGCCCTCGATGTTGTGCCGACCTGTGAAACCACTCTAAAGCCCATCTACACGATTCCCTTATTGTCCATATGTCTATCCAATGACCATTTGAATGTCCTTAGTGTTGGCGAGTCCACTACTGTTGCAGGCAGGGCATTCCACGCCCTTACTACTCTCTGATTAAAGAACCTACCTCTGACATCTGTCTTAAATCTATCTCCCCTCAATTTAAAGGTATGTCCACTTGTGCTAGGCATCACCATCCGAGGAAAAAGGCTCTCACTGTCCACCCTATCCAATCCTCTGATCATCTTGTATGTCTCAATTAAGTCACCTCTTAACCTTCTTCTCTCTAACGAAAACAGCCTCAAGTCCCTCAGCCTTTCCTCATAAGATCTTCCCTCCATACCAGGCAACATTCTGGTAAATCTCCTCTGCACCCTTTCCAATGCTTCCACATCCTTCCTATAATGCGGCGACCAGAATTGCATGCAATACTCCAAATGCGGCCGCACCAGAGTGTTGTACAGCTGCAACATGACCTCATGACCGAAACTCAATCCCTCTACCAATAAAAGCTAACACACCGTTCGCCTTCTTAACAACCCTCTCAACCTGGGTGGCAACTTTCAGAGATCTATGTACATGGACACGGAGATCTCTCTGCTCATCCACACTGCCAAGAATCTTACCATTAGCCCAGTACTCTGTATTCCTGTTATTCCTTCCAAAATGGATCACCTCACACTTTTCTGCATTAAACTCCATTTGCCACCTCTCAGCCCAGCGCTGCAGCTTATCTATGTCCATCTGTAACTTATAACATCCTTCCGCACTGTCCACAACTCCACCGACTTTAGTGTCATCTGCAAATCTACTCACCCATCCTTCTACGCCCTCCTCCAGGTCATTTATAAAAATGACAAACTGCAGTGGCCCCAAAACAGATCCTTGTGGTACACCACTAGTAACTGGACTCCAGTCTGCACATTTCCCATCAACCACCACCCTTTGTCTTCTTCCAGCTCGCCAATTTCTGATACAAACTGCTAAATCACCCTGAATCCCATGCCTCCGTATTTTCTGCAATAGCCTAGGGGAACCTTATCAAACGCTTTACTGAAATCTATATACACCACATCAACTGCTTTACCCTCATCCACCTGTTTGGTCACCTTCTCAAAGAACTCTATAAGGTTTGTGAGGCACGACCTACCCTTCACAAAACCGTGTTGACTATCTCTAATCAAATTATTCCTTTCCAGATGATTTTCCATCCTATCTCTTATAAACCTTTCCAAGATTTTTCCCACAACAGACGTAAGGCTCACTGGTCTATAGTTACCGGGGTTATCTCTACTCCCCTTCTTGAACAAGTGGACAACATTTGCTGTCTTCTGGCACTATTCCTGTAGACAAAGATGACTTAAAGATCAAGGCCAAAGGCTCAGCAATCTCCTCCCTAGCTTCCCAGAGAATCCTAGGATAAACCCCATCCTCCCCAGGTGACTTATCTATTTTCATGTACTGGCGGGACCTGGCAGGTAAATCAGCGGGGGCGGTTCCCGGAGGGGTGCAGGGTGATTCGACCACAGCGGGGCCCCAATGATGGCCTGGCCTGCAATCGGGGCACACCGATCTGTGGGCGGGTTTGTTCCGTGGGGGCACTTCTTCCTTCTGCGCTGGCCCCACTAGGGCTCCGCCATGGCCGGCGCAGAGAAGAGAACCCCCAGTGCATGTGCCAAAATACGCCGGCCGGTCTGCACATGTGCGGAATCACACCGGCGGTTCCGCTCATGCGCGAGATCACGCTGGCACTTCGGCGGATGCACGAACGCGTGCCATCCCTTCGGCGCCAGCTGGAGCGGCGCTAACCCCTCCGGCGTCCACCCAGCCCCCAAAAGTGTGGAGAATTCAGCACTTTCGGGGACTATTGATGCCGGAGTGGTTGCACTGGTTTTCCCGCCGGCGTGGGGACTTAGTCCCCAGAACGGAGAATCTCTTGACATTAACGATTGACTAGCTCCCGAATCTCTTAAAATTGTGACTTCTTTACATAGAACATAGAACAGTACAGGTCCTTCAGCCCATGATGTTGTGGCGACCATTTATCCTAATCTAAGATCAACCTAACTGACAACCCTTCAATTTTCTCCTGTCCATGTGCCTGTTTAAGAGTCTCTGAAATGTCCCTACTGACTCTAACTCCACCACCTCTGCTGGCAGTGCATTCTACACACCCACCACACTCTGTGTAAAGAACCTA
This sequence comes from Scyliorhinus torazame, assembly GCF_047496885.1. Lineage (NCBI taxonomy): Eukaryota > Metazoa > Chordata > Chondrichthyes > Carcharhiniformes > Scyliorhinidae > Scyliorhinus > Scyliorhinus torazame. Next base: position 310,747,697 of record NC_092713.1, on the reverse strand, counting down.
CCTCTGACATCTCCCCTATACCCTCCTCCAATCACCTGAAAATTATGTCCCTTTGTGACAGCCATTTCCACCCTGGGGAAAAGTCTCTGGCTAACCACTCTATCCATGCCTCTCACCACCTTGTACACCTCTAACAAGTCACCTCTCTGCCTTCTTCGCTCCAGTGAGAAAAGCCCCAGCTCCCTCACCCTTTCTTCATAAGACATGCCCTCCAGTACAGGCAGCATCCTGGTAAATCTCCCCTGTACCCTCTCCAAAGCATCCACATTCTTCCTATAATGAAGTGACCAGAACTGGACACAGTATTCCAAGTGTGGTCTAACTAGAGTTTTATAAAGCTGCCACAAAACCTCACGGCTCTTACACTCAATCCACCTGTTAATGAAAGCCAACACACCATACGCCTTCTTAACAATCCTATTGACCTGGTTGACAACTTTGAGGGATCTATGTACGTGGACCCAAGATCCTTCTGTTCCTCCACACTTTTAAGAATGCTGCCTTTAACCCTGTATTCAGCATTCAAATTCCACCTTCCAAAATGAATCACTTCACATTTATCAAGGTTGAACTCCATCTGCCACTTCTCAGCCCAGCTCTGCATCCTGTCAATGTCCTGCTGTAACCTGCAACAACCCTCAACACTATCTAAAACTCCCCCAACCTTCGTGTCATCGGCAAACTTACTAACCCACACTTTCACTTCCTCATCCAAGTCATTTATAAAAAACACAAAGAGCAGAGGTCCCAGAACAGATCCTTGCAGGACACCACTGGTCACCGACCTCCAGGCGGAATACTTTCCATCCACTACCACTCACTGTCTTCTTTCGGCCAGTGAATTCTGTATCCAGACAGCCAAATGTCCCTGTATCCCATGCCCCCTAACGTTCTGAATGAGCCTACCATGGGGAACCTTATCAATTGCCTTACTGAAATTCATATACACCACATCCACTGCCCGACCTTCATCAATGTGTCTCGTCACACCCTCAAAGAATTCAATGAGGCTTTTGAGTAGGCTTACCTACTCCTTCTGGTACACATGAGTAAACTTTACCCACACAAGTAAATTATTTGAAGAGATCTGGCACCTTCTTATCAATCATCTCTTGATCAGGCTGTACAATCTTTTGCACCTCCTTCACTCCACTTGGGCTTTCCTCTACCACTTTAACAAACCCCACTGGCTTATCCTGTTTTATCACATCAGCCATCCCAGTGCTTTTCTTCAACCACCAACACTGTGGCTTTACATGGCCTAGTTTATTACAGTGAAAAAATTTGACATTTTTCATTCCACTTCCACCCTCCTGGATTTTTTTATAATCTGAGCTACACACTCCTTATTATCTCCTATCAGATCTCCTTTATCTCTACCACTTGAGTATTTCTCTTTTCCCCAGTTTCTGTCCCTCACAGGATGAAACTGATGTCGGAAACAAAGCTTTGATTTATGAACTAATTCATAACCATCTGCCATATCTGCTGCTAACCTCGCAGTTTTAACCCTCTGCCCTTCCACATGAGTTCGCACCACATCAGGAATTGAATTTGTAAACTCCTCCAAAAGTATAATTTATTTGAGAGCTTCATATGTTTGGTCTATTTTCAAATCCCTTATCCACCTCTCAAAGTTACTCTGTTTGATCCTTTCAAACTCCGTGGATGTTTGACCAGGTTCTTTCCTTAAATTTCCAAATCTTTGTCTGTTGGCTTCAGGCACTAGTTCATATGTGTTGGTCGTTTAGCTGTTGTTGTATAAAGAGTCAAAAGTTCTGCTCCTTCTCACAAACATGTTTATTTTCCTTTAACACAACTCTGTACATAACTCTATCATCACATCACATGCCCCAAAGGCTACCTGAAGATCTTTTACATATCAGTGTCAATTATTGGATATTTAACATAAATGAGACATGAAATTGGAATGTCTCTGAACCCATTCCTTAACAGTCTCCCCTTCCTTGGAGAAAAAAAATAATTTGGTGAAAACAAAATGACAAGAAACTCAAAAACACACGCAATTTCCCCTTCTTTTTTTTCAGTTTTGGAAGGGAAAAAAAACAATGTCACAGAAACAGGAGCCCTTCATTAACAAAGCCATAAGTTTCTGAGAACTAGCCCCTCTTTTCATAAAACAGTCGGACAATTGATAGCTTGTCGACCCATTTAATTTTTGCTATCTCCCCTCTGTCCAACATCTGCTTCAAATTTGCGATGTCTATCCTTAACTTTTTCTCATTGACACTTTTTGTAGAGTGCACATTTTCCCACAGGGATTTATTGTCATTGTGACACTCAATGGGTATGTTACCCAAATCCCAAAATCCCAAAATGTCTGTCAATATCTGAGATATATAAAATGCCATATCCACCGCCTCTACAAGGCTTAATGTTTCAGCAGCCAAAGTGCTTTTGACCACTCTCCTTATTTTCTTCGTTTGCCACACAAGAGGGAAACATTTACCATTGTTCCCCAAAAGGAAAATTATAATACCTCCTGCACTTGAAACCCCATCACATAAATTTGCACAGGACGCATCACTATAAACTATGAGTTTCATTTGCCTAAGGTCACCTAAAACCGGGAACCTCAAAACACACTCCTGCATTTTTAGTTTGACCAACGCTTTATTTGCTCTTATTATGTCTTCCACTTTGGGATCATTCATTTTTGTACTAACCTCAAAGACATTAAAACTAACATCCGGTCTAGTCTGTCTACCTAACCAATTCACTTGCCCAATTAAGCTTTGCAGTTGCTCATTTTCCATCTTTGAAACCACGGCGTTTTTTTGTGAAACCCGACCACGACTAATTGATATCAGGCTGATGCTCTCCAAATAAGATTGCTAACGTAAAGTTGCCCCTAATTTAGTCTATCCGATTTCCAGTCCAATATATTTAAATGCACCGGAAGCCTGACTTTCAACCCTGAATTCGTTCCTCAAACCAGAGATCACAATAGCTTCAAAATCCTAGCCCGACCCCACAATAAATCACCAACATGCATGATAAAGATGCCAGAAAGATTTTCTTTATAGTGCCAGTAAAACATTGCTGGATCTGCTTTCAACTGGCAACATCCTAACTTTAACAACACTGACCTTCCCAAAAAATACCAGACTCTAGACACATCATTTAATCCATATACACATTTGTTCAACTTCCAGAGTACCCTTTCTGTGTTAGCTGCCTCCTTAGAAGGACAGAGAAAAATGTCTCTGTGAAGCTGATGTCCTTGCAAAAAGGCAGCTTTTATATCTATAGATTTGCATTCCCATGCCTTTGTGGCTAATCGAGCCAGGAAGATCTTTAAAATAACATTTCCTGCCGTCGGTAAATCTACCCTGAAATCCTGATCTTCAAAATTTTCTTCAAATCCCCTTGCCACAAGCCTGGCCTTTGCCTTATAAGTTCCATCTGGAAGAACCTTTTCCGTGCAAATCCATCTGTGAGATAGAGCTCTTTGACCCCTATCTGGTACTTCCATGTATACCCCAAATTCACTCCAACTATGCAGTTCTTGCTGTTTGGCATCTTTGATCACTTTTTCATCTAATTTATTGGAAGCCACCAAAATCTCACCTGCATGTGGCTTCTATTCCTCCTAGTAATATTTATAGTCTTACCCATGTTCCGAGACCTTGATAAACTACGTCCCCTATACCGCCTGGTATCTCGTTCTGTACTGCTCCTGCTTGATCTTTCCCTTCTACTTTGGGATGTCCTTTCAATAGATCTCGACCTTTTCCTGTGGGCCTGTTCACTATCCGATGTACTATCTGAACTGGCACTGCGTTTCTGTGCCCTCCATTTTTGAACATCATGTTCCCAATCCATTGTCTTGACACCCTCCCCTGAGTGCTGTACATTCAACCGATGTTTATACTTTACAGTGGCCTTCCCTGCTCTACGAATAACAGTTGCATCCTTCCATTTATGCGACCTTTCAGGCAAGTATGTTACTTTTGTACCAACTTTTGACAGTTGTCCTTTCGGAAAAATAGCCTGTTCTAATTCATCAGAAGTATTGTGTTCCTCTACAGAAACCCTGTTTGTATCAGTTAACTGGTCCTCATAGTTCTGTAACACATATGTACCAGATGACCCTGGTTCCTCGTCATGCCTGTCTGCTCTGCCTAAATTTGAAAATTTGTAATCTGTACCCATTATCCTTGATGAATGTACTCTAACAGTTTGATTGCCATGTTGCAAAATAATTGCTTTGCCATCTATACCTATGATCTTCCCTGGGCCTTTCCATTCATTAAAATAGTCTCTCTTATAGTATACTATGTCTCCTTGCTGAGAAACAGTATTTGATGGCCGTACATTATGCTTTAAAGCTCTGCGAATTCTTTCAGAGACTTCTGCTTCCAAAAAAGGTTTTCCACTACTATGTAATGCATTTAAATGCTCAGCAATGGCAGAGCTAATTGTAGTCCCTTCCCAAGCTGGAGGCTGGTCATCCAAAATGGACAGAATGTTCGGATTTCTACCAGTCACTAATTGATAGATAGTATAGCACCCCCCCCCCCCCCTCCCCCAAACCATTTGCAATGAATTCTTTGCATGTACCGCCCATGCCAAAGCTGAATTTAACCTGCAGTTTGGTCTATCTGTCAAAATGTTGCAGAGCATATCATCTATTACAGCATGGTTAGTTTCACACCCACACCATTACTAAATGGGCTTTCTGCAGCCGTATTCATACCTGTGATATTCATGTTTTCACACATATCTCTAAACTCATCATGAGCACATTCTCCCCCATTGTCCATAAGGAATTTTGCCTGTGGGCCCATTATTATCGTTATCTATTTTTCCACGATTTGATCCAGAATTACTCTCTTTTCTTTACTTCGTACAAGAGTTGATTGACTAAATCTGGTTGCTAAATCTACAAAATGCAAAATAAATATATTGTTAGCTTTATCCCAGATCTTAAGGTCCATGGCCACAATGTTGTTTAAATCCTTGGCCAAAGGTAGAGTTACTATCAGTCGTGAAAGTGTCCTTCTGTATTTCCCACAAACTTAACAGCGATCACGAACCTGTTCTATCAACTTAGTATAGTCTTCATCCCTGACCCCTGCATCCTTTAATAAAATTTTCAGCCTCTGAGGAGACGGGTGCGCAAATTGCCTATGTTGTTTCAATACAAGAAGTTTTTTATCAGCTGAAGTCCCATTTCCAACTGCCATTAACACATCCTTAATGACTGCACCTGAAATATTACTTGTCAGTAATGGAATACAATAGTGTCCTGACTGTGTAAATTGTAAGTCCACTGTCTTCCAAAAACTGTTGCCTTATCCTGTTCCATATCCCGTTTCATGTGTGCTTTCTTCATTGATGGTCTGCTCAGAAGCAAAGGTATCTCACTTGATGCAACATCCATGTTACTGAAGTGATTCACTCTGGCAATATTGCAAGGGATCACCACTCTTTTCAGCGATTTCAGAGTATTATCATCCCCAAACCTGAAACTTGTGGAACTTTCAAATTCCTTAACCTTGTTACGATTTTCAGCATTCAAAGAGTCCAGATCACATTTTAACCAGTCAATCCCACACACAGTAGATGTTCAGCCACTGTCCAATACAGCACAATTGAAGGATTCTGCAACTAATACCTCATTACCGGAGTAAAACTGCTTGTTAATAAGACAATGCCTTCTTTCTGGTCACTATCTTTTTCCTCTTCTGACTTCCGTGTCATGTGTCACTTGAAACACTCTATTATAACGTGTTGGACAGTTGAGACTCACACCAAAATCATCGATTTATCATACCCCAAGCAATTCTGGGATTCATCTTCCTATTTCCATTCTCTATGTCCCTCCTCCTGTTATAGGTTCTAAATGGGTTTCTGTCCTCATAATTTCCAGGCCCTAATCTCCTTCCATACTCTTGCAACTTGTTCGTAGCCGTACGATTTCGCCATCCTGACAGTAGTGTATGTTCCATATTCTGCATTATTGCTGACTGACCCATTTGGGTCATCAGCGCCATAGGAATCAAATGTTTCCTCAGAAACTTTTTTAAGGCCTCTGTCATCTGATCAAATAAGGTATCCTTTTCCGCAAACTTAACGCCTGTCAAAACCAGGAGCCTATCCATGTTGCTCACTCTAGCGCAGTCCAGTAATTTAAATGCCAACACAGACTGTGGAAATTCCAGGTTGTGTTTCTGCAGCCTTTTATACAGACAGCTAAATTCCATTATAAAGTCTTCAATGGAGATATCCTCTGTTTTCCGGAATCTATCAAAATCTGACCAGGCTTCATATGCACTGAACAAGTGATCCTTTTGATGAATCTTATCCAACAGTTGAGGAACATAGAACATAGAACATTACAGCGCAGTACAGGCCCTTCAGCCCTCAATGTCGCGCCGATCTGTGAAACCAATCTAAAGCCCATCTACACTATTCCCTTATCATCCACATGTTTATCCAATGACCATTTAAATGCCCTTAATGTTGGTGAGTCCACTACTGTTGCAGGCAGGGCATTCAGGGCACTCTCTGAGTAAAGAACCTACCTCTGACATCTGTCCTATATCTATCTCCCCTCAATTTAAAGGTATGTCCCCTCGTGCTAGACATCACCATCTGAGGGAAAATGCTCTCACTGTCCACCCTATCAAATCCTCTGATCATCTTGTATGCCTCAATTAAGTCACCTCTTAACCTTCTTCTCTCTAACGAAAACAGCCTTAAGTCCCTCAGCCTTTCCTCATAAGATGTTCCCTCCATACCAGGCAACATCCTGGTAAATCTCCTCTGCACCCTTTCCAGTGCTTCCACATTCTTCCTATAACGCGGCGACCATAACTGCATGCAATACTCCAAATGCGGCCGCACCAGAGTTTTGTACAGCTGCAACATGACCTCATGACTCCGAAACTCAATCCCTCTACCAATAAAAGCTAACACACCGTGCACCTTCTTAACAACCCTATCAACTTGGGTAGCAACTTTCAGGGATTTATGTACATGGACACCGAGATCTCTCTGCTCATCCACACTACCAAGAATCTTACCATTAGCCCAGTACTCTTTATTCCTGTTATTCTTTCCAAAATGAATCACATCACACTTTTCTGCATTAAACTCCATTTGCCACCGCTCAGCCCAGCTCTGCAGCTTATCTATGTCCCTCTGTAACCTGCAACATCCTTCCGCACTGTCCACAACTCCACCGACTTTAGTGTCATCTGCAAATTTGCTCACCCATCCTTCTCGCCCTCCTCCAGGTCATTTGTAAAAATGACAAACAGCAGTGGCCCCAAAACAGATCCTTGTGGTGCACCACTAGTAACTGAACTCCAGGTTGAACATTTCCCATCAACCACCATTCTCTGTCTTCTTACAGCTAGCCAATTTCTGATCCAAACTGCTAAATCACCCTGAATCCCATGCCTCCGTATTTTCTGCAACAGCCTACCTTGGGGAACCTTATCAAACGCTTTACTGAAATCCATATACACCACATCAACTGCTTTACCCTCATCCACCTGTTTGGTCACCTTCTCAAAGAACTCACTAACGTTTGTGAGACACGACCTACCCTTCACAAAACCGTGTTGACTATCCCTAATCAAATTATTCCTTTCTAGATGATTATAAATTCTATCTTTATAAACCTTTCCAAGACGTTGCCCACAATAGAAGTAAGGCTCACTGGTCTATTGTTACCGGGGTTCTCTCTACTCCCCTTCTTGAACAAGGGGACAACATTGCTATCCTCCAGTCTTCTGGCACTATTCCTGTAGCCAAGACGACTTAAAGATCAAAGCCAAAGGCTCAGCAACCTCCTCCCTAGCTTCCAAGAGTATCTAAGATAAATCCCATCCGGCCCAGGGCATTTATCTATTTTCACACTTTCCAGAATTGCTGACACCTCCTCCTTATGAACCTCAAGCCCTTCTAGTCTAGTAGCCTGTATCTCAGTGTTCTCCTGTGTGAATCCTGATGAAAAATATTCATTTAGCATGTCTCCTATCTCCTCGGACTCCACGCACAACTTCCCATTACTGTCCTTGACTGACCCTACTCTTACCCAAGTCATTCTTTTACTCCTGACATACCTATAGAAAGCTTTAGGGTTATCCTTGATCCTACCAGCCAAAGACTTCTCGTGTCCCCTCCTGGCTCTTCTTAGCTCTCTCTTTAGGTCCTTCCTAGCTAACTTGTAACTCTCGAGCGCCCTAACTGAACTTTCACATCTCATCTTTACATAAGCCTCCTTCTTCCTCTTGACAAGTGATTCTACTATTTTAGTAAACCACGGTCCCACGCTCGACCATTTCCTCCCTGCCTGACAGGTACATAGGAACAGTGGAGAACCTTCCAAGCGATTTTTCACAGTGCTCAGCAAAGGTTTATACCAACAAAAAGGAAGGATGGTAGAAAGAGGGAAAATCGACCATGGCTATCTGAGGAAATAAGGGAGAGTATCAAATTGAAGGAAAAAGTATACAAAGTGGCAAAGGTTAGTGGGAGACTAGAGGACTGGGAAATCTTTAGGGGGCAACAGAATGCTACTAAAAAAGCTATAAAGAAGAGTAAGATAGATTATGAGAGTAAACTTTCTCAGAATATAAAAACAGACAGTAAAAATGTCTACAAATATATAAAACAAAAAAGAGTGGCTAAGGTAAATATTGGTCCTTTAGAGGATGAGAAGGAAGATTTAACAATGGGAGATGAGGAAATGGCTGAGGAACTGAACAGGTTGTTTGGGTCCGTCTTCACAGTGGAAGACACAAATAACATGCCAGTGACTGATGGAAATGAGGCTATGACAGGTGAGGACCTTGAGATGATTGGTATCACTAAGGAAGTAGTGATGGGCAAGCTAATGGGGCTAAATGTAGACAAGTCTCCTGGCCCTGATGGAATGCATCCCAGAGTGCTAATAGAGATGGCTAGGTAAATTGCAAATGTACTCGTGATAATTTACCAAAATTCACTAGACTCTGGGGTGGTCCAGGCAGATTGGAAATAGCAAACGTGACACCACTGGTTAAAAAATGAGGTAGGCAGAAAGCGAGTAATTATAGGCCAGTTAGCTTAACTTCGGTAGTAGGGAAGATGCTGGAATCTATCATCAAGGAAGAAATACCGAGGCATCTGGATGGAAATTGTCCCATTGGGCAGACGCAGCATGGGTTCATAAAGGGCAGGTCGTGACTAACTAATTTAGTGGAATTTTTTGAGGGCATTACCAGTGCAGTAGATAACAGGGAGCCTATGGATGTGGTATATCTGGATTTCCAGAAAGCTTTTGACAAGGTGCCACACAAAAGATTGCTGTATGAGATAAAGATGCATGGCATTAAGGGTAAAGTAGTAGAATGGATAGAGGATTGGTTAATTAATAGAAAGGAAAGAGTGGGGATTAATGGGTGTTCTCTGGTTGGCAATCAGTAGCTAGTGGTGTCCCACAGGGTTCAGTGTTGGCCCCACAATTGTTCACAATTTACAGAGATGATTTGGAGTTGGGGACCAAGTGCAATGTGTCCAAGTTTGCAGACAACACTAAGATGAGTGGTAAAGCAAAAAATGCAGAGGATACCGGAAGTCTGCAGAGGGATTTGGATAGGTTAAGTGAATGGGCTAGTGTCTGGCTTATGGAATACAATGTGGACAAATGTGAGGTTATCCATTTTGGTAGGAATAATAGCAAAAGGGATTAGTATTTAAATGATAAAATATTAAAACATGCCGCTGTGCAGAGAGACCTGGGTGTGCTATTGCATGAGTCTCAAAAAGTTAGTTTACAGGTGCAACAGGTGATTAAGAAGGCAAATGGAGATTTATCCTTCATCGCTAGAGGGATGGAATTTAAGACTAGTGAAGTTATGCTGTAATTGTATAAGGTGTGAGTGAGGCCACACCTGGAGTATTGTGTTCAGTTTTGGTCTCCTTACCTGAGAAAAGACGTGCTGGCGCTGGAGGGTGTTCAGAGGAGATTCACTAGGTTAATCCCAGAGCTGAAGCGGTTGGATTACGAGGAGAGGTTGAGTAGACTGGGACTGTACTCATTGGAATTTAGAAGGATGCGGGGGGGGGGGGATATTATAGAAACTTGTAAAATTATGAAGGGAATAGATAGGATAGATGCGGGCAGATTGTTTCCACTGGCGGGTGAAAGCAGAACTACGGGGCATAACCTCAAAATAAGGGGGAAGTAGATTTAGGACTGAGCTTAGGAGGAACTTCTTCACCCAAAGGGTTGTGAATCTATGGAATTCCTTGCCCAGTGAAGCAGTTGAGACTCCTTCATTAAATGTTTTTAAGATAAAGATAGATAGTTTTTTGAAGAATAAAGGGATTAAGTGTTGTGGTGTTTTGGCCGAAAAGTGGAGCTGAATCCAAAAAGAGATCAGCCATGATCTCATTGAAGGGCGGAGCAGGCTCGACGGGCCAAATGGCATACTCCTGCTCCTAGTTCTTATGTTCTTATATAACGTAATAGAGTCGCCAGACCTTCTTCTGAGTCTAACTCTTCCAATACCAGCTCAGAAAACACTTTGCTTCGGATTTTACTCTCATAAGGTAGTGAAAGAACCAATGCCATACCTTATTTCCTCTTTCCAAAGGCAGTTACCTTAATCCACATAACGACTGCGCTTTTCCATTGGTCGTACCATCCCCTTTCAGAATAAAATGGGGGATAGTCATATCGGGCCATCTTTATCCTAGTTTCAGCCATATATACACTTTTTTCTTTCTCACTCACTCCTTGGTTGGGTCTGGAAAAGTTGTATCTTTCAACCCTTCACATTTTCACTGCAACCGTCCTCTGCTACCACTGTTAGACATTTAGCTGCTGTTTTATATAGAGTCAAAAGTTCTGCTCCTTCTCACAAACACCTTTATTTTCCATTAACACAACTCTGTACAAATCTCTATCATCACATCACGTGCCCCAAAGGCCACCTGAAGCTTCTTTACATATCATGTCAATTATTGGATACTTAACTTAAATGAGATATTTAATTGGAATGTTTCTTAACCCATTCCTTAACAATATGCTCCTGAGATGGATTTTTTCACCTCCTCGTGCGTCCCAGATACCTCCTCTGATAGTGGTGCAAACACTTCACTACCCCTACCTACCGGCTTTGTTTGAATCAGTAATACCCTCATGTCCTCTGGCCATTTTATTTGTTTAGCCACCTTCTCAAATGAAATGAAAAAGGCTTCTAACTCCTTCTCATCAAACCTTGGCAATGCTTGGACATATTTAAATAGATCCCCACCAAGGCTTCGACTATGATGTTCTTTATCTTTATCCTCATCACTATCCTCAAACTGTATGTTTCCCTTTACCTCCGTCAATTTTAACTGACTGTCATGTTTCATGACCATTTTCTGAAGTACAAACTCTCTCTCTTTTTCCCTTTCCTCTCTGTCTTTTTCTTTTTCATCTCTCTCTTCATGTGCTCAGCCCTCACTGTCTTTCAGTTCACTAAGCCAACCCAATCACGAAAGATAGACTTTTATCTCATGAGCCCCCAATTTATACGGGCCAGAGTATACAGAAACCCAAAGTATATCATGGAGTTCACCTGACCCACAACGTTTAATAGATTTTGGTTATAGAGAGCACAAGGGTCCACTTTACAGGTGTGATGCAAGAGAGAACTAAAAGAATTTTTACACAAAAACAATTTTAATTCTATGAATCCAGTTAACATTTTATAAACGCACCGTAAACAGTTTATCAACTACCAACTCATGTAACTCCACAGATACAATATTCTTTAGATAACCCTTAACAACTTCCCAAACAACATCCATAAGTTAAACCCTTTTAAAATAAAGACAGCAAGTTTAAATTCTCTACATAATCAGGTAATACTTTGAAATCACCAAGTGATTTGGAGACAGTCTTTAGGTTGCAGAGAGAGAGATCATTTTACACATCTACGTGCTTTGACTGCAGCTCTCCAACTCTGAAGACGAAACAAAAAACACACTGCAGCTCCCAGCTCAAAACGAAAGTGAAAGACAGACAGCCCAGCTCCAGCCACACACTGACATCACTGCAGCTATTTGAAAAACACCCATTTCTTAAATATACACTCACCTGAGAACAGGAAAATGAAGTCGGCATAAAAAGAACCTGAAAAAAGTTCAGGAGAAAAGCCCATCAAAGGAGGGTTGAGAAGGGAAAATGGCTGCTGCCACACCAGACACATTGTCTGCCTTAATGGCGCAGAAATTTGAAAAATCTGGTCAGAAGTTTGATATGCAGTTTGAGCGGCAGGGCCAAGAATTTAAACAACCTTTTAAAACTTCCATCGAAGAAGCTTTGGCCCCAATCCGTGAGAAGCTGGTACGGATATCGAATGAGGTGAGGGTACTATAATAATAATAATCTTTATCTTTATTGTTACAAGTATGCTTACATAAACACTGCAATGAAATTACTGTGAAAAGCCCCTAGTCGCCACATTTCTGTCCGGGGACACTGAGGGAGAATTGAGAATGTCTAATTCACCTGACAGCACACCTTTCGTGACTGATGGGAGGAAACCAGAGCACCCAGAGGAAGCCCACGTAGACACTGGGAGAACGTGCAAACTCCGCACAGACAGTGACCCAAACCAGGAAACAAACCTTGTACGCTAGTGCTGTGAATCAATAGTGCTAACCACTGTGCTACCCTGCTGCACAGGCAAAATATTTTGGGAATTTGGTGGTAATCTCCACAATAAAAATATTTCATCCGCATTTCATGTTAAGGGCGAAGTCAAAGTGGGTTCCAATCTGTCGGAGTTATTTATTTGAGCCAGCAAAATTGGATGCTGTATTTAGGTGATGGAAGGATAAGGGACAAATCCTGAGTGAGTGAGGCACATCCAGATTGGGAGTTAGAACTTGGTAATTTGGTGCAGTGAGGTAATCAGGAAAGGTAAGTGGTAAGTCTAATTTTGCTGTTCTTCAGTTAAAAGTGTAGTGTATAGCTTAGTGTCTGATTGGCTGAAGCTGCCCCCACACCAATTGCTGAGAGGCAGTTATCTGTCAGTCACCTGAAGCCTGCTTAGTGGCACAAGGGTGTACATTGTATTCTTTTGTTTGAAGCTTAAGTAGTGTGAGTCACTCTAGTTAGCTGTGTTCTGTATCAATGACAGACAGAAAGCGCACTCAGTAAGCTTTGCGCAGGTGAAGGAGACACATCCTGAGTGGGTGAGACACATTCAGAGTGGGAATTGGAATGCGGTAATTTGGTGCACTGAGGTAATTCGGTGCAGAGTGGAAGAGGGTCTTTTTCCCCAACATTTTGTTCTCTTTCTTCTGGCCTGTAACTGTTAATCTGCAGGGAGAGAACCAGAGAGTATCCTGGGCAGGTAAGTGATTTTTATTTTATTTTATTTTTATTACCTTTTCAAATTGTGTGTGTGTATGGGGGGGGGGGGTGCGGGGGGTACTGTAAGTGACAGCACAGTAAAGCTGTGACCTGATTGGCTGGTTGGTAATCTGCTTAATTTGAAAAAATAATAATACTGCAAAGAAAAATCTAATTGATTAACTGGATAGTGGAGTAACTAAACCTGAGGGCAGAAATTGGTATTTAGCATTTAATTTTACAGTAAAAATCATCTAGCGTCAGGGCCATATAGTTAATTGTAACTCAATCTACCAATAATTCAAGTGTTTATTTTAAATTAATTAACTAGTGCTTAAATGTCACTCAATGGGGTGCAGTGCTCCGACTGTGAGATGTGGCAGATCTGTGGCGCTTCCAGAGTTCCGGTCGACTACATCTGCAGCAAGTGCAACCAATGGCAGCTCCTCACAGACCGTGTGGTTCAGTTGGAGCAGCAATTGGATGCACTTAGGAGCAAGCAGGTGGTGGAAAGCATCACAGATAGGAGTTCTAGAGATGTAGTCACCCCCAAGGTGCAGGCAGAGAGATTGGTGACCACCAGAAGGGGCAGGCAGTCAGTGCAGAAATCCCCTGTGGTTGTCCTGCTCTCGAACAGGTATACCGCTTTGGATACTGTTGGGGGGAATAGCCTATCAGGGGAAAACAGCAGCAGCCAGAGCAGTGGCACCATGGCTGGCTCTGATGTTCAGCAGGGAGGGTCAAAGTGCAGACAAGCAATAGTCATAGGGGACTCTACAGTCAGGGGCACAGATAGGTGCTTCTGTGGACGGGAAAGAGATTCCAGGATGGTATGTTGCCTCCCTGGTGCCAGGGTCCAGGATGTCTCAGAACGGGTAGTGGGCATCCTGAAGGGGGAGGGCAAAAAGGCAGAGGTCGTTGTACATATTGGTACTAATGACATAGGCAGGAAGGGGCCAGAGGTCCTGCAGCAGGAGTTCACAGAACTAGGCAGAAAGTTAAAAGACAGGACCTCTAGTGTTGTAATCTCGGAATTACTCCCTGTGTCATGTACCAGTGAGGCTAGAAATAGGAAGACAGAGCAGCTAAACAGGTAGCTAAACAGCTGGTGTAGGAGGGAGGGTTTCCGTTATCTGGACCACTGGGAGCTCTTCCAGGGCAGGTGTGACCTGTACAAGAAGGACGGGTTGCATCTAAACTGGAGAGACATACATATCCTGGCCACAAGGTTTGCCAGTGTCACACGGGAGGGTTTAAACTAGTCTGGCAGGGGGGTGGGTACCGGAGCAATAGGTCAGAAGGTGAAACAATTGAGAGAGAACTAGGGAATAGGGTATTATGGCTCTGAGGAAGAGCAGACAGGGAGATGTTGCTGAAAACAGCGGGACCGGTGGCCTGAAATGCATATGTTTTAATGCAAGAAGTATAACAGGTGAGGCAGATGAACTTAGAGCTTGGATTAGTACTTGGAACTATGATGTTGTTGCCATTACAGAGACCAGGTTGAGGGAAGGACAGGATTGGCAGCTAAACGTACCAGGATTTAGATGCTTCAGGCGGGATAGAGGGGGATGTAAAAGGGGTGGAAGAGTTGCTCTACTGGTTAGGGAGAATATCAGAGTGGTACTGCGGGAGGACACCTCAGAGGGGAGCGAGACTGTATGGGTAGAGATCAGGAATAAGAAGAGTGCATTCGTAATGTTGGGGGTTTACTACAGGCCACCCAACAGCCAGCGGGAGATAGAGGAGCAGATAGGTAGACAGGTTTTGGAAAGGAGTAAAAGCAACAGGGTTGTTGTGATGGGAGACTTTAACGTCCCCAATATTGACTGGGACTCACATTGTGCTAGGGTCTTGGATGGGGCAGAGTTTGTAAGGAGCATCCAGGAGGGTTTCTTAAAACAATATGTAGATAGTCCAACTAGGGAAGGGGCTGTTCTGGACTGGTATTGGGGAATGATCCCAGCAAGGTCGTAGAAGTTTCAGTCGGGGAGCATTTCGGGAACAGTGACCATAATTCAGTAAGTTTTAAAGTGCTGGTGGACAAAGATAAGAGTGGTCCTAGGGTGAAAGTGCTAAATTGGGGGAAGGCTAATTATAACAATATTAGGCAGGAACTGAAGAAACTAGATTGGGGGCAGATGTTTTAGGGTAAATCAACATCTGACATGTCGGAGGCTTTCAAATGTCGGTTGAAAGGAATTCATGACCGACATGTTCCTGTGCGGAAGAAGGATATATACGGCAAATTTCGGGAACCTTGGATAACGAGAGATATTGGAGGCCTCGTCAAAAAGAAAAAGGAGGCATTTGTCAGGGCTAGAAGGCTGAGAACAGCCGAAGCCTGTGTGGAATATAAGGAACGTAGGAAGGAACCTAAGCAAGGAGTCAGGAGGGCTAAAAGGGATCACGAAAAGTCATTGGCAAATAGGGTTAAGGAAAATCCCAAGACCTTTTACACGTACATAAAAAGCAAGAGGGTAGCCAGGGAAAGGGTGGGCCAACTGAAGGACAGGCGAGGCAATCTGTGTGTGGAGCCAGAGGAAATGGACGAGGTACTCAATGAATACTTTGCATCAGTATTCACCAAAGAGAACGAATTGGTGGATGTTGAGTCTGGAGAAGGGGGTGTCTTAAAAAATATTAAGGTAGATAAGTCCCCAGGGCCTGATGGGATCTACCCCAGAATACTGAAAGAGGCTGGAGAGGAAATTGCTGAGGCCTTGACAGAAATCTTTGGATCCTCACTGTCCTCAGGTGATGTCCCGGAGGACTGGAGAATAGCCACTGTTGTTCCTTTGTTTAAGACGGGTAACAAGGATAATCCAGGGAACTACAGGCCTGCTAACCTTTCTTCAGTGGTTGGGAAATTACTGGAGCGAATTCTTCGAGACAGGATCTACTCCCATTTGGAAGCAAGTGGACGTATTCGCGAGAGGCAGTGCTGTTTTGTGAAGGGGAGGTCATGTCTCACTAACTTGATAGAGTTTTTCAAGGAGGGCACAAAGGTGGCTGATGCAGGTAAGGCAGTGGATGTTGTCTATATGGACTTCAGTAAGGCCTTTGACAAGGTCCCTCATGGCAGACTGGGACAAAAGGTGATGTCACACGGGATCAGGGATGAGCTGACAAGATGGATACAGAACTGGCTAGGTCATAGAAGGCAGAGAGTAGCAATGGAAGGGTGCTTTTCTGATTGGAGGGCTGTGATGAGTGGTGTTCTGCAGGGATCAGTGCTGGGACCTTTGCTGTTCATAGTATATGAACGTGGTAGCATTGTGGATAGCACAATTGCTTCACAGGTCCAGGGTCCCAGGTTCGATTACGGCTTGCGTCACTGTCTGTGCAGAGTCTGCACATCCTCCCTGTGTGTGCGTGAGTTTCCTCCGGGTGCTCCTATTTCCTCTCACAGTCCAAAGATGTGCAGGTTAGGTGGATTGGCCATGAAAAATTGCCCTTAGTATCCAAAATTGCCCTTCGTTTTGGGTGGGGTTACTGGGGATAGGGTGGAGGTGTTGACCTTGTGTAGGGTGCTCTTTCCAAGAGCCGATGCAGACTCGATGGGCCGAATGGCCTCCTTCTGCACTGTAAGCTCTATGTCCATTAAGCATTCATTGATCAAAATGATAACGGGAAAATTAAAGAAAGGAGAAATAAGGGACTCAACAGGAAGTGCCCTGAAAATGATAACTCCGAGGATGTTAAAAGTGGGGAATTCAGCAATGGTACTGATTTGGAGGAAAATATAACTGGTCTGATTGGTAAGTTTGCAGACGACACAAAGTTTGGTGGAATTGGGGATAGCGATGAGGACTGTCAGAGGATACAGCAGGATTTAGATCGTTTGGAGACTTGGGCGGAGAGGTGGCAGATGGAATTTAATCCGGACAAATGTGAGGTAATGTATTTTGGATGGTCTAATGCAGGGAGGGAATATACAGTGAATGGTAGAACCCTCAAGAGTATTGACAGTCAAAGAGATCTAGATGTACAAGTCCACAGGTCACTGAAAGGAGCAACACAGGTGGAGAAGGTAGTCAAGAATGCATACGGCATGCTTGCCTTCATTGGTCGGGCCATTGAGTATAAAAATTGGCAAGTCATGCTGCAGCTTTATAGAGCCCTAGTTAGGCCACACTTGGAGTATAGTGTTCAATTCTGGTCGCCACACTACCAGAAGGATGTGGAGGCTTTAGAGAGGGTGCAGAAGGGATTTACCAGGATGTTGCCTGGTATAGAGGGCATTAGCTATGAGGAGATGTTGAATAAACTCGGTTTGTTCTTACTGGAACGACGGAGGTTGAGGGGCGACCTGATAGAAGTCTACAAATGTATGTGGGCCAGAGACAGAGTGGATAGTCAGAGACTTTTTCCCAGGATAGAGGGGTCAATTACTGGGGGGCATAGGTTTAAGGTGCGCGGGGCAAGGTTTAGAGGAGATGTACCAGGCAAGATTTTTACACAGAGGGTAGTGGGTGCCTGGAACTCGCTACCGGAGGAGGTGTTGGAAGCAGTGACGATAGTGACATTTAAGGGACATCTTGACAAATACATAAATAGGATGGGAATAGAGGGATATGGACCCTGGAAGTGCAGAAGATTTTAATTTAGACGGGAAGCATGGTTGGCACAGGCTTGGAGGGCCGAAGGGCCTGTTCCAGTGCTGTACTTTTCTTTGTTCTTTGCTCTTTGTTCTTTGAGAGAGGGCGAAGGATTTCTTCTTGGAGGGATGGTTTAGGAGTTGGGAGGAACTGAAGGAAAAGGCAGAGTTTGGGAGGCTGGATAGCCTTACATATTTTCAGCTGCGAGACTTTGTCAAGCGAGCGCTTCCAACTTTTCTGGAGGCATCACAATCCACCCACCTGGAAAGGATCCTCTCATGGGCGGGGCCAGTAGAGGGCAACATGTCTGAGATATATAGGCAGATTATGAGAGAAGTGCAGGTTTCAGTGGATGAAGTAAAGACCAGGTAGGAGAAGGATGTAGGGCCAATTTTAGAGATACGGAGTGAAATTTAGAGATATGGAGGGATAGGGAACGGACCCTGCAGTGACCTTAGGGGGGGGGGGGGTTGAGGGAGGGCATAAGGGAACCTTGACAGGTACATTGGGGTGCTGGAGGGGTGCCGGAGGCCGTGTAGGGAGTCGGGGTGGGGGTTCAGGGATTGGGGCAGCATTTAATAATGGCGCCTCGATCCCTTCCTGTACTGACAAGATGTGGAGATGCAAAAATAAAAAGAGGGCGGCATGGTAGCACAGTGGTTAGCACAGTTGCTTCACAGCTCCAGGGTCCCACGTTCGATTCCCGGCTTTGGTCACTGTATGTGCGGAGTCTGCACGTTCTCCACGTGTCTGCGAGGGTTTCCTCCGGGTGCTCCGGGGTCCTCCCACAGTCCAAATATGTGCAGGTTAGGTGGATTGGTCATGCTAAATTGCCCCTTAATGTCCAAAAAGGTCAGATGGGTTTACTGGGTTGCGGGGATAAGGTGGAGATGTGGGCTTAGATAGGGTGATCTTTCGATGGGCCGGTGCAGACTCGATGGGTCAAATGGCCTCCTTCTGCACTGTAAATTCTATTATCTAATCCCTCTGTAGGGTAAATAATACATAATACTGCACGAGGCTAAGCTTGTTACAACTTAAGATTGTGTTTCGGACATACCTCACCCAGCCCAGGATGAGTAGATTCTTTGAGGAGTTTCAGTGGTGCTCAAGGAGGCCTGATCACCATACACACATGTTCTGGTCCTGTCCCAAATTGATAGGCTATTGGAGGCCCTTTTCAGTGCCTTTTCGGCAGTCCTGAAGCTTAACTTAGAACTCTGCCCATTAGTTGCTATTTTTGGAGAGTCAGACCAACCAGAACTGATGACAGGGCTTGGCATTTGCATCACTGTTGGCATGGTGATGAATGCTGTTGAACTGGAGGCAGGCAACGTCACCCAAAGCCGTTCCATGGCTGGGTGTCCAATGGAATACTTTTTAAAATTGAATTTTTTTTTGTCATTAATTTACAGGATGTGGGTGTCACTTTTAGACCAGCATTTGTTGCCCATCCCTAGTTGCCCTTCAGAGAGTGGTGGTGAGTTGCCTTTTTCAACGGCTGCAGTCCCTGAGGTGTAGGAGCACTCACAGTGCTGTTCGGGAGGGAGTTCCAAGATTTTGCCCCAGTGACAATGAAGGGACGGAGATATATTTCCAAGTTGGGATGGTGAGTAACATTGGGGAGAACCTCCAGGTAACTGGGTTCGCAGGTATCTGCTACTCATGTCCTTCTGGTGGTAGTTGTGGGTTTGGAAGGTGCTGTCTAAGGAATCTTAGCGAGTTACAGCAGTGCATCTTGTAGATGGTACACACGGCTGCCACTGTTCGTGGGTGGTGGAGAGTTTGAATGTTTGTGGAAGGGGGAGCAATCAAGCAGGGCTGCTTTGTTTTGGATGGTATTGAGCTTCTTGAGTGTTGTTGGAGCTGCAGTCATCCAGGCAAGTGGAAAGCATTCCATTTCACTCCTGACTTGTAGCTTGAGAAAGTCAAACTTACGATAAGAGGGTCGATTGATGGGTTCTATCGTAGATGGCAGCCATTCATTTTACACTTGAAAAAGCTGGTCAGTGTTAGCTGTTGGTGGAGAGGTAAGGGAGAGGGGCAGGTTGGGGGTGATTATTCTGGGTAGTATTATAGTTGTTGTGGTTCACATTACTTTTGCTGCTTGTTTGTTCTGATTATGTGTGGGTAATGTTGCACTATTTAATGGTTTCTTCTTTATTGTTAAAATATGTTAAAAATTCTATAAAAATACTTTTTTTTAAAAACAAAGAAGATCTGCTAGACCTGTCCCTTGGGAAGAAGATTGGCCAACTGAGTCAAATATGAGTGGGGACCATTTAGGGGATAGCGATTATTTTATGATAAGTTTTATGCTAGCTATGGAAAAGGACAATAACCAATGCAGAATAAGAATAATTGGACAAAGACAACTTAAGTGAGGTGAGAATCGATCTGGGCCAGATCAGTTGCGTTTAAAGTTTGACAGTCACACTGTAAGTGAACAATGGGTTACCTTTAAAGAAGAGATAGGTTGGATACGATAAAGGAAGACTCCCACAAAAGGACTAACAAATGCATCATCCTGGATGACGAATGAGCAAGAGAGTATGATGGTGCAAAAGAGTGCATATGACAGATTTCAGATAGATAATACAACATAGGATCAGGCTCAATATAGAATGTTCAGAGGAAATTGAAGAAACCAAATCAAAGAAGCGTAAACAAAGTATAAGAAACTGACAGCTAAAAGGAAATCAAATGTCTTCTATCGGCATATACCGCCAGTAAAAGGGTGGTAAAAGGGTGGTGCTAATTGTAGTGGTCGTGGGCTTGGAAGGTGTTGTCTAAGCAATCTTAGCGAGTTACAGCAGTGCATCTTGTAGATGGTAAACACGGTTGCCACTGTTCGTGGGTGGTGGAGAGTTTGAATGTTTGTAGAGGGGGGAGCAATTATTTTAATCAAAGAAGCGGAAACAAAGTATAAGAGACTGGCAGCTAAAAGGTATATACAGTCAGTAAAAGGGTGGTAAAAGGATGGTGCTAATTGTAGACCTAAAAGGTATTTTATGCATGGAGGCAGGCATATTAATTGTGAGGTGGATAGTGTTGAACTCCAACACAGAGGTTGGTGGAATGGGCTGAGAAGTGGCAGGTGAATTTCAATGCAACAAATTGTGAAGTGACTCATTTTGGGAGGAGGCAATATAAAATAAAGGATACAATTCTCAAGAGGGGGCAAGAAGATAGAGACCTTGAGTATATATGCACAAATCATGGAAGGTGGCAAGGCAATTTGAGAAAGTGGTTTAAGAAGTATATTGGACTTTATAAATAGAGGCACAGAGTACAAACACAAGGATTTTGTGATAAACCTGTCTCATACAGTGGTTTGGTCTCAACTGAAGTACTGCTTCCCACTCTGGGAACCATGCATTAGCAAGGCTGTAAAGGCATTAGAGAGATTTCAGAAGAGATTCACAAGAGTGGATCCAGAGACGAGGAACTTCAGTTTCATAGATAAATAAGAGAAGTTGGCGCTGTTCTGTTGAGAAATGATTTGATAGAGGTATTCAAAACCATGGGGGGTCTGGACAGAACAGATTACTTCCCATTGGTGGAAGGATCAAGAAACAAATATCACTGATTGAAAGTGATTGGCAATAGGAGCAATGGTGACTGCGGAAAATCTTTATGTAGCGAATGGTTAGGATCTTGAAATTAGTGCTAGAGACTGTGGTGGAGGCGAACTCAATTGTGGATTTCAAAAGGGGGCTGGATTATTGTTTCTCAAGTTCTATTAGCAGAACATTTCACCTGCAAATCAATGATTAGCTCACTTTATGACACCTTAATCACAGCTCTAGAAGTCATACTGTCTATATGTGTATTAACCCAGGTTTTAGTAATATTACTACAAAAATACAAAATATAAAATATGACAATATCTAACATTCATCGCACGTCTTCCCATAAAAAATGAACCTGCAATACAAAATGCCTTCTCAACCTTAAATACAACTCATTACGAAACACTACTTTTACATTATAAGATACATAGCCATCATATTCATGCATGCAAATTTAAACATCAGAATAGTCTAATTCAGTCTTTCTTTCCCAACTTTAAACATTCTTCTCACATCTCAAGGTCATGATAAAGCACCTGCAATTACGTTTTTTCTTTCTGCTGCATGTATAATTTACAAGTTAAATGGTTGGAGCAAGAGACTCCATCTAAACAGTCTTGCATTATGATCTTTAAACTTCTCAAGAAACTTCAATGGATTGGGGTTGATATAAATAAATGTCTCTGATGAATTGTAAGCAACATAAATGTCAAAATGTTGCCACGCCAACACCAAACTCAACATTTTGTTTTTGATGGTCGAATACTTTTTTGATGAACATTTACCCTTCAGGAAAAATAATCAATATGTCTTTCCATACCTTCGTCGTCTTTTTGTAATAATACAGCACAAATGCCCACATCTCTGGCCACCTTAAATTGCTTGTCATAATTCTGTGTCACCAATACTGGTGCAGTGATCAACAGAGTTTTCAGATAATCAAATACCCCCTGACATTCTGACATCCAATGAAATTGGCTGTTCCTTTTCATCAGTTCAGTTCGTGAAGCAACCACACTACGAAATTCTGGCATGAATTTTCTGTAGAAGTCACTTCTGTCCAGAAATCTCAAAACTTATCTTTTCATTGACAGTATTGAGAACTCCCCAATAGCCTTCGTTCTCATGTTCCGTGGGGCCATCTGACGATGTCCAACAGAATGGCCTACGAATGTGACTTGGGTTTTCACCGACTCACTTTTAGTCAAGTTTAACACCAGGCCAGCCTCTTGTAGCCAATCGAACACTTCCCTCAAATGTTCCAAATGCTCCTTCCATGTTTGACTGAACACAAGCAGATCATTTAGGTACACTGCCCAATTCCTTACTCCAGAAATGATCTTACTAATTAGTCTTTGGAATGTTGCTGGTTCATTATTCATTCCAAATGGAAAAGCTTCAAACTGGTATGGACCACTTGACTTACAAAAGTCAAAACGTCCTTCGCCCATTCCGATAAAGGTACCTTCCAGTATCCTTTTAGTAAGTCTATTTTGGTAATGGAATTTGCTTGTCCTTCTTTTTAAATACAGGCTTTCAAATGTGGACTAGGATATGATCCTGACTTTGTTACTGCATTAGCTTTCCTATTATTCACACAAAATTGGTGCGTTCCATCTGGTGTTGGTGCCATCACAATAGGTGAGCTCCAATCGCTGAAACTCACTTTAATGATACCATTCTTACGCAAGCTTTCAATGTCATTTTGAACCTGTGCCAACTTTAGCAGGTTCAATCTAGATGGATGTTGCTTAATTGGAACCAAACTTCCTACACCTACACCATGTATAATCACCTTTGTACTTCCTAGATTGTTCTCACATATAGTTCTATGTGACTGTAATAACATTTTTGGGTCACTCTGATTTTCCTCCAGAAGTTAACCCATTAATTTAGCCAAGTTTCTTATTACATCCTCATTGTCCAATCTAATTTGAGGAATGTCAAATTCAGAATCATTTGGATTTATCTCTTCTCCGTGTTATAGCTACTAACATAACCTTCTTTCCTTCCCTACGAAAATATTAACATGGCATACTCTGTGAGTTTTCTTTCTATCTGGCATTCTTAGCAAATAATTCACCTCATTCAATTTCCTTTCAATTTGATAAGGCCCACAAAATCTTGCCTTTAATGGTTCACCCACCATGGGTAATAACACAAATACTTTCTCCCCACTGACAAAACTACGAGTTTTTGATTTCTGATCCGCCTTTTTCATCACATGTTGTGACAATTTTAAATGATTTCCAGCCAGCTCACAACCCCTATTTCATCCCTCCCTAAAGATTGTCATAAAGTCCAGAATTGCAGCATCAGAATTCTGACTCACCAATTTCTCGTTCATCAATATAAATGATCCTCTTAGTTCATGACTAAAAATCATTTTGAACACACTGAATTTAGTTGATACATTAGAGGCATCCCTAATTGCAAATAGTACAGATGGAATCCATTTGTCCCAATCCTCTGGATAATCCTGAGTATAGGCCCTCAACATGGTATTTTAAGCTTGGTACCACCTTTCTGGATTATATGTGGTTGATTTAAATAGCTTTAACCCTAAGCTATCCATAACTTCACTGGAAAATCTCTATATTAAATGTGATCCTAGATCTGGTTGGATTTCTTTTTGTATTCAGCATTTGCTGAAATAGTTTGTTAATTCCTCTATAAATCTATTAGCTGTAGTATTACATCATGGAATAGCCTCTGCGAATCTAGTAAACACATCCATTATAAACAACAAATACTGATTCCCACATTTCATTTTAGGAAGGTGTTCCACGTAATCAATTAGGACCCTAGTAGAGGTTTGCTCAAATGCTAGAATCGATTTTAAGGGTGCTGGTTTGATTACCGCTTGAGGTTTTCTTATCACCTGACATTTGTGACATGTACGATAAAATTCAATTACATCCTTATGCAGTCCAGGCCATTCAAAATGTTTTTGTATTTTCCTTACTCATAAATACTGCCCCCCTTCGCACCACCCCCACCCCATCCATTTACTGCAACCTCATGCACTAGCTGCAAAATTTCCTTTGTATAACCCACTGGCAATATATTTCCGTGTATGCTTTCTGATACAACTGTTTTATCTCTGAATCATTCTGTTGTAATTCTACATACGTACCTGAACTAACGACATCAGCTTCATCCTCCACATGCTCTTGTTCTTGATCAACCATCCGGTCAAAGATTCTTTCTGATAACTGAAGCTCAGCCTCTTATTCCTTGATTCATCCTCCTGTCTCAACTTATTGCTTTGTGATCTTATTGCCACACAATCTGGAAATCTGCCAGAGGATGCTACTTGCACCACCTCAGTTGTTTCCCTTTCCACCACAGTAAGCAGCATTCCCACCGGCGCTCCTGCTACATCATTACCCAGAATGAACTGCGGCCCTGAAAAAGATAATTCCTCTATTACTCCTGCCACCACTTCATTACTTTTCACCAGACTGTTTTTAATGCTCTGATCCACCTATCAACATTTTTTTTTTTTATTCTTTCAAATTTTACATATGTCTGACCCGGAGATTCTCCATCATGTGACACCAGTAATGGAGTTCCCGATGCGACAAAGAATCCAGCATCCACACCGGGCACCATTGCATTTCCGAGCCTCCAGCACCCCGCTGGCAATGGGATAGAGGTTCATGCCCTGCGCCAATGGCAGGGTACAAATAGGTCATTAAGACACGTTTTAATCCTATCAACGGGCGAGGCTCACAGTGGACCTTGTGGTGGGCCAATGGAGTTGTCCCCAAAGTTTATCAGAGGGCCACCCTCTCCACACAATTCAAGACTAGCCCAACTCAACCCCACCAGACCACCCTACGCCCAGAAGCACTGACTCTAAAATAAAGAGACCCCTGCCAGAGAATCCTAAATAAAGAGGTTCTTCCACAGAGCCTCTAAATAAAGAGACTGCCACAGAGATCCGCTAAATAAAGAGAACTCTACAAAGATTTCCTAAATAAATAGACTCCCAGAGAACCCCAAAATAAAGAAATCCCCATGAGACCCCCTATATAAAGAGACCCCCAGAGACTCCTAAATAAAGAGACACTCAGAGACACCTTAAATAGAGAGACCCCACAGAGACCGCTAAATAAAGAGACCCCTTAAATAAAGAGACCCCTAAATAGAGACCCCGCAGAAGAGAAACCCTTGTCTGGAAGCCCATCGAAGAGAGACCCCTCTCTAACTGACCGCCCTGCCCCAGAAGAGAGACCCCTTCTGGATACCCCTCCCCACCCAGAAGACATACTCCTGTCCAGAAAATAACACTGCCGTCAAACTCACCTGGGCAATTCATCTGCTGGCTTAGACACAGGTAGAAGCAGCACCTGGCAATTCCTGGAAAGAGAAAACTAGCTGGGTTTAAACCCCCTCAGATCTTTGATATGGAAACCTTTCATTCATTTCCCTTTGATATTGATTTTACTCCCATTCACACACAGCGCTCAACATTGTTCCATTCATCTCCCTTCACAGTTGAATGACTTTGAAGTGATCAGCTGCAAAACAAAGAATATTTATAAACATCAATCTTTTAGTGACCGCTTCTGGACCGCATGGAACAGAACGGTAGCACGGTAGCATTGTGGATAGCACAATTGCTTCACAGATCCAGGGTCCCAGGTTCGATTCCAGCTTGGTTGACTGTCTGTGCGGAGTCTGCACATCCTCCCCATGTGTGCGTGGGTTTCCTCCAGGTGCTCCGGTTTCCTCCTACAGTCCAAAAATGTGCAGGTTAGGTGGGTTGGCCATGATAAATTGCCCTTAATGTCCAGAATTGCCCTTAGTGTTGGGTTGGGTGGGGTTACTGGGCTATGGGGATAGGTTGGGGGTGTGGGCTTGGGTAGGGTGCTCTTTCAAGGAGCTGGCGCAGACTCGATGGGCCGAATGGCCTCCTTCTGCACTGTAAATTCTATGCTTTCCATTCATCTCGCTTGTGTCATGCAAGAGTGCCTTTAAGAAATGGATGTTTAAGCAATGTACCGTTAAGAAAACAGTGATGTCAGAGAGTGGGTGAGGCTGGAATTTAGGTCAGCCATTTTGCAGGTTTTTAGTTTCAGTTTTAAAAGCAGTGTCTGTGTGTTTCCAGAGAGCTGCAAGTTTTGCAGTTTGGTTTTGCTGAAAGCAGCTAAAAAGTGCCTGGCTGGTTTTGCTGAGAGCAGTTTAAAAGTAGAAAGCCAGTTTGCGACAGTCTCTGCCATTCTACAGAAAATATATATATCCTTTAACCTGATGTGATACTGTTTAAAGGTGTTAAGTCTCTTGGAAGTTTGAAGGAACATTTTAAGGCATTATTTACTGTTGCAATGTTTTCTGAGTTATCTTTGAAGTAAGGGGTGTTAAGAGATCCAATGTTTATTTAAGATGATAAGTTGAGTTCATGGAATAAACAGTGTTTTGTGTTTAAAAACCCACATGTCCATAATTGTAATCCCACACCTAAGGAAAAATCCATGTGCTTGCAAAAGCAACAAATCCATTAAAGGGATAGGTTGGTTGAACTCCATGATATATTTTGGGGTTCTGAAAAGCCTCGCCCATAACAATTGGGGGTTCGTCCAGGATAAAAGTCTATCTATTGGATTGGCTTTTGTGAACTTAAAGACAGTGAAAGATTGTTGCTTTTCCGGTGTGGTATTTCAGTTTAAGTGGGGAGAGTGTTGTGAACAATGGCTCTTTCAGAGGCTCAGAAGTTTTTGGGGGTGGAGAATGTTACACCTAGTACCTTACGGACAGAAACGAAAAGTAGACTGTTAGATTTGGCAACAACATTGCAGGTAACATTACCTGACAAAATGCGAAAAGGTTATGGTGGTGGTTAAGCATTTAAAGTTGCCTGAGATAGAGTTTGACTCATTGGAAATGGGAAAAATTCAGTTGCAAATTAAACAAATGGAACATCAGAAAGAATTAAAGCGGCTGGAATGCGAGAGTGAGAGAGAGGAAAAAGAAAGAGAGAGGGAGGGGAAAAAAAGAGAAAGAGAGAGAGAGGAAAAAGAAAAGGAGAGAGAAGAAAGGAGAAAAGAAAGAATAGCCCGAGCAGAACAAAAAGATAAAGAGAGGGAGTTTGAACTTCAGAAAATGGCCATGAAATATGACAATCAGTTAAAATTGGCAGATGTAAAGGGAAACATACAGTTGGATGATAATGATGTGGATAGTGAGAAAGAGCGTCATAGTCGAAGGCTTGGTGGGAATCTATTTGAATATGTCCAAGCATTGCCAAGGTTTGAAAGAAGGAAGTGGAAGCCTTTTTCATTTCATTTGAGAAGGTGGCTAAACAATTGAAATGGCCACAGGACATGTGGGTGTTACTGATTCAAACAAAGCTGGTAGGTAGAGCGAGTGAAGTGTTTGCATCACTACTGGAGGAGGTATCTGGAACATATGAGGAGGTGAAGAAATCCACCTTAAGTGCATATGAGCTAGTGCCTGAAGCTTACAGACAAAGGTTTAGAAATTTATGGAAAGAATTTGGTCAAACATACATAGAGTTTGAAAGGCTCAAACAGAGTAATTTTGATAGGTGGAGAAGGGCTTTGAAAATAGACCAAATGTATGAAGCTCTCAGAGAAATTATACTTTTGGAGGAGTTTAAAAATTCAATTCCTGATATGGTGAGAGCTCATGTGGAAGAACAGAGGGTTAAAACTGCGAGATTAGCAGCGGAAATGGCAGATGGTTATGAATTAGTTCATAAATCAAAGATTGGTTTCTGACATCCGTTTCAGCCGGTGAGGGATAGGAACTGGGGACATGATAAATACTCAAGTGGTAAAGGTAAAGATGATCTGATGGGAGACAATAAAGAGAGTGTACCTCAGATTAAAAAATAAATCCAGGAGGGTGGAAAAGAAATGAAAAGTTTCAGATGTTTTCACTGTAATAAACTAGGCCATGTTAAGTCACAGTATTGGTGGTTGAAGAAAAGCACTATGAAGGCTGATGTGGTAAAACAGGATAAGACAGTGGGGCTTGTTAGCGTGGTAAAGGAAAGCCCAAGGGAAGCGAAGGAGGTGCAAACGATTGTACAGCCTGTTCAAGAAATAATTGTTAAGAAGGTGCCAGATGTCTTTAAAGAATTTACTTGTGTGGGTAAAGTTTACTCATGTGTATCAGGAGGAGCAGGTAAAGAAGTCACAATTTTAAGAGATACAGGAGCTAGTCAATCTTTAATGGGAAGAGATGAGGAATTATGTAGTTTGGGAAGAATGTTGCCAGAAAAGGTGGTGATATGTGGAATTCAGGGTGAGAGGAGTAGCATTCCATTATATAAGGTAGGGTTGGAAAGTCCAGTGAAGAGTGGCTAAGTGGTAGTAGGAGTAATAGATAAACTATCTTGTCCAGGAATACAGTTTATCTTGGGTAATGATATAGCTGGATCGCAGGTGGGAGTGATGCCTACTGTGGTTGATAAGCCAGTGGAAAATCAGACAACTGAAGTGTTGAAGGACAAATATCCTGGGATTTTTCTGGATTGTGTAGTAACAAAGTTGCAAAGTCATAGGTTAAGACAAGAGGAGGAATCAAAGAGTGAAGATGAAGTTGAAGTGCAATTATCAGAAACGATTTTTGATCAGATTGAAAAGGAACAAGAACAGGTGGAGGATGAGGTGGATATTTTTAGTTCAGGAAAATTGGAGGAGTTACAACAGAAAGATGTAGAAATAAAATGGATATATCAGAAAGCATATACGGAAGAGGAATCTGAGAATATACCAGAGTGTTATTACCGTAAAAATGATGTCTTCGTGAGAAAATGGAGACCTGTACATATGCAGGCAGATGAAAAGTGGGCAGAAGTTCACCAAGTAGTATTGCCGGTAGGGTACAGAAAGGAGGTGTTGCGAGTTGCACATGAGGTACCAGTGGGAGGTCATTTGGGAATAAGGAAAACTCAAGCAAAAATCCAGAAACATTTTTTTGGCCTGGACTACATAAAGATGTAGTTAAATTTTGTCAATCATGTCACACATGTCAAGTGATAGGGAAACCTCAAGCAGTAATAAAACCAGTGCCCTTAGTACCCATTCCAGCATTTGAGGAACCTTTTACAAGGGTTCTAATCAATTGTGTTGGACCGCTTCCGAAAACAAAAAGTGGGAATCAATATCTTTTGACTGTAATGGATGTGTCTACTAGGTTTCCAGAGGCCATTCCAGTACGTAATATTACAGCTAAAAGGATTGTGGAGGAGTTACTTAAATTCTTTACTAGATATGGACTACCCACAGAAATTCAATCGGATCAAGGAACAAATTTTACTTCAAAGTTATTCAAAGAAGTTCTGGACAGCATAGGAATAAAACAATTTAAATCAACTGCGTACCATCCAGAATCTCAGGGAGCATTAGAAAGGTGGCATCAGACATTAAAGACAATGTTGAAGGCATATTGTCACGATTATCCAGAGGATTGGGATAAAGGAATCCCATTCGTATTGTTTGCAATTAGGGATGCACCTAATGAGTCTACCAAATTTAGTCCTTTTGAACTAATTTTTGGTCATGAGGTAAGAGGACCACTTAAATTGATTAAGGAAAAATTGGTGGGTGAGAAATCGGAGATTATACTATTGGATTACTTGTCAAATTTTAGGGAACGATTAACTAGAGCAGGTGAATTGGCTAGACAACATTTGAAAGTTGCACAAAATGTGATGAAACGGGTAGCGGATAAGAAATCCAAAGTTCGTAGTTTTTCCAGTGGGGATAAAGTTTTAGTGTTGTTACCAGTGGTAGGGGAGCCTTTTGTGGACTGTATCAGATTGAAAGGAAATTAAGTGAGGTGAATTATATGGTAAAAACATCAGATTGAAGGAAGACTCACCGAGTGTGTTATGTGAATATGCTTAAAAGGTACTTTGAAAGGGAAGGAGAGAAAAAGCAGGTTTTAATGATTCTAACTCAAAGTAACGAACCAAATCCAGATGACTGTGAATTTGACGTACCTCAAATTAAATTGGAAAATGAGGATGTTCTTAAAAATTGGGATGAATTGTTAAGTTACCTTCCAGAGGAAAAACAAACTGACCTGAGAGACTTATTGATATCACATGGGCAAGTCTGTAGAGATAAATTGGGAAGTACTAAAATGGCGATACATGATGTAGATGTGGGAAATGCTGTTCCTATCAAACAACATCCATATAGACTTCATCCTTTAAAACTGGCACAGGTTAACAGAGAGATTGAGAGTATGCTGAAAAATGGCATAATTGAAGTGGGTTGCAGCCAATGGAGCTCACCCATAGTGATGGTACCTAGACCACATGGTACCCAACGGTTGTGTGTGGACTATAGAAAGGTGAATGCAGTTACAAGAACGGACTCTTATCCTATCCCACGTTTGAAGGATTGAGAAAGTGGGACAATCTGCTTCTTTTCCAACTTCCAGACATGGAAAGAACATTTAAAACATGGTATGGAGTTCTTCAATCGACTTCAGGAGGCAGGCTTGGTGATGAACCTAGCCGAAAGTGAATTTGGAGAAGCCCGAATCACTTTCCTTGAGGAGTTTCAGATACCCTCAAGACAAAGGGAAATAATGCAATTTCTTAGCATGAGTGGATTTGATCGAACATTTGTGCAAAGGTTTTGTGGCGTGATTACTCCACTGATGGTTTGTTAAAGAAACCTAAAAAATTCAAGGGACAGCGGACTTTCAACAGGCATTTGACTGCCTGAAAGCTGTGATCACCAATGCTCCTGTATTGGAGAATTGCAAGGGACTCTGTGGTCAGATTGAACTAAAGTATCTGATTCTGAAGAGAAATGCCGAGGATTAAAGGAATGGATGGATCGTGCAGAGACTTTGTTCAAAGAGACTGTCCATCGAGAAGGATTTCGGTTGGAGGAAGAAGAACAAAGAAAAATTGTCTATGTTATTATACCTGTTTAAGTGTGTTGTTTTCTTTAAATCAAAATGTATATTTACTGTGTACATCACTGTGTACAGTGGATGGTGCAAAAGTGACAAATGAAACCATCTTGAAGTTGATGGTTTATTTTGCTTTCTTGGGGGGAGGTGTCATGCAAGAGTGCCTTCAAGAAATGGATGTGTAAGCAATGTACCTTTAAGAAAACAGTGATGCCAGAGAGTGGGTGGGGCTGGAATGGAGGTCAGCCATTTTGCAGGTTTATAGTTTCAGTTTTAAAAGCTGTGTCTGTGTGTTTCCAGAGAGCTGCAAGTTTTGCAGTTTGGTTTTGCTGAGAGCAGCTAAAAAGGGCCTGGCTGGTTTTGCTGAGAGCTGTTTAAAAGTAGAAAGCCAGTTTGCGACAGTCTCTGCCATTCTACAGAAAAAATATATATCCTTTAACCTGATGTGATACTGTTTAAAGGTGTTAAGTCTCTTCGAAGTTTGAAGGAACATTTTAAGGAATTATTTACTGTTGCAATATTTTCTGAGTTATCTTTGAAGTAAGGGGTGTTAAGAGATCCAATGTTTATTTAAGATGTTAAGTTGAGTTCATGGAATAAACAGTGTTTTGTGTTTAAAAACCCACATGAAAAATGAAATGAAATGAAAATTAAATGAAATTAAATGAAATGAAAATTGCTTATTGTCACAAGTAGGCTTCAAATGAAGTTACTGTGAAAAGCCCCTAGTCGCCACATTCCGGCCACATGTCCATAATTGTAATCCCACACCGAGAGAAAAAGCAGTGTGCTCGGAAAAGCAACAAATCCATTAAAGGGAGAGGTTGGTTGAATTCCATGATACATTTTGGGGTTCTGAAAAGCCTCGCCCATAACACTTGAGTGACTTTGATGGAATCAGCAGTGAAACTAACAGAAAGCACTTAACTCTCTTTGATGTGGTACAGGAGCTGCCAATCAAAGCATAGTTTATAAACATTATGGGTAGTTTCAGAGGTGACCACATCAAAGTCACTGAACCCTGAACAATGATGAATGGAACAATACTGACAGCTGGCTGTGTGTGGAAGTTGTCGGTCACGGCCTCGCAAAATCAATATCAAAGAGAAATGGTTGGCAGATCAAAGATCTGAGGGCATTTATGTCCAAATGACTGGTATTTTCTTTCCAGGATTAGGCAAGTGCTGCTTCTTGTGCCTGAGCCAGTATTGCTGAGGTAAGCTTTAAAGGCGTGATTTTTTTTCACTGCCTCTGTCTGGACTTCTGTCTCACTTCCATTCAGGGGTCATGCTTCTGGGGGGTGGGGGGGGGGTGCTTCCAGACTGTTATCTCTCTTCTGGGAGGTCTCTGGAGGAGTCCCTTGAATTAGGGGTTTTCTGTGAGGGGTCCCTTTAATTAAGGGGTGTGTGAGGGGTTTTATTTACAAAGAACAAAGAAAAGTACTGCACAGCAACAGACCCTTCAGCCCTCCAAGCCTGTGCCGACCATGCTGCCCGTCTAAACTAAAATCTTCTACACTTCCTGGGTCCGTATCCCTCTATTCCCATCCTATTCATGTATTTGTCAAGATGCCCCTTAAATGTCATTATCGTCCCTGCTTCCACCACCTCCTTCGGCAGCGAGTTCCAGGCACCCACTACCCTCTGTGTAAAAAGCTTGCCTCGTACATCTCCTCTAAACCTTGCCCCTCGCACCTTAAACCTATGCCCCCTAGTAATTGACCCCTCTACCCTGGGGAAAAGCCTCTGACTATCCACTCTGTCTATGCCCCTCATAATTTTTTATACCCCTATCAGGTCGCCCCTCAACCTCCGTCGTTCCAGTGAGAACAAACCGAGTTTATTCATCTGCTCCTCATAGCTAATGCCCTCGATACCAGGCAACACCCTGGTAAATCTCTTCTGCACCCTCTCTAAAGCCTCCACATCCTTCTGGTAGTGTGGCAAGCAGAATTGAACACTATACTCCAAGTGTGGCCTAACTAAGGTTCTATACAGCTGCAACATGACTTGCCAATTCTTATACTCAATGCCTCGGCCAATGAAGGCAAGCATGCCTTATGCCTTCTTGACTACCTTCTCCACCTGTGTTGCCCCTTTCAGTGACCTGTGGACCTGTACACCTAGATCTCTCTGACTTTCAATACTCTTGAGGGTTCTATCATTCACTGTATATTCCCTACCTGCAGTAGACCTTCCAAAATGCATGACCTCACATTTGTCTGGATTAAACTCCATCTGCCATCTCTCCGCCCAAGTCTCCAAACGACCTAAATCCTGCTGTATCCTCTGACAGTCCTCATCGCTATCCGCAATTCCACCAACCTTTGTGTCGCCTGCAAATTTGCTAATCAGACCAGTTACATTTTCCTCCAAATCATTTATATATACTACGAACAGCAAAGGTCCCAGCACTGATCCCTGCGGAACATCACTCACCACAGCACTCCAATTAGAAAAGCACCCTTCCATTGCTACTCTCTATCTTCTATGACCTAGCCAGTTCTGTATCCACCTTGCCAGCTCACCCCTGATCCCGTGTGACTTCACCTTTTGTACCAGTCTACCATGAGGGACCTTTTAAAAGGCCTTATTGAAGTCCATACAGACAACATCCACTGCCCTACCTGCATCAATCATCTTTGTGACCTCTTCGAAAAACTCGATCAAGTTAGTGGGAAACGACCACCCCTTCACAAAACCATGCTGCCTCTCACTAATACGTCCATTTGCTTCCAAATGGGAGTAGATCCTGTCTCGAAGAATTCTCTTCAGTAATTTCCCTACCACTGACGTATGGCTCACCGGCCTGCAGTTCCCTGGATTATCCTTGCTACCCTTCTTAAACAAAGGAACAACATTGGCTATTCTCCAGTCCTCCGGCACATCACCTGAAGACAGCGAGGATCCAAAGATTTCTGTCAAGGCCTCAGCAATTTCCTCTCTAGCCTCCTTCAGTATTCTGGGGTAGATCCCATCCGGCTTTAGGGACTTATCTACCATAATATTTTGCAAGACGGCCAACACCTCGTCTTTTTGGATCTCAATGTGACCGAGGCTATCTACACACCCTTCTCCAGACTCAACATCCACCAATTTCTTCTCTTTGGTGAATACTGATGCAATATTCATTTTGCACCTCGCCCATTTCCTCTGGCTCCACACATGGATTCCCTTGCCTATCCTTCAGTGGGCCAACCCTTTCCGTGGCTAGCCTCTTACTTTGTATGTGTGTGTAAAAAGCCTTGGGATTTTCCTTAACCCTATTTACCAATGACTTTTCGTGACCTCTTCTCGCCCTCCTGACTCCTTGCTAAAGTTCCTTCCTACTTTCCTTATATTCCACACAGGTTTTGTCTGTTCCCAGCTATCTAGCCCTGACAAATGCCTCCTTTATCTTTTTGACGAGGCCGACAATATCTCTCATTATCCAAGGTTCCCGAAATTTGCCATATTTATCCTTCTTCCGCACAGGAACATGCCGGTCATGAATTCCTTTCAACTGACATTAGAAAGCCTTCCACATGTCAGATGTTGATTTACCCTCAAACATCCGCCCCCAATCTAGGTTCTTCAGTTCCCGCCTAATATTGTTATAATTAGCCTTCCCCCGATTTAGCACATTCACCCGAGGTCCACTCTTATCCTTGTCCACCAGCACTTTAAAACCTACTGAATTTAGGAGATATCTGCAGTGGATCTCTATTTAGGGTATCTCTGCAGGTGGGTTTCTTTAATTAGGGGTTGTCTACGTAAGGTGTCTTTTAATTAAGGGGGTCTGTAGGTGGGGCACTGTGAGTGGTATACTTAGTTATGAGGCCTCTGAAAGGGATTTCTTAAATTAAGGGGTGTCCAGAGGGGTATCTTTATTTAGGTAATCTCTGGTGGGGGGTTGGTGGGGTCGGGTGGCAGCTCCTGGATTGTGGGGGGCTAGGTGGCCATCCTATGGACGTTGAGATAACTCCATTAAAGAGTTACCCCCTTGGCCCACCGCAAGGTCCATCGCATCAGGTACACACTTGTCAGGACCTGCACCAATTCTTGCCCACGTGACTTCCAGGCCAGAGGACCTGAGAACCATGTAGGCCCAGGGAATATAGTGCCCAGCTGTTAATTTGGAGTTGTTTATTGTCACTTGTACTGAGGTACAACAAAAAGTTTTGTTTTGCGTACAGCCCAGACAGATCATTCCATACATGAAAATGAACATAGGGCATACATAAATACTAAATGTAAATACTTAGACATAGCGCATCGGGTGAAGCATACAGGAGTGCTGTACTACTCAGTAGAGAATTTGTGTGGAGAGATCAATTCAGTCCATAAGTGGGCCATTCAGGAACCTGGTAACAGCGGGGAAGAAGCTGTCTTTGAAGCGTGTTCTCAGACTTTTGTATCTACTGCCTATTGGAAGAAGTTGGAAGTGTGAGTAAGCCAGGTGGGAGGGATCTCTGATTATGCTGCCCGTTTTCCCAAGGCAGCGGGAGTTGAAGACAGAGTTAATGGGTGGTGGGTGGGTTCATGTGATGGACTGGGCTGTGTTCACGACTCTCTGAAGTTTCTTACGGTCTTAGGCCGAGCAGTTGCCATACTAGGCTATGATTTAGCCAGAAAGGATGCTTTCTATGGTGCATCTGTAAAAGTTGGGAAGAGTCAATGTGGACATGCTGAATTTCCTTAGTTTCCTGAGAAAATATAGGCACTGCTGAGATTTCTTGGTGGTAGCATCGACGTGGGTGGACCAGGACAGATTGTTGGTGATGTGTACACCGAGGAATTTGAAGCTGTCAATCTCCACCTCGGCACTATTGATGCAGACAAGGATGTGTACGATACTTGGCTTCTTGAAGTCAATAACTAGCTCTATAGCTTTGCTGACATTGAGGAAGAGATTGTCATTACAACACTCCACTAGGTTCTCTATCTCCCTCCTGTACTCTGGCTCATCGTTCGAGATGAAACCCACTACGGTCGTGTCATCAGCAAATTTTTAGATGGAGTCGGAGCCATATTTTGCCACACATCTGTGTGTATATAGGGAGTATAGTAGGGGGCTAATTATGCAGCCTTGCGGGGCCCCGGTATTGAGGACTATCGTGGAGGAGGTGTTGTTGTTTATTCATACTGATCATGGTCTATGGGTCAGAAAGTCGTGGATCCAGTTGTTGAGTGAGAAGCCAAGTCCCAGGTTTTGGAGCTTTGATATGAGCTTGGCTGGGTTATGGTGTTGAAGGCGGAGCTATAGCCAATAAATAGCAGTCTGATGTAGGAGTCCTTGATGTTGAGATGCTCCAGGAATGAGTGTAGGGACAGGGAGATGGGGCGGGTTCTCCGCTCACCGGCGGGACGGGCCATACCGGCGCCGAGGAGTGGCGTGAACCACTCCGGCGTCGGGCCGGCCCAAAGGTGTGGAATCCTCCGCACCTTCGGGGGCTAGGCCTGCGCTGGAGGAGTTGGCGCCACGCCAACTGGCGCCGAAGGGCCTTCCGCTGACCGACGCAAGTTGGCGCATGCGCGGGAGCGCCAATGTGTTCTGCCGCATTCGCCGAACCACTGGCATGGTCCCACCGCATGCGCAGGGGTTTCTTCTCATGGCCGGCCATCGCAGAGGATCACAGCGGCCGGCGTGGAGAGAAAGCGTGCCCCCACGGCACAGGCCCGCCCGCGGATCGGTGGACCCCGGTCGCGGGCCAGGCCACCCTGGGGGCCCCCCCCGGGGCCACATCCCCCTGCGCCCCCCCACCCCACCCCCCGAGGACTCTGCAGGCCGCCCGCAGAGCCAGGATCCGCCGGTAAGGACCTGTTGTAATTTACGCCGGCGGGACAGGCCGCAAACGGGCAGCCGCTCGGCTCATCATGGGCAAGAGAGTTACCGGGAGGGCCGCTGCCAGCGGCCGCCGGCTGGCACGCCGCGATTCCCGCCCCTGCCAACACTCCGGCAATGCAGAATTCGGCAGCCGTTGTCAGGCCGGCGGGGCGGGATTCACGTCGCCCTCCGGCGATTCTCCGACCTGGCAGTGGGTCGGAGAATCCCACCCACCCGTTGTGGCGGTATGCGACTTGCAGTGGATGAAAGCATTCTGGGAGTGTGGAGTTAATGTGTCTCATGACCAACCTCTCGAAGCACTTCATAATGATCGATGTCACGGCCACCAGATGGCAGAATGTGAGGCACATTGCCTGGATATTCTTTGGCACCGGTTTGATGGTGGTCTTCTTGATGCAGGAAGACATCATGGCACATTTACCACCTCCTGCTGGTGCCGGGTGTGAACCTTGATCCTGCCACCAGCGGGTGTCCCATTTGCCATCCCACACCATTGGGAAATCCCTGGGCATGAGTGCGCTGCCAGTGAAGCGGAGTATCACACCCACAGAGAATCCCATCCCCTGTTCTTCAGGTATCCGAAAACTGCACTGGCCTATTGGAATCGATGCTGGATTTCTTCACCAATGTCTGCTCACGCCGAGAAGAGGCTCCCAAGGTCTCGGAAATGATCCACGTTGTCCAGGGGGTCACCCTGGATTTTGAGAGTTGGGGGGCAGTTTTGTGTGGGAGGAGCGGGATGGTAGAGGACCTAGTTTTCCGGATGTTTCATCTGAGGCTCATTCTCTCATATCTCTTGGTGAATACATCAGTGATGGTTTGTTGCTCCGCCTCTGAGTTTGCGCACATACAGGCGTCGTCCGTGTACTGCAGCTTGATGACAGAGGTCGGAGTGGTCTTGGTCCTGGACTGGAGGCTTCAGGGATTGAACGGTTTTTCACTAGTCCGGTAGGTTGCTCCAGTCCAGCAGGGAGCTTCAGGGTGATGGGATGGAGTGTGCTGTGAGGAAGATGGAAAAGGAGCATTGCTTCAATGACGCAGATCTGTTTCAACACAGTTTACGCACATATTGGGTTTGTGATGGTTCTGTTTGTGACGATTACAGCTTGCATGCCATCGTGGAGTAGGCAGAGAATGCTGATTAATTTCTTCAAGCAGTCAAATTTGAGAACGATGTCCCACAATCCCTCACGGTTGATAGGTTCAAAGGGCTTTACGAGATCAAAGAAGGCCATGTATAGAGGTTGATGCCGCTCCCTGCACCTTTCCTGAATTTGTTGCACGCTGAACTTCATGTCCATTGAGACTCTTGATGGGGGGAAACTGCACTCAGATTCAGGAAGGACTCTTCAGCCACTGGCAGGAGGCAGTTGAGGAGTATTCTCACGATAACCTTTCCTGGGGTAGAGAGCAGGGAAACCCCACCCTAATTTCCACAGTCGGATCTGTCTTTTCTTAAAGATGGTGAAAATTAAGGTGTCTCTAAAATCACCCGGCATGTTCTCTTCCTTCCAGACAAGGGTATTGAGGTTGTGGATTCTTGTCAAGAATGTCTCTCCACCACATATTGATACTTCCACGGGGATTCCATCTGCGTCAGGGGCCTTGTTGTTTTTCAGCTTTTGAGTGGCTTTTTGATGTCCCTGCGAGCTGGGGTTGCTCTGAGATGGTGGCGGGTAGCGTGCTGCGGGATGGTGTCGAGGGCACTTGCATTGAAGACTGTGTCTTGGGTGAGGAGGTCCTCGAAGCGCTCTCTCCAGCGAGCGTTGAGTGCCTCTCTGTCTTTGATGAGCACCTGTCTGTTTCTGTCCTTTTCCCAGTGTGTACCCTCCCTGCCAATGACAGTGGGAGCACATCCCACCTACGGAAGTCCCCTTTCATTTGCTCAATCAAACTGCCCAAATTTAGTTTATGAAGCTGACCCCCGTCCGTTACCACTTGAATCCCCAAGTACCTAAAACTCCCTCCCACCACTTTGAACAGCATCTCCCTCATTCTCCTCTTTCTCTGCCACCTTGCCTGGATCTCAAATACCTCACTCTTGCCAATATTCAGTTTGAAACCTGAGACCCGACCAAATTCCACCAATATCCCCATAATTTGTGCAATTCCCCCCAACGGGTCTGTTATATAAAGATGCAAATCATCTGCATAGACCATGGCTGGGATTCTCCGAGCCCGCGCCGGGTTGGAGAATCGCTGAGGGGGCGCGAGAATCCTGCCACTCCGATCCGACGACCGGAGAATCAGCACCAATCACGCCCGCGCAGTCACCGCGGCACTGGTCGTGTGCCGTTGAAAGCGGCACCAGCGGTGATTCTCTGCGCTCGTCGGCCGCGCACTCACCGAGTTCCGGCGAGTCCCACCGGCGTGGTTTACATATGGTCCTACCCGGTGGTGGGACCTCGTCATTCTGGTGAGGGGGGGGGTGGAGAGATCCGACTCCAGGCCGGGGGGGGGGCTCCACGGTGGCCTGGCCCGCGATCAGGGGCTACCGATCGGCGGGCGCGCTCATTCCAGGGGGAGGGCAATGTTCCTCCGCGACGGGCCCCTGTAGGGCTCCGCCATGTTGCCCGGGGGCCGGCCCGGGACGGCAACCATGCGCATGCGCCGGCGCGGAGACGGCCGCGGCGCACATGCGTGGACCCACACCGGCCGTGTAGGGCCGGCTTTCAGCGCCGGAGCAGCACACAGCACTCCGGCACCATTCTAGCCCCTGAGGAAGAGGAGGGTTACTGGGCCTGGAGGCCTGTTGACGCCGGCATCACTTGCGCCGGTTTTGATGCCGGCGTCATTACGTGGACGCGATATCGGTGATTCCCGGCCCCTATGTTCCACCCCCCCCTCTCACTATCCCCCGCCAAATGCTTATGCTCTCAGCGCCATTGCCAAAGACTCTATGGCCAGGGCAAACAGTAGTGGGGAGAATGGACACCCCTGCCTCATCCCCCGACACAGACTAAAATGCTCTGATCGAATCCAGTTTGTCCTTACATTTGCGATCGGCACCTGATCCAGCAACCGGACCTAATCCACAAATCCCTGCCCAAACCCAAATCTTCCCAGGGCATCCCACGAATACTTCCACTTCACCCGATCAAAGGCCCTTTCTGCATTCACGGCCACCACCTCTACCTCGCACCCCTCCGCAGGCATCATTATTACATTTAGGAGCCGCCTAATGTTGAACATCAGGTACCATCCCTTAACAAATCCCGTCTGGTCTTCCCCTATTACTCCCGGATCGGAACATAATCCTCTCTGCGTGTGACCAAGATCTTTGCCAACAATTTCACATCCACATTTAGCAGGGGGATTGGCCTCTACGACCCACAACTCTCCGGATCCTTATCCCACTTCAAAATAAGGGAAATTGATGCCGGCGATAACATCGGGGGGAGAACTCCCAGCTCCCTCGACTCATTAAAAGCCCTTACCAGGAGCGGCCCCAACAGCCCGGAAAACTTTTTATAAAGCTCAACCGGGTATCCGTCTGTTCCCGGGGCTTTACCTGATTGCATCACCCCCAGCCTGTCTGTAACCTCCCCAAGCCCAATTGGGGCTCCCAAATCCTCCACCAACTCCTCATCTATCCTCGGAAACTCCAACCCCCCCCCCCCTCCCCCCCCAGAAATTGTTTCATAGCCTCCTCCCTGGCTGGGGGTTCCGATTTATACAATTTACTATAAAACTCCCGAAACACATCATTCACCCCCGTCGGATCCAGAATCACCTTCTTCCCTGAACCTCTCACTTACGCAATCTCTCTCACTGCCTCCTGTTTCATCAGCTGATGCGCCAGCACCCTGCTGGCTTTGTCCCCATATCCAGACACCGCTGACATGCCTTCCAAAGGTTTGTGCCCTTCCGGACTCCAGCATTGAAGTCACCGAGGAGAATTATCTTGTCTACCTTCGGGATGCGGGACAGCGATTGGTCGAGGCTGGAGTAAAAAGTGTCTTTTAAATCGTCCGTTGTATCTAGGGTTGAGGCGTAGGCACTGACGGCTGTGTTGTGCTGTTTCTGGGCCAGGGAGAGCCGTAGGGTCATGAGGTGTTCGCTCACCCGCAGCGGGGGGTGGGGTCGTTTAGACATCTGACCAATTCATTTTGTACAGCGAATCCAACTCCATAGAGATGACATTCTTCGTCTGGTTTGCCATTCCAGAATAAGGTGTGTCTGCCACCTTGTACGTTAAGCTGGCCATCTCCTGCCAGTCGAGTCACTCAGGGCGGTGATGTCACTGCTGTGTGCCGGAATTCCCGGGCTGTGATGCCGGTGCGACGTTCAGGTCTGCTGCTGTTGGAGATGTCCATAAGAGTCCTGACATTCCAGATCCCAAAATTCATTTGGGTGGGTCGGGTGAGGTTGGGCTGGAAGATGCCTGTGCGTGTGGTGGTCATTGCACACTAACCTCCAAAGTGTCCCAGTGGAGAGAGGTCTTGGCCCAGGGAAATCTAAGACAACTAGAAGCCACACTTGGCTATAGGACGGGCTCTAACAAACATTGCCTTGCCTTGTGCAGCTCCTCTCGCCCCTCTGCTGCTCCTCTCCCCCCGCTGCTGCTCCTCTCCCCCCGCTGCTGCTCCTCTCCCCCTGCTGCTGCTCCTCTCTCCCCACTGCTGCTCCTCTCCCCCCGCTGCTGCTCCTCTCCACCTGCTACTGCTCCTCTCGCCCCGCTGCTGCTCCTCTCCCCCTGCTGCTCCTATCGCCCTGCTACTGCTCCTCTCACCCCGCTGCTGCTCCTCTCCCCCTGCTGCTCCTATCGCCCCGCTACTGCTCCTCTCGCCCCGCTGCTGCTCCTCTCTCCCCGCTGCTGCTCCTCTCCACCTGCTACTGCTCCTCTCGCCCCGCTGCTGCTCCTCTCTCCCCGCTACTGCTCCTCTCCCCCTGCTGCTCCTCTCGCCCCGCTGCTGCTCCTCTCCACCTGCTGCTGCTCCACTCCGCGCTGCTGCTCCTCTCTCCCCGCTGCTGCTCCTCTCACCCCGCTGCTGCTCCTCTCTTCCCACTGCTGCTCCTCTCGCCCCGCTACTGCTCCTCTCCCCCCGCTGCTGCTCCCCTCTCTCCCCGCTGCTGCTCCTCTCCCCCTGCTGCTGCTCCTCTCTCCCCGCTGCTGCTCCTCTCCCCACGCTGCTGCTCCTCTCTCCCCGCTGCTGCTCCTCTCTCCCCGCTGCTGCTCCTCTCCCCACGCTGCTGCTCCTCTCTCCCCGCTGCTGCTCCTCTCTCCCCGCTGCTGCTCCTCTCCCCACGCTGCTGCTCCTCTCTCCCCGCTGCTGCTCCTCTCTCCCCGCTGCTGCTCCTCTCCCCACGCTGCTGCTCCTCTCTCCCCGCTGCTGCTCCTCTCTCCCCGCTGCTGCTCCTCTCCCCCCGCTGCTGCTCCTCTCTCCCCGCTGCTGCTCCTCTCTCCCCGCTGCTGCTCCTCTCTCCCCGCTGCTGCTCCTCTCCCCCCGCTGCTGCTC
Organism: Scyliorhinus torazame; assembly: GCF_047496885.1. NCBI lineage: Eukaryota > Metazoa > Chordata > Chondrichthyes > Carcharhiniformes > Scyliorhinidae > Scyliorhinus > Scyliorhinus torazame. The sequence goes on along the minus strand of NC_092713.1, from coordinate 310,704,961 downwards.
CTCTCTCCCCGCTGGTGCTCCTCTCTCCCCGCAGCTGCTCCTCTCCCCCCGCTGCTGCTCCTCTCTCCCCGCTGCTGCTCCTCTCTCCCCGCTGCTGCTCCTCTCCCCTCGCTGCTGCTCCTCTCTCCCCAAACTTCTCCTCTCTCCCCGCTGCTGCTCCTCTCCCCCCACTGCAGCTCCTCTCCCCCCACTGCTGCTCCTCTTCCCCCACTGCAGCTCCTCTCCCCCCACTGCTGCTCCTCTCCCCCCGCTGCTGCTCCTCTCTCCCCGCTGCTGCTCCTCTCCCCCTGCTGCTGCTCCTCTTACTCAAGCTTGCGCACAAGAAGCGAGTACCTCATACCACTTTCCTGTGATGTCAGTTTGAAGCCGCTCTCCTTTTCCCAGCCGTTTATTCTCCTCGCTGCTCTTTTATCCTGTATCACTGTCCCTCTCAATAATCTGCAGGGAGACAGACACCAGTTGACTACCTCTACATTTGGATAGCGGCTAGATTCACTTTGCTGCTGACCAGCTCTGGAGCCTGGCAGCTGCACCAGTGGAGGTAGACAGTGCTGGTGCAGGTCAAAGGCCTCAGAAATGAACATAATCTATCCCAGCACATCTATAAGAATAGAATGTAACACCTCTGGTGGATCGGGTTCAGCTACGATTGCAGCCTGCAATGGTCAGAGCCCCAAAAATGGTGACCCCCAGCCTGGTAAAGGCTGCCACCTCTATTGAGCGGGCAAACTCCACACACAGTGGGGGCTGGGGGCGGTGGGGACAGTCCGTCAATTGCAAAAGATCAGCGATGCCATGATACCAGCCCCATTAAAGGCCTAGACATTGGCTGTCCAGCTCCAGGGTCCTGATTCTCAGTCTGCCCCTGGGAAAGATTCCCAGCAGCAGAAATGCAGCAGGGACCGTTCATCCCTATTTCCCTATCTCACCTACCTTCAAGCCCACCATCACTGTGCCAGGAAAATTCACCCGAACATTTTTCAAAGCAATGATCAATCGTTAGAAACTCCAATGCTCATTGTTACTTACATTCTTCAATGGACAATGCCTGAGCAACATCAAATGATTTTGTTACTAACTCCGAGACTATTGTCATGTGATCCTTATACATGTCATATGACACTACACCAGAAGGTGGCAATGTTACGCCACATGTACTTCGTATTGAAATGTGCATGCTTAGCTCTATTTCGAATGCAAATACCTCTATCTCTTTTCAGTAAACGATAAGATAGACGTGCATGACTGCCAAAATACACACTATTCCAGGATATTCAAGATGTACACACTGTCTCCAAACTACGTCATAATTCTTTACATTGATCCATTGATATGTGGTACATGCGTACATATGAATTAGGAACAGGAGTCGGCCTCTCGAACCCTCGAGACTGCTCTGTCATTCAAGACAATCACGGCTGATCTGATGCAACCTCAACCCCACATTCCTGCCTAACCCCGATAACCTTTCACCCCCTTGTTGATCTAGAATCTATCCAATTCTTCTGTAAAAAAATTCAAATATTCTGCTTTCACTGCTTTTTGAGGAAGAGATTTGCCGAGACTCACGACCCTCTGAGAGAGAAAGAAATTCCTCCTCATCTCGTGGGGCAGCACGGTAGCATGGTGGTTAGCACAATTGCTTCACAGCTCCAGGGTCCCAGGTTCGATTCCCAGCTTGGGTCGCTGTCTGCGCGGAGTCTGCACGTTCTCTGCGTGGGTTTCCTCCGGGTGCTCCAGTTTCCTCCCACAGTCCAAAGATGTGCAGGTTAGGTCGATTGGCCGTGCTAAATGAGAAACCCTTTATTTTTAAACAGTGATCCTAATTCTAGATTATTTGGCAAGAGAAAGCATTCGCTCCACGTCCACCCTGTTAATATTCCTCAGGATCAAGTTGCCTCTTATTTTTCTAAACGCTTGTGGATATAAGCCTAATCTATCCAACTTTTCCACATAGGGCAACCTTCTCATTCCTAGTATTAGGCTCATAAACCTTCTGTGAGATAACACATTTTTCCTTAAAAAAAAGACCAGTACTGTCCACAATACTCTCGATGTGGCCTCATCAATGCCCAGAACAGCTGAAGCATAACCTCCCAACTTTTGTAATCAATTCTCCTTACAATAAGTGATACATTCTATTAAATGTCCTGGTTACTTGCTGTACCTGCATACTAGCCTTTTGTGATTTATACACTCAGACACCCAGATCCCCCAACACCTCAGAGTTCTGCAGTCTCTCGCTATTTAACTGATAAACCTCCTTTTTATTCTTCCTGCCAAAATGGACGTTTTCACACTTTCACACATTTGGGTGCATTTGCCAAATTTTTACCCACTCATTTAAGCTATCTGTGTCGCTTTGTGGCCTCCTAATGTCTTCTTCACAATTTACTTACCTACCATGTGTCCAAATAATGCAAAAATCCTGCAACTCTCTTCCTAACAGCAATACCTACAACACATGGACTGCACAGTTCAAGAATGGGGTTCACCACTACAGAATCACAGAATCTTTACAGTGCAGAAGACCACTCAGCCCATCAAGTTTACACTGACTCTCTGAAGGAGCATTTTACCTATGCACACTTCTGTCTTATCCCCCTAACCTTGCACTTTCTTTCTTTTCAGATATGAATCCAATTTCCCTTTGATCGCCTCGATTGAACCTGCCTCCACCACCCTCTCAGGAAGTTTGTTCCAAACTCCAACCACCCTCTGGGTGAAAACATTTTTCCTCACATCGGCTTTACTACTGCTGCCAATTATTTTGAAACTGTGCCCTCTAGCACTTGATGCTCTCTTTAGTGGGAACAGACTCTCATTATTTACCCTGTCCACACCCACACACCCCGTAGATGGAATACCTCTATCAGCTCTCCTCGCAATCTTCTTTTCTCCAAGGAAAACAGTCCCAATCTCTTCAATCCAACCTTGCAACTTTATCACTGGGTTCATTGTTGTGAATGTCCTCTGCACTCTCTCCAATAACTCCGCATGCATCCCCAAGTATGGCACGCAGATGAGGGATAACTGGTGTCTTCTCCAAGTTCAAGATGACCTTTTACTCTTGTACACAATGCCCCTATTAATAAAACCGAAGATTCTATATGCTTTATTAACTGCTCTCTCAACATGTGAGAACTCTTCTCAGTGTAACTCCCATCATGAAATTAAATTATCAATGATGTGGAGATTCTGGTGTTGGACTGGGGTGAGCAAGGAGCAGTGCTCCGAAAGCTAGTGTTTGAAACAAACCAGTTGGACTTTAACCTGGTGTTGTAAGACTTCTTACTTAAATTATCAAAACAAAGAAGTTAAAACAGTGAAATATCATATTTTCAATGGTAATTAGGTGTGGGCATCAAATGCTCATCTGGCCAGTGACACTCACATTCCAGAAATGCGTTAAAAGAATAAATAAAACATTGGGAAAACCATCATCTCCTAGTTCCCCTTGAAGACTGACACAATCCAGACCTGGACAGTAACATTGTTCTTTCATCTTTGCTGGGCCAATGTTCTGGAATTTCCTCCCTCGTGTTGAAGTATCATCAGCACAAGGACTGCATCTGTTCAAGAAGGTGATGTGCCACTAACCTCTCAGGGCAAACAAAGATTGGCAATTATGGCAGCCTTTCTGGTATTGTCCACATCTTATAAACAATTCAAAACGAAAGTTCAACCAAGCCTGGAAATACAGATCGGGTCAGTCTACTTCTCAGTTGATGGGCACAAATTAAGATCCACCATTTTCCATTTGGATCTTTGTATTGGTGGAAAATGTAAGTCCAAAACCTCCAGATATTGATGTGCACCTGAACCTTATTTCCCTATCTCTGTTGTCAGGAACATGCCTTTTATATAAAAGATACCATCCATTTTACTGTTTATTCTCTCTGTCCCTGTGAATTAATGATCAAGGGACAAGGATGTTTGATTCTTTTAATCAATTTCAGGCTCGCTAATGACTTCTGGCGTTTTATTGAATGCTTTACTCAATTCTTAAAGTTTCCGGCTTTTAACTTTGCCATTATTTCCACATGTTTGTCCTTTTTTGATTGGTATCTCGAAGACAACTGACCTAAATGTCTGACCTCTCCATCTACTATCAGTTAATTTTAAGTAAAGTCCATCTTATTTGAGGTTTCCTCACAAAACCATCTGAGTGTTGCATGAACTGAGAACCTTTTTCCTGTACACCCCATATTGGTGTAGGATATATGTGGGACACATATTTTTATATCATACACCTCATGGATTTCCCCTCTCAGTCCATCATTAAACTCATTCCCACATTCATATTTACATCTCCCAGGATTTGCAATTTAGTCTTCCGCGCCTGATTTTGTCATTTAGCCAACAATGATTTCATGGTCACAGAGGATTCCGTTTCGTGAATGGAAAGAAAAACTATTTATTATGTTCAGCAACTATATACACATAAAGCTCAGGTCCCATCTGGGAGTACTGTGGGTCGGTTCCTGTCTGGACTGGTTTTTATGTTAGAGTCCATTATTCGACTGATACAGGCTCTCATTGAGGAAGTTCGTATTCCATGATGTTTATGGAGAGACCAATTGGCCCATCCCCACAGGTCACGTGCGGGTTATAACATCCTTCCCCACCAAAGTCCCAAAACTATTCTGAGGAAGATGGAGTAGGAAGGCGCCTGCTTTTCTTCGCCTGTGACTGAATTTCCTGTGCCTGCGGGCCTGAATGCGAGGGTGTGTACCGCATTGGGGGGGACGCCATTTCCTTACTGAACGCCTGAACGCAATAATGACCCCATCCGGGAAGAGGACACCAGAAGTGATCATGCTGAGAAAGCCTTTGATCGAATAGAATGGAGTTACCTCATGGAAGTGCTTGAATGGTTTGGGTTCGAAGCAGGATTCATCAGTGGGTGAAACCCCTGTACAGTGCTCCTACGGTGAACATACAGGTGAATGCCACCAGCTCTGAATACTTCTGGCTGCACAGGGGAACAAGGCAGAGGTGCCCATTTTCCCGCTCCTGTTTACGCTGGCAATTGAGCCATTGGCTATCATCCTTAGATCAGCACATTGGTGGAATGGCATTCGGAGAGGGGGGCAGAGAGCATAGAGTCTCACTCTATGCGGATGACCTGCTCCTCTATGTGTTGAAGCCCCTAGCCAGCATGGGAAAGATACCTGGACTCTCAGGTTAAAAATTCAACCTGGGAAAGAGTGAAAGCTTCCCGGTAAACCCCCGAGAGGGGAGTGGAGCTGGAGGAACTGCCGCTTAAAGTAACCCAAACCAAGTTCAGGTACCTGAGGATCCAGGTGGGCCACACCTGGAACAGGCTCCACAAATGGAACCTTGGTCGGCCTGGTGGAGGGGGTGAAGAGGGCCCTGCAAAGATGGGATTCGCTCCTGCTTTCACTGCCCATAAGGGGACAGACGGTCAAAATTAATGTGCTGCCTAGGTTCCTCTTCATGTTCAGATCCCTCCCAATCTTCATCTCTAAATCCTTCTTCACCAGGGTCAGGTTAATCATGGCCTTTGCCTGGGAGTGAAGAGTTCCTCAGGTACGTAAGTCTATTCTACAGCAAGGGTTGCACGTAGGAAGCCTGGCCCTACCGAACATTCTATTTTACCACTGGGCGGCAAACACGGAGAGAGTGAGGGGGTGGCTGAGGGAGCCGGAGGCAGACTGGGTCCGAATGGAGGAGGTTTCCTGCATGGGGATATCTCTCCGAGCACTGGCCACCATGTCACTCCCAGTCCCCTCACTCATACACTCCAGGAGCCCAATGGTAGCAGCCACCCTAAGGACATGAAACCAGTTTAGGCACCATTTCGAACTTGGTGAGATGTCCATAGGGGCCCCCATCTGCAGCAATCGCAGGTTCACACCAGCGAGGATAAACACCACATTTGGAACATGGAGAGAAGACAGAGAGACTCTGACAGTAGAGGAGATGTACGTGGATGACAGACTGCTGACCCAGGGGGAACCCACAGAGAGGTTCCAACTCCAGTAAGGGAACAAGCTTAGGTCCTGAAGCTGCGTGACTTTCTCCGCAAGCAGACAAAAACGTTCCCCCAGAGACCCGGATGCACATTTCTGGACACAATGATAGGGCTGGACTGGTTAGGAGACCACAAGTGTGGTGACATTGAATAATAATTATAATCTTTATTCGTGTCACAAGTAGGCTTACATTAACACAGCAATGAAGTTAAGCTGACTTATAGAAAAGGACAAGGCCCGACAGGGTGAAACCAGACAGAAATGGGGGGAGGAAATTGTCATGGAGATAGGGGGAAGACTCTGGATCGAGGGGCTGCACAGAGTCAACTCCATCTCCTCCTGCGCCGAGCTAAGGCTATGCAGCTCAAGGTAGTGCACAGAGCGCACCTTACCAAGACGCGTGCGAGCAGGTTCTTCCTGGAGGCGGAGGATAAGTGCAACTATTGTCTAGGGGGCCCAGCCAACCACACCCACATGTTCTGGTCCTGCCCCAGACTTAGAGAGTTCTGGACGACCTTCTTCGAGGCTCTATCCAGGGTGGTGGTGTCGAGATGGAGCCGTGTTCATCTGTGGTTGTCTTCGGGGTGTAAGGGGACCCAAAGCTCTGGATATGGGAGGGGGCAGACACCCTGGCCTTCGCCTCAATGATCGCCAGGCAGAGACCTCTGCAAGGGTGCAAGTTGGCAGTGCCACCCAGGGCAGCAGAATGGCTCTCAGACCTGGCATCATTCCTGAGGCTTGAAAAAATAAAATCTGAGGTCAGAGGGTCCGATGAAAGATTCCACAGCACATGGAATAAATTCACAAGCCTCTTCACAGACCTGTTCACGGCCAGTAGCCAACCAGGATGGGGGGGCATAGCTTGAAAAGGGGGGGGTAGGAAGGGAGGGGTAGAAAAGGGGGGACAGGGAGTGTTTCCTGGAAGGAGGGGAGCTCGCGAAGAACAAAGAAGGAGCTGGGAGCAGGGCCAACCACAGGAGGGAACACAAATCCATCCCACACAGACTGAACCAGGGAAACAAACTGACCCACCCTCCCTCGAAAACGCAAACTCAAGGGGGGAAAGAGACTCCCTCCAACACCCACCCCCCTCCCACCAGCGAAACAAAGACAACCAGAAAGCGAGGGGTAGGACCTCAGCAATATTTGTAAATATGTGGGTAAAGCAGGGTACAACTCCCAATATGAACCCATCAGAATACTGTCAAATTAACACTGCTGTAAAATGCTATCAAGACCTCAGTCACAGTTATGGCCACAACAAGGGGTCCCTCGGAGTGCCCAATGGACCCCAGACAACTGCATGGAAAGGGGGGGGGCGAGTGGAGCCATCCCTGAGGACCACCACCACCTGGCGCTGCCAATCCTGGAGGCTCGCTCTGGTCTTGACCAAGGTCTGCACATCCGCAGACTTTGGGCACAGGAAGTGGACCATCTCCATCTGGGACTGTGCCACCACCCTGAGGGTCTGTGCCACATCAGCCAGTGACCTGGTCAGCTCCTTTTGGGTCTGGGTCATGTCCCTCTGGGTGCGGGCCACCTTCCTGTGGGACTGGGCCTCCCCGCCGACTGTCTGCGGCATGCCAGCCAGCTCCTGGGCAATGCCGCCAGCATTCTCAGCCATGGCCTGCTGTGACTGGGCCACACTGAGGAGCGCCGTTGCAATGTCCAGGTGGCTCTGGTGCATGGCTGCCTGTGAGAGAGCAGCCCTGTCTCGGACCTCGGCCCCCGCCTGCACAGAATGCTCCAGGCCTTGAACACTCTGACCCATATCCGACACCGTCACCCGCATTGCTTCCACCGTGGACGCCACCCATGCGGTGTCGGCCTGGGTGGCAAGCATGACCGGCACCACCCCCTGCTCCTGCACGCGGATGGACTACTCCATCTGAGATGGGATGAGGGGGGTGAGGGGCTGAGGGGGTGTGGGAGGTTGAGGGGGGTGTGGAGGGTGATGGATGTGGGGGGGTGGTGGGTGAGAGGGTGGGGGGGTGAGGGGGGTGAGGGGGTGAGGGGTGAGGGGGGTGAAGGATGAGAGGGGTGAGGGGCTGAGGGGGTGTGGGAGGTTGAGGGGGTTGTGGAGGGTGATGGGTGTGGGGGGTGAGGGTGTGGGGGTGAGGGGGTGAGGGATGAGGGGGTGAGGGGCTGAGGGAGTGTGGGAGGTTGAGGGGGGTGTGGAGGGTGAGGGGTGTGTGGGGAGTGGGCGGTGAGGGGGTGGGGGGGGTGAGGTGGTGAGGGGTGAGGGGGTGAGGGGAGGTGTGGGAGGGAGGGGCTTGAGGGGGTGTGGGGCGAGGGGTGAGGGGGCTGTGGGATGAGGAGGGAGTGGGGGGGGTGCCAACATGTGTCATGGGGATCCGCAACTAAGTGGGGTCTCGCTTGCTCGCCCGCCGCCGACACCCACGTCGGCGACCTCCCTTTCCTCCGGGCCACCGACCACGTCCCGTGCCCTCTGCTCGGGCATGGTGAGGGGCTGCAGGTCTGGTGAGCCCCCGCCGGTCTTCGCAATCTCCCAGCGGTTGTGCGCGGCCTTTTCCTGGGGGATGGAGGGGGCACACAAACAACGACACTGTCAGACGTTCCGACGCAAGCAGTCCAGGTGTTGGGTAGGTGATGGCATCAGTGGCCAGGGCATCCGGACATTATGGCTGGCATGGGTGCTGACATGATAGGCAGGGTGGGGGTTCGACTGTCCCCCGGGGTGGTGGAGGGGCAGGGGGGAGGGGTGCAGGATACATGTGTGTGGGGTGGGGGTGAGGGGGGCGGTGTTAGTGCCAGGGTCACAGTGCTGCCTACTCACCCTGGCTGTCCTGAGAAGGTTGTACAGTTTTTTCCTGTACTGGCTACCAGTCCGGGCGACGTTGCCCATGGCGCTGACCACGTCTGCCACCTGCACCCAGGCACGGTGAACAGCGCTGCCTGGCGACGTTCCTCCGGAGTACAGGATCGTCACCCTCTCCTCCATGGTGTCCAGGAGGGTGACCAGCTCTGCGTCCCTGAACCATGGCGCTGCTCTCCTTCCAGCCATCTTGTTGACTGGGACGGTGCGTGTGTGGGGTGATGGATCATTTAAGTGCGGCTGCGGCGTGGGAGTCTCATGTGCGCCAATCACGGACCCGACGAATCCGGCGCCATTTCGCACGGAACTGGTTGCGTTCCATGTGGCGACGGTGCTCGCCCATTTAACGTTGCTGAATCCATGCATCTGTTGCGCCATTTCTCCTGCCGTAAAACACCACTGTTCCCACGCCGGAGTCAGCACTTAGTCTCAGAATCGGAGAATCCAGCCCAGGGTATTTCATTGACATGGGTTTAAGTCTTGATGCATTCCCCTCAATTGAGGCCTTTTGCACTTACAGTTTTTCCTTTTATCCCGTCCATCCCATTAACCAGACCAAAATAGATGCCACAGGTAATAGAATGAAGTTACCATCAGGCAGATTGCTGTCGACATATTAAAATTGTACTCCCCTTCACTTGAAGTAACACTTTGGTACACATTCCCCGTTGCAGGAGCACGACAATTAATGACACATGGTCTGCCCTGCCACACACATACAGGGGTATAAATGACAGATTTAAAATTATACATTCTAATTTCAAATCATGTCTCATTACTATGCTGGCAGATGTATTGTGGGGGGAGAGGAATGGAGGGTCAAGAGGAACACTTGCCAGAAAATTTAAAGTATGGTGAAATCCAGTTAATTTTAGAACAGTTTTTGTTTAACATTATTTTTTTCATCTTGGAAAATAATCTATTTCTATGTGCAGTCAGTCATGGTGGGGCACAAGCGATACATGATAGGGGCATTTTTCATTGTCTGAAGCTAAACCTGAAAACTGGTAACAGCCATACTGTTGAGAGACTAATTTCTTTGCAAATTTACTTAAACGATGAGCTCATTATGTCAAAAGCTTTATCAAACTTGGGGGCTCAAATTTTGCAAGGCCCCCACGTAATGTCCTGTTATGCAGATTATTTCATGCAGGTTTTGGTTTTAAAATGCTTTGCCCACAAAGTTTTTTTAAAAAGTTAGATTACCCAATTATTTTTTCCAATTCAGGACGATTTAGTGTGGCCAATCCACCTACTCTGCACATTTTTGTGTTGTGGGGGCGAAACCCACGCTGACACGGGGCGAATGTCCAAACCCCACACGGACAGTGACCCAGAGTCGGGATTGAACCTGGGACCTCAGCGCCCACAAAGTTGCTGGAAGTGGGAATCAATAAGAACATGGCAATTTGGGTATCTGGCAATTGTTACATTAAAAAGGTATTTACGCTGTTGATTACAAGACTAACATTCTGTGCAACTCAAGCGACTTCAGGAAACAGAGAGGGAAACGACAAGATGACATCTCTGTAAAACTAACAATGGAGAGAGCGACATAAATTAGACAGCAACCTCTGTTGATTTGCAATTCATTGGGGATCTCTTCCTCTTCACAAGTTGCTGGCCAATTATGCAATAATAACAGTGAGCTTCATTCACTCAACGTTATTTTTCCAGCAAATTATGGGCTATTATGTTCTTACCTCCTGTATCACTAGCGTGAAATGAAATAAATTATCTTCCGATATTTGGTCGTCAATGCTTATTCCAAGAACACAGACTCTGGGCAAGATTCTCCGAATCTGAGGCTGAGTGCAGAGGATCTCTGGTGTTTTATCTGGAACAAATCGGCGATGCCTCCTCACCGATGCTGCGACCGGTGAGGGGCTAGCAGCCGTGCCACGGAAAACTCCCGGCCTCCACGAAATAAACGGTCAGAGAATGGCCGGATCCGTGGCCGCAAGTGCGCACAGCAACAACCAGCAGCGGTCACGCCATAAAACATGGCGCCGGCTGTCCGCGGACCACACCTATCAGATAGTGTCCCCCTGGCCACCGCGACACCACTCCCTGACCAACTCCCCAGTCCCCCCAGTCTTCGCCACAGTCCCCTTGCCCCCCAGCCAGCAGCACGGCTCACGCCCCACTGTGGCAGCACAGTCCGCAGCTGTCACGCGTGGTTCCCGCACGGGTGAGACCAGAAGTGAATTGCGCCCTCGTGAACTCCGCCCATCGGGGGCGGAGCATCGTGGGAGGGCCGTCCCAACAGTGTGCAGCGCGTACCGCGATGACGCCATTTCAGAGGGGGCGGAGCATACGAATCTGCATCAAACAAGCGCCTCCCCCGATTTCGGCAACCAAAGGGATTCTCCGCTCGATCGCTGATTACGAAATCAGCGTCAGGGAATGGAGAATCCCGTCCTCTGTCTTTCATCATCACGTTTCTGGATTATTGTATTCCCCATGTGCTAGTCTTTCCGTTTTCCAATAACTTCCTTCAGTTTTCAAGCCATCCAGCATTTATGTTCTCTTCTTTCATTTCCTCAAAATCTTCCCTCCAGAAAATCTCTTCCTGATCTGTTTTCTCTTAAAGTTTTCCCTACCCAGTCTCTCTGCCTTTGCCTAATTCAGTTCACTCTCCACAGAACTCTATCATTTGTTACTTTTTCATGTCCAGCTGAACCTTTCCACTCTCCACCACCCCACATTTTAAAGTTGTTTAATAAGTTGATCATCTCTTTCAGTCAAGCACAAGTCTCACATCCAGACAAAACATGCCTCCAATCATGCTCTTTACAAGTCACTTTGTGACTCCTTTATTCAGCTTTCTGGTTAGCAGAAGGTTCATTTTTCCTCTTACTAAATACTGCCGCTCCCATTGTTATCCTTTAATTCTTATTTCTTTGTTGCAGCTTGTCTATATTTTATTTTACGGACGGCACGGTAGCACAGTGGTTAGCACTGTTGCTTCACAGCACCAGCGGCCAGATTCGATTCCTGCTTAGGTCACTGTCTGTGCGGAGTCCTCGTGTCTGCGTGGGTTTCCTCCGGGTGCTCCGTTTTCCTCCCACAAGTCCCAAAAGATGTGCTTTTTGGTTGAATTGGAAATTCTGAATTATCCCTCTGTGCACCCAAACAGGCACCACATCGTGGCGACGAGCGGATTTTCACAGTAACTTCATTGCAGTGTTAATGTAAGCCAAACTTGTGACACAATTAATATTATTATTATTAGAGTTTTGCTCAGTATTGCCTAATGGAAACATCTACTAGTCATAGAATGTAGCTAGTGAGGAATAGTGAGGAAAGATATTCGCTCTGACAATGTGGAATCTGTATCTGTAGAGCTGAGAAATACAAAGGGGCAAAAAAACATTAGTGGATGTTGCATATAGACCCCCAAACTGCAGTGGTGATGTTGGGAATGGGTATACCAGGAAATTAGAGATGCATGTAATAAAGGAACATCTGTAATTATGGGCGATTTTTAATCTGCATATAGATTGGGCAAATTAAATTACTCATAACACCAGAGAGGAGGAATTCCTGGAGTGTGTACCAGGTGGTTTTCTGGACCAATAGGTTGAGGAACCAACCAGAGAGCAGGCCATCCTGGACTGGTATTAGATCTGAACTTTGGTTAGTATATCTTATGTGTCGCTGCACGCTATATACTACTCATCAGATAATAAAACAGAGCTTTATGTATGATGTAAATTGTCTTTATTCATTTGGTTTTGTAGATGTCTCTTGTCAGAGGTCAGTTTTCAAGCAAATACAGAGTCTTTTTAGAGTTTGTTTTGTCCAAGCAAATACAGAGTACTGAGTTGAATTCAATATAAATTACAGCTCTAAATGGTTTTTCTAATTGAATACAGAAAAGTTAAAGTGAACAAAATGGCGGTTCACAGCAATAGTGCAGAAAGATAGTTTCAGAAGTTAAGGTAGTTGATTCCGGAATGGATTCTTCAAACGGGCACGTATTTTTTAATGATTATTGCTGTCACTAATGTCTCTCCCCTTTCTGGCTGTGATTGGGTTAAAGTTATTTCATAGTTAATTCAATTCGATCTGTATTTGTCCATCAAATTTTGAATATGGGGTGATTTGAAATATGTCTTTCTCATGGACCTTATCGGTTGCCATGGAAACAGCTTCTGGGAACACAGCTCAGAAACTTTAACCTTCGTCTGTCTAGGTTCATTAACTTGATTCTGCTCATGAGAAACAGCATTTGTTTCTGTCTGGTTTGAAATGTGGGTATTTCAACAATATATTTCAAGAGGCCATTTTAAATCTTGGACCATTTATTCCTTTAATTTGTCATATACTAAAAGGTAGATTCTTTACTAAAAAGGTAGATTCTATCAACTGGGTACTATGTAATGAGAACTGAATCATTTGCAATCTAGCTGTACGAGACCCCTTGGGGATGAGTAACCATAATATGATAGAATGTTTCAGCAAGATGGAGAGTGAAGTATTTGATTCAGAGACTAGGGCCCGGAACCTTAATAAAGGAAACTACGATGGTATGAGGTGCAAGTTGGTTATGATAGATTGGGAAATGTTACTTAAAGGGATGACAGTGGATAGACAATGATAAACATTCAAGGAGCGCATGGGCGAACTGCAACAATTGTTTATTCCTGACTGGCGCAAAAGTAAAACAGGAATGGTAGCCAATCCATGGTTTACAAGGGAAATTAGAGATAATATTTGATCCAAAGAAGAAGTTTACAAATCCTGCATAAGAGATTAGCGTGTAAAATTAAAGCACATGCGATTAGGGTAATGTATTGAGATGGATAGAAAACTAGTTGGCAAACAGGAAACTAAGAGTAAGAATTAACTGGTCTTTTTCAAATTGGCAGGCTATGAGGAGGATGCAGAGATCCTTCAGTGTGATTTGGATAAGTTAACTGAGTGGGGAAATGAATGGCAGATGCAGTATAATTTGGAGAAATGCGAGGTTATCCACTTTGGTAGCAAAAACGAGAAGGCAGACTATTATCTGAATGGTCATAAATTAGGAGAGGGCATTGTGCGATGAGACCTGGGAGTCCTCGTACACTAGTCGCTGAAGGTAAGTATGCAGGTGCAGCAGGCGGTAAAGAAGGCAAATGGTATGTTGGCCTTCATTGCGAGAGGATTCGCGCACAGGAGCAGAGATGCCTTGCTGCAATTATTCAGAGCCTTTGTGAGGCCACACCTGGAATGTTATGTGGAGTTTTGGTCTCCTTCTCTGTGGAAGGATGTTTTTGCTCTGGAGGGAGTGCAGCAAAGGTTTACCAGATTGATTCCTGAGATGGCGGGACTGACGTATGAGGAGAGATTGAATCAGTTAGGTTTGTATTCTCTGGAGTTCAGAAGAATGAAGGGGAGAATCTCATAGAAACCTATAAAATTCTAACAGCACTAGACAGGGTAGATGCAGGAAGGATGTTCCCGATGATGGGTGTGTCCAGAACCAAGGGTCACAGCCCGAGGATATGGGGTAGACTATTAGGTCAGAGATGAGGAGAAATTTCTTCACCTAGCGAGTGGTCAGCCTGTGGAATTCATTACCGCAGGAAGTAGTTGAGGTCAAAACATTGCATGTTTTCAAGAAGCAGTTCGATATAGCACTTGGGGCGAAGGGGGTCAAAGGATATGCGGGGAAAGCGGGATTAGGCTATTGAGTTGGATGATCAGCCATGATCATAATGAATGGCGGAGCAGGCTCGAAGGGCCGAATGGACTCCTCCTGCTCCTATTTACTATGTTTCTAGTGCCACACTGTCTTAGTCACACCCACTAATTTTAGTATAAAATACCTCACCTTGCTAGCACCTACACTTACGCACATGTAAATGTGCTGCACAATATGGGAAATTTTATTTTACAATAACCACTTGCACATTTTATTTTTCAGCTATCATTTTTACCAAACAATTCACAAAAAGGTGAACTTCCACAAGCATACGCTGCATTGAGTGTATGTATTTACAGCCCTTGGCCAACGGCACTGTTTATTACTCATTTTTTATTTACCAATAAGAAGTGCAATTAGCCACAACTGGATTCCCAATTAGTCGCGTGTGATTAGTGGTTAATGTATTGGACAACACAGATTTCGCCGATGAGCGTTTGGATTAACAACCTCTACATGTGAATTCTGTACAGAGCTGTCTGCCAGAGTGTAAACCAAATGTGCAGACGATTCATCAGATTGTACAACTGCTCCGAATTCACCATTAACATGTCTTTGTGAATCACAGAAACACCTTCACAAAATATTTCACTGATTTTTTTTTTTTAAGCCTGCAATTGATAGTCACCCTGATTGTATAACTCATACTCAGGAGGAAATTAAGGTGATCTTTGTTAAGTTTCGTAAGCATATTAAAATACATGATGCACATGCACAGCAATGGATTTAAAAAATAAATTTCAATTCCAAAGACTTGCTCGTATGTCACAATTTTAATAAAGAAAATCTTCCCAGGATCCGTCAAAGAATATGTCATCAAATAAACTTAGACACTGAGCCAAATAAAGTGTTATTAGGAGGGATCACTAAAGATTTAGTCAAAGAGCTGGGATTAATGCAGGGTCTTAATTGCAAAGAAGAAGATGAAGAAGCAGACATGCTCAAGAAGGGAATTCCAGAGTTTAGGATCGCCAATCTCTGCCAATTGATGATTTGAGAGCAAATCACAGGGATGTACAGTCTACCTACCTGTCATCATACCAACATGACATTGTGCCTATGGGCTGGATTCTCCGCACCCCGATGCCAAAATCGTGGCCAGCACCGTGGCGGAGAATCCATTTCCCCGCACGGAATCGGGAGCGGCGCCGGTTCCCCAATTCTCCAGACCCCGAAAAGCAGCATACTCACACCTACCTGTGGACATTGCTGGAGGTCCGCACCGCCATTCTCCGCCCCAACCATCCAAGGTCCTGATGGCATGGTCCTGCTGGTCGGGACACTAGCATGCGGCTGCGGACTCAGTCTGCGGCCGCCCTGGTCGGAGGTGGACTCAGTCTGCGGCCGCCCTGGTCGGAGGCAGGCTGATCGGAGGGCAGCGGGCAATTTTTAAGCGGGCGGTCAGGGTCGGGTGCATGGCCGATCGGGGGCACTATATTCAGGCTCCAGCTCCGTAGTCTGAGTCCGCTATGGAGCACGGCATGGCCACTGGAGGCCGCTGGTGTGCGCAAGTGAGGCCTCCGACCCAGAAGTGCAGGGGCCCATATCATAGAATTTACAGTGCAGAAGTAGGCCATTCGGCCCATCAAGTCTGCACTGGCCCTTAGAAAGAGCATCCTACCTAAGCCCAGAATTATACCCTATCCCTGTAACCCAGCAACCCCACCGAACCTTTTCTTTTGGACACTAAGGGCAATTAAACATGCCCAATCCACCTAACCCGCACATCTTTGGACTGTGGGAGGAAACCGGAGCACCCGGAGGAAACCCACGCGCACACGGGGAGAATGTGCAGACTCCGCACAGACAGTGACCCAAGCCGGGAATCGAACCTGGGAGCCTGGAGCTGTAAAGCAACAGAGCTAACCACTGTGCTACCATGCCTCCACACCTGCAGCAAAAACTGCTAGTTTTACGCTGGTTCATTGCTCGTCCCCTGCAGGGCTAGGAATATGTGGTCCTTTCACGCCCGTTTTTCTGGTCTCCAGTGCAGGAAAGAGGTCAACGACCAACACCAAGCAGCATGAGTGAGACGACACCAAGGCCCCCCCATCCACCCATGACCTTTCCGCACCCACAAGAGCGTCCACCCCCAACTCTCCATGCAACCACAACCCTCCCTCCACCCCCTCCCCCTTCAACCCCCCTAACCCTTCCTTCACACCTCCCTTCCCACTGCTGTGAACCAAGTGTGTGGCTAATGATGCCCTCTCTGTGTCTCCTCAGGATGGCTCCCCCACACCTTCGGGACAGGGCCCAGACTGGCGGTGGGGTGCCGGACATAAGAATCCTCATGACCTTCGAGAAGCGGGCCCTGGAGGTGACTGGTGTGGCCAGGGACAGAACCGTCACCTACGCGGAGGCTGGAGGACACCGCAGATGTGAGGAACCACTGTGACCCACGCGAAGGACCTGTCAAACATGAGTTGTTACTGCCTTACTGACTGACCCGTCTCTCCCACTGACCACATGTCCATTCTCCCACAGGTCCTCCAGCCGACGCGTCGGCCCATCCCAGGTGACCCCCCTCTCCAGCCTCCCAGGAGAACACCTTCGAAGAAAGCGCCGAGGATGCCACAGTAATGGTCGCGCTGTTCTCCCCACTCGCCACCAGTGCAGATACACATATCGCGGTGGAAAATGTTAATGGTCAGGCTTCTGGGGCACAATCTGGTGAGCACCACACCGCTGATGATGTACATCAGGTGGAGGCGGGAACCCCCAGACGAGACAGCAGTCAGAGGTCTGCTGGATCCCAGGACCCAGCTGGTGATGCTGAGCCTGGGGAAGACGTCATCCGGAGTTCTTGGAGATGTTAGGGTGCAGCCGGGACATTCAGAGGGCGATGTCAGTGTCACTCTAGCAGACCCTTAGCCGCTTGGAGGAGTCCCAGTGTCTACGGGCGCTGCAGGTATCATCGGCTAGCGTGGCACCGAGGCCAACGATGCTAAGGTGGCGACCGCAATGGAGGGCATGGTGCATGACGTTGGCACCATTAGTGAAGGCGTCCAAGGTGTCGCACAATTGGTGACGACCATGGAGGAGGGTCTCGACAAAATGTCTGCCTCGCTGGGGGATGTGACACAGTACCAGGCTGACCTTGATCAGGTTGTATGCGACATGTCCCGTCTCAGATGGGCATGGCCAAGGTGCTGCGGAGCTTGTCCCAGTTGCAAATGGGCATTGCCGAGACGCTGTAGAGCATGGCCCAGTCAGTGAGGAGCATCACCTAGGGCGTCGGCACGATGGGGGACCGCCAGGGCTGGCAGACCCAGATGATGCAGGGGCAGCGGGGGCTTGTACCCACTGCCCCTCCATCCCAAGGTGAACCCCAGGGCCTTATGGGCACTGAGAGGCAGAAGGGGGCGGCGGGTGTCAACCAGGACCCATCCCAAGGGGCAGCGATGGCGGCCATCAGCTTCTCTGAGTTCCACGCCCCTGCTGAGGGCAAGTCTTCCAGCCACTACTCGGGACAGGGCTGCACGGCTGTGCATGTGCCACCGACAAGTGAGCCAGGGCCCTCCGGCCTCAGAGCCCCCAGAGGACGTCTGCAAGGGGCATCGAGGGCTGTTCGGAATTTGGCTGCTGCGTGTGTTGTGTTGTTTCCAACAGCGTCCAAGCACAGTGTCCATGCATCAAGGTGTGATTAGGTTGCTAGGCAATGACTCCCACATACTACATGGCCCGCCCTCCCTCAGGAATCCACTTGGGTTGTGTGAAGTGCTCACCTAACCATGACTGCCAATTCCCTATTGGTGATAGCCTTCAGCCGCATGGCCAGAGGCCTCGGCAGTCAGTGGGGTTTATGGGTGGTCGGTGGGACAGACGGGCAGGGACAGGAGTTTCCCTCGGAATGGGTCGACACGATCCAGGGGTAGGCATGGTGGTGCTGCATGCGGTTGTCAGCCCAGCACCTCCCCCCACTCTCCCACAGCGGCCCACCCCTGTGGAGGATCCCCCACCCCAGCTGAGGATCTCCCCACCCACCGCCGAGCACTGGGGTGGCAAGCCCAGCATCCCCGGCTCTTTGCCTGTGAGCAGAGGTGTTTCCTCACCTCCTCAGCTCCCCACAGAAGCCCTTGGGCAGGTTCACGTTTTTAAAACGGAGTACTAGTCGGCTCCATTGTGACCACTTGCTGCGGAGGCCGATGAATGATGGGAGGCCGTTGAATATGGGGTGGCTCTCCTTAATTTTATAGAAATAGGGCTTAAGTGGTGATAATTGCTTTCTCGCCACTCTCAGGCGAGATCCTGATTTCACCTAAGGGTGCAGGCCGATTGCATCGCAAACTGTTTGGCGCCTGGCGCGACTTCGTTTTCTGCCTCTCCCGCTTTTTGCGGGCCTCGTTTCGCTCAAGCGAGAGCGCAACGTGGCCTCAGAATCGCACGCCACCTCTCTTTCTCCAGCAAAGTCCCATAGCTGCTATATTTCTGAACCTATCGAGAACCTGGATGAATCTATGGTGAAATCCATTACAGACTCAAAGCATAAACCTTGAGCTAAAAGCTTAAACTAAAGGAAAGTGTGCTAGAATGTGCTGGACTTGGAAAGGGTCCAGAGGAGGTTCACAAGAATGATCCCTGCAATGGAGAACTTTTCGTATGAGGAATGGTTGAGGGCTCTGGGTCTGTACTCATTGGAGTTTAGATGGGTGAGAGGGAATCTTATTGAAACTTACAGGATACTGCGAGGCATGGATAGAGTGATAGAGTGGACGTGGAGAGGATGTTTCCACTTGTAGGAAAAACTAGAACCAGAGGACACAATCTCAGACTAAAGGGGCGATCCTTTAAAACAGAGATGAGGAGGAATTCCTTCAACCAGAGGGTGGTGAATCTGTGGAACTCTTTGCCACAGAAGGCTGTGGAGGCCAAATCACTGAGTGTCTTTAAGACAGAGATAGATAGGTTCTTGATTAATAAGGAGATCACGGGTTATGGGGAGAAGGCAGGAAAATGGGGATGAGAAAATATCAGCCATGATTGAATGGTGGAGCAGACTCGATGGGCCGAGTGGCCTAATTCTGCTCCTATGTCTTATGGTCTTATTGTCTTATGGAGAAGACAACCATCTGAACAACCATCTGAAACAGATTCTTATCGTTTTTACTTTCATCATTATTTTTACACCCCTGTTTCCCCTCTGTGTTTGTTCATCTGCCTTGTGTGTATATGTGTAGATGGTGCAGGCAAATCAAAGAGGGGTGCTGAGGAATTAGACAATAGTTAACCAGTTGTATTTGCAGCATTTTGAATAATAGTTATTATTCAGAAAATTAATTATATTTAAATTTACAAACCTGGGGCGGAATTCTCCGCAATTGGCGCGATGTCCGCCGACCAGCACCAAAAAACGGCGCGAATCAGTCCGGCAGCGCATCGCCCCAAAGGTGCGGAATCCTCCGCATCTTGAGCGGCCGAGCCCTAACCTTGAAGGGCTAGGCCCGTGCCGGACTGATTTCCGCCCCGCCAGCTGGCGGGAAAGGCCTTTGCTGCCCCGCCAGCTGGTGCGAAACTGACTTTGCCGGGCGGCGCATGCGCGGGAGCGTCAGCGGCCGCTCACGGCATCCCTGCGCATGGAGGGGGTCTCTTCCGCCTCCGCCATGATGGAGACCATGGCGAAGGCAGAATGGAAAGAGTGCCCCTATGGCATAGGTGGGCCCCGATCGTGGGCCAGGCCACCGTGGGGGCACCCCCGGGGCCAGATAGCCCCGTGACCCCCCAGGACCCCGGGCCCGCCCGCGCCGCCTTGTCCCGTCGTTAAGAGAGGTGGTTTAATCCACGCCGGCGGGACAGGCATTCCAGCAGCGGGACTTCGGCCCATCCGGGCCGGAGAATCGCCAGGGGGGGCCCGCCAACCGGCGCGGCGCGATTTCCGCCCCCGCCAAATATCCGGTGCCGGAGAATTCGGCAACTGGCGGGGCCGGGATTCACGCCAGCCCCCGGTGATTCTCCGACCCGGCGGGGGGTCGGAGAATCCCGCCCCATGTGACTGTAGTTATTGGACAGCCAAGGGCCAAAGACTTTGAATGTTTTTCTAAGAATTACTTGTTGATTTCACTTGTGTTGTGACTCTGGGTCAAGTGGGGCTGGAATTGGCTGTGCACTAGCCCAGGGGGATGTAACACTTGCCTGTCAACACAGCCAATGAGTTACATCTATTACCTTACAGATATCATCCTACCTTACCCAAGCACATTTCGCACCAGTGTATGCCAGATATTAAGCTATGGCAGGCATAATGTTTAAACACCATGTACCACACTCACTGACACACGTCCCCTACTCACCCGCCCTCCCTTGTCGAACAACTAGTCCAAAATACAGAGCAGCAGAAACTCAACAGTGGTAGGCATGGCTGCCTGGGCTGACACCAATGGAAGAGACAGTGTTGGACATCATTGGAGCCATTGTTGCTGAGGTGTTGGCCAGCAGTGTAGCTGAAATTATCAGGGATGACATTATGTTCCTGGCTACCTTTACACACCCAACTTCACTTGTGAGTCATCCCGCAATCTGCTTTTATTTACAATCTGGAGATACTAGTGCACCCTAACGTCCGAGCACCAGGGCATAAATTTAGGACAATATCCCAAACATGTGCTGGGTAACCAACCCTAACCTCGGAGGTTCACAGGTAAGGTTTGAACAGCAATTGGCAAAAGTAGGACTTCCGGTAGCGGTGATGTGCTGAACAGTTGCACATCAGACGGCTCTCCTCCAGAGCACAACCAAACAGGCACATTTAGTTGGATTTAGCCCAAATATGGGGGACCTTTTATGAGCAGGGAGAGAAGGCTAGCCACCTGTTGGCTCACCAGCTGAGAAAGCAGTCAGTCATGAAGGAAATAGCACAGGTAAAGGATAGCAGAGCCGGACTGGTAGCCGAACCAAAAAAGGTCAACCAAATGTTTGAGGCCTCCTCAAGCCTCCGAGCGCCCCGACGGGGATTCAGGGATTAAATGGTTCCTCAATGGACTGGACATGTCAGTTGTGGGGGCGATAGATGGAGGGAGCTGGAATAGGACTGGGAGAGGTCATGGTGAACATCAGCATCATGCAGGCGGGGAAGGTGCTGGGACCCAATTGTTTTCTTGCGGATCTCTATAAACAATTAGCGCCAGCTCTGACCCCACACCTATGGGAGATGTTCGCAGACGCGTTGGCAAGGGGCACCCTGCCTCCTACGCTTACACAGGCCACTATATTGCTGATATCCAAGAAAGGCAAAGCACCAATGGAATGCGGACCATATAGACCCATTTTGCTGCTCAATGTAATTGCAAAAATACTCGCAAAAGTCCTGGCAAGACATTGGAGAACTGCGTACCAGAGTGGTCAAGAGGTTTGTGAATTTTTGGGATTCTCCACTATAGGGAACCGCAGATGCTCTGTTGTTGAGTATATTCAAGACTGAGATTGGTGAATTTCTGAACTGACAGGAAAGTGGAGTTCGGGTCAAAGTTCAACCACGACCCTATTAAAGGACTTCAGGAGCCTTATGGCCTATTCTTGTTCCAATTTCTTATCTCCTTACCTTCATAATTCCCAGCCTTTTTTTTATTCACTAAAGGGATGTGACATTGCTGGTTAGGCCAGCTTTTATTGCCCATTATTGACTTAGAATTTCGGCGGGAGCGGCGTGCAGGGGCTGTCGGTGGGCGAGTATTTAAGTTTAAAATCACTTACCTTGCAGGAGCAGCACTTG
Organism: Scyliorhinus torazame; assembly: GCF_047496885.1. Taxonomy (NCBI): domain Eukaryota; kingdom Metazoa; phylum Chordata; class Chondrichthyes; order Carcharhiniformes; family Scyliorhinidae; genus Scyliorhinus; species Scyliorhinus torazame. Next base: position 310,682,726 of record NC_092713.1, on the reverse strand, counting down.
GAGTTTTGGCGGGAGCGACGTGCGGGGGCTGCCGGTGGGCGAGTATTTAAGTTTGAAATCACTTACCTTGCAGGAGCAGCACTTGGAGTTTTGGCGGGAGCGGCGTGCGGGGGCTGCCGGTGGGCGAGTATTTAAGTTTGAAACACTTCCCTGGTCCCGTTTCTGTTCTTCTTTGCTGTTTTTTTATTTTTGTTTTATTTTTTAAGGCGGGAACCGGAAGTTCGACCCGCGGACTTCTGGGAAGGTTTCTCCCCCCACCCCCCCTCACCAATAAATTCTGGTGGAGAGGAAACCCGAGACACTAGACGTGTAGTGTCTCCCACCCGCCCTCCTCCTCTAACCTAATAATAAAACCCATTGGTGTGAGGTAAGTGCCATATTATATATTTGTTTCTTTTTTTTTTCTTTTTAAAATTTATTTCTTATCCAGATCTTGGTTGAAAGTTAGAGGGATGGCAGGGAAGGGAGTGCAATGTTCCTCCTGCAGGATGTTTGAGGTGAGGGATGCCGTTAGTGTCCCTGCTGATTTTACCTGCAGGAAGTGCAGCCATCTCCAGCTCCTCCAAGACCGAGTTAGGGAACTGGAGCTGGAGTTGGATGAACTTCGGATCATTCGAGAGGCAGAGGGGGTCATAGATAGCAGCTTCAGGGAATTAGTTACACCAAAGATTGGAAATAGATGGGTAACTGTAAGAGGGACTGGGAAGAAGCAGTCAGTGCAGGGATCCCCTGCGGTCGTTCCCCTGAGTAACTAGTATACCGCTTTGGATACTTGTGGGGGGGGGACTTACCAGGGGTAAGCCATGGGGTACGGGCCTCTGGCACGGAGTCTGTCCCTGTTGCTCAGAAGGGTAGGGGGAGAGGAGCAGAGCATTAGTAATTGGGGACTCTATAGTCAGGGGCACAGATAGGAGATTTTGTGGGAGCGAGAGAGACTCACGTTTGGTATGTTGCCTCCCAGGTGCAAGGGTACGTGATGTCTCGGATCGTGTTTTCCGGGTCCTTAAGGGGGAGGGGGAGCAGCCCCAAGTCGTGGTCCTCATTGGCACTAACGACATAGGTAGGAAAGGGGACAAGGATGTCAGGCAGGCTTTCAGGGAGCTAGGATGGAACCTCAGAACGAGAACAAACAGAGTTATTATCTCTGGGTTGTTGCCCGTGCCACGTGATAGTGAGATGAGGAATAGGGAGAGAGAGCAATTAAACACGTGGCTACAGGGATGGTGCATCGGGAGGGATTCAGATTTCTGGATAACTGGGGCTCTTTCAGGGGAAGGTGGGACCTCTACAGACAGGATGGTCTACATCTGAACCTGAGGGGCACAAATATCCTGGGGGGGATATTTGTTAGTGCTCTTTGGGGGGGGGTTAAACTAATGCAGCAGGGGCATGGGAACCTGGATTGTAGTTTTAGGGTACGGGAAAATGAGAGTATAGAAGTCAGGAGCACAGATTTGACGTCGCAGGAGGGGGCCAGTGTTCAGGTAGGTGGTTTTAAGTGTGTCTATTTCAATGCCAGGAGTATACGAAATAAGATAGGGGAACTGGCAGCATGGGTTGGTACCTGGGACTTCAATGTTGTGGCCATTTCTGAGACATGGATAGAGCAGGGACAGGAATGGATGTTGCAGGTTCCGGGGTTTAGGTGTTTTAGTAAGCTCAGAGAAGGAGGCAAAAGAGGGGGAGGTGTGACGCTGCTAGTCAAGAGCAGTATTACGGTGGCGGAGAGGATGCTCGATGGGGACTCTTCTTCCGAGGTTGTATGGGCTGAGGTTAGAAACAGGAAAGGAGAGGTCACCCTGTTGGGAGTTTTCTATAGGCCTCCAAATAGTTCTAGGGATGTAGAGGAAAGGATAGCGAAGATGATTCTGGATAAGAGCGAAAGTAACAGGGTAGTTATTATGGGAGATTTTGAACTTTCCAAATATTGACTGGAAAAGATATAGTTCGAGTACATTAGATGGTTCGTTTTTTGTACAATGTGTGCAGGAGGGTTTCCTGACACAATATGTTGACAGGCCAACAAGAGGCGAGGCCACTTTGGATTTGGTTGTGGGTAATGAACCAGGCCAGGTGTTGGATTTGGAGGTAGGTGAGCACTTTGGGGACAGTGACCACAATTCGGTGACGTTTACGTTAGTGTTGGAAAGGGATAAGTATACACCGCAGGGCAAGAGTTATAGCTGGGGGAAGGGCAATTATGATGCCATTAGACATGACTTGGGGGGGATAGGTTGGAGACGTAGGCTGCAAGTGTTGGGTACACTGGATAAGTGGAGCTTGTTCAAGGAACAGCTACTGCGTGTTCTTGATAAGTACGTACCAGTCAGGCAGGGAGGAAGGCGTCGAGTGAGGGAACCGTGGTTTACCAAAGAAGTGGAATCTCTTGTTAAGAGGAAGAAGGAGGCCTATGTGAAGATGAGGTGTGAAGTTTCAGTTGGGGCGATGGATAGTTACAAGGTAGCGAGGAAGGATCTAAAGAGAGAGCCAGGACGAGCAAGGAGGGGACATGAGAAGTATTTGGCAGGCAGGATCAAGGAAAACCCAAAAGCTTTCTATCGGTATGTCAGGAATAAAAGAATGACTAGCGTAAGAGTAGGGCCAGTCAAGGACAGGGATGGGAAGTTGTGTGTGGAGTCTGAAGAGATAGGCGAGATACTAAATGAATATTTTTCGTCAGTATTCACTCAGGAAAAAGATAATGTTGTGGAGGAGAATGCTGAGACCCAGGCTATTAGAATAGATGGCATTGAGGTACGTAGGGAAGAGGTGTTGGTAATTCTGGACAGGCTGAAAAAAAATAAGTCCCCGGGGCCTGATGGGATTTATCCGAGGATTCTCTGGGAAGCTGGGGAAGAGATTGCTGGGCCTTTGGCTTTGATTTTTATGTCATCATTGGCTACAGGAATAGTGCCAGAGGACTGGAGGATAGCAAATGTGGTCCCTTTGTTCAAAAAGGGGAGTAGAGACAACCCCGGCAACTATAGACCGGTGAGCCTCACGTCTGTTGTGGGTAAAGTCTTAAAGAGGGGATTATAAGAGACAAGATTTATAATCATCTAGATAGGAATAATATGATCAGGGATATTCAGCATGGCTTTGTGAAGGGTAGGTCATGCCTCACAAACCTTATCGAGTTCTTTGAGAAGGTGACTGAACAGGTAGACGAGGGTAGAGCAGTTGATGTGGTGTATATGGATTTCAGTAAAGCGTTTGATAAGGTTCCCCACGGTAGGCTATTGCAGAAAATACGGAGGCTGGGTATTGAGGGTGATTTAGAGATGTGGATCAGAAATTGGCTAGCTGAAAGAAGACAGAGGGTGGTGGTTGATGGGAAATGTTCAGAATGGAGTTCAGTTACAAGTGGCGTACCACAAGGATCTGTTCTGGGGCCGTTGCTGTTTGTCATTTTTATCAATGACCTAGAGGAGGGCGCAGAAGGGTGGGTGAGTAAATTTTCAGACGACACTAAAGTCGGTGGTGTTGTCGACAGTGCGGAAGGATGTAGCAGGTTACAGAGGGACATAGATAAGCTGCAGAGCTGGGCTGAGAGGTGGCAAATGGAGTTTAATGTAGAGAAGTGTGAGGTGATTCACTTTGGAAGGAATAACAGGAATGTGGAATATTTGGCTAATGGTAAAGTTCTTGATGTGGAGATGCCGGCGTTGGACTGGGGTGAGCACAGCACGAAGTCTTACAACACCAGGTTAAAGTCCAACAGGTTTGTTTCGATGTCACTAGCTTTCGGAGCGCTGCTCCTTCCTCAGGTGAAGCCTGAGGTAAAGTTCTTGGAAGTGTGGATGAGCAGAGGGATCTAGGTGTCCATGTACATAGATCCCTGAAAGTTGCCACCCAGGTTGATAGGGTTGTGAAGAAGACCTATGGAGTGTTGGCCTTTATTGGTAGAGGGATTGAGTTCCGGAGTCGTGAGGTCATGTTGCAGCTGTACAAAACTCTGGTACGGCCGCATTTGGAGTATTGCGTACAGTTCTGGTCACCGCATTATAGGAAGGACGTGGAAGCTTTGGAGCGGGTGCAGAGGAGATTTACCAGGATGTTGCCTGGTATGGAGGGAAAATCTTATGAGGAAAGGCTGATGGACTTGAGGTTGTTTTCGTTCGAGAGAAGAAGGTTAAGAGGAGACTTAATAGAGGCATACAAAATGATCAGGGGGTTAGATAGGGTGGACAGTGAGAGCCTTCTCCCGCGGATGGAAATGGCTAGCACAAGGGGACATAGCTTTAAACTGAGGGGTAAAAGATATAGGACAGAGGTCAGAGGTAGGTTCTTTACGCAAAGAGTGGTGAGGCCGTGGAATGCCCTACCTGCAACAGTAGTGAACTCGCCAACATTGAGGGCATTTAAAAGTTTATTGGATAAGCATATGGATGATAATGGCATAGTGTAGGTTAGATGGCTTTTGTTTCGGTGCAACATCGTGGGCCAAAGGGCCTGTACTGCGCTGTATCGTTCTATGTTCTATGTTCTATGTTCCATCCCTAGTTGCCCTTCAGAAGGTGGGGGTGAGTTGCCTTCTTGAACTGCTGCACAACCTGAGGTGTAGGTACCCACTGTGCTGTTAGGGAGGGAGTTCCAGGATGTTGCCTCAGTGTAAGTGGAGCTACGGCAATATATTTCCACGTCAGGGTGGTGAGTGACTTGGGTGGGAACCTCCAGGTGGTGGGGGACCCTCATGTGTCTGCTGCTTTTCACCTTCTAGATGGTAGCGATCGTGGGTTTGAAAGCTGCTGCATAAGGAACCTTGGCGACTTCCTGCAGTGAATCTTGTAGATGGCACACACAGTTGCCACTGTTTGTCGGAGGGTTTGAAAGTTAGTGGAAGGGGGAGCAATCAAGTGGGCTGCTTTGGTCTGGATGGCGTTGAACTTCTTGAGTGTTGCTGGAGTTGCACTCACCCAGGCAAGTGGAATGTCTTCCATTAGACTCCTAACTTTTGACCTGCCCTGGTAGCGACAGTATTAATGTGGCTGGGTCCAGTTCAGTTTCTGGTCAATGGTAACCCCCAGAATGTTGATTGTGGGGGATTCAGTGATGGTAATGCCATTGAATATGAAGAGGTGATGGTTAGATCCTCACTTGTAGGCGATGGTCATTGCATGGCACTTACATGGCGTGAATGTAACTTGCCACTTGTCAGCATATTCAATAACATAAGGCCCCAATAGACAAGCTCAACTGATAAATATCAGAGCATGCAATCTCACCCAACATTGGCCTGCACCCCTTGGTTTTGTTCCAGAAACTTCTGGAAGCTGATGATTGGCTTTTATCCATTTGGTTGGCTACATGAAAGAGTACTTTGCCATAAAGCTCTGTAATTCTTGGTGCAGTACCGCAAGCACTCAACGCATGGCAGCATTGTCCACTTAGTTTGAAACACTAGTCGGGAAAGTGCACAAAGGGCAATGCCAGTGACAGTTAACTGATGCCGGCAACTGTTTAGGATGCTCTGGGAAATGCACACTTCCTGGCTGAGGAATTCCAGTCAAGCGATGGCTGAAAGACTTCTGAGCAAGGGGAGCACTTTATAATCGAGGATGCTAAACCTTCTTTGTTGTGACTATCCATGACTGGTGCGGATGTGTTGTGTCGCCATCACAAACCTAATTTGTACCTTTTACTGAGTGATCCTCTCTCTGAAAGGAGTAACTGTTGGCTGTTTGCAGTCTTCCAGGGCCAACTGGCATCTAGGTGGCCCCAATATCTCTTTCTGCTCGATCCTGAGATGGCTCTTTGAGCTATGTCTGCTGCTCCTGTGGATGCAGAGTCCAGCCCACATTCTGTCACTCCTTACAGGGGTGCTGGATGCAGTTAATCGCTGAGAAGCAACCTCATTTAGACCTATTGAGAAAAACTGCTAATAGCATTTTAAATTTGTTCTTTGCATGTACGCATCACTGACAAACTCAACATCCATTACGCATCCCTATTTGCCCATGAGAAGGTGTGATGTGGAGATGCCAGCGTTAGACTGGGGTGGGCACAGCAAGAAGTCTTACACCAGGTTAAAGTCCAACAGGTTGGTTTGGAATCACTAGCTTTTGGAGCGTTGCTCCTTGATCAGGTGATGAAGGTGATAATGGTAAGCTGCTGCCTCAAACCACTCCTTTTGAGGGGCATGGATAGAGTGATGGGCAGGCACTCTTTCCCAAGGTGGAGGGGTCAGTCACTAGGGGGCATAGGTTTAAGGTCCATGGGGCAAAGTTTAGAGGAGACCTGCGAGGCAGGTTTTTTACGCAGAGGGTGGTGAGTGCCTGGAAGGCGTTGCCAGGGGAGGTTGTGGAAGCAGATACATTAACGGTGTTCAAAAGGTATCTTGACAAACACGTGGATAGGATGGGTACAGAGGGATACGGCACAAGGTGTCATGATATCCACTCCTGTATATAATGAGATTGGCACACAGGATGACCAGTAAGCACACAACGCAGTGCAGCCAATCACCAGACAGTACACTACCACTATAAAGCCAGAGGGCACTAGGTTTCCCGCTCTCTCGGGACCAGCCACTGAGACAGTCAGAGTCCACGAGCTAGCAAGTGCAAACTCCATGCAGTAGCTAGTAAGGCTGGTCAGGCTACTCCAAGGTCTCCAGTCAGTTCAGTATAGTGTCGACCCACAGCTGAATATGTTTTTCAGTTCTATTGTTGAATAAAACAATGTTGGATCTTCTCCAGTGTTAGACGTCTGTTTCTAGCTTCCCTGCATCGAGTGCAGTCCACATCAAACCTACCTGCCTAACACATCATGGTACCAGAGTGATATTGATCTTGACGGACCTACCTCGAGTGAATCAGCATTGACCAGCAAGCAGCCGGTGTCTACAGTGTGGCAAGCTTGGCCACTACGCAGCCCTTTGCAGGTCTGCTCCACCGCTCAGCAGCCAGCGAACCCAGCTGCGGCGCAGAAGTGTCCGCTCAATACAAGGCATGCCAGATTCCGATCCCGACTGCCCAACAGACCCTGATGCTGAGTGCCTCAAGTTCCCATACCGGGTGGGCATTATAACTACACATGCGCTGCCTTCCACCACAACGGCGAAATGCCTCTCGATCCTCCGTGTGGATCCCGACGATGAGTGGTGTGCTGTCCTCCCAGTTAACAAGGCTCACGGCGCATCAGCAAACCTCATCTCAAAATCCAACCTCGACACAATCCGCGCCAGACCAAGCATTCTTCCACCGATCTACCTGCAATCCTGCCGGCCCATGCGACCATCGCGATGGCAGCGATCCTGCCTATCCACGTGCAGGCGGCTCCTGATCCACCTCTGCGGCGACCGACAAGAATTCATCACCCACCGCAAAGACTGAATCTGTAGACTGAACTTTTGTACATTTTGTGACTTCATCGTATTAACCTCTGCAACTATTGTTTTGTTTGCCATGTATCTGCACTATCGACACCTTCCTATGTATATACGTTCATTTAGCCATCTTTTATATATAGTCAGGCATATATACATATACACGCACGCACACCTTAGTATTTATGTACCTAAAAAAAAGGGGGAGATGTTATAATATCCACTCATGTATATAATGAGATGCAGACAGGCAGTGATTGACACACAGGATGACCAGTAAGCACACAACACAGTGCAGCCAATCACCAGACAGGACACTACCACTATAAAGTCAGAGGGCACTAGGTTTCCCGCTCTCTCGAGCCCAGCCACTGAGACAGTCAGAGTCCACGAGCTAGCAAGTGCAAACTCCATGCGGTAGCTAGTAAGTCTGGTCAGTTCAGTTCAGTATAGTGTCGACCCACAGTTGAATATGTATATCAGTTCTATCGTTGAATAAAACAGTGTTGGATCTTCTCCAGTGTTAGACGTCTGTTTCTAGCTTCCCTGCATCGAGTGCAGCCAACATCGAATCTACCTGCCTAACACATCACAAGGAAGTGCTGCGGGTTTTGGCAAAGGTTGGTATCATGACCGGTACAGGCTTGAAGGGCCGAAGTGCCTTTTCCTGTGCTGTATTGTTCTTTGTTCTTTGTACCCATTTGGTGTAGATACACCTACAGTTGTTCGAGAGGAATTTCCAGATGTTTGCTCCATAAATAATGAAACAATGCTCCAGTGCACCGGCTGCCCTTGTTCTTGGTAGAGGTTGTTGCCATGACAGTGCCATGAAAAAAGCTTTGGTAAGTTGCTGCAGTGTGTCTTGTAGATGGTATTCTCTGCTGTCATTGTGCACCAGTGATGGAAGGAGTGGGTGTTTAAGTTGGTGGATCATGTGCCAACCAAGCAGGTTGCTTTGTCCTGGATGGTGTTGAGCTTCTTGAGTGTTTTGGATCTGCACTCATCCAGGCAAGTGGAGAGTATTTCAAGACGCTTCTAACTTGTGCCTCGTAGATGGAGGGCGGGCTTTGCGGAGTCAGGAGGTGAGTTGCTCACCACAGAATTTTGAGCCTCTGCCCTTCTGACCACTGTATTTATATGGGCCGTCCAGTTTCTCGTGAATGATAACCCACAGGATATTGATGGTGGGTGACTCAGTGATGGAAATGCCATTGAACATCCAAGGGAAATGGTTAGATTCTTTCTTATTTGAGACGGTCATTGCCTGGCATTTGTGTGGCTTGAATATTACATGCCACTTACCAGCCCAAGCCAGATCTTGTTGTAAAGAAATACGGAATGCTTCCAAAAGCAACCTCAAATGGTATTGAATGTTATGTAATCATCAGTGAAAGTATACTTCTGACCTTATGTTGGAACGACCATCAATGATGAAATAGCGTGGGTTTAAGACATTACCCCAAGGAAATCGTGCAGCAATGTCAAAGGGTTGAGATGACTGACCCCCAAAAATCACAATGACCCTCTGCAATGGGTAGAACTCAAACCAGTGGAGAGTTTCCATTGACTTAAATTGTGCCAGGCTACTGTTCTGCCATTCAAACACTGCCTTGACGTCTCACCTCTGGAATTCAGCTCTTTTATCCATGTTTGGGCCAAGCCTGTAATGAGGTCAGGATCTGAGCGACCCTGGGAAAACCCAAACAGCATCAGTGAGCGATTTTGCAGAGTAAGGGCCATTTAATAACATTGAATCCCACCCATTATTTTTAGCCATGCTTGGCACTTCTTCCAGTGTTGGCTCCTCGCTGAATTATGGTTAGTTCACTGACTTGATGGTAATGGTAGAGTGAGGGATATGCCTGACCATCAGATTATAAATTATATTGAGTACAATTCTGCTGCTGCTGATGCCTCACTTCACTACATGGATGCCCACTTTTCGGATGCTAGAATTTTTCTGAATTATCCCATTTTGTACAGTGTTGGAGACATCTAGAAATGGGCGGCAGGGTAGCACAGTGATTAGCACAGTTGCTTCACAGCGCCAGGGTCCCAGGTTCGATTCCCAGCTTGGGTCATTGTCTGTGCATGTTCTCTCCGTGTCTACATAGGTTTCTTCCGGGTGCTCTGGTTTCCTCCCACAAGTCCCGACAGACGTGCTGTTAGGTGAATGGGACATTCTGATTTCTCCCTCAGTGTACCCGAACAGGCGCCGGAGTGTTGCAACTGGGGGATTTTCACAGTAACTTCATTGCATTGTTAAAGTAAACCTACTTGTGACACGAATAAAGATTATTATTATTATAAAATGCTAGCGTCCTTCTGGAAGCCAGCACCATAAGAATTCATGAAAATCTCCTGCTAAATAAGCCACAATGACCTGGATGATGCCTCCAGATGACCCGCTCCCGTGCCAGATTCAGTTTTCTCAACGTTCAATTGACTAGCATTCCAGGGGCGGACAAAGGAAACAATTCAAAGACACTCTGAATCTTTCTGTCAGGTGCAGCAGCATTGTCGTTAATAACTGCGATGGATTTGTAATCAATCGTTCAAAAAGGCGACAAGTCCTTCAATCTGCATCACACTTTGAGTCCAAACAGTTCAATAATAAGGCAAAGTGGCAGCAGAGAAGGAAGGAAACAAAACCAAAATCTTGCGCTCCAGAACCCATTACCTCATGGGATGTCCTGCCCCATGTGCTGAAAGGTCTGTGGATTGAGGACCAGCCTGCTCACACAAAGACCCATGGCTGAAACTCTAGAATTTGAGAAGGCATTAAGCGTGATCGAATGTCCTCTTCACACCCGACTCAGTGACACGTCAAGGCCGTTCTATCTCGCCAGAGGCCTCGCGATCTCGAGATCCAGATTTACATATTGAAGTGAGCCATTAGGCTTATTTAAAGGTATTGTTGCCCAATTCTCCCGGGAACCAACCAGGCCTGGGAGACCTCGCCATGGCGCCGTTTAGCACTAGTCCACACAAATGTGGACCAGGCGTAACAGCAGCTGGGGGTGTCTCCCAGGCCATCGGAGGCCCCCAGGTGGTTGGGCTTTGGGTAGAGTGGTATCCTGGCACTCCCACTATCACCTGGGCACCTTGGCACTGCCAGCCTGGCATCTTGACACTGCCACACAGGAGCCCTGGCAGTGCCACACAGGCACCCTGGCACTGGGGGGTCTGGAGGCCGAAGGGGGTAGAAAGATTGGGACAGCATTTAAAAGTGAGACATGTGTGGCCTCGCGGGGAGTTCCCCACCATGTCCCCAAAATCAGAGTACTGTTTGATAGCAGGTTGGTTCTCGGCACTGCAGGAAACACCCTGCTATTTGCGCCCAAAGGGGACTCTGGTTTTTGGGTGTTAAACCGTGCCCGTCATCCTCAAATAAAGGAACAGCCAACCACAGTGAAAGGCACGCAACACTATGGAAGGTGCTCTCAGTTTGGTGACAGAACTTTGTCTCTAATAAGACCGTGTAGTGGTATCTCCCAACAATGCTGTCATGGAATGATGTATCTGTGACAGGTAGATTGGTGAGGATCAATTCCAATAATTATTTCCCCTTGTTAATTCTCTCCACCTGCCTTAAATCTAGTCTGGCAGACATTTCCTCCATGATTCAGTCTATGGCAGAGCTTGTGTGCCACTTTAGATGATGGGCATTGAAATCCCTAATCCTCATCCTCTGCCCTCATTGCTGCTTCCACATGGTTTTCAATATGGTGGAGCTGGGCTAGTGCACGGTCAATTCCAGTCCCACATGACCCAGAGACGCATCACAAGTGAATTAACCAATAATTCTTAGAAACATACCTGAAATCTTTGGCTCTTTGCTGCCCAATGATTACAGTTACCTTGTTTGTAAATTTAAATACAATTACCTTTTATTAAAAGCAAGAATTGTAATGAAAAATGCAGTAAATACAACTGGTTAACTATTATCTAATTCCTAATTGCCAAATTTAACAGAGAGAGAGAGACAGAGATTCATTCATTCAGGCCTCTGCAGCTTCAGAAATAGAGCACTCACCGCATTTCTGCAGAAAGCAGAGGGGACAGAGAGTAAAATGGTCCTTATCTTTGTGTGCCGAGTACTCAACTGAGCTCCCTGAGGTCCCTGAGACTCATCCCACTGGGAGAGCATCCAATCACCACCTGTTACCGGGCAGAGTACAGCCCCCTGGCCAATCCATTGCCAGCCAGCCAATCAATCGAACCGAGTCCGACCCCATCTCTCTCTCTCTGGTGCAAAAAGGTCTGAGGTCACTATCAGAGAGTTCTCTCCTGTAACTTCTGAATTTCTCACTCCTCACTGCTGCTTAACTTAAACATACATGCCTATTAATCATCCATGGATCAAAATGATAACGGAATATTTAAAGAAAGGGAAAATAAGGGAAGAAACAGGAAGAAAGCTTACAGAGTACGGATTCATCCTTCCCTAAAAGCATTCTTAAACCAAGTATGATCTTTACAACGATTTGGTGATTGCGTCATCACAGTTAATGAGATTATTATTCCAAATATATTAATTAATTGCATTTAAATCTCCCCATCTGCTGTAGTGGGTTTTAAATTCATGTCTCTGCTGCATCAATCCAGGTTTGATGCACAACTAAAGCTACCATCCTTCCTTCCTCAGCATATCTAAAGATTTGCAAGAGTTAGACCTTTCAGCAATAATGCGATCGGTGATACCCTGCCTCAATCCATAAACGGTAAAGCGGGTAATAGCGAACTGCAGGAGAACAGAAATCTGGTGAAATAGACAGCCACATGGCAGATGAAATTAAATGTAGAGAAATGAGAGGAATTTAGAGAAATTGGCAGCACGGTAGCATAGTGGTTAGCCCTATACCTTCGCAGCGCCAGGGTTCCAAGTTCGATTCCCATCTTGGGTCACTGTCTGCACGTTCTCCCTGTGTCTGCGTGGGTTTCCTCCGGATGCTCCAGTCTCCTCCCACAAGTTCTGAAAGACATGCTATTAGGTAATTTGGACATTCTGAATTCTCCCTCCGTGTACCTGAGCAGGTGCCAGAATGTGGATACTAGGGGCTTTTCACAGTAACTTCATTGCAGTGTTAATGTAAACCAACTTGTGACAAAAAAATAAAGAAAGGTGCATTTTGGAAGGTTGAATGAGTGAAGGAAAAAGGAACCAAATTGTGCAATTCCAACGGGATGCAGGAAGTGTAGCCTGCACATGGAAGACCATCATCTGCAAATCTCCCTCCAAGTCAATCACCATCCTGAATCGGAAATACATTACCATTTCTTCACGATCATTGGGCCACAAACGCCCTCCCTAACAGCACTGTAGGTTCACCACGGCACGGTGACACAGTGGTTAGCACTGCTGTCTCACAGCGGCAGGGACACGGGTTCATTTCTGGCCTCAGGTTACTATCTGTGTGGAGTTTGCCCGTTCTCCCCGTGTCTGCATGGTTTTCCTCCGAGTGCTCCGGTTTCCTCCCACAGTCCAAAGGTGTGCAGGTTAGGTGGATTGGCCATGCTAAAATGCCCCTTAGTGTCCAAAAGATTAGGTGAGGTTACTGGGTTACGGGGACAGGGTGGGGATGTTGGCCTAGGTAGGCTGCTCTTTCCATAGGTCGGTGCAGACTCAATAGGCCAAATGGCCTCCTTCTGCACTGTAGGGATTCTATAATTCTATAGACTGCAGCAGTTCAAGAAGGCAGCTCAGCACCTTCTCAAGGGCAATTAGTGACGATAAATAAATGCTGGTCTTGTCAGCGTTTCCCACATCCTATGAATAAATTAAAAAGAAAACAAGCTTATGTATCATTAGAATACACACTGAATGTAATAACTTATTGGACCCACATTTGTCCTGTTTAATTAAACCTAGAACAGATTGAGCATACTAAAGGTCCTTTGGAACTTTGACCTAGTCTGGCTGAGTTATGCATAAGCAGTCAAGAGGACACACTTACAACCTTATCAAGACTCATTTGCACAGAGCTTTAATTGGTATGCGTGTATGTTAAAGAGTTGAGTTTTATTTTCTCATTGCTTTAATTAAATCAAGAGTCTTAACTTGACTTTGGAATGTTTCCTGGTTCATCGACTTATATTGGGAATAAAGGATAAATGACAATATCCTATAATATCCCTCCAATCAAATAATAGGGATTTATTACAAGGTCCTCTCTAAGTTTAAAACTATATGTTGGATGTTGCTGCAGACAAAATGGTGAGGTTAGCAAGTCTTACGAAGGTGTAAATCAAACAGCAACTTCTAATGCTCCACAAGCAGAGAACAAGGTTGGAATTTTCCTATCCAGCTAATGAACAGGAGTGGAAATCTCAGAGAGGGACCAAAGGTCGGAATCCCACCAGTGGGAAACCAATTTGGAATTTCCCCTCACCACCTTCATGGCAGGCTGATGGTGGTTTGCTTTTCCTGCTGATCCATGCTGGGAATGCTATTTGCATGCATTACCATGTCATGAATACTCATTAAAAATGCGACTTGCTGGAATCATGCTCCCCCTCCCAATTACATCCCACGCCAGTGGGAAAGTAGACAGGTTTGAATCACGGTCGGATATAAGTGGCGGGAAGTCGTCCAGCCTCATTTTCCTGGTGACTTTGAGGTGGGTGCAACATTCAAAGTCTACCTTTAGCAGCGCTGCTCCAGTTCCTCAGCAATGTCAGTGTTACGCCACACTGGTGGAGATGTAGCATTGGTCAGTTCATGGGAAGATGCCTCAGTTGTAGAGTTGGTTTGCTCACAGTGGGTGTCTCTATACAGCACGAAGTTGGCACTCAGTGTGTGCTGTGGGTCTCAGAAAGTGCTGCATTCTGAAACAGAGACCAGTTTTGCAACCAAGTGGGGTAGTGGTGGGCTGGGGGGGGAGGATAAAGAAACCTGGGGATCAATGGTGTATGGTAGAGCTGGAGACATGGCACACACATCATTGCCCCACTCCAGAGAGGGGCAAGGCATGTGTGCTCAAGTGGGATAAGGCACAGTTTGCTGTGCAGAGCGTTTTCACTGTCTTATAGTGGGTGGTGATGGACCGGTGTGGCTCCCTACTTGTCTACAGATGGGATGGTCATGGTTGTGGGAATCGTCTGCAGCCTGTAAATGGCTAAATAGGGAACCGGTAATAAAGGAGGAAGCTCTCCTGGCAGGGATCCCCACAGTATGTCACCATGTGCACAGTCTAGAGATAGGGAGAGGTGAGATCCACATGGGGCATTGACAATGATAGATTCAGGAGAAGTGGCTACAATGCACAATACAATGACAATGGGAACCAGGGTTACTGGCTAAGGTTGGAGAACCACCAGAAGGAGGTCTACCCGGAACACTGTGAAATCCCAGGATGACTGGGGGTCCTGGAACATTGACAAGGGACGGGTTGGAACTAGTCTCTAAGTGGAAATGCAGCACCACCAGCTCAAAATCCCAAAGTTAGTTCACAATTCAAAATCGAAACTGGAAAAGACTCTACACCGATGGGGGGAGGGGTTCTGAGCCACTATGGGAGGAGCCCATGGCTGGGCTAAGGGACCCATTCAGTGGGCATTCTCAAACTGCGTCGAGTCACGGCACTGAAATAGAGTCAGAGCTGAAAGAAAAGAGGATGATTTTCTTGAGAAGGTGCAACTGAATCCATTGTCTTTTGATGCACTTTAATGAGAGACTGCAGAAGTCACCGGTTTCACAATACACTTGCTCCATTTGAGCATTAATGGAGAGATATGAGAATGGAAAGTGCAGGCAACTGTTAAGAAGACATAACTGCTGCATATCTGCTAGGTCATCAATGAAAACCTCAAATGCACATTCCCAATAATGGGATAACGGGCCAAAGGGCATGTTATATTACCTGTTTATAATATGCCGTTACTCTATGCTTTACTTCCAGAATGGTCTGCTGGTTAGATTTCAATGAAACTACCAATCTTCAATTCAAAGCAAAATAGATTCAATGAATAACAAATAAAATATTAAAGGTAAAATGAGCTTGTTCACTCTTACAGAACTATCACTGATGATCAAGTAAATCAGAATAAGTATTAACTATATTTAACTAAGTATTAACTATGCTATAACTCTTTCTCGAACTGCTATCTAGTCACTCGTAGTTCAATGAGGACCAAGGTCCTTTGAGATCCTGGGCGGGATTGTCCGAGTCTCCGCGCCGCAATCACGCTCAGCGTGGGGGCGGAGAATGGGTGTCATACCCACAATCATGTCCGATGCCGCTCCCGCGTGTTTTGTTATGCTCTTGACGTAGCATAAGCTGATTCCTTGATGTGAACTCTGACAAAGGAAGGTTCAGACTTGGAGATAGCTTTAACACGTTTATTAAAACAATTGACAATTCTCCTACTTGGATTTGATGCTACTGTTAATCCTGCTATAGCTACTCAGACTGATGAACCAGTCTGCTACAATCCATGTGGTGGGAGTGATGTTCAATCAACCCTGTGTCTGTACTCACTTAGAGTCTCCACTGGAAAGAGCCTGAGCATGTGTGATGTGACCTTTTATATGGGTTGGTGTAATTCCCTCCTATGGTAGTGTCACCTCTGTGTGTATCGTGAATGCCCATTGGTTGCATCCTATCTTACTGACCTATTGGTGGACTGCCTGTGTGACATGCCTCTGGTGTTCCCTCTAGTGTCTAGCTAGGTGTAGTGTATGTACATTAACCCTTTGTGTACTTACAGTGATGTATATCACCACACCGCGATTCTCTGGGGACCGGAAAATCAACACCAATCGCATCCGTGCATTCCAGGTGAGAGATTGCAGGAGTAGGGTAGATACAATTCTAAGGCATGACATTGATGTTCTGTGTGCATGTCAGAGGGACTACTATGTTTGCCCAGTATTCATTCATCTATCAGTCCATGGGGAGGAGCAGGATTGAATAATGAAGCCTGCGCTAAATGCTGCCTTCTTGATGGCATTGATCCGATTGAGGAGAAAGGACCAGCGGCGCCAAGCGCAGCTTCTAGAGAAGACCAAGCCTGAGGCCCAGGGGAGCCCCAGAAAGATCCAAAGGATGAGGAAGTTAGACCCATCCCGCAGAGGTGACACACGCGATCAGGAGTCCACTGAAGAAGACCTTCCTATCCGGAGATGAGTGAAATGCAATGCCACACTTGTCAAGAAATGTTGTGGATCATATCTGCCACGTTCTGCAGGAGGATCTATTGCACCATGGACTGGGAAGTAATCGCCTGCCGCTGCCCTTGAAGATCAGCACCGCACTCACTCATTCTGCCAGCGGATCATTTCAGGGATCCAAATAGGGCCTATGCAACATCTCACCGTCCCCAACACATAAATGTATCAAGGAAGTGACAGATACCCCCTCCAGTAAGGTTCATCATTTTGTGAAGGACTTGATGAAGCTACTTAAGCTTCTAGACTTCTGGCATTTGCAGCTATGTCAGGCTTTCCTCGAGTACAGGATAAAACTGATTGTACACATGTGCTTTGAGAGCTCCATGGGAGCAGCATCTGGTGTTCATTAACAGGAAAGGGTTGCATTCACCGAACACTCAACTGGTGTGCCATCATCAGATGCACAACGTGAGCATTTGTACCAGCTACCCTGGGAGTTCCCATGACTCATACATCCTGAGTCACTCCCAGGCACCTCAAAGATTCAAAGGGCCTCATTGGATACAGGGTTGGTTGCTTAGGGATAACGGGCACCCGCTCAAAAAATGGCTCAATGCAAATGTGCGTCATCCTCAGAGTGGCTCGGAGGAGAGATACAACGGGGTGCAAACTTGAGGGACGGCATGGTGGCACAGTGGTTAGCACTGCTGCTTCACAGCTCCAGGGTCCCAGGTTCAATTCTGGCCTCGGGTGACTATTTGTGTGGAGTTTGTACTTTCTCCCTGTGTCAGCGTGGGTTTCCTCCGGTGCTCCTGTTTCCTCCCACAGTCCAAAGATGTGCAGGTTAGGTGGATTGGCAGTGCTAAATTGCCCCTTAGTTTCCAAAAGGTCAGGTGAGGTTACTGGGTTACAGGGATAGGGTGGAGGTGTTGACTTAAGTAGGGTGCTCTTTCCAAGGGCTGGTGCAGACTCGATGGGCTGAATGGCCTCCTTTTTCACTGTAAATTCTATGATTCTATGATACGTTTCATCACCAATCAGACCATTAGCATCCTGAAGATGTGTTACCAATGTTAGTACCACTCAGTTTAGGCTCTGCAGTACTCGCCGCAGAGGGTGTCCCGCATAATTGTGGTGTGTAGTGCCCTTCACAACCTGGGGGATCCCTTATCAGAAGGGGACATGGAAGAGACGCCATGCTCCTCAACGATGAAGAGTAGGAAGGGCAGGAAATTGAAGAGGGTTAGCCTCCACATGACGATGCCATCAAAGAAGTACAACTTGAAAGATGTGCCAGTGCCACACTGATAGCCACAAAATTCCAGGAGGCGTAAGGTCAGGGCCACAATCTTTCTGTTTCTTAGTGCCATGCCAGAGCACTGAAAGGCCTTTACAACCAGTAACATCGAGAGCAAGTTCCTCATTCGGACTGGCACTTCAAGTCTCATGATTCAACAGGTCCTAATCTTTGGGCAGGTCAGTTACAAACCCTGTATTCATTCACTCTGGGAAATGCAAGGCAGCACAACAGCACAAAGGCTGGATCAAAAGAATTGATGCATTTTGAGGACACTGAGATACACACAGGGTCGGACAGAGCATCTGCATGTTTTGTGCTTCGGCACTACCAGTGATGCAGCCACCTCATTTTGAGAAACAATGAGAGCTAACCCTCCAAGGCTATTGTGCACACCATATTCCCTGTTGTCTCATAAGGAGTAGAAGCTTCTGACACATCTCCCTAACGTAAGGGTCGAGTAATTATCATAACTTAGCTACACATCACATGAATGTGAGGCTCACTAACTGGGAGCACGACTCACCCTCACAAGATGAGGGCCCACAGATGCACACAAAGGTCCATGATATTTACACTGATTGAACAACCATGACCTAGAAGTGATGTTAAGGTTTTGTCATTTTTCTAACCCAACCAACATGTCTTCAAATCATAGAATTGTAGAATTTACAGTGTAGAAGGAGGCCACTTGGCTCATCGAGTCTGCACTAGCCCTTGGAAAGAGCATGTGACATAGGCCCACAGCTCCACCCCATCCGTGTAGCCCAGTAACCCCACCCAAACCTTTTTACTGAGGGCCAATTAGCACAGCCAATCCACCTAACCTGCACATCTTTGGACTGTGGGAGGAAACCGGAGCACCCAGAGGAAACCCACGCAGACACGGGGAGAACGTGCAGACTCCGCACAGACAGTGACCCAAGCTGGGAATCGAGCCTGGGACCCTGGAGCTGTGAAGTAACAGTGCTAATCACTGTGCTACCGTGCTGCAGAGGTGGAGGTAATCTGCTGATAGCTACCCCATGTTGTCTTTGATGACTTTGGCAGGTGTCCTCTAGAAGGCCACTGTGGGGTAGGTGACCCCATCACCTTGACCTGTACAGTTGGAGGTGATGGGGTCACAGGCAGAGAGGATTGGGACCATCTGGACAATCTCGGTGTCACCTGGGTGATTGGTGCCGGGGTCTCCAGCTTTTAGTTTTACTCCCTATGAGGGCCTGAGGGCCAGCTGCCTGACTCCCTGAGGAGGAGTGGCTCTTGCAGGAATTACCCTGCCATCTTCTCGCCTCGCCAGCAATACCTATAGCAATGGAATGCAGGTCTGAATGGCAATCCGGCAGGATGTGCTGGGCCAAGTCTCCAAGACAGTTGCCACCCTCCCCAGGGATATCGGAAGACGCTCAGGTATTGTAGCAACAACATCAGACAGAAGGTGGACGGACTCCTCTATCATTCACTCTAGTCTAGTGACTGCCTCTCAACATTCTACCTGGTTTTCCATCACCTGCGGTTGGAACTCCAGCATATTAGAAAAGGCCACTTGCAGAGGCTGATCATCTGACTCAATCTCAATGGGTGCCTCATCTCCAGCAGTTCTCTGATTGCCAGAGATCTGGGCTGTCATTGCCTCCAACTGCTGTGGAGATATGTCAGTGAGGTGTTCCCCAAAATGTGACCCTGAGCCTAATCTAAATCCATGACCCACCAATGCGTTTCTCTGCACCGGTGGAGGGTGGAGGCGAACCTAGTGGCAGGTCTTCATCTGGTGCATACTCAGCATCCTCCACTGAGGTAACCTGGGAGCTTAGCTTATTGGTCTGGAGTTCTGCCTGGGCCAGCTGATGTCTGGAAGAGAGAGAAAATAGGTTCAGGTCAAAAGCAGGCAGAATACAACACCGCATGTCACACACTGTGATTATTAGGATGTGATCAAATCATACAAAGCCCATCTCTCCTTCCCGCAGGAGCGATCTTTGTCTTTGCCTGCCAGCTAGTCTTGTCAAAGAACAAACAAAACAAAGAACAAAGAAATGTACAGCACAGGAACAGGCCCTTCGGCCCTCCAAGCCCGTGCCGACCATACTGCCCGACTAAACTACAATCTTCTACACTTCCTGGGTCCGTATCCTTCTATTCCCATCCTATTCATATATTTGTCAAGATGCCCCTTAAATGTCCCTATCGTCCCTGCCTCCACTACCTCCTCCGGTAGTGAGTTCCAGGCACCCACTACCCTCTGCGTAAAAAACTTGCCTCGTACATCTACTCTAAACTTTGCCCCTCTCACCTTAAACCTATGCCCCCTAGTAATTGACCCCTCTACCCTGGGGAAAAGCCTCTGACTATCCACTCTGTCTATGCCCCTCATAATTTTGTATACCTCTATCAGGTCGCCCCTCAACCTCCTTCGTTCCAGTGAGAACAAACCGAGTTTATTCAATCGCTCCTCATAGCTTATGCCCTCCATACCAGGCAACATTCTGGTAAATCTCTTCTGCACCCTCTCTAAAGCCTCCACATCCTTCTGGTAGTGTGGCGACCAGAATTGAACACTATACTCCAAGTGTGGCCTAACTAAGGTTCTATACAGCTGCAACATGACTTGCCAATTCTTATACTCAATGCCCCGGCCAATGAAGGCAAGCATGCCGTATGCCTTCTTGACTACCTTCTCCACCTGTGTAGCCCCTTTCAGTGATCTGTGGACCTGTACTCCTAGATCTCTTTGACTTTCAATACTCTTGAGGGTTCTACCATTCACTGTATATTCCCTACCTGCATTAGCCCTTCCAAAATGCATTACCTCACATTTGTCCAGGTTAAACTCCATCTGCCATCTCTCCGCCCAAGTCTCCAGACAATCTAAATCCTGCTGTATCCTCAGACAGTCCTCATCGCTATCCGCAATTCCACCAACCTTTGTGTCGTCTGCAAACTTACTAATCAGACCAGTTACATTTTCCTCCAAATCATTTATATATACTACAAAGAGCAAAGGTCCCAGCACTGATCCCTGTGGAACACCACTGGTCACAGCCCTCCAATTAGAAAAGCATCCCTCCATTGCTACCCTCTGCCTTCTATGGCCTAGCCAGTTCTGTATCCACCTTGCCAGTTCACCCCTGATCCCGTGTGACTTCACCTTTTGTACTAGTCTACCATGAGGGACCTTGTCAAAGGCCTTACTGAAGTCCATATAGACAACATCTACTGCCCTACCTGCATCAATCATCTTAGTGACCTCCTCGAAAAACTCTATCAAGTTAGTGAGACACGACCTCCCCTTCACAAAACCGTGCTGCCTCTCACTAATACGTCCATTTGCTTCCAAATGGGAGTAGATCCTGTCTCGAAGAATTCTCTCCAGTAATTTCCCTACCACTGAAGTAAGGCTCACCGGCCTGTAGTTCCCGGGATTATCCCTGCCACCCTTCTTAAACAGAGGAACAACATTGGCTATTCTCCAGTCCTCCGGGACATCCCCTGAAGACAGCGAGGATCCAAAGATTTCTGTCAAGGCCTCAGCAATTTCCTCTCCAGCCTCCTTCAGTATTCTGGGGTAGATCCCATCCGGCCCTGGGGACTTATCTACCTTAATATTTTTTAAGACACCCAACACCTCGTCTTTTTGGATCACAATGTGACCCAGGCTATCTACACCCCCTTCTCCAGACTCAACATCTACCAATTCCTTCTCTTTGGTGAATACTGATGCAAAGTATTCATTTAGTACCTCGCCCATTTCCTCTGGCTCCACACATAGATTCCCTTGCCTATCCTTCAGTGGGCCAACCCTTTCCCTGGCTACCCTCTTGCTTTTTATGTAAGTGTAAAAAGCCTTGGGATTTTCCTTAACCCTATTTGCCAATGACTTTTCATGACCCCTTCTAGCCCTCCTGACTCCTTGCTTAAGTTCCTTCCTACTTTCCTTATATGCCACACAGGCTTCGTCTGTTCCCAGCCTTTTAGCCCTGACAAATGCCTCCTTTTTCTTTTTGACGAGGCCTACAATATCACTCGTCATCCAAGGTTCCCGAAAATTGCCGTATTTATCTTTCTTCCTCACAGGAACATGCCTGTCCTGTATTCCTTTCAACTGACACTTGAAAGCCTCCCACATGTCAGATGTTGATTTGCCCTCAAACATCCGCCCCCAATCTATGTTCTTCAGTTCCCGCCTAATATTGTTATAATTAGCCTTCCCCCAATTTAGCACATTCATCCTCGGACCACTCTTATCCTTGTCCACCAGTACTTTAAAACTTACTGAATTGTGGTCACTGTTACCGAAATGCTCCCCTACTGAAACATCTACCACCTGGCCGGGCTCATTCCCCAATACCAGGTCCAGTACCGCCCCTTCCCTAGTTGGACTGTTTACATATTGTTTTAAGAAGCCCTCCTGGATGCTCCTTACAAACTCTGCCCCGTCTAAGCCCCTGGCACTAAGTGAGTCCCAGTCAATATTGGGGAAGTTGAAGTCTCCCATCACCACAACCCTGTTGTTTTTACTCTTTTCCAAAATCTGTCTACCTATCTGCTCCTCTATCTCCCGCTGGCTGTTGGGAGGCCTGTAGTATACCCCCAACATTGTGACTGCACCCTTCTTATTCCTGATCTCTACCCATATAGCCTCACTGCCCTCTGAGGTGTCCTCTCGCTGTATAGCTGTGATACTCTCCTGAACAAGTAGCGCAACTCCGCCTCCGCCTGTCATTTGAAAGCATTGTGCACATGGCAGCATCCTCCTCAAACTGGAACAGCTCGTGGATATCTACGATCTCTTCTCTCGTCTGGAATATCACAATCTGGTTGTAGGCGAGGTTGGCCTGCATGAAGATAAATGGAATGGAATGTGATGAGAAGAGATGGAGGAGAGATTGGGAAGCATGCATTCCTGCTGTGTGTGCTGAGCCCTCCCCAGTAAGGGTCCAAGAGGGAGTCTGTGCAAAATGATAGATGAGAGGCTAGTGATGTTATAATGTGTCCGTGAGACAATCACTGCTGATGTCTCCCAGTAATATTGTCAGAAATCCTTGAGCAGTGTAATCCTATGAATGCATTATGGCGTTATGAGAGTGTGATATTGGAATGAGTTGAAGGTTGACTTACCCTAGCAGTGCGGATGAGATCATTCACCCTCTTCCTGCACTGGATGGCACTTCTCAGGTGGCTGCCTGATGAGTTGACCTCCCTTGCAACCATCTCCCAGGCCAACGAGGTGAGGCTACTGGGCCTCCAGGGGCCATCCCCTAGATCAAGGACATTGAGTAGAGCTGGTTGACTCCATAGATGGAAACCTCAAAGAGAGTCATTGCTGAACCTGGTATCAGTGTTTTTCTTCAGTGGAGCCATATCAAGGAGTTTCCTGCACACAGTTGGCGTGCTGCGGGAAAAGTGTGTGTTCAGGTCTCATTTAAAACTGGCACCTGGACATTCAACCCCTTCAGTTAAAGCAGGGGCAGGCAATGATTCACCTGCCCCGTCATGTGATCAAGAGAGCTATCTGCTAATGCGTAATTATTAAGCAACCTAGCATGGAATCGGGTGTGCTTTCCATCCCGCAGCCCAATGGCAAACGCACTGCAAAATCTGCCCGTTACCATCCTCGTCTCCGGAACGGAAAATTCCACCCCGGGGCATTCCAGATATAAAAGCAAAATACAGCAGATTCTGCAAAACTGAATTAAAAGTAGAAAATACTGGAAAGATTCAGGACTGCATCACTGTCACTTGTGGAAAGAGAGTTAATGTTTTGAGTCCGTATGACTCCTGTGGAGGAAAGTTAACTCTGTTTCTCTCTCCACAGATGCTGCGAGACAAAGAACAAAGAACAAAGAACAAAGAACAAAGAAATGTACAGCACAGGAACAGGCCCTTCAGCCCTCCAAGCCCGTGCCGACCATGCTGCCCGACTAAACTACAATCTTCCACACTTCCTGGTTCCGTATCCCTCTATTCCCATCCTATTCATGTATTTGTCAAGATGCCCCTTAAATGTCACTATCGTCCCTGCTTCCACCACCTCCTCCGGTAGCGAGTTCCAGGCACCCACTACCCTCTGTGTAAAAAAACTTGCCTCGTACATCTACTCTAAACCTTGCCCCTCTCACCTTAAACCTATGCCCCCTAGTAATTGACCCCTCTACCCTGGGGAAAAGCCTCTGACTATCCACTCTGTCTATGCCCCTCATAATTTTGTAGACCTCTATCAGGTCGCCCCTCAACCTCCGTCGTTCCAGTGAGAACAAACCGAGTTTATACAACCGCTCCCCATAACTAATGCCCTCCATACTCGGCAACATCCTGGTAAATCTCTTCTGCACCCTCTCTAAAGCCTCCACATCCTTCTGGTAGTGTGGCGACCAGAATTGAACACGATACTCCAAGTGTGGCCTAACTAAGGTTCTATACAGCTGCAACATGACTTGCCAATTCTTATACTCAATGCCCCGGCCAATGAAGGCAAAATCATTTTCTGATTTTATTTGACATTCCAGGTATTTATGAATCAGGTAGAGTAGTGAGCATCTTCCATCATACCTGGCACTAAAACAAGATTGATCCCCATATCTATTCCCTTTAAGATTTCTGAAAGCAGTTTAATCTCTAAGTTGTGCACTGTGTTTCTCCTGTGCTACATTATGCATGGTCAGCATTCAAGGAGCTATTTATCTCCTGCCAGTGTTGCACAGTCTAAAGTTACAAATTAAAAGCAACGCTTTGGATGTGCCAGCATTACATAACCTTGCGACTCCTTGTTGAATCTGTGCTGTAGCCTTACGCAAACAGATTCCTCTTTCAGATCAAACATCTTCTTCCTCAGTTGCATCGTGAACGCCAGGCAGACAGCATTAACTTGTGCTTGTTTCCACTGCTCTACTTGTTGCAAACGAAATACATAGCAGGATTTTCCAGTTCCGCCCATCCCGGGATCGGAAATTCCCGCCCGAGGTCTTCGGACCTCTTGCTGGTGCCAAATTATCCGTCCCACCCGTGACAATTCTCGTTGTGGGCGGGACCGTAAAACGTAGACATGGGGCGGGATTCTCGGCAGCGGGAGGCGGCGCGCCATTTTCTGCCTTCGGGATTCTTTGGTCCCGTCGCTGTCAATGGGAAGTCCCATTGAAGCCACCCCAACCCGCCGGAAAACCCATGGGCAGGGATGCACTGCTGGAGGGAGCAGAGAATCCCACCACCACCAAACAGTGAAAGAATTTTGGCCAGAGAATTTACTGCACTGACTCAGACAATCTGGCCCATCTAGTCGAGGTCAATGCTCCATAGGAGGCTGTGACACCCACCTACGCTGAACCCTAACAGTATAGGCTCCTATTCTTTCACCTCTTGTGTACTTACCTGGCTTTCTCTTATAAGCACCCATGTTATTCACCTCAACTAGTCTGTGTAGCAGAAAATTCTTATTGTCTTTTTCAGTTGCTGTGGCCTCAGCTTTGCACTCCAGCAAGTAAAAATATTTCCTCCACATCATCATTTTAAGGAAGTGAGGGCAGTATGTAATCCCGAACCTGCAGGAAGCGAGGCAGCCAGGTTTACTGAACTGCGGGCCAGGCCACCACATTTCATTCTGATGGTAGTGGGAAAACCACCTCAATGAAGTCAGCGGAGGGGGGGGGGGGGGGATAGGTATGGGGGGGGGGGGGGGGAGGCCCAGTACACACAACTCATGGTGGGATGCAAATTATCCTCATTAATTACCCTTGAGCCCACTGGAATTTAGTTGTGCCCGGTCATTACCCTGAAACATTGGGTGAAATTCAACGCCTCACGACGCCACCAATTGTGCTTCGGTGGAGAATTAGGCGTTAAAATCGAGGTCCGCGCCCGGCGCCGATTTGGGTGCCATGCTCCGGTCCCTCGCTGGTGGCAATAACGAGGTTTGTGCCCCGCGCTGGCAAAACCAGCATTTGCATAGATTTAAATGTGGTTAACGTGTTTGATCCACTGTGCTCCAGGCCTCCGCGATGCTCTGCCCGTCTCAGGCGGAAGTCACGTGGGCGCGGTTTACTGCAGGTAACGGGGAATGGCCACCATGGCTGCTGACGGGGAGAGAGAAGGGAAGCAAAGTTTGAAAAATGTTTTAAATTGTAGTGCTTGTTGGGTGGAGGGTGCCAGGGCCGGGAGAGCAGCAGGAAGCGACTTGGTGACAGCTCCGTGGATTCAGGGTGTCCCCCTCTGGATAATACTGGCCTGGCTCAGACCGCCATTGCTGCAGGATTAGTTTTAAATGCCCCCATTTGGTACAAGTTCCAGCCCCCTGGCTGCTCACTCTGCTTACTGCTCAGTGTGTCCTGTAAATGTCCACAGAGCCTCTGGTCATCTGGGAGCCCACCCAGGCCGCCCCTCTGGAAACCCACCGACCCCAGCTGACGCATCAACATGATGACACACCAGGTGCTGCCCCTCCTCAGTTCACTCATCAGAAGCTCAGCCCCATGCAGGGGAAGCAGAGAAATAGCAGAGCTCACCCCAAACAAAGGACACTCGCACCGTGACCTTTGGTAACCTCCCTGGCACACTGCCCCTCTCAGAGCAGAGGCCTCACCAGTGACACTATCAGCTAGCCCACTCCACAGGACTACCAGCTGTCTCCAAACCCTACCTGCCCATCGCCCCCCTGCTCCCACCATCCTGCCCCCGAGTCAGGGTGTCACAACCTGTGTGTCACACTCAAGACCCACATCACACGGCAGCTACGCTCCCAGCGGACGCACACTTCCCTGTCTCACCCCCAACTGCAATACCTGCTCTCACACATAAGCCTCTAAGCATGGAGCTGATTGGTCACACACCGCGACCCTCTCCACCACACAAGTAGATGCCACACCTATGATAACACACAGCCCACCCAATGAGGACATCATCAGTAGACCTCATTGGGGAGACAGGATAGGGGCTGCAGAGCCTATCACTGACAGGGATCGCAGCAACCACCTGTCCCCTTGGTAACAGGGATGGGTGATGAGGCTAGAGGCTCCCCACATCACAGGCCCGATGCCACTCACTGAAGGGTCAGGGGTGGGGTGCAGTGTGGAAGGCAACATAACGGGGGAGCGGCTGAGCGGTCAGGTGGGTTTGGGGGGAAAATGTGGAGACTGGAGCTGAAGTGCAACTCAGGGTCACCGTGTAGCCTGTTGGATCTGGATGGACAAGGGAACACTCATCTTGCTAACATGTCTTCTCTTCCTCCCCAGCAGAGAATGAATTTTGGAGTACAGCCAGGAATACTCGCTGTCTACCTGCCGCAGCTGCTGTTGCAGATGCATGGAGATTGGAGGCACAGGGCCTGCTCAAGGGGGAACCTGCACAGGAGGAGTCTGCCCCAGAAAAGCAGGAGCCATCCAGTGAGGCTCCAGTCCCAGCCATCCAACAGGTTGAGGAGGAGGTGTGAAGGAGGCGCCCATCAGGGCACCTGTATACCTTCAGGGCCTGTCCTTCAAGGAGATGCTGGGACCCTGTGCCGCCAAAGACATCAGCTAACAAAAGAGACCGTGTGCCCTTTTGCTAGATGATGGTGCATTTGGCACCGCAGGGTATGGGGGAGGATACCCACTCTCGGTGGTCGCCAATGTAACTGTCACTCTGAACTTTTATTCCAGAGAATGAGCAGGGACCTGTCTGGGATATCACATACATCCAACACAGGTATATCTGCATTGTGACGGTTCCCCTCTGCGCCCGGGCAGTGGACTGTAAACTTCAATCTCGACAAAGCCCACCAGGATGCCCGGCCAGCAGAATTTGCCACCATTGCTGGCATGCCCCAGGTCCAGGGCACATATGCCCCCCTACTAGCACCGACACATCAGGGCGGTGCCCTTCATCAATCAGAAGGGGTTCCACTCCCTGATGTGCAAACACCAACTGCACATCTGGACGTTTGCGCATGATACCCTGGCAGTGGCGCACTCATTGGTTCCCGGCACCATCGAGGTGCTCCCCCGGGTGAGGGATTGGCTCTTAGACAACAAAGGTTACCTGCTGAGCACTTGGCTAATCACTCCTGTCCGAAGGCCCCAGACTGATGCAGAGAATCACTGCAATGATATCCATGCAGTAATTAGGACCGTCATTGATTGGTGCATCAGCTTCCTCAAGATTCGGATCTGATGTCTGGAGCACTCCAGTGGGTGTCCCTCGGGGGGTCCTCGCTATCGGGTCACCCACTCAAAATGGCGGTGCAATATCAGGATTCCCTCAGGAATACTTTGTATTCCACGCCATGCATAAATTTGCATGGCAAGGTGTAGCCACCTAAAATGGCTGATTCCTGATTAGAATGGTCAAACCCCGATCTAAAATGGCGAAGGCAAGAGGCTGATGGGAAAATCAGCCAACAGGACTCAAACGGACAGCTGCAGGTAAAACAATGTATTCGCCTCTGGGGAAATCGGCCCAGACTGATTCCTGCAGCCATCAACATCACAACAACCCAGCCATCTGCATACTAAGCAGCCATCCCCAGGAACAATTGCTACACATTAGCAACACAAAACCGATCCAGACCTTTCGGCGGCAGCAGGGGCTGAGACGAAGAAAGGTGGACGACCACCCCTGGATCAAAGAATTGCCCCATTATTGGAGCATATCGAACCAAGTGATTGGGACCACGTCCAATCACTTGGAACCAGGGTCAAGGTCTGCCCCGAGAGGCGGGAAGCCCCTGGGAACTATAAGAATAGGGGCCAAGTTCAAATCGACCCTTCTTCTCCTGCTCGCAACCTTCGAGACCCTTCGACAAAGAAACAAGTAAGTCTTACTCCAGCGATCGCTACCAGATAGGTGCTCCAGACTATCGACTCGTACCAGCCTTTTGAATCCCGCAGGCCAGACCCAATTCGATAGACCATTCGTTTCCCTGACCTGGTGGGCCATCTCCAAAGTTAAGTATTGGCCTTTAGTGGTAGGTAGTAGTCTAGAAGTAGGATTATTGTACAAGTATTTATCGCTGTATATAATAAATGATCGTTGATTTAACTTTTACTTAGCGGTGTGCTGCATTATTAATCATTACTTGAGCTTGAACCACGTGGCGGTATCAGAAAGATACCTGGCGACTCGTGAGCAAAGGTGACAGAATTAGAGCTGATAAAACTAAGGCTAATAAGAGCAACAAAGGAATATAGAATTTCTTGCTGGTTTGTGCTCCAAGTGGGATCATAAACCGGCTCCAGTTCATCTCCAGCGGGAGATCATATTGGGCTGGATTCTCCATCGGCGGGATGCTCCTCTTCGCCGGCAACGCACTCACGCCCATGGATTTCCCGACAGCATGGAGGTGCTTACAATGAAAAACCCTTTGCCCGACACCAGAAATCGGGTGCAGCGGGACGGAAAATCCTGCCTGATGTCTCCCAAACGGAGAATTTCACCCATTAACTCTGTTTCTGTCCAAAGGCAATGCTTGAGCTTCTGAATGTTCCCATAATTTTCAGTTTTTATTTGAAATTTCTACCATCCTGCCTTTGTTTTGATAGTTGTGGCGAACCTGTATATATATTAAACTGGTGTATTGAATCGGATTCTGAGCAGTGCACTTTAGTAAGCATGTCGACATTGAAATAGGTGCAGGAATTTTTTTTTTTCTTTATTCTTTCTTAAGATTTGGATGTCGCTCGCAAGGCCAACATATATTGCCCTTTCCTAATAGCCATTTCAGAGGGCAATTAAGAGTCAACCAGATTCATGTGGGTCTGGAGTCACATGTAGGCCAGCCGGGTAAGGATTTCCTTCCCCAATGACATCAGTGAACCAGATGGATTTTTACGACAACGTTTGCACAGTCATCATTAGACTTTTAATTCCAGGTTTTTAATTGGATTCAAATTCTGCCATGGTGGGGTTTGAAACCAGGCCCCCAAATATTACCTTGGGCCTCTGGATTACCAGTCCAGTGACAATGCCACTATGCTTCCACCTCACCTCCGAGTGGAGGGATTCCCAAGTTGACTATCAGCCCGTTAAGTCACATTATGAGCCCTCTTTCAGTGGCCAACAGTCCTGGCTTTGGACTTCAACCTGAAGCTTCTGACCCAGCATTAGGGAGGACACCACTGTTCCACAAGACCTCCACCTTGAGTGTTGTTGGAGCTGCACTCATCTAAGAAAGTGGGGAGAATTCCGTCACAATCCTGACTTGAGCCTTGTAGATGGTGGACAGGCTTTCGGGAATCTGGAGGCGAGTTACTCGTCACAGAATTGTAAGCCACAGCATTTGACCGAGCATGGCATCAAAACTGCCCCAGCAAAACTGGAGTCAATGGAAATCGGGGTAAAAGCTCTTCACTGGTTGGAGCCATACGTAGCAAGAGTATCAGTTCCAAAATATCACTGCAGGAGTTCCTCAGAGTAGTGTACTTGGCCTAATCATCTTCAGATGCTTCACAATGACCTTTCTTCCACCTTAAAGTCAGAAGTGGGCATGGGCAGCAAGGTAGCACAAGTGACTAGCACTGTGGCTTCACAGCGCCAGGGTACCAGGTTCGATTCCCCGCTGGGTCACTGTCTGTGCGGAATCTGCACGTTCTCCCTATGTCTGCGTGGGTTTCCTACGGGTGCTCCAGTTTCCTCTCACAGTCCAAAGACGTGCAGGTTAGGTGGATTGGCCATGATAAATTGCCCTTAGTGAACAAAAAGGTTGGGTGGGGTTATTGGGTTACGGGGATAGGGTGGAAGTGAGGGCTTAAGTGGGTCGGTGCAGATTCGATGGGCCAAATGGTCTCCTTCTGCACTAAATGTTCTATGTTCTATGTTCGCTGATGATTGCATAATGTTCAGTATCATATACGACTCCTCAGATATCGAAGCAGTCCATGTCCATGTCCAAGCAAGACCTGACAATGTTCAGGCTTGGCTTTTTTAAAAATACATTTACTGGATATGGGCGTCGTTGGTTATGCCATCATTTATTGCCCATCCCTAGTTGCCCTTCAGAAGGTGGTGGTGAGTTGCCTTCTTTAACCGCTGCAGTCCCTGAGGTGTAGGCACACCCATGGTGCTGTTAGGGAGAGATTTCCAGGATTTTGCCCCAGCGACAGTGAAGTAACGGTCGATATATTTCCAAGTCAGGGTGGTGAGTGACTTGAAGTGGAACCTCCAGGTGGTGGGGTTCCCAGGTATCTGCTGTTCTTGTCGTTCTAGATGATAGTGGTCGTGGATTTGGAAGGTGCTGTCGAAGGAACCTTGGTGAGCTCATGCAGTGCATCTTGTACATGGTACACACGGCTGCCACTGTTCGTCGGTGGTGGAGGGATTGAATGTTTGTGGAAGGTGTGGCAATCAAGCAAGGCGTTTTTGTCCTGGATGGTGTTGAGCTTCTAGAGTGTTGTTGGAGCTGCACTCATCCAGGCAAGTGGAGTATGTTCCATTACAGTCCTGACTTATGCATTATAGATGGTGACAGGTTTTGGGCGGGTCAGAAGGTGAGTTACTCACTGCAGGATTCCTCACCCTTGACCTGCTCTGGTAGCCACAATATTAATGTGGCTAATCCAGTTCAGTTTCTTACCAATGGTGACCCTCAGGATGTTGATTGTGGGGGATTAAGCGATGGTAATGCCATTGAATGCCAAGGGGCGATGGTTTGATTTTCTCTTATTGGAGAAGGTCATTGCCTGGCACTTGTGTGGTGCGAATGTAACTTACCACTTGTCAGCCCAAGCCTGGATATTGTCCAGGTCTTGTTGCATTCGGCCATGGACTGCTTCATTATCGAAGGAGTCATGAATAGTGCTGAACATTTTGCAGTCATCTGCAAACATGGGGGCGGCACAGTGGCGCACTGATTAGCACTTTTGCCTCACGGTGCCAAGGACCCAGGTTCGGTCCCGGCCCCGGGTGACTGTCCGTGGGGTTTGCACATTCTCCCCATGACTGCTTGTGTCTCACCCCCACAACCCAATGATGTGCAGGGTAGGTGAATTGTCCACGCTAAATTGCTCCTTAATTGGAAAAAAAGAACTGGGCTCTTTTAAGTTTATTTTAAAAAGTCATCTGCGAACATCCCCATTTCTGACCTTATGATACAAGGGACGTCATTGATGAAACAGCTGAAGGTGGCTGACAAGTGGCAAGTTACATTCATGCCAAACAAGTGCCAGCCAATGACCATCTCCGAGGGGCTGGTTTAGCACTGGGCTAAATAGCTGGCTTTTAAAGCAGACCAAGGCAGCCAGCAGCGCGGGTTCAATTCCCGTACCAGTCTCCCCGAACAGGCGCCGAAATGTGGCAACTAGGGGCTTTTCACAGTAACTTAATTTGAAGCCTACTTGTGACAATAAGCAATTTTCATTTTTTTTTCAGCAAAAGAGAGAATATAACCATTGCCTCTTGACATTCAATGGCATTGCCACCACTGAATCCCCCCACTATCAGCACCCTGGGGGGGGCGGGGGTTACCATTGACTAGAAATTGAAGTTCCAACAAAGCTTGTCACCTTCAAGGACAAAGCAGCCCGCTTGATTGGCACCTCTGCCATAAACATTCACTCCCTCCAACGCCAACATACAGTGGCAGCAGTATTTGCAATCTACAAGATGCACTACAGCAACTCACCAAGCCTCTTCAACAGCACCTTCCAAACCCCTGATCCCCTACCATCTCGAAGGGCAAGGGCAGCATACACATGGGAACGCCAACATCTGGAATCTCCCTTCCAAGCCACACATCATCCTGACTTGCAAATGTTTTGCCATTCGATGGCTGAGTCAAAATCTTGGAACTCCCTCCTTAACAGTGATTACCTAAAACACTTACAACTGGGGGTGGCACGGTGGCACTGTGGTAAGCACTGCTGCCTCATAGCGCTGGTGACCCAGGCTTGATTCAGCCTTTGGGTGACTGTTGAAGTTTGCACATTTTCCCCATGAATGCGTGGGTTTCCTCCGAGTGCTCCTGTTCCCTCCCATAGTCCAAAGATGTGCAGGTGTCATGGGAGTGTATCTTTAAGAAATGGGTGTTTATCCAATAGCTGCAGTGATGTCAATGTGTGGGTGGAGCTGGGCTGTCTGTCTTTCACTTTCGTTTTGAGCTGGCAGCTGCAGTGTGATTTTGGTTTCGTTTTCAGAGTTGGAGAGCTGCAGTCAAAGCAAGCAGATACGTAAAATGATCTTTCTCTCTGCAAGCTAAAGAATGTCTTCAGCTCATTGATGATTTCAAAGTAATACCTGTTTCTATAGAGAATTTAAATCTGCTGCCTTTGTAAAAAAAAAGGGTTTAACTTTTGGATGTTGCTAGGAAAGGTATCAAAGGTTACCAAAAGAGTATTGCATCTGTGGGGTTACGTGTGTTGGTAGTTGATAAACTGTTTGTGTGTTTATAAAATGTTAACTGGATTGAGAGAATAAACATTGTTTTGTTTAAAAATACTTTTAGTTCTCTGTTGCATCACATCTGTAAAGTGGGCCCTTGTGCTCCCCATAACCAAAATATATTAAAAGTTGTGGGTCAGGTGAACTCCATGATATACTTTGGGGTTCTCTAAACCCTGGCCCGTAATACAGGTTAGGTGGATTGCCCATGCTAATTTGCCCCTAAGTGCCCAGGGAATGTGCGGGTTAAGTTGGGTTTGCGGTTTCAGGGATAGGGTGGGAGCCTGGTTAGGGTGCTCTTTTGGAGGGCCGGTGCAGACACGATGGGCCGAATGGCCTCCTTCTGCACTGTAGGGATTCTATGAACACATGGTCAGCAGTGGTTCAAGTAGGCAGCTCACTGCCCCATTCTCAAAGACGAATAATGCTGGTCTAACCGGTTACATGCACATCCTACAAATTAATCTTTTGGAGAATTTACAGTGCAGAAGGAGGCCATTCGGCCCATTGAGTCCGCACCAGCTCTTGGAAAGAGCACCCTACCCAAGGTCAACACCTCCACCCTATCCCTACAACCCAGCAACCCCACCCAACACTAACGGCAATTTTGGACACTAAGGGCAATTTATCATGGCCAATCCACCTAACCTGCACATCTTTGGACTGTGGGAGGAAACCGGAGCACCGGGAGGAAACCCACGCACACACGGGGAGGATGTGCAGACTCCGCACAGACAGTGACCCAAGCCGGAATCGAACCTGGGACCCTGGAGCTGTGAAGCAATTGTGCTATCCACAAGGCTACCGTGCTGCTCCAATGAAACAACTGTGGAATTCATTACTACAGGCAATAGGTGAGGTAACTGGCATAAATGTATTTAAGGGCAAGCCTGATAACTAGATGAGGGAGAAAGAAATAGAAGATTATGAAGATGAGGTTAGATGTAGAGAGTTGAAAAAAGGCTCATTGAGCATAAAAACCAGCACGAATTTGTGGGTTCGATGACCTGATTCCATGCCGTAAATTATATGATTTTTGTATCAATACAATAGAACACATCAAGACACTTCAAAGAAGCATTATTAAACAACATTTAGACAGTTAGCCACATAAGCAGATTCTTTAAGACTTGGCTAAAAACCTGTCAATGATGTTCATTTTAAAAATAACCTTAAAGGAGGAGAGGTAGATAGGAAGAAGAGCTAAAGACCATAAGTCCATAAGACATAGGAGCGGAAGTAAGGCCATTCAGCCCATCGAGTCCACTGCACCATTCAATCATGGCTGATTTCAACTCCATTTACCCGCTCTCTCTCCATAGCCCTTAATTCCTCGAGAAATCAAGACTTTATCAACTTCTGTCTTAAAGACACTCAACGTCTCGGCCTCCACCGCCCTCTGTGACAATGAATTCCACAGACCCACCACTCTCTGGCTGAAGAAATTTCTCCTCATCTCTGTTCTAAAGTGACTCCCTTTTATTCTAAGGCTGTGACCCGGGTCCTAGTCTCCCCTGCTAATGGAAACAACTTCCCTACGTCCACCCTATCTAAGCCATTCATTATTTTGTAAGTTTCTATTAGATCTCCCCTCAACCTCCTAAACTCCAATGAATATAATCCCAGGATCCTCTGACGTTCATCGTATGTTAGGCCTACCATTCCTGGGATCATCCGTGTGAATCTCCGCTGGACCCGCTCCAGTGCCAGTATGTCCTTCCTGAGGTGTGGGGCCCAAAATTGCTCACAGTATTCTAAATGGGGCCTAACTAGTGCTTTATAAAGCTTCAGAAGTACATCCCTGCTTTTATATTCCAAGCCTCTTGAGATAAATGACATTTGCTTTCTTAATTACGGACTCAACCTGCAAGTTTACCTTTAGAGAATCCTGGACTAGGAATCCCAAGTCCCTTTGCACTTCAGCATTATGAATTTTGTCACCGTTTAGAAAATAGTCCATGCCTCTATTCTTTTTTCCAAAGTGCAAGACCTCACACTTGCCCACATTGAATTTCATCCGCCATTTCTTGGACCACTCTCCTAAACTCTCCTAGCTTGAGAGAAGATATTGAAAAGGATATGGCATTGACCTCCGGAGCCACCATAACTAGTGTGGAGTGATGAAAATGCAGATATCCTAAAGGGCAGAATTGGAGGAGCACACATTTCTCAGAGTGGTGTCGGGCTAGAGGAGGTTGCAGTACTATGATGGCCACAGACAAGGGTTTTTAAAATCAAGGCTTTGCACTATGGATTTAACCGTGATTAAAAAACACAGAAAAACTTTCAGCAATGCACCATTAACCCCTAAAAAGAAGTTTCCATTCTACCAGCAATGAGCAATGCACATTGTGAGTGAGTCATTCATCTTCTTCACATGTTTGGGTGATTTAGCAGATTTGGCTTCTGAACCATATGTTCTTATTTTAGGTTTAAATTTGGTCTGAATTTCTGATGAGATATGAATGGAGTGAGTCAGGGGTGGCTGTGGTAACACCAGGTATTGCAGTACCTGAGAAGTGGATGACCATTGGCTAGACCTAGGATCTACCATTGGCTAACGTACATAGCTCCGCCCTGAGAGGGGGGTATAAGAACCAATGCCATCCCAGCAGCCTTCACTTTCTGTATCGAAGCTGCTGGGTACAGTTCTAGCTGATTAAAGCCTATTAGTTATGACTCACCTTGTCTCGAGAGTAATTGATTGTGCATCAATTTAATCAGCTATTACTTCTGAAAGGATGGATCTCCACATCAAACCGGAGTGCCTTCAGCTCAGCCCCCACGCAGACAACTCCGCTGCTTTTTTCAAGCATTGGCTGGCGTGTTTTAAGGGCTACCTCAACACGGCCGCCGACACCCCCACGGAAAGGCAGAAAATGCACCTTCTACGCTCGCGGGTCAGCCCTGCGATCTACTCTCTGATCGAAGAGGCGGCGAATTATGCTGCAGCTATGGAGCTGCTAGAAGGACATTACATCCGTCCTCTGAACCAGGTCTACGTCTGTCACCTGCTTGCAACTAGAAGGCAGAGCCCAGATGAAACACTGGAAGACTTCTATTGGGCACTACTAGTGCTGGGCCGAAACTGTGGCTGCCCAGCAGTTACGGGGAACGAGCACACGGAACTTTTAATTCAGGATGCTTTCGTGGCAGGTATGACTTTCCCCGACATCCGCCGAAGGCTCCTTGAAATGGACACACTGGCAGGGTCCATGGACGTTGCGTACAAAAACGCACTGGCTTTTGCTCCCGGACGCAGGGCGGCCCCCTGGGCTGTGTGGCACCCTGTCGCGGCAGCCCCCCAGACTTTCCCGCCAACCCCACAGGCCTGTGCGGCAAGACAGCCCGCTATCACCGCTGGCCAACGCTGCTCCTTCTGCGGCCAGGCGAATCATCCCCACGCGCGCTGCCCGGCCCGCACCGTCACCTGCAAAGGGTGTGGCAAGAAAGGCCACTATGTCGCGGTCTGCCAAGCCCGCGCCGTGGCCGCGGTCTCCAGTGACTATCGGCAGCCTTTCAGGTCCCGGCCGTCCAAGGCTCACCGCCGCCCTTCTATCCCCAGACAGCGTGCGACCCACGGCCGCGGCGATTTTGACCCCCGGCCACCACGCTGGATGGGTGGGCGCCGCCATTTTGTCCGTCGCCACCGCCATCTTCGGCATCCCCGGACTCCATGTGCGACCCGTGACTGACACCATCTTGGATGGGGCCTCAAGCCCCCAGCACAGCCGACTACACGCTGCCTGACCAGAACTCCCCCTTGCTGCAGCTGGCCTCCGTTACCCTGGACCAGAGTCGGCCCCAGACGCTAGCGAAAGCCACTACAACGATCGCCATCAACGGCCACGTGACATCGTGCCTGATCGACTCCGGGAGCACGGAAAGCTTTGTCCACCCCGACACGGTAAGGCGCTGTTCTCTTGTCACCCATCCCGTAAACCAACGGATCTCCCTGGCCTCCGGGTCACATGCAGTAGAGATAAAGGGGTTCTGCCTAGCGAACCACACTGTCCAAGGTAGGGAATTCTGCAATTTCCGCCTGTACGTTCTGCCGCACCTCTGCGCAGCCACCCTTCTTGGGCTGGATTTCCAGGGCCACCTGCAAAGCCTGACCTTTAAATTTGGGGGCCCTATACCCCCCCTTACTGTCTGCGGCCTCGCGACCCTTAAGGTCGACACGCCTTCACTCCATCCGGTCACTGCTCTGTACTACCACAAACCAGATACCTCACGAACGTCTCCTTGTTTTCCCCAGGAAGTCCTCCTCGGGGACCTCGCTCCCAACCTGGCTAGCGACACCCGGACCCGTCCTGCTGCGGAAACATGCGAGGGCGCACAAGTCGGACCCGTTGGTCGAGAGGGTCCACCTGCTGCATGCCAACCCCCAGTACGCCTACGTAGCATTCCCCGATGGCCGCCAAGACACGGTCTCCCTTCGGGACCTGCCGCCCGTCGGAGCCCCACGCGCACCCGCACCATTGCCCCCACCCCCACCCTCCCCGCAGCACCTGACCGGAGGGTCAGTACTGCTGCCGCCCCTACCCAGCGCCGAACAGGCACCGACGCCCCCTACAGGCGCCCCTCCCCCTGCCCACTTTTCGACCCAACAGCGCCGCCTAGGGGTGTCGAAGCTGCCTGGGAGGAAGACACCACATTCCCGGAGCCGCAACCACCGGGGCCCCCACCAGGATCATCGCCAAAGCACAAACGCTCCAGAAGGATGACCAGGCCACCCAATCGTCTGATTGCTGCACCATAAACACTTTTTCTGTTCCCCTCGACATCACGGTACCTCCATACCTGGTCCTACCATGCAAAAGGCGACAGTAACGCTGGCCATCATCCCGCTGGGTTCTTTTTAACAGGGGGTGAATGTGGTAATACCAGGTATTGCAGTACCTGAGAGGTGGATGACCATTGGCTAGACCTAGGAATCTACCATTGGCTAACGTACATAGCTCCACCGAGAGGTGGGGTATAAGAACCAATGCCGACCCAGCAGCCTTCACTTTCTGTATCGAAGCTGCTGGGTACAGTTCTAGCTGATTAAAGCCGATTAGTTATGACTCACCTTGTCTCGAGAGTAATTGATTGCGCATCAGTGGCTTGTATCAATCTCCTACCATAGCCCCAGGGAAAGAATCAGCAACAATTTCAAATGTCTTTCGGGATTCCAACAGATCTGATAGGAGGGTCATGGCAATAGACAGAGCGCCTGTGGAATGTCAGGGCAATTAGTCAATTTTGATGGAAATATCACTCTTACAAATAAATGCAGCTTAAATTACTTAACTGTGTTTTAATCTTTCAGACTTTTGTCAAACATGGAGGTAATTTTCAATTTAAGCATCGAATCAACATTAAGGATTCCATTCCATTGATTTTGATGCACAAGAAAATGAAATACTTTCAGTACTATTCACCCAGCTCACAGTAACATCATACTCAGCATTTCTTTCTTTGCTAATATTTGTTAGATGATAAACTCTGTTGTGGTGTAATCTAGAACTTTGGAAACGGCAGGCGGAAAATGACCAAGGTCCATCAAGTTCAACTTCTACCATCCTGCTGGTTGAATGATACAACATATTGGTATTTGTGACTAGCCATTGTGATAAATCTATATCCATTAAACTACAGCGGTCGGAGACACAAGGAAAGAACTATCCCAATAATGCAAAGTGCAAACTAAAGTTCATCCAAGATTCGGTTGCCCTGGAAACTAAGGAAATTCGGCATGTCCACATTAACTCTTACCAATTTTTATAGATGTACCATAGAAAGCAACCTATCTGGCTGCATCCCAGCTTAGCATGGCAACTGCTCGGCCCAAGACCGTAAGAAAATACAGAAAGTTGTGAACACAGCCCAGTCCATCACGCGAACCCACCTCCCATCCATTGACTCTGTCTACACCCCCCGCTGCCTTGGGAAAGTGGTCAGCATTATCAAAGACCCCTCCCACCCGGGTTATTCTTTCTTCCAACTTCTTCCGTCAGGCAGGAGATACAAAGTCTGAGAACACGCACTAACTGCTTCTTCCTCGTTGTTACCAGACTCCTGAATGACCCTCTTATGGACTAAACTGATCTCTTCACACATCGTCTCTACTGAGCAGTACTACACTCCATATGCTTCACCCGATGCCTGCGTCTCTGTTTTTACATTGTGTGTTTATGTATGTCCTATGTTTTTTCATGT
This sequence comes from Scyliorhinus torazame, assembly GCF_047496885.1. NCBI lineage: Eukaryota > Metazoa > Chordata > Chondrichthyes > Carcharhiniformes > Scyliorhinidae > Scyliorhinus > Scyliorhinus torazame. The sequence goes on along the minus strand of NC_092713.1, from coordinate 310,643,453 downwards.
ATGGAACGATCTGTCTGGACTTTACGCAGAACAATACATTTCACAGTACCTCGGTACACATGACAATAAAACAAATTCAAATTGAAATCCGAACTCTCAAAAAGCTCTGCTAACCCATTCCACCTGTGCTTTCAGAACTATTTTGGCATTAGGTCCAGAGTTTTCCAGTTTCCCTCCCACTCCCCGAAGCAGGTTTACCTGTGGCAGGTGCAGCTTGCTATTAGCCGCCAGCGTGATCTTCCAGTCCCGCCTGCTTACTATGGACGGAATTTACCGGCCTCATCGCGCCCAACTTGGTGACACGACGAGGCCGTTGAATCTCGCGAGAGGACACTTGCGACGTCTTGTGAGATTCAACCGAACCTCGCGAGACGTCGCAAAATGGATCTCGCCCTCACTGGATGATCCAGATCAGTATATTTAAATGATCCATTCAGCTCATTTAAATATGTCTGCACCATATTCTCCCAGGGCTCGGGAACAACAGCCTCCCCAGCGAGGGCTCGACCCGCTGCGGTTTATCACTGGTCCACACAAACGTAGGCCAATCGTAATTACAACTGGAGGGGTCTCCAGGCCATTGGAGACCCCCGTGTGGTCAGGTTTTGGAAAGTGGCACACCCACTAGCACCCAGGAATCTGGCACTGCCAGCCTGGCACCTTGGCACAACCACCAGGGCACCCTGACAGGCCACTGCTGGCACTGTCAGGCTGGCAGGGGCACTGTCAGGCGGGCAGGGGCACCGCCAGGGTGCCAGACTGGTCGCACCAAAGTACCTGATGCCAAAGGCCTCTGGGGTGCATTATCCTTAAGAGGTAGGCTGAGGGGGTGGGGGGGGTCAAAGAGCCAGGAAGAGGTACGTTGGGTGCGGTGGGGGGATCTGGAGGCCGTGGTGGGGATGTTGAGGTGGATCAAAACATCGGCAATGCCTTTAGAAATGGCGCCCCGGTCCACGGGTACTCTTGCTGCTGCGGTGAACTGAGTTCGTCAGTGCAGGAAATTATGTAATTTCTACCTTGACGGGACATTCCTCACCAAGGCTAAAAGAAAACGGTAACGTGCCGTGAAAAGCAGAGTGTTTCTCAGCTGTGCAGCCCATGAGAAACACCCCACTGAATGCACCCAAAGCAGACTCAGATTTTTTTCCCCGTTAAATGTCGACCTACGTCTTCAACTGTCTGGCCCTAAACTCTGTAACCCCCTCCTTAATGCTCTTCATCCCTATCTTCTCTTTTAAAATGCCCTTAAAAGTGACTACTCTGACTGAAACTTTGGTCTCATTTGCTAATATCCCCAAGTGGCTTGGATTCCAATTTTGTTTGGTAATGTCCCTATGAAGCATCTTGGGATGTTTTATGGCTTTAAAAGCACTAAATAAATACAAGTTTGTCTTCCGCCCCAGCGTGCTGCACATAACACACATTACGTCTCACATTACACATGTCTCAAAGAGGACATTTTGAACTCTGGTTTAATTATTTTATCTTCCTCTTGCCGTCTGTCATATGTGATACAAGTGAGCAGATGTGCAGGGAAATAGTGAAATGCACGCTACAGATTAATTATAATCAGAGTCGAATTTTGATTCCATCCAAAATTTACAACATCTGTGTAAATAAGCCTACTCATTTCTGTTTTGTGACATGGGACGTACTACAGCATTTGGAGCGATGTGCTGCTGAGATGGAGTCATATTGTATTATTGATAAAAATGTGCTTGTTTACTTGTATATTCATTATACTTCAAAGCAATCTGAGAAACCATGTGCCAGGTGGCACAGTTTCAACACTTCAAACTATGATTTATTTCCATGCCAGATTAAAGAACTCACCCTTCAAACGTTAACTCTTCGCCTTCCACATTGTGCATTCATTTTTATAGGTGGAGGGACAGGAAGAGGACGTCTTGAGATAATGCATCAGTGTCAGATCACAATGATTTCAACTGACTACCAACAAACGTGATATGTGCCAGCACCAGTGTAATGTGAAATCAAAGCACAAAGATTTTAAAACAGGGTTTGGTTACTTCCCTGGCATCAAAGCAAGGAAAGCTTAACACCAAGCAACAAACAGGTTAGAGTGAATATTCACAGTCCATGTTCACGATCTCTGCTCTCTTTGTGCCTTGGCTTCTCAATCCAGTATTGAACTTTGGTTCCAGCTCCTTGCTGCTGCCCTTCCCTCCTCTTCCTGTTTCCCTAGACAGCTACAGAGACTACAAAATACCCGATCCACAGCCTTAGCTCCTACCACACTTGCTCTCACAAGTCTTGGACTCATGCTTGCTGCTTGCTTCAAGGCATTTGGTTCCACACCTCAACATGCCAACCGCACTGTTCTTTGCAGTGATGGGCAACAGGGTGGGGTGAGCCCAAACCATCGCCACCCGCAGCTGGAGGATATGCTACACACTTTCTTGCTGGCGGGTTGCTGTCCTGGTAGCTGGACATATCACACGGTGATTGTTTACTGGGCACTCATGTGCTCTGCAGGTTTGATTGAGTTATGGCAGTGAGCAAACTCAAGGCCACATTGGTGGCAGCACTCCCATCGTGCATCACCGATCTGGGCAAATGGTACGGGTTGGATGATATCCAACATTTGCTCGAGATGACCTTCTCAGTTCTCTTCTGAACTGGTACTTTCATAGGCACCTAGGGTTTGTGATGGGTCATCCACGTAGGAATTTATATTGGTTATATATCTGGGCATCATAGGATCATCAGCACTGGATGTTCTCGTTGCAGCCTCCCTGCCAGAGATATTGGTATTTCCTTCTACACCAAAGTTGCCCTCCTCACACTGTCCAGCTGTCAATTAATTATCCAACTTGCGTGAACATAGAATCCCTCCAGTACAGAAGCAGACCATTCAAACCATTGAGTCTGCACTGACCCTCCGATAGAGCACCCTACCTAAGACCAGATCCTGTTGAATCCCCCTAACTCCACCCAACCTTTTGGACACTATGGGGCAATTTATCATGGTCATTCCACCAAGTGTGCTCACCTTTGGACTGTTGGAGGAAATCAGAGCACCCGGAGGAAACCCACTCAGACACACGGGGAGAACGTGCAAACTCCACATAAACAGTCATCCAAGGTTGGAATCAAACTGTGTCCCTGGCACTGTGAGGCAGCAATAATCGCCGTGACACTGTGCCACCATAGAACTGCCAAAGAACTCTGGAGAAACTGCCAACACTATCAAATCTGTCAAGGAAATGTCAAAGGAGAGAAGGTGAGTTGGCAAAGGGGCTAAAAAAGGCCTTGGGTCTGTAGGGGAATACTGGGTATGATGGGCCATGGTTGGTGGGTGCGGGGGCATGCATTGGCATGGGGGTATGAGAGAACATGTGGGTGGGTGGGGGCATATGGTGGCATAGTTTGACATGGATGAGGCATGGGAAGTGTGTAGAAGGCGTGAGGGCTGAGGGCTAGATGTTTCTCTTTGCTTTTTGAAATTAAATTCAGCACAGTAATGGTGCACAGAGGGAATCCTTTCACACAGCCCGCCTCAGCCTTCACATTCATTCTCGGGGCAGCGGGCCCGACTTCCAATCTAGCCCCTCTCCCCAGAATGAAAATCCAACCTGCACGGGGCCATTTTAAAAATGGGGTTCACAAAGAATTCTTCTGCCTCTGCACACTCGAACCAACAGTGAAAATCTGGCCTGTGCGCTGCAATGTACAAAAGTATAATGGATGTACATCTGAAAGTGAATCATTTCAGTAAGGAAGGTGGACAATGTACTCCAGGGTACAATAGAAATAGACTATTGCATCCCACACTATTTTACAAACACTTACTTTGTCAAAACTATTAAAGCACATTTTAAGCTATATTGGCCTTAGTAGCGATGCATCATTTATTCACCAGCGAGATACAAAGGTATTAATAACTAAATGATTTGATGGATTATACTCGTGGAGCTTCACAGTAGCAAAACTGGCACTGCACCTGGACCCATTCTGCTACTGTTTAGGGGCTGGCGTCGGTGCCACGTGGGACACAATCGATTTCAATGTTTCGCGGTTGACACTCAGGAGGCTGACAAGCTGCAGCCGCATTTACACACTGCACTTCCCACACACACACCATCCCAGCCAACAAGATGGCAGCGAGGAGAGCGTCCCCAAGATTCACAGCCGCCGAGCTGGAGACCATCCTGGACGCAGTGGAGGCGAGGCGGATGATCCTGTACCCTGGCCCGGGAAGGAGACTGCCAGCAGCTGGTGTTCGCCGTGCCTGGGCGCAGGTGGCAGAGACGGTGAGCGCAGTGAATAGCACGGTCCCGATCAGCAGTGCCGGTAAAAACTGCGCAACCTCCTCAGGGCGGCCAGAGTGAGTGAGCAGCTTTGTGCCCCTGGCACTAACCCGCGTCCCACACAGTAACTCGACAGCACCCCACAGTCGGAGGGTGGCTGAATCCCCACCCTGCACCACAGGCTGATCCCAGGGACCAGCTGCCGTCCAGATGGGTTTCGGGCTTCAGGAACAGACAATCCCATTGATTGTGAAGATGCAGTCGCAGAGCCAAGTACTACAGGAGGGGTTGTCCGCCAGCATCCAGTACCTGCAGGTGCAGTTGGAGGAGTCCAACCGCATGCAGGAGCAGAAGGTGGTGCTGACAATGCGTGCCACCCAGGCCAGCACCTCACGGGGGGCGTCCAAGGTGAAAGCATTGGGCGGGGCGACAGTTTCGGCTGTAGATTAGCATGTCCAAGGCCTGGCACATTCTGTGCAGTCACTGGCTGAGGCCCAGGACAGGGCTGGCACCTCACAGGCAGCCATGTGCCAGAGTCACCTCGACATCTCAGCGGTGTTCCTCAGTATGGCCCAGTCACAGCAGGCCATGGCTGGGAACGTCAGCGGCATTGCCCAGGCGCTGGCCGATGTGGCACAGGCGCTGGCCGATGTGGCACAGACACAGAGGGAGGTGGCCCAGTCCCAGAGGGAGATTGCGCAGTCACTGGATGATGTGACACACACCCAGAGGTGGTGGCACAGTCGCAGCGTGATGTGGCGCAATCCCAGATGGAGGTGGTCCACTCCCTGTGCTCCATGACCATGTGTATACGGACCCTGGTCGAGACCAGAGTGAGCCTCCAGGTCTGGCAGGGCCCGGTGATGGGGAAGCCTCAGGGGATAGCTCCGCTCGCATCCCCATCATGGAATAGCCCGGGGCATTTGGGCACCCTGAGGAAGGAGGTTATTTGGCCCATGCCAGTGACTCCCATAGGGGAGATGCTGGAAAACTGTAGCACCCAGGACTTACCCCCCGCCACCCCCGGCAGCGGGCAGAACAGGTCGGCATCATGCCACCTGGGACACCCGAGCAGCAGCCGGGCCCATCCAGGCTGGGCCACCGCAGAAGATGACAGCCAACGGAGACCTAGGTCGAGGGCAGGAATCACAGCAAGCCCCCTTCACTCCTGCTGTACTGTCTGGGATCCAGCAAGACATAGCATTGGGGCATGGAAGGCCAGAAAGTTGGACACCAGTTACATGCACGTCACAATTTAGTTATAGGGGCTAGGGCACAAATCTGTATATACGTTGTCACACTAAACACCTGTTCACACTATTACAACCTGCCTCGTTGCTCTGTTGGATGGATGTGAGAGGTGGGCTGGTCTGGGCTGGCCAAAGAGCGGCTGCAGGGGGGGGGCTCCTTGCCTGCCTGGGCCCCAAGTCCTGCCCATCCTCCCCCTCCCCCGCATCCTCCTTGTCAGACAAGGCCTAGTATTCATCCTCCTCCTCCAGCGCATCGTCCCTCTAATGCCACCACAATACGGGCAACCCTCTCAGCATCATACCGGACACCGCTCGATTACACTCCTGGTTGCTGCATGGGCGTCATTGTAACGGGTCTCCGCGTCGGTCTGTGGCCTCTAGAGGGGCGTCATCAGCCATGTCTACAGTGGATAATTCATCACCCAGGAGCCAAACCCCCAACTGAGGGTGCGGCTCGAACATGTCAGGAATCGTCCAGGATTAAGGTGTCCTGCACGCTGCCTGGGTATCGCGTGCCGAAGTGCATGATGCACAGATGATGGTCACATATCAGCTACACGTTCATCGAGTGGAACCCCTTTCGGTTAGCGTAGAGCGGCCTGTCATCTGCAGGTGCTCATATTGGGCCATGCATCCTGTCGAACATCCCCTGGACCCTAGGAATGTCTGCGATGGCAGCGAACCCCGCTGCTCGGGCATCCTGGTGGGCTCGGTCCATATTGAAATGGGTGTATTGTGCCACCTGAGCATATAGGGCTCCGTGATGGCATGGATGCACCTGTGCAACGAGCTCTGTGAGATCCCAGACAGGTCCCCACTCAGCGCCTGGAACGAGTCTGTGGGGTAAAAGTTCAGGCGACCGTCACCGTTACGGCTACCGGGAGCGGGTGTCCTCCAGCATTCCCCCGCGCTGACAGGTGTGCTATGATCTGGCAGATATGTCGCACTGTCCCCCTGCTCAGCTGGAGTCTTCGACAGCATGCCCGGTCCGCCATGTGCTCGAACGACAGGAGCTGCTGGTACATAAGAGGCCTTATGCGGCGCCTCCTTGGCATCTCCTCCTCCTCGGCCAGTTGGGCGGCCGGCTCTCCATCCTCGACGGCTGCCTCCTGGTCCTCTGATGCACACTTCTCTGCTACACGCTCTGCCACTGCCCGCTCCACAGTTGCCCGCTCCATTGCTACAGCTAACCTGCTCCTCCTCGGGCAGCGTCCGCTCGTACAGCCACAGGGCATCCCCCAGGGCTGCAGCAACCAGCAGGAAGGCCACCATTACTGGTTGAATTTCAATATCCATTGTCTGGAGGAGGTGAAAGGCTGACATGTTAGCATGGTGCCCACCCCAGTGCCCAACCAGGTCCATCAGGCTACATGGTGACACCGGTTGACACTGCGGGCGCTGCCCCACATGCCGTTCCCATTCCCGCAGCCCCATCCTGGCACCATGGCAGCCTCTGTCCCTGGAGCCCATCCCTGATACCAGGGGTACCATCAGCTGGCACTGCCCTTGCCAGGGGTATGCTCCGTGTCCTCCACCCGGTGTCTCCTGTAGGAAGTACAGTGGGCATAGCCCTGGGTAGGCAGCCTGATGCTCCATCGGCGGGTCGAGGCTGGGTGAGCAGGGCTATGGTATAGGATGGGGGGCCCCAATGCGGCCAGTGTCACTCTGCAGAACCAAGGGCCAAGGTGGGAGGTCAGTGGGGTGCGCAGAAAAATGGCTGCCTTGCAGGCCGCGGCAATAGCGGTCCGTGCCTGGACACCGCCCCAGTCCCGTGGGGGAGTCTCCCCGGCCACTCGACCTGTTCCCCTGTCACTCCCCCCTGCCCAATGGCCCTGACAGGGTCCCTCCTCTACCGCAGCCAGCCCGGCCAGTGTCCGGCCTGGCAGCCCGCAGTCACGCCTCTCTGTGTCCTACCTTCTCTCTCTCTCCCTCATCAACCACGACGCCGGTTTCACAATTTTTAAAAGCACAAGTGAACCGCGCCGTCAGGTGCTCGGCCCATCGGAGGCAGAGAATCGCGGAGGCCCCGGAGAACACTGGGTCAGGCCCACGAATGATATGCAAATGATGTTCACTGTACGTGCATTCCAATCGCATTGATGCTGCTGTCGAGGTGACGGAAAGTTAAGATTTGGCATGGGTGTCCTTGTCCTTAAGTCACTGAAGGCTGGCATGCAGGTGCAGCAAGTTATGAGGAAGGTTAAAGGAATGTTGGCCTTTAATGCAAAAGGATTTGAGTACAGGAATAGTGAAATCTTAATCAATTTTATATGAGTTTGGTTAGACGCCCCTGGAGTACTGTGTGCAGTTTTGGTCACTTTACCTCAGAAAGGATATTATTGCCACAGAGGGCGTGCAACAGAGCTTCACCAAGCTTATTCCGGAGATGGTGAGAATATCTATTGAGAGAGATTGCGCAAACTAGGCATTTATTCTCTCGCCTTTCGAAGAATGAGAGGTGATCACGTTGCAGCCTACAAATTATTGAATGGAATAACTGGGTAGATGCAGATTAGGGATGGGCTTCTACGACCTGCCGCAGCTGTTTTCCTGTGTGGCGCACCCCCGCCGGCAACGGGATCCTCCATCCCGGCAGACGGGCCAATGGGGTTTTCCATTGTGGCCACCCCCACGCCGTCGGGAAATCCGCGGGCATGAGTGCGCTGCCGGCGAAGTGGAGGATCCCACCGAGGGAGAATCCAGCCCAAGGTGTTTCCCTTGGTTGGGGAGTCGAGAGCCAGGGGGCCCAATTTCAAAATAAGGGGGATGCCACTTGGAACAGAGATGAGGAGAATTTCTTCTCCACAGGGGGCAGTGAATCTTTGGAATTCTCTACTCTGGTGCAAGTTCAGTCACTGTGAATGTTTACGGCAGCAATTGATAGATTTTGGATTAATAATAACGTAAAAGGTTATGGGGATAATGGGTGTAAAAGTCATTGAAGCGTCGGATTAGCCATGATCGTGTTAAATGGTGAAGCAGGCTCGGCAGATTGAATGGCCTACTCTAGTTCCGATGGTCGTCTCTTCAAATGTCAAAGAAGGCACATGGTGTGCTGCGTCCAACTTAAGTTTTTGTGTCCATTTTTTAAAAATATAGCTTTAAAATGTGTAGTATCTTCATGCCTGTTCTTATAACCAAATCCCAAAGGGAATCTTGGCAAACTATCACAATGATTTTCAATTTGTATCTTACTACATGAAAATGTGTGCTGAAGTCAGAAAAGGCAAATTCCATTATCATATTTGGAGATTCTAAATATTCAATTAAAACATTTATTAACAAAGAAAACAAAACTTAAACACACACAATTGCATTTACAGAGATAAAATTAGTCATTCCCCAAAAGATCATCACTTGGTTAGACTCACATAAAACACCCCTTTAGGCAACAGTCCCTATAGATAATTAATCTGTAAAAGTTCCAGCAATATTACCATAAGGCACCCACTGTTGCTAAAGAGAATATATGTCACAGAGCTACTCTCTCTCACTCTGCAGAATTCCAAAAGCTTTAGAAAATAATCCTGCTTTTTGAAACAAATACTTTTCTGCGATAGCTCAAGACTGGTTTACTTTGCTTCTTTTCACAGCTCTTACCTAGCACAGAGCACAGTTCAGTGTCTTACATGGTCAATCCCCTCAACACAGTTCCCAGTTTTCCTTAAATATGGCTGCGGTGGGGGAGGGACCATGCCAGGGCCATTGAATGAAAATCGCTTATTGTCACAAGTAGGCTTCAATGAAGTTACTGTGAAAAGCCCCTAGTCGCCACATTCCGGCGCCTGTTCGGGGAGGCTGTTACGGGAATTGAACCGTGCTGCTGGCCTGCCTTGGTCTGCTTTCAGAGCCAGCGATTTAACCCTGTGCTAAACAGCCCATTGGGCAGGGGGGAGTGACAGGGGAACAGATCGAGTCGCCGGGAAGACTCGCCCACGGGACTGGGGCGGTGTCCAGGCACGGACTGCTATTGCCGCGTCCTGCAAGGCAGCCATTCTGCTGCGCACCCCACTGACCACTCACCTTGGCCCTTGGTTCTGCAGCGTGACACTGGCCGTATGGGGAACCCCACACCCACACCCCATCTTACATCATACCCCTGCCCACTCGGCTGTCACCCGCCGACGGAGCATCAGGCTGCCTACCCAGGGCTATGCCCATCGATTCCCCTGCGGTTCGTCTGGCTATATTGAACCGGTAGCCCCAGACTCAAAAATCTTTAGCATACTCGTGGAACATGCCCCAAATCATTACAAACCTAAACTGTCAGTGATCGTACTGTTCAACAGTACCAGTACCAGATACCAGTTCAACACAGCCAGGCGAACCCCAGGGGAATCAGTCACGGAATTCATAACACGCCTTTGCAAGCTGGCTAAGCATTGTGACTATGTTCCATCCCTCCCTGAGATGTTGCGGTATCGCCTAGTTTGTAGCATTAATAACATGGGTAGACCCACCCACCTATTAATTCATGATATCTACACATAACTAATTAAAAAGATTGTCTGCAACATATCAAGTTCATATAACTGATCTTTATGTTTCATTTGATGGTAACAAATGTATAGATGTATGCTGTAAGATCCCGGCAGTTAATTGAGTGATACAAGTTTATTCCACCTGAATGAAACTTCATCCTACTGGACAACATATAAATGTATTCATTTGGCATGCATAAATGCATGCCAGGGTCTCAGGCTTGATTCCCGACTTGGCTCACTGTCTGTGCGGAGTCTGCACGTTCTCCCCATGTCTGCGAGGGGTTCCTCCGGGTGCTCTGGTTTCCTCACACAAGTCCCGAAAGACGTGCTGTCAGGTGAATTGGACATTCTGAATTCTCCCTCTGTGTACCCGAACAGGCACCGGAATGTGACGACTCAGGTATTTTCACAGTAACTTCATTGCACTGTTAATGTAAGCCTACTTGTCACAATAAAGATTACTATTATTATTATAAAATGAAGAAAGAATCAATCAAACTTGTGGAAAAAGATCCAAATCTTTACATCCATGCTTTTCTCAATTTTGCTAAATGTGTGCAAAGTTTTAAACTGAACAGCACATGCAAAAAGTGTGTAGTTTACAATAAGATGATTGAAATAATGTGTCAGGGCAATTTTGGTTAATCATCACGGGTGACATGAAGAGCTTGACCGGTGAGGACAGATATTGGCAATGCTGAATGGGGAGCACATCAAACCTCTCAGTATTCCCCATCCATGATACAGGAGGCCCACTCGCATTTTCATCAAGGACGGGAATGATGTTACATTTTATATTTTGTTGCAGAGAAAGCTCTTGCAGTCGTCAAAAATGATTAAAATTCTCTACTTCCCAGCACACAAAAGAGATTAGGGCAGCCTCAAACCAGTTCCAAGAAAGGAATATGCCTGCAATAGAATACTGCCATCAGATTTGATGCTAATTCGCAGTAATGTGACATTCTCATTCAGAAACACGAGAGTGGAGCAACTGAATATGTCTCACTCGCTCAATACAGGGCAGCAGTCACTGGGCGCAGGAATATTTGCAAGGGAAAGGTTATTTTCTGCAATTCAAGCTCCATAGCCTGACCCAAAATTGCTGATTGAAAAGGAAAATAAAATAAATTTCCCTGCACTGGCATACAGTTTGATAGATTCTGGATGCAGAAAATAAAGCTTAGTTCGTAACAACTTTTCAATTACTTAGCATACACTGTATCTTTTCACAGGCACAGTATAAGAAAAACTACCAGGACTAAACATTTTCCCAATATACCGAAACAGATATTGACTTGAATGAAACATTGGGCTTTCGAAATAGAGACAGGCTGGGCAACAGTCCGGTAGTTATGCTAAACATACATAAAATAATACAAGGCCCATTCTGGCTATGGCATTTTAGAAAAGTCGCAAAGGCTTTGGAGATGGTACAAAAGAGATATACAAGAATAGTCCCAGGCATGCAGTTACGTGAATAGACTGAAGACGCAGGATGTTGGTCTCCTTAGAACAGAGAAAGCTAAGAGGAAATTTGCTGAAGGTTTTTTTTTAAATCATGGAGTGTTTAGATCGGGTAAATTTTAAAAAATGGTTTCCAATGGCTGAGGTGTCAGAATCCCAAATGCACAGATTCAAAATTATTTGTTGACAAAAACCAGAGACGGCAAAGGGAAATTCTTTTTTCGATGAGTGGTTAGGATTTGAAGTACATTGCCTAATAGGATGATGGATATAGATCCAGTCTTGAATAAGGAATTGGATAAATACTTGAAAGAGAAAAAAATCAAGGGAAAAAGCTGGGGAGTGGAACTAACTAGATTGCTCATTGAACGACACAGTGGAGGCTCAATAGGTTGAATGATGTCCTACTATATTCTGACAATTTGATTCTGATAAAACACAGTTGAGGAATGTCCCAGGTAGCTTCAGTTCATTTGACTCCAAACAATAATTCAATCCATAGGATGTTATTTTGATTATTAAATTCATACTTAGGATATGAACTTTACAACAATGTTTGATAGCTACCAGAATTCAGATTAGCTTTTGAGTTCCTCCATTACATTGTAACGACACTCTGGGCAAGTGTGCGGTCAACTCCAGTTCCATTCATCCCGGAGTCACAACACAAATTAATTTTGCCAAAATTTCTTACAAAAATTCCCAAAGTCTTTGGCCCTTGGCTGCCCAATAACTACAGAAGCCAGATTTGTAAGTTGAAACACAATTACTGTTTATTTATAACAAAAATAATAACAAAATCTGCAGTAAATACAACAGGACCACATCAAGCTAACGCACCCTCCCCTTTATTTGTCCCACTTCTATCCACACACACAAGGCAGACAAATGCAGAGGGCGCAAAAGGGGTGAAAATAATAAGGATGAAGGTCAAAAGATAAGAATCTTTGCTCCCAATGGTGATTGTTTTGCACGCTTTCCTCGCAGCACGCTCGCTGACTAAAGTCTCTGGTTTACATCTGATAATGTCTTCCTTGCAGAGTTATTTATACAACAAAGCATTTACAGGCAGCAGGCTTTCTGGAGAGACGCTTTATTTCTTATCAAGCTGGGCCTTCAGCTCGAGGTTCACATTCAGGCCTATACTGTTGTGTGCAGACACTTTATTTCACATCAAACCTTGCTTTGACATCAGGGGCGGGATTCTCCCCTACCCGGCGGGGTGGGGGTTTCCGGCGTAATGGAGTGGCGGGAACCACTCCAGCATCGGGCCGCCCCAAAGATGCGGAAGTCTCGGAACCTTTAGGGGCCAAGCCCTCACCTTCAGGGGCTAGGCCCGCGCCGGAGTGGTTTCCGCTCCGTCGGCTGGCGGGAAAGGCCTTTGGCGCCATACCAGCCGGCGCCGAAAAGTCTTCGCCGGGCGACGCATGCGCGGGAGCGTCAGCGGCTGCTGACGTCATCCCCGCGCATGCGCAGGGGAGGGGGGTCTCTTCCGCCTCTGCCATAGTGAAGACCATGGCGAAGGCGGAAGAAAATGAGTGCCCCCACAGCACAGGCTCGCCCATGGATTGGTGGGCCCCGATCGCGGGCCAGGCCACCGTGGGGGCACCCCCCCCGGGGCCAGATCGCCCCACGCCCCCCCCCCCAGGACCCCGGAGCCTGCCCACGCTGCCTTGTCCCGCCGTTCAAAAGGTGGTTTAATCCACGCCAGCGGGAGAGGGTTGACAGCAGTGGGACTTCGGCACATCGCAGGCCGGAGAATCGCCGGGGGTGGGCCCGCCGACCGGCGCGGTGCAATTCCCACCCCCGCCGAATCTCTTTTGGGGGAGAATTCGGGACACGGCGGGGGCGGGATTCACGCCAGGCCCCGGCGATTCTCCGACCCGGTGGGGGTCGGAGAATCGCGTCCCAGGTCTTTCCAGTCTCAAGAGAATGGTACCCAGACTTGCTGAAGAGAGAGTCAGCCCTCACAGTGGCCTTCTGAAGAGGATCAGTTAGATCTTTTTAGCTGGAACCCTCTATCCAGGCTGCAGAATCAAACGTGAAACCAAACTGGAACCTTATAGCTATAAACCATTCCAGTGGGGTCCAATACGATCACTACCTGTTACTGGGCAGAGTGCAGCCTTTTGGACCAATTTATTGCCCACCAGCCAAATTAATCAAACCGAGACATTACCCATGCCAGCCAGTCTTAAAGAGCACAGTCTTCTAGATCCTTTTGTTTGAATTAAAGGCACAGGTTTCCTTAAAAACACATCCACAAATCATCCATGAATCAAAAATGCAACAGCAATAATAAAAGAAAGGGATTAAACTGGAATAAACAGGAAAGACCCTTATAATATATATTATATAAAATGACTATACTTCACAAAGTAGCTCCTTCATTGTAAAGTGCTTTGGTATGTCCTGAGATCATGAAAGGTGCGCTACAAATGCCAATCTTTCTCTCGTGCTCATCTGGTCTCTTCTGAATATTTTCATCTGGCTCGTTAGAATCTGTCGTTTATTCATTTGGTCAGCACTCCAGCTTTGCCAATTGCTTTGGTCTATGTACATAATTACAAAGGGAAAATTCCTCGGTAACCAATTCTGTGTGTAGCTTGGAGAAATAAGGGTTGCCAATAGTGTCAGTTTAATATGGGACAGAAATATAAATTCCATTTCATGCTACTCTTCAATTATGAATCGTGTTGTAAATCAACACTATAAACAAGCAGAGCATTAAACACGTGGCACAAATATGAAAGGGCAATGAATTCCCAAACTGAGTCTTAATGAAGACAGAAAGTGATATAAAGTCAAAAACAGTCCCAGATAGCCCCAGGCAATCGAGGTCCAAACTATAAATCAAAGACTATTGGGTCCCCTTTCAAAATAAAACCACCATTGCATTTAGTCACCACATCAAGTACATGAAAGTGCACAAAAAAGTTGTATTACTTATTTTGTGATACAATACATCATGAAGCATTCCGAAATTTAATTTCTTTGGCCACTTCATAAAGAACTCAAATAAATGCCAAATGTGCACTAAATTGTAAGGTTTAAAGAACATAACAAAATGATGTTCGAAACTTAATAGGCGGGTGGGGGAGGAGAGGTAAGTTATGGAGACAAAAGCAAAAGACTGCATCCATTGAATCATATAAACTACTTCAGGGACTTGACAGGGTTGAATATTATTCTGCCGGCTCAGGAATCTAGAACACAATCTCACAATAATAAGGGGTTGGACATTTAGACATAGACATAGAATTTACAGCGCAGAAGGAGGCCATTCAGCCCACCGATAAGGAGAAATTTTGCCTTTCAAGGGCTGCGAATCTTTGGAATACTCTGAACCAGATAGATGTAACTGCGCAGTTATTAAGATTATTCAAGATAGTGGTGAATAGATTTTCAGGTACAAAGGGAATCAAGGAATAAGAAGATATTGTGAGAAAGTGGAATTGATGAAGAATAGCAGGACGGATTCAAGGGGCAAATGGCCTCTCTGGTATCCAACTCCGATCTCATATGTTATTATCTTCTAAGGGTAGCAACGGAGATGAGGAGAACTTTGGTCTCCCAACTTCCAACTTCAAAGTGGGGCCAGATGCCCATTGTGGGGTGTTCCAAATGGGGCACTGGTCCCTGCTACCAGAGGCCATCTGTGGGGGAGAATGCTAGGGAGGGGAGGGTGTGGATATCAATTGGACCTGATGTCCCCTTGGGACAAGAGGGGCAGTGCCAGTGGGTAGTACCAGAGAAATGTCTAGGTAGTGCCCATGCATTGCCTGAGGCCAGTGTCCAGGGACTGCCATGTGGTAGTGCCAAGGTACTACATGGGCATGACCCTCTCCCCCCTGAGCGATACACTCATCAGTGCTCCTCTTGAAGGTCTGTTTGCCAAGTACACACCTCAGGAAATCAGTTGTAATTCATGCCGGTCTGCCCTCACACCGGTTCAGGCATAGAGGCCCAATAATGGTATGTAAATGTATGGAAATAATGTTCCAGAGTTCAGGAGCACTGTTATGTCACTGTCGGGGGCGGGGACAACTGCATTATGTCGGCTTGATACACTATTTGGACATTTCGCGAGATTTCCGCTCCCAGTGCCCATCCTGCCTGATGACAACGGCAGCGGAAAATCCATCCCCCCCAGCGAAAGAATTTGTCAACCTTCTTGCTGCCTCCATCTCATGTTACACAAGGAAAAGGAAGAGATTACGTTTGGCTGACAACTTTCTCTCAAGAAGCGTTGCGACCCTAACGTTTCTTATTCAGAGATGAACAATGAGTGGGTGTAATTTTGACTTGAACAAGAAGCAAAACTGATGGCCTCAGATCAACCACTGGTGCACCTGCCCCGCCTGATTTTCAGTTCCACTGATGCCAATGCAGTTGAATATCAGACAGTCGTTTGTTTTTAAATTGATCATGGGATGTGGGCGTCGCTGGCTGTGCCAGCATTTGTTGCCCATCCCAATTGCCCATAACTGGGTGGCTTGCTCGGCCATTTCAGAGGGCATTTAAGAGTCAACCACATTGCTGTGGGTCTGGAGTCACATTTAGGCCAGACCAAGTGAAGGTGGCAGATTTCCTTCCCTCAAGGACAGGTTTTTACCTAAATTGACGATGGTTTCATGATCACTATTGGACTTTTAAATCCAGATTTTTATTGAATTCAAATTTCAACACCTGCCATGGTGGGATTTGAACCTGAGTCAACAGAGCTTTTCCCTGGGTATCTGGATTAGTAGTCCAGAGACAATACCACTTATGAGGTATTGTCACTGTTACAGAGAAGAGGAGACATTTCTTCATGTGGTAGTCACCACTGTTTCTATATATTACATACATGAGAAGTAATACTGTAAGGCTCCTGCACTACAGGTACAGGGGTAGATCCCTACCTGCTGGCTCCGCCCGGTAGGCGGAGAATAAATGTGTGTGCTCACCGAGTTGCAGCCATTTCGGCAGCAGCTGCAGGAGGCAACACATCTCTGCTTAATAAAGCCTCGATTACTCTCTACTCTCGTCTCGTCGTAATTGATAGTGCATCAATTTATTAAGCAGAGATTTTACAGCGATTGACCTACGCAACAAGCCAGATCGCCTGCAGCTACACCCTCAAGCAGACAATGCCACGTCGGCCTTCGACCACTGACTAGCTTGCTTTGAAGCCTACATCGGATCAGTGACAGAACAACCCTCAGAAGCACAGAAACTCCAGATCCTGTACACACGGGTGAGCTCCGATATTTTTCCCCTTATCCGGGACGCGCCCAACTACACTGAGGCCATGGCGCTTTTGAAAGAGAACTACACCCAGCCGATCAACAAACTCTACGCCAGGCACCTCCTGTCCACGCGGCAACAACTCCCCGGTGAGTCATTGCAAGATTTCTGGCGTGCCCTGCACATCCTGGCGAGGAACTGCGATTGCCAGGCAGTTTCGGCCATTGAACATACCAAACTCCTAATCAGTGATGCTTTCATTACGGGCATATGGTTGGCGCCTCTTAGAAGGGGGTATGCTCGACCTCGTGGCAACCAAGAAACTCGCGGCCTCACTAATGTACAAGCGTATGCCCCGGACCACACGGCACCCCCCCTCCTGGACATCGTGGACCCCACCAGCGACTGTCCCCAGCCAACCCCAAGCCTGCCCCGGGGGGCCCCAAGTGCTATTTCTGCGGGCAGACAAAGCACCCCCGGCAGCGCTGCCCGGTGCGGAGCACAATCTGCAAGGCCTGCGGGAAGAAGGGACATTTCGCTGCGGTGTGCCAGGCCCGGTCAATCGCCGCTGTAACCAGGCCCATTGTTCCTGCAACCCGTGGGCGCCGGCATTTTCATCCCAGCACCCCACTTGCGTCCCATGGGCGCTGCCATTTTCCTCATATCAGAGCACATGCAGCCCGTGGGCGCTGCCATCTTTAACGCCGCCATCTTCTGAGCCATTTTGGCCGGCGCCTCAGGACCCCAGCTCGTCGGGCACCTCATCGAGCCACTCATCACCCGCAACCGCCGCCGACCAGCCCGGGGCCCACCAAAACCAGCCGCAGCTCGCCTCCATCACGCTCGACCAGTCCCGGCCACACAACCTCGCAACCGCGACAACAACGAAAGTCAATGGCCACAGGACACCTTGCCTTCTCGACTTCGGGAGCACGGAGAGCTCATCCACCTCGATACAGTAAGGCGCTGCTCCCTCGCAGTACACCCCATTACCCAACAAATCTCCCTGGCCTCCGGATCCCACTCCGTGGAGATCTGGGGTACTGTGCTGCCACCCTCACCGTCCAGCAACTTCCGGCTCTACGTCCTCCCCAACCTCTGCGCTGCCTTGCTACTCGGCCTGGACTTCCAGTGCAATCTCCAAAGTCTAAATCTGAAATTCGGTGGGCCCCTACCACCCCTTAATGTATGCGGCCTCACAACCCTTAAGGTCGACTCACCTTCCCTGTTTGCAAACCTCACCCCGGATTGCAAACCCATCGCCACCAGGAACAGACGGTACAGTGCCCAGGACAGGACCTTCATCAGGTCGGAGGTCCAGCGGCTACTGCGGGAAGGCATCATCGAGGCCAGCAACAGCCCCTGGAGAACTAAAGTGGTAGTTGTAAAGACTGGGGAGAAACACAGGATGGTCATTGACTACAGTCAGACCATCAATCGGTATACGCAGTTCGACGCGTACCCCCTCCCATGCATATCTGATATGGTCAATCAGATTGCACAGTACGGGGTCTTCTCTACAGTGGACCTGAAATCTGCCTACCACCAGCTCCCCATCCGCAAGGCGGACTACCAATACACTGCGTTCGAAGCAGACGGCCGCCTTTACCACTTCCTTAGGGTCCCCTTCGGCGTCACTAATGGGGTCTCGGTCCCCCAACGGGAGATGGACCGAATGGTTGACCAGTACGGACTGCGGGCCACCAATCCGTACCTGGATAACGTCACCATCTGCGGCCATGACCAGCATGACCACGACGTTAACCTTTCCAAATTTCTCCACACCGCCAAACTCCTGAACCTGACGTATAACAAGGAGAAGTGCGTGTTCAACACCAACCGCTTAGCCATCCTTGGCTATGTGGTGCAAAATGGAGTTCTAGGGCCCGACCCCGACCGCATGCACCTCATCATGGCACTCCCCCTCCCCCACTGCCCCAAGGCCCTCAAACAATGCATGAGCTTGTTTTCATACTATGCCCAGTGGGTCCCTAACTATAAGGACAAGGCACACCCACTCATTCACTCCACAGTTGTTCCCCTGACGGCTGAGGCCTGCCAGGCCTTTAACCACATCAAGGCAGACATCAAGGCCACAATGCATGCGGTCGACGAGACCCCATTCAAGTCGAGCGCGATGCAGACGTCGCTCTGGCATGCGGTCGACGAGACCCCATTCAAGTCGAGCGCGATGCAGACGTCGCTCTGGCCGCCACCCTCAACCAGGCTGGCAGACCCACGGCATTCTTTTCCCGCACCCTCCA
Organism: Scyliorhinus torazame; assembly: GCF_047496885.1. Lineage (NCBI taxonomy): Eukaryota > Metazoa > Chordata > Chondrichthyes > Carcharhiniformes > Scyliorhinidae > Scyliorhinus > Scyliorhinus torazame. Next base: position 310,624,491 of record NC_092713.1, on the reverse strand, counting down.
CGCCTCCGAAATTCGGCACTCCTCCATCAAAAAGGAGGCCCAAGCCATCGGAGAAGCTGTGCGGCATTGGAGGCATTACCTTGCCGGCAGGAGATTCACTCTCCTCACTGACCAACGGTCGGTTGCCTTCATGTTCAATAACACACAGCGGGGCAAGATCAAAAATGATAAAATCTTGAGGTGGGGGATCAAGCTCTCCACCTACAATTACGAGATTTTGTATCGCCCCGGTAAGCTCAACGGGCCCCCCGATGCCCTATCCCGAGGAACATGTGCCAGCACACAAGTGGACCGACTCCGGGCCCTACACGATGGTCTCTGTCACCCGGGGTCACCCGGTTCTTTCACTTCATAAAGGCCCGCAACCTCCCCTACTCCATTGCGGAAGTCAGGGCGGTCACCAAAGACTGCCAGGTCTGTGCGGAGTGGAAACCGCACTTCTACCGGCCAGACCGAGCGCACCTTGTGAAGGCCTCCCGTCCCTTTGAACGCCTCAGCGCGGATTTCAAAGGGCCCCTCCCCTCCTCCGACCGAAACACGCACTTCCTTAACGTGGTCGATGAATACTTCAGATTTCCCTTCGCCATCCCATGCTCCGATATGACGTCTGCCACAGTCATCAAAGCCCTCAACACCATCTTCGCTCTGTTCGGTTTCTCCGCCTACATCCACAGCGGCCGAGGATCCTCCTTTATGAATGATGAGCTGCGTCAATTCCTGCACAGCAAGGGCATTGCCCCGAAAAAAGGGGCAGGTGGAGAGGGAGAGGGGAACGGGACGGTTTGGAAGGCCATCCTGCTGGCCCTATAGTCTAAAAATCTCCCAGTCTCCCGCTGGCAGGAGGTCCTCCCCGATGCCCTCCACTCCATCCAATCGCTACTTTGCACTGTGACTAATGCAACCCCCCCACATGAACGTCTCCTTGCCTTCCCTAGGAAGTCCAGCTCCGGGGTTTCGCTCCCAACGTGGCTGGCAGCTCCAGGACCCGTTCTCCTCCTCAAGCACATGCGGCTCCACAAGGCGGACCCGTTGGTCGAGAGGGTACAGCTACTCCATGCAAACCCGCAGTACGCCTACGTGGCATACCCCGACGGCCGCCATGACACAGTCTCCCTCAGGGACCTGGCACCAGCTGGTTCCCCCCCTAATTGCCCCGGCACTGCCCATCCTCCCCCCAGCGCACCTCACCACAGCCCCCGCTTCAGGACGATCCATCCTCCCCTTGGTCCCACCCGGGGATGAAGATGACAAGCCGGTGCCTGCATCGCCACCGTGACTGCGGCGCTCACAACGGAGGATCAAGGCACCCGACCGGCTAAATTTGTGAACTCTCCCTAAACTGTACACTTTAAAAATGCTCACATACATGTAAATAGTTTTTCCACCACCCCCGCTGGACTCTTTTTAACAGGGGGTGAATGTGGTAGTCACCACTGTTTGTATATATTACATTTATGAGAAGTAATACGGTAAGGCTCCTGTACTACAGGTACGGGGGTAGAACCCTGCCTGCTGGCTCCGCCCAGTAGGCGGAGTATAAATGTGTGTGCTCACCGAGCTGCAGCCATTTTGACAGCAGCTGCAGGAGGCAACATATCTCTGCTTAATAAAGCCTCGATTACTCTCTACTCTTGTCTCGTCGTAATTGATAGTGCATCACTTCACCCAAAGAGTGGTGAGCCTGTGGAATTCAAGTAGTTGACGGTAAAATATTAAATATCTTCAAGAGGCAGGTAGATATAGCACTTGGGGGAAATGGAATCAAAGGCTATGGGGAGAAAGCAGGATTAGGCAATTGAGTTGGATGATCAGCCATGATCGCGATAAATGGCGGAGCAGGCTCGAAGGGCCAAAAGGCCTCCTCCTGCTCCTATCTTCTACGTATCTATGTATGCCAATGCCTCACGCCTCACCCATGATACAGTGCAACCCACTCAAATCATATTTTACCCCCATTAAACATTGTTTAGGTTTTAAGCAAAACAAATTCCTCTTCAGCAATGATACAGGAGCCGATTAGCTGCCTTTATCCAGCACATTGCCATAAAGGAAAGGAACTTCCCGGCGCAGTATATAAGGTGCGTCAAATTCACTAACTCCCACCATACATTCCCCAAGCAAGGCTAAATTTTGATCTAGATTTCTCTTCAGTACAAAATCTGATTAATGAAGTAAACAGTAAATACACTCATGCAATTTAAAATGTTGGGGTGAATTTTCATCTGGGATTCATTAATTGCCCTACGGAGAAATTTGCTTTTCACCGGTTGTTTGTTTCCTTCAGGAGAAGCTGTATAGAGCATGAGACAGTGTAAATTGTACATTGCCTGTGGTGGGAGCATCTTGTTATTGTTGTACCACTGTATTAAATCAACTGCAGAATTATAATCCACATATATACAAATCCAGCTCAATGCTTTTCCCCAGGCGACAGCGTCTTTCCGTCTACATGAGTCGATGAACATGCAGCATATTCATTGGCGGTGAGATAGCCTTTCATGTCACTTCTACCTACACCTGAGGAGACCAGTCTGTAAAAGGCAGCTTCTGCCACAAATGCTACCTCTGAGATGGTTATCAGGTGTAGTTGTGGGTCGGTATTTTGATGTTGGCCTGTTATCAAGTTCCTGCTGTCACTGGTTGTCATGGGTCCACAAGTAATGTCACCATTTCACCATGGGCAGCACGGTAGCATTGTGGATAGCACAATTGCATCACAGCTCCAGGGTCCCAGGTTCGATTCCGGCTTGGGTCACTGTCTGTGCGGAGTCTGCACATCCTCCCCGTGTGTGCGTGGGTTTCCTCCGGGTGCTCCGGTTTCCTCCCACAGTCCAAAGATGTGCAGGTCAGGTGGATTGGCCATGATAAATTTCCCTTAGTGTCCAAAATTGCCCTTAGTGTTGGGTGGGGTAACTGGGTTATGGGGATAGGGTGGAGGTGTTGACCTTGGGTAGGGTGCACTTTCCAAGAGCCGGTGCAGACTCGATGGGCCGAATGGCCTCCTTCTGCACTGTAAATTCTATGATTAAAAAAAAATTCCCTCTGTGTCCCCCATCTGTGAAAAACTATTCATTGGGCCATCATATCACACTTGCAAACATCCTTGAAGCAGAGCTTTGGGGGTCCAATCAGTCTTCTGGCTCCAACTACCTCACCAGGCAGAGTTCTCATGGGAATCTGAACATCTTCAACCCTGCAAAAGTACCTGAGCCAGCATAGTTGCCTATGTTTGCTAAGTATTAGGAGAGATTCTCCTTTGAAAGAATTGTGACATTTAAAATTTTGTCCTTTGATGAGATACTAAGAATCCGTTGCAGATATTGATGCTGAACATTATTGAGCTTTCTTTCAGGGTAGTGTAAGCGTCTTTCCTGGTGATTCCTTTATTTCCCCTTTCTTTATTTTTGCCGTTATTATTTTTTATCCAGGGATGCTTAATGGATATGTATCTTTGAGTCTAGCAGCAGGGACAATAAGGAATTCAAGAAGTTACAACATCATATTGATGCTCGGGTTCAAACAGGAGAAATCAGACTTTTCAGCACCCGAGAGATGGAATAGGCTTGGTTCAATTGATTGGCTGGAAGCCAATGAATTGGCCAAAAGACCATGGCTGGGATTCTACTAGCCCGCGCCAGGTCGGAGAATCGCAGGGGGGGGCGCGCGAATCCCGCCACGCCGCTCTGACGCTGAGCCGCCGATTCTCCAGTGATTGGAGAATCAGCGGCAATCGCACCGGCGCCGGCCGGGGGCCGTTGAAAGCGGCCCTCGTGGCAATTCTGCACTCAACAGATCATGTGCCCGCTGAGTACCGTTGGCATCATTTGCGTATGGTCCTGCCCGACGGGACCTCGGCGTTCTGGCTGCTGGGTCCATCCTGGTGGGGGGGCCGACTCCGGTGGGGCCTCCACGGTGGCCAGGCCCGCGATCGGGGGCAACCAATCGGCTGCCGCGCTAATTCCATGAGGGGCCTATGTTCCCCGCGCCATAACAGGCGGTGATTGGATCCTACCAGTCATTCAATGTCACATTTCTGCTAAGGAGTTCAGCTGACGATTTAAGTTATTAATGCATCCTTTGAAAAAAATCAAGAGGTTTGTCCTCAAACTTACCATGCCTTTGAACTTTTGAGGGTTTTAAACTTTCATTCATCAGTATCTCCCTGCATATAACACACATGGGGCAGGATTCTCCACTCCCACGCCGAAGTGGCCGCGCCGTCGTGAACGCCGTCGAGGTTCACGACGGCACGGAACGGCTCCAGTCCCGACCGATTCAGGCCCTGACAATGGGCCAGGATCGGGGCCGCGTCATCTACACGCGCCAGGCCTTGTCGCCCGCGTAAAAGCGGCGCCGCATAGATGACGCGGCCGGCGCCGCGTAACGGACGTCATCCGCGCATGCGTGGTTGCCGTCCTCTCTAAATCCGCCCCGCAAGAAGATGGGGGACGGATCTTGCGGGGCCGCGGAAGGAAGGAGGTCCTCCTTCAGAGAGGACGGCCCGACGATCAGTGGGCACTGATCGCGGGCCACCCCACATTCCAGGTGAAGCCCGGTGCAGGATCCCCCCTCGCCCCCCCCCGCAGGCCGCCCCCCTAGCGTTTACGCACCGCCCACGACTGCAGCGACCAGGTGTGGACGGCGCCGGGGGGAACCCGCCGTTTTGGCCTGGCCGCTCGGCCCATCCGGGCCTCAGAATAGCGGGGGTGCCGGAAAATCGCCATTTTGGGTGTCTCCGGCGATTCTCCGGCCTGCGGCCCGTGAAACTTGACAGGGCCGTTCCCGCCGCTTGGGAGAGTCGCGGGAGGGCGTCGGACCGGCGTCCCCGGAAATTTTGGCGGCCCAGGCGATTCTCCCAACTGGCGTGGGAGTGGAGAATCGCGCCCATGGGCTTTGCATCCTGATTTGTATTGGCACAATTAAGAAAGCCACACCTCAATAAATAATTTTATATGCTTTGTTCCCAATTTTTTTCTTTGCTGGGTGTTTACCAGAAGTCCTGAAGCTCTACATACAGCTCACACCAGCACTGCTTTGTCCTTCCCTGGACTCTCCTGCGAAGCTCTCTCCAGGAGATTCAGTTCTGATATCCTGGCATGTTTGGTGTCTCTGGCCCGCTCTTTGTTACAATTGTTTCCATCTTCAGTTCATCACATTGTCCTGTTGCTTGCTTGCTGGCAGCTACAAATCGAGGATTCTCTCCTCCATGCTTTCCGTCGAAAGCATGAACATACAGGAATGACGTCAGTGTACGTGCCATGCTCGTGACTTGCTCTCGGCAACCACTTCTGGTGGGAAGATTCAATCGTTTGTATTTAAAGGCCAGTTGCGGCCAGCATTCTTAAAAGCCGATCAAGGCCGTCAGATGCTTCTACCATGATCAGGAATGCCGGGACTGATCGCTCCGCGACCCTCCTGACACCCATACATGACCCTGAGTTTGAAAAACCCTGGCTCAGTGTTGTGGTACAAATAGCTGGTCCCAGCGCACCTGCTAGACAGCCTGACCTGTATGTCTTTTCCTTCCTCAAGGTCCTATTTATTTCAAACATGTCAGCTCAAAGGAATCCAGTGGCAAACCCTCTAATACCAATGAAGGCAGCTGAGGTCAAAATTATTAACCACTTTTGACAGTAAGGCTCAAAAAGCTAACTGGAATTCAAAATCACACAAAAGGACCTTGAACAGCCTAATGCACTTCACAATGTGAGGGCTTTTAAAGTGCCCTCCCGACTCCATGCCCACCGAACACAATCAGCTGAAATTTGCCCCTGGGATGGGTTAGGAGGCAAGTACGCCTGTAACTTTACACATGAGCATGGCATGCTGATTGTCTAATGCATTGTTGCCTCTTTTCAATTTATCTGGAGGAGGAGGCATCTCGGGGAGACAAGTTTCCCACCAGGAAATAGCAGGCCATCAATGCTCATCAGCTCATCATCAAACCAACTAAGTGGTGGATTTCCTCACATCTGCAATTTTTCCAATAGTACACCAAGACTCCCACACCCTCTCTGCCCGCCCCCCGCCCCCCCACCCACAACCCCCCACCACCCCCTCCCCCCACTATACTCCCGATACTCACACATGACTGTGTTGGAAAATTCAACTCAAACCCCATCTACAGGTTTGCTCATGACACGACCGTCGTGGGTTGGATCTCAAAGAACGATGAATCAGAGTACAGGAGGGAGGCAGAGAACTTAGTGACATAGTGCAATGACAACGATTTCTCCCTCAATGTCAGCAAAACAAACGAGCTGGTCATCAACTTCAGGAAGCGAAGTGTCTTACATGCCCCTGACTGTATCAATGGAGCCAAGGTGGAGATGGTTGACAGCTTCAAATTCCTAGGTGTGAACATCACCAACAATCTGCTCTGGTCCACCCACATCGATGCTACGACCAAGAAAGCACAACAGTGCCTCTACTTAACCAGGAAATTTGACGTGTTCACAATGACTCTTGCCAACTTTTAGAGGTGCACCATAGAAAGCATCCTATCTGGCTGCATCACAGCCTGGTATGGCAACTGCTCGACTGTAAGAAAATCAGAGAGTCATGAACACAGCCCAGTCCATCACGTGAACCCACCTCCAATCCATTGACTCTGTCTACACCTCCCACAGCCTTGGGAAAGTGGGCAACATAATCAAAGACCCCTCCCACTCGGGTTATTCACTCTTCCAACTTCTTCCATCGGGCAGAAGATACAAAAGTTTGTGAACACGCATGAACAGGTTCAAAAACACCTTCTTCCCCGCTGTTACCAGATTCCTGAACGGCCCTCTTATGGACTGAGCTGATGTTCTGATCTCCTTACTGTTGTAGCACTACACTCCGTGTGCTTCACCCGATGTCTTATGTTTATGTATTTACATTGTCTATTATCGTTTGTCCAATGTTTTTTCATGTGTGGAACGATCTGTCTGGACTGTACGCAAAACAATACTTTTCACAGTACATCAGTACACGTGACAATAAATAAATAAAATAAAATAAAAGAATGTCTTTAGGCAGATATTTCTGCCTCAACGAATGTCACTAAACAGGGTTATTATGTCCTTGCTGTGCAAAAATGCTGAGTGCAACTTGGCTGCCACTTTTCACTGTGTTAATGTTCCAAAGTCCATCCATCAGTCCCCCTTCTTCCCTCCTTTCCTCTCCTTCCTTTCCTTCATTCTTTCATCCTTTCTTTATTTCCCCCTTTCGTTTTCAATGTGAATTGCCCAAAATTGCACACTGTGGTCTAGATGTGCCATTTTGACAGCTTTGGGCATTCCAGCTTCTACAAGGATGCGTCTCTGAGTCTCTGTATCAGGGTTATTGGCATAATTACTATGGAATTGTCCAGAGTATATGACATTAAAGCCAGTCGCCACTGTGAAGCAGGTGATGTTGAAAAAAAAAAGAAAAATTCAAGATAATCATGCAAAGTCTGGAAGCCCAAGCAACAAATCATTCTGCACTTACGTTCATAAGATTTTCAGCCGTTTAAACGTTAAGCAGCACGGTGGCACAGTGCATAGCACTGTTGCTTCACAGCTCCAGGGTCCCAAGATCGATTCCCGGCTTGCGTCACTGTCTGTGTGGAATTTGCACGTTCTCCCCGTGTCTGCGCGGGTTTCCTCCGGGTGCTCCAGTTTCCTTCCACAAGTTCCAAAAGACGTTCTGTTAAGTAATTTGGACATTCTGAATTCTCCCTCTGTGTACCCGAACAGGCCCCGGAATGTGGCGACTAGGGGCTTTTCTCCATAACTTCACTGCAGTGTTAATGTAAGCCCACCTGTGACAATAAAGATGATTAATATAAGCTCCTTCACAATATGCTGGCATGCTGCAATGCAAATTTGAGAAAATGCACCAAATTATATACATGCATCATAATAGTTTTTAAAATAATAATCTTTATTATAACGGGGAGAAAGTGCAGACTCCGCACAGCCAGTGCCCCAAGTCAGGAATTGAACCTGGGACCCTGGAGCTGTGAAGCAACAGTGCTAACTACATGTGCTACTGTGCTGCCCACTCATTTTAATATAATTCAAAGAAACGTGTCCATATTGAAAAACGTCTACAACTTTAGGTGTAAAATAGAAGGGGCTGAAATATGGGAAATGACAGAATACATCCCAAACCTAATTTCCTCTCCCTGAATATGACAATTCTACCAAAGCAATTAGTAGAAAAGGTTCTAAAGATTGTAGCACATGTTTAGTGATTTTACCAATGGGTGGCATAGGGATTAAATAGTCTTTATGAATTTGTAATTATGGCATTGATTAGGCATGTTAATAAAAGCTTCATTCTGACTGTTCAATAACAATTAATCGGCCAAATTACATACACAGTACTTCCGTTGACTATTCCTTTTCCTTAAGTGCTGTACATGATATAAAAATACTTTTCACTGTACCTCAGTACACATGACAATAAATCAATCAAATAAAATAAAAAAATGTCTTCAGGCCGATATTTCTGCATCAACGAATGGCACTAAACTGGGTCATTAGAATACACATGGTAGCAACTCAAAGAATGAATCACACAATGGTTACAGTACAGAAGGAAGCCATTCCACACATTGTGGCTGGGCTGTGCCTCTGAAGGAGCAATTCACCTGTCTTTTTCCCTGTTGCCCAGCATTATTTTCCTTTTCAGATAATGATTAAGCACACTGGGCTAAATAGCTGGCTTTTAAAGCAGACCAAGGCAGGCCAGCAGCACGGTTCAATTCCCGTACAAGCCTTCCCCGAACAGGTGCTGGAATGTGGCGACTAGGGGCTTTTCACAGTAACTTCCTTTGAAGCCTATTTGTGACAATAAGCAATTTTCATTTCATTTCAAAGCCTCAGTTGACCCTACCTCAACCATATTCTCAGGCAGTGCATTCAGAACTGCTCACTGCATGAAAAAGACATCTTGTCATGCTGCCATTGTTTCTTTTGCCAGCTATCTTCGATCTGTGCCCTTTGTTCCTCAAGGAATTGTTACCCACCAATGGGAACAATTTCTGCCGATCAACAGTTACCAGGCCCTTCTTGGTTTTGAATATCTCTGTAAAAATCTCCTCTTCTCCTCAAGGAAAACTGTCCCACGTTCTCCAATCTTTCGATGCAACTGAAGTTCTTCAGCTTTGTAACCATTTTCTGCACCCTTACTAATGCCTTTGTATCCTTTCTAAAGCACGGTGGCCAGAAGAGGATGCAATTCTCCAGTTGCGGTCAAACCAGTGTTTGATACAGGCTGAAGATAACTTCCTTGCCCCTCCTGATAAAGCCCAGAATGCTTTAGTCACCGCATTCTCAACCTGTCCTGCCACCTTCCATGGTATATGGATATGTACACCAAATTTCCTCTACTCCTACAACCCCTTCAGAATTGTACCCTTCATTTTATTTTGTCGCTCTGTGTTCTCCCCACCAAAGTGAAGCACATCACGCTTCTCTTAGGGGTTGGTTTAGCACAGGGCTAAATCGCTGGCTTTGAAAGCAGACCAAGGCAGGCCAGCAGCACGGTTCAATTCCCGTACCAGCCTCCCTGAACAGGCGCCGGAATGTGGCGACTAGGGGCATTTCACAGTACCTTCATTTGAAGACTACTTGTGACAATAAGCGATTTTCATTTCATTCATTTTTCTGTATTAAAATTCATCTGCCACTTGTCCGTCCGTTCCATCAACTTGTCTATGTTCTTTTGAAATTCTACAATGTCCTCCTTATAGTTCACAATACTTCCACATTTTGTACCATCTGCAAATATTGAAATTGTGCCCTCTTCACCAAGGTCTAGGTCATGAATATATGTCCAGAAGAGCAGGGGTCCCAATCTCTGGGTAATTCCATTTTAAATTTTCTTCCCGTTCTCATTATTCCTTGTTTTGCGTCACTCAGCCAAATTTTGTATCCAGACTGTCAGCAATGGTGTCTCACAAAATGCTTTCATCTTTGTTGCTGAGAGGACAAAGCAGAGCAAATTTATACTGGGATCCTGATAGGTTAACTCGTGTTTTGTCATGGCCCAATACAAGCAGTCATAATTTAGAAAACTATGGTCAGGGCTGCACGGCGGCGCAGTGGTTAGCTGAGGTCCCAGGTCCGATCCCGGCTCTGGGTCACTGTCCGTGTGCAGTTTGCACATTCTCCCGTGTTTGTGTGGGTTTCGCCCCCACAACCCAAAGATGTGCAGAGGAGGAGGATTGGCCACGCTAAATTGCCCCTTAATTGAAAAAATGAATTGGGTACTCTTAAGTTTAAAAAAAAAGAAAACTGTGGTCAACCAAAATCATCTTCCAAAGAAGGCACTAGTTCCAGCGAAGGACATTGCTAGCCAAGAGTTCGAAAACAAGAGAATCAGAGTGTGAACATTTTGTGAACGCTATTCAGTGCTGCTTTATTTGTATCGACGCATCTCTTGAGTTCCTAGCTGAAGCCTCGTCAAGCCAATTCCACAATTAGCAGCTTCATGGAAAGGTGCAGTTACAAGATGTTCAGGCATGTGGATTGTGACTCTGGCAGTGTCAATATCCTCTGAGACATACCCTTTGCAGATACAGCTTTGCACTGGGCACAGAATCATGGAAGTAAAGCCAGTGCTCTGCTTCAAACAGAGGTCATTCCAGTTTCCCTGCTTATATCCCATTGCCGAGTTCTGACTCCTTGAGGAATAGACCAGAACGTCCAATCAGCCTCGGATTGACACTCTGCTCCTTATCACTTACTCAGGTCGGGAGCTGCACATTGTTCGTCCCGACTTCCTTCTCAGGCCTGGAGAGAAATGTGCAGCATACCTGGTTCTAAGGGGCCTTCCATGCAGGGCAGTGGTGGCAAGGCAAGTGAAGCTATGGCCCCTTCTCACAGCACACCCGCTGTAAAATGGGTAGGTTGGAAGGTTCCCCCAATTGATGGAGAATCCCAGAAGAACATAAGTGGATGAGGTGTTAAGGTGATCGGGGGATGGTTTGGGTGTTGGGTGTCAATGATGGGGTTGGGTGGTCAGGGTGGATCGGGGGGGGGGGGATGGGGTGTAGTTGTGGGGGTAAGTGTCGTCAGTGGTTGGGGGAGTTGGGCGGGAGGTCAGATGGTGGAATGACAGGGAATCAATGTGAGGGATTCGGGTGGTCTGGGGATTGGGAGAAGGTTGTTGGGGGCGTGGTCGGGGAGGCGACCAGAGGTGAAGTGTCGAGGGTCAGGGGGAGGTTATGTGATCAGGGCGTTGAGGAGGGTTAGGGAGAGGGATCAGGTAGTCAGGCGGTCAGGGTGTGGAGAGGTTCAAGGCGGTGGTTGAGCGGTGGGGGCCGGGAGGGTAGTTGGGGGGGGGGGGGGGGGGGGTGGTGCGAGAAGGGTCTGGTGGGTCGCCAGAGAGTGGAGAAGGTGGCTGGCAGTATTGAGGCTGTGGGGGGTAGTTCAGGGGTGCTCAGGGGGTTAGTCAGCAGATCAAGTCAGGGGTTCCAGGTGATAAGTATCATATGTGTCCAGGGGTTCAAGTGATTTTAATCCTAACTTTTTCTGGGTAAGTATTCTGCTAAGAAAGTTATCAAATAGTTCCAGCTGTAGGTTAATTCCCCATCGGAAGTTTGAAACATCCCTGGCAATTCCCGTGCAGTCTTTTCAAGGGTCCTCAGCGTATCCTCCGGAGTACCTCTGAGATACGACCCACCACCCCCTACCACCCTGCCAGGGAACGGAACTTCTGTGCCATTGTGTTTTACTGTACTAACCTCTTTCTCCCTGCTCTGGCTTAGATTTTTTTTTCATTTCTTTTTATTTCCAGTTTGAATCCTGACAGTCCAGAAGGAGGCCACTCAGCCCTTTGAGTCTGCACCACCCCTCTGAAAGAGCACCCAACCCAGACCCAGTCCCCCGCACTAGCCCTATAACCCCACGTAACCTGCACATCCCTGGGCACTAAGGGACAATTTTATCATGGCCAATCCACCTAACCTGCACGTCTTTGGACTGCGAGAGGAAACCGGTGCATCCGGAGGAAACCCATACAGACGCAGGGGTAAAATGCAAACTCCACGCAGACAGTCACCCAGAGCTGGAATTGAACCTGGGTCTTTGGTGCTAATAGTCAGCAGTGGTAACCATTGTGCCACCGTGCCACCCTCATGGTGTACAATCCTTTTTCATTCACCCTGGCACCAGTTGGCATAGCTTTTCCATTTCCTTCCTTATTATTGTGCTCTCACTACTGTCATTTCCATCTTGCTGTCTTTGTTTTGTTCGAATGATTTGTATCTCATGATCCCCCAGTTCTCGCCCTCATCTACTTCAGTTTTCAATTCTCTTTCACGCAACTGGAGCACCAAGATCTAACTTCTTTCAGTCAGTTTCCAGTTGAAATCCATCAATTTCGGGGAGGCGGTGTCCCTTGGCTAGTAATCCAGAGACTCAGGTTGAAATCCCCCCACAGCAGATGGTGAAATTTGAATACAATAAAAAAATCAATCTGGACTTAAAAGTCTAATGATGACCATGAAACCATTGTCAACTATCTTAAAAATCAATCTGGTTCACTAATGTCCTTTACAGAAGGAAATCTGCTGTCCTTGCCTGGGTTGGCCTACATTTGTTCAAGGGCAATTTGGAATGGGCAATCATTGCTGGCTCATTGCTGGCACCGGTGATACCACTGACTAATATCGCATGAACCATTTATCCACTAGTAACTGAGAACCTCTACATTTCAAGGATGTTCAGGCCTGATAAAAGCTTCAAGGACTTTGGTCACATATGTCCGTTAATCCTGCGAACAAATCAATGTCAGAAGATTGACATGACTCCAATTTAATTCCCTGCCAAGAGGTCTTGTACACAGAGCAGCAAATTCACAGGAATATTAATTTGCTGTTCTATGCTTTAATTTGAATGTTAAATCTTGGCATTCAGCAAACTTTACATGTCTGTGCATCCATTTAAATGCTTTAATCATGATGCTATTCACCAAATTCCCAGCAGCAGTATATCATTTTCACTACAGCATCCTTGACGAATACCCTACAGATGTCTGCATACGGCGTTTACTAAAATATTTGCAAAAAAGAAATAGCTGAAGATTAAACAAACACCAGTCATTGTATTTTTTTGTCAAAAATTGTGTGCAAGATTGGAAGTTTAAAGCATCAGCTAATCTCAAAGCAAAAATACGCAATGCTGTATGTTCAGTATATAATCATGAATAACTAGAGCAGAGATTATACATGTGGATAAGGATTTTGCATTTAATAGTCGCGTCTGGTTCTAAAAATTCTGCATAATGAAAATGAATGAGAAGTGATTTGATATTTTGGAAATCTATGCTTCAATCTGTTGTGTATTTATTCAGCTTCAATTATACAGGTACCTGACAAATTCCAGCTGTTTCTTCCCCCACCCCCACCCCCACTTCCTAATTTTTTTATTCAGATACGGAGATTGAAGCTCTGAGGTGTGTGTGAAGCAAACAAACCAGAAGGTTGGAGAAAATCATAACGCGACACCAATCATTTCGTTTAGCAGCACCTTCTCAACCCGCAACCTTCACAAACAATGACAAGCATAGTGAGTGCATGGTAACAGCATCACTTTCAACTACCACTTAAAGTCACACACCATCCCAACTTGGACATACATTGCCATTTTTCATCGCCAAAAATCCCTACCCAGCAACATTGTGGGAATATATTTGTTACATGAACTAAAAGGTTCAAGAAGAGGACCCACCTTCTCAAGATTAACTGAGGATTGGGCAACAAAAAAAAAGCTTGACAATGCCACTCACATCCTGAGAGTTGTTTTTTAAATGCTCATTCCATAGCCACTTCTGAACAATGAGGCTAAGAAACATCAGGATCGGTCATGTCTGCTAAACGCGTTCATGTATCTTGCTTCTATTCTTGACTCCCTTTCTTTTTCACCGGTGTAAGTTGATTTTTTTTAATAGTAATCTTTATTGTCACAAGTAGGTTTATATTAACACTGCAATTAAGTTACTGTGAAAAGCCCCTAGTCTCCACATTCCGGCGCCTGTTCGGGTACACGCAGGGAGAATTCAGAATGTGCAATTCGTCTAATAGCATGTGTTATGGGCGAGGCGTTTTCAGAACCGCAAAATGTATCATGGAGTTCAACCAACCTCCCCCTTTAATGTATTTGTTGCTTTTCCTAGCACACGGCTTGTCCCCTAGGTGTGGGATTACAATTATGGACACGTGGGTTTTTAAACATAAAACACTGTTTATTCCATGAACTCAACTTATCATTTTAAATAAACATTGGATCTCTTAACACCCCTTACTTCAAAGATAACTCCGAAAATATTGCAACAGTAAATAATTCCTCAAAATGTTCCTTCAAACTTCCAAGAGACCTTTGAACAGAATCACATCAGGTTAAAGGCTTTACTATTATGAGTTTAAATCACCCAAATGATCCAGAGGTAGTCTTTCATGGCAGAGATTCAGCTCACTGCAAACACTCCCAAGCTCTTTTTAAACTGAAAAACTAAACTGAAAAATGGCTGATCTAAAGCCCAGCTCCACCCACTCTCTGACATCACTATTTTCTTAAAGGTACATTGCTTAAACATCCATTTTTTAAAGGCACTCTCACATGACACCTCCCCCCAAGAAAAAAAATAAACCATCAACTGCAAGATGGTTTCATTTTTCATTTTTGCACCATCCGCTAAGAAATGTTCACAGTAAATATACCTTTCCGTTTTTTTTTTTTAAAAACACACGCAAACAGGTATAATAATATAGTCCATTTTTCTTCATTCTTCTTCTTCCAACTGAAAACCTTCTCAATTGATCACATTCGTGACAAAGCATTGGCTATCACATTTTCCCGTCCTGCCACACGTACTATTTTTAAATGAAATGGCTGTAACAATAAACTCCAGCGAAACAGCCTTGCATTGTTATTCCGGAATCGCTCCAAAAACGTCAAAGGATTATGGTCAGTATATATAATGGTGTCAGGTGGATTGCTGGTCACATAAATGTGAAAATGTTGCAAAGCCAGCACCAAACTCAAAGTCTCCTTCTCAATCGTGGAATACTTTTTCTGGTGAGAATTCAATTTCTTTGAAAATTAACCAACAGGCTGCTCTAGCCCTTCGCTGTCGTCTTGTAGAAGCACCGCACCTACACCCACATCACTCGCATCAACAGCCACTTTGAATGGTTTGGTATAATTTGGGATGGCTAACACAGGAGCAGTGGTTAACACAGCCTTCAGGCTGTCAAATGCCTGTTGACACTCCGCTGTCCACTTGAATTTGTTACGCTTTTTGAGCAAGTCCGTCAGTGGAGCGACCACACTGCTAAAATCTGGTACAAATTTCCTGTAAAATCCACTAATACCAAGAAATTGCATTATTTCCCGTCGTGTTGAGGGTATCGGAAACTCCCCAATAACTTCCGTTTTCACATCCCATGGGACCAGTCAACCCTGTCCGATTGCATGGCCAAGGAAAGTGACTTGGGCTTTTCCAAATTCACTTTTGGCTAGGTTTATCACCAAACCCGCCTCCTGAAGTTGATCGAATAACTCCCTCAGATGTTTTAAATGTTCTTTCCGTGTCTGGCTGAAAATAACCAGATCGTCGATGTATACCGCACAATTGGGTAATCCTGAAACGACTGTATTAGTTAACCGTTGAAATGTTGCTGGGGCGTTTTTCATGCCAAATGGCATAATTTTGAACTGGTATATACCATCTGGAGTCACAAAAGCTGAAAACTCCTTCGCCCTTTCAGATAAAGGTACTTGCCAGTAACCTTTCAGTAAATCCAATTTGGAAATAAAAGCAGATTGTCCCACTTTCTCAATGCAATCCTCCAAACGCGGGATAGGATAAGAGTCCGTTCTTGTAACTGCATTCACCTTTCGATAATCCACACACAACCGTTGGGTACCGTCTGGTATAGGTACCATCACTATGGGTGAGCTCCATTGGCTGCAACCCACTTCAATTATGCCATTCTTCAGCATACTCTCAATCTCTCTGTTAACCTGTGCCAATTTTAAAGGATTATGTCTATATGCATGTTGTTTGATAGGAACAGCATTTCCGACATCTACATCATGTATAGACATTTTAGTACTTCCCAATTTATCTCTACAAACTTGCCCACGTGATATCAATAACTCTTTCAGGTCAGTTCATTTCTCCTCTGGAAGGTAATTTAACAATTCACCCCAATTTTTAAGAACATCCTCATTTTCCAATTTAATTTGAGATATGTCAAATTCACAGTCATCTGGATTTGGTTTGTCACTTTGAGTTCGAATCATTAAAACCTCATTTTTCTCTCCTTCCCTTTCAAAGTACCTATCAAGCATATTCACATGACACACTCGGTGAGTCTTCCTTCTATCTGGTGTTTTTACCATATAATTCACGTCACTTAATTTCCTTTCAATCTGATACGGTCCACAAAACCTAGCTTTTAAAGGCTCACCTACCACTGGTAACAACACTAAAACTTTATCCCCACTGGCAAAACTACGCTGGAGTTTATTGTTACAGCCATTTCATTTAAAAATTGTACGTGTGGCAGGACGGGAAAATGTGATAACCGATACAAAATGGATTAATACAGTTTGGAGAGTTTAACTTCAAAATGCTCACTTCAACTTTTAACAATCAGTAGGTGAACATCTTGAAGAAAATGTGAATGTGTCCCTAAAAAAGAAAAACGTGGAAACCAATTTTCACACAGCAAGTTCCCTCAAACAGCAAAAGGTGATATTGCCCAGATTCTGTTTCAGTGACGGTGTACAATGGATCAATGTTGGTTAATAGGTTTGATGTCAGCCTGAGAGGGCCTTAATGTCTGAAGTACAACACCTCTAACACAGCAGAGCTCCCTCAATACTGCACAGGCTATCAGCCTGGAACCTGTGCTGAAGAATCTGAGTGAGACTTCAACCCACAACAGTCACCACTGAACCGATATTAACACCCTAACACTGACGTGATGTCGGATAAATAGGCGAAGCCCTGTGGAAATTCTTTCTTTTTTAGGGACGCATTCACATTTTCTTCAAGATGTTCACTTACTGCATGTTAAAAGTTGAAGTGAACATTTTGAAGTTAAACTGTCCAAACTGCATTAATCCATGTTGTAACGGTTCAATTGTGTACTTAACCAGTCCTTCAAATGTCTGTGTCAAAAAATAATTGCTTCATAAAGCAAATCAGAGACATCAAATGACAACTCCAATCAAAACAGAAGATCTGCTTAAAAATTGAACACTCCATTTCAGATAAAATCCTTCAAGAAGTTAATCCCAAAATTAACAAGCGCATCAAATTGATTGAGCAAATTAGCACCAAGCGTTCAGGTGTTGGTTGTCATATAAATGAGGTGCAGTGGTATGTATCGCAGTTCCTTTTATGTTCCAACCCTGCTTTGCTCCAAAAAGAAATGTAATGTAAATATTTGTCCACAAGGATTCCAATGGAATAGATAGGAAGGAAATGTTTCTCACTGGTAGGAGGGTCAGTCAGCAGAGGACATAGATCTAATTGGCAAAAGACCCAGAGGGGAGAGGAGGAGAAATTATTTTTACGCAGCTTGTTGTTACGATCTGGAATACACTGCCTGAGGGGGTGGCAGAAGAGGGTTCATAGTAAATTTCAAAAAGGAATTCGCTGCATACTTGAAAAGGAAGCAAATTACAGGGTTTGAAGGAAAGTGCAAGGTGACAGGGTGAGTGAGCCTAATTGGATTACTCGATCAAAGAAGTAACCTTCTGTGCTGTATGATTTTGATTTTGCTATTAATGTTCTGAATCTGGTCGTTAGGTAGCTGGACTTGCAATTCTGTTTCGTTAGCTGCAGGGATATAAAATGTTCTTACTGTTTTCAAACTTTACCAGCCAATCTCTCCTGAAGGCACAATGTAGAATTTTAAGAATGAAAATGACATTGTCAAATTGTAAGAAATACAAGGATAAAGGTGAAAACAAAAAGATTTAAGCCAGAATAGGAGTAAGATTTTTCATTCACCATTAAAGGTGGGAAACATATGTACTTTACCTACAAAGCATCACTCGCTACAAAGCCAGCAACCTGAAATGTCACTATGAAGCGGATCATAAAATCTTTTCATCTGTGATGTGGCGATGCCAGTGTTGGACTGGGGTGAGCACAGTAAGAAGTCTTATAACACCAGGTTAAAGACCAACAGGTTTATTTGGCAACACTAGCTTTCGGACTCACCTGATGAAGGAGCTACGCTCCGAAAGCTAGTGATTCCAAATAAACCTGTTGGACTTTAGCCTGGTGTTGTAAGACTTCTTACTGTTTTCATCTGAGTATCCTCCTCAATCAGAATTGCGGAAAAACAAGTTAACTGTTGTTAGAATATCGCACTAGACCTAACCTTTGTCAGGATAACGGACAAGAACTTCAAACAAATTTTTTTTAATTTGTGAAACTGTGAGGAAAGGATACTTCATGCCAGGATTGATTAATCTGATTTATAGGTATATTTTAAGTTGAAACAAACTTTAATTTAAACTGAGAATTAATCACGTTAACATCAAAGAAAATAGCTTTACAATTATCAGTTAAACCGTTCTTAAACGCAAGGAAAAACCAACTTACTATCTACACCTGCTACTGACTCCAATTAAGCAACCCAATGCAGTTCAAATGCCACTTATAAATAAAGTTAACAAAACAACTTTACTAGCACAGCAGTGCAGTCCTTTGGAGAGAGAACCTTTGCAGATTTAGTACACTTCTGCTCAACCTAGCAGCATTTGACAAAACTGTTTTTCAATTTAAAATCCTCTATCTTGTCAGACTCAGAACCTACAGCAAACTACAAATCATGGTTGATGTAGTCAACGATGGTTGTCCGATTCTCGAACCTCTGGTTAGAGAAACGTCTGCAGTCAAAAGTAACTATTGGTCTTCCAATAGATGATGGTCTAAAGATGATGCCTAAATCGCAATCCAAAATCAAATTCCGAAAGCAAGTGCCAGGAACAAGATAGCCTCAACTCAAGAAAACGAGTGTGTGACTCATTTCAATTTTCAGCACAACACACTGCTGTGAATCACTGTACTCCATGATAAAGTTGTAAGTCAAAGCATGATTCAGTCCCTACAAAGCAACACCTGATGGAGTTCCTTTGTACAACATTGACAACATACCAGCTGGATTCTCAAAGAAAGCCAGTAATCCAGAGAGCCAGGGTAAAGCTCTGGGGACCCAGATCAAATCCCACCACCACTGATAATAAAAAATCTGGAATAAAAATTCTAATGATGACCATTGTCATAAAAATCCATTTGGCTGGACTTCCAATGATGGGGATGTGCTGAGCAGACGGACGAAAGATGGCTCTACTCCGAAGAGCTAGAAATAGGCATATTTGACCTAAATTGATCTTCAAAAATCAGGGGGAAAAATCCCCTCATCCTCTACCAGACAGAGGCAAGGAGAGATGCCATGTAGCAGTAGCTCCAGAGGCCGCAAAGAAGCCACAGGCAACTGCAAAGGACAGGAGGAGCGAGCAAGTGGATCAGCAGACCCACAAGACGGGGGTCCCCAGCCACACCCGAGAGAGGGAGACCAGTAAGCGATGGCAGGCACAGAAACGCTGGCCGCCATGCAAGGTGGAAAGGAGATTGGAGGCCCAGGTAAACACAATCCAGGACCTGGAAAAAGCCTCGACGGACCAGAGCAACCAGATCGTCACTCTGGAGGCAAAAATAATGAGGTTGGTGGCGACCCAGAGGAACCTGAAGGGAAAGATTGAGGACCAGGAGAACCAGTCGAGGCACCAAAACATCAGGATAGTGGGCCTGCCAGAGGGAACCGAGGGTAGTGACCCCGACAGATTACGTGGCCCAGGTGCTGGGAAGCCTGGTGGGAGAGACAGCTTCCCCAAGCCACCGGAGATTGACAGGTCCCATAAGTCGCATCAGCCAAAACCCAAGGCTGGGGAGCTGCCAAGGGCGATCAGCACCAAATTACATTGGTGCCAAGACGAGGAGAGAATCCTATTCTGGGCCAGGCAAATGAAGGCCTGCAACTGGGAGGGACACAGGATCAGGATATACTAGGACAGTGGAACGGACCTGGCAAAGGGCAGAATTCAATAAAGTTAAGGTGGCCCCACAACCTTGGACATTGCCTCGAAGAAGGTGGTCTAGAACCTGACAAGTCTGCTGCAGGCCCAGAACCTGTGGGTGTGGTTGGCCGGGCCTCCTTGGCACTGTTCACATTTGTCCTCCACCTCTGGGTTCTTGTCAGGTGCACTCTGTGCACAACTTTCAGCTGCATGCGTCTTAGCCTTGCGCACGTGGAGGTGGAGTTGGCACTGTTCAGTGCTTCGCTCCAAAGTCCCCACCCTATTTCCATCCATAGTTCTTCCTCCCATTTTCCTCGTGTTTCATTCAGTGGGGAGCGTGCCCTTTCCAATAGTCGTCCGCACAGAGCCCCGCAATTCCCCCCACTTAAGTCGAACATTATGTGTCTCGGGGTTCGTGGGTATGCTGTCGTCTCCTTGCAGTGGAAGTTCTCAACCTTTAAGTGTTGGAGTTTGTCCCGTTTAGTTAGCTGCAGTCTCTCTGTCAGTTCCTCAAAGGTCGCTAGCCTGATCTCTGTGTAAAAGTCCCGCCATCCTGTCTCCACCTCTTATAGTTGGGTCCAGCATGGCTGGCCGACAAGGCCTTCTGCAGGAAAATATCACAGGACGTAGACGGGTATATTACTGATAAACAGAATGGGAATGTCTCACCCTTTAAAGGCTGTGATCAGAGGCAAAATTATCAAATACAAAGAACAGAGACAGGGAAGACAGAGCAGCTAGGCAACAACTGGTCGACTCCATAACTGGAGGTGGACCAGCGATACCCCGAGGTCCCGACCATTAGAGGTTCTGGCAGAGAGGGAAAAAGCTGCAAATGGACTTTAACCTGCTGCCCACCAGGAAAGCAGTGCACCAATTCTACCAGATATGGGGGAACCTTCTACAAACACGGAGAGAAAGCCAGCCACCTGCTGGCTCACCAGCTGAGAAAGCAGACAGCCAGTAGGGAAATAGCGCAGGTTGGGGACAACAACGGCAGACTGGTAGCTGTGCTGGAAAAGGTCAACGAAGCATTCAAGCCCTTCGACCAAGGACTGTACACCTCTGAACTCCACGAAGGGCACTCGGGAATGAAATGGTTCCTCGATGGACAGGACATGCTAGTTGTGGGGGAAGATAGGAGGATGGGGGCTGGAAGCACCACTAGAACTGGGAGAAGTCATGGAGAGTATTAACTCCATGCAGGTGGGGTAGGAGCCGGATCGGACAGATTCCCGGCAGACTCCTACAAACAATTTGCTAGCGGCACTGGCCTCGCGCCTGCGGGTGATGTTTGCAGACTCCCTAGCAAAGGGCACCCTGCCTCCAACGCTAGCGCAAGCCTCAATCTCACTGACACCCAAGAAAGACAAAGATCCAACCGAATGTGGATCCTACAAACCCATCTCGCTGCTCATCGTAGACACGAAAATGCCGGCAACATTCCAGGCCAGATGACTGGACAACTGTCTACCAGAGGTGGTTGCAGAAGATCAGATGGGCTTTGTCAAAGGTAGGCAGCTAACAGCAAACATCAGGTGGCTGCTGAATATGATAATGACCCAATCTGGAGAGGGGGGGTGTAAGATCCAGCCTCAGGCTGGGGACTCTACATCACTGACATTAAGTCGATTCTAATTTAATGTATGCATCTTTCTGTTTTATATGCTTTAATTCACAGGACTCAATTTTTAAGAAAAACACACCCAAAGCAAAACAATATTTGATTGCAGTGTCAATTAAACCTACAATTGCTGATCAATAATGACCAAAGGCTCATTGCTTTTAGATAAATGATCAATTAAATTATTGGTACATATCCTGAAGGAATACTTTGCATAATTCAGTGTGGCAAAATGCATAGTATAGGAGATTGTAAAGGATAAATTGGAAAGAGATATGCTGTTAGTATTCCTGACTGGTAATGAGCACAAGTTGACCTTAAACCAAACGATTTATATCCATCATTAGGTATTTTATAATGGATTGACATGTAATTGAAAAATTTAACTTTTATCGGAAATGATCATTATACTAAGCAAGAAATTTAAGCTAAATCCTCATGGGTTAATCATTAACAGGAGTAAAATGTCCAACTCTGAGTGTCATACATTAGGAAATGTGAAGGCTTGGGGATAGTGCTGAGGGGTTTGTCCAGAATTATACAATTTTTTTTTTAAATTTAGAGTATCCAATTCATTTTTTTTCCAATTCATAGAATCATAGAATTTACAGTGCAGAAGAAGGCCATTCGGACCATCGAGTCTGCACCGGCCCTCGGAATGAGCACCCTACTTAAGCCCACACCATCCCCATAACCCAGTAACCTTTTTTTGGACACTAAGGGCAATTCAGCATGGCCATTCCATCTAACCTGCACATCTTTGGACTGTGGGAGGAAACCGGAGCACCCGGAGGAATCATACGGAGACATGGGGAGAATGTGCAGACTCCGCACAGACAGTGACTCAAGTAGGGAATCGAACCCTGGAGCTATGAAGCAACAGTGCTAACCACTGTGCTACCGTGCCGCCCCTATGGATCAATTTAGCGTGGCCAATTCACCTACCCTGCACATCTTTGCGTTGTGGGGGTGAGACCCATGCAGACACAGGGAGAATATGCAAACTCCACATGGACAATGGCCCGGGGCTGGGATCGAACCTGGGTACCAGGTGCTGTGAGGCAGCTGTGCTAACCGCTGCACCACCGTGCCACCAGGCATTATACCATTGATGGAGAACGTGAACTATGTTGGAAGTTGAGATAAGTTTGGATTTTTTCTCCTCAGAGTAGAAGAGATTGAAGGGAGTTTTAATCAATGTGTTCAAATTGTGTCAAGTTTAATGAGCAGAGGGTGCATTGAGTGTACAATTCTAGATTCAGTCTTCGGAAATGAATGTGCGCAAGTAGATGAAGTAACAGTGGGTGATCATTTTTGAGATAGTGAGCATAATACAGGTAGATTTAGCATAATTATGGAACAGGGGGGCTCCATGGTGGCGCAGCGGTTAGCACTGCTGCCTCACGGCGCCAAGGTCCCAGATTCGGTCCCGATCATGGGTCACTGTCAGTGTGGAATTTGCAAATTCTGCCCATGTCTGTGTGGGTCTCACCCCCACAACCCAAAGATGTGCAGGCTAGGTGGATTGGCCAAGCTAAATTGCCTCTTAATTGGAAAAATTTGAAAAAAAATAAAATTTTAAAAATAATAATGATGGAAAAGGATAAAGATGGAAGAGGACTACAAGTTCTAAATTGGGAAAAGATTGTTTTACAAAGCTGAGAGACCTGGCAAAAGGTTTTTGAAGGGAAACCAGTGGGATGCATTGAAAAGCGAAATTTATATGTCCAGTGTAGACATGCCCCACAAGAAAAAGGGTGGTGCCAGATCTGAAGCCCCTGGCTATATAGAAGCATACAAGGCAAGATAAAGTAAGAAAATGTACGACAGTCACAAAAAACTTAATACTGTAGAAAGCCACGAGGAGTACAGAATGGGGTGAAGTTAAAAAGATTATTGGGAAAACAAAGGGAGGATATCAGAAATATTGGCAAGTAAAATCAAAGAAAATCCAAGGATGATTTACCAGTGCTTTAAGAGCAAGAGAATAACTAAGAAAAGGGTAGGGATAATCGTTGATGTCCATGGGAATTTGTGTGCTGATACTGTAAGGGCTGGTTTAGCACAGTGGGCTAAATAGCTGGCTGGTAATGCACAACAAGTTCAGCAGCGCAGGTTCAATTCCCATACCGGCCTCCCCAAACAGATGCCAGAATGTGGTGACTAAGGGCTTTTCACAGTAACTTGATTGAAGCCTACATGTGACAATAAGTGATTATTATTATTATTATTATTATTAAGGGCCCTTCCAGTTTATTCCCTTATTTCCCCTTTCTTTTATTTTGCCGTTATCATTTCTGATCCATGGGTGATTAATTGAAATGTGTGTTTAAGTCAAGCAACAGAGAAATGAGGAGAACAGAAGTTACCGCACAGAACATTCTGCTAATTTGAACAAGAGCTTCAGACTTTTCGGCAACAGAGAGAGAGATGGGGTGCAACTCGGTTCAAATGACTGGCCGGTGGCCACTGAACTGACCAAAGGGCCGTACTCTGCCCAATAACAGGAGGTGATTGGGTCCCATCCCAGTGGGATGGTTGTCAGAACCCTGAGGGAGCAGTTGAGTCCTAGACACAGAAATACAAGGACATGTTTTCTCCACATCTCCAGGAAGGCTGTCAGTGCTCAATGAATCTACAGTAAAACCTCAAGTGGCACAATGGCACAGTGGTTAGCACTGCTACCTCATGGCATTGAGGATCTGGGTTCGATCCTGGCCCCAGGCCATTGTCCATGTGGAGTATGCACATTCTCCCCATATCTGTGTGGGTCCTATGGTAGGTAGATTGACCACACTAAATTGCCCCTTAATTGGAAAAAAAAGACTTGGGTACTCTAAATTTATTTTAAAAATTACAGTAAAACCTCGAACTGAAAGGAAAGTTTGAAGAGGAAGGAGGTGCCAGAAACATTCTTCAGAAACAAAGATTCTTGTTCCCTTTTATTTATTTTTACCTCTTTCTCCCCCTCTGTGTATATTTGTCTTGTGTGTGTGCGTAGAGGGTGGGGGGAAAGTAAAGCAGGAAATTAGGAATAGATAATAGTTAACCAGTTGTATTTATTGCATATTTCATTATAGTTCTTGTTGTAGATATAAAGTAACTGTTTTTAAATTTACAAACTTGGTGACTGTAATTATTGGGCAGCCAAGCGCCAAAGACTTCAGGTATTTTTAGAAGAATTATTGGTTGATTCCCTTGTGTTGTGACTCCGGGTCAAGTGGGGCTGGAATTGACCGTGCACTAGCCCAGGAGGTTGTAACAATACTGACGTTGTGGGCAGTGTTCTCAATCAATACATTGTCTCTGTCTTCACGAAGGAGTGGGATGGTGCAGTTATTCGAGTTGAAGAGGGGTGTGAAGTATTTGCTACAATAAACACTGTGACAGAGGAATTACTGGTGGGACTGGCATCCTTGAAGGTAGATATCACTCGGACCAGATGGATTGTATCCCAGACTGTTAAAGGAAGCCAGTGAGGAAATAATGGATACCCTGAGGATCATTTTCCAATCTTTACTCGATACAGGTGAGGTAGCAGAGGATTGGAGGTCTGTGAATGTCGTACCATTATTTCAAAAGGGTGTGAAGTATGCTAACTGATTATAGGCTGGTCAGCCTGACCTCCATGGTCGGGAAATCATTACAATTAATCCTGAGAGAGAGGATAAATTATTATTGAGAAAGGAATGGATTAATCAGGAATATTCAGCATGCATTTGTTAGGAGGTCATGTCTTACTGCAAATTTCCCAATCGTTCCTCCCCACATTTAAGTCCAAATCATTAAAATATGCAGGAAACAGCAGGAGACCCAGCACTGTGCCCTGTTGATGTTAGAAACCACTATCCACTTGCAGAAATATCCATCAATCGTTACCCTTTGTTTCCTGTCACTGATCCAATTTTGGATCCAACTCATCGCATTCCCCAGTATCCCATGGACTTTTATTTTTCTGACCAGTCTGCCATATGGGACTGTGTCAAATGTGTTAATGAAATCCATGGAGACAACATATACTGCACATCTACAGCATCTCATCAAACTTGGATTCGGTGAGGAAAGGTTGGACAGGTTAGGCTTGTATCTACTGGAGTTTGAAAAATTATTTTTAAAGGAACTGAAGGCAGCCATTTCCTGTTTTTCTTTGACTTAAACACTTACAAATGTCCAAATAAACTTAAACCAGAGATTTACAATTACCCTCTACCTGAGAAAGAAGTATTTACTTGAACGTGAAATGTCCCTACCTTTAACTGTCAGATCTTTGTACCATAAAGTGGGTAGTTGCTTCAGTTGAAAGCACAGGTTGCATCCACAAACCTATGAGATATATATCACCTCTCATTTTACAAAATGATCGCCATCGGCACCAAATTATACAAATGGGTACAAAATGGAGGATGAGCACAAAGTAGAACATTTTCGGAATAATTACTTCATGTTTTCTTCGGAAGATATATTGGATATTTTCTCCAAATAAAAACATGGCAAGTTATAACTAAACGGAGGTCTGAATTCTCCAGCAGGAACACCATGGGCGAGCCACGGACAATGGAGAACTCCATTCACCTCGGGCGGGATTCTCCGGTTGCCGGGCGGACGCGGCCAGAGAGTCCTGCCCAGAAAGTCATAGACAGTCTAAATTGGTTCAAGACTAATATCCCCAGGGATAGATAGGATTTCATTCAAAATTCTAAAAGACACAAACGAGATTTGTGAGGTATTGACAATCATTACGAGGGTGTCTGTTGTGTTTTGGAGGTGTGATACTAGGGTGCACGGAGGTTGAAAACAACAGAGCTTTATTTACAATGTGTTATCTCTTACATGGCTGTTCCGCTCTCTGTTTCTGCGCTAGGACATCTTACGTCACTTTCAGTGAGTACATTAATACAACAGAGCTTCACTAGAGCTAAGAATAATTAATGCCAATACATTGCATTTCCTCCCCCCCCTTAAATTGATCATCCCCAACAAATTCAACATGAACAATAGTCAATAAGTCACACAGTCTAAAGGTCATCTCTTGGAACAGTTGACAGCGATCCTATGGCATTGTCTTCTTCGCGCTGGTGGTAAGATCTGGCATTTCCACCTTTGCACTAATATCAACAATGTTTGGTTTAATCGGTGTTGACGTAAGAACTAGAAGTTGCCCATGTCCCTATCGGGTCAAGAGGTGAGGTGTTGCTTTCCTCAGCCACTGTCTGTTGCTTTCCTCAACACTGTCTGTCAGTGACGGGGTCGTAGGAAAGGTCAACTCATCACATTGTAGGTTTGAACTTGGATTTTCCATAGGCCCCGATTCCATTCTTCCAGCCCGCAACTGGTCTGCATGTCTCCTCCAGATAACGTTATCTCTGGTCTGGACAGTACAAGAGACAGGTCCAGTCTGTACAAGGATTGTGGCGGGAACCTATTCCTCCCCTGTGGATTAACTCCTCGCCAAAACTCCTTGTCCTTGGTGGAAAACTCTATGCTTTGCCTTGTTTTCCCACCATTCCATTTGTACTTGTTGCTGTTGTACAATCTCTTTAGTAGTTGTCTTTTCATCATTAGTAATGGAGGAAAGGTCTTGGTCGTGGAAGGTGCGGTAGTCTTATACACCAGTAGAACTTGTTAAGAAGTTTAATTCATGAACTTTGTTTCCTGGTTGCTCTCAAGGTATGTTTCATAGTATGGATGAAACGCTCTGCTAGCCCATTAGCAGCAAGTTGGCATGATGCAGATCTAATACAATTCTCTTATAGGAAACCTTTGAATTCTTGTGAGACAAACTGAGGTCCGTTGTCGCTTACTAGTTGTTCAGCGGATCCAAAATGACTAAAGACTTCTTCAAACTTCTCAATCATCGTCTCATATGAGGTACATTTATTACAACTTCTGGTCACTTGGGGTGAGCATCGACCATTACCAAGAATATATGTCCTTGAAAAGGTCTTGCAAAACCCACATACACGCATTGCCAAGCCTCTTCAAGCCATTCCCATGGATGCAGCAGTGCGAAGGGTGTCAGGTTTCTTACCTTTGCAAAGGAAGAACATGTTTTAACTTTCTCTTCAATTTTTACGTCCAGTCCAGGCCACCAAAAATAGCTTCTCACGATTTCCTTCATGTGTACGACTCCGCAATGTCCCTCATGTGGCTTCTCTAATACCTGTCTCCTCAATGGTGGTGGGATAATCACTCTAAGCATCTACAGAAGAGATCCTGACTGTACTGCCAGCTCCAATCTCCTGGAGTAGTAGGGTTTCAGGTTTAGTGCTATTTCCGAAGACTTCCCTCATAATATGCATCACTTCTCAGAGTATTGGATTGCTCTGAGTGTGTTTCTCATTGGTTTAGAAGTGACTGGTGCATTGCCTGCTTGTTCAAAGCAGAAGATATTCCCCTTGGAGCAGCCTGCCAAACTACCTGGCAGTGGTAATCTTGAAAGTCCATCTGCATTACCATGTAGACTTGACTGTCGGTCCTTGGGTGGCACGGTAGCAGAGTGGTTAGCACTGTTGCTTCAAAGCGCCAGGGACCCGGGTTCGATTCCCGGCTTGGGTCACTATCTGTGCAGAGTCTGCACGTTCTCCCCGTGTCTGTGTGGGTTTCCTCCGGGTGCTCCGGTTTCCTCCCACAAGTCCCGAAAGACGTGCTTGTTAGGTGAATTGGACATTCTGAACTCTCCCTCTCTGTACCCGAACAGGCGCCGGAATGTGGCGACTCGGGGATTTTCACAGTAACCTCATTGCAGTGTTAATGTAAGCCTACTTGTGACACTAATAAAGATTATTATATTATAATGGTATCAGTATAGCAGACAAAATCAATGGCCATCTTCCACTTGCAGCAAGTGATGGAATTCCCTTGTGTGCTCCAAAAATGGTACTTAATGGACCATGATCCGTCAACAAGGAGCACTTTCTCCCGAACAGGAATTGGTGGAATTTTGTTAGTCCTAAAATTATCCCTGATGCTTCCCTATCATTATGGGCACAGTTACTTTCAGCTTTGCTGAAGTTTCAAGAAGCAAAAGGAATGGGTCTTTCTTCACCCGATGGCATGATGTGAGAGACCACAGGCTGAATTCTCCGCTTCTGATGTCTAAGTGCTGACGCCAACAGTGAATCCGTGGAGTTTCATGGCAGAAAAATCAGTGCCATACCTTCACCGATTCTGCTACCAGTGAGGGGCGAGCACCGGCACCAAGTGGAACACCAGCAAAACCCACGAAAAACGGTACGGGAATCACCGGCCAGGTCCGTGATGGACACTCGCAGGGCTGACAAGATTTATAGCGGCTGTTAGCGGCATGCATAGCCACATACCCGTCCACCTGACCCCACCGCCCACCTCCTGGCCACCGCCACTACTACTCCCAACCCTGGCAGACGCCCCCCGGCCAGCGGCACGGCTGTCGGCGAAGTATGGCGATGCTGGACACTGTCCATACGCCCACTCCCTCTCTCAGCAGCCACCACACCAGGTTCATGATTTGTGAGAGCACAGGTGGACGTCAGGAACTCGGCCCATTGGAGGCGGAGCATCGCAGACGAGCCCACTAATGAGATGCGAACGGTGTTTCAATTACGCGCGGTGTGCATCGCATTGATGCCATTTTCGAGGAGGCAGAGAATTGCGATTTTGCGTCAAACTGCCGCCTGCCACAATTTCGGTGTCGGAAACAATTCTCCGCCCAATTGCACGTTCCGATTTTGCCGTCGGCCAACAGAGAGCCTCCCTGCTCCTACACCATAAGGAGATGCATCTCAAGCTAACTGGAAGGGCAATGTGGGATCAAAGTACATGAGAACTTCAGATTTAAGTAACGCTTTTTGTCTTGAATGGAAGCTTTATTGTATTGATCCGAACACTTCCAGTTCTTTTTCTGACACGAGAGGTTACGTAATGGATTCAAAATGTGACCAAGTTTGGGACAAATCTTCCAATCCCAGGAAGATCATAAGATGATGAGAAATAGGTACAGGAGTAAGCCATTCAGCCCATCAAGCCTGCTTCGCCATTCAATAAGATCGTGACTGATCTGACATTCCTCACGTCCACTTTCCTACCCTTTCCTCATGACCCTTGATGCCCTAACTGATCAAGAATCCATCTATCTTAGCCTTAAATATGCACAAGGACTCTGCCCCCATAGCTCTCAGTGGCAACGAGCTCCAAAGACCCACAACCCTCTGAGAGAAGAAATTCTTCCTCATCTCAGTATTAATTCAAGGTTCGAGAAGCTTTTATTCTGAGACTCTGCCCTCTGATCCTAGACTCTCCCATGAGGGGAAATATCCTCTCAGCACATACCCTGTCAGCCCCTTAAGAATTCTATGTGGTTCAATGAAATCACTTCTCATTCCAAGTTCCAATGAATAGAATCCCAACCTGTTTAGCCTTTGCTCATAAAACTGGAATCATCTGAATGAACGTTCTCTGAACAGCCTCCAATTAAATATTGGGCGTGTTTCAGAAACTGCATTGCACCCGGCGAATCGCGTTTGAGGACAAAATCGAGATTCGCGCCGGGTGCAAACAATTAACCCGACCCGCTCCCACTGGCAAGTTCCAAATCACGCCTAAAAATGGTGAGAATATCATTAACGCTCATTTGCAGTCATTTCAATCTCATTAACGAGAATATTTGGGCCCTTGGATAGCGAGAAGGGAGAAGGTTAACTGGGAGGATTTGCACCTTCTGCGATTGCTTAGTGACAGCATTATGCTGGAGTTGGCAAAAATGGCACCTTCCCACAGAAATACAGCTGAGGCAGCACCAGCCCATTCACTTCCCTACTTCTCACAGTCCATGCCTCCAAATAATATTTGACGGTGAATCAGTGATTTGCTGGTACGTCTTCTAATTCTATTTGCTGTTCATAAAGTTGTCTCCTCTACATTGGGAATACCAAATACAGATTGAGTGATTACGTGACAGAATACCCTTGGTCAGTAGGGCAGCACGGTAGCACAGTGGTTAGCGCAGTGGCTTCACAGCTCCAGGGTCCCTGGTTCGATTCCCGGCTTGGCTCACTATCTGTGCGGAGTCTGCACATTCTCCCCGTGCCTGCGTGGGTTTCCTCCCGGTGCTCCGGTTTCCTCCCACAGTCCAAAGATGTGCAGGTCAGGTGGATTGGCCATG
This sequence comes from Scyliorhinus torazame, assembly GCF_047496885.1. Taxonomy (NCBI): domain Eukaryota; kingdom Metazoa; phylum Chordata; class Chondrichthyes; order Carcharhiniformes; family Scyliorhinidae; genus Scyliorhinus; species Scyliorhinus torazame. The sequence goes on along the minus strand of NC_092713.1, from coordinate 310,593,647 downwards.
CTAAATTGTCCTTAGAAAATGAATGAAAATGAAATGAAAATGAAAATTAGCAACAGCCCCCACACCACTACAGCTGAGGTGGTGTTTAGGGTGATGCAGGATGCTAAACAACTGGGTTTCCAGACAAAATCGTCTCAGATAACTGGCTGCAATATGCCAACAACCACTTGAAAAAATTTACCAATGACAATGGGATCATCCAGTCACCAGTTCTCTCCAACTACATGCTAACCGAGGGGTTGAAAGAGCAGTGAGATCCATCATTGCCCAAACGAACAAGAATTCTGACTGGACGTCTGCCCTGATACACTATAAGCTGCATCTTATAATCATTTCTCACCAGTGGAATTACTCAGGGATCGACAGCTGAAGATGCAAGTCCCTCTGCTGCAAAAGAACCTCGAACCTAACGTTGGGTCAGCTGACCACAAGAAGGTGAATAATATGGATACTGGCCTCCATGAGAAGCAGCAATGTTAGTACAACTCCAGACATTGGGCCAATACTCTAGCCCTCTTAACACTGGGCCAGAGCGAATGAGTACGGGATGATAAATCTGAAGGAGTGGTCCTTCAAAGAATGGAGTATCCATGATCATATCTAGTCCAAGCATCATCTGGTACTTTGCGAAGTGGAGAGCATTGATTTCTTTGGCACCCACGAGAACACTGGTCTTCAATTACTACATGATATGGGATGGAGACCCCAAAGGTACTTTGAGCAGCTTGTGGGATTCTGACCCATCCAATGACCAGTTCTAAAGGACCTGCCCCACTCAGCAGTCACAACATCATGGTCAGGGAATGTGGTGATGACAGCACAAAGACTTAACGTCTGGCCAGTGGGCTTTGTCGAGAGAGGGTGGTAGAGCAACATCAATGTAAATAATTCTAAAACTCATTATCAATGAAGTTGATCGGGTACTTGGGGGAGGTGTATTATAATGTGTTAATAGATTAATTATGGTTATCATAGAATAATAGAATTTACAGTGCAGAAGGAGGCCATTCAGCCCAAGGAGTCTGCACCGGCATTTGGAAAGAGCACCCCACTTAAGCCCCACGCCTCCACCCTTTCCCCTTTATCCCCATAACGCAACAACCCCACCCAAATGTTTTGGACACTAAGGGTAATTTAGAATGGCCAATCCACCTAACCTACACATCTTTGGACTGTGAGTGAAAACCGGAGCACCCGGAGGAAACCCACGCACACACGGGGAGAACGTGCAGACTCCACGCAGACAGTGACCCAAGCCGGGAATCGAACCTGGGACCCTGGAGCTGTGATGCAACTGTGCTAACCACCAACTGTTGCTGCCCTGAGTGCTGTAAACCATGAGATAACAGTGACATCAGGAGCCATGTGCTACGGACTCTGTACAACATCTAGCAGCACTCAGGAGAGATGTGGCCACTTTGTAGGTTGTCATGTGTGTAGTATTGTTATGACCAGGTGAGAAGAGGTGAACTAGATCCCATCTATTCAACCTCCTTGGTGGGTTACAACAAAGATTTAAGTTTCTTTACTACGTCTTTTCAAAATCAATATGTCTTTAACAATTTAAGCTGTAAGCAATAAAGAGTCAATCAAACAAGGTTTTTTGAGTCAAAGACAGAGCAAATTTATTAATAATAATAATAACATAGAACATAGAACATAGAAAATACAGCACAGAACAGGCCCTTCGGCCCACGATGTTGTGCCGAACCTTTGTCCTAGATTAATCATAGATTATCATTGAATCTACAGTGCAGAAGGAGGCCATTCGGCCCCACTGAGTCTGCACCAGCTCTTGGAAAGAGCACCCTACCCAAACTCAACACCTCCACCCAACACCAAGGGCAAGTTGGACATTAAGGGCAATTTATCATTGGCCAATTCACCTAACCCGCACATCTTTGGACTGTGGGAGGAAACCGGAGCACCCGGAGGAAACCCACGCAGACACGGGGAGGACGTGCAGACTCCGCACAGACAATGACCCAAGCCGAAATCGAACCTGGGACCATGGATCTGTGAAGCAATTGTGCTATCCACAATGCTAGCGTGCTGCCCTTAAGAACAAATAAATCTATACTATATCATTTTCCCGTAATCCATGTACCTATCCAACAGCTGCTTGAAGGTCACTAATGTTTCCGACTCAACTACTTCCACAGGCAGTGCATTCCATGCCCCCACTACTCTCTGGGTAAAGAACCTACCTCTGATATCCCTCCTATATCTTCCATCTTTCACCTTAAATTTATGTCCCCTTGTAATGGTGTGTTCCACCTGGGGAAAAAGTCTCTGACTGTCTACTCTATCTATTCCCCTGATCATCTTATAAACCTCTATCAAGTCGCCCCTCATCCTTCTCCGCTCTAATGAGAAAAGGCCTAGCACCCTCAACCTTTCCTCGTAAGACCTACTCTCCATTCCAGGCAACATCCTGGTAAATCTTCTTTGCACCTTTTCCAGAGCTTCCACATCCTTCCTAAAATGAGGCGACCAGAACTGTACACAGTACTCCAAATGTGGCCTTACCAAAGTTTTGTACAGCTGCATCATCACCTCACGGCTCTTAAATTCAATCCCTCTGTTAATGAACGCGAGCACACCATAGGCCTTCTTAACAGCTCTATCCACTTGAGTGGCAACTTTCAAAGATGTATGAACATAGACCCCAAGGTCTCTCTGCTCCTCCACAATGCCAAGAACTCTACCGTTAACCCTGTATTCCGCATTCATATTTGTCCTTCCAAAATGGACAACCTCACACTTTTCAGGGTTAAACTCCATCTGCCACTTCTCAGCCCAGCTCTGCATCCTATCTATGTCTCTTTGCAGCCGACAACAGCCCTCCTTACTATCCACAACTCCACCAATCTTCGTATCATCTGCAAATTTACTGACCCACCCATCAACTCCCTCATCCAAGTCATTAATGAAAATCACAAACAGCAGAGGACCCAGAACTGATCCCTGCGGTACACCACTGGTAACTGGGATCCAGGCTGAATATTTGCCATCCACCACCACTCTCTGACTTCTATCGGTTAGCCAGTTCGTTATCCAACTGGCCAAATTTCCCACTATCCCATGCCTCCTTACTTTGTGCAGAAGCCTACCATGGGGAACTTTATCAAATGCCTTACTAAAATCCATGTACACTACATCCACTGCTTTACCTTCATCCACATGCTTGGTCACCTCCTCAAAGAATTCAATAAGATTTGTAAGGCAAGACCTACCCCTCACAAATCCGTGCTGACTATCCCTAATCAAGCAGTGTCTTTCCAGATGCTCAGAAATCCTATCCTTCAGTACCCTTTCCATTACTTTGCCTACCACCGAAGTAAGACTAACTGGCCTGTAATTCCCAGGGTTATCCCTAGTCCCTTTTATGAACAGGGGCACGACATTCGCCACTCTCCAATCCGCTGGTACCACCCCTGTTGACAGTGAGGACGAAAAGATAATTGCCAACGGCTCTGCAATTTCATCTCTTGCTTCCCATAGAATCCTTGGATATAACCCGTCAGGCCCGGGGGACTTGTCTATCCTCAAGTTTTTCAAAATGCCCAACACATCTTCCTTCCTGACAAGTATTTCCTCGAGCTTACCAATCTGTTTCACACTGTCCTCTCCAACAATATCGCCCCTCTCATTTGTAAATACAGAAGAAAAGTACTCATTCAAGACCTCGCCTATCTCTTCAGACTCAATACACAATCTCCCGCTACTGTCCTTGATCGGACCTACCCTCGCTCTAGTCATTCTCATATTTCTCACATATGTGTAAAAGGCCTTGGGGTTTTCCTTGATCCTACCCGCCAAAGATTGTTCATGCCCTCTCTTAGCTCTCCTAATCCCTTTCTTCAGTTCCCTCCTGGCTATCTTGTATCCCTCCAATGCCCTGTCTGAACCTTGTTTCCTCAGCCTTACATAAGTCACCTTTTTCCTCTTAACAAGACATTCAACCTCTCTTGTCAACCATGGTTCCCTCACTCGACCATCTCTTCCCTGCCTGACAGGGACATACATATCAAGGACACGTAGCACCTGTTCCTTGAACAAGTTCCACATTTCACTTGTGTCCTTCCCTGCCAGCCTATGTTCCCAACTTATGCACTTCAATTCTTGTCTGACAACATCGTATTTACCCTTCCCCCAATTGTAAACCTTGCCCTGTTGCACGTACCTATCCCTCTCCATTACTAAAGTGAAAGTCACAGAATTGTGGTCACTATCTCCAAAATGCTCCCCCACTAACAAATCTATCACTTGCCCTGGTTCATTACCCAGTACTAAATCCAATATTGCCCCTCCTCTGGTTGGACAATCTACATACTGTGTTAGAAAAGCTTCCTGGACACACTGCACAAACACCACCCCATCCAAACTATTTGATCTAAAGAGTTTCCACTCAATATTTGGGAAGTTAAAGTCGCCCATGACTACCACCCTATGACTTCTGCACCTTTCCAAAATCTGTTTCCCAATCTGTTCCTCCACATCTCTGCTACTATTGGGGGGCCTATAGAAAACTCCTAACAAGGTGACTGCTCCTTTCCTATTTCTGACTTCAACCCATACTACCTCAATAGGGTGATACTCCTCAAACTGCCTTTCTGCAGCTGTTATACTATCTCGAATTAATAATGCCACCCCCCCACCTCTTTTACCACCCTCCCTAATCTTATTGAAACATCTATAACCAGGGACCTCCAACAACCATTTCTGCCCCTCTTCTATCCAAGTTTCCGTGATGGCCACCACATCGTAGTCCCAAGTACCGATCCATGCCTTAAGTTCACCCACCTTATTCCTGATGCTTCTTGCGTTGAAGTATACACACTTCAACCCATCTCCGTGCCTGCAAATACTCTCCTTTGTCAGTGTTCCCTTCCCCACTGCCTCATTACATGCTTTGGCGTCCTGAATATCGGCTACCTTAGTTGCTGGACTACAAATCCGGTTCCCATTCCCCTGCCAAATTAGTTTAAACCCTCCCGAAGAGTACTAGCAAACCTCCCTCCCAGGATATTGGTGCCCCTCTGGTTCAGATGCAACCCGTCCTGCTTGTACAGGTCCCACCTTCCCCAGAATGCGCTCCAATTATCCAAATACCTGAAGCCCTCCCTCCTACACCATTCCTGCAGCCACGTGTTCAACTGCACTCTCTCCCTATTCCTAGCCTCGCTATCACGTGGCACCGGCAACAAACCAGAGATGACAACTCTGTCTGTCCTGACTTTCAACTTCCAGCCTAACTCCCTAAACTTGTTTATTACCTCCACACCCCTTTTCCTACCTATGTCGTTGGTACCAATGTGCACCACGACTTCTGGCTGCTCCCCCTCCCCCTTAAGGATCCTGAAGACACGATCCGAGACATCCCTGGCCCTGGCACCCGGGAGGCAACATACCTTCCGGGAGTCTCGCTCGCGACCACAGAATCTCCTATCTATTCCCCTAACCATTGAATCTCCTACAACTATTGCTTTTCTATTCTCCCCCCTTCCCTTCTGAGCCCCAGAGCCAGACTCAGTGCCAGAGACCTGGCCGCTAGGGCCTTCCCCCGGTAGGTCATCCCCCCCAACAGCATCCAAAATGGTATACTTGTTTTGAAGGGGAACGGCCACGAGGGATCCCTGCACTGTCTGCCTGTTTGTTTTTTTCCCCCTGACTGTAACCCAGCTATTCTTGCCCTGTACCTTGGGTGTGGTTACCTCCCTGTAACTCTTCTCAATCACCCCCTCTGCCTCCCGGATGATCCGAAGTTCATCCAGCTTCAGCTCCAGTTCCCTAACACGGTCTTTGAGGAGCTGAAGTTGGGTGCACTTCCCGCAGGTATAGTCAGTGGGGACACCGGTGGTATCCCTCACCACCCACATCCTACAGGAGGAGCATGTAACTGGCCTAGCCTCCATCCCCTCTTACCTTAAAGAATATAGCCGCTGTGTGGACTAACTAGATCTCCGCCCTCCGACTCTGCTCCCAGTCAGCTACACTTCCTGTAAACACCTGGCTCTCTTTGCACTCTTTGCGGAAATGTCGGAAACAAAATGAAAGGAGCACCTTACTCCCTCCTCACCTAACTCCCTCGGTCACCAAACTCTCACTATCGCACTCAAAAAGCACCAAATTCAGCACTCAGTGCAAACAAAGTCTGCACTGTAGGGGATCACTTTTATACTGTGAATCTAGCCTCTGAAAAACTGGCCTAATCCAATTAACTAATTAACAAGCTCCAGCTGCAAGTGCCTAGAAGTAGAAGCCTGTTTAAAGCTGATTGAAAATTCACCTTCTTCTAAACCAAACAGCAACTTTTAAGTTAATTAACTAAATAAAAGAAAGACTAAACTTTAGATAAAAATGAAGCCTTATACTCCCTCGGTCACCAAACTCTCACTATCGCACTCAAAAAGCACCAAATTCAGCACTCAGTGCAAACCAATAATAATAATCACTTATTGTCACAAGTAGGCTTCAATGAAGTTACTGTGAAAAACCGCTAGTCGGCACATTCCGGCGCCTGTTCGGGGAGGCTGGTACGAGAATTGAACCCGCGCTGCTGCCTTGTTCTGCATTACAAGCCAGCTATTTAACCCAGCGTGCTAAACCAGCCCCTAGTACAGGAAAATATTAACTACTAAAACTGAAGATAAATAATAATAACACGTTGCCAAGCATTTGGTCTTGATGCAGTCGTTAGGATATGGACACACACATACATAAAAAAACATATATATATATACACGCACATATATACACATATATATATATATATATATATATATATACACACACATATAGAACATAGAACATTACAGCGCAGTACAGGCCCTTCGGCCCTCGATGTTGTGCCGACCTGTGAAACCACTCTAAAGCCCATCTACACTATTCCCTTATCGTCCATATGTCTATCCAATGACCACTTGAATGCCTTTAGTGTTGGCGAGTCCACTACTGTTGCAGGCAGGGCATTTCACGCCCTTACTACTCTCTGAGTAAAGAACCTACCTCTGACATCTGTCTTATATCTATCTCCCTCAATTTAAAGCTATGTCCCCTCGTGCTAGACATCACCATCCGAGGAAAAAGGCTTTCACTGTCCACCCTATCCAATCCTCGGATCATCCTGTATGCCTCAATTAAGTCACCTCTTAACCTTCTTCTCTCTAACAAAAACAGCCTCAAGTCCCTCAGCCTTTCCTCATAAGATCTTCCCTCCATACCAGGCAACATTCTGGTAAATCTCCTCTGCACCCTTTCCAATGCTTCCACATCCTTCCACATCCTTCCTATAATGCGGCGACCAGAATTGCACGCAATACTCCAAATGTGGCCGCACCAGAGTTTTGTACAGCTGCAACATGACCTCATGGCTCCGAAACTCAATCCCTCTACCAATAAAAGCTAACACACCGTGCGCCTTCTTAACAACCCTCTCAACCTGGGTGGCAACTTTCAGCGATCTATGTACATGGACACCAAGATCTCTCTGCTCATCCACACTGCCAAGAAACTTACCATTAGCCCAGTACTCTGTCTTCCTGTTATTCCTTCCAAAATGAATCACCTCACACTTTTCAGCATTAAACTCCATTTGCCACCTCTCAGCCTAGCGCTGCAGCTTATCTATGTCCCTCTGTAACTTGTAACATCTTTCCGCACTGTCCACAACTCCACTGACTTTAGTGTCATCTGCAAATTTACTCACCCATCATTCTACGCCCTCCTCCAGGTCATTTATAAAAATGTCAAACAGCAGTGGCCCCAAAACAGATCCTTTTGGTACATCACTAGTAACTGGACTCCAGTCTGAACACTTCCCATCAACCACCACCCTTTGTCTTCTTTCAGCGAGCCAATTTCTGATCCAAACTGCTAAATCTCCCTGAATCCCATGCCTCCGTATTTTCTGCAGTAGCCTACAGTGGGGAACCTTATCAAATGCTTTACTGAAATCCATATACACTACATCAACTACTTTACCCTCATCCACCTGTTTGGTCACCTATATATACACATACATATGCATACACAGGAATCAGAAATAGGAGGAGTTAGAGTCCAATAGAATAAGAGTAAAAGAATATAGTTAACTATCTTTTGATTGCCTTTGAGATGGAGATTTTAAACATTGCGGCCAGTTTCGGTTAGCTGGCTTCTTGGATACAGAAAATGTGGAAGATGTGCAAATATTGTGAAATTTCAGTTTGCTGCTGGCTCCTGGTAAAGCCAGCTTATCAAACCTAGTGATACCCTTATTGTCATAATATACACCAGTATATTATGGTGCAGACACACACACACTGATGGACATGCACTGAGACCAATCAGCATACACAACACCGCAGCCAATCACCAGTGAGAGCACACGCACTACAAAGACAGGGGACAGGAGAGTTCCCGTTCATTCTAGTAGCAGCCAGCTCGGAGCACAGAGCTCACAGCCTGCAACACAGACATTCACCATGTGCTGAGTGCATCACCTGGTTAGGACTAGGCAAGGGTCAACAGTTAAAGCTGGTATTGCATTTACCCACAGTTCATGTATGTTAATATAGTTGACCTTATAATAAAATAGAGTTGCACCACTTCCAGTGTTGATGACCTGTTTGTGATCCAGAAACCCCAACACATCATGGTACCAGGAGTGAACTGGTTCAGTCCAGATAGCCATACCTCAGCGTACAGTGACAACCAGCAACAATACCCAGGCAAGGTGTTCAAGATCTGGGTTCCGCAGCAGCTCCAGTGATACGGCGATCTCCGCCAAAACTGGCGGGCATTCCGGCAAAAGTTTGAAATCTTCCTGCTGGCAGCCGAACTAGAAGACCTGACCGATCTCGAAAAAACAGAGCTTCTCCTCACCATCGCCGGTGCCAGAGCAGAAGAAATCTTTTAAAAATTCAAGTTCTCCAAGGGGCAAAACAGGAGCGACTTCCAGGCAGTCCTGGACAAATTCAGCAAATACTGTGAGGGAAAAACACTCCAGCCAGCAAGGAAAGGTAAGAGAAGCGCCAGTACTCACCTCGAGACCGAACTCCCGGAGCAGAGAACGATTTTGGTCGGCGGCCATCTTTCTAAAGGGGCTGCACTTGCGCAGTTGCACGACGGCGCACATGCGCAATCACGAAAACGGCCATCAGTAAAGGAACCGTGATCTGCGCATGTGCAAACGCCTCCTACGTGCTACGTCACACGCGTCATGACGTCAGAGTCCCCGGACCACACCCATTTAAAGGGGAAACGTCCCAAATCAAAGAAAAAATCTTTTAAAGATGTAAAACAACCTTCCTTCACCTGGAATGACAGCACAATGCCTCAAATTGAACCAGGAAATGAAATAAACCTCCGAAGAACCCTGCAGCAAGCAGTTACCTATGCCCAGATTCCGACTTCCCGCAGATCAGTGACACCGAGGACCCGAGGGACCTTTTCGAGTCGCTGTTATAACAAAGAACAGGCTGTCCCCGAATCGAAACCACCAGCCGCTGTTGGTGCACAGCATTGATCCAGACGACGAGTGGTGTGCCACCCTGACGGTCAACCGATCCCAGATACGATTCCGCCTGGACTTTGGTGCTTCCACTAATCTCCTAGCGTGGTCAGCCTTTCAGACTCTTGGGGTTAAACTAACCATTCTTCCGTCGACATGCCAACTAGTGGACTACAATGGCAACGTCATTCCTGCTACCGGTTCATGCCAACTCGAAGTGACGCACAACTCACGAAAAGCCAACGTTCCCTTCGAGTTTGTGGGCTCGTCGAAGGACTCTCTGCTAGGCGCACAGGCGTGCAAACTCCTAAACCTCGTTCAATGAGCACACTCTCTCTCTCCAGAGGACACGTCTGCCTTCAGGGATGCAGACTTCAGGGCGCAACTCAATGCCATCATCGACCAGCACCGTGACGTTTTCGAAGGCATGGGCACGCTTCCATACACTTACAAAATCCTGCTCAAACAAGACGCCACGCCTGTGGTTCATGCACCTTGCAGATTCCCAGCACCCCTCAAGGACTGCCTCAAGCAGCAGCTGCAGGACCTCCAGGACCAAGGAGTGCTCTCCAGAGTGACGGAACCAACCGACAGGGTCAGTTCCATGGTGTGCGTAAAGAAGCCTTCCGGCGAGCTTCGGATCTGCATTGACCCAAAGGATCTGAATCGCAACATAATGAGGGAGCATTACCATATCTCCAAGCGCGAGGAGATCACGTGTGAGATGGCTCGGGCCACCATCTTCACCAAACTTGACGCCTCGAATGGATTCTGGCAAATTCAACTAGACAGGTCCAGCAGAAAGCTGTGTACCTTTAATACCCCGTTTGGCAGATACTGCTACAACAGGATGCCGTTTGGGATTATATCGGCATCAGAAGTATTCCACCGGATCATGGAGCAAATGATGGAGGGCATTGAGGGTGTGCACGTCTATGTTGACGACATCATCATTTGATATGCAGGAGCATATCAGTCGCCTCCAGCGCGTTTTCAAACGAATACGGGACCAAGGCCTTCGCCTCAACAGAGCCAAATGTTCCTTCGGCCAGACGGAACTCAAGTTACTAGGGGACCACATCTCCCAGTTGAGTGTGCGGCCGGATGCGGACAAGGTGGCAGCCATCACGGCCATGCAGAAGCCAGCAGATAATAAGGCGGTCCTCCGATTTTTGGGCATGGTCAACTTCCTGGGGAAGTTCATCCCCAACCTCGCCTCCCATACTACAGCTCTCCAGAACCTGGTCAGGAAGACGACAGACTTCCAATGGCTTCCCGCCCACGAACGCGAATGGGAGGTGCTTAAGACCAAGCTTACCACGGCCCCGGTTTTGGCATTTTTTGATCCCACGAAGGAAACAAAAATTTCAACGGATGCCAGCCAATCTGGCATTGGGCCGGTGCTCCTGAAACGCGATGAGGCCTCATCATGGGCCCCCGTTGCATATGCGTCTTATGCCACGACCCCCACGGAACAGCGCTACGCGCAGATCGAAAAGGAGTGCCTGGGCCTGTTGGCTGGGGTCGACAAATTTCATGATTACATGTACGGCCTCCCCCAATTCACTGTCGAGACCGACCATCGCCCGCTGGTCAACATTATACAAAAGGACCTGAATGATATGACCCCTCGCCTCCAGCGCATTCTGCTTAAACTCCAGCCGTACGATTTCCAGCTCCTAAACACCCCGGGCAAGGACCTGATCATAGCCGCGCTCTGTCCAGGGCAGTCAACACCCCGTGTGACCCAGAGGGGTTCGTCTGCCAGGTTGACGCCCATGTGGCCTTCACGGCCTCCAATCTGCCGGCCACGGATGAACGCCTGATCCACATGCACCGCGAGACTGCGGCTGACCCCCTACTACAGTGTGTCATGCGCCACATGACGGACGGGTGGCTCAAGGGCCAATGCCCGAAGTTCTACAATATCAGAGACGATCTGGCAGTAGTCGATGGTGTCCTCCTGAAGCTGGACCGCATCGTGATCCGGCACAGCATGCGCCAGCTCGTTTTGGAACAGCTACACGAGGGCCATCTTGGCATGGGGAAGTGCTGACGGAGGGCCCGAGATGCTGTATACTGGCCCGGCATCAATGAGGACATCGCCAACAAAGTGCTCAACTGCCCCACCTGTCAGCGGTTCCAGCCGGCCCAAACACGTGAGACCCTACAGCCCCATGAGTTGGTCACGTCCCCTTTGTCTAAGGTAGGCGTTGACCTGTTCCATGAGCTCGGCAAGGACAATGTTCTGATTGTAGACTATTTTTCGAACTACCCGGAGGTCGTATGCCTGCACGACATCACATCATCAGCGGTCATCCGTGCCTGCAAGAAGACCTTTGCTCGTCACGGCATCCCACTCACTGTGATGTCGGACAATGGCCCCTGCTTCGCGAGCCAGGAATGGTACAACTTTGCCAGCAGGTACAACTTTGTGCATGTGACATCCAGTCCCCTGCACCCCCAATCCAATGGCAAAGCGGAAAAATGAGTCCACATCGTCAAACGGCTCCTCTGCAAGGCTGCCGATGCAGGATCCGACTTCTACCTCGCCTTGCTGGCCTATCGTTCGGCCCCACTCTCCACGGGCCTGTCGCCAGCCCAGCTGCTCATGGGCCGCACCCTCAGGACCACGGTGCCGTCCATTCACGTCCCAGACCTCGACCACGTTCCGGTCCTTCAGCGGATGAAACAGTCTCGTGCACAACACAAGGCGGCGCATGACGCTCGGGTGACTGATCTCCCTGCTCTGGCACCGGATGACAACGTCCGCATCTATCTTCCGGATGGTGGCTGGTCTGCAACTGCTGTGGTTCTTTGGCAGGTGGCTCCCCGCTCGTTCCTGGTTCGTCTTCCAGATGGTTCCATTCGCCGCCGCAATCGGCGTGCCCTTCGTCTTGTTCCACGCTCGCTACGTGATCCTCCACCGGTGCCACGCCATCCTGCTGTCCCCAACCTGGACTAAGTGGAGATTCCGAATACTCTGCATCCTCCTCACTCTGCCGTGGCCCAGCCCGTTCCTCAGCCGGTGGCTCCTGACCCACCTTTGAGGCGGTCAACCAGAATTCGTCGCCCACCTCAGAGACTTGACTTATGAGTTTTACAATGTTGGACTCTTTGACCTGTTCTGTTATCCTGTTTCATCGTTCCAGTAGTTTGTATATAATGTTCATTTTGTTGTTGGTGGGACACCCTGTTTCTCTGCACCAGGCACCTTCCCGTGTAAATAGACTAGCCTCATGTACATAGTCATGTAAATAACACACACACACATATTCAGGCACATTCACTACACAATATTTATTGTCACACAGGTACATGTTCTTTATATAAAAGGTGGGATATCATAATATACACCAGTATACTATGGTGCAGACACACACACACTGATGGACATGCAGTGGGACCAATCAGCATACACAACACCGCAGCCAATCACCAGTGAGAGCACACGCACTATAAAGACAGGGGGCAGGAGAGTTCCCGCTCATTCTAGTAGCAGCCAGCTCGGAGCACAGAGCTCACAGCCTGCAACACAGACATTCACCAAGTGCTGAGTGCATCACCTGGTTTGGACTAGGCAAGGGTCAACAGTTAAAGCTGGTATTGCATTTACCCACAGTTCAAGTATGTTAATATAGTTAACCTTATAATAAAATAGAGTTGCACCACTTTCAATGTTGGTGACCTGTTTGTGATCCAGAACACCCAACACATCACTTATTCCAAAACGGAGTGAGAGAGAAAGAGCTGCCCTCAGCTTGTTTCCTTTGCACTAGCTTCTTTGACACTGCCTGTGTCACTTGCAAGCCCTCTGAAGTGGTTGGCAGCTTTGCCTGGAAATACTTCACCCAATGTGTAATTCCAAGAGGTTTTGGATGTGGCTGCCTGTGGCTGTCATTGTTTCAATATCCAGTATTTGGCATTTTCACTGTCTCTTCCTCAGACAGTTATAAAACTTTGGATATATTCAAGAGACGGCTGGATTTAGCACTTGGGGAGAATGGGATCAAAGGCTATGGGGAGAAAGCAGGATGAGGCTATTGAGTTGGATGAACAGCCATGATCGTGATGAATGGCGGAGCAGGCTCGAAGGGCCAAAAGGCCTCCTCCTGCTCCTATCTTCTATGTATCTATGTATCTACGTAAGTGTTTTGACGGCTGTCTGGATAATCGGAAATATCTCTCTCTTCACACTCCCCTGAAGGTGATTTGTTAGTTTTTCACCTTCACCTCAGAGTGTGGCCTTGCATTTTTAAACAGTTTGTTCTGACTCAGTTCAAATTACAAAATTTCCTGCCTGTTGAAAGTTTGAAAACCATATTTTCAAAAACAACGGGGCAGAGCCTCGTATCAGTGTACTTGGTGTCAATAAACCGATTTGAACCACCTGAATCATACTGCAATGTCTCTTCAAAAGATAGCCACACCACCAGTATGTGAAACAGCCTGAGGCCAAGAGAAACAAAATGCATCAGGATCTGAACATCGGTGAATATTTATAATGTTGGCGCAGAACTGACCATCCTCGCTTCTAAAATAATTAGTTTGAGGCCACTTGCCAAAATGCGATTGGGGTAACTACACCAAGCTACACTGTTGGGCCTTCCCTGATGTGAATATGAATCCACTTCAATGTAAACTGAATAACAAAACTATCCTTTAGAGTTCTGAGGCACGATCAATTGAACAAAGACTAGAGTTGGATACAACTGAGGCTTTATTGCTCTAAGATGTGTGGCCTCCCACAGCAGCTGGCAAAATGGTTGCTGAATGGAGGACACGCATATTTGTACTCCGCCTACTGGGCGGAGCCAGCAGGCAGGGACTACCGGCGAACCTGCAGTACAGGTCCTACCTTACATCACCTAATGCAAATCGCTTATTGTCACAAGTAGGCTTCAATGAAGTTACTGTGAAAAGCCCCTAGTTGTATAGGTGCAACAGTGGTTTACCACAAATTCCATCAGTGTAAAATTAAAGTACATTTACATCCAGTAACAAATAAATCAACAAGCAAGTTCTTACCCTACATCCCACTAGGAAGTGCTCAATTTGATTAAAATGGCCATGTGATCAGAGTTGAATAGCTACAGAGATCTTTTCAGAGGGCAAAGTGGAGGGGGTAGCAGAAACAGAGGCCGACCTGGGCAGAATTGGATGACTGGCGTTGCAGAATAGTTGCAGATGAACTGCAGTGAATGCGTGAGGCTGGCGCAAGATAGTATGCACGACATGACAGCAGATATCCTAGTCGGAGTAAGTAAAGTCGCCACGGTCACAGGTAACCATAGTCTGCTTTCCCCTTTGAGAGGGAGAGCTGGCTGGTGGTGATTTAATCCGAGGGTCACCACACCTCAGGTGAGACGCAAGGTTGAGAAGATGAATAACCTCAGCCGGTGCGGGAATTGAACCCACGCTGTTGGCCTCGCTCCGCATCACAAACTAGCTGTCCGGCCCACTGAACTAAGCAAGCCCCCAAGTAAGAGTAGCTACAAGCAGCATTAGCAAATGCTGAATTTGGTTTTAAAAGGCTTCACATCTGGATAACCATGTGACAAAACAGCAGGCTGTTGAACGCCCAGCATGGCTTCTCTCTCCTCCACTTTAATATCATCTGTCATCTAATAATTACAATCCACATGCCTTACACCAGTATGTGCGGACTTACGAATAGCATTTACTGAATCTACTCCTGTCAGCAAAAAAATTGGATTCCATAAAAGCTGCTGGGAGCGACCTAACATTTGACACGTCTAATCCAAATAAAGTGGTGTGCAATAAAAACACTGACCAAATAAGGGACAAAAAATTGCTCTAAAATGGATTAGAGCAATTGAACAAATGAACACTGCTAGCCCCCAGTCACTGACTTGCATGCACGTGAATAAAAATGAGTTGCATATAACCAAGGTTTGGATTTTCAATTCCTTCCCTGCTGGAATAGTTAATTACAGATTTAAACCTGATCCTAACGTTAATGAATCTCAGGAGTAGCATTAATAATGTTCAAATGGACTGCTTTCTTTACTTTAACTTAGAAGGGTTACAGTTTTTAGTGCAGGAAAATGGAAATGCAGCATTTCTATCAGCCTGAGAAAGACAAAGGAAACCATTAACATCATTTTGCCAAAATCCTGACTTAACCTGTCTTCTCCCTATCAGAAGTTGATCGACTTCCTGTGAATTACCTGCACATTTTATTACATTGGCAGCATTTTTATCTTTGAATTTCTGGTCATTTGACTTTTATTAGAGTTTCTCATTGTGCATTAGTATCGGTTTGCATTGAATTGCAGCATATTTACAGTGTACACTAACAAGCCAGTTAGCCCAAATGGCCTATGTGGGTGTTTATGCTCCACATTCTTTCCCACCTCTCTTCACCTAAACTGACCAGAATATACTTCTATTTCTTTTTTCCTCATGTGCTTTTCCAGCTTCCCTTGAATTTATTTATACTTTTGCCTCAAACACTCTGGTCAGGATTCACCGATATTCACAAACAAATCCAATCCAGTCCAATCCAAATATCGCGGCCAAGTGTTGACGCCGGCGTCAACGGGCCTCCAGGTGCAGTAATTCTCCTCTTCTTCGGGGGCCAGAATGATGCCAGAGTGCTGTGCGCTGCTCCGGCGCCAAAAGCTGGCCCTACACGGCCGGTGCGGGTGCGCGCATGCGCGCCACAGACATTTCCGCGCTGCCGCATGCGCGTGGTTGCCGTCTCCGCGCCGGCATGGAGCAACATGTCAGCGACTGAACAGTGGGCCCTCTCAAGATCGCGGCCGCCCGACAATCGGAAGCCCCCGATCGCGGACCTGGAACCCGTGGAAGCCCCCCCCCACCCCCACCGGAACGTCCACATCGGCCGCGGGTCCAGGCTCCCGCCAGGTGGTACCAGGTCTGAACCATGCCGGCAGGACTCGGCGCAACCTGGCGGGAATTAGGCCCGTTGTGCACGGCCTATTTCAGCGGCCCTCGACCGTGGCGGGATTCTCGCGCCCGCCCCGCAACCCGGCACCGGCTCAGAGAATCCAGGTCTCTATATCGCAGCAAGTTCCATATTCCCATCGTGGTGATATCTTGGGCGGGATTCTCCACCCCCACGCCGAAGTGGCCGCGCCATCGTGAAAGCCGTCGAGGTTCACGACGGCGTGGAACGGCCCCGGTCCCGACCGATTCAGGCCCTGACAATGGGCCAGTATCGGGGCCGCAACCCGCGCATGCGTGGTTGCAGTCCTGTCCAAATCCGCCCCGCAAGAAGATGGGGGACGGATCTTGCGGGGCGGCGGAAGGAAGGAGGTCCTCCTTCAGAGAGGACGGCCCGACGATCGGTGAACACCGATCGCGGGCCACCCCACATTTAAGGTACCCCCCCGGTGCAGGATCCCCCCTCGCCCCCCACAGGCCGCCCCCCCAGCGTTCACGCACCGCCCACGACTGTAGCGACCAGGTGTGGACGGCGCTGGGGGGCACCCGCCGTTTTGGCCTGGGCACTCGGCCCATCCGGGCCTCAGAATCGCGGGGGTGCCGGAGAATCGCCATTTTGGGTATCTCCGGCGATTCTCCGGCCTGCGGCCCGCGAAACTCGACCAGGCCATTCCCGCCGCTTGGGAGAATCGCGGGAGGGCGTCGGACCGGCGTCCCCGGAAATTTTGGCGGCCCAGGCGATTCTCCCAACCAGCGTGGGAGTGGAGAATCGTGCCCCTTGTATTCACGGCTCCTCGCATTGGCCACCACCACATGTGCAAACAACTTCCCCCTGTCAAGTTTGTCATGTTCTGTGTTGTTGCCATAATACAGATGCACACAGAACATCTAATTCTTTGACTAGTAAGATAGTTTTATGAGCAAGATGAATACGTGGAAAGCTAACTAACGAACTATGATACAAATGGTGATGAAATAAATGAATTCAGTGAATTCTCCTGGAGCTACTTCTAATGCGACTGTCCTCCAGTACGGCTTACTGCCAGCTGCCGAAACTCTCGAGTCACATGGTGTATCTCTATCGCCAACTGCTGGTCGGAGGTCGTATGGATAACTATATATATTGTTAGATATATACATTGAAGTGCATAAGCATATCACCCCAGGCCCTTCTGTAAACATTTATAAATGTAACTGTGCTTTACAAAACATGATATGCATGATGACTCTAAATGTGTACTGGACACAATTCACTACAAGTTCAGTCTCTCAGGCTCTCGGCGTAATCTGGTTGATCTGAGCAATGGCTGAATAGCCGATCATGTTCCACCTTCAATTCTTGTTGGGGTTCCTGCTTGTTCGGTATTTATTGCTGCAGGTGTTTCTCTGAGTGCTGGCTCTGATCAATGGTCTGTATCCTCTTCAAAGGTTTTGGGATTACATACCAACTCCTCTGATGGACTCAAAATGAAGGGACGTTGAACTTTCAACAACGCTGTTCTCAGTGATGATGAGAAACGAATGTGGACCTGTTTGTTGCAGTACTTTTGCATGCCTTGACCATCCGTTTCCATTGGCATCCTCCAGTCTAACCGTGTCACCTGGATGCAGTGGCTGCAGCTTCCTTGTGGATCTATCGTAGAACCCTTTCTGCCTCCTTTTCTGAAGAAGCAGTTTCCTCTCCAGTTCTGGATCCACAGGGTGAGTTGCAATGGAAGGCAGGGACATTCGTAGCTGTCGATTCATTAGCAGCTGTGCTGGTGACAGCCATTGACAAGTGGTGCCGATAGCTCAGAAGTGCCAGATACATGTTGTAGTGATCTCAAGATGTGCATGTACACAAGGGGTTAATGTGTAATCAGTAGCACCACATGATCACGAGAGGGCCGGACCAGCAGGGATATAAAAGGCAACCACATTGGGTCTCTCTCTCTCGGGTGCACTGTGACCAGGGCAATAGCAGACTAGTTCAGATGGCTAGTGGAGTTACGTATAGTTACCGTAGTTAGATCTTGTTAACCATATCACTAGTATCAAAGTTAAAGTAAAGAACTCATGCAATTATTGTTATAGTTACTCATAAACCTTTTGTTACTACTGGACGAGTTTGAGTCTTCTTCTGAAGACCTCATCACCAACCAAGGTTTGAGTAGCACATGTTACCTACCACACAGGTAACAAAACACATGTCTTCCTGGCTGTCAATGGCTTTTGTCAGCAGCTGTTTAACAATGTGCACGCCCTTTTCTGCCTTCCTGTTTGACTGAGGATATAAAGGACATGAAGTAATGTGCTTAAAGTCATAATGACGGGCAAACTCAGTCCACTCATAGTTTTTGAAGCAGGGACCATTGTCAGTCATAACAGTGTTTGGTATCCCATGCAAAGGAAAAATCTCTTTGGCATGTTGGATAACACACCGAGCAGTCGTGTTCGCTAACTGTGCTACATCCGGATAATTAGAGAAGTCGATGACCAGAAGTAGTCTTTTCCATTGAAGTGAAAAAGGTCCACGCCCACCTTCTGCCAAGGAGTTGTGATGATTTCACCCATGTGGATCGGCTCTTTGCTCTGCCTGCACTGGAACTTCTGACAAGTGGCACAGTTATGAACCATAACTGCAATGTCTTGGGTGTTGCCTGGCCAATACATTGTATCCCTGGCCCTGCGCTTGCACTTCTCATGCCCAGGTGCTCTTCATGGAGCTTCTTGAGCATGAGCGGCTTCAAGGAATGTGGAATCACAATCCTGTGCTGTCACAGTAGGAATCCATTCGCCTCACTCAACTCTGCCCACACATTGCAGTAACCCGAGCAGGAACCCTTTGGCCATCACTCGTGGAGATGCTTTATTACCTTTTGTAGGACTTTGTCCTTGGCTGTTTCATCCTTTAATAGATGCGACTTCTCCTTCATGACCGGAAGAGATGCAGTGACGAGATTGACATGGACTTGCACGTCCTCGTCAACCAGGTGTACCTTTAATGCCCCTGGCTTGAGAAAGCGTGTCAGTGACAATGAAATGTTTGCCTGGTGTAGATTAGGCCGCAATTGGAGTGTTGGAGCTCCATCATCATGCATTGGATCATTGGGACATTTCATACAAATTCTTCTGTACAATTAATACGAGTGGCCTGGGGTCAATCTCCACAAGAAACGTCAGAAGACCATACACATAATCATGGAACTTGTTCAAACCATTGACGAACCCGAGGCATTCCTTTTCAATTTGCGCATACCTGCCCTCCACCTCTGACATTGCTCTGGATGTGTATGCCACAGGCAGCCAGCTGCCCTCTGCACCCTGTTGCAGTAACACCGCTCCCAGGCCATCCTGAGATGCATCGGTTGAAATTTTGGTCCTTTTCGCAGGATTAAAAACGCTAGAACTGGCACTGTAGTCAACAAGATATGCAATGCGTGCTACCCCTGCTCATGTCCGGAAGATCATTGGAACATTGCGTCCTTTTTTATCGAATCTCGGAGGTAGGAGGTTTTAGATGCCAGATTGGAAATATATTTGCCAACAAAATTGATCATCCCGAGTATCCGTAGGATGCCTTTGTTATCTGTGGGACATGGCATCACCAAAATAGCCTTTATCTTCTCATTTTCCGGCTGCATACCTTCTGTAGACAGCCTATCCCCCAAGAAGGTTATGCTGTCAACCCCAATTTGATATTTTGCTTTATTAAGCTTCAGGCCATTTTTCTTTATTCTTTGTAAGACCCGGAGAAGCCTTCTGTCATGTTTGTCAAGTGTGGACCCCCAGATTATTATGTCACCCACAGAGACTCGGGTGCCTGGTAACCCTTCAACTACGTGCTCCATGGCAAGATCGGAAATTTCTGACACAGAAATTATGCCAAATGGCATCCTCAGGAAACAATAGCACTCAAAGGGTGTGTTAAACGTGTACAGCTTAGTGCTCGTTTTGTCCAACGTGAGCTGCCAGTTGTGGCACGTCCAACTTGCTGAAACATGTTGCTCTGGGCATCTCACTTGTTATTTCTTCCCTCTTCAGAATCGGGTAGTGCTCTCTCTTGATGTTAAGGTTCAGGCCTTTGGGGTCCATGCATATGCGTAGGTAATTATTCCTCTTCTTGGCGCACACCATAGAATTAACCCAGTCTGTAGGTTCCTAGAGCCATCTCTCTGTCTAACTTGGCCTTCAATTTGTCCTTCAGCGGGGCAGGAACACGTCTCGACGCATATACAACTGGCTTCACATTCTCCTTCAATTGGATGCGGTACATAAAGGGCAGAGTGCCAAAGCCTTGAAATATCTCCAGAAAGTCCTTTATGATGGATTGTACTGGTGCATGCTGGCGGAGTTCCATCCTTTCCACACTGTAAACCCGCTTGATGAGCCCAAGCGCTTTACATGTTTCCACTCCTGTGAGAGATTCGCGCTCTGTCCACTACGGAAAACGTAATCATGCAAGTTGTATCTTTGACCGTTACTGCGAGCTCACATGCTCCTAACATTGTGATCTCATTACCATTATAGTCCTTCAGTAGTATTGACCGACGAACCATTTTCAGTTTAATTGTTAGCTCTTTTAACACTGACTGAGTGATAAGGTTGGCCCTCGCTCCCATGCATTTGATTAGTGTGCCATGAACCATCGACGGAATTGTCCATCTGTCTTCCATGGTATCCCCATCACTACGGCTGCATATTGTGAAGAATAATTTGCTGTTTTCGTTGTTCAGACTACTTGTGTCCTCAGTCAAAATCATGCAGACAGCATTCAGGTCGTCGATGCATATGTCATTAACTAAGCTAATTGGTCCTGTTTGGTCGACTGACGGACATGAGAGATAGAACATAGAACATAGAAAAATACAGCACAGAACAGGCCCTTCGGCCCACAATGTTGTGCCGAACTTTTGTCCTAGATTAAGAATAAATTAATCTACACCCCATCATTCTACCGTAATCCATGTATCTATTCAATAGCCGCTTGAAGGTCCCTAATGTTTCCGCTCAACTACTTCCACAGGCAGTACATTCCATGCCCCCACTACTCTCTGGGTAAAGAACCTGATGTGTTGAGTGTTCTGGATCACATACAGGTCACCAACACTTGAAGTCGTGCAACACTATTTTATTAAAAGGTTAACTATTTAAACATACTTGAACTGTGGGTAAATACGATACTAGCTTTAACTAAAGACCTTTTCCTTGTCCTAACCAGTTGATGCACTCAGCACATGGTGAATGTCTGTGTTGCAGGCTGTGAGCTCTGCTCCTAGCTAGCTGCTACTCGAATGAGCGGGAACTCTGATGCCCCCTGTCTTTATAGTGCGTGTGCTCTCACTGGTGATTTGCTGCGGTGTGTGTGTTGATTGGTCCCACTGTGTGTGCATCAGTGTGTGTGTCTGCACCATGATATACTGGCGTATATTATGACAGAACCTACCTCTGACTTCCCCCTATATCTTCCACTATTCACCTTAAATTTATGTCCCCTTGTAATGGTTTGTTCCACCCGGGGAAAAAGTCTCTGACTGTCTACTCTATCTATCCCCCTGATCATCTTATAAAACTCTATCAAGTGGCCTCTCATCCTTCTCCATTCTAATGAGAAAAGGCCTAGCACCCTCAACCTTTCCTCGTAAGACCTACTCTCCATTCCAGGCAACATCCTGGTAAATCTCCTTTGCACCTTTTCCAAAGCTTCCACATCCTTCCTAAAGGTAACCAGAACTGCACACAGTACTCCAAATGTGGCCTTACCAAGGTTTTGTACAGCTGCATCATCATCTCACTGCTCTTAAATTCAATCCCTCTGGTAATGAACGCTAGAACACCATAGACCTTCTTCACAGCTCTATCCACTTGAGTGGCAACTTTCAAAGATCTATGAACATAGACCCCAAGATCTCTCAGCTCTTCCACATTGCCAAGAACCCTACCGTTAACCCTGTATTCTGCATTCATATTTGTCCTTCCAAAATGGACAACCTCATACTTTTCAAGGTTAAACTCCATCTGCCACTTCTCACCCCAGCTCTGCATCCTATCTACGTCTCTTTGCAGCCGACAACAGCCCTCCTCACTATCCACAACTCCACCAAGTTTGGTATCGCTTGGCAAAGTGATTTGTTCTTCCACACATCTAACACACCTTTCCAAGTACTGGACATCGCCGTGGCTAATGTTGATTGCATCATTGCAGGCACAAAATGGCAGATCTGGTCGGCTGCTCAAAATGGCCACCCGAACTGAGACCACATTTCTTCTTTGACTGTGTCACAGTGCTTATGGCGCAGGTGTCTGTTGCCGTATTGGTGCCAAAATGTTTCAGATTGAGCAAAGAACAAAGAACAAAGAAATGTACAGCACAGGAACAGGCCCTTCGGCCCTCCAAGCCCGTGCCGACCATGCTGCCCGACTAAACTACAATCTTCTACACTTCCTGGGTCCGTATCCTTCTATTCCCATCCTATTCATATATTTGTCAAGATGCCCCTTAAATGTCCCTATCGTCCCTGCTTCCACTACCTCCTCCGGTAGCGAGTTCCAGGCACCCACTGCCCTCTGCGTAAAAAACTTGCCTCGTACATCTACTCTAAACCTTGCCCCTCTCACCTTAAGCCTATGCCCCCTAGTAATTGACCCCTCTACCCTGGGGAAAAGCCTCTGACTATCCACTCTGTCTATGCCCCTCATAATTTTGTATACTTCTATCAGGTCTCCCCTCAACCTCCTTCGTTCCAGTGAGAACAAACCGAGTTTATTCAACCGCTCCTCATAGCTAATGCCCTCCATACCAGGCAACATTCTGGTAAATCTCTTCTGCACCCTCTCTAAAGCCTCCACATCCTTCTGGTAGTGTGGCGACCAGAATTGAACACTATACTCCAAGTGTGGCCTTGAGCGCTAATCTGCTGTGCAGCTAGCTGACAGACATGACAAATATTGACAGCATTTCCCTTAATAGGCTCTTCGTACTTTGTCATTTGATATCCTGAACACTATCTGATCGCGGATCATCGATGACTTTAAAGTACTAAAAATGCACAACTGCGCACTCAACCACAAGTCGGCTAGAAAACTATCGAAATATTTTCCCAACGACTGAATGCGCGTGCGAAAGATATAACGCTTGAATGTTGCATTTCCTTTGGGGAGCAATAGCAATCAAAGTACTTTATTACCTCGTCAAAGCTCTTGCTTTCCGCTTTGCTGCCAAAAGTTTAGGTATTATAAATGTCTATTGCTTGAGGACCTGCCACCATGAGCAGCAACGCAATATGCCTCGCATCAGGCTGTGCCTGCAGGCCAAGGGTTGAAACATAGAATCTGAATTGCTGCTTAAAAACATGCCAATTCTCATCCACATTACCAGTGACTTGAAGCTGGTGGGGTGCATTTGAACCTTACATCTCCAACTTCACAGACTTTCCGTGCATTGAGTTCCAGTTGGCTGTAGTTTACCAGGTAGGCGTAAGAATTTTCTTTTTATAGAATAGCTGTAGTGAGTGTACCTTTAAGAAATGGGTGTTTATTACTGCAGTGATATCAGAGAGTGGGTGGAGCTGGGCTGTCTGTCTGCTTTTACTTTCTCTTTGGACTCACAGCTACAGGGTGTGTTTAGTTTCATTTTGAGTGCTGGATAGCTGCAGGCAAAGCTAGCAGCTGTAAGAATCTCTCTGCAGGCTACAGACTGACTTCAGCTCATTTGGGGATTTCAAAGTGGTACATGTCTCAGTAGAGAAGTTAAACCTGATGTCTTTCTGTAAAAGGGTTCTTTTTTTGTCTTATGTATGTTGCAAGGAAAGATTAAGAATTACTTATAGGGTACTGTATTCTTTTGGGGATTTATTGGTGTTGATAGTTGTTAATATGTTTACTGTGGGTTTATAACGTGTTAACTGGTTTCATAAATAAACATTGTTTTAATTTAAAAGTACTGTAAATCTATGTTACATCACACCTATAAGGTAGGCCCGTGTGCTACCCATAACCACAATCTATTAAAACTTGTGGGTCAGGTGAACTGCATGATACACTTTGGGATTCTCTGAACCCTGGCCCATAATATTTTCTTGACAACATGAACATGTAGAAAAATAGCGAACAAACTATGATACAAATGGTATTAAAATAAATGAATTCAGTGAATTTTCCTGGAGCTACTTCTAGCGTGATTCCCCTCTAGTACAACTTAATACCAACTGCCAAATCTCTTGAGTCATATGGTGTATTTCTATCGCCACCTGCTTAGGTCGTATCGATAACTACATACATTGATGGATAACTATATACATTGCGGTGCACAGCACATGCATATCACCACAAAGGTCTTCATAATTTTAAAGACCTCTATTAGGTCATGCATGTTTTAAGCAATAGAGGTTATACACAACTCTATTACGGCGGCATGGTAGTACACTGGTTAGCACTATTGCTTCACAGCGCCAGGGTCCCAGGTTCGATTGCCAGCTTGGGCCACTGTCTGTGTGGAGTCTCCACCTTCTCCCCTTGCCTGCATGGATTTCCTCCGGGTGCTCCAGTTTCCTCCCATAAGTCACGAAAGACGTGCTTGTTACGTGAATTGGACATTTTGAATTCTACCTCTGTGTACCCGAACAGGCGCCGGAATGCGGCGGCTAGGGGATTTTCACAGTAACTTCATTGCAGTGTTAATGTAAGCCTACTTGTGACAATAATAAAGATTATGCCGCCTGCCTTTTTTTGTGAAGAGAAATGACCCCCTGCCTCTTCAGCCTTTCATGATCATTAGAATTTTTCTCCGATCATCAAGTGAGCGGTGATCTGGAATTCGCACCTCCAGAGCTCCAAGCCTGCAAATTCACTCAATGTGCGTTTGCCATGGGTTAAATATACCCATGTCAGTCATTCCCACAGTGTGCAAATGAAGGTGTTTACCAGACCCACTTCTATTTCTGGGGTTCTTCCAATAGTATATCTGTTCCAATATTAAATTTCAGGGCAGCTGCTTGAATTCTCAAATTAAAGCTTTTATTGTTTTGCAGGTAATATTTGGAGTCGAAATTAAAGGTCATGGTCCAGAAATTTTGATAAAGCTGGCTTATATTCCCTTGAGTATAGGTGATTGAAGACCGATCTAATTTGGTGTCAAAAATATTAAAGAAATGCAATTGTGTAGATAAAGGGAATGTATTTCCTCTAATGGGGGAAATACAGAAATATGGTGCATAATCTTAAAATTAGAGGTGCATTCGTTTAGGAATTAAATCAGGAAGTACTTTTTCACACAAAGAAACTTGGAATCCTCTTGCTCAAAAAGCTTTGAATTGCTGGGGGTCTACTGGAGTTTTCAGGTTGGATACTTTTGCAAGGATATCAAGGAACATATCTCTAAGGCGAGGAAATATAAATGAGGTATGTGATCAAATTGAATGGAGGAACAGGCTCAAACGCCTGAATGGTCTACTCCTGTTCCTATGTTCCTGAATTGGATCTTGATAGATTGACAGGGCAGCATGGTGGCACAGTGGTTAGCACTGCTGCCTCGTAGCACCAAGGGCCCGGGTTTAATTCCGGCCGTGGGTGACTGTGCGGAGTTTGCACGTTCTCCCCGTGTCTGCGTGGGTTTCCATTGAGTGATCCGGTTTCCTCCCACCGTCCAAAGATGTGCAGCTTAGGTGGAGTGGCCATGATATAATTGCCACTTAGTGTCCAGGGATGTGCATGTTAGGTAGGGTTACAGGGATGGGCCTAGATGGGTGTTCTTTCAGAGGATTGGTGCAGACCCGATGGGCCAAATGAGCTCTTTCTGCATGGTAGGGATTCTAAGAATTTGAATCGCTCTTGGGGCTAAAGGGATCAAGGATATGGGGGAAGGCAGGATCAGGGTGTTGAACTTGATGATCAGCCAGGCTCAAAGGGCTGAATGGTCTCTCTTGCTTCTATGTTTTATACTTCTATGATAGACGTTAATAGTTTAATAGATGTTAAGTTGTCAATAAAGGATCCATAAATAACAGCAGGACCAGATTTAATCGGCCATTCAGCCTTTCACATCTGCTCTGTCATTCACGAAGATCAGAGATAATTTATTTGTGCCCTTGCCACAGGAACAGGACCTACACTCTGTCAAGAGCCATCAGCTGGATTCTCCGTTCCTGAGACTAAATGTTGACAGCAGGGCAGAATTAGTGGAGTTCAACGACAACAAAACTGATGCCACACCCGGACCGATTCAACGACCATTAAGGGGCTAGCACCGGCGCCACATGGAACACGATCAATTCCAATGGGAAATGGTGCGGGATTCGCCGCATTCGGCATGCTGCAGCCAGATATACACACTGCATCCCCCATACATACCATCCCAGCCAACAAGGGTCTCTGTGGGTCCCCCTATTACAGGGGTCCCTGTGGGGATGGGTCCTCTTTTAAGGGGTCTGTGTGGGGGGTTTCTCCAATTACAGGGGTTCCTATGGGGGTTCTCCATATTACAGGGTTCCCTGGGCTGTCCCCCTATTACACAGGTCACGAGAAGTGCGGATTGGGTCACCCCCGTACTTGGGGGTAGGAGGGTGCACCCAGGAAATCCAGGAGTTGGAGGCTGCCATGCAGTAGGGGAGAGGTTTGGGGCCGATTAGCGGTTCGTGGGGGGTGGCCAGCTACGGGACCTCGCTTTTGAGCCGCCCACTAAAGATGACGGTCCGATAGCGGGTTTCCCTGGGTGACAATATTGAATTCTTTACCCATCAGTCTGGCCTCAATAAAACTCGAGATGGATTTGTAGGTATAGTATTATTTATTTTAACAAACTTGCAAGGCTAACTCGCTTCACAGAGATTCAGAACACAGAAGCTGTCTCCTGGAACCCTAGAACCGAGTGAGGTTGGAGACAAAGGGATTTCTGCAAATACATTCAAATGGCATCAAGTTTCACATACAAGATTCCCATAGGTCATCCTATACCCCTCCTGACCTGGCCATACGTCCTGATTGGCTCACGTTGCATTCCTTAACCCTGGGCCTCTTGTTACCCAGCATCCTTTTCCCCATCCTTGCCGTGCTTTCTGAATTCCTTTGTCCTTTGTGAACTCACCCTACTATTAGACTGGCCCACATCTACATTACTGTAACTAATTTTTGAACTAACTATTTTATATCACATTTGTTTGTTCAATTCCTCATGGGAACCCCTCAAGGGGATCCAGGGGAATTGGTGCAAATCAGCTCCAGCAGGAGAAGAGCCGCACAAACGGAGAATTCCACCTGTAGTGACCAACATCTCTCTGCCTTGCTTTCCTCCTTTGAGCCATTCCTTACAACCTTCCCCTTTGACCAATGCTTTGGTCATCCAGCCTAACATCTCCATATTAGTCAAGGACAGTTTTACGGTGGCAGAAAGGACGTTTGATGAGGACTCATCTACTGAGGTAGTATGGGCTGAGGTTAGAAACAGGAAAGGAGAGGTCACCCTGTTAGGGGTTTTCTATCGACCTCCGAAAAGTTTCAGAGATGGAGAGGAGAGGGTTGCAAAGATGATTCTGGATAGGAGAGAAAGCAACAGGCTAGTTATTATGGGGGACTTTAACTTTCCAAATATTGACTGGAAACGCTATAGTTCGAGTACATTAGATGGGTCTGTTTTTGTCCAATGTGTGCAGGAGGGTTTCCTGACACATTAATTATGTAGATAGGCCAACGAGAGGCGAGGCCATATTGGATTTGGTACTGGGTAATGAACCAGGACAGGTGTTAGATTTGGAGGTAGGTGAGCACTTTGGTGATAGTGACCACAATTCGATTACATTTACTTTAGTGATGGAAAGGGATAGGTATATACCGCAGGGCAAGAGTTATATCTGGGGGAAGGCAATTATGATGCGATGAGGATACATCGGGTGGAGAGGAAAACTGCAGGGGATGGGCACAATGGAAATGTGGAGCTTGTTCAAGGAACAGCTACTGCGTGTCCTTGATAAATATGTACCTGTCAGGCAGGGAGGAAGTGGTCGAGTGAGGGAACCGTGGTTTGCTAAAGCAGTCGAAACACTTGTCAAGAGGAAGAAGGAGACTTATGTAAAGATGAGACATGAAGGTTCAGTTAGGGCGCTCGAGAGTTACAAGTTAGGCAGGAAGGACCTAAAGAGAGAGCTAAGAAGAGCCAGGAGGGGACATGAGAAGTCTTTGGCAGATAGGATCAAGGATAACCCTAAAGCTTTCTATATATATGTCAGGAATAAAAGAATGACAGGAATAAAAGAACAATAATAAACAACTACCAAACAGAACACCCGGAGGCCTTGTTCATCGTGGCCGGAGACTTCAACAAGGCCAACCTCAAGAGTGTACTGCCAAAATTCCACCAGCACATCTCCTGTCCCACCAGGGGCGACAACACTCTTGACCACTGCTACTCAAAAATCAAGGGTGCCTACCGTTCCATCCCCCGACTGCACTTTGGGAAATCAGACCATAAGACGGTGCTCCTTCTCCCGGCATACAAGCAGAAATTCAAGCGGGAGAATTCAGCTAAGAAGGTTGTGCAGT
The DNA here is from genome assembly GCF_047496885.1 of Scyliorhinus torazame. NCBI lineage: Eukaryota > Metazoa > Chordata > Chondrichthyes > Carcharhiniformes > Scyliorhinidae > Scyliorhinus > Scyliorhinus torazame. The sequence continues at coordinate 310,564,711 of NC_092713.1, read as the reverse complement.
GCTGGTCCGAGGAGACAGCAGAGCTCTTACATGACTGCTTAGAGACAGTGGACTGGTCCATATTTAAGAACTCAGCGACCAACTTAAATGAGTATGCCACCACCGTCACAGACTTCATCAGCAAATATGTGGACGACTGCGTGCCAAAGAAAGCAGTGCGTGCGTTCCCCAACCGGAAACCATGGCTCAATCGCGAGACTGACTCCCTACTGAAGGACAGATCTGAGGCGTTCAAGGCAGACAACCCTGACCTATACAAGAAATCCAGGTACGACCTGCCCAAAGCCATCCGGAATGCCAAGAGAGAATATCAAACCAAGCTAGAGTCACAGACAGATTCTCGGCGGTCGTGGCAAGGACTAAACAACATAACGGGCTACAAAGCGAAGCCGAACAGTATCTCTGGCAGCAGCGCACCCCTCCCCGATGAACTCAGTGCATTCTATGCTCGGTTCGAGCAGGTAACCAACAATCCGCTGGCGAGTGCCCCAGCAGCCCATAATTCACCCATATCCACCATCACAGCTTCCGAAGTCAGATCGGCCTTCCTGAAAGTGAACCCTCGGAAGGCGACGGGCCCAGATAGGATCCCTGGTCGTGCACTCAGAGCCTGCGCGGACCAGCTGGCAGAGGTATTCACGGACATCTTTAACCTGTCCCTACTCCACTCCGAGGTCTCTACCTGCTTCAAGAAGACCACCATCATACCGGTACCAAAGAAGAACCAGGCAACGTGCCTCAATGACTACTGACCAGTGGCCCTGACTTCAGTTGTAATGAAGTGCTTTGAGAGGTTGATCATGAAGCGCATCACCTCCATACTCCAAGAACGCCTTGATCCACTGCAATTCGCATACCGCTGCAACCGGTCCACATCAGACACCATTTCCCTGGCCCTACACTCATCCCTAGAGCATCTCGAAAACAAGGACTCCTACATTAGAGTCCTATTTATTGACTACAGCTCCGCCTTCAACATCATAATCCCAGCCAAGCTCATATCAAAGCTCCAAAACCTAGGACTTGGCTCCCCACTCTGCAACTGGATCCTCGATTTTCTGACCAACAGACCACAATCAGTAAGGATGAACAACAACACCTCCTCCACAATAGTCCTCAACACCGGCGCCCTGCAAGGCTGCGTACTTAGCCCCCTACTCTACTCCCTGTACACACACGACTGCGTGGCAAAACTTGGTTCCAACTCCATCTACAAGTTTGCTGACGATACGACCATAGTGGGCTGGATCTCGAATAACGACGAGTCAGAATACAGGCGGGAGATAGAGAACCTAGTGGAGTGGTGTAGCGACAACAATCTCTCCCTCAATGCCAGCAAAACTAAAGAGCTGGTAATTGACTTCCGGAAGCAAAGTACTGTACACCCCTGTCAGCATCAACGGGGCCGAGGTGGAGATGGTTAGCAGTTTCAAATTCCTGGGGGTTCACATCTCCAAACATCTGTCCTGGTCCACCCACGTCGCGCTACCACCAAGAAAGCACAACAGCGCCTATACCTCCTCAGGAAACTAAGGAAATTCGACATGTCCACATTGACTCTTACCAACTTTTACAGATGCACCATAGAAAGCATCCTATCAGGCTGCATCACAGCCTGGTATGGCAACTGCTCGGCCCAGGACCGCAAGAAACATCAGAGAGTCGTGAACACCGCCCAGTCCATCACACAAACCTGCCTCCCATCCACTGACTCCATCTACACCTCCCGCTGCCTGGGGAAAGCGGGCAGTATAATCAAAGATCCCTCCCACCCGGCTTACTCACTCTTCCAACTTCTTCCATCGGGCAGGAGATACAGAAGTCTGAGAACACGCACGAACAGACTCAAAAACAGCTTCTTCCCCATTCCTAAATGACCCTCTTATGGACTGATTTCATTAACACTACACCCTGTATGCTTCATCCGATGCCAGTGCTTATGTAGTATAATTGTATATGTTGTGTTGCCCTATTATGTATTTTCTTTTCTTCCCTTTTCTTCTCATGTATTTAATGATCCATTGAGCTGCTCGCAGAAAAATACTTTTCACTGTACCTCGGTACGTGACAATAAACAAATCCAATCCAATCCAATGACTAGGGTAAGAGTAGGGCCAGTCAAGGACAGTAGTGGGAAGTTGTGCCTGGAGTCCGAGGAGATAGGAGAGGTGCTAAAAGAATATTTTTCGTCAGTATTCACACAGGAAAAAGACAATGTTGTCAAGGAGAAAACTGAGATTCAGGCTACTAGACTAGAAGGGCTCGAGGTTCATAAGGAGGAGGTGTTAGCAATTCTGGAAAGTGTGAAAATAGATAAGTCACCCGGGCCGGATGGGATTTACCCTAGGATTCTCTGGGAAGCTAGGGAGGAGATTGCTGAGCCTTTGGCCTTGATCTTTAAGTCATCTTTGTCTACAGGAATAGTGCCAGAAGACTGGAGGATAGCAAATGTCGTCCCCTTGTTCAAGAAGGGGAGTAGAGATAACCCCGGTAACTATAGACCAGTAAGCCTTACTTCTGTTGTGGGAAAAATCTTGGAAAGGTTTATAAGACATAGGATGTATCATCATCTGGAAAGGAATAATTTGATTAGAGATAGTCAACACGGTTTTGTGAAGGGTAGGTCGTGCCTCACAAACCTTATTGAGTTCTTTGAGAAGGTGACCAAACAGGTGGATGAGGGTAAAGCAGTTGATGTGGTGTATATGGATTTCAGTGAAGCGTTTGATAAGGTTCCCCATGGTAGGCTACTGCAGAAAATACGGAGGCATGGGATTCAGGGTGATTTAGCAGTTTGGATCAGAAATTGGCTAGCTGGAAGAAGACAAAGGGTGATGGTTGATGGGAAATGTTCAGACTGGGGTCCAGTCACTAGTGGTGTACCACAAGGATCTGTTTTGGGGCCACTGCTGTTTGTCATTTTTATAAATGACCTGGAGGAGGGCGTAGAAGGATGGGTGAATAAATTTGCAGATGACACTAAAGTCGGTGGAGTTGTGGACAGTGCTGAAGGATGTTACAAGTTACAGAGGGACATAGATAAGCTGCAGCGCTGGGCTGAGAGGTGGCAAATGGAGTTTAATGCAGAAAAGTGTGAGGTGATTCATTTTGGAAGAAATAACAGGAAGACTGAGTACTGGGCTAATGGTAAGATTCTTGGCAGTGTGGATGAGCAGAGAGTTCTCGGTGTCCATTTACATAGATCCCTGAAAGTTGCCACCCAGGTTGAGAGGGTTGTTAAGAAGGCGTACGGTGTGTTAGCTTTTATTGGTAGAGGGATTGAGTTTAGGAGCCATGAGGTCATGTTGCAGCTATACAACACTCTGGTGCGGCCGCATTTGGAGTATTGCGTGCAATTCTGGTCGCCGCATTATAGGAAGGATATGGAAGCATTGGAAAGGGTGCAGAGGAGATTTACCAGAATGTTGCCTGGTATGGAGGGAAGATCTTATGAGGAAAGGCTGAGGGACTTGAGGCTGTTTTTGTTAGAGAGAAGAAGGTTAAGAGGTGACTTAATTGAGGCATACAAGATGATCAGAGGATTGGATAGGGTGGACAGTGAGAGTCTTTTTCCTTGGATGGTGATGTCTAGCACGAGAGGACATACCTTTAAATTGAGGGGAGATAGATATAAGACAGATGTCAGAGGTAGGTTCTTTACTCAGAGAGTAGTAAGGGCGTGGAATGCCCTGCCTGCAACAGTAGTGGACTCGCCAACACTAAGGGCATCCAAATGGTCATTGGATAGACATATGGACAATAATGGAATAGTGTGGATGGGCTTTAGAGTGGTTTCACAGGTCGGCGCAACATCGAGGGCTGAAGGGCCTGTACTGCGCTGTAATGTTCTATGTTCTATGTTCTATATGTAGACATATTTTGTCTTAAAATGCTTCTGTGAAACACCTTGGGACATTGTATTATATTAAAAGTGTTATATAAATATCAGTTTATGCTTTTGTTGTTACAGATATGGTACAGACAAGATTTAACAGCATGTTGTCAGGAATTGAGAATTTTAGCTATGAGGAAGAGAGGCTGAGGTTGTTTTTTCTGGAACACAGGAGGCTAAGGGGAGATTTAATATAGATGTAGAAAATGATAATGGGTTGAGAAAGAGGGGATAGGTAGAATCTGTTTCCTTTCATCGGGGAGTGCATAACAAGGGGTCATAGATTTAAAGCAATTGAAAGGGAGGTAGAGGCAGAAAATGGATTTAAAACATTTTTAAAATGCTTGGATACAGACTACAAGAGCTGTACACTGGCATGAGACTGGATTGCTCTTTTTTGACTGGCACAGGCACATCAGGCTATCTGGCTTCCTTCAGCACCATAGATTTTCCATATTTCCTAAGGCTACAATATTTGCAGGGTTTTTTCTTTATCCTCTATGCCTTTGCTTTTTAACTCTATTGGTTTTTGATGTGCCGTATTGCAAGTTTTTTCCTATAACCGACAGACTACAGGAGTGAATTTGCCTCATGTTTTAACTCTGGACAGTGGTATTCAAGTAAATGAGGATCAGGAATTTGCACTGCCAGTGGTCTGGAGCTAAAATAATTCACTGCACTTGTGTTTCCCTTGGGCTAAACACCCATGCTAATCATCCCCACTCCAATCTGTGTGCAGCATGTTAATGAAGGCTGTTACCAGACCCACTTTCATTTCCAATGTTTGAGCAGAGGTCTCTCTCCCAGCAGCACTTCTACCTGTTTCAATGAAGCATTAAAAGGCAGCTGTTTGAAGTCTCAATTTAAAGTGGCAGAAGGGAGACCAGTTTTTTAATATTTCTTTCTTATTTATGGCAATGTTCGGAGTACAAATTAAAGGTAATGGCCTAGAAATTTGTGGAAACTTGTTTTGTATTCCCATGACTGTTGAAGATTCAAAGGTGATCAAATTGAAGTCGTTAAATTTTTTAAGGATTCAATAGGGTAGATGTAGAGAATTTGGGGAAGGGATGCTGAGTCAGAGAATATAATCTTGAAATTTCAGTCAGGTCATTTAGGGATTAAATCAGTCAGCTCTTCCTCACACAAAGGCCAGTAAAAATCTGGAACTCTCTTCCTCAAAAAACTGCAGGGTCAATTGAAGATTAAGAACAAAAGGAAACCTCTGCGTGCAGGCAGAATCACGGACATGGCTCTGAATGAATACTGTCTATCTGTGTTCACAAAATAAGGGGACATTTCAGTTAAGGGCACAGACAGTGAAACTGGAGCATAGACTTGGATCAATAGATTTGTGTTAGGTTAGGATATCAAGGAAAGTCAAAAAGCGGAGTAGAGTACAGATCAGACATGATCCAGGTTTAAGGGGCCAAATATCCAGGCTGGGATTCGCCGTTAGCCGACGACGAAATCGGGATTTGGCAGAGAATAGCTTCCGACGCCAAAATCGTGCAGGTGCTGATTTGACACCAAATCGCTATACTCTGTTACCTTGAAAACGGCGTCAATGCATTTCTCTCCGCACTTACAGTAAACACCGTTTGCATATCATTAGCGGGCCCAATTCGGTATTCTCCGCGGCCTCCATGATTCTCCGCCTCCGATGGGCCGAGTTCCCGATGGCGCTGTTCACTTCTGCTTTTAAAAATCGTGAAACCAGCGTGGCGGCTGCTGAGGGAAAGAGACGGGATTTGCCATATTTGCCCAACATTGCCATAGTTTGCTGTCAGTTGTGCCGCTGGTCAGGCGGCTTCTGCCAGGGCTGGGGGGAGTAGTGGGGGGCGTCCAGGAGGCAGGCTGTGGGGTTAGGGTGGACAGATGCAGAGCATCATTGCTGCATGGCTGCCTTGCAGAAGCCAGGCAGCTGCGCACAGCGCTAACAGCCCGCTTTGAACTTGGTGCCATAGGTCATATATGTGTCCCCTCAGGGCAACCCCTGGGTGCCCTCTGGCCCCAGCCGACTCATCAGCTGTATGGGCGCATTCCAGCACAACCAGTGCCATCTTGTTGGCTGGGATTAGTGTGTGTGGGGAGTGTAATGTGTATGTGCAGCTGCAGCTTGTCAGCCTCCCGAGTGTCGATCACGGACCCAGCATATCCCGCACCATTTTTCAGTGGAATCGAGTGTGTTCCACGCAACTCCGGCGTTAGCCCCTCAATGGTAGCGGAATCAGTCCAGGTGCGGTGCCCATTTTTCTGTCGTAAAAGTCCACAGATTCTCCGTTGGCGTCAATACTTAGGGCTGGATTCTCCAATATTGAGGCTATGTCCGGAACATGTGTCCAGTATTACGACCAAAGCGTCAGCGCCACCCCTGCACCGATGCTCCGCCCGGTGGGGGGCTTGCAGCTGCGCCACGTAAACCCCCCGACTTTCCTTGCAGATACGGCCAGATAATTGCCGGTCCGTGGCCGCGCATGCGCATGGCGGCGACCTGCAGCGGTCGCACCGTACAACAAGGTGCCAGCCGCGCACTGACCCGGCCTGCCAGATAGTGCCCCCTGTAACCCCCCTCGCCACCCCTGGACCAACTCCCACCAGTCCCTCCAGCTCACACTGAAGCCCCCCTGACGAGCGGAGTGGCTCCCCTCCCCGACTGTGACGGCGCTGGACAAAGTCCGCAGCCGCCATGCGAGGTTGACGAAACCTCAGACCACAAGTAATCCATGCCATTGGGAAGTCAGCCCATTTGGGGTGGAGCATCAACAGAGGGCCTTCAGGTGATGTTCTGAGGCCGTCCCAATGGTGTGCGGCGTAATCACCGATGATGCTGTTTGGGGGGGGGGGGGGGGGGGGGGGGGGGGGTGGCGTGGCGGAGCATCCCAAAAAAGACGCCGCCCCCGATTTCGGCGTCAAAGGGTTTTCTCCGGCCAATCGGCCAATACGACTTTGGCGTCGGCAATCAGAGAATCCCGCTCTGAGTCTCATGATTACATGATATCTGTTTGACAGGCATAAAACAGATGTTTTCAGGTCCACTATGACAGACAGCCTGTTGCACCAGAAATGCACCAACTACCAAGTTGGCCAAGGCTCCTCCATTGATCAGAGCACCATCTGAAACAGGAGCTCAACCCTTTGCATGTGAAAGTAGAGGCACTCAGCCTTATCTGAGCCCCCCTTTCCAAAATTGAATTGCACATAACCACTGCATGGCCATAAATACTGTAGTCACTTTCTTCATGACCTTGGCAGACAAACTAGTCGCCTTAAATGACTGTGCGAGGCTGCCACCATAATATTACTTGCTACAGAATCTGGAGCAGCAGGACCTTCGTAATGAGCATGGCCAGCATCCCAGCTTGTCAATCTTACTCTACCTCGTGACCTGCATGTGGCATCTGGGGCTGCTTCATACATTGCATCAGAGCCTGCACTTCAAACTATCCCACTTCGGCAACGCACATTGCAACATTCTGATGTTGCGAAAGCCACGATATGACTGCAAATCTTCCACTCTTTCTCTCTTACATCGGAAGGGATTGGCACACTATCTGACAATGACCATGTGAAACTGGTTCCAAAACATTGAACTCAGCCAACAACCAGTTGGGGAGCTGTACCATCTGCTGCAAGGACACCGAAAGCCAACTTGGCACCAAGAGTGGCAGGCAAATTACCCACACATTCAACTTTTTTTGGCTTCTGCTACTGTGCTGCCCACAGATTTATAAACCAATTATGTGATGAATTGGTCAACAGAGCTGCTTATCTCCTTTCTTTCACAACTGACTAGAAACACAAACTCATTACATAGTATTTACAACTCTGATATAGCGTAACCATTCGGTGTCAGCGCTTATGATCCACTTGGATTTGCTTATGTTAATTGTCACGTGTACCGAGGTATAGTGAAAAGTACTTTTCTGCGTGCAGCTCAAACAGATCATTTAGGACATGAAAAGAAATACATAATAGGTCAACACAAGGTACACAATGTAAATACATAGACACCGGCATCGGGTGAAACATACAGGATTGTAGTATTAATCAGATCAGTCTATAAGAGGGTCGTTTAACATAGAACATAGAAAATACAGCACAGAACAGGCCCTTTGGCCCACGATGTTGTGCCGAACCTTTGTCCGAGATTAATCATAGATTATCATTGAATTTACAGTGCAGAAGGAGGCCATTCGGCCCTTTGAGTCTGCACCGGCTCTTGGAAAGAGCACCCTACCCAAACTCAACACCTCCACCCAACACCAAGGGAAATTTTGGACACTAAGGGCAAGTTACCATGGCCAATCCACCCAACCTGCACATCTTTGGACTGTGGGAGGAAACCGGAGCACCCGGAGGAAACCCACGCAGGCACGGGGAGGATGTACAGACGCCGCACAGACAGTGATCCAAGCCGGAATCGAACCTGGGACCCTGGAGCTGTGAAGCAATTGTGCTATCCTCAATGCTACCATGCTGCCCTTAAGAACAAATAAATCTACACTATATCATTTTACCGTAATCCATGCACCTATCCAATAGCTGCTTGAAGGTCCCTAATGTTTCTGACTCAACTACTTCCACAGGCAGTGCATTCCATGCCCCCACTACTCTCTGGGTAAACCTACCTCTGATATCCCTCCTATATCTTCCACCTTTCACCTTAAATTTATGTCCCCTTGTAATGGTTTGTTCCACCCGGGGAAAAAGTCTCTGACTGTCTACTCTATCTATTCCCCTGATCATCTTATAAACCTCTATCAAGTCGCCCCTCATCCTTCTCCGTTCTAATGAGAAAAGGCCTTGCACCCTCAACCTTTCCTCGTAAGACCTACTCTCCATTCCAGGCAACATCCTGGTAAATCTCCTTTGCACCTTTTCCAAAGCTTCCACATCCTTCCTAAAATGAGGCGACCAGAACTGTACACAGTACTCCAAATGTTGCCTTACCTAAGTTTTGTACAGCTGCATCATCACCTCACGGCTCTTAAATTCAATCCCTCTGTTAATGAACGCGAGCACACCATAGGCCTTCTTCACAGCTCTATCCACTTGAGTGGCAACTTTCAAAGATGTATGAACATAGACCCCAAGATCTCTCTGCTCCCCCACATTGCCAAGAACTCTACCGTTAACCCTGTATTCCGCATTCATATTTGTCCTTCCAAAATGGACAACCTCACACTTTTCAGGGTTAAACTCCACCTGCCACTTCTCAGCCCAGCTCTGCATCCTATCTATGACTCTTTGCAGCCGACAACAGGCCTCCTTACTATCCACAACTCCACCAATCTTCGTATCGTCTGCAAATTTACTGACCCACCCTTCAACTCCCTCATCCAAGTCATTAATGAAAATCACAAACAGCAGAGGACCCAGAACTGATCCCTGCGGTACGCCACTGGTAACTGGGATCCAGGCTGAATATTTGCCATCCACCACCACTCTCTGACTTCTATCGGTTAGCCAGTTCGTTATCCAACTGGCCAAATTTCCCACTATCCCATGCCTCCTTACTTTCTGCAGAAGCCTACCATGGGGAACCTTATCAAATGCGAGATTCTGATAACAGCGGGGAAGAAGCTGTTTTTGAGTCTGTTCGTGCGTGTTCTCAGACTTTTGTATCTCCTGCCCGATGGAAGAAGTTGGGAGAGTGAATAAGCCAGATGGGAAGGGCCTTTGATTATGCTGCCCGCTTTCTCATGGCAGCGGGAGGTGTAGATAGAGTCAACGGATGGGAGGCGGGTTTGTGTGATGGACTGGGCTGTGTTCACGACTTTCTGTAGCTTCATGTGGTCTTGGGCTGAGCAGTTGCCAAACCAGGCTGTGATGCGGCTGGATAGGATGCTTTCTGTGGTTCACCTGTAAAAGTTGGTAAGAATCAATGTGGACATTCCTTAGTTTCTTGGGGAAGTATAGGCGCTGTTGTGCTTTATTGGTTGTAGCGTTCACATGGGTGGACCAGGACAGGTTGTTGGTGATATGCACAAGCCACATCCTAGGTTTTGGAGCTTTGATATGAGCTTGGCTGGGATTATAGTGTTGAAGGCAGAGGTGTGGTCAATAAATAGGAGTCTGGTGTAGGAGTCCTTGTTGTCGAGATGCTCCAAGGATGAGTATCGGGCCAGGGAGATGCCTTCTGCTGTGGACCGGTTGCGGCGATATGCAACTTGCAGTGGATCTAGGCATCCTGTGAGTATGGAGTTGATGTGCCTCATGAGCAACCTCTCGAAGCATTTCATTACGATCGATGTCAGGGCCACTGGATGGTAGTCGTTGACGCACGTTGCCTGGTTCTTCTTTGGCACCGCTAAGATGCCTTGAGCCTATACCCTCCTCTCTCCATCTCCCATAGTCATCATACTCCACTACCTCTTGTCATCTCATGCACGTATCCAGCTTCTCCTTAAATGCATCTGCACTATTTCTTCAACTGCTCCATATGTTAGTGAATTCTACATTCCAACCATTCTTTGGGTAAAGAGCTTTCTCCCTAATTTTCTGTTGGATTTATGAGTGTCTATTTTAAAATATCGTACTGACTGAGTGGGGAATTTTATCATGGGTGAGTGAGGGGGGTTGGTTTCAGTACTGGGGCTTAAATTAACAAAAAATGGAAATGTGTCAGGAAGTGCATCCAACCCAACTTCCATCTTTTAATCTGGGAGCGGGCAGCCAAGCCTGCTTGGGTGGGCATTTTAACTATCTCCACCAGTCTGAAAGCCTCAGATTTTTATTTTTATTCTTGAGGGGTTGTGGGAATTGCTAGTTCAGACAGCACTTATTGCCCATCTCTAATTGCCCTTGAGAAGGTGGTGGTAAGTGTCATGTTATTCACCCTGGGGTAACATGGACTGCAACACGATGCAGTGAAATGATCATGCATATACCAAACATAGGCGTTGGTTCAATAGGATTTATTGAACTTCAGTAACGAAGCACACAGCTGCCTGTGGGTTGACTCTCTACTACTCTAAGTAAACTAACATTAACTATCTAGACCAGGCTAGCTCTGATCCATGTGTCGAAGGTGTTGAATGATTTGTACACCCGGACTGTCACTACAGTTGTCACCAGTGAAAAGAGGCAGAGTGCTGATGCCTCGTGTGTTTTATAGTTGGAAGCCCCCCTCTGGTGTTCTGTCTGTTGATTGGTCGTGTTCTGTTCTGTATGTTGATTGGCTCACATGGGTGTCTGTCACTGCCTGCTTTGACCTCATGATGTGCATGGGTGTATATTATGACAGTAAGCTGCCTTCCAGAACCGCTGCAGTTCATGAAGCGGAGGTACACCCACCCACAGTGCTGTAAGGGTGGGAATCCCAGGATTTTGACCTGGAGGGTGAAAGAATGGCGATGTATTTCAAAGTCAGGACGGTTTATGGCTTGGTGGGGAACTTGCAAGTGGTGGTGTTCCCATGTGTCTGTTACCTTGTCCTTTGAGATGGTAAAGGTCATGAGTTTGGAGAATGCTGTTGAAGCAGTCTTTGGTGAGTTGCTGAAGTTCATCTTGTAAAGTGTGTGTGTGTGTGTGTCCGTGTATCATTTGTAACCTGGTTCGGGTTTCCTTGTGTCACACTCTCTGGGAATATAGAGTTTTTGTGTAGGTCACTTTATTTATCTTATTTCAATCATAACCACAATACTTAAAATTAGCTTTGTATATTATGAAATGCTGATAATTGGTCAGAAATTAGGGTGTGTTTCCTTATTCAATAGTAGGATGGGAGGGAAAAACTAGTGAGGGTGCAAGCAAGAATTTGTTCCTTACTCAACATGTCAGGAAATGATAGATTTAATTTGGAGCAGTGTTCCTGAGATGATATCCGATTCCACGTGGGAACTGTAGAAAATCACAGCACAGAAATAAGCTACTTGGCCCATCAATGCAACTGCACAGCCCTCAGAAAGGACTATCTACGTCATCCTATTTCCCATACTTAACATTTCAGACATTAAACCTTTGATGAATTCTATTCCTGGTTTCTGGTGGGAACACTCCATGTCCTAGTAACCTCTCAATTCATATCAATAGTCATTGTATCATCATATTTTATTGGTTGAAAAAAACTATTGCTGCAGACAACTTGCTGTGCCTGCTGTAAGAATGAGTTCAATTATCAGGTATAAAGAAAGGTTTCATGAATGGAGATTGGGGTGTGGATGATTGATGAAAATAAGCTATAGGGAAGAAAGATAAAGTTATTTATACAAATAGTCAGAAAGTTGCCTCAAAAATAAATACTTTACAAAATATAGAACAATGGCAAGGTGACATGTATAGGTATTAGATAGAGTTGAAGTTAACTAAAGCCACAATTGAATGGCAAAAATATATTATTTTTAAAAAACTCATAAGGTAGCATTCCCATGGTGAAGCTTTATAAGTTCAGTTAAGGGCCAGAAATACCACAGAGGTCCTTTGAAATATTTAGCGTCATGGTGAGGATTGAGGAGCAATAATAATAATAATCACTTATTGTCACAAGTAGGCTTCAGTGAAGTTACTGTGAAAAGCTCCTCGTCGCCACATTCCGGCGCCTGTTCGGGGAGGCCGGTACGGGAATTGAACCCGCTCTGCTGGCCTTGTTCTGCATTACAAGCCAGCTGTTTAGCCTACTGTGCTAAACCAACCCCTGTAGAAGTTGGATCTGGCTGAATTGTAAACATACATGTTTTGTATTGATGAAGATGATACAGCGGTAGATACAAATGCTTTAGATATTGGCTCCTTGAATGAAATGCATAAATGGCCTTTGCTTCATTTGAGGCACTGAAGATTGATCAGGTTGTTGGGCCTGATAACATTTAACCTCAAAAATGGAGAAAATCAGAGAGGTACTATCCAGCCATTAATTTAGCTGATGAATAGTTCTTTGACGTCTGGACTAGTTTGAATTGGCCGGAGAAAGGGCTTGATACATGAACGATTTCACACATGTGCCAAGCTGCATTCACTGATTTCTAGACAAGAACTTATGAAAGAGTGTCGGCCATTCAGCTGGTTGAGCTTGTTCTGCCATTATGTTTGATCAGTATCATCTATTTACCCAGTTTTGTCCATATCTTGTAAGTAAAGCTCTACAATTCATGTTTTTAATAGGCTTGAATTACATAATTAAACTGATGCATAATGAATTTATAGCTGTGCAAAAGACAGATGATTCAATGATTCATGGGTCAAAATAAAATGCCAACTAGCACTAATATTCCTCTAATTAAAAAGCATGGTTTTATTGAGTTTTGGGGACTCAAATGATTAATACAATATAATAAGGGTGCTTTTCACAATAACTTCATTGAAGCCTACTCGTGACAATAAGCGATTTTCATTTCATTTCATAAAAGGTCGAGAAATTGTATGGCCAACTCATTTTCTCAAAATTTCCAACTAGACTATTGGTGGTGGCAGGGAGAGAGCACAAGTATGAGGAGGGTAATGAGATGAATAGAGTGTGTGTGTGGTGCTGGGGGACGAGTGTGTGCGAGGCCTTGGGGAAGAGGGAATGTGCGCGAGGGGTGGCGGAGAGTGAGTGCAAGGAGTGGGGGGGGAGAGAGAATGTGTGCCATGGGTGGGGGAAGAGAGAGTGTGTGTGAAGTCTGAGGGAAGAGATTGTGTACGAGGGGTCGTGAAAGAGGGAGTGAGTGCAAAGGGGTGGGGGAAGAGAGAATGTGTGCGGTGGTGGGGGAAGAGAGAGTGTGTGAAGACTGGAGGGAAGAGGGAGTGCGTGCAAGGGGTGGTGAAAGAGGGAGTGATGCAAGGGGTGGGGGAAGAGAGAATGTGTGCGAGGGGTGGGGGAAGAGAGAGTGTGAGTGAGGGGTGGGAGAAGAGAGGGTGTGTGCGAGGAGTGGGGGAAGAGTGAGTGAGAGAGGTAGGGGAAGAAAGAGTGAGTGTGAGGGGTGGAGTGAAGAGAGAGTGAGAGCGAGGGGCAGGGGAAATAGAGAGTGCTTGTGATGGGTCAGGGAAAGCGAGACTGTGTGCGAGGGATGGGGAGAGGAGAGAGTGTGTGAGGTATAGGGAGAAATGAGAGTGGTTGCAAGGGGCGGGGAGATGAGAGAGTGTTTGCGAGAGGTGGGGAGTGATGGTGTATGACTTGGAGGGGAACTTCCAGATGGTGGTGTTCCCAGCTATCTGCTGCCCTGCTCTTTTCAGATGACTGCTGTCATAGAAATCTACATAGAAAATAGAGGCAGCAGCAGGCCATTTGGCCCTTCGAGCCTGCTCTGCCATTTATTGTGTTTTATCCTATAAATTTAGAATACCCAATTTTATTTTCAAATTATGGGGCAATTTAGCGTGGCCAATCCACCTACCCTGCACATACTTTTCACTGTACTTCAGTACATGTGACAATAAATATCAATCAATCAATCTTTGGGTTTTACGGGTGAGACCCACGCAGACACAGGCAGAATGTGCAAACTCAGCATGGACAGTGACCAAGGCCGGGATCGAACCTGGGTCCTCGGTGCTAAGAGGCAGCAGTGCTAACCACGGGCACTACCGTGCCACCCTCCGCCATTCATTGTGATCATGGCCGATCATCAAATTTTATGCCTTGATCCCGCCTTCCCCCCGTTTCTGTTGATCCCTTTAGCCCCAAGAGGTAATTCATTCTTGAAATGTTTTGGCTTCGATTATCTTTTGTTGTACTGAATTCCACAGATTCACCACTCTTTGGGTGAAGAAATGTCTCCTCACCTCAATCTTAAAAGGTTCACCCCTTATCCTCAAATATGAACCCTAGTTCGGGACTTCCCCACCGTCAGGAACATTTTATTTGAATCTACCCTGTCGAATCCTGTTAGAATTTTATAAGTTTTTATTAGATAGCCTCTCACTCTTCTAAACTCCAATGAATATAATCCTAAACGATTTAATCTCTTCTCGTATGACAGTCCTGTTATTCCAGGAATCAGCCTGGTAAACATTCGCTACACTCCCTCCATAGCAAGAACATCCTTCCTCAGATAAGGACAACAAAACTGCACACAATACTCCAGGTGTGGCCTCACCAAAGTCCTACACAATTGCAATAAAAGATCCCAATCCCAAACTCAAATTCTCTCGCTATGAAGGCCAACATACCATATACCTTCTTTACTGCCTGCTGTACCTGCGTGCTTATTTCAGTGACTGATGCATGAGAGCATCAAGGATTTGCTGATTTTTCTCAATTTACATCCATTCAGACAACAATCTGCCTTCCTCATTTTGCTACCGAAGTGGATAACCTCATATTTATCCACATTATACTGCATCTGTCATGCATACGCTCACTCACTCAGCCTGTCAAAATTCCGCTGAAGCATCTCTGCATCCTACTCACAGCTCACCCTCCCATCCAACAATGTATCATCTGCAAATTTGGCGATAATGGCAGGAATTCTCCAGTCGTGCCCCTTGAGAGCCCCCTTTCCATGGGGTCCCTGCACCGATGAGTGGTTACAATGGGAAATCCGATTGACAAGCGGCGGGAGGATAGAATCCCACCACCAGCGAATGGAACACCACCGAGAAACACACGGCTTGGGAACCGGAGAATCCCGCCCAATACATTTAGTTTCCTCTTCCAAATCATTCATGTATAATGTGAACAGTTGGGGTCCTAGCACAGATCCCTGCAGTACCCCACTAAGCACTGCCTGCTGTTATGGACCAGGGTTTAGAGAACCCCAAAGTGTATCATGGAGTTAACCTGACCCACAACATTTATTAGATTGTGGTTATGGAGAGCACACGGGCCTACTCTGAAGGTGTGATGCAACAGAGATCCACAGTACTTTTAAATTAAAACAATGTTTATTTATGAAACCAGTTAACACTTTATAAACCCACAGTAAACATCAACCATTTCTTAAAGGTACTCAACCATGACACCTCCCCGCAAGAAAAAAAAAGAAACCATCAACTTCAAGATGGTTAGGCTAGCCAGGTAGGCCAGCCAGTAACATTAGGAATGATAGTAAAAGTTTCTTTAAATACATTAAAAACAAAAGGGAGGCAAAAGTAGACATTGGGCCTCTCCAAAATGGTATGGTAGCCATCACAAAGGAGAAAGTGCTAGAGAAACTAAGAGGTCTAAAAATTGATAAATCTCCGGGCCCAGGTGGGCTACATCCTAGAGTTCTAAAGGAGATAGCTGAAGAAATAGTGGAGGCGTCAGTTATGATCTTTCAAAAGTCACTGGAAGTCAGGGAAAGTCCCAGAGGATTGGAAAATCGCTGTTGTAGCCCCCTGTTCAAGAAGGGAACAAGAAAAAAGATGGAAAATTATAGGCCAATTAGCCGAACCTCGGTTGTTGGCAAGATTCTAGAATTCATTGTTAAGGATGAGATTTCTAAATTCTTGGAAGTGCAGGGTCAGATTAGGAATAGTCAGCATGGATTTAGTAAGGGGAGGTCGTGCCTGACAAACCTGTTAGTGTTCTTTGAAGAGATAACAAATAGGTTAGACCAAGGAGAGCCAATGGATGTTATCTATCTTGACTTCCAAAAGGCCTTTGATAAGGTGCCTCACGGGAGACTGCCGAGTAAAATAAGGGCCCATGGTATTTGAGGCAAGGTACTAACATGGATTGACAATTGGCTGTCAGGCAGAAGGCAGAGAGTTGGGATGAAAGGTTCTTTTTCGGAATGGCAACCGATGACGAGTGGTGTCCCGCAGGGTTCAGTGTTGGGCCACAGCTGTTCTCGTTATATATTAACGATCTAGATGACGGGACTGGGGGCATTCTGGCTAAGTTTGCCGATGATCGGTGGAGGGGCAGGTAGTATTGAGGAGGTGGGGAGGCTGCAGAAAGATTTAGACAGTTTAGGAGAGTGGTCCAAGAAATGGCTGATGAAATTCAACGTGGGCAAGTGCGAGGTCTTGCACTTTGGAAAAAAGAATAGAGGCATGGACTATTTTCTAAACGGTGACAAAATTCATAATGCTGAAGTGCAAAGGACTTGGGAGTCCTAGTCCAGGATTCTCTAAAGGTAAACTTGCAGGTTGAGTCCGTAATTAAGAAAGCAAATGTCATTTATCTCAAGAGTCTTGGAATATAAAAGCAGGGATGTACTTCTCAAACTTTATAAAGCACTAGTTAGGCCCTATTTAGAATACTGTGAGAAATTTTGGGCCCCACACCTCAGGAAGGACATACTGGCACTGGAGCGGGTCCAGTGGAGATTCACACGGATGATCCCAGGAATGGTAGGCCTAACATACGATGAACGCCTGAGGATCCTAGGATCATATTCATTGGAGTTTAGGAGGGTGAGGGAAGATCTAATAGAAACTTACAAGATAATGAATGGCTTAGATAGGGCGGACGTAGGGAAGTTGTTTCCATTAGCAGGGGAGACTAGGACCCGGGGGCACAGCCTTAGAATAAAAGGGAGTCACTTTAGAACAGAGATGAGGAGAAATTTCTTCAGCCAGAGAGTGGTGGGGCTGTGGAATTCATTGCCCCAGAGGGCAATGGAGGCCGGGACGTTGAGTGTCTTTAAGACAGAAGTTGATCAATTCTTGATTTCTCGAGGAATTAAGGGCTATGGAGAGCGGGTAAATGGAGTTGAAATCGAATGGTGGAGTGGACTCGATGGGCCGAATGGCCTTACTTCCGCTCCTATGTCTTATGGTTTTATTTTTCATCTTTTCACTGTCCTTTAAGAAATACGGACAGTGAATATACATTTCTTTTTTAACAAAACAAAACACGCAAACATTTCTAATAACACTGTTCATTTTAGTTCTTCTTCCACCACCGAACCTGCTTCTGTTCATCACATTCGTGACAAAGCATCAGCTATCACGTTTTCTCGTCGTGCCACATGTACTATTTTTAAATGAAATGGCTGTAACAATAAGCTCCATTGAAAGTCTTGCATTGTTATTCCGGAATTGCTCCAAAAACGTCAATGGATTATGATTAGTGTATATATATATAAGTGTCAGACGGATTGCTGGTCACATAAATGTGAAAATGTTGCGAAGCCAGCACCAAACTCAAAGCCTCCTTCTCACTTTTTCTGGTGAGAATTCAATTTCTTTGAAAAATGACCAATAGGCCGCTCTAATCCTTCATCATCGTTTTGTAGAAGCACCGCACCTACGCCCACATCACTCGCCTCAACAGCCACTTTGAATGGTTTAGTATAATTTGGGAAGGATAACACAGAAGCAGTGGTCAACACAGCCTTCAGGCAGACAAATGCCTGTTGACACTCCGCTGTCCACTTAAATTTGCTAGATTTCTTTTGCAAGTCCACTGGACTTAGTGCTAGGGGCCTGGACGGGGCAGAGTTTGTAAGGAGCATCCAGGAGGGCTTCGTAAAACAATATGTAGACAGTCCAACTAGGGAAGGGGCTGTACTGGACCTGGTATTGGGGAATGAGCCCAGCCAGTTGGTAGAAGTTTCAGTAGGGGAGCATTTCGGGAACAGTGACCACAGTTCAGTAAATTTTAAAGTGCTGGTGGACAAGGATAAGAGTGGTCCTAGGGTGAATGTGCTAAATTGGGGGAAGGTTAATTATAACAATATTAGGTGGGAACTGAAGAACCTAGATTGGAGGAGGATGCTTGAGGGTAAATCAACATCTGAAATGTGGGAGGCTTTCAAATGTCAGTTGAACGGAATTCAGGACCGGCATGTTCCTGTGCGGAAGAAGGATAAATACGGCAAATTTCGGGAACCCTGGATAACGAGAGATATTGTAGGCCTCGTCAAAAAGAAAAAGGAGGCATTTGTCAGGGCTAGAAGGCTGGGAACAGACAAAGCCTGTGTGGAATATAAGGAAAGTAGGAAGGAACTTAAGCAAGGAGTCAGGAGGGCAAGAAGAGGTCATGAAAAGTCATTGGCAAATAGGGTTAAGGAAAATCCCAAGGCTTTTATACATGCATAAAAAGCAAGAGGGTAGCCAGGGAAAGGGTTGGCCCACTGAAGGTTAGGCAAGGAAATGTGTGTGTGGAGCCAGAGGAAATGGGCGAGGTACTGAATGAATACTTTGCATCCGTATTCACCAAAGAGAAGGAATTGGTGGATGTTGAGTCTGGAGAAGGGTGTTTAGATAGCCTGGGTCACATTGAGATCCAAAAAGACGAGGTGTTGGGCGTCTTGAAAAACTACCCCAGAATACTGAAGGAGGCTAGAGAGGAAATTGCTGAGGCCTTGACAGAAATCTTTGGATCCTCACTGTCTTCAGGTGATGTCCCGGAGGGCTGGAGAATAGCCAATGTTGTTTCTTTGTTTCAGAAGGGTAGCAAGGATAAGCCAGGGAACTACAGGCCGGTGAGCCTTACGTCAGTGATAGGGAAATTACTGGAGAGAATTCTTCGAGACAGGATCTACTCCCATTTGGAAGCAAATGGACGTATTAGTGAGAGGCAGCATGGTTTTCTGATGGGGAGGTCGTGCCTCACTAACTTGATAGAGTTTTTCGAAGAGGTCACAAAGATGATTGATGCAGGTAGGGCAGTGGATGTTGTCTATGTGGACATCAGTAAGGCCTTTGACAATGTCTCTCATGGTAGACTGGTACAAAAGGTGAAGTCACACGGGATCAGGGGTGAGCTTACAAGGTGGGCAGCACGGTAGCATTGTGGATAGCACAATTGCTTCACAGCTCCAGGGTCCCAGGTTCGATTCCGGCTTGGGTCACTGTCTGTGCGGAGTCGGCACATCCTCCCTGTGTGTGTGGGGGTTTCCTCCGGGTGCTCCGGTTTCCTCCCACAGTCCAAAGATGTGCAGGTTAGGTGGATTGGCCATGATAAATTGCCCTTAGTGTCCAAAATTGCCCTTAGTGTTGGGTGGGGTTACTGGGTTATGGGGATAGGGTGGAGCTGTTGACTTTGGGTAGGGTGCTCTTTCCAAGAGCCGGTGCAGACTCGATGGGCTGAATGGCCTCCTTCTGCACTGTAAATTCTATGAAAGAACTGGCTAGGTCAGAGAAGGCAAGGAGTAGCAATGGAAGGGTGCTTTTCTAATTGGAGGGCTGTGACGAGTGGTGTTCCACAGGGATCAGCGCTGGGATCTTTGCTGTTCATAGAATATATAAATGATTTAGAGGAAAATGTAACTGGTCTGATTAGTAAGTTTGCCATCGACACAAAGGTTGGTGGAATTGCGGATAGCGATGAGGACTGTCAGAGGATACAGCAGGATTTAGATCGTTTGGAGACTTGGGCCGAGAGATAGCAGATGGAGTTTAATCCGGACAAATGTGAGGTAATGCATTTTGGAAGGTCTAATGCAGGTAGGGAATATACAGTGAATGGTAGAACCCTCTAGAGTATTGACAGTCAGAAAGATCTAGGTGTACAGGTCCACAGGTCACTGAAAGGGGCAACACAGGTGGAGAAGGTAGTCAAGAAGGCATACGGCATGCTTGCCTTCATTAGCCGGGGCATTGAGTAGAAGAATTGGCAAGTCATGTTGCAGCTGTACAGAACCTTAGTTAGGCCACACTTGGAGTGTAGTGTTCAATTCTGGTCGCCACACTACCAGAAGGATGTGGAGGGTGCAGAAGAGATTTACCAGGATGTTGCCTCGTATGGAGGGCATTAGCTATGAGGAGCGGTTGAATAAACTCGGTTTGTTCTCACTGGAACGACGGAGGTTGAGGGGTGACCTGATAGAGGTCTACAAAATTATGAGAGGCATAGGCAGAGTGGATAGTCAGAGGCTCTTCTTCAGGGTAGAAGGGTGAATTACCAGGGGGCATAGGTTTAAGGTGCGAGGGGCAAGGTTTAGAGGAGATGTACGAGGCAAATTTTTTTACACAGAGGTTAGTGGGTGCCTGGAACTCGCTGCCGGAGGAGGTGGTGGAAGCAGAGACGATAGTGACATTTAAGGGGCATCTTGACAAATACATGACTAGGATGGGAATAGAGGGATACGGACCCAGGAAGTGTAGAAGATTTTAGTTTAGATGGGCAGCATGGTCGGCATGGGCTTGGAGAGCTGAAGGGCCTGTTCCTGTGCTGTACTTTTCTTTGTTCTTTGTATGTATAGCCATTTTAGTGCTTCCCAACCTATCTCCACAAACGTGCCCATGTGATATCAATAACTCTTTCAGGTCAGTCTGTTTATCCTCTGGAAAGTAATTCAACAATTTATCCCAATTTTTAAGAACATCCTCGTTTTCCAAGTTAATTTGAAATATGTCAAATTCACAGTCATCTGAATTTGGTTCGTCACTTTCAGTTAGAATCATTAAAACCTCCTCTGCTCTCCTTCCCTTTCAAAGTACATTTTAAGCATATTCACATGACACACTCGGTGAGTTTTCCTTCTATCTGGCGTTCTTACCACATAATTCACCTCACTTAACTTCCTTTCAATCTGATAAGGTCCACAAAACCTTGCTTTTAAAGGTTCACCTACCGCTGGTAACAGTGCTAAAACTTTATCTCCACTGCCAGAACTACAAACTTTGGATTTCTTGTCCGCTACCCATTGCATCTCATTTTGTGCAACTTTTAAATGTTGTCCAGCCAATTCCCCTGCTCTATCTAATTGTTCCCTAAAATTTGACACGTAATCCAATAATTGAAGTTCCGATTTCTCACTCACCAATTTTTCCTTCATCAATTTAAGTGGTCCTCTTCCCCCATTACCTAAAATTAGTTCAAAAGGACTGAATTTGTTTGACTCATTAGATGCATCCCTACTTGCAAACAGTACGAATGGAATTCCTTTATCCAAATCCTCTGGATAATCTTGACAATAAGTCCTCAACATTGTCTTTAATGTCTGAAGCCACCTTTCTAACGCTCGCTGCAATTCTGGATGGTACGCAGTTGATTAAAATTGTTTTATTCCTAAGCTATCCATAACTTCTTTGAATAACCTTGAGGTAAAATTTGATCCTTGATCCGATTGTATTTCTGTGGGTAGTCCATATCTAGTAAAGAATTGAAGTAACTCCTCCACAATCCTTTTAGCTGTAATATTACATACTGGAAACCTAGTAGACACATCCATTATAGTCAACAGATATTGATTCCCACTTTTCGTTTTAGGAAGCAGTCTTACGCAATCAATTAAGACCCTTGTAAAAGGTTCCTCAAATGCTGGAATGGCTATTAAGGGCACTGGTTTTATCACTGCTTGAGGTTTCCCTGTCACTTGACATGTGTGACATGTTCGACAAAATTTAACTACATCTTTATGTAGTCCAGGCCAATAAAATTGTTTTTATATTTTAGCTTGATTTTTCCTTACTCCCAAATGACCTTCCACTGGTACCTCATGTGCTACTCGCAACACCTCCTTTCTATACCCTACCGGCAATACTACATATTGGAGTGAACTTTCTTTCTCAAAATGAACATTGGGATACTTGACTATGGACAAATTATGCTGGACTCTGCTAATGTCCTATTTCCTTAAGTTATTACCAATGTCTTCTGTTGAGGCAGTAAAGCTTTGTGCAAAACAAATGACTCACAACCAGGTACATCCGGCGAGACAATGAGACATTGGCGACCTTTGCCCAAGGTCTGTTTCTTAAGTTATTTAAAACTAACAAAGGCACCCCAAATTAAGGAATCAGCAAGGAATCAGGAAGAACATGTTTTGACATGGCTGGACTGTTGACCCCATGACTTTACGTAACCGTTATCTACATACAATGAATTGACTGGGTAGGGCAAACTGCCAATTAGAGGCCATTGAAGCTAACTTGTAGCCATTTATGGTATAGAAGATGCATGTAATGAATTGTAACGCGAATGGAACTGATTGGTTGTATGTAAATGCAAATGCAAACTAATTCTGCTTTCCTTCTGTATATTAACCCAGTGTAAACTCAGCTTGGAGAGAAAGGGTGTTTCACAGTCTGCGGGGTCAAAGGCCTTTCTCCCTGAGCTCTGAAAATTAATAAATTGCTTCTTTACTCACTCAAAGGTCTACTCATGAATATTTTCACTAACACTACTTGATGAACATCTGCCCACTTTTCATCTGTCTACATATGTAAAGGTCTCCATTTCCTCATCAAAACATAATTTTTACGGTAATAATACTCCGGTATACACTCAAATTCCTCTTTCGTGTATGCTTTCTGATATATCCGTTTTATTTCTATATCTTTCTGTTGTAACTCTGCCAATTTTCCTGAACTAAAAATATCCGCCTCATCCTCCACCTGTTCTTGTTCTTTTTCAACCATCTGATCAAAAGTCGTTTCGGATAATTGCACTTCAACTTCATCTTCACTCTTTGATTTCTCCTCTTGTCTTAACCTGTGACTTTGCGACCTTGTTACTACACAGTCCAGAAAAATCCCAGGATAGTCGTCCTTCAACACTTCAGTTGTCCGATTTTCCACTGGTTTATCAACCACAGTAGGCATCACTCCCAACTGCGATCCAGCTGTATCATTACCCAAGATATTCCTGGACAAGATAGTTTCTCTATTACTCCTACTACCACTTCACCAGTCTTCACTGGATTTTCCAACCTTACCTTATATAATGGAACACTACTCTTCTCACCCTGAATTCCACATATCACCACCTTTTCTGGCAACATTCTTCCCATACTACATAACTCCTCATCTCTTACCATTAAAGATTGACTAGCTCCCGTATCTCTTAAAATTGTGACTTCTGTACCTGCGCCTTCTGGTATACATATAAATACCCACACAAGTAAATTCTTTAAAGAGATCTGGCCTATTCTTATCAATCACCTCTTGATCAGGTTGCACAATCTTTTGCACCTCCTTCGCTTCACTTGGGCTTTCCTTTACCATTTTAACAAATCCCACTGTCTTTTCCTGTTTTACCACATCAGCCTTCCCAGAGCTTTTCTTCAACCCCCAACACTGGGACTTTACATGGCCTAGTTTATTACAGTGAAAACATTTGAAACTTTCCATGTCTCTTCCACCCTCCTGGATTTCCTTTTTAATCTGAGGTACACTATCCTTATTATCTCCCATCAGATCGCCTTTACCTCTGCCACTTGAGTATTTCTCTTTTACCCAGTTTCTATCCCTCACAGGCTGAAACTGATATCGGAAACCAAGCTTTGATTTATGAACTAATTCATAACCATCTGCCATTTCTCCTCGCAGTTTTAACCCTCTGCCCTTCCACATGAGTTCTCACTACATCAGGATTTGCATTTTTAAACTCCTCCAAAAGTATAATTTCTCTGAGAGCTTCATACATTTGGTCTATTTTCAAAGCCTTTATCCACCTATCAAAATTACTCTGTTTGATCCTTTCAAACTTCTTTGTTCTCAAATAAAATGAAAAAGGCTTCTACGTCCTTCTCATCAAACCTTGGCACTGCGTGGACATATTTAAATAGATCCCCACAAAGCCTTTGACTGTGGTGCTCAAGCTCATTATGCTCATCACTCTCCTCAGACCGTACGTTTTTCTTTCCATCCGCCAATTTTAACTGGCGGTCATGTTTCATGGCCATTTTCTGAAGTTCAAACTCTCTCTCTTTTTCCCTTTACTCTCTCTCCTTTTCTTTTTCCTCTCTATCACTTTCTCTCTCTTTTTCTTTTTCTCTGATCTGTACCTCCCTTTCTCTTTCTTTTTGTTCTGTTAGGGCTATTCTTTCTTTTTCTCTTTCTTCTCTCTCCTTTTCAATTTTCCTGATCTTTCTCTCCCTTCTCTTTCTTTTTTTCTCATTGCGTATTCAAGCTGCTTCAATTCTTTTTCATGTTCAAGTTGCTGAATCTGCAACTGGAACTTTGCCATTTCAATAAGTCAGATTGTATCTCAGGCAATTTTAAATGCTCAGTGAGCGCCATAAGTACCTCATCTTTTCGCATTTTGTCAGGTAATGTTAACTGCAATGTTTTTGCCAAATCCAAATGCCTGTTTTTAGTCTCTGTCCTTAACGTACTGCCTGTGACTTTCTCCATCCTCAAAAACTTCAGAGTCTCTGAAAGAGCCATTGTCCACAATACACTCCCTACTTAAACTGGAATACCACACCTGAAAAACAAACACAATATGCTCACCCCTCACTGTCTTTAAGTTCACTAAGCCAATCCAATAGCTAGAATGTTATCCCCCTCGAGCCCCCAAGTTGTTATGGGTCAGGGTTCAGAGAACCCCAAAGTGTATCATGGTGTTCACCTGACTCACAACTCTTAATAGATTGTGGTTATGAGGAACACACGGGCGTACCTTACAAGTTTAGTGCAACAGAGAATTAAAGCACTTTTAAATTAAAACAATGTTTATTTATGAAACCTGTTAACATTTTATAAACCTACAGTAAACATCGAAACAACTATCAACACCAATAAGTCCCCCAAAGAATGCAGTACTCTAGAAGGAACTCGTAATCTTTCCTTGCAACATCCATAAGTCAAAAAGAACCCTTTTTACAGAAAGGCATCAGGTTTAACTTCTCTACTGAGAGCAGTTACCACTTTGAAATCACCAAATGAACATTCTTTAGATTGCAGAAATTCATAAGACCATAAGACATAGGAGCGGATGTAAGGCCATTCGGCCCATCGAGTCCACTCCACCATTCAATCATGGCTGATTTCAACTCCATTTACCCGCTCTCTCTCCATAGCCCTTACTCCTCGAGAAATCAAGAATTTATCAACTTCTGTCTTAAAGACACTCAACGTCCCGGCCTCCATCGCCCTCTGTGGCAATGAATTCCACAGCCCCACCACTCACTGGCTGAAGAAATTTCTCCTCATCTCTGTTCTAATGTGACTCCCTTTTATTCTAAGGCTGTGCCCCCGGGTCCTAGTCTCCCCTGCTAATGGAAACAACTTCCCTACGTCCACCCTATCTAAGCCATTCATTATCTTGTAAGTTTCTATGAGACCTCCCCTCAACCTCCTAAACTCCAATGTATATAATCCCAGGATCCTCAGACGTTCATCGTATGTTAGGCCTACCATTCCTGGGATCATCCGTGTGAATCTCCGCTGGACCCACTCCAGTGCCAGTATGTCCTTCCTGAGGTGCGGGGCCCAAGATTGCTCACAGTATTCTAAATGGGGCCTAACTAATGCTTTATAAAGCTTCAGAAGTACATCCCTGCTTTTATATTCCAAGGCTCTTGAGATAAATGACAACGTTGCATTTGCTTTCTTAATTACGGACTCAACCTGCAAGTTTACCTTTAGAGAATCCTGGACTAGGACTCCCAAGTCCCTTTGCACTTCAGCATTATGAATTTTGTCACCGTTTAGAAAATAGTCCATGCCTCTATTCTTTTTTCCAAAGTGCAAGACCTCGCACTTGCCCACGTTGAATTTCATCAGCCATTTCTTGGACCACTCTCCTAAACTGTCTAAATCTTTCTGCAACCTCCCCACCTCTTCCATACTACCTGCCCCTCCACCTATCTTTGTATCATCGGCAACCTTAGCCAGAATGCCCCCAGTCCCGTCATCTAGATCGTTAATATATAAAGAGAACAGCTGTGGCCCCAACACTGAACCCTGCGGGACACCACTCGTCACCGATTGCCATTCCAAAAAAGAACCTTTTATCCCAACTCTCTGCCTTCTGCCTGACAGCCAATCGTCAATCCATGTTAGTACCTTGCCTCAAATACCATGGGCCCTTATTTTACTCAGCAGTCTCCCGTGAGGCACCTTATCAAAGGCCTTTTGGACGTCAAGATAGATAACATCCATTGGCTCTCCTTGGTCTAACCTATTTATTATCTCTTCAAAGAACACTAACAGGTTTGTCAGGCGCGACCTCCACTTACTAAATCCATGCTGTCTTGTCCGAATCCGACCCTGCACGTCCAAGAATTTAGAAATCTCATCCTTAACAATGGATTCTAGAATCTTGCCAACAACCGAGGTTAGGCTAATTGACCTATAATTTTCCATCTTTTTCCTTGTTCCCTTATTGAACAGAGGGGTTACAACAGCGATTTTCCAATCCTCTGGGACTTTCCCTGTCTCCAGTGACTTTTGAAAGATCATAACTAACGCCTCCACTATTTCTTCAGCTATCACCTTGAGAACTCTAGGATGTAGCCCATCTGGGCCCGGAGATTTATCAATTTTTAGACCTCTTAGTTTCTCTAGCACTTTCTCCTTTGTGATGGCAACCATATTCAACTCTGCCCCCTGACTCTCCTGAATTGTTGGGATATTACTCATGTCTTCTACTGTGAAGACTGGCGCAAAGTACTTATTTAGTTCCTCAGCTATTTCCTTGTCTCCCATCACTAGATTACCAGCGTCATTTTGGAGCGGCCCAATGTCTACTTTTGCCTCCCGTTTATTTTTAATGTATTTAAAGAAACTTTTACTATCATTCCTAATGTTACTGGCTAGCCTACCTTCATAATTGATCCTCTCTTTCCTTATTTCTCTCTTTGTTATCCTCTGTTTGTTTTTGTAGCCTTCCCAATCTTCTGACTTCCCACTACTCTTTGCCACATTATAGGCTTTCTCTTTTGCTTTGATGCATTCCCTAACTTCCTTTGTCAGCCATTCATACACATCTTGCTGTGATTGCAGCTTCTCCAAATCTAATACGAAACTAAGCACACCCTGTAGCAGACAGCCCAAAGCGAAAGTAAAAGCAGACAGAGAACCCAGTAAACACCCATTTCTTAAAGGTACATCTACTACAGCTATTTTATAAACACCCATTTCTTGAAGGTACTCTCACATGACACTACCAATCGGGAAAAAGACCCATTTAGTCCAACTCTTTGCTTCCTGTTTGCCAACCAGCATTCTATCCATCTCAAGACACTACCCGCAATCCTATGCGCTTTAACTTTACATAGTAATCTGCTATGTGAGACCTTGACAAAAACTTTCTGAGAGTCTAAATAAATTACATCCACCGGTTCTCCATGGTCAACTCTATTAGTTACATCTTCAAAGAATTCTCGTAGATTTGTCAAGCTTGATTTCCCTTTTGTAAATCCATGCTGACTTTGTCTGATCACACCACTGCTTTTCAAATGCTGTGCTATGAGTTCCTTGATAATGGACTGTGGCAACTTCCCTACTACTGACGTTAGGCTCATTGGTCTACAGTTTCCTGTTTTCTCTCTACCTCCCTTTTTGAATAGAGGGCTAATATTAGCTACCCTCCAAACTGTAGGAATCATTCCAGAGTCAAAAGAATTTTGGAAAATGATCACCAATGGATCTACGATTTCTAGGGCCACTTCCTTAAGTTCTCTGGGATGACGATTATCAGGCCTTGGAGATATATCTGCCTTCATACCATTAAATTCTCCAAAGCTATTTCTCTACAAATACTGATTTCTTTCAGCGCCTCACTGAAACTTGTGCTTCTCAGAACTTCCGGTACATTATTCATGTCTTCCTTTCCGAAGACAGAAGCAAAGTACGAATTTAGTTCCTCAGACATTTCTTTGTTCCCCATTTTGAATCCCCCCATTTCAGACTGTAGGGAGCCTTTTTCTCTTTACCTAAGAAACTTTTACAGTCAGTTTTTATGTTCACTGCTCGCTTACATTCAAATTTTATTTTCCCCTTCTAATCAATCTCTTGGGCTTCCTTTGCTGAATTTTAAACTGTTCCCAATCTCTCAAGATGGCTTTTTCTTGCTAATTTGTATGCTTCTTCTTTGAATCAGTCGTGGGTTTTGAAGGTGCTGCCTAAGAAGTCTTGGTGAATTCCTGCAGTGCATCTTGTAAATGGTACACACGGCTGCCACTGTTTGTCTGTGGTGGAGGGAGTGAATGTTTGTGGATGGAGTATCAATCAAGTGGGCTGCTTTGTCCTGAATGGTGTCGAGGTCCTTCAGTTGGAGCTGCACTCAACTAAGCAAGTGGAGAGCATTCGATGAAACTGCTGACTTGTACCTTGTAGATAGTGGGCAGGCTTTGGGGAGCAGGGAGGTGAGTTCCTCACCACAGGATTCCTAGTCTCTGACATGCTCTTGCAGCCACGCTATTTATGTGGCCCGTCCAGTTCAGTGTCTGGTCACTGGTGTTATGACACCCTGGGCTGAGCAGTCAATTCCAGTCCCACATGCCCTGGAGTCACAACACACATGAATTAACCAATAACTGAAGTATTTGGTTATTGGCTGCCCAATAATTACAGTCACCAGGTTTGTAAGTTTAAACTCGATTCCTGCTTATTTATACCTTTTTTGATTTGATTTATTATTGTCACATGTATTAGTATACAGTGAAAAGTATTGTTTCTTGCATGCTGCACAAACAATGCATACCGTACATAGGAAAGGAAGGAGAGACTACAGGATATAATGTTACAGTTATAGCAAACTGTAGAGAAAAGATCAACTTAATACGAGATAGGTCCATTCATAAGTCTGATTGCAGTAGGGGAGAAGCTGTTCTTGAGTCGGTTGGCACGTGGCCTCAAACTTTGGTATCATTTTCCTGACGGAAGAAGGTGGAAGAGAGTATGTCCGGGGTGCGTGGGGTCCTTAATTATGCTGACTGCCTTTCCAAGACAGCAGGAATTATAGATAGAGTCAATGCATGGGAGGCTGGTTTGCGTGATGGACTGGGCTACATTCACAACCTTTTGTAGTTTCCTGCGGTCTTGGGCAGAGCAGGCTCCATACCAAGCTGTGATACAACCAGAAAGAATGCTTTCTATGGTGCATCTGTAGAAGTTGGTGAGAGTCGTAGCTGACATGCCAAATTTCCTTAGTCTTTTGAGAAAGTAGTCGTTGATGGGCTTTCTTAACTATAGTGTCGGCAAGGGGGGACCAGGACAGGCTGTTGGTGATCTGGACACCTAAAAACTTAAAGCTCTCGACCCTTTCTACTTCGCTCCCATTGATGTAGACAGGAGCATGTTCTCCACTATGCTTCCTGACGTCGATGACTATCTCCTTCGCTTTGTTGACATTGAGGGAGAGATTATTGTCGTCGCACCAGTTCAGCAGATTCTCTATTTCATTCCTGTACTCATCATTGTTTGAGATCCGACCCACTACGGTGGTGTCATCAGCAAATGTGAAAATTGAGTTGGAGGGGAATTTGGCCACACCGTCATAGGTGTACAAGGAGTATAGTAGGGGGCTGAGGACACAGCCTTATGGGGTACCGGTGTTGAGGATGATCGTGGAGGAGGTTGTTGTCTATCCTTACTCATTGTGGCCTGTGGGTTAGAAAGTTCAGCATCCAGCCGCAGAGGTAGGAGCTGAGGCCAAGGCCACGGAGTTTGGAGATGAACTTTGTTGGAATGATGGTCTCAAAGGCTGAGCTGTAGTCGATAAATAGGAGTCTGGCATAGGTGTCTTTGTTATCTAGGTGTTCCAGGGTAGAGTGCAGGGCCATGGAGATGGCATCTGCTGTGGACCTGTTGCAGCGGTAGGCGAACTGTAGTGGATCAAGGCAATCCGGGAGGCTGGAGTTGATTCGTGCCATGACTAACCTTTCAAAGCACTTCATGATGATGGATGTCAGAGCCACTGGACGATAGTCATTAAGGCACGCTGCTTCCCTTTTTTTGGTACAGGGATGATGGTCATCTTCTTGAAGCAGATAGGGACTTCAGATTGTTGTAAAGAGAGGTTGAAGGTGTCTGCGAATACCCCCGCCAGCTGATCCGCGCAAGACCTGAGTGCTCGTCCAGGTACCCCATCCGGGCCAGTGGCTTTCCGTGGGTTGACCTTCGAGAAGGCTGCTCTGACGTCTGCAATGCTGATCTCAGATACAAGTTCATCCGCGGCTTCTGGGTTGGAGGGCTTGCTCTCGCTAACCTCTTGCACAGAATGCGTTGAGCTCATCAGCGAGGGGTGCATTGGCGCCGGCGATTTTACATGCCTTCATTTTGTAGCCCGCATGTCTTGCAGACCTTGCTATAGATGGCGGGAACTATCATGAACGATCATGTACAAAGAGCTATCATGAAATATGCAGTAAGTGCAACTGGATAATGACAAGCTAACACCTACTACGCACTTTAACTTCCCCGCCCTTTACCCACACACACAAGATTGACAAACACAGAGGGGCAGCAGAGGGGAGAGAGGAGTGACAAATAATAAGGATGAAACTCAAAGATAAAAGTATTTGCTTTTGATGGCATGTCTTTAGCTCACGTTCGTCACAGCAAGTTTGCAGATCAGAGTGTCTGGTTTGCAGTCGGTAATAGTCTTCTTTGCAGAGTCATTCATTCAGGGTCCTTGTAGTTTAGAAATTATGCAGTACTCACAGGCAGCAGGTTTTCTGGAGAGACACTTTGGCCGGGATTCTCCCCCCGGCATGATTCTCTGTTGTGCCGACGCCCGGGGGTTTCCCGACAGCTTAGGGCTGCACTACAATGGGAAACCACATGACCGGCTGGCATAAGGGAGAATCCCGCCGGCCGGTCGGGGCAGAAATGTGGTGTGGCGGGGCGGAGAATCCCGCCCACAATTTCTCATCATACTGAGCCTTCAACTCGAGATTTACATTCAGGCCTCTATCTATCTGTAGGCAGATTTGGTTGGTCCTGCCTTTACCTTTCAGGAGAGATTATTGGTCGGTTCTGGACTCTGCCCGCACATGGATTCATCCAGACTCTCCACCAGTTCAGAAACACAACCTTTCTGGAGAAAAAACAGAGAGGCAAGGATCGAGGATCCCTTCCTGGGCTGCCAAGATCAAAACTGAAACCAAACACAAGCCTTGAAGCTCTGAAAAACATTCCAGTGGGATCAGATCCCATCACCATCTGTTACCAGGCAGAATAAGGCCATTTGGCCAATTCATTGCCCACTAGTCAATAAATCAAACCGAGTCCCAACAATCTCTCAGCTGCCAAAAAGTTTACATTCTGTTGTTCAAAACTAGCACCGCGCACGATGTTGTAACTTTGAGTTTCTCATTTTCTTTGCTTGTCTTAAAGATACATGTTAGGGGCTGGTTTAGCACCATGGGCTAAATAGCTGGCTTGCAATGCAGAACAATGCCAGCAGCGCGGGTTCAATTCCTGTACCAGCCTCCTCGAACAGGCGCCAGAATGTGGCGACCAGGGGCTTTTCACAGTAACTTCATTGAAGCCTACTTGTGACAATATGAGATTATTATTAGGGGCTGGCTAAGCACAGTGGGCTAAACAGCTGGCTTGTAATGCAGAACAAGGCCAGCAGTGTGGGTTCAATTCCTGTACCGGCCTCCCTGAACAGATGCCGGAATGTGGCGACTAGGGGCTTTTCACAGTAACTTCATGAAGCCTACTTGTGACAATAAGCGATTATTATTATTCTAAGGACATAAAACAACACACAATACTCCAGATGTGGCCTCACCAACACCCGACACAATTGCAGTAAAATATTCCTATTCCTGAACTCAAATCCTCTCACTATGAAGGCCAACATACCATTTGTCATCTTGACTGCCTGCTGTACCTGAGCGCTTACTTTCAATGACTGATGTATGAGGACATGAAGAACTCACTGAGTATCCACCTCACTCAAATAATAATCTACCTTCCTATTTTGGGCAGCACGGTAGCATTGTGGATAGCACAATTGCTTCACAGCTCCAGGGTCCCAGGTTCGATTCCGGCTTGGGTCACTGTCTGTGCGGAGTCTGCACATCCTCCACGTGTGTGCGGAGGTTTCCTCCGGGTGCTCCGGTTTCCTCCCACAGTCCAAAGATGTGCAGTTTAGGTGGATTGGCCATGATAAATTGCCCTTAGTGTCCAGGATTGCCCTTAGTGTTGGGTGGGGTTACTGGGTTATGGGGATAGGGTGGAGGTGTTGACCTTGGGTAGGGTGCTCTTTCCAAGAGCCAATGCAGACTCGATGGGCCTAATGGCCTCCTTCTGCACTGTAAATTCTATGTCCGTTAAGCATCCATTGATCAAAATGATAACGGGAAAATTAAAGAAGGGAGAAATAAGGGAATCAACAGGAAGGGCCCTTAAAATGAAATGAAAATGAAATGAAAATTCCTTGTCATAAGTAGGCTTCAAATGAAGTTACTGTGAAAAGCCCCTAGTCGACACATTCCGGCGCCTGTTCGGGGAGGCTGTTACGGGAATTGAACCGTGCTGCTGGCCTGCCTTGGTCTGCTTTCAAAGCCAGCGATTTAGCCCTGTGCTAAACAGCCCCTATGTAAATGATAACTTCGAGGATGTTAAAAGTGGGGAATTCAGCAATGGTACTGCCATTGGATGTCAAGGAGCATTGTTGGAGATGGGCATTGCCTGGCACATGTGGTTGACTCTTAACCGCCCTCTCAAGGGCAATTAGAAATGGGTAGGAGATGCTGGCCTTCCCGGCGATGCCCATGTCCCATAAAATATTTTTTTTAATGTGTGGCTCAAATGTTACTTGTTGCTTGTGTGCCCAAGCCTGGATATTGTGCAGGTCTTACTGCATTTGGACATGGACTGCTTCACTATCTGAGGAGTCATCAATGGTGCTAAACATTGTGCAGTCATCGGTGAACAGCCCCACTTCTAACCTTATGATGTAAAAGAGGTCATTGATGCAGCAGCTGAAGATGGTTGGGCCTAGGACACTACCCTGAGGAACTCCTGCAATGATGTCTTAGAACTGAGATGATTGACCTCCAACACCACAACCATCTTCCTTTGTGCAGGTATAATTGGCATTCATGGGGAGGTGGTGGCATAATGGTATTGTCACTGGACTAGTAATCCAGAGACCCAGCGGAAAACCTCTGGAAATCCAGGTTCAAATCCCACCACTACAGATGGTGAAATTTGAATCCAATAAATATCAGAAATTAAAGTCTAATGATGACCATGAAACCTTTGTTGATTATTGTATAAAAGCCACCTGGGTTACTAATGTCCTTCAGGGAAGGAAATGTGTCATCCTTACCTGGTCTGGCCTACATACTCCAGAGCCACAGCAATGTGGTTATCTGTTAACTGCCCCCTCAAGAGCAATTAGGGATGGGCAATAAACGCTTGCCCAGCCAGCCACGCCAACATCTTATGAACGAATACAATAAAACTCCAACCAGCGGAAGATTTTCCCCATGAGTCCCAGTGACTCCAGTTTTGTTGGGGCTCCTTGATGCCATACTCAAAAGATGCCTTGATGTAAAGGGCAGTCATTCTCACCTCACCATTGGTATTCAGCTCTTTTTTCCATGTTTCAACCAAGACTGTAATGAGGTCAGGAGCTGAGTGATCCCTGCAGCGCATCAGTGAGCACGTTATTGCTAAGCAAATGCCAATTGATAAAATTGTTGGTGACCCTTTCCATCACTTTATTGATGATTGAGAGTAGACTAATGTGTAAGGTGATTGGCTGTGTTGGATTTGTCCTGTTTTTTGTATACAGGACATACCTGGCAATTTTCCACATTGCTGGGTAAATGCCAATGTTGCAGTTGTACTAGAATATCTGGCTCGGGGCACAGCAGGTTCTGGAGCACAAGTCATCAGTACTATTCCCAGAACATTGTCAGGGCCCATAGCCTTTGCAATACACAGTGCCTTATGCGGTTCATGTGGAGTGAATCAAATTGGATGAAGGCTGACATCTGTGATGCTGGGGACCTCTGGAGGAGGCAAGGTTGGATCATCCACTCGGCCCTTCTGTCTTACTATTGTTACGAATGTTTCAGCTTATCGTTTGCACTGATGTGCTTAGCTCCTCCATCATTAGGGATGGGAATATTTGTGAAGCCTCTTCCTCCAGTGAGTTGCTTAATTGTCCACCACCATTCAAGACTGGATGTGGCAGGAGAGAGAGCGGGTAAATGGAGTTGAAATCAGCCATGATTGAATGGCGGAGTGGACTCGATGGGCCAAATGGCCTTACTTCCGCTCCTATGTCTTATGGCCTTATGGACTGCAGAGCTTAGATCTGATCTGTTGGTTGTGGAATTTCTTAGCGACTGCTGCTTATGCTATTGGGCATGCAAGTATCTGTGTTGTAAATTCACCAGGTTGACACCTCATTTATAGGTGTGCCTGGATTTGCTCTTGGCATGCCCTCCTACACTCTTCATTGAACCAAAGTTGATTCTCTGGCTTGGTGGCAATGGTTGAGGGGGGATATAGGGGCCACGAGGTTACAAATTGTGATTGAATTCTGCTGCTGCTGATGGCCCACAATACCTCATGGATGCCCAGTCTTGAGTTGTTAGTTCAAAGCTTAGCCTGGTGGTAGTGCCACACAACACAATGGTGGGTATCCGTAATGTGCAGATTGTACTTTGTCTTCACAAGGACAACAAGGGGTAGTGGTCACTCCTACCAATACTGTCATGGGCAGATGCATGTGTAGGCAGGTCAGTGAGGACAAAGTCAATTATGTTTTTACCTCAAATTGGTTCCCCCATCCTGTGTACATTCTGCGGCCTTGCCACCCTCAGTATTTCATCCAAATGGTGTTCAACATAGAAGAGTATTGATTCATCAGCTGACGGGGGGGGGGTCCATGGTAATCAGCAGGAGGTTTGCTTGTCCGTGTTTGACCTGTGTGTCAATATTGAGTACTCCCAGGCAACTCAGTACTGACTATATACCACTATGCCATCACCTCTGCCCTGGGACAATGTCACAGTCCGTGGGTATGACTATGTCAGGATGTGTGATCAGTCTGTGAGGCAACTCTCCTAGTTTTGGAATAAGCCCCATATGTTATTAAGGAGGACTCTGCAGGGTTGAGAGGGCTGGGTTTGAAGTTACCATTTCTGGCGCCGAGGTCAACACCGGGTTGTCCAACCGGTTTCATTCCTTTTTGTTGTCTTTGACACGATTGGATACAACCGAGCATCTTGCGAGACCATTCAAAGGGCACTTTAAGAGTTAACCGCATGTCGGCCAGACCAGGTAAGGATGGCACGGCAGGTTTCCTTCTCTAAAGAACCAGATGGATTATTTGAAAGACAGTGGTGGTCACCATTATTAGGCATGATGTGGAGATGCCGGCGTTGGACTGGATTGAGCACAGTAAGAAGTCTTACAACACCAGGTTAAAGTCCAACAGGATTGTTTCAAATCACTAGCTTTCGGAGCACAGCTCCTTCCTCAGGTGAATGAAGAGGTATGTCCCAAGACATACCTCTTCATTCACCTGAGGAATGAGCAGTGCTCCTTCCTCCTCTTTTCCCCCCTCCCTCCCCCCCACCGCCAAGGTCGGACCCCCCCTTCCCCCACAAAGGCCGCCACCCGACCCTTACACGCCGAGGTCCCGCCGGCCCAGAGCAGGTTAGAACGGCGCCGGTGGGACTCGGCTCTTTTCTTACGCCTGCTAGGCCCATCCGGGCCGGAGAATCGGCGGGCCAGCTGCGTAGAGCGGCCCGCGGCCAGCGTCGTGCCAATTACGCCAGCACCAATGGCGCCGATTCTCCGCTCTGCCCAGAATCACGTGCCGGCGTCGGGGCAGCGTGGCGTGATTAGTGCGGCCCGCCAGCGATTCTCCGACCCGGCGCGGGGTTGGAGAATCCGGCCCACTAACCCTACACTAGAAGGTGCTACCTGTATCAATGATAGCAAGTGTTGGCCCAGTTCTCTGGCAAGGTATAAAGACAGAAGAATGGAGGTTTTAGAGATGTCTACAGATAAACTCATGTTGCAAGATACATTTTTATTGTTTATAGGATATGGGCATCGCTGACCAGGCCAGCATTTATTTCCCTAATTGCCCTTGAGAAGGTGGTGGTGAGCCGTCTTCTTGAACCTCTGAATTTCCTGAGGTGAAGATACACCCAAGTGTTTTTCGGGATTTTGACGCAAAGACAGTGAAGGAATGACAATATATTTCCAAGGCGGGGTTGTGAGTGATTGGGAAGGGGAACCTCCTGGTGGTGGGGATCCCAGGTATCTGCTGCCCTTGTCCTTCTAGGTGACAGTGGTCATGTGTTTGGAAAGTGATGTCTGAGGAACGTTGGTGAGTTCCTGCAGTTCGACTTGTAGATGCGCTAACTACGCAAGTTTTCTGTAAGGTTGCGTGTGTCCTTGAACTGGAGTGAAGTAGAATGAAACAATGCAGAGAAACTGGATGTACCAGCACACAAACTGAATGTACCAGCACACAGAAGATCATAACCTGTCGTTTCACCGGCTCTTATTCTTTTGTTGACTCCATCTCCATCCCTACTAGTCTTGAAATAATCCTGCCAACAACCCTGCCTGTTGTAGTCTGGGGTGAGTGGGGGAGGGATGGCACAATGCTGAGGTTTTGAAAGGCACGATAGAAATACATATCTTTGCTCCTTCTAGCTGTAGAGTTTGGAACACCACCTGATGTTCACCATGGGAAACTGGCATTAAAATCTTCAGCTCAGCAAAAAGCCAGTTGGTAAACTGTGCCATCTGCTGCAAGGACACCTGAAGCCAACTTGGCACAGTAAGTAGCAAGCAAAACTACCCACACATTGAACTTATTGCTTCCTTCCTGCGTAGCGCAATACTTGTTTAGAGCGATAAAGATGGTGTTCTAGTGTGAAAAGGGTTTGCAAGGTCAGCAACTTGCTAATGACCCTCACATGCTGGACTGTCCAGGGTGGCTTTCATCAAGTGTGTTATTTCCTCTGAGGGCCTGTTCTTCCTGAACCTTCCCTCTGCTCAGTTCTATTCACTTGTATTCATGCCATGCAAGCAGAGAAGTCAAAAATGTTATTAATTGAAGGAGCATAGCCACAGTCATGTTCCAACACTGCGGAGGAACTCAAGTGCCATTAATTGTCCATGCGTCATGCACCAGGCTATGTCCCACTGCTTTCTACTGTGGAGTTCTTTGAAGCGATGAGCTACGCAGAAACTTGTCAATAAGAATAATTGTGAACTCTCTATATATATATATATATATATATGGATATGCATAGTAAGGAATGTGAGCATTACATGAGCCAGGTGTAAATAAGGAAAGAAATACTTGCATTTATTAGCACCTTTCATGACCACAGACTTCACGGACCACTCCTGAAGTGTAGTCACTGTTAGAATGTGGGAAACATGGCAGCTAAATTGTGCACAACAAGGTCTCACAAACAGTGATGTGAAAAGGTAATCCGGATGTTGATTGAGGGATGAATGTTGGCCAGGCCATAAGGTATAACTCCTTTACTCTGCCTTGAAACAATCAACATCCTGGGGGTTACCATTGATCAGAAACTGAACTGGACCAGCCATATTAATACTGTGGCTACCAGAGCAAGTCAAAGGCTAGGAATTCTACAGTGAATAATTCACCTCCTGACTCCCCAAAGTCTGTCCACCATTTACAAGCCACAAGTCAGGAGTGTGATTGAATACCCTCCACTTGCCTGGATGAGTGCAGCTCCATCAACACTCAAGAAGCTCGATACCATCCGGGAAAAAGCAGTCCGCTTGACTGCTACCCCTTCCACAAAAATTCAATCCCTCCACCACCAACAAATAGTGACATCTGTGTGTACCATTTACAAGATGCACTGCAGGAACTCATCCAGGTTCCTTCAGCAGCACCTTCCAAACCCACGACTACTACCATCTAAAAGGACACGAGCAGCAGATACCAGGGATCTCCACCACCTCTGACTTGAAAATATCGCCGTTGCTTTACTGTCGCTGGGTCAAGATCCTGGGACTCCCTCCCTAACAGCACAGTACCTGCACCTCAGGGACTGCAGCGGTTCAAGAAGGCAGCTCACCATCACCTTCTGAAGGGCAACTAGGGATGGGCAATAAATGCTGGCCTAGTCAGCGACACCCACATCGTGCAAATTAATTTTATTTTAAATTGGACAGGGTGTATAACGGGTGATGGAGTACAACAGGTGACAGAGAAAATACTGCCCATTCTGTGCCCGCGCCCAGGATGATGCCACTTTAATTCCAAGATCCCTGAAATAGAATAGAGCTTGTTAGTCCGAGCCTGAATTATCAAAGGATAAAATTGCCGTTCACTCCATTAAATGATTTCTACCTCCTGTAAGAACTTTTTGTCCTCATCCCTATTGTCACCTTTTTGTTTTAGTTGGAAACAGGCACCAATCCATTTTCCGACGTAATTAAAACTAATTATCCAAAGTTCAGTATAAATGCTTGCTTTCTTCTCATTGTGCAATCTAATTATAATTTCAGCTGGTGGTGGACTTTCTCATTAAATCTACCTTTGCTGCCCAAATTGACACCACATACTTGTTAAGAATCCTTTTCAATACTATATAAAGGCCTTATCCTGAAGTTTCATTTTTAAAGAATGCTTTTAATCATCCCCAACTACTTTAAAAATTAATAGGGAAGCTTGCAAGGTATAAAAGGAGATTTACCAGAATGGTACCAGGGAAAATACTTCAGTTATGTGGAGAGACTGGAGATAACGTTGTTGGTCTCCTGAGGGCAGAGAAGGTTAAGGGGGCTTTCAGTAGAAGTGTTAAAAGTCATGATCAACCTTGTGAGGAGAAACTGTTTCTAAAAGGAGAAGGGTTGGTATCCAGAGGAAATTATTCAATTATGAATAATGATTAGGGGAAATCTCCCCTTGACTCATGCAGACATACCCCTCTGCAGACAACATTGTGATTGAAATTATAATACACAGAATACCAGTCATGCAAGAATGTAGGGCTGGATTTAATCTTTCCGACACATGTCCCACCCACCCGTTGGAAAAGCAGTGGGAAGCCGCATCGCTTTAGTGAATGAGGCCCAACCAAATTTAGGGCCTCTCAGGCACCTGCTTGGCCAGCCTTGGGACTTCCCCAAGACTTACGATCACAGTGGAGGCAATCCTGCTCACTGAGAGCTGCCAACCAATCAGGGGCTTGCAGCTCTCTATTTGCTGGCAGCACCACAAATGGTGGCCAATGCCAGGAATGTAGTGAAGCTTTCACCAGAGATTATTACGAGATCCCTGGAGAGAAATGAGCAGGATGTGCGGGGGTAATGGTGAGGTGATTGGCGCTAGTGGGCGAGGGAGGGTTGGATGCACGGAAAGTGGGCTCTCAAGGGGCACCTCTGGGCAAGCCAGGTCGCTCGGTCAAGCACTAGGGGCCGTTGAAAGAGGGACACAAGGAGGTTGCTGGAACTCCCAGTAGAGTTTGCAGAGGAGCCGTAAGGAGCCAGGGAAATCCTTGCGAATGCGGGAGAATCCCTAATGGAATTCTTCCAGCCTGGGATTAAGTCCATGGTGGGGCTGGAACATGGTGCGTTTCCCCCTGGGAAGGCAGGGGAGAAAACAAGCCAAATCTCACGGCTCCAAACTAATTAATTATGCACCCAGGGGGGTTTGTGCCATATTCCGCATGTCTGGTGGCATGTAGGCTGCCATTCTATCTGGGTGCCATACTGAAAAATTCCCAACATCACTGACCCAGCATTGAAGAAAGAAGATGGATCCCTTGAAAATAAAGCTGGATATCTCGGAACATTCTGAAGCTGGAAGATGGATCTCCTCCAGGACACCATATCTGGAAGGTTCACCTTCATATGTTTCCTCCCACACACTGCTCTGGTGTTCCAGAGTCCAGTGTTGCTGTTGGCCTCCATCCTGAACTCTGGACTGTGTCCCTGGCATCGCACAGGTTCCTACATCTACACGCCACGTTTTCCAAACATGTTTCACACTGGTGTATTGTCCCAGTGGTACCTCGGAGAATTGGGTGTGGCTTTCATCTGTATCCCATTAGCAGGACGGAAATTAGTTCCACATCCAATAAATTCCCCAATCGGGGTCCAGAAGAGGATCCCAGGGAAATTCATGGAGGCGTAAAACTGATTTTTGGGCCTCCCGCCAAATTCTTCTTCCCCCCCCCCCAACCAAAACTGCATTAAACCCATTGGCAGGAACTTGGGAGAACTCTGTCACCGGAATCACCACTAACCCGATGGGCTCAGGGATAATGTCCTTTATGTAGCTCAATGATGAGCCTAACTAACCTTTAGGTGTGCTCCCATCATCAACCCATTCCTGTCATTGACTAAATGAGGGCCAGTTTCCCACCATCAGCAATAGGACAAGCAGACTCTCCTGCAATTATAAGAACAAAGAAAATTAAAGCACAGGAACAGGCCCTTCGGCCCTCAAAACCTGCACCGACCATGTTGCCCGTCTGTACTGAAACCCACTACCCTTCCAGGACCAAATCCCTCTATTCCCATCCTATTCATGTATTCATCAAGACGCCCCTTAAAAGTCACTTTCGTATCTGTTTCCACTACCTCCCCCGTCAGCAAGGTCCAGGATCCCACCACCCTCTGTGTAAAAATACTTGCCTGGTACATCTCCATTAGACCTTGCCCCTCGCACCTTAAACCTATGCCCCCTCATCATTGACTATCACCTTGGGAAAAAGCTTCTGACTATCCACGTTGTCCATGCACCTCATAATATTGTAGACTTCTATCAGGTCGCCCCTCAACCTCCGTAGTTCCAGTGAGAACAAACCAAGTTTCTCCAACCTCTCCTCATAGCTAACCCTCCATACCAGGCAACATCCTGGCAAATCTTTTCTGTACCCTCTCCAAAGCCTCCACATCCTTCTGGTAGTGTGGCGACCAGAATTGAACACTTATATTCCAAGTGCAGTCGAACTAAGGTTCTATAAAGCTGCAACATGACGTGCCAATTTTTAAACTCAATGCCCCGGCCAATGAAGGCAATCATGCCGTATGCCTCTCGACTACCTTCTCCAGCTACGTTGCCCCTTTCAGTGACCAATGGACCTGTACACCCAGATCCCTCTACCAATCAATACTCTTTAAGGGTTCTGCCATTTGTTGTATATTTCCCATCTGTATTAGACCTTCCAAAATGCATTAGCTCACATTTGTCCGGATTATGTGACCCTCCCCCCAACCCCCATCACCCAGTCTGCTCCAGTGAGATTCATCAATTCCCAGCCATAGAAACAGAAAAGACAAGAAGCTCCTCGAATCTGTCCCGCTATTTAATGCGATCAGGGCAGACCTGTATCCTAACTTCATCCACTAGCCATGGCACCATACCTGTTAATACCCTTTAACCCTAAACCCTAAACAGGGGCTGTTTAGCACAGGGCTAAATCACTGGCTTTGAAATAAGACCAAGGCAGGCCACGGTTCAATTCCCGTAACAGCCTCCCCGAACAGGCGCCGGAATGTGGCGACTAGGGGCTTTTCACAGTAACTTCATTGAAGCCTACCTGTGACAATAAGCAATTTTCATTTCGTTACTAACATCTGTTGCTCTCAGATTTGTAATTATTAATTGACCAAGCATTTATTTCTTTCATGGGAAAGAATTGTAGATTTCTATTACATTTGAATGATTCTCTCCTGAAATGCCTGTTTCGGATGGCAACATTCCCTCGTTCTAGAGTTCCCACCACTGGAGAAAGTTTCTCTTTGTCAATTCATTTCAACCTCTGGAAAACTCAATCAAACCCTTATGTCCCAGTCAACATGCACCTTTTTTATCTAATCAGCTCTCCTCATTAAAAAGGACACAGAGACGATTTATCAGGAACTCGGTTAGGGGAAATGTTGAAAAACATTTCTCACTGGGACTGCGGCGCTGAGGACCCGGGTTCGAATCCCAGCCCTGGGTCACTGTCCGTGTGGAGTTTGCACATTCTCCGCATGTCTGTGTGGGTTTCACCCCCACAACCCAAAGATGTGCAGGTTAGGTGGATTGGCCACGCTAAATTGCCCCTTAAATGTAAAAAAAATATATATCTTCTTGGAACAGATAACATTAAGAGGTGACCTAAAAGAGTATCTCAAGATGATGAAAGGTTTTGATTAGAGTTGATGGAGAAACACTATTCCCTCTGGTGAGTAGGTAGATAACAATAGGTCATAGATTTAAAATCATTGGCGTAAGATTGAGAGGTGAGATGGGGAGAAATTTAACTCAGACTAGTCAGGATTCAGAACACGGTACCTGGAAAGGTGATGGAATATCCTCTGATTCTGGCTGCACGGTAGCACAGTGGTTAGCACTGTTGCTTCACAGGTCTCAGGTTCGATACCTGGCTTGGGTCACTGTCTGTGTGGAGTCGGCACGTTCTCCCTGCGTCTGCGCGGGATTCCTCCGGGAGCTTTGGTTTCCTCCTACAAGTCCCGAAAGACGGCTGTTAGGTAATTTGGACATTCTGAATTCTCCCTCAGTGCACCCAAACAGGCGCTGGATAGTGGCGACTGGGGACTTTTCACGGTAACTTCATTGCAGTGTTAATGTAAGCCTACTTGTGACAATAAAGATTATTATTAATTAAATTAAACAACTTTAAAAGCGAGCTGGACAGGTACTTGAGAATCAGGAACTTCTTGTATTATGGGTAATAATCAGGAAAGAGGAACTAAGATCAGTGAATCCAGATTCAAAAGGAATTGAATAAATACTTGGAGGATGTTTTTGCAGGGCAAGCAGAGAGGGCTGTGAAATGGAATTACTTGGATAACTCTTTGAAAGACCCAACCCTGGTAGCAGCTAAATGGCCTCCTTCTGTTGCTGTAAGTTTCAATGATTCTACAATAATCTAACCCTTGGAGCAGTGGTAGCATTCTGGTCAACCTGCACTCCACTTTTTCCAAGATCAATATACACTTTCAATGATGCACAAGAATTTGGCTAGACAGGACTTTGTGTCACTCCAGCAAAACATCCTCCCATTTACACTGGATAAAAGCAAATTACTGCGGATGCTGGAATTTGAAACAAAAGGGAAAATGCTGGAAAATCTCAGCAAGTCTGGCAGCATCTGTAGGGAGAGAAAAGAGAGAACGTTTCGAGTCCGATGACTCTCGGTCAAATTTAATTTCCCCCCCCCCCTTTCTTTCACCTTTCTCCTCTTTGCTTCCCCCTTCCCCTCCCCCCACATCTACAGTTCATCCTCTGATGTTAGTTTCCCTGCTGTTTGACCTTTCACATCTTTTGTCCTCTCTGGGGACTGCCATTAACACTCTTTCCTCTTGGTTTCTGTGGCCATTAGCACACGGTTTCCCTGGGTTTCTGTGGCTATGACTCATCTTTCATTCTCACTCCACAGTATAAATATTTCCCACTTAACTCTGTCTGTTAGCTTTGACAAAGAGTCATCGGACTCGAAACGTTAGCTCTTTTCTCTCCCTACAGATGCTGCCAGACTTGCTGAGATTTTCTCTTTCGCTCCCATTTATACTCCTGTCTCCTGATTATGAAGGTTAACATTGAATTCGCAGGTTTTTGTCATTGACTTCTGAGGCTTAGTGATCAGTTTCCATGGATCCCAATGGGAAATGAAACGCATTACAATATTTTACAGATTATGAAGCATAAAAATTGAAATGGCCAATACTTGATCAACAGTGCAATAATGACTTGAATATATTTTCCA
This sequence comes from Scyliorhinus torazame, assembly GCF_047496885.1. Lineage (NCBI taxonomy): Eukaryota > Metazoa > Chordata > Chondrichthyes > Carcharhiniformes > Scyliorhinidae > Scyliorhinus > Scyliorhinus torazame. The sequence continues at coordinate 310,520,638 of NC_092713.1, read as the reverse complement.
GTGATCAATTAATAGTTAGGTATTAATTTTACAAAACCATACACCAACAGCTTTCATATCATGATCATTTTCATTGTCCTTTCACATTACTCATGGTATCTCTACCATTATCAGTGAAGATGCAGGGTGGAAATTATGTTTTTTATCAATAGACAAATTAATATTCACCTTTATCTATCGCAAAGCTTTAAATCTTGTAAACAATTCCTTGAAGCTACAGTGTGAAAAAACCCGGGTTTCATATCATCCTCTATGACATTTCCATCTCAAGAAATTCCCAATATTTTCTTTGATTGTGCCAAGATTAGAGTCAAGGATTAATTCATTGCTTCAAATTTAAAGTAATATGAGCACAAAATATGCACAGTCAAAAGCAGTCTAAATGAAACCCAAAATAGAATTGATAACAAAACATACTTATAAATAAATATCAGGTAAAGTACAGCTCAAATACTTGTCAATTAATCTTTCTTCAAAATATACGCCACAGGCTTCAGCTGTATAAGGACTGCATTATGATTGCTGTGCATATAGATAGGCACTTCATTTAAAAAGCACTCTCAGAATCATGATTCTTTCTGATTTATTTTTTACAAAAGGCCCAAGGATATCAATAAATTTGAAACCAGCAGTTTGCACTAGGTGACAACATCATTCAGCAAGTGATAACTACTTATTAATCAATAGTATTATCATTCTTAATATAACCCAAAGACACAATTTAAGGTAATTGGCAAAAGAACCAAAGTTATCACGAGAAGGAAATTTTTACAAAATGAGATGTGTCTGAAAAGATGGCGGAAGTCAATTCAATAGGAACTTTCAAAGGGGAATTGAACAAAAAAAACAATTGAAGGACTATGGGGAAAGGGCAGGGGAATGGGATTGATTGGCTAGCTCTCTCAGAAGCAATATAGACACAATAGATCAAATGATGTGCTGCATCATTCTATGATTCCATGAATCTATAAATGACACTAAGAGCGAGATATTTGCATTGAGGTGAGGAGCTCAAGTTGGGAAATTTCTTGATTCAGCAGATGCACCTTGGTAGAAAGTGTCCCCTCAGGCCCACTTTTCTTTCTGGGGGTGAGTGCTGGATGTAGTCAGACCTGTTTCCCCTGCAGGTAGATGGGAGGTGGCCACAGGGACAGCCAAGTACTGAGGTGGACTCTTCAGAAGTCCCACCTCAGTTCTTTGGGACTTTGGCCAAGCTGTTTGCTGATATTTTAGGCCCTCAATTCTTCATTCCCCCTCACATCCCCACATCCTCCCATGCACCTCGATGACAGCTCATAATTAATAAGGGGATCAGGGGTTATGGGGAGGAGGCAGGAGAATGGGAATGAGAAAAATATCAGCCATGATTGAATGGCGCAGACTCGATGGGCTGAGTAGCTTAATTCTGTTCCTATGTCTTATGGTCTATGCCCCATCCACCCCACATGGCCTCTCATTCCATGCATGTCAACTCATTCTCTCACCCATCCCCAATGGCCTCTTATATCTGTCATGCCAACTCAAGGCAATTCCATACCTATTCACCCAATATACAATTGTACAGAATCAATGCCCCTCTCGTAACAATGGCATGTGTGGAACAGCTTAAAAACACTAATTCATAATTTTCTTCAAAAAGAATACGAGATGGAGTTCTCAACAGAGCCTCATTATACAAGCTTATTTGAGAGCACGGATTCCTATAAAAGGGTTACTTCTGTTGACACAGCTGGCGAGAAAGGGAATCTCTGTCTGATTGACAAATCTATGATGTAGTAATACACTATTTTTCTGTGATCTCTTTTGTCAATGGTTTAATATTTTTTCACAAGTTAAAAAGGTGTCAAGTGTTTGTAGTTTTATTGTTGCTACTTTAAAGCTCTGGTAGATTGGCACTTTTGTAGGGTTGTAGCAAAATCACTTTTCAAAGAAAATTATGAATAAGTGCTTTTAAGTAGTTCTATACATGCCATTGCTATGGTAGGGTTCATTATTTCTGGACAGAGTGTACATTGGCTGAATAGGTGTTGATGTGCCATGAGCTGGCATGGAGAGTACGAAAGGCCATGGAGAGCAGGCGGGTCATAGATTGGCATGCATTGGAATGGAGTGCTCATTGGGGGAATGAGTAAGACCTTTCGACCTTACCTTTCAGTAGAACTCACACTATGATTCACAACCTCTGAGAGGTCATGGATCACAAGGGGACTCGGAGATGACTATTATAACAATGGAGCCAGCCAGGTTGGACTCAGCACTCCCACCCATTTCACATGCTGCCAAAAATTAGGGTACCGGGGATGGAAGCAGGCATCTTGGAATTGAGACTCCGCCCTTTTAACATGGCTTTTGAATCCTGAAGTGAAGTTTCAAAAGATTGAGAATTAGAAAGCAAGGGCTTTTTAGAAAAGAATGGGAGAGCAAGCACAGAACAAAGAACAGTACAGCACAGGAACAGGGCCTTCGGCCCACCAAGCCTGCGCCGATCACGTGTCCTATCTAGATCAACTGCCTGTATCCTTCTATACCCTGTCTGTTCATGTGTCTATCCAGATAAGACTTAAAGGTCGCTAATGTATCTGCCTCAACCACTTCACTTGGCAGTGCATTCCAGGCCACCACCACCCTCTGTGTGAAACAATTCCCCGCACATCTCCAATGAACCTATCCCCCCTCACCTTGAACTTGTGCCCCCTTGTAATTTTCAATCCCGCCCTGGGAAAAAGCCTCCAGCTGTTCACCCTATCTATACCCCAAATAATTTTATAAACATCTATCAGGCCGTCCCTCAGCGTCCGTCTCTCTCAGGAGAACAATCCCAGTTTATTCAATCTCTCCTCAGAGCTAATACCTTCCATACCAGGCAACATCCTGGCAAACTTTTTCTGTACTCTCTCCAAAGCCTCCACGTCCTTTTGGTAATGTGGTGACCAGAATTGGATACAGTATTCCAAAAGTGTCCTAACCAACGTTCTATATAACTGTAACATAATTTGCGAGCTTGTATGCTCAATACCCCATCCGATGAAGGCAAGCATGACATATGCTTTCTTTACCATCATTTCCACCTGTGCTGCCACTTTTAAGGATCTGTGGACCTGCACGCCCAGATCTCTCAGTGTGTCTATGCTCCTGATGGTTCTGCCATTTATTGTTTAGCTCCCATCTGAATTGGATCTACCAAAATGCATTTGTCTGGGTTAAATTCCATCTGCCATTGCTCTGCCCAATTTTGCAGCCTATCTATATCCTGTTGTATTCTCTGACAATGTTCATCACTATCTGCAACTCCTGCAATCTTAATATCATCCGGAAAATTGCTAATCAGACCAGCTACGTTTTCTTCCAAGTCATTTGTATCTGTGAAGTGGTGACAAGTGTTAAACAAAGCAGGTAGATGAGGTGGGGAAGAGAAGTGGTGTTTTATAGATTTTCTTTTACAAAACTGCAAATGTTGGAAATGTGAAAGAGCGAAATTTATCAAACACAAAGGAAGTCGCTCAATATATGCAGAGTGAATACAGACGGATTAGCATTTCAACCAGAGGTTTAACAAGCAACCATTGAACAACAACAAAGAGAGAACAAAACTCAAGCAAATAACATATTGAAATCACACAAGAGTAAATAACAGAAGATGGAGATAGCTCGGCGAGATGAGGAACCCTCTATATACAGGCACACACAATAATGATTTAAAGGAGTACATTATGAGGGCAAGTTTGATAAACTAGATTTGGATTCCCCCCCCCCACCCCACCCCACTCACGATTATGAAAGACTGAGGGGTATAGAATCATAGAAGTTTACAGCATGGAAACAGGCCCTTCGGCCCAACCAGTCCATGCCGCCCAGTTTTTACCATTAAGCTAGTCCCAGTTGCCCGCACTTGGCACATAACCCTCTATACCCATCTTACCCATGTAACTATCTAAATGCTTTTTAAAAGACACAATTGTACCCGCCTCTACTACTACATCTGGCAGCACATTCCAGACACTCACTCCCCTCTGAGTGAAGAAATTGCCCCTCTGGGCCCTTCTGAATCTCTCCCCTCTCACCTTAAACCTATGCCCTCTAGTTTTAGACTCCCCTACCTTCAGGAAAAGATGTTGACTATCTACCTTATCTATGCCCCTCATTATTTTATAGACCTCTATAAGATCACCCCTAAGCCTCCTACGCTCCAGGGAAAAAAATCCCAGTCTATCCAGCCTCTCCTTATAACTCAAACCATTAAGTCCCAGTAACACCCTAGTAAATCTTTTCTGCACTCTTTCTAGTTTAATAATATCCTTTCTATAATAGGGTGACCAGAACTGCACACAGTATTCCAAGTGTGGCCGTACCAATGTCTTGTACAACTTCAACAAGACGTCCCAACTCCTGTATTCAATGTTCTGACCAATGAAACCAAGCATGCCGAATGCCTTCTTCACCACCCTGTCCACTTGCGACTCCACCTTCAAGGAGCTATGAACCTGTACTCCTAGATCTCTTTGTTCTATAACTCTCCCCAACGCCATACCATTAACTGAGTAGGTCCTGGCCTGATTCGATCTGCCAAAATGCATCACCTCACATTTATCTAAATTAAACTCCATCTGCCATTCGTCGGCCCACTGGCCTAATTGATCAAGATCCCGTTGCAATCCTAGATAGCCTTCTTCACTATCCACTGTGCAACCAATCTTGGTGTCATCTGCAAACTTACTAACCATGCCTCCTAAATTCTCATCCAAATCATTAATATAAATCACAAATAACAGTGGACCCAGCACCGATCCGAGGCACACCACTGGTCACAGGCCTCCAGTTTGAAAAACAACCCTCTACAACCACCCTCTGTCTTCTGTCGTCCAGCCAATTTTGAATCCAATTGGCAACCTCACCCTGGATCCTGTGAGCTTTAACCTTCTGCAACAACCTACCATGCGTTACCTTGTCAAAGGCTTTGCTAAAGTCCATGTAGTCAACGTCTACTGCACTGCCCTCATCTACCTTCTTGGTCACCCGCTCGAAAAACTCAATCAAATTTGTGAGACATGATTTTCCACGCACAAAGCCATGCTGACTGCCCCGAATCAGTCCTTGCCTCTCTAAATGCTTGTAGATCCTGTCTCTCAGAATACCTTCCAGCAACTTACCTACTTTTAACTCCTAACTCCCTAAATTCAGCTTGTAGGACCTCATCCCATTTTTTACCTATATCGTTGGTGCCTATATGCACCACGACAGCTGGCTGTTCACCCTCCCCCTCCAGAATGCCCTGCAGCCGCTCCGAGACATCCTTGACCCTTGCACCAGGGAGGCAACATACCAACCTGGATTCTCGTTTGCGTCCGCAGAAACGCCTGTCTATTCCCCTTACAATTGAATCCCCTATCACTATAGCTCTGCCACTCTTTTTCCCGCCCTTCTGTGCAGCAGAGCCAGCCACGGTGCCATGAACCTGGCTGCTGCCACCTTCCCCTGGTGAGCCATCTCCCCCAACAGTTTCCAAAACAGTAAACCTGTTTTGGAGGGAGATGACAGCAGGGGATCCCTGCACTGCCTTCCTACTCTTCCTCGGTCTGTTGGTCACCCATTCCCTATCTGCCTCAGTAATTTTAATCTGCGGTGTGACCAACTCACTGAATGTGCTATCCACAACTCCCTCAGCATCGCAGATGCTCCAAAGTGAGTCCATCCGCAGCTCCAGAGCCGTCAAGCGGTCTAACAGGAGCTGCAGTTGGACACACTTCTTGCAGGTGAAGGAGTCAGGGACACCAGAAGGGTCCCTGAATTGCCACATCTCACAAGAGGAGCATGACACGGGTCTGAGCTCTCCTGCCATGACTTAAATCTGAAGTTAAATTTGAACTACACTACACAGCTAAGAGAAAGTCAAAGAGAGAAAAGATTTAAAAATCACTTACCAGTCACAAGCCAATCACTTACCTCCTGGCTGTGATGTAATTGCTCCCGAGACTCCCTCACAGGTCTGCTTCTCTGCACCTCCTTGAGATGAGCACCAAATTCCCTTAACCAGTTAATTAATTTACTTAATCAATTGGTTTTTTTGGGGGGAAACTCAACCCCAAACACCAAACTCCAAAAAAAAAACACAGCCCTCACTCACCTCTTACCCGAACTCAGCCTTACCCAAACTCAGATACACTCTGTTTGCTTCCAGCACTCTCCGTTTCTAAAGGCACTTCAGCCACACCTTTTGTATCCTTCCTGATTTACAGTCAGCCAATAGGCCTGCTCCCGAAACTGATCTCCCGAAACTAACAGCTGACCTGCAAGGTAAGGAGGTTTTTAAACAGTACTTACCTCTCCCAGGCCGCAACTTTTAAACTCTCCGCTCTGACTCGCAGCTCCCGCGCTTTTTAAATCTCCCGCGTTGTTTTCAATGTCCCGGCTCTCTCTCTCTCCCGCCCCCAGCTGACCTGCAAGGTAAGGAGGTTGTTAAACAGTACTTACCTCTCCCAGGCCGCGAACTTTTAAACTCTCCGCTCTGACTCGCAGCTCCCGCGCTTTTTAAATCTCCCGCGTTGTTTTCAATGTCCCGGCTCTCTCTCTCTCCTGCTCCTAGCTGACCTGTAAGGTAAGGAGGTTGTTAAACAGTACTTACCTCTCCCAGGCCGCAAACTTTTAAACTCTCCGCTCTGACTCGCAGCTCCCGCGCTTTTTAAATCTCGCGCGCTGTTTTCAATGTCCCGGCTCTCTCTCTCCCGCTCCCAGCTGACCTGCAAGGTAAGGAGATTGTTAAAGGATAAAGGGTAATCTGATCAAGACATGTAAAATTTTAAAAGGATTTGACAGAATAAATATGAAAAATCAATAGTCTCTGGCCAGGAAAAATGAGAGCAAGGAGGCAGAGGGCCAGACCTTTGCTCGTGAGGTGGATATCTCAATGTAGGAAATTTCCCAGTTCGCTGGAAACCCGGTAAAACATGCACTTTCAAATCTGATTTTCACTCTGGAGAGGAGAGGGACGGAAGAGGCTCGATGGAGCTGGGCCTATCCCCTCCAGCAACCCTCCAGGTGCAGATTGGAGGTCACTACAGTGGATGGGGAGGCAGGTTGTTTAAAAGGTCTGGCTTGCAATCTCCCAATTATTTCCTTATGATATAGGCCTTCCAGCCTTTACTCATTACATCCCATCACTTCATGCCACCTCCATGCCCTCATGTCAAATTAGTGTCACCCATGCCAACTAATGCCATAATGCCAATACCCTTTTCCCTTACACCCTGACAACTCACACAGTATGCTTTAGGCAGACCTCAGGAGTCGAGTTGAGATGAAATAAAGGTCTAAATATCTATTACAGCCTTTGCTATATGAAGAAAATACTCCCATTCACGAAAGTCCATTCAAAGCTTTAAAAATCCCTCAAATACATGATCCCTTATAAAAACAAACAGTCTTGTATTCATGAACCCACATTAAAGAAGAGCTAATTTATTAATAATTTCTTTGACCCAAGCTGGTAATCAAACTATGAATTTGGGAACACTTGCCAGGACAATGGGAGATACTGGAAAACAGTGAATCATTAATAATTATATAGTGATAACCCCTGGGTAATGTCAATGAACCACTATTCTTATTCGTGGAATAGATTTGTTTCAGCCCTCACTGATGCAGACAGTTTGTTTCTCACTTTTAAAGGGATGCAGAGAACTTCACAGCTCGGCATTCCGCCTACCTCACCTACAGACCTGAAGGAGTATTTACGTATCCTCCATACATTTGTGATACCCACACTGCAGGTTAAGGCCATGGCAATAAGGAAAACGTAGTCTGCTTGAACTCAGCAGCGAGTTCAAATGGCATTGCTGAATTTGGGTTCCGCTCATGTTCGAGCCACACCCTGCACTCTTTCTCTTACCAGCGAAAATGTGATCTGGTGGCAATGGGTGTGAGATTTCTAGGTCTGGATCCCACCTGCCATTTTTAAATCCCTTCAGTTTCCTAGATGCCAAATAAATCTAGCCTTTAATCTTAAAAATTAATGCGACATCATTCAATTATGATATTAAGCATTTTTTCAAACAAAGGATGGAGGAAATTGCACCAAAGGCATTGGGGATGCTGGAGGTTAATTGGATATTTCCAGATTGAGATGAATGGATGGTTATCAGGTAAAAATATGAAAGAAAAGCCTATAAATGGAGTCTATAAAGCCATAATATTATTTATTCCTTCAATGTAACAATAATAATCTTTATTAGTGTCACAAGTAGTCTTATATTAACACTACAATGAAGTTACTGTGAAATCCCCTCGTCGCCACATTTCGGCACCTGTTCGGGTACACAGAGGGAGAATTCAGAATGTCCAATTCACCTGACAGCACATCTTTTGGGACTTGTGGGAGGAAAGCGGAGCACCCGGAGGAAACTCACGCAGACACGGTGAGAATGTGCAGACTCCGCACAGACAGTGACCCAAGTTGGAAATTGAAACTGGGACCCTTGCGCTGTGAAGCAACTTCTAACCATTGTGCTACCGTGCTACATCACTAAGAGTGGCTAGGTAGTACCAAGCTGGCCAGGTCCAAAAGACAATACCTGCTAGACTGGAACTATGGCAGGCGATGAGGGAACGAACGAACAAGAAGGAAAAACAAACTTGAATTCATCCTCATCAAGTTGCCTGGCACAGGTGCAGATGTTCATGGTGGTATCAGGAGGAGTGACCACCGCATCGGCCTTGTGGAGCTGTAGAACAAAGAATTAAAAAAATTACAGCACAGGAACAGGCCCTTCGGCCCTCCCAGCCTGCGCCGATCCAGATCCTTTATCTAAACCTGTCACCTATTTTCCAAGGATCTACTTACCTCTGTTCCCCGCCCGTTCATATATCTGTCTAGATGCATCTTAAATGATGCTATTGTGCCCACATCTACCACCTCCGCTGGCAAAGCATTCCAGGCACCCTCCACCCTCTGCGTAAAAAACTTTCCACGCACATCTCCCTTAAACTTTCCCCCTCTCACCTTGAAATCGTGACCCCTTGTAATTGACACCCCCACTCTTGGAAAAAGCTTGTTGCTATCCACCCTGTCCATACCTCTCATAATTTTGTAGACCTCAATCAGGTCCCCCCTCAACCTCCGTCTTTCCAACGAAAACAATCCTAATCTACTCAACCTTTCTTCATAGCTAGCACCCTCCATACCAGGTAACATCCTAGTGAACCTCCTCTGCACCCTCTCTAAAGCATCCACATCCTTCTGGTAATGTGGCGACCAGAACTGCACGCAGTATTCCAAATGTGGCCTAACGAAAGTACTATACAACTGTAACATGACCTGCCGACTCTTGTACTCAATACCCCGTCCGATGAAGGCAAGCATGCTGTATGCCTTCTTGACCACTATCGACCTGCGTTGGCACCTTCAGGGTACAATGGACCTGAACACCCAGATCTCTGTCCATCAATTTTCCCCAGGACTCTTCCAATGACCGTATAGTCCGCTCTTGAATTAGATCTTCCAAAATGCATCACCTCGCATTTGCCTGGATTGAACTCCATCTGCCATTTCTATGCCCAACTCTCCAATCTATTTATATTTTGCTGTATTCTCTGACAGTCCTCCTATCTGCAACTCCACCAATCTTAGTATCATCTGCAAACTTGCTGATCAAACCACCTATACCTTCGTCCAGATCATTTATGTATATCACAAACAACAGTGGTCTGAGCACGGATCCCTGTGGAACACCACTAGTCACCTTTCTCCATTTTGAGACACTCCCTTCCACCACTACTCTCGGTCTCCTGTTGCCCAGCCAGTTCTTTATCCATCTAGCTAGTACACCCTGAACCCCATACGACTTCACTTTTTCCATCAACCTGCCATGGGAAACTTTACTGAAGTCCATGTATATGACATCTACAGCCCTTCCCTCATCAATTAACGTTGTCACTTCCTCAAAGAATTCTATTAGGTTTGTAAGACATGAACTTCCCTGCACAAAACCATGCTGCCTATCACTGATAAGTCTATTTTCTTCCAAATGTGAATAGATCCTATCCCTCAGTATCTTCTCCAACAGTTTGCCTACCACGGACGTCAAGCTCACAGGTCTATAATTCCCTGGATTATCCCTGCTACCCTTCTTAAACAAAGGGACAACATTAGCAATTCTCCAGTCTTCCAGGACCTCACCCATGCTCAAAGATGCTGCAAAGATATCTGTTAAGGCCCCAGCTATTTCTTCCCTCACTTCCCTCAGTAACCTGGGATAGATCCCATCCGGACCTGGGGACTTGTCCACCTTAATGCCTTTTAGAATACCCAAAACTTCCCCCTTCCTTATGCCGACTTGACCTAGAGTATTTAAACACCCATCCTTAGCCTCAACATCCGTCATGTCCCTCTCCTAGGTGAATACAATGCAAAGTACTCATTAAGAATCTCACCCATTTCCTCTGACTCCACACATAAATTCCCTCTTTTGTCTTTGAGTGGGCCAATCCTTTCTCTAGTTACCCTCTTGCTCCTTATAGACGAATAAAAGGCTTTGGGATTTTCCTTAACCCTGTTAGCCAAAGATATTTCATGACCCCTTTTAGCCCTCTTTATTGCGCGTTTGAGATTTGTCCTACTTTCCCGATATTCCTCCAAACCTTCATCAGATTTAAGTCACCTAGATCTTATGTATGCTTCCTTTTTCATCTTAGCTAGTCCCACAATTCCACCCGTCATCCATGGTTCCCTAATCTTGCCATTTCTATCCCTCATTTTCACAGGGACATGTCTGTCCTGCACTCTAATCAACCTTTCCTTAAAAGACTCCCACATTTCAAATGTGGATTTACCCTTAAAGAGCTGCTCCCAATCCACATTCACTAGCTCCTGCCGAATTTTGTTATACTTGGCCTTTCCCGAATTTAGCACTCTTTCTTTAGGACCACCCTCGACTTTGTCCATGAGTATTCTAAAACTTACGGAATTGTGATCGCTATTACCGAAGTAATCACCGACTGAAACTTTAACCACCTGGCCGGGATCATTCCCCAAAAGCAGATCCAGTATGGCCCCTTCCCGAGTTGGACTATTTACATACTGCTCTAAAAAACTCTCCTGGATGCTCCTTACAAATTCTGCTCCATCTACGCCTCCAACACTACATGAATCCCATTCAATGTTGGGGAAGTTAAAATCTCCCATCACGACCACCCTATTGCTCCTACATTTTTCTATAATCTGTCTACATATTTGTACCTCTACTTCACGCTCGCTTTTGGGAGGCCTGTAGTAAAGTCCCAACAATGTTAGTGCACCCTTCCTATTTCTTAGCTCTACCCATATTGCCTCAGTGCTCAAATCCTGCATTGTGCCCTCCTTAATCATAGCTGTGATATCATCTCTGACCAGGAATGCAACTCCTCCACCCCTTTTAGCTCCCTCTCTATCCCTCCTGAAGCATCTATACTCTGGGATATTTAGTTGCCAATCTTGCCCTTCCCTCAACCAAGTCTCCGTAATACCAATAACAGCATATTCCCAGGTACTAATCCAAGCCCTAGGTTCATCTGCCTTACCAGCTACACTTCTCGCATTGAAACAAATGCACCTCAGACCACCTGTCCCTTTGCGTTCATCATCTCTTCCCTGTCTACACTTCCCCTTAGTCACATTGAGTTTATTATCTAGTATCTTACTGGCTTTAGTTGCTGCCTCTTTACTGACCTCTAACTTCCTAATCTGGTTCCCATCCCCCTGCCACATTAGTTTAAAACCTCCCCAACAGTGTTAGCAAAAGCACCTCCAGGACATTAGTTCTAGTCCTGCCCAGGTGTAGACCATCCGATTTGTAATGGTCCCACCGCCCCCAGAACCGGTTCCAATGTCCCAAAAATCTGAACCCCCCTCCCTCCTGCGCCATCCCTCAAGCCATGTATTCATTCTGACAATTCTTGAATTTCTACTCTGACTGTCTCGTGGCAGTGGTAGCAATCCTGAGATTACTACCTTTGAGATCCTACGTTTTAACTTATCTCCTAACTCCCTAAATTCTGATTGTAGGACCTCATCCCGTTTTTTACCTATATTGTTGGTGCCTATATGCACCACGACAACTGGCTGTTCACCCTCCCCCTTCAATATGTCCTTCAGCTGATCTGAGACATCCCTGACCCGTGCACCTGGGAGGCAACATACCATTCGGGAGTCTTGTTTTCGACCACAGAAACCCCGGTCGAATCCTCTTACGGTTGAATCCCCTATGACTATAGCCCTGCCAGTCTTTTTCCCGCCCTTCTGTGCAGCAGAGCCAGCCACGGTGCCATGAGCCTGGCTACTACTGCCTTCCCCTGGTGAGTCATCTCCCCCAACAGTATCCAAAACGGTATACCTGTTTTGGAGGGAGATGACCGCAGGTGACACCTTCCTGCCCTTTCTCTGCCTTTTGGTCACCCATTCCCCGTCTCCTTCACCAATCCTAATCTGCGGTGTGACCAACTCACTGAACGTGCTATCCACGACCTCCTTAGCATCGCGGATGCTCCAAAGTGAGTCCATCTGCAGCTCCAGAGCCGTCATGCGGTCTAACAGGAGCTGCAGCTGGACACACTTCCCGCACATGAAGGAGTCAGGGGCATCGGCCGCGTCCCTGAATTCCCACATTGAGCACGAGGAGCATAACACGGGTCTGGGATCTCCTGCCATTTTTACACTTTACCTCAACTGATTACAAATATAATATCAAATAATGAATAAGTGAAAGGAATAAGGATTTTACTTACCAATCACAATACGTACCAACCCACGAAGAGTTAAATTTCTCCTAGCTACTTACCTTCCCGACAGACCCCTGGCCACTGCTCCCGCCGAAAATCTGAAGCTATAACTTGCGGATAAAAGAAAAAGAAAAGAGAGAGCTTACCTGATATTCACTCACCCCCTTAGGTTAGAGGTGGTGGAAGGGTGGGAGACACTACAAGTGTAGTGTCTCGGGTTTAGCAACTGCCCAACTTAAATAGAGGTAAAAATCAAACACTTAAGCACCTACCTGATTCTCAAGCTGCACTCCGGCTCCCTCTCTCTCTCCCGGAAATGAATCCCGCTGGAACCTGGCGGCAAGTTTAAAAACCTACCTGAATCCCAAGCTGCACTCGCTGCGCTCCGGATCCCTCGCTCTCTCCCGCTCCCGAAAATGAAGGCCGCTGGAACCTGGGGGCAAGTTTAAACACCTACCTAAATGTTGCGGTGGTTGTGCAGGTTGTGCTGATAATTGTGCGGTGGGGAGTGGTGGGAATGACTCTGATAACTTCATGATGGATCGAGTGGCAGTGGGGCTGCTGCGGGGGGAGGGAAATAATTCACCTCATGGCTGATTGGGACATTCTTTCAAGATGGCGTCCTGATCTCTGTGGAGCTGGCCTTGCCGGCTCTATCAGGCCTCGTTCCACCCCCTTGGTAAACCAAGCCGTCTTATTTTTTTCTGTCAGAGTGGCTCAAGACCTGCTCTGAAAATTCAGCCGTGCATCTGGAGAGACACCCGCTGGTGTTCTCAGAACCGAACACTTTGACAAATTATGGGGAAAGTCTGTCCGTCGTCACATTGAGGATGCCCTCCATCATGTTGTGTGGCACTACCACCGTGCTAAATGGGATTGATTTAGGACAGATCCAGCTACTCAAAACTGGGAATCCATGAGGTACTGTGGGCCATCAGCAGCAGAATTATACTCAACCACAATCTGTAACCTCATGGCTCAGCATATCCCCCACTCTACCATTACCACCAAGCCAAGGGATCAACCCTGCATCAAAGAAGGATACAGGTGGATATGCCAAGAACAACACCAAGCATATCTAAAGATATTCCCACCTTCATTGATGGAGGAGACCAGCACGTCAGTGCAAAAGGCAAGACTGAAACTTTCACAACAATCTTCAGCCTGAAGTACCAAGATGCATAACATCCTCCTCTGGAGGCTACAGCTGTTCCTGTACAGCTACAACCCTGGCATCTACCTGGTAATGTGAAAAATTGACCAAGTATGTCCTGTACCCAAGAAACAGGACAAATCTAATCCAGCCAATTACCTGCCCATTAATCTACTCTCAATCACCAGTAACGTGATGGAAGGGGTTATCAACAGTGCTATCAAGTGGCACTTACTCAGCAATAACCTGCTTATGGATGCTCAGATCATGACCTCATTACAGCCTTGGTTAAAATATGGACAAAAGAGCTGAACATCAGAGGTGAGGTAAGAGTGAATGCCCTTGATATCAGTGCAGCATTTGACCGAGTATGGCATCAATGAGACCCAACAAAACTGGAGTCAATGGGAGACTGGGGGGCAAGAGCTCAAATATTTAGAATCATATATGGCACAAGATATTTGTGGTGGTTGGAGGTCAATCATCTCTGTTCCAGGACATCATTGCAGGAGTTCCTCAGGGCGGTGTCCTTGGCCTAACCATCTACAGCTACTTCCAGACCTTCCTTCCACGATTAGTTTGGAAGCACGGTAGCATAGTGGTTAGCACAATTGCTTCACAGCTCCAGGGTCCCGGGTTCGATTCCCGGCTTGGGTCACTGTCTGTGCGGAGTCTGCACATTCTCCCGTGTCTGCGTGGGTTTCGTCCGGGTGCTCCGGTTTCCTCCCACAGTCCAAAGATGTGCAGGTTAGGTGGATTGGCCTTGCTAAATTGCCCTTAGTGTCCAAAATTGTCCTTAGTGTTGGGTGGGGTTACTGGGTTATGGGGATAGGGTGGGGGTGTGGGCTTGGGTAGGGTGCTCTTTCCAAGGGCCGGTGCAGACTCGATGGGCCGAATGGCCTCCTTCTGCACTGTAAATTCTATGAAAAAAAAAGAAAAGTGGGCATGTTCACTGATGACTGCACAATGTTCAGTACCATTCACAACTTCTCAGAAGCAGTCCATGTCTAAATGCAACAAGACCTGGTCAATATCCAGGTTTGGGTTGACAAGTGGCAAGTTATATCCATGCCTCAGGGCTAAATCGCTGGCTTTGAAATCAGACCAAGGCAGGCCAGCAGCGTGGGTTCAATTCCTATACCAGCCTCCCTGAACAGGCGCTGGAATGTGGCGAATGTGGCGACTAGGGGCTTTTCACAGTAACTTTGAAGCCTACTTGTGACAATAAGCGATTTTCATTTCATTTTCAAATGCCAGGCAATGACCATCTCCAACAAAAGAGGATCTAACCATTGCTGAATCCACTAGTATGAACAACCTGGGGGTTACCATTGACCTGAAACTCAACTGGACTAGCCATATAAATACTGTGGCTACAAGACCAGGTCAAAGGCTAGGAATTGAGCGCCGGGTAACTCATCTCCTGACTCCCTAAAGCCTGTCCAACATCTACAAGGCTCAAGCCAAGAGTGTCAGGAATATCTCCACTTGCCTGAATGAATGCAGTTCCAATAATACTCAAGAGGCTTAACACCATCCTAGAGAATGCAACTTGCTTGATTTCTACAAACATTCACTCCCTCCACCAGCTGTGTGTATCCGTCTACAAGATGCACTGCAGGAACTCACTAAGGCTCCTTAGGCAGCAGCTTCCAAACCCATGACCATTACCATCTAGAAGGACAAGAGCAACTGGTAACTGGTAACACGACTAACTGTACGTTTCCCTCCAAGCCATTCACCTTCACTGTCACTGGGTGAAATCCTGGAATTCCCTCTCTAGCTGTGAGTGTAGCTGCACCTCAGAGACTGCAGCGGCTCAAGAAGACATTCCACCACCACTTTCTGAAGGACAACAAGGGATGGGCAATAAATGCTGGGCCTAGGCAGCGATGCCCACATCATGTAAACTGATTTTATAAAAATGCGATGTAGGTATACCCAGCATTTCGTTCCAATCTTTAATTGCCTTTAAGAATGTAATGGTGGTGGCTTGCTTGGCCATATCAGAGGCCAGTTAGAGTCAAGTATATTGATGTGCATTCGGAACCACATAATGGGTAAAGGATGACAAATTTAATTCCCTGAAGAACATATCCGATTTTTTATTTCAGCAATTGAATTTTAATCCTCCAGCTGCCATGGTGGGAGGTGTTCATGTCTTTAGATCATTATTGCAGGTCACTGGTTTACTAGTCCATTAGCATGACCATTGGGAGTGCAGCGAAGGTTTATAGAACATAGAACATAGAACAATACAGCGCAGTACAGGCCCTTCGGCCCACGATGTTGCACCGAAACAAAAGCCATCTAACCTACACTATACCATTATCATCCATATGTTTATCCAATAAACTTTTAAATGCCCTCAATGTTGGCGAGTTCACTACTGTAGCAGGTAGGGCATTCCACGGCCTCACTACTCTTTGCGTAAAGAACCTACCCCTGACCTCTGTCCTATATCTATTACCCCTCAGTTTAAGGCTATGTCCCCTCGTGCTAGCCATTTCCATCCGCGGGAGAAGGCTCTCACTGTCCACCCTATCTAACCCTCTGATCATTTTGTATGCCTCTATTAAGTCTCCTCTTAACCTTCTTCTCTCCAACGAAAACAACCTCAAGTCCATCAGCCTTTCCTCATAAGATTTTCCCTCCATACCAGGCAACATCCTGGTAAATCTCCTCTGCACCCGTTCCAAAGCCTCCACGTCCTTCCTATAATGCGGTGACCAGAACTGTACGCAATACTCCAAATGCGGCCGTACCAGAGTTCTGTACAGCTGCAACGTGACCTCCTGACTCCGGAACTCAATCCCTCTACCAATAAAGGCCAACACTCCATAGGCCTTCTTCACCACTGATTCCTGGGATGGCAGGACTGTCATATGAGGAGAGTCTATATGTCAAATATGAGTCTATATTCATTTGAGTTTAGAAGAGTGACAGGAAACTTATAAAATTCTCACAGGTTTCGACTGGGTAGATTTGGAAAGAATGTTCCCGATGGTGGTGGAGTCCAGAGCTAGGTGTCATAGTTTGAGGATAAGGGCTAAACCTTTTAGGACTGAGGTGAGGAGAAATTTCTTCACCCAGAGAGTGATGAACCTGTGGAATTCATTACAACAAAAAGTAGTTGAGGCAAAAACATTGTGTAATTTCAAGGAGGAATTAGATGTAGCTCTTGGGCTAAAGGGGTCAAGGGATATGGGGGGAAGGGGTAGGATCAGTAAATTTACGGATGACACAAAGATTGGCCGGGTGGTTAACCGTGAGGTTGAGTGTCTCGGGTTACAGGAAAATATAGACGGGACGGTCAACTGAGCAGAAAACTGGCAGATGGAATTTAACCCTGAAAAGTGTGAGGTAATACACTTTGGGAGGAGTAATTTGACAAGGAAGTAGTCAATGAATGGCCTGACACTGGGAAGTTCCGAGGAACAAAGGGACTGTCATAATATACACCAGTATATCATGGTGCAGACACACACACTGATGGACACACAGATGGATCAACACACACACCACAGCCAATCACTAGTTAGAGCACACTCACTATAAAGACAGAGGGCATCAGAGTTCCCGCTCATTCGGGATGCAGCCTCTCAGAAGGACAAAGCTTACAGCACAGATCCTCACCATGTGCTGAGTGCATAGACTGGTTAGGAGAGGCATAGGTCTTTAGTTTAATCTGACATTGTGTTAACCCACAGTGAAAGTATGTTCAACAGTTTCTAGCTTAATAAAATAGTGTTGTTCTATTTTAAGTGTTGGTGGCCTGTATGTGTTCCACGGATCCAGAGCACCCAACACATCATGGTACCAGTAGTTGAGGGATGTTAGAAATTCTTAGACCTACCTGCAAGTGATCTGCCTTCCACCAGCATACAGCCATCCTTCAAAATGGACAGCGTCCGCCCGCCGCCGCCACTCTGCATCACCTGTAACCTAGGGGCCAACTGGAAGATATTCAAAAAACAATTCCAGCTCTACCCAGGGGCTGCTTTAGCACAGTGGGCTAAATAGCTGGCTTGTAATGGAGACCAAGTCCAGCAGCGCGGGTTCAATTCCCGTACCAGCCTCCTCGAACAGGCACCGGAATGTGGCGACTAGGGGCTTTTCACAGTAACTTCATTGAAGCCTACTTGTGACAATAAGAGATTATTATTATTATTATTATTACCTTGACGCCACAGACCGGGAAGCTGCCTTAGACACCAGGAAGATCGCTCTCTTCGTATCCATGGCCGGGGACCATGCCATCCACATTTTTAATTCGCTCTCCTTTGCTGATGGTGAAGATAAATCAAAATTCAAGACGGTCCTCCTTACGTTTGACAGTCACTGCGACATCGAGGTGAATGAAAGTTTTGAGCGCTATGTATTCCAACAGCGTTTGCAGGGTAAGGATGAACCTTTCCAGCCCTTTCTCATCCACCTCCGCATCCTTGCGCAGTCCTGTAATTACGGGTCTACCTCCGACTCCATGATACGCGACCAGATCGTTTTCAGTGTTCAGTCGGATCCCCTACGCCAGCAGCTCCTCAGGTAAAGCAGCTCACCCTAGCGATTGTCATCAAGACCTGCGTGCTACATGAACACGCCACTAGTCGGTATTCCCACATCCAAGCGGCTGAAATGGCGCGGCAAGGTCCCCACGAGGCAGAACGGGTCCAAGCAATCGAGCAACTCCAGGGCCTCAGCCTGGATGAGGATGGCCATTTTGCGCGCTTTTCGTGGACTCCCGCGCTTGTGCGCACCGAACGAGGGGATGGCGACGTCGACGAACGTACTGCGCAGGTGCGGTGGCACAGCAAACGTACTGATGCTACAACATGCGGCAACTGTGGCTCCGCCCATTTAAAGCGGCAATGTCCTGCCAATTCCCGACGATGCCTGCAATGTGGCAAACTTGGCCACTATGCTGCTTTATGCAGATCAGCTCAGCCTGCCAACTCTTGTCGCTCCAGCCAGCCTTGCAGGAATGTCCGGGCTATTCAACCCACGGTCACCGAGCCTGATTCAGACCTGCTACCCGATATTGACACCGAGGACCCGAAGGCGCCTTTTCGAGTCAGTATCATTACAAAAAACAGGGTGTCCCCGAAGCAAAGAATCCAGCCTCTACCGGTATACAGCATTGATCCAGAGGATGAGTGGTGTGCCACCCTTATGGTCAACCGGTCCCAAATACGATTCCGCCTGGACACAGGTGCCTCCACCAATCGCATTGCACGGTCTGACCTCCAAAGCCTTTGTGTCAATCCAGCCATCCTGTCATCAGCCTGCCAGCTATTAGATTATAATGGCAATGCCATTGCTGCCAGCGGCTCATGCCAACTTGAAGTGACGCACAGGTCACGCAAAGCCATCCTTCCCTTTGAAATCGTGGGCTCCTCGAAAGCCTCCCTGCTTGGCACGCAGGTGTGCTAGCTGCTGAACCTAGTTCAGAGAGTTCACCCTCTCTCTCCTGCTGACGTGTCTGCCTTTCAGGACACCGACTTCAGGGCGCAGCTCAACGCCATTATCAACCAGTACCACGATGTCTTTGAGGGCATGGGCATGCTCCCGTACACCTACAGGATTTTATTAAAACCGAATGCCACGCGACTGCCTCAAGCAGCAGCTGCAGGACCTCCAGGACCAAGGAGTGATTTCCAAAGTCACAGAACCGACCAACTGGGTCAGTTCCATGGTATGTGTAAAAAAGCCTTCCGCGAATTGAGACTTTGCATTGATCCCAAGGATCTCAATCACAATATTATGAGAGAGCACTATCCAATTCCCAAGCGCGAAGAGCTCACATGTGAGATGGCTCACGCCAAGCTCTTTACCAAACTCGAAATCTCAAAAGGATTCTGGCGAATCCAGCTCGATGAATCCAGCAGGAAACTCTGCACATTTAACACCCCCTTTGGAAGACATTGTTACAACAGGATGCTGTTTGGGATCATATCTGCATCAGAAGTGTTCCGTAGAATTATGGGACAAATGATGGAAGGTATTGAAGGCTATGTCGATGACATAATTATCTGGTCTACTACCCCGCAGGAGCATGTTAGTCGCCTCCAGCGTGTATTCAGACGTATACATGAGCATGGCCTCCGCCTCAACAGGGCCAAATGCTCTTTTGGTCAGAGAAAGATTAAGTTCCTCGGGGACCACATCTCCCAATTGGGTGTGCAGCCAGACGCGGACAAGGTAGCTGCCATCATAGCTATGAAAACACCAGAGGACAAGAAGGCGGTCCTCCGATTTCTGGGCATGGTCAATTTTTTAGGGAAATTCATCCCGAACTTCGCCTCTCATACCACGGCTATCAGGAACCTGGTCAGGAAGATGACAGACTTCCAATGGCTCCCCGCCCACGAGCGCGAATGGAGGGAACTCAAGGCAAAACTGACCATGGCCCCGGTCTTAGCCTTCTTTGATCCAGCAAAGGAGACCAAAATTTCGACCGATGCTAGTCAATCCGGCATTGGGGCAGTGCTCCTTCAACGTGATGAGGCCTCATCATGGGCCCCCGTTGCATATGTGTCGCGTGCGATGACCCCCACGGAGCAGCGCTACGCGCAGATAGAAATGGAGTGCCTGGGCCTTCTGACCGGTGTTGTTAAATTTCACGATTATGTCTACGGACTTCCTCAATTCACCGTCGAGACCGACCATCGCCCGCTGGTCAATATAATACAGAAAGACTTGAACGACATGACACCGCGCCCCCAGCGTATTCTTCTCAAGCTCCGGCGATACGACTTCCAGGCAAGGACCTCACCATTGCTGACGCTCTCTCCAGGTCAGTCAACACTCCATGTGACCCAGAGGGATTCGTCTGCCATGTTGACGCCCATGTGGCCTTCGCGGCCTCCAATCTACCTGCCTCGGATGAATGCCTCGTCCAAATTCGCCGCGAGACGGCGGCTGACCCCTTGCTACAGCGTGTCATGCGCCACCTAACGGACGGGTGGCTCAATGGCCAATGCCCTCAGTTCTATAATGTCAGAGATGATCTGGCGGTAGTAGACGGGGTTCTTCTAAAACTGGACCGCATTGTCATCCCGCATAGCATGCGCCAGCTTGTTCTGGAACAACTACACGAGGGCCACCTTGGCGTGGAAAAGTGCCACCGACGTGCCCGAGAGGCAGTATACTGGCCCGGCATTAATGAGGGCATAGCCAACACAGTGCTCAACTGCCCCACTTGTCAGCGCTTCCAGCCGGCCCAACCACGTGAGACCCTGCAGCCCCATGAGTTGGTCACGTCACCATGGACCAAGGTGGGCATCGACCTGTTCCACGCGCTGGGTACAGACTATGTCCTGATCGTGGACTACTTTGAATTACCCGGAGGTGATACGATTGCACGACCTCACCTCGTCGGCAGTCATTCGTGTATGTAAAGAAACCTTTGCTCGACACGGCATCCCGCTCACGGTTATGTCGGACAATGGCCCCTGATTCGCCAGCCAAGAATGGTCCAACTTTGCCAGGCGGTACAATTTTGCCCATGTGACGTCCAGTCCCCTGTACCCCCAATCCAACGGCAAAGCAGAGAAGGGAGTACATATCGTGAAACGGCTCCTATGCAAGGCGGACAATACTGGGTCTGATTTCTACCTTGCCTTGCTGGCCTATCGCTCCGCCCCACTGTCCACTGGCCTGTCACCAGACCAATTACTCATGAATCGCACCCTGGGGACGATGGCGCCGTCCATTCATGTCCCAGACCTCGACCACGTTCCGGTCCTTCGCCGGATGCAGCTGTCTCGTGCACAGCACAAGGCGGCTAATGACTCCCGTGTAGCTGACCTCCCTGCTCTGGCTCCAGATGACAACGTCCGCGTCTATCTTCCGGATGGTGGCTGGTCTGCAACCGCTGTGGTCCTTCGGCAGGTAGCCCCTCACTCGTTCCTGGTTCATCTACCAGGTGGCTCTATTCTGCGCCGCAATCGACGCGCCCTTCGTCGTGTTCCACGCTCGGCATGTGATCCTCCAGTGTCGCCTCGCCCTCCTGCTGACCCTGCCACGGACTATGCAGAGCTCCCTGTCACTCTGCCTCCCCCTGACTTTGACGCAGTCCTGCCCGCTCCTGAACCGGTGGCTCTCGACCCACCCTTGAGGTGTTCAACCAGAATTCGTCGCCCACCTCAGAGACTTAATTTATGAAATTGTCGAATGTATGGACTCGCTGAATTGTTTCATTGCTTTGTTTGATCGTTTCCCTGGTTTATATATCGTGTTGATCTCGTTACTCTTGTTGCATACTGCTTCTCTGCACCAGGCACCTTCCCATGTAAATAGCTTAGTTCTCATGTACGTAGTCCTGTAAATATGTCTTCGCACCCCACACGTAGTTAGGAACATTCTCACGATACATTATTTATTGCCACAAACATACATTTTTTTATAAAAGGGAGATGTCATAATATACACCAGTATATCATGGTGCAGACGCACACACACACTGATGGACACACAGCAAGACCAATCAACACACACAACACCACAGCCAATCACCAGTTAGAGCACACTCACTATAAAGACAGGGGGCATCAGAGTTCCCGCTCATTCGGGATGCAGCCTCTCAGAAGGACAGAACTTACAGCTTACAGCACAGATCTTCACCATGTGCTGAGTGCATAGACTGGTTAGAGTCATAGAATTTACAGTGCAGAAGGAAGCCATTCGGCCCATCGAGTCTGCACCGGCTCTTGGAAAGAGCACCCTACCCAAGGTCCACACCTCCACCCTATCCCCATAACCCAGTAACCCCACCCAATACTAAGGGCAATTTTGGACACTATGGGCAATTTAGCATGGCCAGTCCACCTAACCCGCACATCTTTGGACTGTGGGAGGAAACCGGAGCACCCGGAGGAAACCCACGCACACACGGGGAGGATGTGCAGACTCCGCACAGACAGTGACCCAAGCCGGAATCGAACCTGGGACCCTGGAGCTGTGAAGCATTTGTGCTATCCACAATGCTACCGTGCTGCCCACTGGATAGGATAGGCATAGGTCTTTAGTTTAATCTAACATCGTGTTAACCCACAGTGAAAGTATGTTCAACAGTTTCTAGCTTAATAAAATAGTGTTGTTCTATTTTAAGTGTTGGTAGCCTGTGTGTGTTCCACGGATCCAGAGCACCCAACACATCAGGACCTTGACGTGTTTATCCATAGGTCTCTGAAGGCAGAAGGGCAGTTAATAGGGTGGTGAAGAAGATTTATGGGACACTTGCCTTTATCAATCGAGTCATACATTACAAAAGCCGGAAGGTCATGATGGAGCTCTATAGAACTTTGGTGAGGTCACTGCTGGAGTTCTGGTCACATCATAGGAAGGATGTGATTGCACTGGAGGGGGTGCAGAGGTGATTCACCAGGATGGGATGGAACACTTAAGTCATAAAGAGAGGTTGGATAGGCTTTGGTTGTTTCGCTGGAACAGAGAAGACTGAGGGGTGACCTGATTGAGGTGTGCAAGATTATGAGGGGGAAGGACAGGATAGGGAGCATCTGTTCCCCTTCATTGAGGGGTCAGTTACGAGGGGATACAAGTTCATGGTGAGGAGCAGGAGTTTTAAGGGAGATTTGAGGAGAATCTTTTTTGCGCAGAAGGTGCGGATGGTCTGGAATGCACTGCCTGGGAGGGTGGTAGGGTCAGGTTGCCTCACAACCTTGAAAAGTACCTGGATGAGCACTTGGCACGTCTTAACATTCAAGGCTATGGGCCAAGTGCTGGCAAATGGATTAGGTAGACAGGTCAGGTATTTTTCATGCGTCTGTGCAGACTTGATGGGTCAAAGAAACTCTTTTGCACTGTATTATTCTGCGATCCTGTGATTCTGTGATATAAGAACATAAGAACTAGGAGCAGGAGTAGGCCATCTGGCCCCTCGAGCCTGCTCCACCATTCAATGAGATCATGGCTGATCTTTTGTGGACTCAGCTCCACTTTCCGGCCCGAACACCATAACTCTTAATCCCTTTATTCTTCAAAAAACTATCTATATTTATCATAAAAACATTTAATGAAGGAGCCTCTACTGCTTCACTGGGCAAGGAATTCCATAGATTCACAACCCTTTGGGTGAAGAAGTTCCTCCTAAACTCAGTCCTAAATCTGCTTCCCCTTATTTTGAGGCTATGCTCCCGAGTTCTGCTTTCACCCGCCACTGGAAACAACCTGCCCGCATCTATCCTATCTATTCCTTTCATGATCTTATATGTTTCTATAAGATCCCCCCTCATCCTTCTAAATTCCAACGAGTACAGTCCCAGTCTACTCAATCTCGGCTGATCTGTTTCTCATCCCCATTCTCCTGCTTTTTCCCCACTCTAACCTGCAAATAAATTGCAATGGGAACACTATTAAATCATGGAATCATAGATTCCCGACAGGGCAGAAGGAGGCCATTTGGCCCATCGAGTCTCCACCAACCCGCTGAAAGATGACCCTACCTAGGCACAATCCACCACCCTATCTGCAACCCCACCAAGGGCAATTTATCTTGGCCTATCCACCTAACCTGCATATCTTTGGACTGGGGGGAAACTGGAGCACCCGGAGGAAACCCATATAAATGTTTTATATATGTTAATTATAAAAGTAGTTTAAGAAATACACTGTTTGACTCTCATAGATCTTTCATTAAGAAGGCATTGGGCTAATTCCCAAGGATATTCAATTAACAGATTGGTATTTGGTGATAAAATGGAATAATTCACGAAGCTGAAGTGCCAGGAAGATGACCTGATTTTTATACAAATGTTGAGATGAGTGAATGAGATTGAGCCATAAAGATTCAGGGCGTGATCTACCTGAATGGGAACAGAGTCCCATAGCGCGATTAGCCGGGTATTTCCCTGCACTCGGAGGCTGAGAGACACCACGGGCGGGATTCTCCCATTCGGCATTAGAGTGTCCACGTCGTCGGAAACACCATCGCGTTTCACAGCCGCGCGAACGGGCCGCTGGGAGTACTGATTCTGGCCCCTGCAGGGGGCCAGCACGGCACTGGAGCGGTTCACTGGAACGGTTCACGCCACTCCAGCCTCCCATCCCGACACGAACTGTGCATCGCGGGATCCGCGCATGCACAGTGGCACGGTGCCAACGAGGACATGCACAGTGGCGCCTTCGCCAACCCGCACATGGTGGCCTCCCTCAACACGCCGGCCTCGACGCAACATGGCGCAGGAGTTCAGGGGCCAGCGCGTAAGAAAGTAGGCCCGGGGAGCAAGAGGCCGAACTGCCGATCGGTGGGCCCCGTTCGCGGGCCAGGCCCCATCGGAGGGCCCCCCCCCCCACAGGCCCCCTCCCCCGGCGTCTGCGACCAGGTGAGGACGGCGCCAGCGGGACTCTGCCTTTTTAGAGCGGCCACCCGGCCCATTCAGGCCGGAGAATCGGCGGCCCGGCGATGTAGATCGGCCCGCGGCCGGAGCCGCGCCAAACGCGCCTGCGTCGGGGCGCGGTTGCAGGGATTCTCCGGCCCTGCCCCGGGTTGTGAGAATCCCACCCCTCACTATCGAGCGGCCATTCAGGAAGATCGAAGGCCTCAGCAGGGAACGTGCGGTCGAGACGGCACTTAGTCCCGTTTTCTGCACTGAGGAGCTCTGCTTGTCGGACCTCCCCAATGCAGGTCGCAATCGCGACACCATTTTTAAATGACATCCTGATTTCTCGACCCCCCCTCCAGACGCAACCCCCAAACACCCCCAAAACTGCAACTCACCTATAAAGGGGTCCTCAGCCCCCCGCAACTCTCCGCACCCACAAAGGGCACCCCCGGGTCCGATATCTGTTGTGCGATAAATGCCAGCTTGGCACCTTGGCAGTGCCAACCTGGCACTGTGGCAGTGCCCCTACTCGCTGGCAGTGCCATCTGGACACCTTGGAAGTACCAGGCTGGTGCCCAGGTGGCAGTGCCAGAGTGCCACCCTGCCCAGAGGACAAGTATCTGGGAGCGTTCGACCCCCTAGGAGACACCCACAAATGCCGTTCCATCTGGCTCCCACTGCTGGAGACCAACACTCAACAGCGTACGCCCAAGGTGTGCAAGGTGAGGGGGTTAGATCCCACACCTTGGTGAGATCTCGGGAATACAGATTTGCCAGAAAGCGATCTCGCCCAAAATGGGCAGGATTCACATCACAACGTCCCCCGAGATCATGTTAGTTCCCGCGAGGTTTGTCGAGCCCGGTAAATCCCAGAAGTGCGACCTCTCGGAATCTACTGGCCCCACCGCGCTGTGTGGCCACAGTTACACATTCAGAACACAATGCATATAAAAGTCACTAGGTTAAACATTTCATAATCAAGTAAAATGGTTCCTGCCACGTATTGACATTGAAGCTGCAATGTGTCTCGGGTGTGACTCACACAAGTGAAGTCCAAACAAGTAATTGCAGATTCTCGGAGAATTAAACAAAGTCAGCAGCATTACAAGGCACTGCACTCCACTGAGCCGCGACTATCCTCAAAATAACAGCAAATTATAATCTCGTAATCCAAAAGAGCAAACAAGATTCTGTTCAATATGAGATATCAGTTTCGTACAGGGCACAGGTTACACACATAACACTGCCTGATCTTCCTTGTAGGTTAGGAATGGGACAAAGATTGAATGTAAGATAGGTGAGGAATGGTGTCCGATTCCTCAGTGAGAGGAGATACGAGAGGGAAGTGCACAACGGGTTATAATGGATTTCCAGATAGGGCAGGTCGCGCAGTCTTCCCAATCAATATTGTTATGTTGATTAAATTATTTTGCAATAATAATTTGGAAGACAATGTTGGTTAGTGAGCACAGGGTAATGGGTGAAAAAGGATTCGTGCAAATCAGGAAATGAGTTTCAGAGCTTTGCATGAGCTGAACAGAACAGGGGTGGAAAATGAGAGGCAAGCCAGAAGAGCATTGGATGAGTGAAGCCTGGATTTGGGTTTCAACAGAAATAGGTCTGCAAAATAATGTCGGCAACATTAAAAAATGGACTTAAATATTTCCTATATGGTAGCTGATATTCTCGCTGTTCATGCTTCTTTCAGAGTGAGGACACCCGTCATTTAAGGTTCCCATTCTCCAAGGGGAGTCTCCTCATTGCCAACAGTGCTCCGAAAGCTAGTGTTTGAAACAACCATGTTGGACTTTAACCTGGTGTTGTAAGACGTCTTACATTGCCAACAGCTACAGGAATAGAATCATAGGTGTGCAGAAGGAAGCCATTCGGCCCATCAAATCTGCACCAGCCCTTACAAAGAGCACCTTACTTAAGCCCACATATCTACCCTCTCCCTGTAACCCAGTAACCCCCACTTAACATTTTCTGGACACTAAGGGCAATTTAGCATAACCAATCCACCTAACCCGCACATCATTGGACTGTGGGAGGAAACCGGAGCACCCGGAGCCATGCAGCCAAGCGGAGAACGTGCAGACCCCACACAGACAGTGACCCAGCCAGGAATCGAACCTGGGACCAGAAGTGAGAGAAACCCATAGAAACCTTTGCAGTCTATCCCAAACACTAGGAAAAAACAATGAGGAAAGTCAGGTCAGAGCTGAACCTTCCTTAGATTAGAGCAGGTGAGATATTAGGACAGGTGACCAAAAATTTAGTCCAACAAGTAGGATTTAATTCTGGTCTCAATGTAGGGGAGGGAGGTGGTGAAGGAGAGAGATTTAGGAGGGAATTTAGAATTAGAAATGAGTCAACTGAATGCAATGGAGTGGCACTAGAAATCAGGGGATCCATAAGAAAGAGAGGAACTAGGCAGAATAATAATTGTCTTGGGCTAAGCCAATGTGAAGTAACTAGACTGAGTTGGGTACAGATTGGTTTCTCTCTGTGCTTGTATACATCATGTATTGGATGATCAGAAATTTCTTCCAATTGAATATCAGGAAGTGGAGGTTGCAGAGATAGAGTGAGATCGTAGCGGGATTTGAACACAGGGATAAGCATTTTAAATTGCTACAGGTGGAAGACAATGTTGGTTAGTGAGCACAGGGTAATGGGTGAAAAAGGATTCGTGCAAATCAGGAAATGAGTTTCAGAGCTTTGCATGAGCTGAACAGAACAGGGGTGGAAAATGAGAGGCAAGCCAGAAGAGCATTGGATGAGTGAAGCCTGGATTTGGGTTTCAACAGAAATAGGTTCAGGCACAGATGGAGACGTGTGATATTAATGAAAGAGGAAATAAGCTGTCTTGGTGTCAGAGAAGGCCTGAAGCTCAAGGTCAAATAGGAATCAGAAAAGTCTGGTTCAGTCTCAAACAGTGGCAGTGAATCATTGGCTCGGCTTGGGAATAGAACTTAGCGCAAGGGCAAATGAAAGTGGGCGGGATTTTCTGTTGGCCGGCGCCGATTTGGACAGAGGATCGGTTCCGATGCCAAAATCATGGTGGACACCGATTTGACGCCAAATCGCAATTCTCCGTCACCTCGACAGCGGCGTTAATGCGTTCCAGAATGCACGTACAGTAAACACCGTTTGTATATCATTACCGGGCCCGACCCGGTATTCTCCAGGGTCTCTGTGATTCTCTGCCTCCGATGGGCTGAGTTCTCGACAGTGAGGTTCACTTGTGCTTTTAAAAATCGTGAAACCGGAGCCATGGTTTCTGAGGGAGAGAGTGGGGATACGGAAAGTGTCCAACATCGCCATAGTTTGCTGACAGTCGTACCACTGGCCGGGAGCTTCTGCCATGGCCGCAGAGAGTAATGAGTGGTGGCCAGGAGGTGGGTTGTGGGGTCAGGATAGATGGGCACGGAACACCATTGCCGCCGTCGGCAAGGCAGCCATGCAGCTCCGCACACTGCTGACTGCCCACTGTGAACTTAGTGCCACAGGTCGTATGGGTGTCCCCCTTGGATGCCCTCTGGCCGCAGCCGACCTATCAGCTGTACGGACGCGCCCCAGCTCAACCAGTGCCGCCTTGTTGGCTGGGATTAGTGTGTGTGGGGAGTGTAATGTGTATGTGCGGCTGCAGCTTGTCAGCCTCCCGAGTGTCAATCATGGACCTGGCAAATCCCCCACCGTATTTCATTGGAATAGATTCCATCACATTAACTGAATCGGCCCATGTGTGGCACTAGTTTTGCTGTTTAAAAGTCCACAAATTCTGCATTGGCATCAACACTTAGCCTCAGGAACGGAGAATCCCGCCCGGTGACTTTGGTCTTCCGAATATTAAATGGGAAAATGTTTCTGCTCGCCCAATGCTGGATGAATAAAAGCACAGAAAGATACTAATCAGGAGCCAATCAGATGTTGATACCAAAGCAAAATATTGAGGATCCTGGAAATCTGGGGCAGAATTCTCTGATCCTGAGGCTAAGTGTTGACACCGTCAGAAACGCCATCGCGCTTCTCGACAGCATCAACACGACCCGAGGAGCAGCAATTCTGGCCCCTACAGGGGGCCAGCAGGGCACTGGAGTGGCTCATGCCGCTCCAGCTGGTGATCTGGCCGTGGAATGGGCGGCGGTGGATGCGCGCATGCGCAGTGGGTCCGGCACGAACCCACGCATGCACAGTCCCACCGGCGCGATTTTCGCTCATGCGCAGTGTCTCCCTTGTCCGCGCCAGCCCTGACCCAGCATGGCGCAGGAGTACAGGCACCGAGGCGGAAGAAAGGAGGCCAGGAGACAGAGAGGCCGGTCCGCCGATCGGTGGGTCCCGACCACGAGCCAGGCCACACGGAGGCCCCCCCCGGGGTCGGACCCCCCCTCTCCCCCCACAGGCCATCAGCCGACCCTTAGACGGCGAGGTCCCGCCAGCTCAGAGCAGGTTAGAACGGCGCCGTCGGGATGGTTGGTTTTTTTTGCGGTGGGGGGGGGGCTGCGTAGATGGCGCCATTTTTCCGCTCTGCGGAGAATCCCGTCCAAGAAGTCAGAACAGAAATGATCCTGAAAAGACTCAGCTGATCAAGCAGCACCTCGAGAGAGAGAAACAATTCAGATCTGAAGGAAGATGGACATGTAAGAATTTCTAAGCCAGTGGGGGAGGGGGAAGGAAGAACAAAAGATCTGTGATGGGGTGTTGGCCCAGGGAAATTAAATAACAAAAGATTTCTTGATGTAACAGCCAAAGAGGCTGGTCACGGATGTAGTAAAATAAACAAGGCACGTAATAGCTACATAAAAACTATCTGAATGCAAGACAATGGGACAAGGAATGAAACAAGACAGGAACAGCCCAGCATAACACAAGAAAGAGAAGGCGGAAACAGAACAAAGTGGAGACAGCGGTTATAGTCAAAAATTGTTGACCTCAATGTTAAGTCAAGAAGGTCTGTAGAATGTCAAGTCGAAAGGTATGTTCCTCGAGCTTGTTTTCAGCTCTACTGGAATAGAGATTGAGTTTGCTCAGATGGGTTTAGCCAAAGACAAACATTGTTCAGTCTAGTCCGCAACAAGGTCTGATTATTTTCAAAATGATTAAATTCACGGGGGTGTAGGGACATGGGGGGACTGCAGTGGAGGAAGATAAAGAAACACAATTTCCGTGTTTCACACCAATCTGATTTCTGTTTGCTCAATTTGTCCTGGATCAAACTGAACGTTTGAACTGAAGCAAATTTACTTATCTCCACTTTTCATGTGTGAAATTAAGCCCACACTGATAACCATACATTGCACAGGCAAGACATTTGAAAGTAAAAAGAAAAGAAAATACATGTGTTTCACTTTTATTTTCAAAATACATTTGGCATCGAAAATTATTGGTGTTAAACTGGGAAACTAGCAATTGGGATAGTGCAATACACAATTCATCTTTCAGACAAGATGTTAAGCTAAGTCCCTGGTCCTCTGTTCCAGTGGCTGAATCAGACTTTATGGCACAAAGGGGGAGTGTTCCCAATCTCCGAGCTGACATTTATCGGTCAGCTGATAATGACCATCGACTGATTATTTATCTCATTGTTATTTGTGGAATCTTGCTGAATGAAAATTGGCAACTGTACCTGCCTACATAACAACAGTAATTAGACTTCAATAAAGTTTGGGACATCTTGAGTAGCTCTAAGGGAACTTATAAAGCAAAAGGAATGCCTTGCATTATATTATCACCTTTCATTACCTCGGAACATCCCAAATGTGCTTTAAAGACAATGAAATACTTTGAAAGTTAGGTGCGACAAACAGCAACATAATAATCAGTATAGTCTCTGATATTCTCAATGATAATGCTCACTGAGGGATAACTGTTGGCTCGGGCCGAACTCCCCAAAGCTGTTTGATGGGTGTTCAGTTGAACACCTCATCCAAAGAATACCTTCGACACACAGCACTCCATTCGTACTGCACGGAAATATCAGCCCCTGGAATATGTGCTCACTGCTTCAGAATACGATTCAAATACACAACTTTCTAACTCAGTGATGACAGTGTTACCAATTAAATCACGCTGGCACAGGTGAACACAAGTTCTGAAGATCAGGACTTATGGGCACGATCGTCCGGCCACGCTGCGCCAGAAACGCAGCTCGCCGCGCGTGCAGGCATGGCTGGTGAAAGCTGGGAGACCCCGCTCCTGGGATCTACGCGGCTCGCAACGCCACACGAGGTTCAACGCGATCTCGCGAGACGTTGCAAGGTGAATCCCACCCACAATGGGCGGGATCAGTTTTAGGCAAATCTGCATATTAGAGTGAGGCAGAGGCCACACCTGGAGTATTGTGTGCAGTTTTGGTCTCGTTATCTGAGGAAGGATGTTCCAGCAATAGAGGGAGTGCAGCAAATGTTTACCAGACTGATTCCTGGGATAGCAGTACTGGTGTACAAGAAGAGATTGAGTTGGTTGGGATTGTATTCACTGGAATTCGGAAGAATGAGGGGGATCTCTTAGAAACCTATAAAATTGTAACAGGACTGGTCAGGGTTGATGCAGGAAGGATGTTCCCAATAGTGAGGGTGTCCATAACCAGGGGTCACAGTCTGAGGATACGGTGTATACCATTTAGGACAGAGATGAGGAGAACTTTCTCCACCCAGAAAATGGTGAGCCTGTGGAATTAGTTACCACAGAAAGTTGTTGAGTCCAAATCACTGTATGATTTCAAGAAGCAGTTAGATATAGCACTTAGGGTGTAGGTGATCAAAGGATATGGGAGAAAAGCGGGATTAGGCAATTGAGTTGGATAATCAGCCATGATCATAATGAATGGTGGAGCAGGCTCGAAGGGCCGAATGGCCTCCTCCTGCTCCTATATTTTCTATGTTTCTATCACTATCTATGTTCATAAATAATAAGTGGTCACATATTGTTGTAAGTGTCCATTGAATTTATAAACTATAACACACAACACCTTCAGGCGAGAAGGGAAGAATAATGGAGAATAAAAACAAGAGCTAAAATGGCTGTGGATCTACCTTTTTTCACAGTATGTTGAAAATATTTTTTAAAAATCACTTAGCAATGTCAAATCTGGCAACTTAAAAGCATCAGAGCACCATGAAATGAATTATTAACTGCTGGAATATTAAACATCCTTTCACAGTTACAAAGAGCTGCAAATTTTAATTAATGTACATGTATTATAAATGGGGTTTGGGCCTGAGTTTTAGAGTTAACTAAAATGAGTACTTGCAAAGCCCAATTCAATTATTATCACGTTGGTCTCCCCCGACTCCTAGCAAGTTAAAGCTGTCAATTGACTCAACTACGAAGTGAAAGTCATATTTTTATCTCCACGTGGACATGGATTGGTTGCAGGAAAAGCTGGCAATCCTGTCAACACAGCCAAGGGATTGGATGTCACATTCACGCCAAAAAACAAAATTAAATTTTAACCAAGCTGAAATAGTTTCCACAAGTACAGTTAGTGGATGCTCGCTTCACTTTCCACCCTATCCCCAATAATTAGATGAACGAGCATTTAGAAGCAAGAGTAATCACTTATATTAAGTTTTAAAAAGAAGAATTTCTTTCTTTCAGCAAAAGCTTGGATCAATTAATCTACAGGGCGGCACGGTAACACAGTGGTTAGCACGGTTGCTTCACAGCGCCAGTGTTTCAGGTTTGATTCCCGCTTGGGTCACTGTCTGTGCGGAGTCTGCAACTTCTCCCCATATCTGCGTAGGTTTCCTCCGGGCGCTCTGGTTTCCTCCCACAAGTCCCGCAAGACGTGCTTGTTCGGTGAATTGGACATTCTGAATTCTCCCTCAGTGTACCCGAACAGGCGCGGGAGTGTGGCGACGAGGGGGTTTTCACAGTAACTTCATTGCAGTGTTAATGTAGATTACTTATGACAATAATAAAGATTATTATTATTACATTGACAGAGGAATGTGAGAAGCTAATTCTTAAAAATAAGAATGCCATGAAGGATTGTTTTGTTGTTGGTCTTGTGCTCGCCTAGAGATAGGAGTAGGAATCGATACTCTTTAAAAAAAGGGTGATCAAGATAAAATGTTGGATGTGTAGCGAAAGAGCAGGTGATAGAGGAAGGAAGCCTGCAGAAATTGGGGGATAGAGCAGGAGGACCATTGGTCGGACGCAAGGTTGGACAGGCGTATAACAAGGGGAAAGATATTCCTCTCTGACAATGACACTCGTATGCTCAGCAAATTGAACTTTCAAAAATAGAAAATAGCGATGCTGGTGCACAATGTAATTTCATGAAGTGTCAGAGTCTAGTCATTGCAAACAAGCAAAAATGATTATGTTCACTGTGAGATATCGCATTACTTTGAGAATCTCATTTGAAGGAGCAAGATGGAAATTTAATACACTGATTCAGGAAAGTCTTTCCGGCGCACAGGATCAGCAGAGTTCTGGTGGATTGGAGCCTGCCCTTTCACATTATGAGAATGGAACAGATAAAAAGGAAGGGGATTTATACTTAATGTTATCCTCGATACATTAAGATGAAGCAAGAACTGTTACAGAGCCCTGGAGGGAAAGGCCAAAATCTCCCTCCATTTTGAATTGGAGATTGCTGAATATACAGCAACATCATCTATTCTGGGAGAGGTCGTTTCACATCCAACACAACAGCAAACAGATTTACTTGTACTTCTTTTGATCTAATCATTTACTGCTCACCTTGCAATCTCTATTTTGTCATGTATTTGGAACTTATAAGGAGCTAGTCTATTCTCCCAAAGTAAGCTGCTCAAAACTGTAGTTGGTAAATACCGTTACTCTTTATTTACTAAATACATATTGCGACCTCTGCACGAAGTTGAAACTTTTCCAACCTCCAGATCTGTTACTCAATCATGTGGTGTTACATCATCATCATGTGCTTCTGATATTAACCCTTTACATCTCCCCCAAATCTATATCCCAATTATATACATCCTCCTACATCTCCCCCTAAGTCCCAGAGTTCACAGAATTAGGTTCTGAGGTGCCTTGACCAATCTCCCTGATCTTGTTCTGATCTCTTTCTGAGGCGAGAACATCCCGTATTCTCCTTTCAGTCTGAGTGTCCTTCACCTGGGGGAATGTCGAGCATTACCTTGTTTCTTTTTCATTCTCTTCAGGATCTGAGTACTAAGGCAAGTTTCTATTTTATTTCTTTCCAAAATTATTAACGCACTGCTGATTCCCATTAAATTTCCCTGGTCTGCCTCAGTCCGTCAATTTTGCCATGTGTTGGTCTATAGCTTTTAGTGTGGTCCCACCTGGACCCTGCAACGTGATAGATGACTGCAGTGTAATGTGCTAAAGCCATCTTAATGTGTCCATTCACAATAAAATTATTTTGGGCAGTCCATTCATAATAATAATAATCTTTATTATTCAGAAAGAAACTCCTGCCTCTGTGTCTATCTTTCAAACTCTGGGCTGTCCATCTACTTCAAGGTTAGTATTCCAGTATTTGTCTTCCATTTAGTCAATTTCCCCTCAGAAAGCTATTTCCTTTCTCTGTGATCTTTTCACTTCGTGTTTGTGGTTAGGCTTTAATATTTTTTCCATTTTTTAGCAGGTTATCAGTGTTTTAGATCAGCATATGGTTTCACAATGTTTCATTTCCCACAGTTGTGACACAATGTTTTCCCGGTTGGCCATTCATGCCATAGATAAAGATTTTTCCCACCACACCAGAGCTTTTCAACTTGGCAGATGACACGTTTTTTCCCATTTTTACAAGATGCACTTTCCCTCTTATGACCTATATCCTGCACGATTACACAATTTTTCCATAGGATTTCACCTCCATCATGGGCAAACACTCTGTTGTGTTTTCTGAGCTCAGTTTGCCTCACAATTTGTGCTGCCTTGACTAGAGTTAAACCCTCTCTCATTTGCAAGAGGCCAGATAGAGCTTCATCCAAAGTCTCAACTATTGTTAGAAGTTTTACAACACGAGATTAAAGTCCAACAGGTTTGTTTTGAATCACTGGCTTTTGGAGTACAGCTCCTTCGCCTGAGGAAGGAGTTACACTCCGAAAGCTAGTGATTCGAAACAAACCTGTTGGACTTTAACCTGGTGTTGTAAGACTTCTTACTGTGCCCACCCCAGTCCAACGCCGGCATCTCCACAACATGTCAACTATTGTTAGGTCACAAATAAATTCACCTCTCAGTATTCCACAGTTGCAATTAACTGGCAGCCTGTAGCGATCATTGTTGAACAAATCCATGTCTTGCCGTCTTTGCTTTTCCTAGTTTAATTTTGCCCTTTCTGTCATTACAATTTTTCAAACACTGAAATATGCATCAAATACATGCAGGGCTCCTTAATTAAAAGTTTTCATCTCATCAACTGCCTGCTTTGAAATTATGTCATCGTTAGTAGCTCCAACTACATAAAGTAATGTGCTGACCGGATCCGGATGTTCTTTTTTGTACAAACCAAAGGCGATTTTATATCTTTCCTCAGTTCTCACAGTGCTGTGCCAACTGCAAGCTCTAGAAAGACTCCGGAAGTAACAGTACGGATTCTTTGCTCGCACCAAATGCTGAAGTAGTTGCTGCTTCACTGGTGTTGCTTGCTGATTCTCGCTTGTGCTTACTGCTGTCCCAATTCCAGATACGTTTCTCAGGTTGCATCTGCTCCACTCACGATGCTCTTACATTTAAGGGGCATCTTGACAAATACATGAATAGGATGGGAATAGAGGGATACGGACCCAGGAAGTGTAGAAGATTGTAGTTTAGTTGGGCAGCATGGTCGGCACGGGCTTGGAGGGCCGAAGGGCCTGTTCCTGTGCTGTACTTTTCTTTGTTCTTTGTTCTTTACCTTATGGTGCGTTTTCCTTCTTTTAAGGGTCTCTTGACTTGTCAGGTCTGAAGCGGCTTCTTGACATTTTCAGTGTCTCTTACTCACTGTCCACAACCATCGTACTTTGTCACATGTGAGGTTGAGACAGGGTCTTTTGAGACTTGTCTAATGGTCTCTGTTTCATCATGTGTTTGGGGCATTGAAAGGCTTCTTTGGGACTTGTCTAATCTCCCAAAGTAAGCTGCTCAAAACTGTTGGTCTTTATTAACAGCCACTGAAATCAGAGGTCTCTGCACAAGGTTAGAACTTCTCCTTCCTCTAAACCTCGGTCACTCAATCATGCGGTGTTACATCGTCATTACATCAGCATAATGTCTTTCTGATGTTTACCCTCGAGACTACAGTCTCCTCTCTACTGCGGAGACCAAACACAGATTAGGAACTGATAACACCCCTATTCAGACCAGAAGCATGACCACAGATTCTGGTGTCTGTCATTTTAATTCTCCACCTTGTCTCACGCTATCATCCCTGTCCTCTGCCTGCTGCACTGTTCCAATGAGGTTCAACTTAAACTTGAGGAACAACACCTCACCTTTCAATGAGACACATTACAGCCTTCTGGGCTCAACACTTGAAATTCAATGATTTCAGGCCAAGATCTCGGTTCCCCCTTTTTTTTTTTTTTTAAACCCTTTTCGTTGCTTCTTTCATTTTTTAAATCTTATTTTTGTTTTCAATCCGCAGCACAGCTTCTCTTGGTGCATCTCTTTCTTTTCTTGCTGCATCATCATTCCGTTTGGCCCTGAACTCTCTGTCATTCAATCGCTCTTGTCTTCCACCCCAGCACAGACCTTCCTTTGTGCTTATGCCACCCAACCCTCTGGACAAAACCTACTACATTTCTAACTTTTCCCATTTCTGATGAGAGGTCACGGACTTGAAACGTTAATTCTGGGTGGGATTTTCCAGCCCTTCCCTCCAGCGGGATCTTCCGGTTTCGCCAAAGTCCCCGCGTTCTCCGACGGCGGGACAGGAACGCCGTGCAAGTTCCCATTGACTTCGGCAGCTCCAGAAAATCCGGCTTGCAGCCAATGGCAAGCCGCTTCCGCTGAAGAAAAACCCGCCATAGGGGAGCTGGAAATCTCCGGCCTCCGTTTCTCTCTCCACAGATTCTGCCCAACCTGCTGAATATTTCCAGCACTTTCTGTTTTTATTCAGATTGCCAGCATCTGCAATATTCTGTTTCTCCATATGTACTTGAAATATGTACAAATAAATATGTTGGCCCATTGAGTCTGCTCCACCATACAATCATGGCTGATATGTTTCTCATCTCCATTCTCCTGCCTTCTCCCTACAACTCCTGATCTCCCTACTAATCAATAATCTATTCATTTCTATCTTACATAGAAATTACAACACTGAAAGAGGCCACTCAGCCTAATGCATTGAGATGACTGTGCCTATATTCTCTAGAGTTTAGAAGAATGAGAGGTGATCTCATTGAAGTGTGTGGTAGTCACCACGAGTTGTATTACATGTATTACGGCACTGCCCATATAGTAGAGGTACATGGGTAAATCCCTGCCTGCTGGCTCCGCCCAGTAGGCGGTGTATAAGAGTGTGTGCTCGCCGGTGCTGCAGCCATTCTGGTTCCAGCTACAGGAGACACAACATCTTTGCTCAATAAAGCCTCGATTGTTCCACTACTCTCGTCTTTGTGGTAATTGATAATGCATCAATTTATTGAGTAAAGATTTTTTTAAACTATGGATCGCCGCATCAAGCCTGATCGCCTGCAGCTCAGCCCTCAAGCAGCCAACGCTACGTCCGCCTTTGAGCACTGGCTAGCCTGCTTCGAAAGCTACCTTGTCCACGGGGGAACCCTCGGACTCGCAGAAGCTCCAAGACCTCTATTCACGGGTGAGCACTGACATTTTTCCTCTCATCCGGAATGCGCCCACTTACTCCGAAGCAATGGAGCTCCTGAAGGGACATTACGTTCGACCAGTCAATCAAATGTATGCCAGGCACCACCTGGCCACGAGACAGCAAGTCCACGGGGAGTCTCTGGATGGTTTCTAGCTAGCCCTGCACATCCTAGGTAGGAACTGTGACTGCCAGGCAGTTTCAGCAGTCCAGCACACCGAACTTTTAATTAGAGACGCTTATGTCACGGGCATGAAGTCTGCGTACGTCCGCCAGTGGCTACTGGAAGGGGGTACACTTGATCTTGCGGGAACTAGGCAGCTCGCTAATTCGTTAGAAGTGGCCTCCCGCAACGTCCAGTCCTACACCCCCGTATGTGCGGCACCTTCGTGGGGATCGTGAACCCTACCAGCTGCCGACTCCAGCACATCGCAAGCCTGCGCCGCGCGGCAGCCAGCCAACTCTGGGGGGCCCCCCCAAGTGCTATTTTTGCGGGCAAAACAAACACCCCAGGCAGCACTGCCCGGCGCATAGCGTGACCTGCAACGGCTGTGGGAAGAAGGGACACTGTTTCCAGGCCCGGTGTTCCTACACCCCCAATGTGCGACCCACGGGCGCCGCCATTTTCCCATTCGCAAGCCGCGTGCGGCCCATGGGCACCGCCATCTTCCTCATCGCAAGCCACGTGCGGCTCGTGGGTGCCGCCATCTTCTTCACCGCAAGCTACGTGCGGCCCGTGGGTGCCACCATTTTTTATGTCGCCCGCCATGTGCGCCCCGTGGGTGCCGGCATCTTCGGCACCATTTTGGACGGCGTCTCGGGACCACTGCTCGTCTGGCCGTTCATCGCCTGCCGCTACCTCCACCACCGCTGACCAGCCCGGGACCTCCCAGCATCTGCCGCAGCTCGCCTCTATCACCCTGGATCAGTCCCGGCCCCGCGACCTCGCGACCGCGATGACAACGGTGAAAATCGATGGGCACGAGACGGCCTGCCCTTTTTGACTCCTAAAGCACAGAGAGCTTTATCCGCACCACAGTAAGGCGCTGCTCCCTCCCGGTACACCCCGTCACCCAGAAAATCTCCCTGGCCTCCGGATCCCATTGCATGGAAATCCGGGGGTACTGCATCGCGACCCTCACCGTCCAGGGCGTAGAGTTCAGCAACTTCCGGCTCGACGTCCTCCCCCACCTCTGCGCTGCCCTGTTACTCGGCCTGGACTTTCAGTACCACCTCCAAAGCCTAACCTTAAAATTCGGCGGACCCCTACCCTCCCTCACCGTATGCAGCCTCACGACCCTTAAGGTCCATCCACCTTCCCTGTTTACGAACCTCACCCCGGATTGGAAACCCATCGCCACGAGGAGCAGACGGTACAGTGCCCAGGACAGGACCTTATCAGGTCGGAGGTCCAACGGCCTCTGCGGGAAGGGGTCATTGAGGCCAACAACAGCGCCTGGAGAGCTCAAGTGGTTGTAATAAAGACTGGGGAGAAGCACAGGATGGTCACTGACTACAGTCAGACCATCAATCGGTACACACAGCTCGACGCGTACCCCCTTGCACCATATCTGACATGGTCAATCAAATTGCGCAGTATCAAGTCTTTTCCACAGTGGACCTGAAGTCCGCCTACCACCTGCTCCCCATCCGCCCGGAGGACCGCCAATACACTGCGTTCGAAGCAGATGGCCGCCTCTATGGCCGCACAGGGCTAAATCGCTGGCTTTGAAAGCAGACCAAGGCAGGCCAGCAGCACGGTTCAATTCCCGTAACCGCCTCCCTGAACAGGCGCCGGAATGTGGCAAGTAAGAGCTTTTCACAGTAACTTCATTGAAGCCTACTTGTGACAATAAGCGATTTTCATTTAATCACTTCCTGAGGGTTCCTTTCGGCGTCACCAATGGGGTCTCGGTCTTCCAGCGAGAGATGGACCGAATGGTTGACCGGTACGGACTGCGAGCCACCTTCCCGCTCCTAGATAACGTCACCATCTGCGGCCACGATCAGCAGGACCACGACGCAAACCTCCAAAAATTCCTCCAGACCGCCAAACTCTTTAATCTCACATACAATAAGGAGAAATGCGTGTTCCGCACCAACCGCTTAGCCATCCTTGTCTATGTCGTGGAAAATGGAGTCCTAGGGCCCGACCCCGACTGCATGCGCCCCCTCATGGAACTCCCACTCCCCCACTGCCCCAAGGCCCTGAAACGATGCCTGGGGTTTTTCTCCTACTATGCCCAGTGGGTCCCTAATTATGCGGACAAGGCCCGCCCACTCATTCAGTCCACAGTTTTTCCCCTGACGGCTGAGGCACGCCAGGCCTTCAACCGTATCAAGGCAGACATCGCCAAGGCCACGATGCGCGCGGTCGACGAGTCCCTCCCCTTCCAGGTGGAGAGCGATGCATCGGACGTAGCTCTGGCCGCCACCCTCAACCCGGCGGACAGGTCTGTGGCCTTCTTTTCCACCACCCTCCACGCCTCCGAAATTCCGCACTCCTCTGTCGAAAAGGAGGCCCAAGCCATTGTGGAAGCTGTGCGACATTGGAGGCATTACCTGGCCGGCAGGAGATTCACTCTCCTCACTGACCAACGGTCAGTTGCCTTTATGTTTAATAATACACAGCGGGGCAAGATCAAAAATGACAAGATCTTGAGGTGGAGGATCGAGCTCTCCACCTACAATTACGAGATTTTGTATCGCCCGGGGAAGCTCAATGAGCCCCCTGATGCCATATCCCGCGGTACATGTGCCAGCGCACAAATGGACCGACTCCGGGCTCTCCACTGTGCCCTCTGCCACCCGTGCGTCATCCGATTCTTCCATTTCATCAAGGCCCGCAACCTGCCCTACTACATTGAGGAGGCCAGGCCTGTCACCAGAGACTGCCAGGTCTGCGTAAGGTACAAGCCGCACTTCTACCGGCCAGATCGAGCGCACCAGGTGAAGGCCTCCCGCCCCTTTGAGTGTCCCAGCATGGAGTTCAAAGGGCCCCTCCCCTCCACCGACCGCAACACGTACTTTCTGAACGTGATTGATGAGTACTCCCAGTTCCCTTTCGCCATCCCATGCCCCGATATGACTTTTGCCACAGTAATTAAAGCCCTCCACAGCATCTTCCCTCTGTTCGGTTTCCCCACCTGCATCCACAGCGATCGGGGATCCTCTTTTATGAGCGATGAGCTGCGTCAGTTCCTGCTCAGCTAGGGCATTGCCTCGAGCAGGACGATCAGCTACAACCCCCGGGGAAACGGGCAGGTGGAGAGGGAGAACGGGACAGTCTGGAAGGCTGTCTTGCTGGCCCTGTGGTCTAAAAATCTCCCGGTCTTCCGTTGGCAGGAGGTCCTCCCCGGCGCGCTCCACTCCATCAGATCGCTCCTCTGCACCGCGACCAACTAGACCCCTCACGAACGTGTGTTTGCCTTTCCCAGGAAGTCCACCTCCGGGGTCTCGCTCCCAACATGGCTGACAGTCCCTGGCCCCGTCCTCCTTCGGAAGCATGTGAGCACCCATAAGTCGGACCCCTTGGTCGAAAAAGTCCACCTCCTACGTGCGAACCCACAGTATGATAAGGGGCACATCCTGAAAGGCGCCAGGACACAGTCTCCCTCCGGGACCTGGCACCCGCTGGGGGTTGCCTCATTCACCCCTGCACCACTCACTCTCCCTCCAGCGAACCTCACCGCAGCCCCCGCCCCAGTAGGATCCGTCTTCCCACTGGTTCCACTCAGGGGCGATGAAGACGAGGACAATACGCTCCCGGAGTCGCAGGTGACCAAGGCGCCCACATCACCACCAGGACTGAGGCGATCGCAGAGGAGGGTCAAGGCCCCTGACAGACTTAACTTGTAAGGTTTTCCACCAACCCCGCCTGACGCTTTTTTTTTTTTAAACAGGGGGTGAATGTGGTAGTCACCACTAGTTGTATTACATGTATTATGGCACTGCCCGTATAGTAGAGGTACATGAGTAAATCCCTGCCTGCTGGCTCCGCCCAGTAGGCGGCGTATAAATGTGTGTGCTCTCCGGTGCTGCAGCCATTTTGGTTGCAACTACAGGAGGCACAACATCTTTGCTCAATAAAGCCTCGATTATTCCACTGCTCTCGTCCTTGTGGTAATTGATAGGGCAGGGCATCAAAGTGTCCAACATTTTTACAGGACTCAGCACAGTATATGCAGGAAAAGATGTTTTCCTGGCTGTGTGTGAGTGTGTGTCTGTGTGTGTGTGTGTGCGCGTGTGCGTGTGCATGTGTGGGGAGGGGGGGTGGAATGGCAGTTCTAGAACAAGGGGACATCGTCTCAGAATAAGAGGTGGGCCATTTAAAGACTGGAATGAGGAGGGCTTTCTTTAGTCAGAGGGTGGTAAAACTTTGGAATTATTTACCCCAACAGGCTGTAGAGGCTCAGCCATTGAGCATGTTCATGAGAGATTGATAGATTTCTGGATATGAAAGATAACAAGGGCGGCACTGTGGCACAGTGGTCAGCACTGCTGCCTCATGGCGCCGGGTTAGATTCTGGCCTTCGGTGACTGTGTGTGTCACGTTTCTCTGCGTGGATTTCCTCCGGGTGCTCCGGTTCCCTCCCACAGTCCAAAGATATACCGGTTAGGTGGATTGGTCAATCAAAATTGTCCCTTAGTTTCTAAAGGTTAGGTGGGGTTATAGGGCTACAGGAATAGGGCAAAGGAGTGGGTCTAGGTAGGGTGCTCTTTCAGAGGGTCAGTGTGCGGAACGGCTCCCTTCTGCACTGTAGGAATTCTATGATTCGATTGCTCAGTTAGGGGGATAGTGTGGGAAAATGGCATTAAAGTGGAAGATCAGACATGATCTAGTTGAATGGTGGAGGGGCTTAATGGCCTACAGCTGCATTCCTATGATTACGGCAGTGTATACATTCCACCAAAGCTGCTTCCCATCCAATCTTATGTCACCTTATCAGTACATCCTCCATTCTCTTCTCCCTCGTGTACTTATCTTGCATTCCCTTAAGTTCATCATCCGTCTCAATGGGACACATCAGGTACAAATTGGCCCAATGGAAGTGATGGAAACGTCATGTAGGCTGCTCAGCGCTAAACACACGGCTGACTGCCAGTGGAGGGTCCAATATCATGTGAAGCTAGAAGGAATGAAGAGGAGTAACAGAAAAGCAGGTGAGAGATATTTCCCAGGTTCTCTGATTTAGCAGATGTTAGAAAGGAGGAGAGATTTTTCATATTTACCAACAAAAAGGAAGGAGGTTGAAAGAGGGAAAATCAACCGTGGATATCTAAGGAAGTAAGGGAGAGTATCAAATTGAAGGAAAAATCATACAAAGTGGCAAAGATTAGTGGGAGACTAGAGGACTGGGTAATCATTACGGGGCAACTAAAAAAGCTATAAAGAAGAGTAAGATAGATTATGAGAGTAAACTTGCTCAGAATATAAAAACAGATAGTAAAAGTTTCTACAAATATATAAAACAAAAAAGAGTGGCGAAGGTAAATATTGGTCCTTTAGAGGATGAGAAGGGAGATTTAATAATGGGAGATGAGAAAATGGCTGAGGAACTGAACAGATTTTTGGGTCGGTCTTCACAGTGGAAGACACAAATAACATGCCAGTGACTGATGGAAATGAGGCTATGACAGGTGAGGACCTTGAGATGATTGTTATCATTAAGGAGTTAGTGATGGTCAAGCAAATGGGGCTAAAGGTAGACAAGTCTCCTGGCCCTGATGGAATGCATCCCAGAGTGCTAAAAGAGATGGCTAGGGAAATTACAAATGCACTAGTGATAATTTACCAAAATTCACTAGACTCTGGGGTGGTCCCAGCGGATTAGAAATTAGCAAACGTGAAACCACTGTTTAAAAATGGAGGTAGGCAGAAAATGGGTAATTATAGGCCAGTTAGCTTAACTTTGGTAGTAGGGACGATGCTGGAATCTATCATCAAGGAAGAAATAGCTAGGCATCTGGATGGAAATTGTCCCAATGGGCAGACGCTGCACGGGTTCATAAAGGGCAGGTCGTGCCTAACTAATTTAGCGGAATTTTCTGAGGACATTACCAGTGCGGTAGATAACGGGGAGCCAATGGATGTGGTATATCTGGATTTCCAGAAAGCCTTTGACAAGGTGCCACACAACAGGTTGCTGCATAAGATAAAGATGCATGGCATTAAGGGGAAAGTAGTAGCATGGGTAGAGGATTGGTTAATTAATAGAAAGCAAAGAGTGGGGATTAATGGGTGTTTCTCTGGTTGGCAATCAGTAGCTAGTGGTGTCCCTCAGGGAACAGCATTGGGCCCACAATTGTTCACAATTTACATAGATAATTTGGAGTTGGGGTGAAGTGCAATGTGTCCAAGTTTGCAGACGACACTAAGATGAGTGATAAAGCAAAAAGTGCAGTGGATACCGGAAGTCTGCAGAGGGATTTGGATAGGTTAAGTGAATGGGCTAGGGTCTGACAGATGGAATACAATGTTGACA
Organism: Scyliorhinus torazame; assembly: GCF_047496885.1. Taxonomy (NCBI): domain Eukaryota; kingdom Metazoa; phylum Chordata; class Chondrichthyes; order Carcharhiniformes; family Scyliorhinidae; genus Scyliorhinus; species Scyliorhinus torazame. The sequence continues at coordinate 310,476,142 of NC_092713.1, read as the reverse complement.
AATGTGAGGTTATCCATTTTTGGTAGGAATAACTGCAGAAGGGATTATTATTTAAATGATAAAATATTAATACATGCTGCTGTGCAGAGAGACCTGGGTGTGCTAGTGCATGAGTTGCGAAAAGTTGGTTTACAGGTGCAACAGGTGATTAAGAAGGCAAATGGAATTTTGTCCTTCATTGCTAGAAGGATGGAGTTTAAGACTAGGGAGGTTATGCTGCAATTGTATAAGGTGTTAGTGAGGCCTCACCTGGTGTGTTGTATTCAGTTTCTGTCTCCTTACCCGAGAAAGGACACCTGGAGGGTGTGCAGAGGAGATTCACTAGGTTAATCCCAGAGCTGAAGGGGTTGGATTACGAGGAGAGGTTGAGTAGATTGGGACTGTATTCGTAGGAATTTAGAAGGATGCGGGGGGGATCTTATAGAAACATATAAAATTATGAAGGGAATAGATAGGATAGATGCAGGCAGGTTGTTTCTACTGGCGGGTGAAAGCAGAACTAGGGGGCATAGCCTCAAAATAAGGGGAAGTAGATTTAGTACTGAGTTTAGGAGGAACTTCTTCACCCAAAGGGTTGTGAATCTATGGAATTCCTTGCCCAGTGAAGCAATAGAGGCTCCTTCATTAAATGTTTTTAAGATAAATATAGATAGTTTTTTGAAGAATAAAGGGATTCAGGGTTATGGTGTTCGGGCCGGAAAGTGGAGCCGAGTCCACAAAAGATCAGCCATGATCTCATTGAATGGCGGAGCAGGCTCGAGGGGCCAAGTGGCCTACTCCGGCTCCTAGTTCTTATATTTCCACATGGGACTTGGAAGGAAATGAGAGTTGATAGCCACAGAGGTCAATGTGTAGAGTCTGGCCCTGGCTCCGGTGCCACAAAAACCTCAGTGACCTTAAATATGTGGTCAGTAAATATATCTTCAAATGCCGTCCCTTACCCATTGCACCATCAAACGCACGCACAGCCCATTGTACAACACTCCCTGGTCAACAATGTCTCGCAAACAGACTGAAACCTAACATTTATATGTCCTATCTCAGCCTCCTACACTTACCACCTCCTCAAGCTTCACACCCTTATCTTGTCACATCCACCTGCTTCCAGCTGTTCAGCCATGATATACATTTTGCACAAGCACCTTGCGACTCATTCACGAGGCTGGAATTAGTGAAGGTGATGGGGGTCTAACCATCTGGGAGCCAACCAGTGAAAGTCTCATTTTGCCCCTGTTAGAGAAGGCCCGCTGTACTAAGTGCCAGCTAAGGCACTGAACTGGGCGGCGGTAGGCCTCCTCCAAGATCAAGGACCCCAGTGTCAGAAGTCCTCCCGCCAAGAGCTGTTCGCCAAGCAGAGGCTCGCAGCTCTATTGAACAACAGCAGTACTGGGGAGGTAATGGCTTTGTCGGTACGACACTTACCGGACACACACCTCGTATCGCCACTGGATCCAAGGTCATAAGCGAATGATGGTGGTGGAAGTTATGGGGGGGGGGGATGTCATGAGGTGGGGGATGCAGCATGGGGGGCCAGCAGTAAGATCAGGGAGTGTCTCACAGAGGATCCCACCACCCAAAGAGCAGTCAGAATGTGGAACACGTTATAGGGAGTGGTTGAAGTGAATTGTATCGATGTGTTTAAGAGGGGCCAGACCGGCATTTGGGGAAGAAAGAGTGGAGGGTTTACAATGATGGGGTGAGATGAGGAAAGGTGGGAAGAGGCTCAAGTGAAGCATAAATGAAGCGGTTGGCCTGCTTGGCCTGTGTGTTATGGTCTTGGTGGGGATTAAGAAGTAGAAGGAATACAAAATCCTAGTTATTGACCAAAAGAATGAAGCCACTAGATTCCATGGTTTAAAATAGGAGAATGTTTACTTTACCAGAGTCAAAACAAATGCTAAATACTTTCTTAACTAACTACCTATTTTCGAAACCCTAAAGTCAAAATTTGTTTAGTGTGAATTAACAGGCGGTTAATTATAAACGAGCATTTTGCAGGTTCGACTAAGACTTATCTTACTAATTGGCTCAGCAATCCAATTGATGCTGAAATTAACACTCATTGCAAAAGCTGAAGTTTTGGTCTCAGCTGAGTGAGAGAGGCTGGAACACAGCAAATGACCAAAAACACTAATTTGCGAGTCCACCAAGCTTATGTCCTCAACGCATTCCTCTACAGTCGTGAGACCTGGACAACATATATTAAGCAGGAGAAAAGACTGAACAGTTTCCACCTTCTCTGTCTCAGATGTATCCTCAGCATCTCTTGGCTGTACAAGATCCTGGATGGTGCTAATTCTATCAATATACACTCATTACTAAGACAACGGCATCTGCGCTGGCTTGACCATGTTCATTGGATGTTCAATGAACCAAAGACTTTCCATACAGTGAGATGAAGTAAAATGCCAGAATCTTGTGTGGAGCACAAAGAAGGAGAAACATCTTTTTAGCCAAATGGTCTGATTCAATGCTCTATGAATTGGGTTTACTTAAAACTCATTAAAAGCCAGAGTAAACATAATAATAGGAGCCATGACTGTCAACATTTATTCCTCAACTGTTTTTCTTCTCAATTGAACTTAATTAGATATTACGTAAGAGGTGGGTATGCACCATAGAAGCATTGAACATGGGGAAGGGAGGGGGGGGGGGAAATCAGGTGAAAATGGAAGAGATAGGAAGGTTCTGGATTTCGAGGATATTTGTGAAGGAATAGGTTAATGTTACTTGTCCGTTTTGTGCTCGGTATATCATGGTATCAGTGGAAATGGACAACCTGATCACAGAGGCACAGATTAGCATTTTTACTGTGAGACCATGTCATGGTACAATCCTAAATGGGGCCATTTAGTCAATCAACCAGAACAAGCAGAGAGAGAATGAAATTTCCGATTTCAAGATCTGCCTTTCATGAATTACCCGAAGGAACTAACAACATGATATTTTAATGAACATCAGTCAAATTGGCAAGGATAAAATAGGAACCTACTTCTGTTCCATGGCAACCAACAGTAATGAAATCTGAACAACATATTAATTAGGGACCACATAGAAGCTATCAGATCAATGTCCACAGAAACAAAATATGAATATAACAAATACAACAGAGACAAGCACTAAATGCTTTCGGCATTGTACGGAGGAAGAACATGTAACCAAGGAAAGAATCTAATGACAGGTAAGTGGAGGAAAAACAGGATTACATTTTGCAAATATATCATTAATGCTCTTAAAGAGAAAAATATCAGTTTACTGAGTGAGATCCAAATGTCGCAAACAAAAGTGTCAGAAATGCAAATGCAAATTGTACAGAATGAAACCATGAAAGTGATAGGAAATTTCGCACAAATGAAAACCCTGGGGGAAATCACAAATTAGAAAGTACAAGAAACTTGCCTGCTTGTTACAAGGACAAACGGCAACAGAAGGAATATTGGGGCTGGAGAAAGATCCTGTTGCTTGTGTCGATTATTTTGTATTTTGAATTCATTTACGGGACGAGGGCATCGCTCGCTAGGCCAACGTTTATCGACTATCTCTAGTTGCCTTTGACAATGTGATGCTGAGCTGTCTTCTTGAGCCGCTGCAATCCCCGTGTAGTTATACCCACAGTGCTGTTAGGAAGGGAGTTCCTAGATTTTGATCCAGACACAGTGAGAAAGAGGGATGAGGTCTTGCATCAAGAATTCTGGGAGCTAGGCTGTAGACTAAAGAGCAGGATCTCTCGAGTTGTAATCACTGGATTACCCCCAGTGCCATGTGTTAGTGAGTACAGGAATAGGAGAACAGCACAGATGAATGCGTGGCTTAAGAGTTGGTGCAGGAGGGAGGGTTTTAGATTCCTGGACCATTGGGACTGTTTTAGGGGATGGTGGGACCTGTACAAGTGGGACGGTCATCATCCAAACCAGACGTTCATTATACTTTGCAAAACATTTCAGTTGGAGTTTGGGGCTATATAATTCCCCTGTTTGTCAATTATATGTTACAGTTTCTCTCTTGATCTGAAAAAAAAATCCATCTCTCAGATTTACTGCAAGAGTTTCCCTGGCTGTAATGCTAATAAATATACAATTTTTCTGAAAATTTGCTTGAATCACAATGATTTTCATTGATTCCCTTTCAGATTAGAAGGAATATAAAATGCTTTTGATTAAATCTCACCTAAATTTCTGAAGCCATTCATATCAACCTTTACTTCCAATGAGAAAGAAATAGAATGGCCTTTGGTACTGAGGCAGATTGGTAGCATGGTAGCACAGTGGTTAGCACTGTTGCTTCACAGCGCCAGTGTCCCAGGTTCGATTCCCGCCTTGGGTCACTGTCGGTGCGGAGTCTGCACGTTTCTCCCTGTATCTGTGTGAGTTTCCTCCAGGTGCTCCGGTTTCCTCCCACAAGTCCCGAAAGACACGCTGTTAGGTGATTTGGACATTCTGAATTCTCCCTCTGTGTACCCGAACAGGTGCTGGAGTGTGGCGGCTCGAGGCTTTTCACAGTAACTTCATAGCAGTGTTAATGTAAACCTACTTGTGGCAATGAAGATTATTATTAACTTCTGGGACAATGAACACTTTGGAAAATAAATACAATCTCCAAAGTCAAACATCTCTCAGCATTGCTATTGTCAACAATTTACAGAAGCTGTTTCAAAACAATATTCTTTATCTCCTCCGTTCCACTTCCTGGAGAGAGACATTCAACTTAAATTTGGAACAATTGAGAAGCAAAACTGAATTCTCAAGCCCATTTCTATTCTGCAGACATTGCTAAATAGTATTTCTCAATCTGTTTTAATAACACAAGCACAGAAATATCTTAGATTGGCTTACCGTTCTCAATATATAAAAGCTCCCTACAAGTCTGCAGCAATCTAACAACCCTAGGTTCAAAATTAACCATGCGTTGTAATAAACAAGACTTATGCAGGTCTGAACAGCAATTTTCCAATTTATTTGCTTTAGTGGGAGATAAGATCTTAAGGTAGTCAATCTGGGATAGAACTCATTAAAATCGCATCCACGTTCTTTGTCAAGGACAACTTTTATTCCTTCCGTATTCACCAAAGAAAATACAATCTCCCAGAGAGCCAGGGGTAGCAATAAACTGCGATGAAGAGCTACACTGAGGGGGCAGTAACATTTTCCAATCCCTTATTTCTTGAATCATTTATTTGTGACAATAAGGACAGAGAACATGTTTGCAAGACTTAATTTTAATTAGAAAAATTCAGCATGGCCCATACACCAGCACTAATGATGAAGAAATGTTGAAAATTGGAAATGCATTATTCCTCTTAAAAGGAGAAGCAAAGTTGTTATCAGCTGAAACATTGGATAACGTTTTGCTTTTCACCAGTAAAACAGTCTCAGAGTCATCCACATTGGGAGTGTAATGGATCGCTGCCTGAAATTGTATGGAAATGCTGAAAGTGAGGTGATTTTGAAATAATTGTTCAGACAAATGCCTTGCCCTGTACAAAATGACTCAAAACACTAAAGCTGTCATTTGCATGTTTATCCAAGATTCTGATAAATACTACTTCATGTTTGACAGCAGTGGTTAAAATTGAGAGCAGCTCTCACATCCGAGTAGGATTTATAGAACTGCAATACAATGACATTGTCTAGACCTTACTATTGATGTTAACCCCCTTTTCTCAATTATTTCATGGCATGTGGGCATAACTGCCAAGGCCAACATTTGCCCTTGAATTGAATGGCTTGCTAGGCCATTTCAGAGGGAAACTAAGAGTCAATCACATTGCTGTGGGTCAGGGGTTATGTGTAGGCCACACAGGTTAAGGATGGCAGATTTATTTTCCAGATTTTGTTAATTGAATTAGTTGTTCCCAGAGCATTAGCCCGTGCCTTCATATTTGGAAAATATAGGTCGTTTTCAGGGATTTAAATTAGGGTATGCAAACACGAGAAATAAGATGTAGTTTCAAGTGGGTTTAATTCAATGTTTCTGTGTGGTCGACATGGTGGCACAGTGGTTAGCACTGCTGCCTCTTGGCAATGAGTACCCGGGTATATAGAACATAGAACATAGAACAATACAGCGCAGTACAGGCCCTTCGGCCCACGATGTTGCACCGAAACAAAAGCCATCCAACCTACACTATGCCATTATCATCCATATGTTTATCCAATAAACTTTTAAATGCCCTCAATGTTGGCGAGTTCACCACTGTAGCAGGTAGGGCATTCCACGGCCTCACTACTCTTTGCGTAAAGAACCTACCTCTGACCTCTGTCCTATATCTATTACCCCTCAGTTTAAAGTTATGTCCCCTCGTGCCAGCCATATCCATCCGCGGGAGAAGGCTCTCACTGTCCACCCTATCCAACCCCCTGATCATTTTGTATGCCTGATCTGGCCCTGGTCACTGCATGGGAGGCCGCATGATGTGTGCGCTAGGGCCAACGCACACCGGGCACTCTGATCGTCTCCAGGTTCACCGACTGGCAGGGGGGGGGGAAACTGGCCAAGGGCACGGACATCACATCCCACCCCCCCACCCCTCTTCTCCCAGCCACCCTCCGTCTGTAACCCCCTCTGTGATACATACCAGCCGCACTGCAGGGCGAGGGTCCTGGGTTGGCAGTAACAGCAGTTCTGGTCCATGGGATGGAGGATGATGACAACTCGCTCTGCGATGAGCTCTGGTGCTCCGCATCGTTTGCCACATCTGACGTCTGCTCATGGTAGCACATTCCACCATCCACCTGGGTGATCTCTCCATGCGAGGTAGCCATTCCATCACAAGGTGCCATTGAATCCCTGGGGTAACGGTGGTGGGGACGGTCAGTGGGGAGGGTGGGGAGCCCAGGCCATTCACAACATCTGCCCATTTCCACCCCTCCCCCGCACCCACTCTCTGGCCAGCCCAGACCAGCCCACCGCTCACACCCATCAGACAGAGCACCGAGACAGGTTGTAACAGTGTGAACAGGTGTTTAATGTGACAAAATACGTACAAATTTGTGCCCTTGCCCCTATAACTAAACTGTGCACTGCACCAGTGCCAACTTAATTTGTGTCTAACTTTATGGCTTTGCGGGCCCTAATGCTAGGGCCCTGTCTAAGTGGGTCCCCAGACTGTACATCGGGTGTGGAGACGGTCTACTGTGATCCCCACCCTGACCTGGGTCCCCATTGGCGGCTGGCTTCTGGGGCAACCGGGTCTGGATGGGCCCGGCTGCTGCTCGGATGTCTAAGGTGGCATGGTGCCGCCCTGCTCTGCCCGCTGTCCACCAGATGCACCAGAGACAGGAGGGGGAGGGAGTCCGAGGTGCTGCGTTGTTCCAGCACCTTCCCTGCGAGAGTCACCCCATTGCCTCCTGCTTGGGACGGGGGTGCAAGCGGAGCTATCTCCTGAGGCTGCCCCGCCACCTGGCACTGCCAGTCCTGGAGACCCACTCTGATTTCAACCAGCATCTGCATGCTCACAGCCATGGAGCAAAGGGAGTGGACCATCACCGTCTGGGACTGTGCCACATCACCCATTGACTGTACCATCACCGTCTGGGTCTGTGTCACATCAGCCAGTGATTGCTCCATCTCCCTCTGGGACTGGGCCACCTCCCTCTGTGTCTACGCCACGTTGGCCAGCACCTGGACAATGCCGATGATGTTCCCAGCTATGGCCTGCTGTGACTGGGCCACGCTGAGGAGCGTTGCTGCAATTTCCAGGTGGCTCTCACACATGGCTGCCTGTGAGGCGGCAACCCTGCCCTGGGCCTCGGCCAGCGCCTGCACAGCACGCCACAGAACCTGGCCTGTGAGACTGGCTGGGGATGGGGGATACCTGAGGACCTGTTCCATCATCAGCAGGTCGTGCGAGACACAGGACAAGACACATGATCAGACTGCAGGCCGGGGGGTGGTAAGGGTGGTTGGGGTGAAGGTGTTGTGGGGGTGAGGGGGGGTGAATGTGGTGTGGAGGTGAGGGTGGGAGTGAGGGTGGTGTGGCGGTGAGGGCAAGGGCGGTGTGGGGGTGAGGGCGAGGGTGGTGTGGGGGTGAGGGCGAGGGTGGTGTGGGGATGAGGGCGAGGGTGGTGTGGGGGTGAGGGCAAGGGTGAGGGTGGTGTGGGGATGAGGGCGAGGGTGGTGTGGGGGTGAGGGTGGTGTGGGGGTGAGGGCGAGGGTGGTGTGGGGATGAGGGCGAGGGTGGTGTGGGGGTGAGGGCGAGGGTGAGGGTGGTGTGGGGATGAGGGCGAGGGTGGTGTGGGGTGAGGTGAGGGGTGTGTAGGGGTGAGGGTTGTAGGGAGGGTGGTGTGGGGGTGAGGGTGAGGATTGTGTGGGGATGAGGGTGAGGCTGACAGTGTGGGTGGTGTAGGGGTCAGGGTGAGGGTGGTGTGGGGGTGAGAGTGGGAGTGACGGTGGTGTGAGGATGAGGGTGGTGTGGGGATGAGGGTGAGGGTGGTGCGAGGATGAGGATGGGGGGTGAGGGTTGTAGTGACGGTGGTGTGGGGGTGAGTGCAAGGGTGAGGGTGGTGTGGGGAGGAGGGTGAAGGTGATGGTGGGGGTGGGGTGGGGTGAGGGTGAGGGTTGTGTAGCGGGGAGGGTGGTAGGGGGTGTTGGGGGGTGGAGTTGATACACATGGCATGGTGAACCACAACTCAGCAGGGTCTCACTTCCTCGCCCATGGCCGACCTCCACCCCGGACTCCTCCCCTTTCCTCCGGGCCACCGACCACATCCAGGGCCCTCTGCTCTGCCATGGCGAGGGGCCGCAGGTCATGTCGTCCCCCTCCAGTTTTCTCCCACTCTTGGCGATTATGAGCAGCCTTCCCCTGGGGAGGGGGGAAACAGAAAATGCACAGTGTTTGACAGTCTGACACATGCAGCCCAGGGGGTGGATCGCTGTTGGCTTCAGTGGCCAGGGCACCCAGCCATGGTGGTCGGTATTGGGTATCAGCATGTAGTGCAGGGTGGGGGTTCAGCCGTCCTCCGGGTGGGGGGGGGGGGGGGGGGTGGAGTCGGGTTACCATGTGTGGGATGCGGGTTAGTGCCAGGGGCAGTGTTGCCCAATCACTCTGGCCACCCTGAGGAGGTTGTGCAGTTTCTTCTGGCACTGTTGGCCGGTCCGGATGGTTTTGCCCATGGTGCTGAAGGCCTCTGCCACCTGTGCCCAGGCACAGCGAACAGAGGCGGCTGGCAGCCTCCTTCCAGGCCAGGGTACAGGGTGAACTGCCTCTCCTCTACCGCATCCAGGACGGTCTCCAGCTCGGCGTCCATGAAACGGGGTGCTGCTCTCCTCACTGCCATCTTGTTGGCTGGCATGGTGTGTGTGGTGGGTGAAGCGTGCATGCAGCTTGTCAGCCTCCTGAGTGTCAATCTCCGACCCGGCGAACCGCTTCTCATTGGAATCAATTGTGTTCACGTGGGGCCGGTGCTAGCCCCTTAGCGGTAGCTGAATCGGTCCAGGTGCAGCACAGTTTTGCTGTCATGGAACTCCACGAACCCTGGCCGGCGTCAACTGTATTATACATGCTGACTGGGGAAATTAGCTCCAATGGTAGAGAGCGTGCGATGCAGGAGCAGCACGGTGGCACAGTGGTTAGCACTGCTGCCTGAAAGTGCCAGGACCCGGGTTTAATTCTGGTCTTGGGTGACTGTGTGGGGGTTTTTGGGGACAGCACAGTGGGCACAGTGGTTAGAATTGCTGCCTCACAGCTCCAGGGTCACGGATTCAATTCCGGCCTCGGGTGACTGACTGTGCGGAGTCTGCATGTTCTCCCCGTGTCTGCGTGGGTTTCCTCCGGGTGCTCCGGTTTCCTCCCACAGTCCAAAGATGTGCAGGTTAGGTGGATTGGCCATGATCAATTACCCCTTCGTTTCCAAAAGGTTAGGTGGGGTTACTGGGTTAAGGGGATAGCGTGGGCCCCTGACTCTGGATAGTCTACCCTTTCAGAGGGTCTCTGCAGGCCCGATGGGCCTCCTTCTGCATGGTCTGACATTACGGCTCGATTCCAGAGCATGTGTCCAGTCTTATGATGAAAAAGTCAGCGCTGACCCCTGACTGATGCTCCAGCCGGTAGGGGGGGCTAGCAACGGCGCCATGTAAAACACCCGGCGTTCCCGACAAACGGCCGGAGAATTGCCGGGTCCGTGCCCACTCATGCGCATGCCGACAACCTGAAGCGGTCGCACGACACATGGCGTCGGCCGCGCGTGGACAACAGCCTGCCAGACACTGCCCCCCATGTAAAACCCCTCTAGCCACCCCAGAACACCCCACACCAGTCCTCCAGCCCCCGGCAAAGCCACCCCGGCCAGCGGAAAGGCTCCCCCGTGACTGTGGCGGCGCTGGAGACAGTCCGCAGCCGCCACGCGAGGTTGACAAAACCTCAGACCACAAGTAATCCACGCCGTCGGGAGGTCGGCACATTTGGGTGGTCCATCGGGGGGGGAAGGCCTTCAGATGACTTCCTGAGGCCATCCCAACGGCTTGCGGCTTACTCACCGATAACGCCATTTTGGAGGGGGCAGAGCATCCAAAAACAGGCGGCGCCACCGATTTCGGCATCAAAACGGGTTCTCCGCCCAATCACCGAATGCAATTTTGGCGTCGGCAATCGGGAATCCCGCCCTTAGTCTCAGGAGAATGGCGCCGACAATCTTTTGATCTATGGTTCCATTGATCTTCCTGTCCATTTATAACACAATTAACTGTGATTGTAACAAGTGACATCACCACTGTGCCACTATCTCCTCCCCTAACACATTGAATCCTTAAAAAAAATCTGGAAATCATCCATTTTATAAGCCTGCTTGAATCCCCGCCCTCCTCTCAGCCTGTGGGTTATACATCCAGGCCAGTAAATCTATAACGCCCCACTATTCGGCTACAATGACAATTCTGGAGCTACTGTACATGTATAATACAGAATAGGTGGCACAATGGTTAGCACTGCTGCCTCACAATGCCAGGGACCCGGGTTCCGTGTGGAGGTTACACTTTTTCCTTGCGTCTGCGTGGGTTTCCTCCAGGTGCTCCTGTTTTCTCCCACAATCCAAAGGTGTGCCGATTAGGTGAATTGGCCATGACAAAATTGCCCCTTATTGTACAGGGATGTGGAGGTTAGGTGGGGTTACGGGGATAGGGCGGGGAATGGGCCTTGGTGGGTGCTCTTTCAGAGGGTCGGTGCAAACTCGACGGGCAGAATGGCCTCTTGCTGCACAGGGATTGTCTGGTTCTATTGTACATATTCAATATGTTGAATGTGATGTCTATACCACGGGCCACTATTTTAGGCCTAATGTATGTTTGACAATTTAAAAGGTTTCTTTCCTCCTTTGATTGAATTAAGTTTTGTATTATTGTGACAGCAAAGAATAATGTAAACGTCAACTAAACTCACAAAGGAGACACGATATTAGAGAACTTTGAATGAAAATGCAGAGTGTAAATAAAAGAATTTACACAATATAAAAGTTAACATGACTGTGGGTTGTCCAAACCGTTTCATGGTCAATTAAGTACATAGGAGTTGTATTGCAGAAAAACAAAAGCAGCATGGGACAGCCAGAGCTGAGCAATCAGCTGATCAGATCAAAGCTCTGCAATCCTGCCACATCTAGTTATAAATGGTGGTGAGCAATTAATAATTGACAGGAGGAGGCGCAGTCCAGGACCTGATCGCAGGAGACAAGGCTGAAGTTTACATAATCACCTTGAGCCAGAAATGCCAAGTGAGTGATCCATCTCAGCCTCCTCCTGAGATCCCCACCATCACAGAAGCCAGTTTACAATCAATTGGATTCATTCGCATATGATATTTAAAGGTTCACTCCATCATAAGTTTAGAAGGTTCACTGATGATTGCACAGTGTTCAGTACCAGTCACCATTCCTCAGATGCTGAAGTAGTCCTTCTCCACATGCAGCAGGATCTGGGCAACATTAAAGCTTGTGCTGATAAGTAGACAGTAACACTTGTAACATTCATTCAACAGTTGCAAGTCCGTGACCAACTGCAACAAGAGACAATCCAACCAACTCCCCTTGACATTAAGTGGCATTACCATTGCTGAATTTCCCCACTATCAGCATCCTGGAGGTCAGCATTGACCAGAAATGAACTGGACTAGCTATTTATATACTGTAGCTACAAAAACAGGTCAGAGGTTGGAACCTCTGCAAGTAACTTGCCCTGCCAGAGCCTGTTCACCATCCACAAGGCTCAGTTCAGGAGTGCGAGGGAATACACTCCACTTGACTGGATGTGTGCAATTCCAACAACACTCAAGAAGCTTGACATTTTCCAGGGGAAAGCAGCCGCTGATCCCATCCATCACCTGAAACATTAATTCCCTCCACCATCAGCACGCAGTGGCAGAAGTGAGCAGCATCTACAAGATGCACTGCAGAAACCCACCAAGCTGTGAGCAGCATTTTCTAAACCTGTGACAAGGACAAGGGCACCAGGTTCCACCACCTGCAAGTTCTCCTCCAAACCACACACGAGCCAGACTTGGAACTATATTATGGTTCCTTCATTGTCGCTGGACAAACACCTGAAATCCCTTCTTTACAGCAACATGTAGTATATCTGCACCACATGGACTGCAACGGTTCAAGAAAGTGGCTCAACACAACCTCCTCATGGGTAATTTAGGGATATACAACATCTGCTGCCAAGAATTCTCATATCCCTTAAGCAAATATCAAAAAATGGCTAAGTCCACTACATATGGTAAAGTCGATAGGCACCAACCACATCCCATCTATGGACCTGTCCTCCATAATTAACCATGCCTTGAACCAAGCTGTCCCAGCTCAGCTATAACACTCAACATCTCACAGACTAGCCAAGCAACAGCTTGACATAGTCACATTCATCTTACAAAGCACCTTTGACAGCACTTTTCAAATCCGTGGCCTGTACCGCCCAGAAGGGCAAGTGCAGCAGACACAGCGGAACAACACCAACTGCAAGCTCCCCTGCAAGATCACACACCATCCTGACTTGGAACAGTTTGTCATTCCTTTACTGGCGCTGGGTCAAAATGCTGGGACTTCCTTCTTCCAGGACCATGGGCGTACCTACACCACATGGACTGCAATGGCTGAGGAAACCAGTTCACCATCACTTCCATGGGATGGGCATTAATGGATTAATAGGGGGATCAGGGGTTATGGGGAGGAGGCAAGTGAATGGGGATGAGAAACATATCAGCCATGATTGAATGGCGGAGCAGACCCGATGGGCCAAATGTCCTAATTCTGCTCCTATGCCTTATGGTCTTGTAATTACCTATCCAGTGATGTCCTCATGAATGAATTGAAGAAAGACAATGGCTGGATTCCTGGCCAATGTCCCTGACACCACTATCACCATCCCAGTGTATGGCCTGCCCCACGGCAAGATAGATCTACCAAGGATAGTGGCATGGTGAGTTGTACAGTGAAGAGGAAATTACCCGGGGAGTGCTCAACATTGACACTGGACCCCATAACATCTCATAGCATCAGGCCAACAAGGGCAAGAAAACCACCTGCTCATTATCACACCAACTGAATCAGTACTCTCCATGTTGAGCAACATTTGGAAGAAGCACTGAGGGTGGCAAGGGCTCAGAATGAACTCTGGGTGGGGGACTTCAATGTCGATCACCACGAGTGGCATCACTACTGACTGAGCTGGCCATGTCTTCAAGAATGTATCTGTCAGATTGAGCCAGCAACAGATGCCAGGGAACCAATAATAGCGAAAACTCTGCTCGACCTTGGTCTCACCAATCTGTCACGGATGTATCTGTCCATGATAGTATCGGTAGGAGACCACCTCAAAGTTCTTGTGAAGACAAAGGCCCATCTTTACACTGAGTATGGCTTCCATCCTATTGTGTGGCACTACCACCATGCTAAATGGCACAGTTTTATAACAGATCTAACAGCTCAAAACCGGGTATCTATGAGGACTGTGGGCTATCTGCAGCATCAGAATTGTTTTCAACCACAATCTGTAACCTCATGGCTCACCATATCCCCCACTGTACCATTCCCACCAAACTGAGCGATCGACCCTGATTCAATGAATGGTGTAGGAGGGTATGCCAGGAGCACCATGAGGCATACCTCAAATTGAGGTGTCAACCTGGTGAAGCTGCAGCACAGGGCTACTTGTGTCCCCAACAGGGGCAGCACGGTAGCACAGTGGGTAGCACTGTTGCTTCACAGCTTCAGGGTCCCAGGTTCGATTCCGAGCTTCGGCTTGGGTCACTGTCTGTGTGGAATCTACACGCTCTCCCAGTGTCTGCGTGGGTTCCCTCCGGGTGCTCCAGTTTCCTCCCACAAGGCCCGACAAATGTGCTGTTACGTGAATTGGACATTCTGAATTCTCCCTTAGTGTATCCGAACTGGCGCCAGAATGTGGCAACTCGGGGCTTTTCACAGTAACTGTTAATGTAAGCATTGTTAATGTAAGCCTACTTGTGACAGTAACAATTATTATAGATTATTATTATATAATAGCATATGCAGCAAGTGATAGAGCTAAATGATCCCAAAACCAATGAATCAGATTGAAGCTCTGCAGTCCTGCCGCATCCAGTTGTGAATGTTGGTGGACAATTAAACAACTCACGAGGAGGAGGAGGCTCCACAAATGTTCCCATTTTCAATGATGGGTTAGCCCAGCAAGTCAGTGCAAAAGATGAGGCTGAAGCATTTGCAACAATCTTCAGCCAGAAGTGATGGGTGGATGATTCATCTCAGCCTCCTCCTGGAGGTCCCCAGCATCAGCCAATTCGATTCACTCCCGGTGATATCAAGAGATGGCTGAAGATATTGACTACTACAAAGGTTCGAGGCCTTGACAACTTACTGGCAGTAGTTCTGAAGATTTGTTTTCCACAACTTGTCATGCACCTGGAAAGCTACCTCTCCTGCATCTATCCAATATTGTATAGCATTGCTCAAGTATGTCCTGTTCACAAAAAGCAGGAGAAAGCCAAACCAGCCAATTATCAACCATCAGCCTCCTCACGATCATCGGCAAAGTGATTAAAAGGTGTCAATGACACTGTAATCAAGTCACATTTGCACAGCTATAGCCTACTTACTGACACTCGGCTTGGGTTCTGCCAGAGCCACTGAGCTCCTAACCGCATTACAACCTTGTGGTGAGAGTGACTGCCCTTGACATCATTGACTGCTTGTGGCACTAAGGAATCCTGGTGAAATTGATGTCCATGGGAATCAAGAGGGAAAACTCCCCAAATGTTGGACTCATACTGAGCACAAAGGAATACAGTTGTTGGAGGCCACAAATCCTGGACATTACTGCAGGAAGTAATGTCCTGGGTCTAGCCATCATCAGCTGCTTTAACAGTGATGTTTCCTCCAAATTAAGGTCAGAAGTGGGGATTGATGGGATGGGTGTTCTGGATCCGTGGAACACATAAAGGTCACCAACACTTGAAATAGTGCAACACTATTTTATTGAATCATTAACTGTTTAACATACTCTGACTGTGGGTTAATACGATACTAGCTTTAACTAAAGACCTTTGCCTTGTCCTAACCAGTCGATGCACTCAGCACATGGTGAATGTCTGTGTTGCAGGCTGTGAGCTCTGTCCTCCTAGCTAGCTGCAACTCGAATGAGCAGGAGCTCTGATGCCCCCTGCCTTTATAGTGCGTGTGCTCTAACTGGTGATTGGCTGCGGTGTTGTGTGTGTTGATTGGTCCCACTGTGTGTCCATCAGTGTGTGTCTGCACCATGATATACTGGTGTACATTATGACATCCCCCCTTGTATAAAAAAATGTACCTGTGTGGCAATAAATAATGTATGGTGAGAATGTCCCAGACTACATGTGTGCGAAATATTTACAGGACTATGTACATGAGAACTAAGCTATTTACATGGGAAGGTGCCTGGTGCAGAAAAGCAGTATGTCACAAGAATAACGAGATGAACACTATATTTCAACCACATAAACAATTAAACGGAAGAACAGAACAAATCAGAAAGTCCATAAGTCCACAAAGTTCACAAATTAAGTCTCTGAGGTGGGCGACGAATTCTGGTTGACCGCCTCAAGGGTGGGTTGGGAGCCGCCAGCTGAAGAGCGGGCTGGACTGCGTCAGAGTGAGGGGGATGCAGAGTGACCGGGATCTCTGCATAGTCCATGGCAGGGTCAGCAGGAGGGCGAGGCGACAGTGGAGGATCACGTAGCGAGCGCGGAACGAGATGAAGGGCACGCCGATTGCGGCGCAGAATGGAGCCATCCGGTAGACGAACCAGGAACGAGCGGGGGGGGGCACCTGCCGAAGGACCACAGCGGTTGCAGACCAGCCAGCATCCGAAAGATGGATGCGGACGTTGTCACCTGGAGCCAGAGCAGGGAGATCAGCTGCAAGGGAGTCATGAGCCGCCTTGTGCTGTGCACGAGACAGCTGCATCCGGCGAAGGACCGGAACGTGGTCGAGGTCTGGGACATGAATGGACGGCACCGTCGTCCTCAGGGTGCAACCCATGAGCAGCTGGGCTGGCGACAGGCCGGTGGACAGTGGGGCGGAGCGATAGGCCAGCAAGGCGAGGCAGAAATCGGACCCAGCATCGGCAGCCTTGCAGAAGAGCCGCTTGGCTATGTGGACGCCCTTCTCCGCTTTGCCGTTGGATTGGGGGTACAGGGGACTGGATGTCACATGTGCAAAATTGTACCGCCTGGCAAAGTTGGGCCATTCCTGGCTTGTGAAACAGGGGCCATTGTCCGACATCACCGTGAGTGGGATGCCGTGTCGAGCAAAGGTGTCCTTACAGGCACGGCTGACTGCAGACGATGTGATGTCGTGCAACCGTCTCACCTCCGGGTAATTTGAAAAGTAGTCCACAATCAGGACATAGTCTCTGCCCAGCGCATGGAACAGGTCGATGCCCACCTTGGTCCAAGGTGACGTGACCAACTCATGGGGCTGCACGGTCTCACGTGGTTGGGCCGGCTGGAAGCGCTGACAAGTGGGGCAGTTGAGCACTGTGTTGGCTACGTCGTCATTAATGCCGGGCCAGTACACTGCCTCTCGGGCCCGTCGGCGGCACTTTTCCATGCCAAGGTGGCCCTCGTGTAGCTGTTCCAGGACGAGCTGACGCATGCTATGCGGGATGACAATATGGTCCAGTTTCAGGAGAACCCCGTCTACTACCGCCAGATCATCTCTGACGTTATAGAACTGAGGGCATTGGCCCCTGAGTAACCCGTCTGTTAGGTGGAGCATGACACACTGTAGCAAAGGGTCAGCCGCCGTCTCGCGGCGAATTTGGACGAGGCATTCATCCGTGGCAGGTAGAGTGGAGGCCACGAAGGCCACATGGGCGTCAACCTGGCAGACGAATCCCGCTGGGTCACACGGAGTGTTGAGTGCCCTGGAGAGAGCGCGGCAATGATGAGGTCTTTGCCTATGGTGTATACCAGCTGGAAGTCATATCGCCGGAGCTTGAAAAGAATACGCTGGAGGAGAGGCGTTTCTGTATTATATTGACCAGCGGGCGATGATCGGTCTCGACGGTGAATTGAGGAAGTCCATACACATAATCGTGAAACTTCACCACACCGGTCAGAAGGCCCAGGCACTCCTTTTCTATCTGCGCGTAGCCCTGTTCCGTGGGGGTCATGGCGCATGATGCGTATGCAACGGGGGCCCATGATGAGGCCTCATCGCGTTGCAGGAGCACTGCCCCAGTGCCGGATTGGCTGGCATCGGTCAAATTTTTGGTCTCTTTTGCTGGATCAAAGAAAGCTAAGACCGGGGCCGTGGTGAGTTTGGTTTTGAGTTCTCTCATTTCGTGCTCGTGGGCAGGGAGCCATTGGAAGTCTGTCGTCTTCCTGACCAGGTTCTTGAGAGCCGTGGTATAAGAGGCAGGGTTAGGGATGAACTTCCCTAAAAAGTTGACCATGCCCAGAAATCGGAGGACCGCCTTCTTGTCCTCTGGCATTTTCATGGCTGTAATAGCAGCCACCTTGTCCTAATCTGGCCGCACACCCAACTGGAAGAAGATGTGGTCCCCGAGGAACTTGAGTTATGTCTGACCAAAAGAGCATTTGGCCCTGTTGAGGTGTAGGCCCTGCTCACGTATGCGTTTGAACATGCGCTGGAGGCGACTGACATGCTCCTGTGGGGTGGTGGACCAAATGATTATGTCGTCGACATAGACGCGAACACCTTCAATGCCTTCCATCATTTGTTCCATGATCCTATGGAACACTTCTGAAGCAGATCTGATCCCAAACGACATCCTGTTGTAACAATATCTGCCAAAGGGGGTATTAAATGTGCAAAGTTTCCTGCTAGATTTGTCGAGCTGGATTTGCCAGAATCCTTTTGAGGCGTCGAGTTTGATGAAGAGCTTGGCGCGAGCCATCTCACGTGTGATCTCTTCGCGCTTGGGAATTGGATAGTGCTCCCTCATGATATTGCGATTCAGATCCTTGGGATCAATGCAAATTCTCAACTCGCCGGAAGGCTTTTTTACACATACCATGGAACTGACCCAGTCGGTCGGTTCTGTGACTCTGGAGATCACTCCTTGGTCCTGGAGGTCCTGCAGCTGCTGCTTGAGGTAGTCCTTAAGGGGTGCTAGGATCCTGCGAGGTGCGTGCACCACAGGCGTGGCGTTCTGTTTCAATAAGATCTTGTAGGTATATGGGAGCGTGCCCATGCCTTCGAAGACGTCGTGGTGCTGGTCGATGATGGCGTCGAGTTGCGCCCTGAAGTCAGTGTCCTGAAAGGCAGACGTGTCATCAGGAGAGAGAGAGAGTGAACTCTCTGAACTAGGTTCAACAGCTTGCATGCCTGCACGCCAAGCAGGGAGTCTTTTGAGGAGCCCACGATTTCAAAAGGAAGGATGGCTTTGCGTGACCTGTGCGTCACTTCAAGTTGGCACGAGCCGCTAGCAGGAATGACATTGCCATTGTAATCCAATAGCTGGCAGGCTGATGGGAGGATGGCTGGTTTGACACAAAGGCTTTGGAAGTCAGACCGCACCATGAGATTGGCGGAGGCACCAGTGTCCAGGCGGAATCGTATTTGGGACCGGTTGACCGTCAGGGTGGCACACCACTCATCGTCTGGATCGATGCTGTATACCGACAGCGGCTGGTGCCTTTGCTTCGGGGACAGCCTGTTTTTCGTTACGACACCGACTCGAAAAGGCGCCTTCGGGTCCTCAGTGTCACTGCTGTGTGGGAGGTCCGCATCGGACTCGGTGACCGTGGGTTGAATTGCCCGGAAATTCCTGCGAGGCTGGCTAAAGCGATATGAATTGGCAGGCTGAGCTGCTCGGCAGAAGGCAGCATAGTGGCCAAGTCTGCCACATTGTAGGCATTGTCGAGATTTGGCAGGGCATTGCTGTTTTAATGGGCGGAGCCACAGTTGCCGCACGTCGTAGCGTCAGCACGTTCACTGCGCCACCGCGCATGCACGGTGCGGTCATGCAAGGTGCGCGCCTGCGCATTACATTCTTCGACGTCGCCGTCCCCTTGTTTGGTGCGCACAAGCGCGGGCGTCCGCGAAAAGCGTGCAAAATGGCCGCCCACATTCAGGCTGAGGCCCTGGAGTTGCTCAATCACTTGGACCCGTCCCGCCTCGTGGGGACCTTGCCGTGCCGTTTCAGCCACTTGGATGTGGGAATACCGACTCGTGGCATTTTCATGTAAGACACAGGTCTCAATGGCGGTCGCTAGGGTGAGCTGCTTTACTTTGAGGAGCTGCTGTTGTGGGGGGTCCGACTGAACACCGAAAATGATCTGGTTGCGTATCATGGAGTCGGAGGTGGGGCCATAGCTGCACAACTGCGCAAGGATGCGGAGGTGCGTGAGAAAGAATTGGAAAGGTTCATCCTTACTCTGCAAACGCTGTTGGAACACGTAGCGCGCAAAACTTTCATTCACCTCTACGCTGCAGTGAGTGTCAAATTTGAGGAGGACCGTCTTGAATTTTGTCTTATCTTCATCATCCGCAAAGGTGAGAGAATTGAAAATGTGGATGGCATGGTCTCTGGCTGTGGAGAGGAGGAGAGCAATCTTCCTGGTATCCAAGGTGTCCTCCCTGTCTGTGGCCTTAAGGTAGAGCTGGAAGTGCTGTTTGAATATCTTCCAGTTGGCCCCTAGGTTGCCGGCGATGCAGAGCGGTGGCGGCGGGCTGTTGTTGTCCATGTTGCCGGATGACGGAATGCTGGCAGAAGGCAGATCACTTGCAGGTAGGTCTAAGAAGTGCTAATATCCTTAAACTTGCTCAGAATATAAAAACAGATAGTAAAAGTTTCTACAAATATATAAAACAAAAAAGAGTGGCTAAGGTAAATATTGGTCCTTCAGAGGATGAGAAGGGATATTTAATAATGGGAGATGAGGAAATGGCTGAGGAACTGAACAGGTTTTTTGGGTCGGGCTTCACAGTGGAAGACACAAATAACATGCCAGTGACTGATGGAAATGAGGCTATGACAGGTGAGGACCTTGAGAGGATTGTTATCACCAAGGAGGTAGTGATGGGCAAGCTAATGGGGCTAAAGGTAGACAAGTCTCCTGGCCCTGATGGAATGTATCCCAGAGTGCTAAAAGAGATGGCTAGGGAAATTGCAAATGCACAAGTGATAATTTACCAAAATTCACTCGACTCTGGGGTGGTCCCAGCAGATTGGAAATTAGCAAACGTGACACCACTGTTTAAAAAAGGAGGTAGGCAGAAAGCGGGTAATTATAGGCCAGTGAGCTTAACTTCGGTAGTAGTGAAGATGCTGGAATCTATCATCAAGGAAGAAATAGCGAGGCATCTGGATGGAAATTGTCCCATTGGGCAGACGCAGCATGGGTTCATAAAGGGCAGGTCGTGCCTAACTAATTTAGTGGAATTTTGAGAGGACATTAACAGTGCGGTAGATAACAGGGAGCCAATGGATGTGGTATATCTGGATCTCCAGAAAGCCTTTGACAAGGTGCCACACAAAAGGTTGCTGCATAAGATAAAGATACATGGCATTAAGGGGAAAGTAGTAGCATGGATAGAGGATTGGTTAATTAATATAAAGCAAAGAGTGGGGATTAATAGGTGTTTCTCTGGTTGGCAATCGGTAGCTAGTGGTGTCCCTCAGGGATCAGTGTTGGGCCCACAACTGTTCACTGTTTACATAGATGATTTGGAGTTGGGGACCAAGTGCAATGTGTCCAAGTTTGCAGACGACACTAAGATAAGTGGTAAAGCAAAAAGTGCAGAGGATACTGGAAGTCTGCAGAGGGATTTGGACAGGCTAAGTGAATGGGTTAGGGTCTGGCAGATGGAATACAATGTTGACAAATGTGAGGTTATCCATTTTGGTAGGAATAACAGCAAAAGGGATTATTATTTAAATGATAAAATATTAAAACATGCTGTTGTGCAGGGAGACATGGGTGTGCTAGTGCATGAGTCGCAAAAAGTTGGTTTACAGGTGCAACAGGTGATTAATAAGGCAAATGGAGTTGTGTCCTTCATTGCTAGAGGGATGGAGTTTAAGACTAGGGAGGTTCTGCTGCAATTGTATAAGGTGTTAGTGAGGCCACACCTGGAGTATTGTGTTCAGGTTTGGTCTCCTTATTTGAGAAAGGACGTACTGGCACTGGAGGGTGTGCAGAGGAGATTCACTAGGTTAATCCCAGTGCTGAAGGGGTTGGATTACGAGGAGAGGTTGAGTAGTCTGGGACTGTACTCGTTGGAATTTAGAAGGACGAGGGGGGGATCTTGTAGAAACATATAAAATTATGAAGGGAATAGATAGGATAGATGCGGGCAGGTTGTTTCCACTGGCGGGTGAAAGCAGAACTAGGGGGCATAGCCTCAAAATAAGGGGAAGTAGATTTAGGACTGAGTTTGGAGGAACTTCTTCACCCAAAGGGTTGTGAATCTATGGAATTCCTTGCCCAGTGAAGCAGTAGAGGCTCCTTCATTAAATGTTTTTAAGATAAAGATAGATCGTTATTTTGAAGAATAAAGGTATTAAGGGTTTTGGTGTTCGGGCCGTAAAGTGGAGCTGAGTCCACAAAAGATCAGCCATGATCTCATTGAATGGTGGAGCATGCTCGAGTGGCCAAATGGCCTATTCCTGCTTCTAGTTCTTATGTAACTCCTGGTATCATGATATGTTGGGTGCGCTGGATCCGTGGAACACATAAAGGTCACCAACACTTGAAATAGTGCAACACTATTTTATTGAATCATTAACTGTTTAACATACTCTGACTGTGGGTTAATACGATACTAGCTTTAACTAGAGACCTTTGCCTTGTCCTAACCAGTCAATGCTCTCAGCACATGGTGAATGTCTGTGTTGCAGGCTGTGAGCTCTGTCCTCCTAGCTAGCTGCAACTCGAATGAGCGGAAACTCTGATGCCCCCTGTCTTTATAGTGCACGTGCTCGAACTGGTGATTGGCTGCGGTGGTGTGTGTGTTGATTGGTCCCACTGTGTGTCCATCAGTGTGTGTCTGCACCATGATATACTGGTGTATATTGTGACAGGGATGTTCATCGATGATTGCACAGTCACATTCGCAACACTAGGCAGTAAACATCTCCAATCAGAGAGAATCTAACCAGTTTCCCTTGACACTCGACAACACTACCATACTGAATCCCCCACCGTCAACATCCTAGGGGTTATCATTGAGCAGAAATGGTCAGGCCATATAAAAGCTGTGACTATAAAGCAGATCAGAGGTTAGGAATTTTGTGGCGAATAACTCACGCCCTGACTCTCTCAACCTGTCCACCATATGCAAATCACAAGTCAGGAGGGTGATAGAATATTTCCAACTTGTATTGGTGAGTGCAACTTCAACAACATTCCAGAGACAAAGCAGCCCACCAATGACAAAGTAGCTCACTTTCTGGGCACCCAATCCATCACCTTAAACATTCATTACCTCCACCATCGGTGCACAGTGTTCAGCAGTGTGTGCCATCCACAAGATGCACTACAGCAACTCACCAAGCCACCTTCAACAACACCTGCCAAATCTATGACCTCGACCACCTTGAATCACAGTGGCAACATGTACATGGTAACACCACTACCAAGTTCCCCGCCAAGCCACTTGGAACTATATCGCTGTCCTTCCTTGTCACTGAAGTAAATCCTGAACTGTTACTTCCTGCTCACAGAGGAACGTGGTATTATATCAATTTAGTACACTTGCAAAAACCTATAGTCACAAATAATTGCTGGTGTCACATTGATAGGCAAACTAAATAGTAGCATGATAGGGCTGTTTAATTTCATTGCATTGCTGAATTCTCGAAGCACAGATGTTATTAAAAGCACACAAAAACTATCTGAACCTAGGGGAATATCCAATGGTCTTCAAGAACTGAAAAGGCTTTCTTCTTTTGATGATGAATTAGATATAGGTCTTGGGGCTAAAGGGATCAAGGGAAATGAGGGGGAAGGCGGAATCAGGGTATTGAACTTGATGATCAGCCATGGTCATAATGAATGGCGGAGCAGGCTCAAAGGGCCGAATGCCCTCCCCCTGCTTCAATTTCCTCTGTGTGATGAGCTGCTCAGTGAGTGCAGGCATCCAGGTCATACAAGTGCGCAATTGCTTCCCAGTCAGCAGTCTTGCTCCTGTTATTTAAAGACCAAATAATATATTTAACTAAAGTTAGTTGAGGGATAAATATTGTTCAGAACTCTGGGTTGAGCTGCACCTTCTTTGAAGGTTGCCATGGGACATTTTATGTCCACCTGGGCAGCTGGGGCCTTAGTTTAACATCTTATCCAAAAGTCGGCAGCAATGCAGCACTCCTTCAGTACTGCGCTGAAGTGTCAGATTTTAGAATGTCTCCAGAGTCGGGCTTGAGCTAACACCCTGTTGTCTCAGAGGGAAGAGAGATATACTGAGCCACAATTGATATCTAAGGTTAAGACTGGATTCTCCAAAAAATGGGACTATGTCCCCACACCGGCGTAAAAACGCTGGCGTTTCACACCCCAGTTTCCCGCAAAAGATAAACGGCTATTCACTTACCTGCAGTGGGCTCGCAGGGACCCGGGGAGCTTCACGCAGCTTTGGCTGCGGATAGGGGCGCCTCTACTTCCAGTACCGAGTCCGCGCATGTGCACGGTGGCGGCCTACAGCGGCCGCGCGGAGCACTATGGCAGACTCGGATCACGGACCAAGACCAACGAGCAAAGCCCCTCCGATTGATCACGCGCCGCTGCATCGGACCGGCCCAATCGCTGCCCCGGCCGCCCAAAAGGCACCCCTGGTTCTTGATCGTCCTCCCCTCCACCCGGGCAGCTGCGCCGTGCGAGAGTCTCGACCGGCCATACCACGAGTTGCACACCGTCGGCAACGCGGCCGGTTTGGATCGGAGTGTCTCTGTGAGGGCCTCCGGCAATGGCCCCCCAGCCGCGTGGCGTATTTCGCAGTCGAGCGATTCTCCGGGGGCTGGAGAATCCCCGGGCCCGATTCGGTCGGAAACATCGATTCTCCGCGTTCGGTGCGGGGCTGCAGAGAATACAGCCCAGGATGTCTCTTCAGACACGAGTTACCCTCTTCAGCCTAATTATTCAGACTAATAATTGAATTCTTCCAGTCACCAAGAACGGTATATTTGAATGGGGTTTGGTTTCCACAATGTGCTCTGAGGATTTGAATGTCCTGTCTGAAAGGCTGGGGGAAGCAGATACAATAATAATTTTCCAAAGAGAATTGGATAAATACTTGAAAGGAAAAGATTGACAATTTTGTGGAGAAACAGGGCGGGAGGGGAATCAACCAAATTGCTCTGCCAAACAGCTCTTACAACCACCAAGGGTTGAATGGCCTCCTTCGGAGGTTTATCACTCAATCAACTTTAGTAAAATAGATGATCTGATCATTCTCTCATTGTTATTTATAGTGTATTGCTACAGTTATATTGACTGACACATTGCTATGTTATTTTATGATTCTGAGAGTGCAGAGACAATTAGGCCTATTCAGCTACCAATGTCAACATGAAACATCTAATTGGTACCATGAAAAAAATCAGTTGCTTTGCAAAATCAGTGATCATCTTGTAGCACAGCTGACAATGATTTCAAGATCATCATTGCCTGCTCCATAGTTTTGCAACAATTAAAAAAGTAAACACGTAAGAAGATGGTAAGATTTTAATGGGGAGACGGTGGTGCAGTCATAATATTACTGGGCCAGTTAGCCCACGGTCCAGGATAATGCTACAAGCACACAGGTTCAAATCCCACTACAGCAGCTGGTGGAATTTAAATTCAGTTAATAAGCCTGGAATCAAAAACCTACTCTTGGTAATAGTGACCCTGAAACCATTGTCAGAAATATCTAGTTCACTAATTTCCTTTAGGTTGCCATCCTTACCTGGTCTGGCCTACATGTGACTCCAGAACCAGAGTAATATGCTTGCCTCTTAACTACTTTCTGAAATGGCCCAGCACGCCACTCAGTTGGAACAAAGCTGACAATAAGGAATGAAACCGGACAGATCATCCGGCATTAACCTACACACCGAATAGGACAAGAAAACCGCTAGCATTGTCAACCCAGCAAGGTCCTCCTTACTAACATCTGGGGGTGGGGGTCAAATTTGGGAGAGCTGTCTCACAGACCAGTCAAACGACAGCCTGACATAGTCATACTCACAGAAACGGACAGGCAATATCCCCATCTCTCGGTATGTCCGTCAGAGGTGGCAGCACAGTGGTATACCGAGGGAGTTGCCCTGGAAGTTCTGAACATTGACTCGGGACCCCATGAAGTTTCATGACAATCAGGGCAAACGTAGGCAAGCAAACCTCCTGCTGCTTACAACCCAGCAATAATATCAACTCACGGAACCCCTCATATGTGCAGGGGTGCTTACCGATCATACCTATCGGTCAAACATTCAAACTCAATGTAGGTTTGTGTGGCCTTCTTATGAGCATTCCAGAATTGTTGGCAATATGCCTCTGGGACTAACTCATTGGCACTTTGGATGGCAGACCAACAGCCTTGGTCTGCTCATAATTCATGGGCATATCAGGGGTCAATATGAAGTAGACCCCTTGGGCTCTCCCAGATCGCTGCCCTTGAATTAGAAAGGTACAGACGGCCAATGGCCAATTTAGCTGTCCAACTACTTCGCAAAGGTGACAAAAGATTACTCCACATCACTCTGTTCAAATTTGGGAATGAACAGAGCAAACTCGAGGCCCTCAGAGATTGCTTCTGAAAGATAGAGAATGCTACCAGGTAGAGACAAATTTTCCCTTGCACCTTCCAGCTGTCAGGTCTCTTTCTCCCTTTGGGCTGATCGCTCCATTTCCAATTTTTGAGGCTGGAATTCTTCTCTCTCCGATTCTCAATCTCCTTCTCTTTCCCGTTCCCAAGATCTCCCTCTCTCTCTTTCCCACCCCGCCACATCTCTGTCTATCTCCTGAAATTCTGGCTGAATCTGATGTTGGGATAGGATCAATCAAAAGTTTTGTTTATTTTCACTCATGCAAATGGGGCATGAGGGTAGCAACATTTTCTCCTTTGCACTCAGACGGGAATAGGAGAGAGAAAATAAAGATTCCCAGGGGAAAGGCCACAGAGAAAAGAATTATTGGCCAGAATTCTCTGGACATTGAGATTCTCTTTTCCTGCTGGGACTGCAGCCCCGCCCGTGGGTTTCTCGGCAGCGAAGGATGGCTTCAATGGGAAATCCCATTGACAAGCGCCGGGATTAGAGAATCCCACCACCAGTCAACGGCATTCGCCGGGAAATACGCAACTGGGGGTACGGAGAATCCCACCTATTGTTTCACGTGAGTCCTGAGCCCAGAATCAAAGTCCATTCAGTGTCCCTTCACAGAATAATTCACTTTTCTAGCGGAGTCAATTTCACCCAAGGAAATAGACACACAGAGATCAGTCTTGTAGGCAATTGTACCAAGGTTCTAGTGGAAACAGTGTAGACAGGACCAGGAATTGAATCTCGGCAGAGCCCCTTTTCTCTGCTTATAGTGATCAAAATGGCAGATTGAGGTTTTTCAGTCCAGCAAATCATTTTAATAGTTACAAAAGTTTGAGGATTCCATGTCACATGACTCCCACCTCTTCACCGTGTCTTTAATACAGTGTGTATCCCACGATTTGGGTCCCGAGATGGTAAAATGCTCCAATCATTAAGACTTGAAAGGAACGTTGCAGGGTCTTTTGTCCCAGCAGATGGATAGGCTACGGTTGGCTAGGCCTAGCTTATGAAATACAAATGGCTTTTCTAGAGTCCTCTTTGAATTTAGTCCCTGGAGCCCACTGGGGTTGTTACTGACCCTTCAGAAATAACAAGGTGCAAGCTTCTGCAACAATGCTATGTCAACTCCTACTTTGAGGGTCACAGACAGGCAGAGCTTCAGCCATTTCAAAAGGGTCTTTGTCCAGTTATAATTTTTTCTTTTGGCCATAAGGATATCCATATATATTTCATAAATTTATGCAGTGTGAGTTCTTCGTCCCCTGCCCCAATGCTGAGGCATTTGAAACCATCTTCAGCCAGAGGTGTCGAGTGGATGATTCATCTCGGCCTCTTTCTGAGGCCCCCAGCATCACAGATGCCAGCCCTCAGCCAATTTGATTCAGTCCACATGAGATTAAGAAAAAGGATTGAAGGCATGGCTTACTGCAAAAAATTGTGGGCCTCACAATGTTCCTGCAATAGCACTGAAGACTTGTGTTCCATAACTAGCTGCACCCTTAGCGAAGCTGTCCCTGTACAGCTACAACACCCTTACCTACCCGGCAATGTGAAAAATTGCTCTGGTGTAGTCCTCCCGACAAAAAGCAGGACAAATCCAACCCGGCCAATTCCCACCCCATCAGTCCACATTCGGTCATCAGCGAAGTAATGGAAGGGGTCATCGACAATGCTATCAAGCAGCACTTGTTAAACTGTTACCTGCTCACTGAAACTCAGTTTGAGTCCTGCCAGGGTCACTTACTTCCTGACCTCATTACACTCTTGGGCCAACAAGAACAAAAGAGCTGAACTCCGGACGTGAAAGTGACTGCTCTTGACATCAAAGCAGCACCATGGCATCAAGCTGCCTTCACAAAACTGAAGTTAGTGGCAATCAGGGAGAAACTCTCCATTGTGGTTTCCAGCACAAAGGAAGATGATTGTCAATCCTCCAGTCCTGGAACATCACTGCAGGAATTCTTTAAGGTAGTGTCCTCGGCCCAACCATCTTCAGCTGTTTCATGAATTACTTTCCCACCATCATAAGGTCAGAAGTGGGTATATTCAGTTGCCCAATGTTCAGCACCATTCCAACTCCTCAGATACTGAAGCCATGCATGTCCATATGCAGCAGGACCTGCATAACATTCAGGCTTGTACTGATAAGTGACAAGCAACATTTGCACCAGACAACATGTGCCAGACAATGACCATCTCCAACAAGATTAAATCCAAACATCTTCCCTTGACATTCAATAGTTATCATCGCCAAATCCTCGACTATCAACAGCCTGGTGCGACCATTGGCCAGAAACTGGAACCGGACTAGCTATATAAATACTGCGGCTACAAGAGCAAGTCAGAGGCTGAGAATTCTGCAGAGAATAACTCACCTCCTGACTCTCCAAGCCTGTCTACCATCTACAATGTACAAGTCAGGAGTGTGATGGAATACTCTCCCCTTACCTGGATGACTGCACCTCAAAAAGCTCACGCCACCCAGGATAAAGCAGCCCGCTTGATCAGCCCCCCATCCACCACTTTCAACATCTATTCCCTCCACCACCGTGGCAGCAGTGGGCACCACATGCAAGATATCCTGCAGCAACTCACGAAGGCTCCTTCAACAGCACATTCAAACCTGCAACATTTAGCACAAGGACAAGGGTAGCAGATGAAGGACCCCAGCACCTGCAAGTTCCCCTTCTAACCACTCACCATCCTGACTTGGAAATATATTGCTGTTCCTTCTCTGTCACTGTGTCAAAATCCTGGAACTCCTTCTCGAACAGCACTGTGGCTGTATCAACACCACATGGACAACAATGGTTCAAAAAGATAGCTCACCACCACCTTCTCAAGTGCAATTTTGGATGGACAATAAAAATGCTGGCCTGGCCTGCGACGTCCACATCCACTGAAAGAACAAAAATAAATTGCAGGATGCAGATATTATCCAAAAAGATGGTGCTGCAGAAATACCAGTGCAGCCAATAAGACAGTTGCATCTGATGTTCCTCCAAGAGACCTGTTTCTTGGGGCCTGACCGACCCTTCACAAAGCCCACACTGCTAGCACTCAGCTACCATTAATGCCTAACCTTTGCCGCTTAACTCCTAACGTAGGTTGCACAATCAATAAAATACCCATTGAATCCACAGAATCCCTGCAGTGCAGAAAGAGGCCACTCAGCCCATCGAGTCTGCACTGACCCTCTGAAAGAGCTCCCTACCTAGGCCCACTCCCCCACCCTATCCCTGTAACTCTGCACATTGATTGTGGCCAATCCATCTAACCTGCGTATTTTTGCACTGTGGGAGGAAACCGGAACACCCGGATTCTTTTGACAAATGGCAGATCATGAGACTAATTTACTACCCTACTTTTGTTAATGTCAGTGCTGATGTATGTTGTGCAGCTTCTAAATCATATCTTAGTGATGGCCCAGTGGAAAGAGTAAGTGTGAATGAATTTTTAAAAGAGTCATATTAGATCCTGTAACTATGTTAAAGACCCTGGCTACTAATTTTCAGTGATCCCTAATGCTGCTTCCTGGATTCAACCTGCAACTTTTAGGGTCATCAGATGTGGCTTCTATTGAGGAACTAGATGAGTTTGCAGCATCAACCTTGAGGGCCAGTAGCTTCTTTAATGCATACTCCAGTACTGTTACAGCTGCTGAGCAATCACTTGACATGTTCAATGGACTGTGAAGGGAAAACATGGACAGCAATGACGTTTCAATAGCTCAGGATTCCTTCAGTGTAATCCCATTGGTTGTTGATCAGGTGAATTGTACATTGCAGTCCAAAGTCTCCTATAAAAGCATTGTGGGAAATGATGGAGGCAGCAACTGCATGGTGGTTAAACTACGGGACTAATAATCCAGAGATCTGGGATACTGATTCAGGAACATGAATTCAAATCCCACCACAAAAGATGGGGAAATTGAATTTGGTTGATTAAAGTAAATTCAGAATGAAATGCTAGCACCAAAATGGTGCCCGTGAAGTTATTGAATGGATGTAAAAACTCACCTGGTTAATTAATGTCCTTCAGGAAAGTAAATCTGCCTCACACCTTGCCTGATCTGGTCAATCTGGCACTCCAGATGCACAGCAGCACTTTAATTGCCCTTGAAATGGCCGAGCAAGACATCAGGTAGTAACAAACCACTCTAACCTTCACCACATGGGCTACATAAGGTAGCTCTCACTAAAACCTTTTCAAGATCATCAATTAGGGATTGTTTCACTCGTGATGGCTATGTTCTGTGAATGAATGAAAGAAAACCATAAGAGATTCTGTAACTGTGTTTAAGACCTGTACCATGTGGGGTTCTGGTGTAGTTGCCAGTGAGAGTTGCCATATGCCTCAGCATAGACTTCTGTCATATCAGCCTAAGAGATGTTAGTGAAGGAGGCACTCCTCCATGTTCAAAGCCTGACTCAAGTAACTAGAGTACATTATTCTGCTCATATTCAATTACTAACTAGGCTCAACGGGCACAATAACAAGGCTCTGTGGTTGAAAAATGAAGCAAACTACCTTTATAGCCAATGGTCTCTGCTCCTTCGCCAAGGAGAGCCAATGGATGTTATCTATCTTGACTTCCAAAAGGCCTTTGATAAGGTGCCTCACGGGAGACTGCTGAGTAAAATAAGGGCCCATGGTATTCGAGGCAAGGTACTAACATGGATTGACGATTGGCTGTCAGGCAGAAGGCAGAGAGTTGGGATAAAAGGTTCTTTTTCGGAATGGCAACCGATGACGAGTGGTGTCCCGCAGGGTTCAGTGTTGGGGCCACAGCTGTTCTCTCTATATATTAACGATCTAGATGACGGGACTGGGGGCATTCTGGCTAAGGTTGCCGATGATACGAAGATAGGTGGAGGGGCAGGTAGTATGGAGGAGGTGGGGAGGCTTCAGAAAGATTTAGACAGTTTAGGAGAGTGGTCCAAGAAATGGCTGATGAAATTCAACGTGGGCAAGTGCGAGGTGTTGCACTTTGGAAAAAAAATAGAGGCATGGACTATTTTCTAAACGGTGACAAAATTCATAATGCTGAAGTGCAAAGGGACTTGGGAGTCCTAGTCCAGGATTCTCTAAAGGTAAACTTGCAGGTTGAGTCCGTAATTAAGAAAGCAAATGCAATGTTGTCATTCATCTCAAGAGGCTTGGAATATAAAAGCAAGGATGTACTTCTGAAGCTTTATAAAGCATTAGTTAGGCCCCATTTAGAATACTGTGAGCAATTTTGGGCCCCACACCTCAGGAAGGACATACTGGCACTGGAGCGGGTCCAGCGGAGATTCACACGGATGATCCCAGGAATGGTAGGCCTAACATACGATGAACGCCTGAGGATCCTGGGATTATATTCATTGGAGTTTAGGAGGTTGAGGGGAGATCTAATAGAAACTTACAAGATAATGAATGGCTTAGATAGGGTGGATGTAGGGAAGTTGTTTCCATTAGCAGGGGAGATTAGGACCCGGGGGCACAGCCTTAGAATAAAAGGGAGTCACTTTAGAACAGAGATGAGGAGAAATTTCTTCAGCCAGTGTGTGGTGGGTCTGTGGAATTCATTGCCACAGAGGGCGGTGGAGACTGGGACGTTGAGTGTCTTTAAGACAGAAGTTGATAAATTCTTGATTTCTCGAGGAATTAAGGGCTATGGCGAGAGAGCGGGTAAATGGAGTTGAAATCAGCCATGATTGAATGGTGGAGTGGACTCGATGGGCCGAATGGTCTTATGGTCTTATGGTCTTCACTGCCAGCAAAATTCTTCCTTCGACATCTTGTGGCTCATTGAGTGTTACCTCCCCAAACTGGTAATTTAATTAATTCTTCCCATGTTTGCGTGGGTTTCCTCACACAGTTCTAAAATGTGCAGTTTAGGTTACAGGGATGTGCAGGTTAGGTTACAGAGATAAGGTGGGGTTGGTGCACACTCAATGGGCTGAATGGCCTCCTTCTATATGTAGGGATTCTATGATTCTTTGAATCCACTTAACCTGCACATCTTTGGACTGTGCAACACAGGCAGAGCACCCGGAGGAAACCCACGCAGACACGGGGAGAACGTGCAAACTCCCCAGACACAAGGCCAGAATTGAATCTGGGTCTCAGGTGCTGTAAGGCAACAGTGCCAACCACTGTGCCACCCATAATGAATACTCTGGGGTAAATCTTCCGGTCCCATCCATCACAGGAATTGTCACGAGCAGGACAGACAACTTGACGGACTATTTAAAAGCCCGTTGATCTCGGGCAAGAATTTCCAGTCTTGAGGCGGGGGTGACTAGGATATCCCACCATTTGTGTCTGTCTTCATTAAAGTGGGGACAATACAGACATTGCAGAAGGAGTGTGAAATGTTTGATTGTAAAAATTTAGGGAGAGAGGAAATATTAAGGGATTTGAAAGTGGCTAAATCGTCAGACCCAGATTAAATTATCCCCAGGCTGCTCAGAGAAGAAAATAATAGTCTCTTACCGTAATTCTTCACTCTCCTCTGGCTACAGGCATGGTCCTGGAGGACTGGAGAACAGCCATTGTTTAAAAAGGAAGTAATAGAATGAGTAATTACAGGCCAGTCAACCTAACCTCAGTGCTAGGTAAATTATTGGAAAAAATTCGGAGGGACACTATAAACTCTGATGTAAAAAGACACAGATTAATCAAGGACAGAGAGCATGGATTTTTTTTAAGGGAAGGTCATAGCTGATTAACTATTGAATTTTTTGAGAAGTAACAAAAGAGTTTCAATGAAGGTAGCATGTTTGATGTAGCCTACATGGATTTTAGCATGGACAAGGTCCCATATGGCAGACTTACCAGGCAATTAAGAAACAACAGAATTCAGAAGTAAGTAGCAAACTAAATTCACAATTGTCTCCATAGCAGAAACTAAAGGCCAATGCTTGATGGGGGGAGTTTGTGGCTGGCGGATTCCAGTAGGGTTCCACAGGCCTCAAATGATAGGTAATTGCTATTCATAGTATAACCAATGATTTAGACTTAAATGTACAGTGCTTCATAAAATCATAGAATTTACTGTCCAGAAGGAGTCTGCACTGGCCCTTGGAAAGAGAACTCTACTTCAGCCCACACCTCCACCCAATCGCCGTAAGCTCACCTAATCTTTTTGGATACCAAGGGTAATTTAGTGTGGCCAATCCACCTAACCTGCACATCTTTGGACTGTGGCAGGAAACCGGAGCACCCGGAGGAACCCCACGCAAATACAAGGAGAACATGCAGACACTGCACAGACAGTGACCCAAGCCGAGAATCGAACTTGGGACCCTGGAGCTGTAAAGAAACAGTGCTAATCACTATGCTACCGTGCCACCCTATGATTAAGAGGTTTGCAGATAGCTGTATGATTGAGAGTGAGGAAGTAATTGTTGGACTATGGAAAGGTATCAGTGGATGTTGGGGGGCAGTAAAGTGCAAAAAGAATTCAATGTGAAAAAGGGGAATGTGAAAAAGGGGACTAAACAAGGTTTTGCTGGTTCATTGTCTTCCCTGGCATAGGCAGGATTGACTGATTGATGTCGTACTGTGCTGTAAATCGTCTACGTGTCTATATTAAAAACTGAATTAAACTCCATGAGGAAACCCGTCAAACTGTGGCAAAATGCCAGGTATAGTTAAATAAATAAATAGCTTTGTATGTGAATAAATAATGTGAATAAACAAGGGAGGGATGCGAGTAATATCAGCTTTGGAAGATACGTCTAGATTTCCATTCAATGTTGATCCTGAGATCAGCAACCCTCCTCAAATGTTGTTAATAATTATGTTTCTGGCATCTTCCCCATGCTCCTTGGTATGAACCATCTTCTCTAAACGCAGAAAGTAATTCTGAGGAGCTGGAAGTCCCACATGCACCTATAATGACACCCAAGTACATGTCCTGCATGTCATCATGTCTATGTGTAAATGAGCATGCATCAGGTTGTTAGAAGGTCTTTGTTTTGTAATTATTTTATAATGCCACTATGACAGGAATTTCAGTGTAAATTGCAGTTTAAATGTTTGCCATGCTGTAATATTGCCATGATGTGCAGATGCCGGCGTTGGACTGGGGTGAGCACAGTAAGAGGTCTCACAACACCAGGTTAAAGTCCAACAGGTTTGTTTCGAATCACTAGCTTTCAGAGCGCAGTTCCTTCCTCGGGTGAATCCTAGTGATTCGAAACAAACCTGTTGGACATTAACCGAATGTTGTAAGACTTCCTACTGAAGTATTGCCATGCAAGGTAAGCATCCAAAGATCTGTAAGGTGGAATGATTTGATGGAGCAGCTGTAAATGCGTTTGAGATTAAATGTGTGGCCCAAGCACTCACGCTATCTCCCCGGAACTGTTAGGTGCTCTCACGTTGGCAGTTTTCCTCATGTCTGCCAATTGTGATGCATTTGTTTCCAAGACTTCTGGGTCTGCAAGTTGTATTAACTCCTCCGGCCATCTTTCCCGCTCCCCTCCCCCCCACCCACCCCCAACCCCAATATTCATTCGAATTGAAGTTTCCTGGATCGCTCTCCACTGAGAAACATGGCTATGGGGTGACATATTATTATTATATCATGCGACAACATGTCTTCCGCTGCACCAGCAAACCTGCCAGCTCTCCTACTCGAATTTTTCATTCGTAAATACTGACAATCATTTTCTTCCCAAGCTCCTTTTAACACAATCTATATTACAACCCTCTAAAAGACTATTACAGCGACACGTCAATCTTCTGGTTAGGTTGGAATGAAGTCCCCTGGGCATTCCACTGGATAGACAACAGCTTGTTACATATATGCCATTAATCACTAACTTGGAGTTCAGACGGCAGTGGCCAGGAAGAACCCTGGTAGATGTCACAATGCATCGTTCCCGGTCAGATGTATGCAGTTTGAACTCTCTACATTCAAAGGTTTTGCTGCTCGGGTTAAGTGAGGAAGGGAGGAGTCTCTTGTGGAGAATAAACGGCAACAGACACCTGTTAGCCTGAAAGGCCTGTTTCTGTGACGCACACCAGGTAGTTCTCTGTGCCATGGGATTTCACCCATCTCCATAAAAATTTAAGAGCCTGCGATTTTCTAGCTAGTCGTTACTTTTAATCAGTCCTCAGACATTAGGGAGCAGCCTCTTTGCCTTTGTCTGAACTGTTTGTGCATCATACCTGTAATCAGATGACCAAAACTGACTGTAGTCCCCTGCATTCTGATCGCGTTTGTCGATTGCTGCTCTGCAAAACCCGGACAGGCTCAACTGTTGAGTCAACTGCTCCTTCCAGACCTCCGGCAGTCCCCCTCCCCGATTAATGCAGTACCTAACCGAGTAAGAGCAATGGTTTCTTCCAGTGCTCCGGATTTCATTTGCCATTCATTCCATCCAGCTGCATACTTGCTCTAACTCTTGCTCTGCGCTGATTAGTGCAATGTGATTGGCCCTTTCTATCCCTACATTTAGTGACACCTGTGAACTTGACCATATTTTGTTGTGCAGAATGCTTTACTATGTTGACTATGTCAGGACTTGTAACTGGTTGGTTGCACCACCCAATGTAGTCATAATGGCAAAACACGGTGATAAATCAATATTAAAATTACTAAAAGCCAGAACATTCCTTTTATCTCCTCTGGTGGCTTCAGTAGAAGAACATACCAAACAATCAAAACAATGCTGTCTGCATCAGCCAGTTCCCAACATCCCCACTCATTTAACCTCGGGTCATACTAGTGCGCATTATCTGGAGCACAATGCAGCAGTTATTAATCTATAGCCTCATAACAGAAATATATATAGAGCCGCCCTTGAATAATGTATAAATATCAAATATAACATTATTAACCACAACGCTGGAACTCACAGGAACTGTGATCATTGGCCCTACAAACTCCATTTCCGAAAGCTGAAAAATGCAATAAAACTGCACAGCATAAAAACGGCAATTGAACTGTTTTTGGCACTGTGGGATTGTACTGTATAATGAAAAAAAATCGTTAGCAGAGCACTGTGCAATTGCAACAGAGTATTGCCTTCTGCTGTGCATCACAGGTTCCCAAATTACTAAGCTACTTGGCTCTGGTTCCAACGTATCTCTGCAGTGCAGCTCCTGCCCACGGAGCAGTGGCCTACAAAGAATCGCGTGGCTGAAGGACCCAGCTGGAGGTGCACCTCGTAATGAAGTTAATTGAAATGCTGATTTTTGCTGAAGTTAAGTTAGGTGAAAGTAACGCGTTCAAAAAAAGAGACCCATACAGCAACATTGGGGCCTGGAAGTTAAGTATCAAATACTGTGCAAATATCTGGTGATTTCTTCCAGTTGTACGCACTCTTGAGCTGCTAAACGGTGCAATCGTCTGGAGACACGCCACCGACATGTAGAACACCGTGCCTTGAACATCAGTGACGCGCTTCAGCCGTTGGAAAAATGGCAACAATCTGAGATTTGACCACTTTAAGAAAAGAAGTCCAGTTCCAATTAAATGCCAACAAAAAAACAACCCTGACATGCTTGATTTAGCAGCAGGCAGAATGATGCAGTTGCAGACTTTTAATAACGAGAAGAGTTGAAGGGCAGAATGCTTTAATCAATAGAAAAAAAGGCTCCGACGCCGAAAAGGGCAGTTTTTGATTTACACACCGCCGCTGGCGGACTGAGTGAGTGAGGAAACAGCATCTGACGTGAATCAAAGGCACGCTCGTATTGCTTCGACTTACCCTTTACCAGCCCGTGTGCATCTCTGGCAGAAATGCCCTTTCTCTAAAGTTACTACATATGGATGATTTATACCTTAGCTTTAGGCAAATTTTTCAGAAATGCCGTGTTATTCTCGTCTGCACATTAACCCTCTCTGTTACCAAGAAATGTTTTAGCGCAATTCTGCACCGCAACAAAACGAAATGATATTACCTGCCTTGGGTGTTGGTATTGATAGCTCACCTTGAAGCAGGTGGGATGGAGGAGGGGGAGGGAGGAGGGGAGCAGATCAAATTTTTAAATATTTGGCACTGAAACTGCAAAACCCTCAAAGCGTTAAGATGAATCTAATTTCACGCCAGCTCCGGGGCTGCAATGGTGTTATTTGAACGCCGGTGATTAAAATAGTTTGCATTTATCAAGCTGATCTTAAGCAATGCTGATCATTTTATTGCGGAGCTGTTTTATAAATCTGCTCAAAACATTTTTGTCCCCCCGCTGCAAATTATCAAAGCAGTTCAAATGGGTTCTGTACATGGCTGTTCCCTTTGATGCAGTTAATTAAATACTGTTTCTCGGATTTGCTGTGGGCATCTCCCACCCAGCGTTCATGACATGCTAATTTACTGGAGATAGTCTAGACGCAGCTTTTATTCGTGGTGGAAATAATTTTCGGCAGGCCGCGAGAAAGAGAGAGAGGAGACTTTGAGTTCACTGTTACAAGTCTGTGAGCGCGATATCCTGCACTGCACGAGGAACAGAGCGTCAGAAAGGAGGATCTCTTCATTAATTCCTGTTCAGGGAATGAACAACGCGCCGTGCAGACTTGCAACCTGTGAAAAAGATAAATCACAGGTTATGGATCATTCCAGATGTGACAACAACCCGTGTACGGCGCTCTGCGGTCTACTGGGCACACCATTCAATCAATGATTTCCCTTTTAGCCAGCGCCTGTAAATCGGTGCCAGCGGTGGGTAACTCGAGGTGTTAGTTAGGCGGGACACTGAATTAATGCACCAAGAACAGTAGCAATTCTAACCCTAAACACGAGTGCCTGCGATAGGTGGCTATTTAATAAACCGTAATATCTGCCATGAACTAATTCACATTTAAAATATTGATTTGAAAGTTTAATTCTGCCCAATGGCCAATTTCTTCAAATGTGCGTCAATTTATTTGCCATCACTCACCTCGCTGGATCCATTACTGGCCAGATTTGCCCCATCTGAGATCTGCCTTCTCCACCCAGACACGTACGGGTTAGCCGGCTTCACGTTATTCCCGGCGGCCGGGCTGTACGGTTTGAGGAACATTAAGTCGGTTTTGGCCGATTCGGGACTCAGACACACCTTGTAGCAGTAGGTTCTGGAGAGGGAGCCGCTGCCGCCCACCTCCATGCAACTCGGCTGGGCTTTAACACTGGGCGCCACCTGGAAGTTGGTGTGCGAATTGTTCAGCACGTCCCCCGGTTGCTTCCTCCGGAGGCAGCAGCCGGCGTGGCGGCGGGAACAGCAGCTGGAGAAGCGGCAGCGCTGGCCCAGGGTGCCGGCTCGGTCCTTGTGACATTTCAGGGAGACCAGCGCGATTATGGCCACCAGAAAGACGAATGAGACGGAGCCCAAAGAGACGATTAAGTAAAGGTTGAAATCGGAGAAGTATTCAATGCTCTGGGGCCGCTCTGTTAAGTCTGAGAAGGTCTCGGGGAGACTGTCCACGATTAACACGTTGATGGTGACCGAGGTGGAGAGAGGGGGCTTCCCGTGGTCCACCACATGCACCACTAGCCTCTGCTTGGGGGCGTCCTGCTCCTGGAAGCGGCGCCGGGTCCTGATCTCCCCACTGAACGGGGCGATGCTGAAGAGAGCCGGCTCGCTCGCCTGGGAGATTTGGTAAGACAGCCGCGAGTTCGGGCCGGAGTCGGCGTCCACCGCCGATACCTTCGCCACCACGGCGCCGGGCTCGGCGGATCGAGGCACCATCTCGGCCGAGCGGTTGGGGGGCAATGGGGGCAGGATTTCAGGGGCATTGTCGTTCTGATCCAGGATGATCACGTTCACTGTCACGTTGTTGTGCAGTGATGGGAAGCCCGCGTCCTGAGCTTGAACCAACACTTGGAAATTCTTCACTTGCTCATAGTCGAAAGAGCGCAGCGCGTAGAGATTGCCAGTGTTCAAGTTGATGGAGACATAAGTGGATATGGGGGTCCCCCTGATCTTACTCTCCAAGATGCAGTAAGAGACATAAGCATTCTGCTCCACATCTGGATCCAGGGCGGACACCGAGCAGATGGACGCCCCGGGCGCGTTATTCTCCATCAAATACACCGTGTAGGACGGATGGGCAAAACGTGGCGCGTTGTCGTTGACATCGGAAACCTTCACCAGGATGGTTTGGAGGGTGGAAAGGGGAGGGGAGCCTGAATCTATCACAGTCAGGCTAACATTGTATTCCACAACACTCTCCCGGTCCAGCCGCTCAGTGGTGACCAGGGTGTAATAGTTCTTGAAAGATGTCTGCAGTTTGAAGGGGAGGTGAGCTGGGATGTGGCATCTGGTCTTCCCGTTTTCCCCAGAATCCCGGTCCGTCACGCTGATCAGAGCGATCACCGTGCCCGGTAAGGCGTCCTCCCGAACGGGGCTGGACACCGAGGTGAGGAGCACCTCGGGCGCGTTGTCGTTCACATCAATGATTTCCACAACCACCGTGCAGTGCACGGCGGCCGTGTACAGTCCCTTGTCCTTAGCCTGGACATAGATCTCATAAACACTGGCTTCTTCATAATCCACCACACCCTGCACACGGATCTCGCCAGTCTGGGGCTCCACTCGGAAGATCTGGCGCAGTCTGGCCGGGGCATGGTTACTGAATGAATAAGACACCTCTCCATGGGAACCCTCGTCCAAATCGGTGGCGTTCAGCTTGATCACGAGGGTGTTCCTCGGGGCATTTTCCAGGAGGCAGACAGTGTACACCCCCTGATCGAAAACCGGGGCATTGTCATTCACATCCAGGACGCTGACGGTGACCAGAGCGGTGCCGGATCGCCCCGGGACCCCGCCGTCCACAGCAGTCAGCATCATCTGATGGAGCGCCTGATACTCCCGATCCAGGGACCTCTCCAGCACCAAGACGGGGAAGCGACTGCGTTCGCTGCGGGTCTGCACCTCCAGGCTGAAGTAGCGGTTGGGACTGAGCCGGTAGCTTTGCAGAGAATTGGTGCCCACATCTGGATCGTACGCGGTCTCGAGCGGGAAACGCGCCCCCAGGGCCACCGACTCGGCGATCTCCAGGCGGAACTCGTGCCACGGGAACCCGGGCGAGTTGTCATTTACATCGAGAATCTCCACTTCCACCCGGTATAATTCCAGTGGCGTTTCGATCACAATCTCCAAGTGCAGGAAACAGCTGGAGCTGAGATCACACAACAGCTCCCTGTCTATCTTCTCGTTCACAAACAGAACCCCATTCTCCAGATTCACCTCCAAATACTGCGTGTTGGCACCGGGGACGATGCGAAACCTGCGAGCGGACAGTTCCCTCACATCCAATCCCAAATCGTCCGCAATATTCCCAACAAAAGCCCCGTGTTTCAATTCTTCGGGAATCGAGTACCGGATTTGCCCCGTAATCAGATCCCAGACGCAAGTCGATATAACAAGCGTGACCACTTGCCATTTTAACCAGGTACTTTTTGGAAAACTCGCCATTTCCACTGAAATCTCTCGCACGGATCCCAGCCTCACAAGTTCTCCTTATTTTCAGCATTAGAAGGCAGGGGAAAACAGATAACTGGGCATTGTTTCAGTGGAGAGTTAACAAGCGATATGCGTAAAGACGCACATTGATCCTTTGGTTCCAGTGTGAAACGCCGCAGACAGGCTGACACAGAGCAGGCAGCCGCTCTTTATTTCTTCGCCCTGTTTTTGCACATTGCTTAATCCACACTCAGCTGAGTGCTCTTCCTGAATTCCCACTGTATCCGGTGAAAAGGCGGGAGTGCAGTTTGATGTAACCGATCTCCAACTCCCCTTCACCACCTCATTGGAGGACTCCGGCAGGACTAAATTAACCCTTTGAGAACTTCCAACAGCATTTTCCCAATGCCGGTTTACAATTAGCTGGGACGAGGATCCGCGCTTTTTACCAACTGTGCATTTCAAAGTGTATTGTAAAACCAAACCAACAAGGTTGAAAAGAGAAACACTTGCATTCACACAGAGCCTTTCGCCACCTCAACACATCCTCAGGCGCTTTACTACCAATAAAGTCATACTGTGATTATCACTGTTGCAATATCAGAAAACTGGGCAGTTAGTTTGTGCAAAGGAAACAGCAACGTGATACTAACTGGATACATTTCATCCGCCCTAAGGCAAGGGCCGCGGTAGATTGTATTCTTGCTCGTCTGCCTATTATTTCCCCTATTTCGGTAAATGTTAGTTATTTGAATCAACTTACGATCACGAGTGCGCCAGTTCTGGTCAAGGAATCTTTCTGATGACTTTTTAGGAAACAAATTTTTATTGGCATTTTCGATTTTATATATAGTTGCATTTCGTATGCGTTATTGTACAGTACATCAGATTACATTTATCACCATCTGTCTCGGCACGCTATCCTCCTCCCCACCGCCCCTTGGTATCCTCCCTGTTCTTCTCCCCCTCCCCCACATCACCCTTGTTCCCTTTGTTCCCCGCAGGTTCTCTCCCCGTCCCCCCACCCCCTCCCCCCATC
Source organism: Scyliorhinus torazame (assembly GCF_047496885.1). NCBI lineage: Eukaryota > Metazoa > Chordata > Chondrichthyes > Carcharhiniformes > Scyliorhinidae > Scyliorhinus > Scyliorhinus torazame. The sequence continues at coordinate 310,434,489 of NC_092713.1, read as the reverse complement.
CCCCCTCTGGATTGTGTATTCCTGTCAGTCCTCCTCCAATTTTTTTTTCTTTGTTGCTGGCCTCCAAAAGCTATTGGAACAGGCCGACAAATTGCCCCCATGCAGTAAGGAAGTCCTAATCCGACCCTCCAATGGTGTATTTCATCTTCACCAGGTGGAGAAATTCCACCAGGTCAGCGAGCCAGTCTGCAGCTGTGGGTGATGCTGCTGATCACCAGCCGAGCAGGATTCTCCGGCATGCGGTTAGGGAAGCGAAAGCAAGGGCGTTGGCCCTCTTCCCCATGAGTAGCTCTGCCTGTTCCGATAACCCAAAGATTGCCACTATTGGGCATGGCTTCACCCTCACCCCCACAACCTTGGACATTGCCTCAGAGACGGCTGTCCAGAACCTCGGAGAAGGCTGTCCAGAACCCAGCAAATTTGGGGCCTTTCTGAAGAATTCAGTACGCAATAGCACGATTATTCCAGACGGAATGAGACGATGGAATAATTCCCTGACAGGCATGCCAGGAAAAAACTGGGTTTGATTGCACACATGGGGCGTCATTCTCCGCTGGCGGGAGTCTCCGTTCTGCCGGCACCGGGGGGTTTCCCGACGGCGTGGGGCTGCCCCACAATGGGAAACCCCATTGACCGGCCGGTGTTACGGAGACTCTCGCCGGCCGGTCGACGCAGAAATGTGGCGGGGCGGGTAGGAGAATTTCGCCCATGTTTTTTGTACTACATCATTCTCTTCCATTCACTGTATTCTGCTAGAGGAATCTCCTTATTTTTTCACGGGAGACGTTGCTCTAGTTTTGGTTAAGAATTCTGCGAATGATAGAGACTACTTTTTAAAATAGAGATTTCTGTGAGTAAATGGTCAAGTAGGCTTCCATTAAGTAGGTGGTTAGATATAGCACTTGGGGAGAATGAGATAAAAGGCTATGGGGAGAAAGCAGGATTAGGCTATTGAGTTGGATGATCAGCCTTGACCGTGATGAATGGCAGAGCAGGTTCGAAGGGCCAAAAGGCCTCCTCCTGCTCCTATCTTTTATGTATGTATCTATGTATGTAACACTGTAATGAAGTTATTGTGAAAATTCCTTTGTTGCCACATTCCGGTGCCTGTTCGAGTACACGAAGGGAGAATTCAGAATGTCCAAATTTCCTAACAACACGTCTTTCGGGACTTGTGGGAGGAAACCGGAGCACCCGGAGGAAACCCACGCAGACACGGGGAGGACATGCAGACTCCACACAGAAAGTGTCCCAAGCCCATAATCAAACCTGGGACCCTGGCACTGTGAAGCAACAGTGCTAATCACTGTGCTACCGTGCCGCCCATAATCATGATCACGATCACGGCTTATCGTCCAAATTGGTAACGTGTTCCCAATCCCCCCCCCCCCATATCCTTTGGTACCTTTCACTCCAAGAGCTATTTCAACTCCTTCTTGAAAACATACAGGCCTGGATTCTCTGCGGCTCACTACCAGTAGGGGGGTCCCCAATAAGGCGGGGAATTGGAAAATCAGGATTGGTGGCAGGCGATGCTTACCCCCCATCCCCCCAGCCGCCACCCCCCGCTGCCCTTTACACCAGTGGCAGGAGGTAAATGAATGCACATTTGCATCCTTGTAGCAGGCCTGGTACCGTATTCTCCGCCCCCCCCCCCCGACTCTCCAATCCCCTGCACCAGGAATCACGTGCGCGGGAATCACAACAGGTCTCACCAAACATGAACCTGCCATGGTGGCCCTCACGGTGGGCCAAGGGAGTAACACCTTAAAGGGATTGCCCCCAAACTCCATCCACCCCACAGACCCCCTAAAATGGGAGACCCATGCAAGAGACCCCTTTAATAGGGAGACCCCCTCTAGGGACCCCCTTAACAGGGATACCTCCCTCAGTTGCCCCCTTAATAGGCAGACAGCCCCCAGGGACCCCCTTAATAGGCAGACAGCTCCCCAGGGACCCTCTAACTAAAGGAATACCCTTCAGAGACTCCCTAACTAAAGGAATCCCCCACCGAGACCCCTTAATTAGAGGGACACCCACAGGGACCTCCTAAATAGAGGGACCCTCCACAGACCCCCCCATAAAAAAGACCCCTGCCTTGGAGTGCAGTCCAGACAGGGGCAGTGAACAAAAGTACAGTTGTAACTCTACCTGGAAGCACCATGTGACCATTCTTGGAAAGAGAACGGCTATGACCTGTGTTTAAACCCCTCAGACCCTGTAGCTGCAACCCATTCATTGATTTCTAATAGTGGGCTGTAATTGACAGCTTCCATAAAGTTCAGATACTTAGATACCAATGTTTACAAACATCAACCACATCAAAGAGAGATACTGCTTTCCAATCACTCAAGTGTGCGATTACAATGCACTTACCTCTCTTTGATGAGGTTGATGTCTGTAAACATTTGGGTTTCAGCATTTAAAGGCACTCACCCATGAAGGTACATGAATGAATCAAAGCTGCAGCTGGTTTGTGGAAGCTGTCAATCACAGCCCACTACTAGAAATGAATGACTGGCTTGCAGCTAATTGACCTGAGTGGTTGAAACTCAGGTCACAGGTCTTTCCAGGAATGGACAGGTGGAGCCTTCATGTAAGTATTACAACTGTAATTCTGTCACTGCACCTGCCTGGACTGTGTTCCATCTTCCAGACAGGGGTCTTTTTTCTGTGTGGGGGGGAGGGGGGGGAGTCCCTCTAGTTAGGGTGTCCCTGTGGGGAGTCCCCCTAGTAAGGGGGGCCTGTGGGGGATCCCGAAGTTAGGGGATCCTGTGGGGGGTCCCCCATTTAGAATCTCCCCTCAACTCAGTTCTGAACGGTTTACCCCATAACTTTAGACCGTGACTCCTGGTTCTGGACTCCCCCTCCATCGGGAACATTCTTCCTGCATTCACCCTGTCTACTCTTGTGAGAATTGTATAGCTTTCCATGAGATCCCCCCCCCCCCCCCCCCCCACTGCTCCCTCATCTGCTGCCCTTACCTGGTCTGGCCTACAGGTGACTCCAAATCCACAGCAATGTGGTTGACTCTTAAATGCCCACAGGTATGGGCAATAAATGCTGACCCAGCCAGCGATGCCCACATCCCATGAATGATTTTCAAAAAAATTCTTTAAACTCCAGCGAATATAATCAGAACAGACTCAATCTCTCCTCATCTGCCAGTCCTGCCATCCCAGAAATCAGTCTGGTCAAGCTTTGTTGCACTCCCTCTATAGCAAGAACATCCTCCCTCAGATAAGGAAACCAAAACTGCACACAATATTCCCGGTGTGGCCTCACCTGTATGACTACAGAAATACATCTCTGCTCCTGTACTCGAATCCTCTCACTATGAAGGCCAACATACCATTTGCCTTCTTCACCACCTGCTGTACCTGCATGATTACCTTCAGTGACTAGTGTACAGGGACACCCAGGTCTCATTGCACATTCTCCTCTCTCAATCTGTGACCATTCAGATAATAATTTGCCTTCTTGTTTTTGCTTCCGAAGTGGATAAGATCACATTAATCCAAATTATTTGCAATCCACTCACTAAACTTCTCCAAATCAAACTGAAGTATCTCTCCACCCTCCGCACAGCTCACCCTCCCACCCAGCTTTGGGACATTCCTTACGTCCTGCCACCCATCCCCCCCCCACCACCACCACCATTACCACCACCACATTGAGTTGCATTGTGCCAGGCAATGGCTGAGACATTAGTGTCAATGGCCATTCTTTCTTGGGTGAGGCCTTTTATCTGATCAAATGGATCTAAACAATTGCATGACGATATTCAACAAAGAAGAAAGAAAGAATTGCAGTTGTGTTTTGCAACATCAGACCACCCTAAAGATCATTGCAATCAATTAAGTATCCATGGACGTATGGCGCAACACTTTCCAGTGCACTCCCGCTGCAGGGTTCCCATCGAGGAGGGGTGCATTCAACAGGAAAACCCATTGATAATGGTGGGACCAGAAGATCCCGCCACCAGCCAATGGCAGGCCGCCTCCCACGACGGTTTGCTGGGTAAATCCGGTCCCAGTTCTGCTGCCAAAGTGGGAAATATTGCATTCAATTTGTTTAATTAAGCTCCCACAAACAGAAACAGGATACATTGACAGCCTTCAATATTGTAACACGATGGTTTGTGCTATTGCGGTCAACTCTGTGATAAACGTTGCCTGGTGTGGCTCAGGAACCTCAATCTCTGCCTCATTTCCTGCAGAATCAGTCAGTGAGTTTGCTGAGAAGATGTACGATTCACCAACTTCTGCTTTCATTGGGCTCATTTCCGAACCATCTGAGCTTTTTGTTTTGACTCACCTCTTCCAATGCCCTTCCAAACAGTCAGCTTCCAAAGGTCACGCTGCCAGTGGCTGTCAGTTACTCACACAGTTGTCAGTGTCAATTTCCGTCATCTTCATAGCTTGCTAGTCAGTGTCCTTGTAGAAGAGGTATGGGCATCCAGGAGGTTATGAACCAGTGGCCAGCTCACTGTACAGAACATCAGCCACCATCCATCCTATGAATGTGGCTGAGCCACTGCAGATGTCGTTGGTTTAGGAATGACTGTATGCTGATGGAATTAGCATGCTCCAGGACCTCTGAGTTGGTGACTTGTCCTGGCAAGAGGTTTTCTTAAATTTATTTATGGGATGTGGAGATTAGTGGGTAGGCCAGCATTAATTGTCCATCCCAATTGCCCTTGTGAAGGTGGTGGTGAGCTGCCTTCTTGAATTTTTGCAGTCTATGTGGTATAGGTACACCCACAGTGCTGTTATGGAGTGAGTTCAGGATATTGACAAAGTAGTGGAAAGCAATATATTTCTCAATCAGGCTGGTGAGTGGCCTGGAGGGAAATCTCCAGGTAGTGGTATTCCCAAGTATCTGATTCCCTTGTCCTTCTGGATAATAATAATAATAATACTCACTTATTGTCACAAGTAGGCTTCAATGAAGTTACTGTGAAAAGCCCCTAGTCGCCACATTCCGGCGCCTGTTCGGGGAGGCTGGTACGGGAATTGAACCCGCACTGCTGGTCTTGTTCTGCATGACAAGCCAACTGTTTAGCCCACTGTGCTAAACCAGGATGGTCGTGGTCGTGGGTATGGAAGGTGCCGCCTAAAAAACATAGGAACAGGAGTGCGCATTTCAGACTATCGAACCTGCTCTGCCATTTAATACAATCATGGTTGATTGGGTTTCAATGTCTTTTACACCCATTATCCCATAAACCTTTATTTTATTGCTAATTAGAAATCTATCAATCTCTGCTTTAAACATGCACATCGACTGAGCTTCCACAGCCCTCTAGGATAGAGAATTCCAAAGATTCACAACCCTGTGTGAAGACATTTCTCCTAATTTGGGCCCGAAGTGGCATCCCCCTTTTTTTGAAATTGTGTCCCCTCCACCCCACCACAGTTCTGGACTCCCCAACCCAGGGAAACATCTTACCTGCATCTAGCCTGTCTATTCCTTTAAATATTCTGCAGGTTTCAATGAGCTCTCCTCTCATTCTTTGAAATTATAGAGAGTCCAGGCCCAGTTTGCCCAATCTCTCTTCATAAGACAGTCCCTCCATCCCTGGAACAAGTCTGGTGAACATTCGTTGCACTCTCTCTCTGGTAATAATATCCTTCCTGAGGTTAGGGAACCAAAACTACACCCAGTACTCCAGATGCGGAATAACCAAGCTTCAAAACAATTGAAACAAGACCTCACTACTCCTGCACTCAAATTGTCTTGTGATAAAGACCAACATTCCATTAGTCTTCCTTTTTTAAAAGATAATTTTGTTAAGGTATTTGAAATTTTTAATTAAAATAACATAGACAATGACATCAACATGGTATAATGTGTTTTTTTTAAATTTAGAGTACCCAATTAATTTTTTCCAATTAAGGGGCAATTTAGTGTGACCAATCCACCTACCCTGCACATCTTTAGGATTGTGGGGCTGAAACCCACGCAAACATGGGGAGAATGTGCAAACTCCACACGGACAGTGACCCAGAGCCGGGATCGAACCTGGGACCTCGGCGCCGTGAGGCAACAGGGCTAACCCACTGCGCCACCGTGCTGTCCTTCAACATGGTATAATAAACATTCCCCCCCCCCCATCTCAATCTTCACATACCCCAACCATAAAACAACAATCCGGCCCTCTCCCACCCGCAGACCCCCCCCACCCCCGCCCCTTGGAATACTGCATCAGCTGACATTTTAATTTTCCCCGAGAAAGTCGACAAACGGCTGCCACCTCCGGGTGAACCCTACCACTGACCCTCATAAGGCGAACATTATTTTCTCGAGACAGAAACCCAGCCATGTCACTAACCCAGGTCTCTACACTCGGGGGCTTCGAGTCCCACCACATTAACAAGATCCGTCTCCGGGCTACCAGGGAGGCAAAGGCCAGGACGTCAGCCTCACTCGCCCCCTGAACTCCCGGATCTTCTGACACTCCAAAGATCGCTAGCTCCGGACTCGGCACCACCCGTGTTTTTAGCACCGTGGACATTGCCTTAGCAAAACCCTGCCAAAACCCTCTAAGCTTCGGGCATGCCCAAAACTTGTGGATATGATTTGCTGGGCTTCCCGCGCACCTCGCACACCTATCCTCTACCCCGAAAAACTTGCTCATCCTAGCCGCTGTCATGTGTGCCCGGTGGACTACCTTAAATTGTATCAGGCTGAGCCTGGCACATGATGAGGAGGTATTAACCCTGCTTATGGCATCCGCCCATAGACCCGCCTCTATCTCTCCTCCTAGCTCGTCCTCCCACTTGCCCTTAAGCTCCTCCACCGGAGTTTCCTCCGCCTCCGAAAACTCCTGGTAAATATGCAATACCTTCCCCTCTTCCACCCAGGTACTGGAGACTACTCTATCCTGTATCCCCCGTGGCGGCAGCAGCAGAAAGGCCAACACCTGTTTTCTCAGGAAGTCTCACACCTGCAAATACCTAAAACCATTCCCTGGTGGCAATTTAAATTTATCCTCCAAGGCTTTCAAGCTGGGGAAGCTCCCGTCTATAAATAGATCCCCCATCCTCCTAATTCCTGCCCTTTGCCAACGGCGGAACCCACCATCTAGCCTACCCGGTACAAACCGATGATTAATATAAATCGGGGTCCAAACTGATGCTCCCTCTCTTATATCTCCTCCACTGCCCCAGATTCTCAGAGCCACCACCACCACCAGACTTGTGGAATATCGGGCCGGCGAGAACGGAAGAGGTGCCGTTATCAATGCTCCCAAACTGGTGTCTTTGCATGACGCCAACTCCATCCGCTCCCACACCGACCCCTCCCCCACTACCCACTTCCTAATCATGGCTATATTAGCCGCCCAGTAGTAATTGCAGAAGTTTGGCAGCGCCAGCCCACCCTCCCCCGACTGCGCTGCAGCAACACTTTCTTCACTCGCGGGGTTTTACCCGCCCACACAAAGCCCAAAATAGCCTTATTCACCCGCTTGAAAAAGGCCTTTGGGATGAAGATGGGGAGACACTGAAAGACAAACAGAAATCTGGGGAGGACCGTCATTTTCACGGTCTGTACCCTCCCCGCCAGTGATAGTGGGAGCATGTCCCATCTCTTAAAGTCCCCTTCTATTTGTTCTACCAACCGGGATAGGTTTAACTTGTGTAATGCCTCCCATTCCCGGGCCACCTGGATTCCCAGATATTGAAAGCTCTTCCCTACCATTCTAAGCGGCAGCTCTCACAGTCTCTTCTCCTGTCCTCTTGCCTGGATCGTGAACATCTCGCTTTTCCCCAAGTTCAATTTATACCCCGAAAAATTGCCAAATTCCCCCAGGATTCGCATTATTTCCCCCATCCCCTCCTACGGATCTTAAATACACAAGAGCAGGTCATCTGCATAGAGTGAGACCCGGTGCTCCCCCCCTGCAGCCGCCCCCACCCCCACCCCCCCCCCCCCCACCCCCCACTCCCGCACCGAACCAGCTCTTTTCAGTTCCTCAAGGCTCTTAACGCCATTGCCAATGGCTCTATGGCCAGAGCAAACAGTAACGGGGACAGGTGGCACCCTTGCCTCGTCCCTCGGTGTCATTTAAAATACCCCGACCTCAGCCGGTTCGTACGCACACTCGCTACTGGTGCCTGATAGAGCAACCGCACCCAGTCAGTAAAGCCCTCACCAAACCCAAACCTTCCCAGCGCCTCCCACAGGTAATTCCACTCCACACGATCAAAAGCCTCTCCGCATCCATCGCAACCACCACCTCCGCCTCCTCTCCTACTGAGGGCACTATAATAATGTTTAAAAGCCTTCGAATATTGGCCTTGAGTTGCCTGCCCTTTACAACTCCCGTCTGGTCTTCCCCTGTCACCCCCGGGACACAGTCCTCTATCCTTGTGGCCAATATCCTAGCCATCCACATTCAGTAGAGAAATCAGCCTTTATGACCCGCATTGCTCCGGATCCTTCTCCCGTTTCAGGATCAATGAAATCGAGGCCTGCGACATTGTTGGGGGGGAGGACTCCCTTCTGTCTTGCTTCATTAAATGTCCTCACCAGCAGTGGGCTCAATGTCTCTGAAAGCTTCTTATAGAATTCCACCGGGTAGCCGCCAGGCCGCGGGGCCTTGCCCGACTGCATGCCCTCCAGTCCCTCCACCAGGTCCTCCTCCACCCTTGGGAATCTCAACTGATCCAAAAACTGCCTCATCCCCTCCGTCCCAGCCGGGGGTTCCGACTCATAATTTGCTATAGAAGTCCTTAAACACCTCGTTCACCCCCGCTGGGTCCAGGTCAGTATTCCCACCTCTACTCTTTACTTTACCTATCTCCCTGGCTGCCTTCCTTTTCCTGAGCTGGTGCGCCAACATTCTGCTTGCCTTTTCCCCGTACTCATAGATTGCCCCCCTTGCCTTCCTCAACTGTTCCACCGCTTTCCCTGTGCTCAACAGCCCAAACTCCGCCTGCAACCTCCGCCGCTCCCTCAGTAGCCCCGCGTCCGGGGCCTCCGAGTATCTCCTGTCCACCTGGAGTATCTCCTCCACTAATCTATCCCTCTCAGCTTGTTCTGCCTTTTCTTTGTGGGCCCATATCAAGATTAATTCCCCTCTGACTACTGCCTTCAAAGCTTCCCAAACCGTCGCTGCAGAGACCTCCCCCGTATCATTTGTTTCCAGGTAGTTCTGGATGGACTTGTTAACCCGCCCACAGATCGCTTCGTCTGCTAGCAACCCCACATCCAGTCTCCACAGAGGGCGTTGCCCTCTTTCCATACTAACCCGTCGATCCACCCAGTGCGGGGCATGATCCGACACTGCGATTGCCGAGTACTCAGTATCCACTACCATTAGCGCCCTGCTCAGAACTAAAAAGTCGATGCGAGAGTATACCTTGTGAACATGTGAGAAAAAGGAAAACTCCTTCGCCCTTGGCAGTGCAAACCCCCATAGGTGATCTCCCCCTATCTGTTCCATAAACCGCTTCAATTATTTTGCCGCAGCCGGCCTCCTCCCAGTCCTGGATTTTGACCGGTCCAATTATGGATCAATGACTGTGTTAAAGTCTCCTCCCATGATCCCGTGATTCTATGTCTGGGATCTTATCTAAAGCCCGCCTCATAAATTCCACATCATCCCAATTCGGAGCATATATGTTCACGAGTACGACACGCACCCCCTCCAGCTTCCCACTCACCATTATGTACCTAACCCCTTGTCTGACACAATTCTCCCTGCCTCAAATGCCACTCATTTGCTGATCAAGGTCGCTGCCCCCCTGGTCTTTGAGTCCAGCCCAGAGTGGAATACTTGGATGCGCACCCCTTTCTCAATCTCGTCTGGGGTCTGTAACCTGTAAGTGTGTCTCTTGTAGCATTGCCATGTCCGCCTTCAGCCCCCTTAAATGCGCAAACACGCAAGCCCTCTTGAACGGCTGGTTCAGCCCTCTGACGTTTCATGTAATCAGCCTGATCGGGGGGCTTCCAGCACCGCCCCGCCCCCCCCCCCCCCCCCCCCCCCCCCCCGCCGACTAGCCATCACCCATTTTTGGCCAGCCTCTAGCTCACGCCCTCCTCGAGCTCCCCCTCGGGCAGTCGCCGTTCCTGACCTCCCATTTGTCCCCTAGTAACAGTTCCTCCCCTGTCAGCAAAGCAGCTCCCCCTCCCTCTCCCTCCCCCCCCTAGCAACAACACTAGAAACCCAACCCCCCAGGACAAGCTCCAGCTTAGCACCTGCTCACCCCCCACTGCGCCTCCGAGAGTCAGCTGACCCATGCTGACTTGATAGTGCCCGCCCCTGGCACCAAGCAGTCTGTCTCTCCATGCTCTCTCCCCTCTCCCCCCACATGGATAAACATTTTAAAAGCATCACATTCCCCAGTAAACAAACCTCAGAAAAAACAGTGAAGAAACAGCCACTTTAGAAAAATAATCACCCAAAGGCAGAACCAACCCCAAAGCCCATCCCCCCTCTAACCATCTCCCTGCAAGACAAAGTTACCTTTAGCCATCAAAACAGCCCTTTATTACACATAGCACTACTTATATTTCTACAGTACGAAGTCTTACAACACCAGGTTAAAGTCCAACAAGTTTGTTTCGATGTCACTAGCTTTCAGAGCGCTGCTCCTTCCTCAGGCGAATGAAGAGGTCTGTTCCAGAAACACATATATAGACAAATTCAAAGATGCCAAACAATGCTAGGAATGCGACCATTAGCAGGTGATTAAATCTTTACAGATCCAGAGATGGGGTAACCCCAGGTTAAAGAGGTGTGAATTGTGTCAAGCCAGGACAGTTGGTAGGATTTTGCAGGCCAGATGGTGGGGGATGAATGTAATGCGACATGAATCCCAGGTCCCGGTTGAGGCTGCACTCATGTGTGCAGAACTTGGCTATAGGTTTCTGCTCGGCGATTCTGCGTTGTCGCGCGTCCTGAAGGCCGCCTTGGAGAACGCTTACCCGGAGATCAGAGGCTGAATGCCCTTGACTGCTGAAGTGTTCCCCGACTGGAAGGGAATATTCCTGCCTGGTGATTGTCGCGCGATGGCCGTTCATTCATTGTCGCAGCGTCTGCATGGTCTCGCCAATGTACCACGCATCAGGACATCCTTTCCTGCAGCGTATGAGGTAGACAACATTGGCCGAGTCGCACGAGTATGTACCGCGTACCTGGTGGGTGGTGTTCTCACGTGTAATAGTGGTATCCATGTCGACGATCTGGCACATCTTGCAGAGATTGCCATGACAGGGTTGTGTGGTGTCGTGGTCACTGTTCTGAAGACTGGGTAGTTTGCTGCAAACAATGGTTCGTTTGAGGTTGCGCGGTTGTTTGAAGGCAAGTAGTGGGGGTGTGGGGATGACCTTGGCAAGATGTTCATCGTCATCAATGACGTGTTGAAGGCTGTGAAGTAGATGACGTAGTTTCTCCGCTCCGGGGAAGTACTGGACGACGAAGGGTATTCTGTCGGTTGTGTCCCATGTTTGTCTTCTGAGGAGGTCGGTGCGGTTTTTCGCTGTGGCGCGTTGGAACTGTCGCTCGATGAGTCGAGTGCCATATGCTGTTCATACGAGGGCATCTTTCAACGTCTGTAGATGTCTGTTACGCTCCTCCTCGTCTGAGCAGATCCTGTGTATACGGAGCGCTTGTCCATAGGGGATGGCTTCTTTAATGTGTTTAGGGTGGAAGCTGGAGAAGTGGAGCTCAGAGAGGAGGAGCGTAACAGACATCTACAGACGTTGAAAGATGCCCTCGTATGAACGGCATATGGCACTCGACTCATCCAGCGACAGTTCCAACGCGCCACAGCGAAAAACCGCACCGACCTCCTCAGAAGACAAACATGGGACACAACCGACAGAATACCCTTCGTCGCCCAGTACTTCCCCGGAGCGGAGAAACTACGTCATCTTCTTCACAGCCTTCAACACGTCATTGATGACGATGAACATCTTGCCAAGGTCATCCCCACACCCCCACTACTTGCCTTCAAACAACCGCGTAACCTCAAACGAGCCATTGTTTGCAGCAAACTACCCAGTCTTCAGAACAGTGACCACGACACCACACAACCCTGCCATGGCAATCTCTGCAAGGAGTGCCAGACCATCGACATGGATACCACTATTACACGTGAGAACACCACCCACCAGGTACGCTGTACATACTCGTGCGACTCGGCCAACGTTGTCTACCTCATACGCTGCAGGAAAGGATGTCCTAAAGCGTGGTACATTGGCGAGACCATGGAAACGCTGCGACAACGAATGAACGGCCATTGCGCAACAATCACCAGGCAGGAATGTTCCCTTCCAGTCGGGGAACACTTCAGCAGTCAAGGGCATTCAGCCTCTGATCTCCGGGTAAGCGTTCTCCAAGGCGGCCTTCAGGACGCGCGACAACGCAGAATCCGCGAGCAGAAACTTATAGCCAAGTCCTGCACACATGAGTGCGGCCTCAACCGGGACCTGGGATTCATGTTGCATTACATTCATCCCCCACCATCTGGCCTGCGAAATCCTACCAACTGTCCTGGCTTGATACAATTCACACCTCTTTAACCTGGGGTTACCCCATCTCTGGATCTGTAAAGATTTAATCACCTGCTAATGGTCGCATTCCTAGCATTGTTTGGCATCTTTGAATTTATCTATATATGTGTTTCTCTTCATTCACCTGAGGAAGGAGCAGCGCTCTGAAAGCTAGTGACATCGAAACAAACCTGTTGGACTTTAACCTGGTGTTGTAAGACTTCGTACTGTGCTCACCCCAGTCCAACGCCGGCATCTCCACATCATATATTTCTACAACCCAGCACAACAAATCGCCGCCACAGTACTTCTCCAAGGCTTCAGTGTCTTTTAATTCGCCTCCAGCCTCTTTTCTTTCATAAAAGTCCATACTTCGTCTGGTGTGTCAAAGTAGAAATCCGTTTCCTCATGTGTGACCCACAGACGGGCTGGGTACAACATCCCAAACTTCACCCCCTTCTTAAAGAGGACCGTTTTTGCCCGATTAAACCCAGCTTGCCTCTTGGCCAAATCCGCGCCCAGGTCCTGATAAATGTGCAGTTCACAGTTCTCCCATTTGCTGCTCCATTCCTTCTTGACCCACCGCAGAACGTGTTCCTTGTCCATGAAACGGTGAAAGCGTACCACCATGGCCCTCAGCGGCTCGTTCGCTCAGGGCTTCTTCGCGAGCGCTCTGTGTGCTCTATGCACTTCCAGGGGCCAAGGGAATGCCTCAGCCCCCATCAACTTCTCCAACATGTCCATCACATAAGTCCTCACATCCGATCCCTCACTGCCTTCAGGGAGGCCAACAATTCTAAGATTCTGCCTCCTGGACCTGTTCTCCAGGTCCTCCAGCTTCTCCTGCATTCTTTTCTGGCATCGTTCATCATCTCCACCTTGGTCTCCAGCACGGTTATGTACTCCTTGTGCTCAGACACCTTTTTCTCCACCTCCTGGATCGCTCTCCCGTGGGTCTCTTGATTCTGCACAACTTGATCAATCAAAGCCTTAAACGGGTCCAGCGTGTCCTTCTTCAGCTTGGCAAAGCAATCTTCGAAAAACTTCACAAGCTGCTCCGTCGACCACTGTGCCATCTCCCAGCGGCCCTGCTTCTCCACCATGCAGTCCCGCGTTACCAGCTCTGCTCGCGCCTTCCTTATAGGACTTTATCTCCTAACACGGCCGTTTCTGGTCCAATTCTCCATACTCCGGAGGGGGATTTCTCCTTACTGTCTCACTCTTCAACGATTTATCCCATAAAATCCGGAAAAAACAGGGGAAAAAGGTCCACAGGCGGGAGCTATCAAATGTGCGACCTACTCCTCCATGAACTCCACCGGAAGTCTCCATTAGCCTTCCTAACAGCACGCTGCACCTGCATGTTAGACCTCAGTTTCTTATGGACTAGGATATACAGGTCCCTTTGTACATCAACACTTCCTAATTTCTTACCACTTAGGAAATACTCTGCACATCTGTTCCTTCTATCAAAATGGAATACCTCACATTTTTACATATTACATTCCACCTGCCATGTTCTTGCCGAGTCACTACATCTGTCCAAATCCTCCTGTATTTGCTTTGCACCTTCCTCACTTAGCTTTGTGTCATCCATGAACTTGGAAATATTGCATTTGGTCCCCACATACAAATCATTGATATATATTGTGAGCAGCTGGGCACAAGTACTGATCCTAGCGGTACCCACTGGCCACAGCCTGCCAACATGAAAATGACCCATTTATTCTTGCTCTCTTTTTTCTGCCTGTGATGTTGCAAAAGCTCAAGTCACCTTCTCAGGCCATACAATCGCCATACAATTGGACATGTGAAGATGAAAGCTTTGAAGAATTTCCAACACCATCAACTAGGAGAGAAGTTCGGAGATGCCTGGGCATGAGCGGTTTCTATTTCAGCAGTCTTGGTGCTCCCCTGACTGAACTTCTCAACACAAAAAATTTCAGTTGGTGGCAGAATGTCAGGAAGCATTTGGTAGTCTGAAGGCTGTGTTAATCACTGCACCAGTGTTGAAAACATCTAATTACGCCAAGCCATTTAAGGTAGCAATCGATGTGAATGATGTGGGTGTTGGTGATGTATTGCTACAACAAGACAAGGGAATTAAAAGTCTAGCTGGGTGTTTTTCTCCAAAACTCAACATTCTCCAAAAGACATATTCAATCTTCGAGAAGGAGACAATGAGTTTGGTATTGGTGTTACTACATTTTAATATTTTTGTTTTAACAATTCACCTGAGACAATTGTATATATGGATCACAATTCATAAAAGTTCCTGGACAAATTTAAAAACCCAAACACAAGGCTATTCAGATGTGGCAGGAAGAGAAAATGTGATTGCTGATGCTTTATCACGGGCTGTAACATGTGAGTGGACTATTCATGTTCATAAGTTCAAAAGATATAGGAGCAGAATTAGGCCATTCGGCCCATCATGTCTGCTCCGTCATTCTACCATGGCCAATATGTTCCTCATCTGCTACTTACAATGTTACAGACCAAGATCTAGATTGCAAAATCAGCCAGAGTATCTCCTCCCTGAAACACATGACCTAGGAGCAGGAATACGCAATTTAGCCTCCCGAGACTAATACCCTCAATGTGATCATGGCTGATCCCATTCTGGCCTCAACTCCACCGTCCTGCCCATTCTCCATAAGCCTTCAACCCATTACCAATTCAAAATATGTCTAACTCCTTCTTAAATTTATTCACTGTCTCTGCATCCACTGCACTCTGGAGGAGCAACTTCTCCAGATGCTTGCCTTTTCAAAACTGTAAAATTATATATTTTATAGAGTCTAAGTTGTATGTAATCTCATGAACTGTCTAAAGTTAAACAGGCTTTAGAAAATGAAGCCATCTGTTTACATTGCTAGTTCTTTTTTAAGGGGGGAGGTGTGACAAATGGAGAGTTTTAGGAATATTGCCTTCTAAATATTGATTTTGATTTGATTTATTGTCACATGTACTGAAGGACAGTGAAAAGTATTTTTCTGCGGCCGAGGGAATGTACACAGTACGTACATAGTAGACAAAAGAATAATCAACAGAGAACATTGGCAAATGGCACATCGACAAACAGTGATTGGTTACAGTGCAGAACAAGGTGCCAATCAAAGCAAATACATGAGCAGGAGCAGCATAGGGCGTCATGAATAGTGTTCTTACAGGGAAGAGTTCAGTCCGAGGGGGAGTCGTTGAGGAGTCTTGCAGCTGTGGGGAAGAAGCTGTTCCTATATCCGGATGTGTGGGTCTTCAGACATAGGGACAATTTAAGGGTTAAAAGCCTTGAGTTGTAGTGTGTTTGACTGCAGTGGTCATGTTTTTAAAAAGTAATGTTGTTTTGCCAAGGCCTGGGAACTTCGAGGAGCCAGAAGGTGAAATTGTCCAAAGGAATGTAGTTTTCAGTCTGGGCTGATGCACTGTGGTTTCACTGGGAAAAGTCCCTGGGGAGTTAAGGCACTTTCAGTCTGCAACGATAATTTGTTTTTCAGATTGGGGAGATGTAATTGGAGTGATGCGGAGCCAAGGAATGCAGAGAGTCAGTTTTGGTGAAGGCCTTGGAGAGAAAAGATGTGCGCGCCGCGATTCTCTGGTCCAGCGCCAGAGTGCCAGTGCCGGCATCAAAACAGGAGTAGACCGGTTCTGAGACCTGATTCCCGGGTCCTGCGGGGGCCAGCACGGCACTGGAGCGGCCCACACCACGGGGTCCGCACATGCGCAGTTGGACCGGCGGCAACTAGTGCATGCTCACTGGCCGTCATCCCCGCGCCTGCCCTGACACCAAATGGCGCAAGGATCCAGGAGCCAGCGTGGAAGACAAGAAGTCCGCAGCCAGAGAGGCCGGCCCGCCGATCGGTGGGCACCGATCATGGGCCAGGCCACTACGGAGGGCCTCCTCGGGGTTGGACCGCCCTCTCCCCTCCCACAGGCCGCCCCCGAACCATTCAACCCCGAGGTCCCGCCGGCCCAGAGCATGTTAGAACGGCGCCAGCGGGACTCACATTTTTTCGGACAGCCGCTCGGCCCATCTGGGCTGGAGAATCGTGGCGCCGCCGGAGGATCACCGCTATGGCCGTTTGCGGCGTTTCTCCGTGCAGCCCGGTGCCATGCACGCCTGCCCGTTTTTTCACGGGCGGGAGAATGGCGCCCCGACACCGGGGCGGCGTGGGGCGATTCGGGCGGCCCCCCGCTGATTCTCCGGCTCGGAGAGGAGTCGGAGAATCGCACCCATGAGGTATAATCTGTCTGACACTGGGTACACAATTAATAGTTATAAAAGGGTAATAATATTGAAAGCTGAGCAGTCTTGTCCGGGGACAAGGAAGAAGCTGAAACACACCACTTGTTCCAGCTTTTTGAGGATATTCAGCCAGAGTCTGAAGGGATTCTAACATGAGCCAAAACTGTTCTATAAAGTAAGTATTACTTTATGCCAGGCTGATTTAAGATAGATTGAGAGCTGTATGTTTATTTTCTTGTTGTTTAATGGGAAATTGATCAGACGTGTTTAAGGGATTATTGTAAGCTGTTCTTTTCAGATGTTCAATTAAAAAGTTCAAGATTGTATTCATAATAAAGTTGTGTTTTAGAAAAACCAAAGCCCTACATTTTTCATGCAATCACTCCTGCAGTGAATCATTCCTTCCACACAGTCTGACAAAAAAACTACAATACGAGGGTTTTCATCCCGTATCCTAGCCACTGCTAGGGTCTGGTCAAGGATAATAATACCTCTTGTGGGGGGATTTTATCAAAAGCCTCTGAAAGTCCAAATTTACGATATCCATCCACTCTCCTTTATCCATTTTGTTAGTAACATCTTCAAAAAACTCCAACAAGTTTGTCAAAAATGATTTCCCATTTGTAAATCCACGCTGACTATAATTATCCCAGTGTCTATTTATTCTTGTCCTTTATACTGGATCCCAGTGTTTTCTCTAGAACTGATGTTAATAGGCTAATAGATTTGTAGTTGCATGTTTTTTCTCTCCTCTTCTTTGTGGAGTGACATTTGCTGCCTTCCAATCTTCGGGAACCATTACAGAATCCGTAGAATTTTGGGAGATGACCACTAATGCATTCACTGTCTCTATAGCAACCTTCTTCAATGCTCTGGGATTCATACTATCAGGTCCCAGGGACTTTTTCCAATTAGGGATCAATTTAGCGTGGTCAGTCCACCTACCCTACACATCTTTTGGGTTTGTGGGAGTGAGACCCACACAGACACGGGAAGAATGTGCAAACTCCACATGGATAGTGACTCGGGGCCAAAATCGAACCCGGGTCCACCGCGCCGTGGTGCCGCCGTGCTCACCACTGCTCCACAGTGCTGCCCTCTAGAAACTTGATGAGCCTTTTCCTTTAATCTTTTACAATTATTAACTTCCTTTGTCAGCCACGGTTGACTATTTTTTTGTGGTTTTGCACCTGAAGGAATGTATAGGTGATGTACGCTATGTAATAGTTCTTTAAAAACTATCCATTGCCTAAGCACGGTCATACCTTTTAATGTACTTTCTCAATCCACCTCAGCCAACTTGCCCCTCAGGAGTTCATAATTTCCTTTATTCAACTTAACACTTTGGCTTCAGATTGAACTTCCTCATTTTCAAACAGAAGATCACATTCTATAATATTGTGGTGACTAATCCCTAAATATTGTTTTACAACGAACATTGTGAGTATCTGCAGTGCATCTTTTAGATCAGTGTTTTTCAAAATCTTTTCCCAGGAGCCACTTTTACCAACCGGTTGACCTTCGCGACCCACGCTGGCTGACCTTCGCAACTTATGCTGGCTAACCTTCATGACACACCATTGTTCCTTACCTTCAATGTGACAGGTGAGCCCGTTTGATCCTCATGATTCTCACTTGCTTTGTCATTCAATGTCACATTTCTGCTAAGGACTTCAGCTGACGATTTAAGTTCTCGCTGCATCCTTTGAAAAAGATCAAGAGGTTTGTCCTCAAACTCGCCGTGCTTAGTCTTCAAATGCCTTTAAAGTTTTGAGGTTTTAAACATTAATTTGCCAGTACTTCCCTGAGTATAACACACATGGGCTTTGCATCCTGATATGAGTTGGCATAATTAATAAAGCCATACCTCAAGAAATCATCCTTACACTGCTTCGTTCCCAAATTCAGTTTCACTAGAGGCCTTAGAGCTCTGAATACAGATCACATCAGCACTGCTTTATCCTGCCATGGACTCTCCTGTGATGCTCTCTCTAGCAGATTCAGTTGTGAGATCCTGGCCTGTTTGTGACTCTGGCCTTATTCCTTGTTACAAAATGAACCAGCTTCAGGTCTTCACACAGTTTTGTTGCTTGCTTGCTGGCAGCTACAAATTGGAAGGATTCCTCCTCTGTGATGTTACGCCCAAAGCATGGACGCGTGATGTTAGTCCACATGCCTGGCATGTGACTGCCCTCTGCCACCCCTTGTGGCGGGAAGATGGTTTGTAATTAAAGGCAGGTCACAACCGGCGTTCTCAACTTAAAAGTTGGTCACGGCTGTTGGATGCTTCATCTGCGATCAGGAATGCCACGACCAATCGCACCACTACCCTCCAGACACCCGCCCGTGACACACCCGTGTGTCACGACCTCGAATTTGAAAAACCCTATTGTAGATAGGCTGCCACTTTTAATCAATGCTGGAGGGACCGAACATTTGTGGAAGGGGCACCAATCAAGCAGGCTGCTTTGTCCTGGATGCTGTCGAGCTTCCCCAATGTTGTTGGAGCTGCACTCATCCATGCAAGTGGAAAATATTCCATCACAGTCCTGACTTGTACCTTGTAGATGCTGTACAGGCTTTGGGGACTCAGAGGTGAGTTTCTCACTGCAAGATTCTTAGCCTCTGACCTGCACTTGTAGCTACCAAATTTTCTATTGTCCATCCAGTTCACTTTCTGATCAATAATAAACTGTAGAATGTCAATGGGGAATTTAGCTATTTTAATGCCATTCAATATCAAGGGGCGATGGTTTGATCCTCTCTTAGACCATAAGACATAGGATCAGAATTAGGCCACATGGCCCGTCGAGTCTGCTCCACCATTCAATCATCCTGATATTTTTCTGCCTTCTCCCCATAACCCCTGGTCCCCTTATTGATCAAAAACCTATCGATCTCTGTTTTAAAGACACTCAATGATTTGGCCTCCACAGCCTTGTGCGGCAAAGGGTTCCACAGATTCACCACCCTCTGGCTAAAGAAATTCCTCCTCATATCTGTTTTAAAGGATCGTCCCTTTAGTCTGAGATTGCGTCCTCTGCTTCTAGATATTCCTACAAGTGGAAACATCCTCTCCACGTCCACTCTATCCAGGTCATGCAGTATCCTATAAGTTTCAATAAAATCCCCCTCATCCTTCTAAACTCCAACGAGTACAGACCCAGAGTCCTCAACCCTTCCTCATACGACAAGCTCTTCATTACAGCGATCATTCTTGTGAACCTCCTCTGGACCCTTTCCAAGTACAGCACATCCTTCCTTAGGTACGGGGCCCAAAACTGCTCACAATACTCCAAATGGGGTCTGACCAGACCCTTATATAGCCTCAGAAGTACGTCGCTGGTATTGTATTCTAGCCCTCTCAACATGAATGTTAACATTGCATTTGCCTTCCTAATTGCCGACTGAACCTGCACGTTAACCTTAAGAGAATCGTGAACAAGGACTCCCAAGTCTCTTTGTGCTTCTGATTTCCTAAGCATCTTCCCATTTAGAAAATAGTCTATGCCTCCATTTCTCCTTCCAAAGTCATAACCTCAAACTTTCCCACATTGTATTCCTTCTGCCACTTCATTGCCCACTCTCCTAGCCTGTCCAAGTCCTTCTGCAGCCCGCCTGCTTCCTCAATACTAGCTGCCCATCTACAGGTCTGTGTATCATCTGCAAACTTAGCAACAGTGCCTTCAGTTCCATCTTCCAGATCATTAATGTGTATTGTGAAAAGTTGTGGTCCCAGGACCGACCCCTGAGGCACACCACTAGTCACCAACTGCCATCCTGAAAAAGTCTCCTTTATCCCCACTCTCTGCCTTCTGCCAGTCAGCCAATCCTCTATCCAGGCCAGGATCTTACCCTTAACACCATGGGCTCTTAACTCATTTAACAGTATCCTATGATCCTATAGATAAATAACTGGCTGGGCAACAGGAGACAGAGAGTAGTGGTGGAAGGGAGTGTCTCAAAATGGAGAAAGGTGACTAGTGGTGTTCCACAGGGATCCGTGCTCAGACCACTGTTGTTTGTGATATACATTAATGATCTGGATGAAGGTATAGGTGGTTTGATTAGCAAGTTTGCAGATGATACTAAGATTGGTGGAGTTGCAGATAGCGAGGAGGACTGTCAGAGAAGACAGCAAAATATAGAGAGATTGGAGAGTTGGGCAGAGAAATGGCAGATGGAGTTCAATCCAGGCAAATGCGAGGTGATGCATTTTGGAAGATCTAATTCAAGGGCGGACTATACAGTCAATGGAAGAGTCCTGTGGAAGATTGATGTACAGAGAGATCTGGGAGTTCAGGTCCATTGTACCCTGAAGGTGGCAACGCAGGTCGATAGAGTGGTCAAGAAGGCATCCAACATGCTTGCCTTCATCGGACGGGGTATTGAGTACACGAGTTGGCAGGTCACGTTACAGTTGTATAGGACTTTCGTTAGGGCACATTTGTAATACTGCGTGCAGTTCTGGTCGCCACATTACCAGAAGGATGTGGATGCTTTTGAGAGGGTGCAGAGGAGGTTCACCAGGATGTTGCCTGGTATGGAGGGTGCTAACTATGAACAAAGGTTGAGTAGATTAGGATTGTTTTCGTTGAGAGTCAGAGGTTGAGGGGGGACCTGATTGAGGTCTGCAAAATTATGAGAGGTATGGACAGGGTGGATAGCAATAAGCTTTTTCCAAGAGTGGGGGTGTCAATTACAAGGGGTCACGATTTCAAGGTGAGAGGGGGAAAGTTTAAGGGAGATGTGCGTGGAAAGTTTTTTATGCAGATGGTGGTGGGTACCTGGAACGCTTTGCCAGCGGAGGTGGTAGAGGCGAGCACAATAGCATCATTTAAGATGCATCTAGACAGATATATGAATGGGCGGGGAACAGAGGGAAGCAGATGCTTGGAAAATAGAAGACAGGTTTAGATAAAGGATCTGGATCGGCGCAGGCTGGGAGGGCCGAGTGCCCTGTTCCTGTGCTGTAATTTTCTTTGTTCTATGCGGCACTTTGTCAAAGGCCTTCTGGAAATCTAAATAAATCACGTTCACTGGTCCTCCTTTGTCTAACTTCCTTGTTACTTCCTCAAAGAACTCTAACAGATTTGTCAGACCTGACCTCTCCTTGACAAAGCTGTGCTGACTCAGTCCTATTTTATCATGCACTTCCAAGCACTCCGCAATCTCATCTTTAATAACAGACTCTAAAATCTTACCAATGACCGGAGTCAGGCCAACCGGCCTATAATTTCCAGTCTTCTGCCTCCCTCCCTTCTTAAACAATGGTGTTACATCAGCCACTTTCCAGTCCTCTGGGACCCTTCCAGCCTCTCGTGATTCCTGAAAGATCATCACTAATGCCTCCACAATAAACAAAGGACAAAGAACAAAGAACAAAGAAATGTACAGCACAGGAACAGGCCCTTCGGCCCTCCAAGCCCGTGCCGACCATGCTGCCCGACTAAACTACAATCTTCTACACTTCCTGGGTCCGTATCCCTCTATTCCCATCCTATTCATGTATTTGTCAAGATGCCCCTTAAATGTCACTATCGTCCCTGCTTCCACCACGTCCTCCGGTAGCGAGTTCCAGGCACCCACTACTCTCTGCGTAAAAAACTTGCCTCGTACATCTACTCTAAACCTTGCCCCTCTCACCTTAAACCTATGCCCCCTAGTAATTGACCCCTCTACCCCGGGGAAAAGCCTCTGACTATCCACTCTGTCTATGCCCCTCATAATTTTGTAGACCTCTATCAGGTCGCCCCTCAACCTCCTTCGTTCCAGTGAGAACAAACCGAATTTATTCAACCGCTCCTCATAGCTAATGCCCTCCATACCAGGCAACATTCTGGTAAATCTCTTCTGCACCCTCTCTAAAGCCTCCACATCCTTCTGGTAGTGAGGCGACCAGAATTGAACACTATACTCCAAGTGTGGCCTAACTAAGGTTCTATACAGCTGCAACATGACTTGCCAATTCTTCTACTCAATGCCCCGGCCAATGAAGGCAAGCATGCCATATGCCTTCTTGACTACCTTCTCCACCTGTGTTGCCCCTTTCAGTGATCTGTGGATCTGTACTCCTAGATCTCTTTGACTTTCAATACTCTTGAGGGTTCTACCATTCACTGTATATTCCCTACCTGCATTAGACCTTCCAAAATGCATTACCTCACATTTGTCCGGATTAAATTCCATCTGCCATCTCTCCGCCCAAGTCTCCAGACAATCTAAATCCTGCTGTATCCTCTGACAGTCCTCATCGCTATCCGCAATTCCACCAACCTTTGTGTCGGCTGCAAACTTACTAATCAGACCAGTTACATTTTCCTCCAAATCATTTATATATACTACAAACAGCAAAGGTCCCAGCACTGATCCCTGCGGAACACCACTGGTCACAGCCTTCCAATTAGAAAAGCATCCTTCCATTGCTACTCTCTGCCTTCTATGACCTAGCCAGTTCTGTATCCACCTTGCCAGCTCACCCCTGCTCCCATGTGACTTCACCTTTTGTACCAGTCTACCATGAGGGACCTTGTCAAAGGCCTTACTGAAGTCCATATAGACAACATCCACTGACACTTGAAAGCCTCCCACATGTCAGATGTTGATTTGCCCTCAAACATCCGCCCCCAATCTATGTTCTTCAGTTCCCGCCTAATATTGTTATAATTAGCCTTCCCCCAATTTAGCACATTCATCCTAGGACCACTCTTATCCTTGTCCACCAGCACTTTAAAACTTACTGAATTGTGGTCACTGTTCCCAAAATGCTCCCCTACTGAAACATCTACCACCTGGCCGGGCTCATTCCCCAATACCATGTCCAGTACCGCCCCTTCCCTAGTTGGACTGTCCACATATTGTTTTAAGAAGCCCTCCTGGATGCTCCTTACAAACTCCGCCCCGTCTAAGCCCCTGGCACTAAGTGAGTCCCAGTCAATATTGGGGAAGTTGAAGTCTCCCATCACCACAACCCTGTTGTTTTTACTCTTTTTCAAAATCTGTCTACCTATCTGCTCCTCTATCTCCCGCTGGCTGTTGGGAGGCCTGTAGTAAACCCCCAACATTGTGACTGCACCCTTCTTATTCCTGATCTCTACCCATATAGCCTCACTGCCCTCTGAGGTGTCCTCCCGCAGTACAGCTGTGATATTCTCCCTAACCAGTAGCGCAACTCCGCCACCCCTTTTACATCCCCCTCTATCCCACCTGAAACATCTAAATCCTGGAACGTTTAGCTGCCAATCCTGCCCTTCCCTCAACCAGGTCTCTGTAATGGCAACAACATCATAGTTCCAAGTGCTAATCCAAGCTCTAAGTTCATCTGCCTTACCCGTAATACTTCTTGCATTAAAACATATGTACTTCAGGCCACCAGACCCACTGTGTTCAGCAACTTCTCCCTGTCTGCTCTGCCTCAGATCTCCTGAGTTGTCTCTTTTAGGACCCTGGGGTGTAGTCCATCCGGTCCAGGTCATTTATCCACCTTCAGACCTTTCAGTTTCCCCAGAATCTTCTCCTTAGTAATGGTCACTGCACTCAACTCTGCCCCCTGGTTCTCCTGGAGCTCTGGCATCCCACTGGTGTCTTCCACCGTGAAGACTGATGCAAAGTAACTATTCAGTTCGTCTGCCATATCTTGCTGGATATGGTCATTGTCTGGCACTTGTGTGGCACGAGTGCTACTCATCACTTGTCAGCCATGTCTGTATATTGTCCAGGCCTTGTTGCAATTGGACATTGACTGCTTTAGTATCTGAGAACTGTGATGAATGTAGAAATTGTTATGTATTATAATTTATATTTGTGGCAGTAATGTTGTTAAAACCCTGGGTGACTTCCGGTGGTGAGCATGAGCTAATCAGTCACACACAAGGTGGCTCCTGCTCGGAGGCATTGGTTTTGGCCCTTTCTGCTGGGTAAATGGGTGCTTTTGTTGAAGATTGTGCAAAATGAGTGGTGTGAGTTGAATTCTCCTCTGAAGTGGAATGTCAGCGGGTTACAACACCCGGCAGAAATCAAATGTGTGGCGGCTCCAGAGGTGGGGATAGCGGGGGCGGAATATGTGACGATCATGATCTGAGATCACGCATGGATGTAAGGCTGAGTATGGGCGGGGCACAGAGGCCCTCATGGAGGATGTGTTCAGCGCTGTTGGCGGATATAAAGTTCTGTGGAAAGGTGGCTTTGGTGATAAAGAATTATGTAGAGTCCAACCAAAATGGGGAGGTCTCACCCTTCACATTTTAGGAGGCGTTGAAGGCAGTGGTGTGTGGGGGGGAGGGGGGGGGCTGGTGATGATATCTTTCAAGGTCCATAGAGATGAGGTAGCGAGGTTGGAGAGAGAGAGATTGGTGGGGGCAATTTTGGAAGTGGACCGACAGTATTCAGAGACCCCGACCAGGGAGCTTTTGGCAGAGTGGAAGGCGTTGCAATGGGAATGTGATTTGCTGTGGATAGGGAAGGCGGTGGGCCAGCTTCAGTGGTCGAGGTGGTTCGGGATGAGAATGGGGTGCTGGCCAGCCATCTGTTAGCGCATCAGTTGAGACGACAAGGGGCCACGCGGGACCTAGTGCAGGTGGGGGATGGGGGGGGAGTATGGGTGACGATGCCGGAGAAAATTGGTGAGGCATTCCAGACTGGACATGTCCGAGCCCCGAGGGGAGGAGATGGGGTGCTTTTTGGATGGGTTGATGTTCCTGGATGTAGAGAGGGAAAGGGACATGGACTGGAGGTGCCATTGGGTTACAGGAGGTAATGGAGTCGATCAGATCGATGCAGTTGGGGAAGGCACCAGGGCAGGATCTCTTCCTGGTTCATTATTGCAAACAGTTTTTGGCAGAGTTTGCCCCACATTTTTTGGGGGGATGTTTAATGATTCATTGGCAGGGGGGAGCTGCTGGCCACTTTGGCTTAGGCATCAATTTATTTCATCCCCAAGAAGGATAAGTGTGGGTCATACAGGCCCATCTCCCTTTTAAACACAGATGTGAGGCCGGCAAGGAGCCACAGTGGTTAGCACTGCTGCCTCACAGTGCCAAGGACCCAGATCGATCTCTGCCCCCATTCACTGTCCATGTGGAATTTGCACATTCTCCCCGTGGCTGCGTGAGTCTCACCCCACAATCTAAAGATTTCCAGGGTAGGTGGATTGGCCATGCTAAATTGCCCTTAATTGGAAAAAAAGGTTAAAAACACAGACGTTAAGGTACTGGCTACGGTGTTGGCTAGGCGGCTGGAGGGGTTTGTGCCGGAGGCGGTCACGAAGATTCAGACGGGTTTTGTGAAAGAGCGGAAGCTATCGAGCAATATTAGACGATTGGTGAATATGGTGATGCCTCCGTCGATTGGTAAGGTGTTGGAGGCGATTGTATCCATGGACGCGGAGAAGGCGCTTGACAGAGTAGAGTGGAGGTATTTGTTCGAGGTCCCAGGGGGTTTCCGGTTCAGGCTTACATTTATCCCCTGGGTGCGGTTACTGTACGCTGCCCCCACGACGAGTGTAAGGACAATCTCAATGAGCTCAGGAGATTTCCAGCTATATGTCCCTACTAATGTTTGTGCTGACTATTCAACCTTGGTGCACTCTTGGCATCAACAGAGTGGCCGGATATTGTAAGGGCAGAAAGGGAGCATCGGATTTTGCTGTATGCAGATGATTTGCTGCTGTACATTTCAAATCCATTGGAGGGTATGGATAAGATAATGGGCCGATTGGGGAAATCTGGCACTTTTTCGGGATGAAACTTGAATGTGGCAAAAAAAGTGAGGTGTTTCCTGTGAATACCAAGGGGTTGAGTGCGAATTAGAGTGCCCTGCTGGCCAGAAGCAGGTTTAGACATTTGGGTAGTCAGGTGGCCCACGACTGGGCCATGATGAATAAGTGGAATGGCCGGCTTGGTGGAGGGGGTGAAAGACGATCGGAGGTGGGATGACCTCCCGCTGTCACTCGCGGGAAGTGTGCAGATGGTCAAGATGAACGCCCTTCCGAGGTTTTTGTTTGTTTTCAGTCCACCCCGATATTCCTGCCAAAGGCGTTCTTCTGAAAAGTGGACAGGTTAATTTCGGCATTTGTATGGGCGGGCAAACAGCACAGATTTGGTGGGCTATTTTACAGAGGAGACGGCGGATGGTGAGGGGGCTGGCGCTCCCAAATCTGCTCCACTACTACTGGACGGCGAATGTGCACATGGTGCGGTGGTGGGGGTGGAGTGGGTGCAGGTGGAGGAGGCTTCATGTGTGGGGTATTCCTAAAGCCCTATCTACAGCCCCACTCCCATTCTCCCTGGGGAAGTATACTGTGAGCCACGTGATGGCATCGTCCCTAAAAGTTTGGAACCTGTTGAGGCGGCATTTTGGCGTGGGGGGATATGTTGGTACTGGCACCAATATGTAGGAATTGCTCTGGTAGAGATGGATGCAATGTATAGGCATTGGCAGAGGGAAGGGGTGGTGCGTGTCAGGGATCTGTTCATGGAAGGGAGGTTGGCAATGTTGGGAGAGTTACTGGAGATGTATCAGCTGTTGAGGGGAAGTGAGTTCAGGTGTATACAGGTGTGGGACTTTGTGCAGAAGGAGCTACCCTTGTTCCCTCGACTGCCAGAGCATATGTTGCGGGATTGGTTGTTAACACAGGATGAGTTTAGCACACAGGGGCTGGTTTAGCACACTGGGCTAAATAGCTGACTTTTAAAGCAAACCAAGGCAGGCCAGCAGCACGGTTCAATTCCAGTACCAGCCCCCCCCCCCCGAACAGGCGCCGGAATGTGGCGACTAGGGGCTTTTCGCAGTAACTTCATTTGAAGCCTACTTGTGACAATAAGCAATTTTCATTTCATTTCATTTCGGTTGGGAGATAGGAAGATTGTGGACATTTACAGATGTTTGGTGGACACGGGGTAGGCGCCAGTTGAAAAGATAAAGTGCAAGTTGGAGGAAGGAGCTGGGAATGGATTGGGATGGGGAGGGGGGGTTGGACTGAAATTATACACTGGGTGAATGCAGCACCATCCTGTGCTAAGATGTGCATGGTACAGGTATAAGTGGTGCATATGACATGAGCTCGTATAAACGGGTTCTTACCAGAGGAGAGGATAAACGTGAAAGATGTGGAGGGGGGCCGGGAAATCATGTCTAAATGTTTCACCAGGTTGACACCTCAATTGCCTGGTGTCACTCCTGGCATGCCCTCCTGCACTCTTCACTGAACCGGGGTTGATCCCCTGGCTTGGTGGTAATGGTAGCCTGGCCAAGAGGTTCCAGATTGTGGTTGGGTACAATTCTCAATTCTGAGTACAATTGGTCCACAATGCCCCATAGATACCCTGTCTTGAGTTGCTAGATCTGTTCGAAGTCCATCCCATTTCGCACGGTGGTAGCGCCACACAACACGATGGAGCATTTCCTCAATGTGAAGATCGGGCTTTGTCTCCATCGGAGTGTGCGGTGGTCACTCATATCGATATGGTCATGGACAGATGCACCTGCAGGAGGCAGGTTAGTGAGGATGAGGTCAAGTGTGTTTTTTCAATTTTGTTGGTTCCCTCTCCACCTGTTGCAGACGCAGTCTAGCAGATATGTCATTTTGGACCCAGCTCGGTCTGTGGTGGTACTACCAAGCCATTCTTGCTGATGGACATTGAAGTCCCCCGCCCAGAGTACATTCTATACCCTTGCCACCCTCAGTGCTTATTCCAAGTGGTTCTCAACATGGAGGAGTACTGATTAATCAGCTGAGGGGAGAACGGTTCGTGGTAATCAGCAAGAGCTTCCCTTGCCCATATTTGATCTGGTACCACGAGACGTCATGAGTTCCAGAATCGATTTTGAGGTCTCCCAGAGCAAGTCCCTCCCGACTATCGGGGAGATGAGTGAGGCAGTGAAGGTGGAAAATACTCAGCATTCACTCCTGCCTGGGAATATTGACCGGTTCTCACCACTGCAGAGAAGTGTGCGAGGATGGTGGTCTCAGTTCCGTGTTCTCAGGCAGGTTGCTGTTGCTCCACACTCACTTACTCGGCTGGAACATAACATTTTTAGTTTTTTCGATGCCTCTGTTGACTTTAGTATCAATTGACTGCTGGCAATTGTGCAACGAGACATGTGAAATTATCAACAACCTTTTGTGTCTCATTGTCAATGCTGAATGATAGCAGTATGTCAATGTCCTGGACCATAACACTTGTTTTTCTGGTGCAGATGGTCAAACAAAATCTTTAACAAATGTGAGAATAGCCAAGGAAAACCTGTTGTAACCTGTTTTTATGCCATTGTTTAAGGGTTAAATGTTGCCCTGGAAAATAGGAATAATCTCATGAGACCCTTAAACAAATTTTAGCCAATAGTCAAGGCCTGAGTTTAATACCTCATCTGAAAGACAACTGAGTTTCAGCTTAGATCTGGTTAAATCTCGGAACGGAGACGTGAACGCACAGCCTTGTGACTCAGAGACAAGGTGCTACCAACTGAAACACAGCTGATTGATACTTGAATGTGACAAAGAAATCCCCCTCAACCAATGCCAACTATAACACTTATCTGACCACTTATTCATCCAGTTGCTGACATGGGGGAAATAGAATTTATCTACATTGGAGGAACTGCATTTTGAAAGTAATCGAATGGATGTGAAGGACTTTCAAAGCAGCTGAATATTTAAAGAATGGTATATAAACATAAAAGCAAAATTCAGTGGTTACAGCAAATTTTAAATGAAAACAGAAAATGCAAGAAATACTGAGCAGGTCAAAAGCGTCTGTGGTGAGAGAAATGGAGTTAACATTTCAGGTCAATGACATATCATTGGAAGTGAAGGATAGAATCAAACAGTCATTGAATGGTCACAGCACAGGAGGAGACTATTCAACTTGTTGATAATGCATCAACCACTGCCTAAGTAACTAATCTAGTGTCCCGTCCCCCCGTCCCCCCCGGTTCCCCCCCCCCCCCCCCCCACACACACACACACCCTTCCCCCATAGTCCTGCAAATTCCCTCTCCTCAGGTGCTTATTCAATTTTGTTTTGAAAGCCATAGTTAAATCTGCCTGCTTGACCCTCTCAGGTGGTGTATTCCAGTTCCTCACCACTCACTGCATGCTAACCTTTTTTCTCATGTTGGCTCTTTTGCTAATCACCTTCAATCAGTGCCCTTTGGTTCTTGACTCTTCCTTTACTGGAGTCAGTTTCCCACTATCTCCTCTGTCTAGCCACCTCATGATTCTGAACACGTCGATCAATATTCGTTCAAGCGTCTCTACTCTAAGAAGAACAATCTCAAATGACGGAGACAAACAGCTTTTTATCAGGTGCGGAGTTGGACAAAAGGACAGGGTAAAGTGCAAAAAGGAGAAGAAATGTCCATGATAAAGGAAGGGCGGGAGTTGATAAATTGGATGGTGCAAGACAACTGGAATGTTGCAATGAGACATGTATTGAAACAGAAGCTTGATTCAAAGCAAATGCAAATGGTAACACGAGAATAGCAGAGGTAGGGCACAAAGAATGGACATTTGCTTTACAGTTTCTTTCTTAACCTATCTTTCCCGACCTCCACATTCTTTTCATCTAGCCAGTTGGGCAAATATCATCCAAGAGTCCCTCCTGCCCTAGCCCTGAGCATACATCTTTCTCTTTTTTCTCTACCATGAGATCTGCTTCCTGCTCCTTTGACACTATTGCTTCTAAACTGCTGACCACCAATGTTCCCTTTAAAATTGTTATGGCCAGTCTTTTTCAATGCATGGTCCCTTTAATTTATTTTGCAAAGCCACACAGATGGAGTATTTATTTTGGAGCAAAGTCTTCCGGATACCTTCCCAGCTGTTGCAGTCAGGTATCTGCACACCTGAGCAGCTGAGTGGGAACATCGCTGGTCATTCAAATTCCCTTTCCTGGCTTTCTTGTTTGGTGATACTGTCAATGGTCTTCCCTCCTCAAGTACTGTACCTGCCTCATTCTATTCAAATCTGCGGTCATCATGCCTGTCCTCAAAAACCAACTCTTGACCCTTCCATCCTTGCAAACTAACATCCCATCTTCAATCTCCCTTTCATCTCTAAATCTCTGAATTTGTTATCACCTCCCAACTTCATTCCCAACTGTGAACTATCCCAGAGCTCCAAATCAGGCTTCCCTCCCAGCTGTTGTACCTATTACTTTTTACCAAAGACACAAATGACACCCTACGTCAGTGTTATCAGATTTATTTTCCGGGGACCCATTTTTACAAACCAGCCAACCTTTGTGACCCATGCCACCCGAACTTTGTGACCTACGCCACCCAAACTTCACTACCCATCATTTTCACTTACCTTTAATGCCTGCTTGGTCCTCACGATATCAATTGCTTTGTCATTCAATGTTATATTTCTTTATGGGTTGTTCATCAAAGGCCCTGGACCTCACACCAGCACTGCTTTGTCCTGCCGTGTACTCTCCTGAGTAGCTCTTTCCAGCAGATTCAGTTGTGAGATGCTGGCCCTCTCTTCCTTAGTTCAAAATATCCATCTTCAGTTCTTCACGCAGTCCTGTTGTTTGCTTGCTATCAGCTACAAAACAGGGGAAGCTCTCCTCAGTAATTTCACGCCCAAAGTTTGTGACGTCAGTGTACTGGGCGCGTGACCTGCTCTCTGCCAGGAAGACGAATCGATTTTTTAAAAAATCTGGTCCTGAGGCAGCACGCTGACGTACGGAGGAGGTAGTCTGTCCCACTAGGCTCTGGGCCTGCGCACTGCTACATCCAGCTGAGGGGGCACGCATGCACAGGACGGACAGCATTTTAAAAAGCCGGTCGTGGCTGTTGGGCACTTTCTCCCATGATCGGGAACGGCGTGATTGATTTCTCCGTGACCCTCCCGACACCCGCCTGTGACCCACCTGCGGGTCGCGATCCTGAGTTTGAAAATGACTGTGCTATGTGACCGTGACAAAAGAAAAATATCATTCTTAGACCTTATCGGCCTGTCTGCAGTCTTTGACATGGCTGACCACACAATTATCCTCCACTGTCAAGCAAGGACCTTGTCCTACTCTTGGCTATTCAGTCATAGCTAAAGAATCATCTGCAATGGCTTCATCTCCTGTACTGCGCTGTATTGTTCTATGTTCTATGGCATTTAAAAGTTTATTGGATAAACATATGGATGATAATGGCATAGTGTAGGTTAGATGGCTTTTGTTTCGGTGCAACATCGTGGGCCGAAGGGCCTGTACTGCGCTGTATTGTTCTATGTTCTATGTTCTATGTTCTATGTTCTCTTCACACTCCCTCATCCTTAACTCTGGTGTTCCTCAGGGATCTATCCTTAACCCCCTGCTTTTTCTCATCTACACATTAAAGTCAGTCTCCAGAGATCCGCAGATGGCACTAAGCTCTACCTCACCATCTCCTCACATGACCCCTCCATTGTGTCAAAATTGTTGCACTACTCGTCTGACATTCAGTTCTGAATTAAAACAAATTTCCTCCAACAAACTACAAAAAAGACAAAAATCCATTGTCTTTGGTTTCCACCTTTGTCTTTGTTCTCTAACTGTTGACTCCACCTCTCTTCCTGGCAACTATCAGGAGCTGGACCAGACAGTTCACAAACCTGATGTCATATTGGGCCTTAAGAAAAGCTTCTAAACACGTACCCAAACCATTTGCTAAAACAACTCATTATATCCTCCATAACATTGCCCAACTCATGCCTCCGTGTGCCTCTGTCTGCCATAGCTTCTGCTGAAATGTCTATCCCTGCCTATTTTCCTCTTTAATGATCTATTTCAAAACACCCCTAACACAGTCTCCCATTTTCTAACTCCAAAATCTGATGTCCTCCACGACCCTGATGCCCATGTTCACTCACACCATGTTCTGTTCACCCATCCCCTGACTTACATTTACTCACCCCATGGCCTCGCCCACCCCAACTCTTCCAAATCTCTTTCAGGCAGCTCTACCGCTCTCTGGGATATCTGTGTTCCTTCAATTCTGGTCTGCTGAGCTTCCATGATTTTATTTCTCCTTTATTGGCACCAATGCCATCTGCTGCCAAGGCCCCAGGCTCTGGCATTCCCTTCCTAAACCTCGACTCTCGATCTCACTTTCCTCCTTTGCGACAAATGGAGGATTTTAGAAATATTGGCTTCGCAATAGTGGGACAATTAAAAAGCCTGGGGTTACAATGTGTTTGACTGCAGTGGTCATGTTTTTAAAAAGGATTTTGTTTTGCTTCCAGGAAATATCAAGAAATTGACGAGAGGAATGTGGATTGACTGGGGAAGTCCCTGGGGAGTTAATGTGCTTTGCAGCCTGCAGAAATAATTTGTTTAGCAGCTTGGGGCGATGAACTCACTGTTGGGCGGAGTCAAGGAATGTAAAGAGGTAGTTAGTTTTGGAGAAGCTTTGTGCGAAAGAAGAGGTGAATTCTGATCTGCCAGAATAGAGTCAACAATTCTCTCGCAATAGGATGGTTATAAAAGAGAATAATCTGTAAAGCGGAGCAGTCTTGGCTGGGGATGAGGAATAAGCTGAAATGCACCAAGTGAACCAGTTGTTTGAGGATGTTCAACCAGAGTCTGAAAGGGTCCTAACAGGTGCCAAATCTATTTTATAAAGCAAGTATTACTCCAGGCCACGGTAAACTTAACTTAGATTGAGAGCTGTATGTTTCTTTTCTTGCTGTTTAATGGGAAATTGTGTAGTAGTGTTTAACAATAATTGTTAATTGTTCTTTTTGGGTGTAAGTTAAAAACTTTAATATTGTATTCATAATAAAGTTTTGATTTAAAAATACCAAAGCCCTTTTTTCATGCAATCACTCCTGGAGTGAATCATTCTTTCTGCACAGTCTTATGAATAGACTAAAATATTGGGGTTTTGGCCCAGTATCCTAGCCACTGTTGGGGTCTGGTCTGGGATCGTAATACCTTTAATAAGCTTTGTAAAACCTACCTCATTGATCAAGCTTTTGGTCATCTGCCCCACTATCACCTATGTGGCTCAGTGCCAAATTTTGGTTAATAATTGTTGTGAGGGGCCTTGGAATGTTTTATTGCCATAAAAATGCTCTAAAACAGACTTGTCCAATGTACACTCTGTGGGCCGGATGACCAATATCCAAATGCACCCCCATGTTCAACTCCACCCCAATGTCCGAATCACACCACCCCCCATGTCTGAACCCCCCACCCTTTCCGATGTCCCAACCCCCGCATCCTCAATTTCCCACACCTCCAATGTCCAAACCCCCCACTAACCCTTCCACCTCACCTCCTGCCGATGTCCAAGCCCCACCTCCATGTCCAAATCCCTTCCCGTCAATGGCTGAAACCCCCGCATCCCATACACTTATTTTAGAAACTTACCTTTGCCGTTTCAATGGGATCTTTAAACTCACCTACTTTACGGTGGCCAGTGCCGTAAAAAGGGACCGTGTCCTCCTTTGCTCTGCTTCTTTTACACTTCATGGCTGGAGCTGGGAGTGCCCTTCACTTCGTCAGTCTCACCCAGCCTGAGTCAGGAAGGTGGGGCAAGACAGACACTTTCGAATTTATGTGCAGGAAGGTCAGGAGGCCCACAACTAATTGCCACTCTGAGGTGGTTGTGGCAATGTTTTGTTTTGCTCAGCAAGTTGCTTCTTTTCATACCTCAGCAGTTTTTTGAAATCCATGTTTAATTTACCTCCCCACCAACCCCCCCCCCCCCCAGGAAAAGCCTGCTTTAAAGATTTCAAGTACCCATTGACTGGTATGCTGTGCATTTCTAACTTCTGGTGACTACACAGAAAGTAATTTTAAAAGTCTTCTTGAGTAACTTTTGTAGTTTAAGTAAGAAAATTGGTGTTCTAACGACAAAACGAAATGTATACTTGCACAGAGTACCCCGGTTTAGCTCAGTTGGCTGGATAGCTGGTTTATGATGCAGAGTGAAGCCAACAGCGCAGGTTCAATCCCTGTGCCAGCTGAGGTTATTAAAGAAGGCCCTGCCTTCTCAACCTTGCCTTTCGCCTGAGGGGTGCTGACCCTCAGGTTAAATCACCACCAGTCAGCTCTCCCTGTCAAAGGAGAAAGCGGCTTATGGTCATCTGGGCTTTTACTTACTTAATCAGGCCTCAGGATGTTTCATAGAATTTACAGTGCAGAAGGAGGCCATTCGGCCCATCGAGTCTGCACCGGCTCTTGGAAAGCGCACCCTACCCAAGGTCCACACCTCCACCCTATACCCATAACCCAGTAACCCCACCCAACACTAAGGGCAATTTTGAACACTAAGGGCAATTTTATCATGGCCAATCCACCTAAACTGCACATCTTTGGACTGTGGGAGGAAACCGGAGCACCCGGAGGAAACCCACGCACACACAGGGAGGATGTGCAGACTCCGCACAGACAGTGACCCAAGCCGGAATCGAACTTGGGACCCTGGAGCTGTGAAGCAATTGTGCTATCCACAATGCTAAAGTGCTTTAGAGCAAATGGAGTACTTATGAGCAATGGCCATTGCAGGAAAGCAGCAAGCTCCCTCCAATAATAATGTTGGGAATGGACAGTTTTTTGTGGGGGGGGGGGGGGGGTCTGGGAGTGTAAACTTGGATGAGGGGACTTAAGCCCAGGAGTGAAACTTGAGCCTTCCGTCTCAAAAGTAGAATGTTTGGCCATTAACTGAGCCTAGGCTAATGGAAGAATAGAACGGCAGCAGCGTTCTGTGGTTCACCAATATATTTACAACTTTATCAATAACACCGAGTGTCCCTTATTCTCTAACCAGAGACAGCAGAGAACCAGTTATCGGTGAAATCTCGATACTTGAATTTTCACCCAGACACAGGCGAGCGGCTATCACTGAAATTGAGACATGAAGACATCTTGCTTGAGTAATTCTCTCTCGCCCTTGCCTTGGCCAAATTTATCACGAAAAACAATTATCTGGTCATTTACCGCATTGCTGCTATCTGTGGGAGCTTGCTTTGTGAAAAAACTGGTCGCGTTTTTCAGGTACAAAATGAAAACACTGAAATACTCTTGAGCACAATTCGTTTCTGGTGAAGGATACACACTAGAAACAATTTTGATCTTCTCTGGACTTGTTTTCTCATCAGAGCACAGGCGTGACCTAAATGTTCGGAATGTGTTTAAGGTCCAAAGCTATTCTTTTTCATCCTGTTTAATGGTCTTTCAGCCCAAACTTGCCCAAACTTCATTGTCCGTCGATTATCTTTGACATTGAGGAAACTACACGCTGGTGCAAAGGGAAACAGGCGAATTCAACCATAGCAGGATGAGTTTCAGTAAATTTATGAGCAACGCAGGCGATCTATTTAGAAATTCATTGATCATGGAGGGGGTGAAGTTCCATCCTTTCCAGATGGCAGCCGAATGGCCTTAACCTTTCCGGGGTTTTGATTCTTCAAGTCAGAGGTAGCCACCGCAACAATCTGAACTCTTCTGTCAGTGAAATCGACAATCCCAGTCTGTTGCTCATTTTGCTTCCTTCATCAGGGGACCGATGTGTTAGTCTGGTGATAAGCGTCAGTGCATTTGTTGGAACAATGGCTGGTGTTTGCTGATTCGTGGCATATCCCCCTTGGGAAAGAGGAACAGATTTTCTAAACGGTCGCTAGCCATTGTGAACAGCGTCGGCGGGCTTTTCAAAGTCCCAGTTCAGCAAAACCCACCTGTCTGGAAACTAATCCACGGATTGTTGTGTCTACAACAAGCAATCTCTCTCAAACGACGCCAAAATGAATCAGCGTTTATTTGAATATCTCCGCTCTGGCCATGTCCCGACAAAGGATGTTAAAGTGGAGCGGTGTGGGAATGTGCTGGTCATGTTCCTGAACTAATAGTCCCAAGAATTGTTTCCACGCAGAAGGAGGCCATTTGCACCGGTTCTGCTAGCCAGCATCGTGATTTAGAGCCATACCCCGATCGATCTACATTGTTTCTATTCAAATAATCATCTCATGCCCTCTTGGGCTAAAACAGTAAGCTGAACAGCTGGCTTGTAATGCAAAACAAGGCCAGCAGCCTGGGCTCAGTTCCCGTACTGCCTCCCAGCACAGGCGCCGGAATGTGGCGATTAGGGGCTTTTCACAGTAACTTCATTGAAGCCTACTTGTGACAATAAACGATTATTATTATTGAAAGCGTCCATTGCACCTGCCTTCACCCTACTTCCAGGCTGTGCGTTCCACAAACGGGCTGTGCGAAACAGTTTTTTCGCACATCGCATTCGCTTCTTTTGTAAATCACTTTAAACCTGTGCCCCTCGTTCTCAAATCTTTTACGAGCGGGAACAGTTTCTCCTGATCTACTCTGTCCAGCCCCCTCCTGATTTTGAATATCTCTATCAAATCTCCTCACCTTCTTCTCTCCAAGGAGAACAGATCCACCCCCTCCATTCTATCCTCATAACTGAAGTTTCTCATCCCGAGAAATATACTTGTAAACCTCTTCTGCACTTTCTGCAATGTGTTCACATCTTTCCGATAGTGTGACACCCAGAACTGTGCACAGTATTCCAGCTAAGGTCTAACTGGTGTCTTGTATAAGTTCAGTATAACCTCCTTGCTCTTGTACTCTGTGCCCCTAATGATAAAGCCCAGAATACCATCTGCTTTAATAACTGTTCTCTCCACCTGCCCTGCCACCTCCAATGATCTCGGCACACACACACCCAGGTCCCTCTGCTCCTCCACCCCTTTAATAATTTTACTCCTTATTTTATATTGTCTCCCCATGTTCTTCCCACCAAAACGCATCACCCCGCACTTCTCAACATTGACCTTCATCTGCCACCTATCTGCCCCCTCCACCAACTTGTCCTTTTGAAGTTCTACACTGTCCTCTTCACAATTTACAATACTTCGAAGTTTTGTGTCATCCGTAAACTTTGAAACTGTCCCCTGTACACCATGATCTAGATCATTCACATATATCAGAAGAAGTAAGCTTCCCAATATTGACCACTGGGGTACACCACTACAAAACACCACTACAAACCTTCCTGCAGCCCCCAAAATATTCATTGACTATTACTCTCTGCTTCCTATTATTCAGCCAATTTTGTATCCGTGTTGCTACAATTCCTTTTATTCCATAAGCTGTAGCTTCCCCTCCCCCCCCCCCCCCACAAGTCTGTTGTGTGGCACTGTATCAAATGCCTTCTGAAAGTCCATGTCCACCACATCAACAGCATTACCCTCATCGACCCTCCTCAAGAAGCTCCAGCCCGTTATTTAAACATGATTTCCCCTTTAGAAATCCATGCTTGCTCTTCCCATTCAACCCATATTTTTCAATTTGACTGCTAATTCTATCCCAAATAATTGTTTCTATAAGCTTGCCCACCACTTACGCTAAACTGAAAGCCCTCTAATTGTTGAGGCTATCCTTACAACCGTTTTTGAACAAGGGCATTACATTTACAATTCTCCAGTCCTCTGGCACCACCATGACACTAGAGAAGACTGAAAGATTATCATCAGCACCCCTGCAATTTCCATTTTCACTTCCATCAATATCCTGAGATGCATCGCATGCGGTCCCTTGTCAACTTTCTGCACCAACAGTCCATTCAAGATGTCAATTTTGAACCCTTCTAGGGACAGAGTTTTCTTGCCTGTTACCATGTCCTGGGCAGCATCTACATCCTTAGTAAAGATGGATGCAAAGTATTCATTTAACACCTCAGCCATGCTCCCAGCCTCCATGTGTAAATTCCCTAATTGGCCCTATTCTTCCTTTTTCCACTGTTGTGGAGAGACAAACATCACTCTATTAGGGCAATTAACAATTACTCTTTGGGATTTTTGAATCTATGTAGCGTAAGGTAAGGTAAAGTCGCCATAGTCCCAGATTACCATTGGCTGCCTTCCCCTTTGAGGGGGAGAGGTGACTGGTGGTGGTTTAACCCGAGGATCACCAAAGGGCAAAGGTTTGTTTTGTTTAATTACTTTTTTTGAGTTACAAAGCCATGGCTCAGAGTGTGGTCAGGGGCGAACCCCTAATCCAGCTCCTTGCCTGCTCCAAAAACCAATTCAAATTCAAATTGAATCCAATTCATGGTCCCCACAAGAGAGACATACCAGATCTAAGCCAAAAGGCCGAGAAGCGATGGCAAGAGGCAAGGTTGAGGAGGCTTCATGTATAACATCAGCCGGTGCGGGAATTGACCCATGCTGCTGGCTTTGTTCTACCTCTAGCCCATTGAGCTAACCTGGCCCCTAATATACTACATATGCTATATATATACTATACACTATGTAGTGTAGTATATGATACAAAAGCAATAAAGGACAATTTTACAAAGCTGATGTGGCATCATCTGCAGCAGTCAGCTTAAGGGTCGATCAACATGATCCATTTAAACCACTTTTCAGTGACCTTAACAGCTTGTTCTTAAGACACAATCTACAAATAGTCAATAGTTTAACAACACATTTCCCTAACTCAGCCGAAGGATCAGACTCATCTCTTGTGTCTGACCAATAGGGAGGTTAGTGAGGAATCCACAGCAAGATGAAGGGATTGGATTGGATTGGATTGTTTATTGTCACGTGTACCGAGGTACAGTGAAAAGTATTTTTCTGCGAGCAGCTCAACAGATCATTAAGTACATGAGAAGAAAAGGGAATAAAAGAAAATACATAATAGGGCAACACAACATATACAATGTAACTACATAAGCACTGGCATCGGATGAAGCATACAGGGTGTAGTGTTAATGAAGTCAGTCCATAAGAGGGTCATTTAGGAGTCTGGTAACAGTGGGGAAGAAGCTGTTTTTGAGTCTGTTCGTGTGTGTTCTCAGACTTCTGTATCTCCTGCCGATGGAAGGGTACATAAAAGTTGATAACACTCAGTCTGCCTGGTGCACTTCTGAACTCGTTTAGTGTAAAGTTTGAACCAGATAATGCTCAAATGTAAACAAGTAAACAATATCTATGCCTACGTAACCTGCACTGTATAAATATTACTTGATTTCATGGCAGAGTCAGCTCCAGAGATCTTCCTCTGAAGTTGTGCTTTCCCAACCCATTGGTCAATAACTGATCATCCTGTGCCTGAGACTTCTCCGATTATTTTGTGGAAAAGTGAAAAACCGCAACACCACCCTTTTATTATTTATATGTCTATGCTGGCTGCCAGCCTTTTCTCATCATCCCTCTTTGTTTCTCTTATGTGCTTTTTCACCTCCCCCTGAACCTTCGCTATTCCTCTTCGTTCTCAACTGTATATTCCATCGGACACCTGTCACAACCACACTTTTTCTTTCTTACCTTAATTTTATTGCCTTTTCATCCAGAGAGCTCTGGATTTGTTTACCCTACTTTTCCCCTTTAAGGAAATATATCTTGCCTGTGCCCGGAACATTTCTGTTCTGACTGTAGCCCATTGATCAGCTACAATTATTCCGGTCAACCTTTTGTTCCAGTCCAACTGGCCCAGCTCCATTCTTTCCCATTTCTTTTAATGACCATCCACTAATCCAATAACTTCACGGTCACTCACTTTTAAATCCAGAGTTATTTAATAAATTGAATTGAAACAAAGCTAAGTGCCATTCTGGATTTTGAACACCTGCCTCCAGAGCAGTTGCCCAGGCCTCTGGATTACCTGTGCAGTGACATTACCATTATTCTACCACCCCTTCTACATGCAAGCTCAATTTATTTTGATAAATTTAGAGTACCCAATTTTCTTTTCCAATTAAGGGGCAATTTAGCGCGGCCAATCCACCTACCCAGCATATCTTTGGGTTGTGAGGGTGAGACCCACACAAACACGGGGAGAATGTGCAAACTCCACTCAGACAGTGACCCGGGGCCGGGATCGAATCTGGGTCCTCAGCGCTGTGAGACAACAGTGCTAGCCACTGCGCCACCGTGCCACCCTTACATGCGAGCTCATTTCCCAGGTTGTGAAGACAGATCAATAGAAATGACCATTCTGCTGTTGGATTGTTATTAAAATTCCAATTGATTCAATGATGTCACATTGAAATTGGTCGGTACGATATTGTGGATATCACAGAGACCTGGCTGCAAGGGGATCAGGGCTGGGATCTAAATATACAAGGATATGTGTCCTATCGAAAGGACAGGTAGATGGGCAAAGGGGGTGGGGTTGCATTGTTAGTAAGGAATGAAGTTAAATCCATAGCAAGGAGCGATATAGGATCAGAAGGCGTAGAATTTCTGTGGATAGAGTTGAGGAATCGCAAAGGTAAAAAGACCCTGATGGGAGATATGTACAGGCCCCTGCGTTTTTATGGTCAATTCTGATTAAGTCTAATGATATTAATCCTTTCTGAATTACTATATCCTATAACTTCTTAACTAGGTTGGCCACTCTAAGATCTTCTATCCCTTCGACTCCCTTGCTGATACCAGATGGGAACTAATCTATTTCAAACTATATTTCAAGTTATAATAGGATCCCAAATCTTCAAGGAAGAATTCTAACTCACTTCCCACTCAATGTCCTTTAAGGGTCTGGATCTGTTGAGGATGTATAGATGAGTCTTATGGGTAAACCACTATTTCAGGTTTAGATTTCTAATAAACCACTATTTCAGGTTGAAATTTAAAATCACATTTATTTTTATTTGCTTTTACAAAATTACTTCATATTTAAAAGTCTCTTTTAGTTGATCAGACTTAAGGAGCTTTATTTAACGATTTTTCTTCTGTCTTGATAGCTTGTGGTTGTTCTTATTCTTCGGTCTTCCAGCGTCTTCCGATTTGCATGGACCGATGAGCTGGTTCGAATCGAATCTAAGAATAAATTTGAACCGAATGGCTCGACCTGTCTCTTCCCCTCTCTCTCTCTCTCTCTCTGCCCTTTTTGACTTTTGCCACTGGCGTTCTGAGATTTTATACATTTTAATTCACCTCTCCAGCGCATGTCAATTACAAAGCATTGTCTCATGTTTAACAAAATAGATGTGTTACATTTAAAACCGCGATTTCGCACCATGCCCAAGATTGCCATACATTTCAAAAGCACGTGGTGCATTCTGCTCAAATTCTAAAAAACTATTAAGCTGTGTCTATCTTTGTATATTTCAGCCATTTGCATTTTTTGTAAACTTCCTCTGCCATGCCTGCGCGCTTCAAGCCGTTTAACACCTTGCCCAAGATTCTCATTGTTTGAATTTGCAATGTCTCCAAAATTACGGGTTCCTCTTTTTCTCAAAGGTTCCAAAAACCCATTACACTTCTTAAAATAATTGATAGCTATTTTAAAAACTGCAGCATTCTTAACAATCTTTTCTTGTGCCTACTATTCTTTCTCAAATTTTATCAAACTTTTGACCTTGTATGTGCATGCTATTTTTTAAGCTTTTACAAGCACTCTGATATTCCTTCATGTTCCTTTACCTATAATTTTATATGTTTAATTTACTCTGTTTATTTTGTTCCAAACTACATTCTTCCTTCCAATTATCACTTACACCCCCTAGCAGTATCTGGTGGTTGGGCAGAAAATAAATCAGGAGATAGAAAAGGCATGTAAAGAAGGCAATATTACAATAATCATGGGGGACTTCAATATGCAGGTGGTCTGGGAAAATCAGGTTGGTAGTGGATCCCAAGAAAAGAAATTTGAGGAATGTCTAAGAGATGTTTTTTTCGAGCAGCTTGTGAAAGAGCCTACTAGGGAACAGGCAATTCTGGATTTAGTGATGTCCAATGAAGCAGACTTGATTAGGGAACTTAAGGTGAAGGAACCCTTAGCGAGCAGTGACCACAATGTGAAACAATTTACCCTGCAGTTTGAGAGGGAGAAGCTGCAATCAGATGTAACGGTATTACAATTAAATAAGTGTAACTACAAAGACATGAGGGAGGATCTGGCCAGAGTTGATTGGAAAAGGAGCCGAGCAGGGAAGACAGTGGAACACTAATGGCAGGAGTTTTGGGGGGTTATTCGGGAGGGACAACAGAAATTCATCCCAAGGAGGAAGAAACATGCTAAGGGTAGGACAAGGCACCCATGGCTGACGAGGGAAGTCAAGGGCAGCATAAAAGCTAAAGAAAAAGCATACAAAGTGGCGAGAATTAGTGGGAGGCGAGAGGATTGGGAAACCTTTAAAAGTGAGCAGAGGACAACTAAAAAAGCAATAAGGAGGGAGAAGAGGAAGTATGAGTGCAAGCTAGTTAGTAATATATAAGAAGATAGGAAGAGTTTTATTCAATATATAAAAGGTAAGAGAGAGCCACAAATAGACATTGGACCACTGAAAATGTGGATGGAGAAGTAATAGTAGGAAACAAAGAAATGGCAGATGAGCTGAATAGTTACTTTGCATCAGTCTTCATGGTGGAAAACACCAGTGGGATGCCAGAGCTCCAGGAGAACCAGGGGGCTGAGGTGAGTGCAGTGACCATTACTAAAGAGAAGATTCTGGAGAAACTGAAAGGTCTGAAGGTGGATAAACCCCCTGGACGAGATGGACTACAACCCAGGGTTATAAAAGAGATAGCTGAGGGGATTGTGGATGCATTGGTGATAATCTTTCAGGAATCACTGGAGGCAGGAAGGGTCCCAGAGGACTGGAAAGTGGCAAATGTAACACCACAGTTTAAGAAGTGAGGGAAGCAGAAGACGGGAAATTATAGTCCGGTTAGCCTGACTTTGGTCATTGGTAAGATTTTAGAGTCCATTATTAAAGATGAGATCGCTGAGTACTTGGAAGTGCATGATAAAATAGGACTGAGTCAGCACGGCTTTGTCAAAGGGAGGTTATGTCTGACAAATCTGTTAGTGTTCTTTGAGGAAGAAACAAGGAAGTTAGACAAAGGAGAACCAGTGGACGTGATTTAGTTAGATTTCCAGAAGGTCTTTGACAAGGTGCCGCATAGGAGACTGTTAAATAAGTTAAGAGCCCATGGTGTTCAGGGTAAGATCCTGGCATGGACAGACGATTGGCTGACTGGCAGAAGGCAGAGAGTGGGGATAAAGGGGTCTTTTTCAGGATGGCAGCCGGTGACTAGTGGTGTACCTCAGGGTACACAACTTTTCACAATATACATTAATGATCTGGAACAAGGAACTGAAGGCACAGTTAAGTTTGCAGATGATACAAAGATCTGTAGAGGGGCAGGTAGTATTGAGGAAGCAGGTGGGCTGCAGAATGACTTTGACAGGCTAGGAGAGTGGGCAATGAAGTAGTAGATGGAATACAATGTGGGAAAGTGTGAGGTTATGCACTTTGGAAGGAGAAATGGAGGCATAGACTCTTTTCAAAATGGGAAGATGCTTAGGAAATCAGAAGCACAAAGAGACTTGGGAGTCCTTGTTCACCATTCTCTTAAGGTTAACGTGCAGGTTCAGTCGGCAGTTAGGAAG
The DNA here is from genome assembly GCF_047496885.1 of Scyliorhinus torazame. Lineage (NCBI taxonomy): Eukaryota > Metazoa > Chordata > Chondrichthyes > Carcharhiniformes > Scyliorhinidae > Scyliorhinus > Scyliorhinus torazame. The sequence goes on along the minus strand of NC_092713.1, from coordinate 310,390,401 downwards.
GCAAATGCAATGTTAGCATTCATGTCGAGAGGGCTAGAATATAAGACCAGGGATGTATTTCTGAGGCTATATAAGGCTCTGGTCAGACCCCATTTGGAGTATTGTGAGCAGATTTGGGCCCCGTATCTAAGGAAGGATGTGCTGGCCTTGGAAAAGGTCCAGAGGAGGATCACAAGAATGATCGCTGTAATGAAGAGCTTGTCATATGAGGAACGGCTGAGGACTCTGGGTCTGTACTCGCTGGAGTATAGAAGGATGAGGGGGGGATCTTATTGAAACTTACAGGATACTGCGTGGCCTGGATAGAGTGGACGTGGAGAGAATGTTTCCACTTGTAGGAAAAACTAGAAGCAGAGGACACAATCTCAGACTAAAGGGACGATCCTTTAAAACAGAGATGAGAATGATTTTCTTCAGCCAGAGGGTGGTGAATCTGTGGAACTCTTTGCCGCAGAAGGCTGTGGATGCCAAATCACTGAGTGTCTTTAAAACAGAGATAGATAGGTTTTTGATTAATAAGGGGAACAGGAGTTATGGGGAGAAGGCAGGAGAAGGGGGATGAGAAAAATATCAGTCATGATTGAATGGCGGAGCAGACTTGATGGGCCGAGTGGCCTAATTCTGCTCCAATGTTTATGGTCTTATGGTCTTAAGGAAAGTAACCTGGTTTTCTGACCCAGTCTTGATCTACATGTGACTCCAGTCCCCCTGTGAGTAACTAAACAGACTTCTGAATTATGGAAAACACTCAAACATGTGGAACTAGGTGCGGACAATAAAATGTCGGCATTAGCAGCAATGCCCACGTCCCCACAATAATTTTTTTAAATGAGTTCCTTTGTTTCTTCCAAGTTGCTTTTCTTTTGAAGAAATTTAAAATGGCTGGACATTCATCTTTCATAATGTTGGGTGTTTCAAAAAAATAGGCATAATAACCAGTGAACGTTACACAAATAATATAAGGCTTCCCTTGGAGCCCACTACTGTAAGCCATTCACTGAAGTTTGTGTCTTGATATTCAGTCAGACGACCATTTCACACGGAGCCATTCATATTACAGATGCAAACCCACTGTTCCGATTCCCTTTTTCTTTTGGACTTTGAAATAACATGGCAGTGATGTCAATGCTTAGAACAAAATCGTTTTTTGGTACTCCTATATATATCTAATGTATATATTTTGAATTGGATGCAAATTAATGATCCCTCCACTTTGTCCATCAATAGAATAAAACATAAATACAATTTTTTTTTTTTCTTCAGCTTTTTTGTCGGCACTGCATGCAACAACATCAGAAATACATCCATGAAGGCTTCCTCAGTTGGAAGTTGCTAGAAAATACATTCAAAAGGAACACATTTACGATGTCACTGGAGACACCAAGCAGCGTAGTTCATGAATTCATTTACCATGTCATTGCACAAAGCGAATTGAGAATTATTTTACCCCAGTGTGGCTCAATGCCAGACTCCAATCATGTCATTGTGTTCTGAGTTGTCGGCTCATGCTGGCTGGGAACTGCATTCAGGTTGCCCAAACGCTTTTATTGCAGCATCTTTACAGCCAGAGCAATAAGGAGAAGAGATTTTGAATCCCAGCAGTCTTTCATGCCCGAGTTCCATAAGTAAAAAACAAGTATTCTGTATATGCTAAATGTATGTCGCACCTTGCTGCTTGCCGTCATTTACGTTAAAAATGGCTTTATGAATGAGAAATAGAATATTTTTAGAACTAGGGAGCTAAACTTTTATAATCACTGGTTTGACCTCAGCTGGGGCGCTGTGTTCAATTCCAGGCCATGGGCCTTAGGGAGGCTAGGGGAATGCTGCCCTTTATATTGAGAGGATTGGAGTTTAAAGACACAGAAGTTATGCTGCAGATATACAAAACCCTGGTTCGACAACACTTTGGAGTCACTGTGAGCAGTTCTGGGCACCACACCTTAGGAAGGATATTTTGGCCTTGGACGAAGTGCAACATAGGTTTGCAAAAATGATACCTGGACTACAGGGTTTAAATTACGAGGAGAGATTACACAAATTGCGCCTGTTTTTGCTACAATTTAGAAGGTTAAGGGGTGATCTGATCAAAGTGTTCAAGATATTAGCAGGGAAAGATAGGGTCGATAAAGATAATTATTTGCACTGGTTGGAGACTCTAAAACAAGGCGGCCTAGTCAAAAAATTAAAGTTAAGCCTTTCAGGAGAGATGTTCGGAAGCATTTCTTCATGCAAAGGGTGGTAGAGTTTTGGAACTCTCTCCTGCAAACAGCAGTCGAAGCTAAGCCAGTTGTCAATTTTAAATCTGAGATAGGTAGATTTTTGTTGAATAACGATATTAAGTGGTATGGGCCAAAGGCAGGTATATGGAGTTAGGTCACAGATCAACCATTATCTCATTAAATGGTGGGACAGGCTCGAGGGGCTGAGTGGCCCACTCCTGTTCTTATGTTCCTCTGTTGTTGAGGATGTCCAGGCCTTGCTAAGGGTGCAAAAGAGATTGACCAGAATAGTACCAGAGACAATGGGATTGGATTATGTTGTGAGGCTGGAGAAAGTGGGTTTCTTCTCCTTATAGCAGAAGTAGTTCGGAGGAATGTCAATGGAGGTGTTCAAAATCATGTAGGTTTTGAAGCAGTATATAGAGAGGAATTACTCTTACCGAGTGGCAAATTTAGTCATTGACAAAAGAATGAAAGGCAACGAGGAAACATTTTGTTAATGCAGTGATCTGAGAAGCACTTCTTGAAAGAGTGATGGAAGCAGATAACTTAAAGGTACCGAAAAAAGAACTTGATCAATACACAAACAAAATTTTTTTTATAGGACTATAAGGAAAATTATAAGCTGCAGGATAAAGTGGACAGCTCTAGCAAAGAGCTGGCACAGGCACAATAGGCCAAATGGCATCCATTTAGAATTCTATGATTTTATATGTCTTTGTGATGTTTGAACTAATTTGCCTTGAGCTTCAGTAGATGCTTCCAGTATATAGTCATTAAGCAATTTCACTTTTTTAATATTCCGCACACAAATGTCCCTCACTGAGTCTATGGATTGTTGGTAGCTATCACAAGATAATAGAAAATATTGACGCGGATGTTGTAATAAGCACAATAGCAAGGGTGGCAACATCACAGTTATTATGGAATAAATTGGATAGCAGCTTTTGACTTCTGCAAATGCACAGCCTGTGTGAAAACAAGCAAATTGCCATCCAAATTTTCCTGTTCTCCACAATTTTCTCCGCGCTGGGATCTCACCAAGAGACTCAGAATGAAAATATGAGAATTCCGTGAAGGTCATATACTAACCCACAAGATGCCTATTAACCATACCAGAAACAGTTAAAGCTTATGCATTCAGGTGCAGATCTGATGAATAGTAATAAAAACTAATTATCTGGCACTGACAGTTTTCTGTTAGAAGTGTGGAGTCTCATTCCTTCAGATTGTAATTATAGTTGTGTTCTTTTTAATCTTTAATTTTTCTTTCGGTTGCTTTTAACTTTTTTTGCTTTTTCACTCTCTTTACATGATTTTATATTAATTTTGATATTCTAATTTGAACTGGCTATTTCAGTTTCTATCTCCCTGCAAGAATTCTTCAATCTGAATGGTTTAAGATACATATTGTTGCGTGCCCAAATGCCACTGCAGACAGGACTGTGCCAAAAGAATCTCTTGTAACTGCAAGTTGCCAAGTATCCAAAACACGCAAAGGTTTGTGGGCAGCTGAATGTTGTTATGATCCCTGGAGGGATCCATATACCAAAATAACCAAATTTACCAAAACAAATCCAAATGAAGGTATTACCAGATAATATTTCACTTTCTGTAACTTTAACATAAATCAGAATCAATGCAAAATAAACTTGAATTAATGGGCAAATAACATTTGGTACAAACTGCAAATGACATATGGAAAAGCAAAAACAACGACTATCTCACTGAGGTAGTACACAGTTCAATTCTACCTGGTCCCAGTTTCAGCCATGAAGTTCTTCCCATCGGACCTCCAGTCCCTTTCCTTCAAGGACTTAACTAAGTCTCTGCAAGCTGTAGCATAAATAGGTTTTGCCCATGCAAATTTCTGTATATGGTGCACTGCTTTCCAGAATCTTCTCAACCCCCATCAATAACATGACCAACTCTGAGAAAATTAAGTATAGGATGCTTTAATTGGGGGTGGGGGTTGCTAATGGGACTGCTGGGGGCAGGGTGGGGGGTTGTCGGTTGCTGGAAAGACCAGGGCGATGCTGGCACGACTGAAGTCGGGGTTGTGCTTGCAAACTGGAGGGGAGGGTTGGGAATCATCCATTACAAGAGAATGCAGACAGCACCATTTACAAACTGATGATTGCACTCCCAGAAGGAGTGAATTAATTTCCTTTACAGCGCAGTTATGCAGCCGTTATGGCTGTGTTACATATAAAAACGTACATCGTTTCCATGCTCTAAGATTAAGGCAACAAAAAAGGACAAAGTTTCCATCTGGGGAAATTGGAAATTACCCAACTACAAAACTAGACCCCTTGCAACATACCACATATACTTTACCCACAGCCTGCCTCCTCAGCCTTATCAAGGCCCCATGTGCTTCTTCCCCAGTGTTCCCGGTGCTGTTCCATTGAGACACTACCTGCAGTTCCCTTGATGCTTTGAGGTGAAACAAAAAACTTCAGAAGTGCTTCACAAACTATTTCCCAATGTGACCCCCATTTTAACTCAGCACCACCTTCTAAAGAACAATGAGGATGGGCAACAAATGCTGGCCTGGCCAACAACGCCCACGTCCCTTGAAAGAACATGCCAAAAAAAGTCTTGAAAATTAACATGGCCACAGATGCCAGCAAAAGCAAAACAGTAATAAAACAACATAGTAGCATTCAGTGTATAATTATTAAAGTTTGGGTCTCTACATATAAAAACATCTCAGAAAGGCTGTGTTTTCAAAGGACTTTGCAAAAATGTTATTCTTTACAGTACTGATGGAGGTCTCAGCCGAACGTTCCATATTTCCTGGTGATATAAGACTTAATGGATCCCCCCTCACCCCAGCACCACCCGATCCCCCCACACAGCCTTCATGCACACCATTTGTAATCAGCCCCTCTCCCTATCCCAGGGGTACGTACGCATCACTCTTCCCAAACCTCATAATCCACACGCTCACTCGCTCAGATGCCATTCTTCCCCAATCCCAACTCATTCAGCAGCCTCGCATCCTAATCCCCCCTCCCATTCCATACGCAGAAGCCTCTCTTCTCAAATCACATTCCAACCTGTCAGAACCCCCCCCCCCCCCCCCCACCCCTCTCCCAAAGAAAGACTCAGGCTCTGGTCTTTACCTATCTCACTAACATCCCAGCTCCTGGGCCTGACAGAAATTTACCACGCCCCCTGGTAATTGGTTCTGGCATCCATAGCTCTCATCCCACCCCCACCCCCTTGCTTGCTGGACCCGCAAGACTGCCGGACCTCCCTGAGACTTGGGCTCTGGCCTCCATTGCTCTCGCCACCCACCGAGCCTGGTGGACATTTCCCAACCGTGTTGACGCGCAGTTCCAGCTTGGCATTATGTATTGTAATTCAGTGTGTTCTCATTCAAAGAACAACAAAGAACAAAGAAATGTACAGCACAGGAACAGGCCCTTCGGCCCTCCAAGCCCGTGCCGACCATACTGCCCGACTAAACTACAATCTTCTACACTTCCTGGGTCCGTATCCTTCTATTCCCATCCTATTCATATATTTGTCAAGATGCCCCTTAAATGTCCCTATCGTCCCTGCTTCCACTACCTCCTCCGGTAGCGAGTTCCAGGCACCCACTACCCTCTGCGTAAAAAACTTGCCACGTACATCTACTCTAAACCTTGCCCCACTCACCTTAAACCTATGCCCCCTAGTAATTGACCCCTCTACCCTGGGGAAAAGCCTCTGACTATCCACTCTGTCTATGCCCCTCATAATTTTGTATACCTCTATCAGGTCGCCCCTCAACCTCCTTCGTTCCAGTGAGAACAAACCGAGTTTATTCAATCGCTCCTCATAGCTTATGCCCTCCATACCAGGCAACATTCTGGTAAATCTCTTCTGCACCCTCTCTAAAGCCTCCACATCCTTCTGGTAGTGTGGCGACCAGAATTGAACACTATACTCCAAGTGTGGCCTAACTAAGGTTCTATACAGCTGCAACATGACTTGCCAATTCTTATACTCAATGCCCCGGCCAATGAAGGCAAGCATGCCGTATGCCTTCTTGACTACCTTCTCCACCTGTGTTGCCCCTTTCAATGACCTGTGGACCTGCACTCCTAGATCACTTTGACTTTCAATACTCTTGAGGGTTCTACCATTCACTGTATATTCCCTAACTGCATTAGACCTTCCAAAATGCATTACCTCACATTTGTCCGGATTAAACTCCATCTGCCATCTCTCCGCCCAAGTCTCCAGACAATCTAAATCCTGCTGTATCCTCAGACAGTCCTCATCGCTATCCGCAATTCCACCAACCTTTGTGTCGTCTGCAAACTTACTAATCAGACCAGTTACATTTTCCTCCAAATCATTTATATATACTACAAACAGCAAAGGTCCCAACACTGATCCCTGTGGAACACCACTGGTCACAGCCCTCCAATTAGAAAAGCATCCCTCCATTGCTACCCTCTGCCTTCTATGGCCTAGCCAGTTCTGTATCCACCTTGCCAGTTCACCCCTGATCCCGTGTGACTTCACCTTTTGTACTAGTCTACCATGAGGGACCTTGTCAAAGGCCTTACTGAAAGCCTTGGGATTTTCCTTAACCCTATTTGCCAATGACTTTTCATGACCCCTTCTAGCCCTCCTGACTCCTTGCTTAAGTTCCTTCCTACTTTCCTTATATGCCACACAGGCTTCGTCTGTTCCCAGCCTTTTAGCCCTGACAAATGCCTCCTTTTTCTTTTTGACGAGGCCTACAATATCACTCGTCATCCAAGGTTCCCGAAAATTGCCGTATTTATCTTTCTTCCTCACAGGAACATGCCTGTCCTGTATTCCTTTCAACTGACACTTGAAAGCCTCCCACATGTCAGATGTTGATTTGCCCTCAAACATCCGCCCCCAATCTATGTTCTTCAGTTCTCGCCTAATATTGTTATAATTAGCCTTCCCCCAATTTAGCACATTCATCCTCGGACCACTCTTATCCTTGTCCACCAGTACTTTAAAACTTACTGAATTGTGGTCACTGTTACCAAAATGCTCCCCTACTGAAACATCTACCACCTGGCCGGGCTCATTCCCCAATACCAGGTCCAGTACCGCCCCTTCCCTAGTTGGACTGGTTACATATTGTTTTAAGAAGCCCTCCTGGATGCTCCTTACAAACTCCGCCCCGTCTAAGCCCCTGGCACTAAGTGAGTCCCAGTCAATATTGGGGAAGTTGAAGTCTCCCATCACCACAACCCTGTTGTTTTTACTCTTTTCCAAAATCTGTCTACCTATCTGCTCCTCTATCTCCCGCTGGCTGTTGGGAGGCCTGTAGTATACCCCCAACATTGTGACTGCACCCTTCTTATTCCTGATCTCTACCCATATACCCTCACTGCCCTCTGAGGTGTCCTCTCGCAGTATAGCTGTGATATTCTCCCGAACAAGTAGCGCAACTCCGCCTCCCCTTTTACATCCCCCTCTATCCCGCCTGAAACATCTAAATCCTGGAACGTTTAGCTGCCAATCCTGCCCTTCCCTCAACCAGGTCTCTGTAATGGCAACAACATCATAGTTCCAAGTAGTAATCCAAGCTCTAAGTTCATCTGCCTTACCCGTAATGCTCCTTGCATTAAAACATATGCACTTCAGGCCACCAGACCCGCTGTGTTCAGCAACTTCTCCCCGTCTGCTCTGCCTCAGAGCCACACTGTCCCTATTCCCTAGTTCTCCCTCAATGCTCTCACCTTCTGACCTATTGCTCCCGTGCCCACCCCCCTGCCATACTAGTTTAAACCCTCCCGAGTGACACTAGCAATGTATTTAGTGTATTATCATTCTCATTTGAAGCCATTCAAAGTAGCAGTCTCTTTAATTTGTGTGCCGATCCCTGGAATACAATAAAAATACTGTGGATGCTGGAGATCTGAAACAAAAACAGAAAATGTTGAGGAAAAAGCTCAGCAGGCCTGACTGCATCTGTGTTGAGAGAAACAAAGTTAACGCTTCAAGTCAAAAATGACTCCTCGTCGGTTCTGAAAAAGAGTCATGTTGGACTTGAAACATTAACTCTGTTTTTCGCTCCACAGATGCTGCCAAATCTGCTGGGTTCCCCAATCTCTGGACTCTGTACCCACCAATTCCACCAGCAGTTCATTAAGGTTGCAGTGTGCGATATGCGCAGAATGAAAGTAACTTGCCACACCTATGGAATTGACACCACCCTCACTATGATGTTCTCCTGTCAGCTATGGCTCAGTTCACACAGTGGTTAGCACTGTTGCTTCACAGCATCAGGGTCCCAGGTTCGATTCCCGCCTAGGGTCACTGACTGTGCGGATTCTGCACGTTCTCCCCGTGTCTGCGTGGGTTTCCTCCGGGCGCTCCGGTTTCCTCCCACAAGTCCCGCAAGACGTGCTTGTTAGGTGAATTGGACATTCTGAATTCTCCCGCCATGTACCCGAACAGGCGCCGGAATGTGGCGATTAGGAGCTTTTCACAGTAACCTCTTTGCAGTGTTAATGTAAGCCTACTTGTGACAATAAAGATTATTATAGTTGGTTGCCTTCTTTCTCTGAATCAGAAGATTTGTTTTCAAGCCCAGCTCTATAAATAGAGAACAAAAATGTCAGCTGACGCTTACCTGTTGGACGAGAGGGACTATTGTCCTGTTGGAGGTGCTGTGTTTTGGATGAGAAATTAAACCAAAAATCCCATCTTCTATCTCAAATGGACTGTAAAGCAGCTATCATACTATTTTGATTAAATGCAGACAAGTTATCCTCAGTGTCTTGACCAATATTTATCCCTCAATCAATATCAGTATCTGGTCATTGTCACTTTACTGTTTGGGGAAGTTTGTTGTACACACATTGGCTGCTGTGTTTCTTACACTACAACAGTGGCCACGCTTCTTAATTTTTAAATAATCTTTATTGTCACAAGTAGGCTTACATTAACACTGCAATGAAGTTACTGTGAAAATCCCCTAGTCGCCACATTCCAGCACCTGTTCGGGTACACAGAGGGAGAATTCAGAATGTCCAACTTACCTAACAGCACGTCTTTCGGGACTTGTAGGAGGAAACCGGAGCACCCGCAGAAAACCCACGCAGACACAGGGCGAACGTGCAGACTCCACACAGACAGTGACCCAAGCTGGGAACCGAACCCGGGACCCTGGCACTGTGGAGCAACAGTTCTAACCACTGTGCTATCGTGCCGCCCACATACTTGTACAGCATTTTGAGACATCATGAAAGGAGCTATGCAGATGCAAGTGATTTATTTTCATCTTTCTTAACCACGAAGGGGACCAATAGTAGCAAAGTTGTGAAAATACTTTCACCTCCAAGCCACACACCAAGCTGACTTGCACATGTATCACTCTACCTCCATCATTCCTGAATTGATATCCTGGAATTCCAACCTGATACTATTGAGGGTACACCACCACTGCCATGACTCAAAACAAAGGCCCACCACCACTTCCTCAGAGCAACGAGGGGTGGTCAATAAGTGCCCCCATACCCGCAGCATCTACATAAAAGAAAAAATGTAAAAAGCAATTGCATTTCAACAGGCAACAATAAAACAGTCTCAACGCGACAGTCTTGCACAGTTTCAGTGTGTAGTGAAATTGTCAAAGTTTCAAAATGTATTATGATACCACCGAGGAACTTCTTACATTTCATATAGTATCTTTCTATTGGGAGCAGAAAGCCCAGGGACAGCTGGCTCTTTGTAAATGTTGGAATTCAATCAGTGAGTGCAGCTTCGCCTGTGCAGAGCACAGTTCTCTCTTGTCAGTGAGTGATGTGGAGCCAGTGCTATAACTTGGGTCTGCTGACCCCAACATCAATCCATGCGGGCATTGATCTAAAACCAGTACTTTTAGAGTAATGCCATGCTATAAGTTACCAATGGCTTTTGTTTTTTTTAAATTTCGAAAAGCTCTTTCGTCATTTAGAAACCCATTCTTCAGAGTTGTACTGATTCTAACAGAGCAGTAAATTACTAACATGCTTTCCTACTGTCAAATGTGCAACGGTGTATACAGTTAATAATAATTGCAATCATTAGGAAAATCGTAGTACAAAGTCTTACAACACCAGGTTAAAGTTCAACAGGTTTGTTTCGATGTCACTAGCTTTCGGAGCGCTGCTCCTTCCTCAGGTGAATGAAGAGGTATGTTCCAGAAACACATATATAGACAGATTCAAAGATGCCAGACAATGCTTGGAATGCGAGCGTTAGCAGGTGATTAAGTCTTTACAGATCCAGAGATGGGGTAACCCCAGGTTAAAGAGGTGTGAATTGTGTCCAGACAGGACAGTTGGTAGGATTTCGCAGGCCAGATGGTGGGGGATGAATGTAATGCAACATGAATCCCAGGTCCCGGTTGAGGCCACACTCATGTGTGCTGAACTTGGCTATAAGTTTCTGCTCGTCGATTCTGCGTTGTCGCGCGTCCTGAAGGCCGGCTTCGAGAACGCTTACCCGGAGATCAGAGGCTGAATGCCCTTGACTGCTGAAGTGTTCCCCGACTGGAAGGGAACATTCCTGCCTGGTGATTGTCGCGCGATATCCGTTCATTCGCTGGATCCCGGGACCCGGATGGGCCGAAGTCCCGCTGCTAGAATGCCTGTCCCGCCAGCGTGGATTAAACCTTACCGGCGGGACAAGGCAGCGCGGGCGGGCTCCGGGGTCCTGGGGGGGGTGCGGGGCGATCTGGCCCCGGGAGGTGCCCCCACGGTGGCCTGGCCCGCGATCGGGGCCCACCGATCCGCGGGCGGGCCTGTGCCGTGGGGGCACTCTTTTCCTTCCGCCTCCGCCACGGCCTCCACCATGGCAGAGGCGGAAGAGGCTCAATCCATAGCGCATGCGCGGGGATGCCGTGAGCGGCCGTTAACGCTCCCGCGCATGCACCGCCCGGCAATGTCATTTCCGCGCCAGCTAGCGGGGCGGAAATCAGTCCGGCGCGGGCCTGGCCCCTCAAGGTTAGGGCTCGGCCCCCAAAGATGTGGAGGATTCCGCACCTTTGGGGCGGCGCGATGCCCGACTGATTTGCGCCGTTTTTGCCGCTGGTCGGCGGACATCGCGCTGATACCGGAGAATTTCGCCCCTGGTTACTGTGGGGAAGAAACCATTTTTGAATCTGTTAGTGCGTGTCTCAGACTTTTGTATCTTGTGCCCAATGGAAGAGGTTGGAAGAGTGAATAACCCGAGTTTGATTATGCTGCCTGCTTTCCCCAGGCAGCGGGAGGTGCAGACAGAGTCAATGGATGGGAGGCGGGTTTGTGTGTTTACGACTCTCTGTAGTTTCTTATGGTCTTGGGCCGAGCAGTTGCCATACCAGGCTGTGATGCAGCCAGATAGGATGCTTTCTACGGTGCATCTGTACAAAGTGGGAAGAGTCAATGTGGAATTGCCAAATTTCCTAAGTTTCATGAGAAAGTATAGGCGCTGTTGTGCTTTCTTGGTCTTAGCGTCGACATGGGTGGGCCAGGACAGATTGTTGGTAATGGGCACACCCAGGAATTTGAAGCTGCCAACCATCTCCACCTCGGCACCATTGATGCAGCCAGGAGTGTGTACGAAACTTTGCTTCCTGAGGTCAATGGTCAGCTGTTTAGTTTTGCTGACGTAATTGTCAATGGTTTTAAACTTTCATTAAAACTTTTATTAAAAGCAACAGGGTTGTTGTGATGGGAGACTTTAACTTCCACAATATTGACTGGGACTCACTTAGTGCTAGGGGCTTGGATGGGGCAGAGTTTGTAAGGAGCATCCAGGAGGGCTTCTGAAAACAATAAGTAGATAGTCCAATTAGGGAAGGGGCTGTACTGGACCTGGTATTCGGGAATGAGCCCGGCCAGGTGGTAGAAGTTTCAGTAGTGGAGCTTTTCGGGAACAGTGACCACAATTCAGTAAGTTTTAAAGTGCTGGTGGACAAGGATAAGAATGGTCCTAGGGTGAATGTGCTAATATTAGGCGGGAACTGAAGGACCTAGATTGGGGGCGGATATTTGAGGGTAAATCTACATCTGACATGTGGGAGGCTTTCAAATGTCAGTTGAAAGGAATTCAGGACCGGGATGTTCCTGTGAGGAAGAAGGATAAATATGGCAAATTTCGGGAACCTTGGAAAACTAGAAATATTGTAGGCCTCGTCAAAATGAAAAAGGAGGCATTTGTCAGGGCTAGAAGGCTGGGAACAGACAAAGCCTGTGTGGAATATAAGGTAAGTAGGAAGGAACTTAAGCAAGGCATCAGGAGGGCTAAAAGGGGTCACGAAAAGTCATTGGCAAATAGGGTTAAGGAAAATCCCAAGGCTTTTTACACGTACATAAAAAGCAAGAGGGTAGCCAAGGAAAGGGTTGGCCCACTGAAAGACAGGGGAGGGAATCTATGTGTGGAGCCAGAGGAAATGGGTGAGGTACTAAATGAATACTTTGCATCAGTATTCACCAAAGAGAAGGAATTGGTGGATGTTGAGACTGGAGAAGGGTGTGTAGATAGCCTGGGTCTTTGAGATCCAAAAAGACGAGGTGTTGGGCGTCTTGAAAAATATTACGGTGGATAAGTCCCCAGGGCCTGATGGGATCTACCCCAGAATACTGAAGGAGGCAAGAGAGGAAATTGCTGAGGCCTTGACAGAAATCTTTGGATCCTGACTGTCTTCGGGTGATGTCCCGGGGGGCTGGAGAATAGCCAATGTTGTTCATCTGTTTCAGAAGGGTAGCAAGGATAATCCAGGGAACTACAGGCGGTGAGCCTTACATCAGTGGTAGGGAAATTACTGGAGAGAATTCTTCGAGACAAGGTCTACTCCCATTTGGAAGCAAGTGGACATATTAGCGAGAGGCCGCACAGTTTTGTGAAGGGGAGGTTGTGTCTCACCAACTTGATAGAGTTTTTCGAGGAGGTCACAAAGATGATTGATGCAGGTAGGGCAGTGGATGTTGTCTATATGGACTTCAGTAAGGCATTTGACAAGGTCCCTCATGGCAGACTGGTACAAAAGGTGAAGTCACACGGGATCAGAGGTGAGCTGGCAAGATGGATACAGAACTGGCTAGGTCATAGAAGGCAGAGAGTAGCAATGGAAGGATGCTTTTCTAATTGGAGGGCTGTGACCAGTGGTGTTCCACACGGATCAGTGCTGGGACCTTTGCTGTTTGTAATATATATAAATGATTTGGAAGAAAATGTAACTGGTCTGATTAGTAAGTTTGCGGACGACACAAAGGTTGGTGGAATTGCGGATAATGATGAGGACTGTCAGAGGATACATCAGGATTTAGTTCGTTGGAGACTTGGGCGGAGAGATGGCAGGTGGAGTTTAATCCGGACAAATGTGAGGTAATGCATTTTGGAAGGTCCAATGCAGGTAGGGAATATACAGTGAATGGTAGAACCCTCAAGAGTATTGACAGTCAGAGGGATCTAGGTGTACAGGTCCACAGGTCACTGAAAGGGGCAACACAGGTGGAGAAGGTAGTCAAGAAGGCATACAGCATGCTTGCCTTCATTGGTCGAGGCACTGAGTATAAAAATTGGCAAGTCATGTTGCAGCTTTTTAGAATTTTATCTCGGCCACACTTGGAGTATAGTGTTCAATTCTGGTCGCCACACTACCAGAAGGATGTGGAGGCTTTAGAGAGGGTGCAGAAGAGATTTACCAGGATGCTGCCTGGTATGGAGGGCATTCGCTATGAAGAGAGGTTGAATAAACTTGGTTTGCTCTCACTGGAACGACGGAGGTTGAGGAGCGACCTGATAGAGGTCTACAAAATTATGAGGGGCATGGACAGAGTGGATAGTCAGAGACTTTTTCCCAGGGTAGAGGGGTCAATTACTGGGGGGCATAGGTTTAAGGTGCGAGGTGCAAGGTTTAGAGGAGATGTACGAGGCAAGTCTTTTACACAGAGGGTAGTGGGTGCCTGGAACGCGTTGCCGGAGGAGGTGGTGGAAGCAGGGACGATAGTGGCGTTTAAGGGGCATCTTGACAAATACATGAATAGGATGGGAATAGAGGGATACGGATCCAGGAAGTGTAGAGGATTTTAGTTTAGACGGGCAGCATGATCGGCGCAGGCTTGGAGGGCCGAAGGGCCTGCTCCTGTACTGTACTTTTCTTTGTTCTTTGTTCTAAAATGTTTACTATTGTCAATAACCACATTCTTGGCTGTGTAATAAAACGGCATTAGGACATCACTGCTGGAAACATTAAAATATTTTTTAATGTAAAGCAGAAAAAAACATTATTGCAGTGTCTATTACGTTGCCCAATTGCAATGATTCATGAAATACTTTTTATTTGTGATTATGTGCATGAATGTTTGCAAAAGTGTGACCAGTAGCCCAACCAGCACAATTTCAAATGCATTTTAGGTGTCTTTCCACACAATATTCTTCCAGGAGAATCACAGTTGATTGTGTAATATTGTTAAAGACCTGCACACTCTGAAAGTGGGTTTACGTACTAATGGAAAAATATAGAATAGAACAGAATTCCTACAGTGCAGAAGGAGACCAATCGGCCCATCGAGTCTGCACTGATCCTCCGAAAGAGCCCCAACCTAGGTCCACTCTCCCACCCTTTCCCGTAACCTCACCTAACTTGCACATCTTTGGACACTAAGGGACAATTTATCACGGCCAATGCACCTAACCTGCACATCTTTGGACTGTGGGAGGAAACCAGAGCACCGGGTGTAAAGGATGGTTTAATTCTGTTCACTATGAGGATACTTGGCAGCATTCCAGGGCCAGGATATTTATTGGAACATGAGGCACCAGGGCCGGGATTCTCTGAGCCCGCGTCGGGCCGGAGAATCGCCGGGAGGGGGGCGCGAACCCCACCATGGCGCTCCGACGCCGGGCCGTCAATTCTCCGCGCTCAATGGGCCGAGTGCCCGTTGAGTTCCGCCGGGTCCTGCCGGCATCGTTTGCATATGGTCCTACCCGTCGGGACCTCACCGTTCTGGCTGCGGGGCCCGTCCTGGTGGGGGGGGGGGCGGGGGGAGCCGACTCTGGGGGGAGCCTCCACGATGGCCAGGCTCACAATCGGGGGCAATCAATTGGCGGGCGCGCTAATTCCTGGGGTAGCCTATGTTCCTCCATGCCGGGCCCCTGTCGGGCACCGCCATGTTGCCAGGGGGGGCGGCGCGGAGACGGCCGTGGTGCGCATGTGCAGACCCGCGCCGACCGTGGCGGGCTGGCGTTCGGCGCCGTAGCAGCGCACAGCACTCCAGCACCGGTCTAGCCCCCGAGGACGGGAGAATGACTGGGCCTGGTGGCCTGTTGACGCTGGCGTCGCTCGCGCTGGTTTTGACGCCGGCGTCAACACTTGGCCGGGATTTCGAAGAATCCTGGCCCAGATGTCCAGACTCAAGCATTCTCATGTATCTTGCTGACTTTGCTAACTGCTTATCTATTAGACTTATTTACTTCACTGTATAAATATAACCCCCTTTTGCTCGCTCGTTCGACTTCACCTCGGGCCTGAGTCGCAAATCTCACTGCTGCCATTGTCCCTGGGATCCCCGCCGAGCAGATGGGCATGAGATTCCTGTGTTATCTTCTTGTTTTATACTCTTTTTATATTATTTTCTTATTTGTATTATTCTTTGCTAATAAAGTAGAGGAGACAAACTTCTGTTGTTGTTCTCTTTATTGCATTGTGTCCGAATCAAAAAGAACCCTTGGAATAATCCAAGACACCGGGGGAAAATCCACTCAGACACTGGGAGAACGTGCAACCTCCACGCAGACAGTCACCCAAGGCCCCAATTGAATTTGGGCCCCTGGCGCTGTGAGGCAGCAGTGTCGATAGGGCTAGAATACAAGACCAGGGATATTCTTATGAGGCTATATAAGGCTCTGGTCAGACCCCATTTGGAGTATTGTGAGCAGTTTTGGGGCACATATCTGAAGAAGGATGTGCTGGCCTTGGAAAGGGTCCAGAGGAGGTTCACAAGAACGATCCCTGGAATGAAGAACTTGTATGAGGAACGGCTGAGGACTCTGGGTCTGTACTCGTTGGAGTTTAGAAGGATGACATGGGATCTTATTGAAACTTACAGGATACTGCCAGGCCTGGATAGAGTGGACATGGAGAGAATGTTTCCACTTGTAGGAAATACTAGAAGCAGAGAACACAATCTCAGACTAAAGGAACGATCCTTTAAAACAGAGATGAGGAGAAATTTCTTCAGCCAGAGGGTGGTGAATCTGTGGAACTCTTTGCCGCAGAAGGCTCTGGAGGCCAAATCACTGAGTGTCTTTAAAACAGAGATAGATAGGGTTTTGATCAATAAGTGGATCAGGGGTTATGGGGAGAATGGGGATGAGAAAAATATCAGCCATGGTTGAATGGTGGAGCAGACCCAATGGGCAGAGTGGCCTAATTCTGCTCCTCTGTCTTATGGTCTTATGGTCTAACCAGTGCGCCACCGTGCCTTCAGCTTGATAAAGCAGACTTGGAGACAATGGAGCCTGACAGTGTGCACCAACAGCAAAAGTGTTATCCCCATCTGATGTACATGAAGCAACTATACCATGGGTAGATATTGCCCGTGGGACAAAATAATCTAATTTCGTGACCACGTTATAGTCTGTCAGCTGACACGGTAGGCACTGTTCCGCCTTAAAACATTTGGGTATCTGATGAAAAAGGTATTTGCTCCTAATCCAGGAATATAAGACTAGTGAAAATCTATACCACGATCATGCATGTGACCCAGAACTACCCAAGGCTTTGAAAAGTGGACAGCATTGCCTGCCAACTGCGAAAATCTAATCAGAACATACAACTCATTTGCAAACTGGCTATATGTTTATTCATGTACAGCTGTGCTATTAAAGCTTGGCTGGTATATGCTGTCAGCTTGTCATGATCAACATGCACTGGAGTTAGACAACGTCAGATTTATCAAAAAGATACATCATGCAGGAGATTAGTGAAAAGTTTATCCAGAGGAATGGATGCTATTAATGAATTGGAGCAATATCTCTTTAGTTGTGTTGTCCCAGCTTGAATCCTGCCCTGACTAGCAATAAAATCAGCTACTAACAAAAAGCCAAAGGTAGCATTCTCCATAAAAGGGAAATTAGCAGGTAGCGGTGAATTGTTCGATATTTTAACAAGTCCAGAGGAATATGGAGTAGGGAAGCATCATTTGATACCACTTCTTGGAATACTCCTGAAAGAATTGCACAATTAAACTTTCCTCAACTTATTTCTACAACTAAAGGGAGTGACATTTCCAAGAATATAAAATGTTGCAAAACTGATCGCGCAAATCAAGGTATTATTGATCGAGTTGTATCTCACAGAGAAAACCATTCTGCTCCCAGCAGAACCGGAGCCATGAGGTTCTATGCAATATTTGATCATTCTCTTAACTTTGTTACTTTTAATCACCAGATGAGGCATGATCCTAGAGTGAAGGAGCCATTTTGCCGACTCCTGCTCTTAATTCTTAAGGTCTGGGTGAGCTGGTGGTATAGTGGGAATGTTACTGGACTAAAATCCAGAGGCCCAAGCTAATGTTCTGGGGGCACAGTTTCAAATTCCGTCATGGCGGCTGGTGGAATTTAAATTTAATTAGTAAATCTAGAATATAAAGCTAGTGTCAGGTCTGGTGACTCTCGCAAACTCCTACAGATGTGCCATAGAGAGCATCCTATCCGGCTGCATCATAGCTTGGTATGGCAACTGCTTGGCCCAAGATCGCATGAAACTGCAGAGTGTGGTGAACACAGCCCAACGCATCACACAAGCTTGCCATCCTCCCATTGATTCTGTATACACCTCCCGCTGCCTCAGGAAGGCAGCATTGTCAGAGACCCCTCACACCCAGGTTTTACTCTCTTCCAGATTCTTCCATCAGGCAGAAGTCTGAAGACCCGCACATCCAGACATAGGAACAGTTTCTTCCCCACAGCTACTAGACTCCTCAATGACTCTTCCTTGGACTGATCTGTTCCCTGTAAGAACACTGTTCACGACGCCCTATGCTGCTCTTCTCATGTATTTGCTTTGGCCTTTGTTCCGCACTGTAACCAATCACTATTTGTCGACGTACTTTTTCAATTATTCTTTTTGTCTACTATGTACGTATTGTGTACATTCCTTTGGCCGCAGAAAAATACTTTTCACTGTACTTCGGTACATGTGACAATAAATCAGTCAACCAATCAATGACCCTGAAATGATCATCGAATGTAAAAGCCCACCTGGTTCACAAATGCCCTTCAGGAAAATAAATCTGACATCCTGACCTGGTCTGGCCTGCATCTGTCTCAGACATACTCTTACCTGCCCTCTGAAATAGCCCAGCAAGCCGCTCAATTCAAGGACAATTAGGGATGTGCAACACACGCCAGCGATACCCACATCCCATGAATGAATTAAGAAAACAAAATGGTCTTTTGTTCGTCTAGTTTTCTTTAAAGTAAATTTTGTCAACAAGCTTAGCTTGAATTAATAAAACTATTCGTGGAAAAAATGAATGAAGAGTAATAAGGGCAAATCCAGAATCTCAAATATTTGAGGAGGTATGTTTCATTGAGTAAAAGAAAATTAAGAGACGATTAAGGCCTTTAAGATGCTGAGAAACATCAATTCTGAAATAATAATAATCTTTATTAGTGTGACAAATAGGCTTACATAGGGTGGCACGGTGGTGCAGTGGTTCGATCCCGGCCCTGGGTCACTGTCCGTGTGGAGTTTGCACATTCTCCCAGTGTCTGCGTGGGTTTGACCCCCACAACCCAAAGACGTGCAGGCTAGGTGGATTGGCCACACTAAATTGCCCCTTAATTGGAAAAAAATAATTGGGTACTCTGAATTTATAAAAATAAACAAAATAGGCTTACACTGCAATAAAGTTACTGTGACACTCTGGCGCCTGTTCAGGTATACAGAGGGAGAATTCAGAATGTCCAATTCACCGAATGAGCACTTCTTTCGGGATTTGTGGGAGAAAACTGGAGCACCCGGAGGAAACCAACGCAGACACGGGGAGAACGTGCAGACTCCGCACAGACAATGACCCAAGCCGGGAATCGAACCCGGGTCCCTGGCGCTCTGAAGCAACAGTGCTAACCACTCTGTTACCCAATTTCAGGTTGCCTTGGAAATTGATAGCAAGATAGAGGTCCAAATGCAATCTTAAAGCGTTCGAAAAGAGAACAGTTGTGCTGACAGATGTAACCAGACTGGAACTTCCAGTCGCAGTAACATCCCAGTCCTGACACTGAACCTGAATCACCGGGTCAGGTAGTTTATGAAGATGCTGCCAGGTTATACAAATCCAGCCTGCTATGTCTCAGATACCTTGTAGAGCTTTGGCAATGGGGAAAACCTCGGCTTTCTAATGAGGCTGGGGTTAGTAACCCAGATGGCTGGCAAAGAACTCCATGAAGTTCCCGTTCAGAATCTGAGCACCTCAAGACCTCATCTTGTTGTACTGCTGCTCAAATGATTCAAGTAATTACCAATTTTAAATATAATATTCAATAATAGCAAGCCAACATCACAGATGAAGGCAAAATACCCTGTCAGTGTAAAATTAGCAAACCTAATTTTATAATGAGCATCTTAATGTCACATTGTGCCTTGTGCAGGATCTAGGACTATATGCCTCTAGCCAAAATAATGTTAGAGAATTATTGCCCTGACCTCCATTTCCTATGCCAACACATTTCTCTCAAAATGAATCCCATCCCTTGCATGTTCAGCAATCAATATCAGTACCTTATGTTTGTTCAATCTGTCACCTACTGAAGGTTCTGCTTGCCTGCTCTCTCTTAGGAGAATGGAATACAAAGGGGAGGAATATATGCTTCAGTTATACAAAATCTTGATCAGATCCCACCCAAAATAGGTTTACAATTTGCGAAACCTCATCTCAGGGAAGGGATCTTGACTAAATGTGATAAATGCTTGGGGTATTTAAATTATTTAAAAGATTTGATCGCGTAGATACTGAGAAACCAGTTCCTCTGCTGGTGAAATCAAGCAAAGGAGGCATAGGCCTGAATTTCACTCCCAGACTGGGAGCAGAGAGCCGGAAGAATTCCCGGCACATGAACCAAACTTCTGAATAACAGCAACGGAAGTTCCAATTTTCACCGCGGAAGCAGAGTGCAATGCCAGCGGCCTCTCGAAACAGTTTGGAAGCAGCCTGGCCAAAAGGCCTGCCTTAGTGATCCAGTAAGATTCGTCTTATCTCTCGTTCATAGATAAGTCAGTCCGGTTGGATGAATGGAAGCAAAGTTTTTATTTCTTAAAAACACATTTTGGTACATTCACACAAAATTAACTGGAAAATGCTTTCTCTGTGTCTCTCGAAGTGTCTCCTGACTTCTGTGCCACGGTCAAACACGTCTGGTCTCAGCTCGGATACTGTTTCAATCTTGTTGAATGTACCTTCATATCAGATAATGTCAGAACTTGTAGTTCATTATTTGTAACATTTGATAACAGCCACGGACTGGTTTTATAATTATAATCATAATTATAACTTACTCATATTATTTCGTATTATTTCTACCAATTCAGTCATTTTCAGGTATCTTATTTAGGTAATATTTTAAAGGACCCCGTTCTATAATTGCTGTATCCAACAGTGATCCAACACTTTGTCCCAACTGCAACCCTCCCCCCCCAAAAAAAAATGTCCTCCAGTCCTCGCCTCTTTTACACCCTCACTGCCACACACTCCCTGTGCCCTGTCCATGCCAACCCGTGCCATTACATGTCCATGGTTAGACTCCACTTGGAGTCACTGTGAGCAGTCCTGGGCACCACACCTCAGGAAGGATATTTTGGCCTTGGAGGGAGTGCAACATAGGTTTGCAAAAATGATACCTGGACTATAGGGGTTAAGCTATGAGGAGAGATTACACAAATTAGGCCTGTTTACACTAGACGTTAGAAGGTTAAAGGGTGATCTGATCGCAGTCTTCAAGATATTACAGGAAAAGACAGAGTAGATAAAGATAAACTATTTCCATTGGTTGGGGATTCTAAAATTAGGGGGCATAGTCAAAAAATTAGTGCCAGACCATTCAGGAGAGAAGTTAAGATGCAGTTATTCATGCAAAGGGTGGTAGAGGATTGGAATTCTCCCCCACAAACAGCAGTTGAAGCTGAGAAAGTTGTTGATTTTAAATCTGAGATGGATAGATTTTTGTTTGGCAAAGATATTAATGGATATGGGCCAAAGAGAGGTCAATGGAGTTAGGCCACAGATCAGCCATGATCTCCTTGAATGGCAGGACAGGCTCAAGAAGCTGAATGGCCTATTGCTGTTCCAAATTGGGATGGGAAAGGGGTTTGAAATCAGGATGGATGTGTCAGGGAATCAGCGGCGGGAAAGTGAGAATGGGGAAGTTGGGAAGTGGGACTAGCTAGGTTGCCGAGAGCCAGCATGAACACCACAGGCCGAATGGTCTCTTTCTGTGCTGTAACCATTCTATGATGCTATGAATATAGGAATATGTCCACCCAGACTTGGCAATTTCTACAACATGTATATATAAGTCAGGCACAGATACGGCAATAAATTGTCGATGAAAATATAGAGGCCAGATAAAACATCAAATACATGGAAATACAACTGCAATTTCACTATTTCAGTCGTGGGTTGAGAACAGAAGTCAATAGATACCCTCAGGACCCTAGGTGATGAATAGACTTAATAGTAAAACTATAGGCAGCTATCACATGAATTCTGTGGAATTGACTGCTTTATTATCTCTGCAGAGTTTGTTCAGACCCAAAGCTTGAAAACAAAATAGGTGGCTTAAATTTGACTGACCACTCAAATTTTGGATCTAATTGCATTTTTTAAATAACTGCCGTTACTCAGAACATAATCATTACTCGTACATGCCCCAGTTAATTCAGTGAAAAGTCTGCTGCATTACTCAGCGCAGCCTTCGGGTCCTTCCACACAATCAACCCTGAACATGAAATTACAGTGTATGTGTCAATCATTCCTGCTGCAGGAATGTGCAGGTAAATGACCACTGCATAAACAAATAGCAAATTTAAATGAATACGGTTTATTCCCAAAAGCGATTCTTTATTAAGACCACTTTATTAAGAGCGATGTGGTTGACTCTTAACTGCCCTCTGAAATGGCCCAGCAAACACTCAGTTCAAGGGCAAGAGATGCCCACATCCTCTGTAACATCATCCGATTCCTCATCGCCTCACGTCATCTGCTGATGAAGCCCTCGTCCGTTCGTTTGTTATAACCAGACTTGATTGTTCTAATGTATCTTGGCTGGTGCATACATAGATACATAGAAGATAGGAGCAGGAGGAGGCCTTTTGGCCCTTTGAGCCTGCTCCGCCATTCATCACGATCATGGCTGATCATCCAACTCAATAGCCTAATCCTGCTTTCTCCCCATAGCCTTTGATCCCATTCTCCCCAAGTGCTATATCTAACCGCCTCTTGAATATATTCAATGTTTTAGCATCAACTACTTCCTGTGGCAATGAATTCCACAGGCTCACCACTCTTTGGGTGAAGAAATGTCTCCTCACCTCTCTCCGAAATGGTTTACCCTGAATCCTCAGGCTGTGACCCCTGGTTCTGGACACACCCATCATTGGTAACAACTTCCCTGCATCTACCCTGTCTAGTCCTGGTAGAATTTTATAAGTCACGACGAGAACCCCTCATTCTTCTGAACTCCAGCGAGAACAATCCCTACCTAGTCAATCTCTCCTCGTATGATAGTCCCACCATCCCTGGAATCAGTCTGGTAAACCATCGCTGCACTCCCTCGAGAGCAAGAACATCCTTCCTCAGAGAAGGAGACCAAAACTGCACATAATACTCCAGGTGTGGCCTCACCAAGGCCCTGTACAATTGCAGCAACACACCCCTGCTTCTATACTCGAAACCTCTCCCAATTAAGGCCAACATACCATTAGCCTTCTTTACCACCTGCTGCACCTTCAGCGACTGGTGCACAAGGACACCCAGGTCCCGCTGCACACTCCCCTCTCCCAAATTACAACCATTCAGGTATTAATCTGCCTTCCTGATTTTGCCTCCAAAGTGAATAACCTCACACTTATCCAAATTATACTGCATCTGCCATTGATTTGCCCACTCGCCCAACCTGTCCAGATCATGCTGTAGGATCTCTGGATCCTCATCACAGTTCACCCTCCCACCTAATTTGGTTGCAGTAACGTCATTGCAGTGTTAATGTAAGCCTATTTGTGACAATAATAAAGATTATTATTATCTATGCCCCTTATAATTTTGTACACTTCGATCAGCCCCCCTTCACATCCCCCCCCCCCCCCCTCCCCCACCACCACCACCACCACCACCCCATCAGTCTTCTCTGCTCTTAAGGAAAACAACCCCAGCCTAATCAGCTTCTCTTCATATCTGCAACTCTCCAGCCCAGGCAACATCCTGGTGAATCTCCTCTGCATCCTCTCTAGTGCAATTACATCCTTCCTACAGTGTGGTGGCCAGAACTGCTCACAGTACTCTAGCTGTGGCCTGACCTCACACTTTTCAGGGTTAAAATCCATTTTCCAATATTCTGCCCTTCTGAGCAGCCCTTCCACATCGCCCTGTAATCTAAGGCTTTCCTCCTTGTTCTTTACCACACCACCAATTTTCCTGTCACCTGTGGAATTACTAATCATACCTCCCACTGCAGGAGACCCAGCAGCGATCCCTGCAATACAGCACTGGCCACAGGCTTCCAGTCACAAACACACGGGCGTCTCCAATGGCCACCCCACTCACCAGCCTCTGTATGTTGAACAAGAGCAGCAACAGCCATTTCCTCTGAGATAATTGGCAGAGGTTTCATTTCTGTAATGCTGCTGAGGCCTAGCCACATTTTGCTGAGGCATGCTGGGCAGCCAGCTGCTTTGTGTTCCATGAAGAGGAGCACCCAAATGGCTGTCCCCAGCATGTGCCAGAAGACTGTGAAGGAGCCAAACACTAACATCTCACTCCAACCAGCTGATGCAGCACCAGTATACCGAATTTGGACCACACATGACCAAGCAACAAATTTGAGCATCACTCTGCTCAACTGAAGGGTAGGTCCTGCATTTGTGTTCCTTTTTATTTGTTCATGCATAAAGCAGGAACATGCTGTCATCTATAAGATTCTTGGCATTGCCAGATGGCACTGGTCTGTCCCAACCAGCCCCTTGATGCTGGGAGCCATCTCATCCATAGGGCTCAGGAGATACAGATATCCTTGATCCCATTGAATCTGCTGCTCTACCTTCTATTGTGTGCCCATCTAGTCTTGTAAGAGAGAGGGAAGAATGTCAGTGACATTGCAGCCTTGTTCTTGGCTGCTGTGCATGCCAAAACAGGTGGTGCCATCTTTCGGATGAGATGTATTAGCTACGTGGAGAGGCTGTGTTAGCTGCGTGGAGAAGCTGAATAGACACAGACTGTTTTCATTAGAAGTACAGAGGTTGAGGGGTGTCCTGATAGAGGTCTACAAGATTATGAGGGGCGTGGATAGAGTGGATGGGCAGGCACTCTTTCCCAGGGTGGAGGGGTCAGTCACAAGAGGGCATAGGTTTAAGGTCCGTGGGGCAAAGTTTAGAGGAGATGTGTGAAGCATGTTTTTTACGCAGAGAGTGGTGAGTGCCTGGAACGTGTTGCCAGGGGAGGTTGTGGAAGCAGATACATTAACGGCGTTCAAAAGGAATCTTGACAAACACACGGGGCGGGATTCTCCGACCCCCCCTCGCCGGGTCGGAGAATCGCCGGGGGTCGGCGTGAATCCTGCTCCCGCCATCCTCCAAATTCTCAGGCCCCCAAAAATCGTTCCGGCGTGAGTCACGCAGCTTGCCTCAGAGAATGGTGGAGTCCGGCGCGACTCAATGGGCCCCGGGGCTGCCCGAATTCTCCGGCCCGCAATGCGCCGAAGTCCCGCCCTTCTTTTGCCGGTCCCGCCGGTGTAAATTGGAGTAGGTACCTTACCGGCGGGACCTGGCCTCCGGGGTTCTTGGGGGGGCACCGGAGGCCCCGGGAGGTGCCCCCACGGTGGCCCGCGATCGGGGCCCACCCGATCCGCCGGGTAGGGGAGAATCCCGCCCATGGATAGGATGGGTATAGAGGAATACGGCACAAGGAAGTGCTGAGGGCTTTGGCAAAGGTTGGTATCGTGACCGGTACTGGTTTGGAGGGCCAAAGGGCCTGTTCCTGTGCTGTATTGCTCTTTGTTCTTTGAGATTTTAAATATATTTATGTGAATGTAAAAGATCCCATGACACTATTTCGAAGAAGAGCATAGAAGTCACCACAGGTGTCCTGGTCAATATTTATTACCCAATCAACATCACAAGACAAATTTATCTGTTCATTATCACATTGCCGTTTGGACTCAGCACTTTGAGATATACAATAGTCCTGAAAGGTGCTATATAAATGCAAGTCTTTTTTCAATCTAGAAGGGCCATTGAGATAAATTCATTTTCATTCTACTTTATATAAATAATATTTGATCGAATATTTGACCCTGGCACTGTGGGCAGCACAGTAGCACAAGTGGCTAGCACTGTGGCTTCACAGCGCCAGGGTCCCAGCTTCAATTCCCCTCTGGGACACTGTGCAGAGTCTGCACGTTCTCCCCGTGTCTGCGTGGGTTTTCTCCGGGTGCTCCGGTTTCCTCCCACAGTCCAAAGACGTGCAGGTTAGGTGGATTGGCCGTGCTAAATTGCCCCGAGTATCCAAAACGGTTAGGAGGGGTTATTGGGTTACGGGGATAGGGTGGAACTGAGGGCTTGGGTGGGTCAGTGCAGACTCGATGGGTCGAATGGCCTCCTTCTGCACTGAATGTTCTATGTTCTGTTCTGTGTTTATTTTGCTGTTCTTAGTTTGCAGTTTGTCACCCTCACCCTCTTATTTCTATTTAATGAACACTCTGACCTTTCCCTATTTAGCAGTGGCATGACGGCAAGCATTCCCGTTAGCCCTGCACAAGTTTCAACAACACAATGCATTTGAAATGTTGCAGCAACTGACACCGAAGGAGCCCTTTCGCAACAGTGATGTGTGAGGAAAACTCATCCAGCAGGTAGCCCCCATCCATCATTACAGGAGCCTGATGAATAAGCATTATTGAATATTCATAGATCCCACCCACGCTGCAAAAAGTGTTTATACGAAACAAGCTGAAAGTGTTATTTCATTCTCTTTTACAATTCGCGGCTGATGGAATGTCTTTGTATTTGGTGTGGACAACAAGCACAGCCCTAGCATTCCGAAATAAATGAAGCAGAACTGAGCACAGGTGGTCGGCACTGTTGTTCCATTGAAACATTTCCATGCCTCTTTTGTGCTATTCAAATATCACTTTCTATGATTCGGTGTCAAACTTTCATTGAAATTGCTTCAATGAAGTGCTTTAGGATGCTCTACTACATAAAGATGATATATAAATGGAAGATCTTTTTGCTGTTTCTTAACTCAATACAATGCAGTACCTTGATCTTCCTGCCCTGCCCTTCTGTTCCTCGTGCAGCCAATAGACTTTTAAAATCAACCTAACCCAACATAATCTTCCCTATGATACCAGTTGCAACAAAAATTGTTAATTCAACAGCAACAGCCTCCCCACAAATTCTGCCCCAAGTGGCTTTTAAAACACACGCAATTTAATCTGCATTGGCTCATAATAATTGGTCTTATAACTGGAAATACTCAGCAGGTCAGACAGCATGAATTCCACAGGTGAGGTGAGAATGACATGCCCTTGAATCAATGCAGCATTTGACTGGCCGGGGAAGGAGCCTGAGCATAACTGAAGTCAATGAGATTCACAGGGATAGCTCTCCACTGGCTAGAGTCATGAAAGATAATTGTGGCTGTTTAAGACTGAATGTCTACAGATATTCCTCAGGACGAAGTCCTAGGCAAACCATTTTCAGCTGCCGCATCAATCACTTTCCCTCCAACTTAAGGTCAGGAGTTGGGATGGTTGCTGCACAGTGTTCAGCATCATTTGCAATTTCCCAGATACCGAAGTAGCCTGTGTTCAGAAGCAGTAAGACTTGAACAATATTCAGACTTAGGCTGAATAGTGGAAAGTAACATTCATATCACCCAAATATCTTTGCAACAAAGACCCTGAGGAAATCGAGAGTCAGAGAATCGGACCTGAGTTGGACTGAGTCCTTCAACGCGGATAATATTATGAATCTTGGGACCTTTTAGTAATATTTTGAGATAATTTACGAGTAACTGATTTTACTGTTTGCTTAATAAATTTGATTGAATTTTATACTTGTTTTTTTTTAAATTTAATTTGCTTTTTGGATTAAGGGGCAATTTAGCGTGGCCAATCCACCTACCCTGCACATCTTTTTGGGTTGTTGGGGTGAGACCCACGCAGACACGGGGAGAATGTGCAAACTCCACACGGCCAGTGACCCGGGTGAATGCTATACTTGTGTTTTCCTTTGCTCACCGTGCCAATAAAGACATCGGGGTAAAATGTTTGATTAATAAACTGGTTGAAGGCTTCCGGTTGCGGCTATGCAGAGCTAAGTCGCACGTTCGGCAGCTCCGCTTGGAACGGATTTTTGGGCTCTTTTTAGGGCCCCACAACGGCATTTTGTCGACATTTCCCGGAGTGGGAAGAAGACTGCAACATTCCCCCGACAGTGTATGGCTTGGACCAGGAGCGGGGCGACTAAAAAATTGGTGGTGAAGCCAAAGAAAGTGCGAGGGAAGAAGAGCAAGATGGCAGCGGGCGGGGACCAGGCAGCGTGGATGCAGTGGGTGCAGGAAAAGCAGGAGGTTATCCAGTGCTGCTTCAGGGAGCTCAAAGCGGACCAGCTGGAGCCGATGAAGGCTTCTATTGATAAGCTGCTGGAGACGCAGACGGCCCAGGAGGTGGCGATCCGCGAAGTCCGACAAAAGATCTCAGATAACGAGGACGAGATCTTGGGCCAGTAAGCGGTAAAGGTGGAGGCGCACGAGGCGCTTCACATGAAATGGCAGGAACGGTTCAAGGAGATGGAGAATCGGTCGAGGTGGAAGAATCTGCAGATCCTGGGCCTCCCGGAGGGGCTGGAGGGGTCGGACACGGGGGCCTATGTGGTCACCATGTTAAACTCGCTGATGGGAGCGGGGTCCTTCCAGGGGCCCCTGTAGCTGGAAGGGGCCCATAGAGTGCTGGCGAGGAGGTCCAAGGCTAACGAGCCTCCGCGGGCGGTGCTGGTGAGGTTCCATCGGTTCGTCGATCGGGAGTGTGTGCTCAGGTGGGCCAAGAAAGAGAGGAGCAGCAGGTGGGAGAACGCGGAGGTTCGAATATATCAGGACTGGAGCGTGGAGATGGCGAAGAAGAGGGCTGGGTATAACCGGGCGAAGGCGGTGCTGCACAGGAAGGGGGTGAAGTTTGGCATGTTGCAGCCGGCGCGACTGTGGGTCACCTACAAGGACCGGCACCATTATTTTGAGTCCACGGAGGAGGCGTGGG
This sequence comes from Scyliorhinus torazame, assembly GCF_047496885.1. Taxonomy (NCBI): domain Eukaryota; kingdom Metazoa; phylum Chordata; class Chondrichthyes; order Carcharhiniformes; family Scyliorhinidae; genus Scyliorhinus; species Scyliorhinus torazame. Next base: position 310,361,692 of record NC_092713.1, on the reverse strand, counting down.
CCTTTGTTCAGGCCGAGAAGCTGGACACAAACTGAGGGTCGGGATGGGGGGGTCAGGCGTGGGGATGGTCGGGGATTGTTGTTGTTGTGTTACATTTTGAGGGGGGGTTCTTTGTTCTTGTTTATTTTTGGTTCGGTGTGGGTCGTTAGGGTGGGTTGGGCACTGTTTTGGTTGGGTCTGTCGGGTGGGCTCTTGGAGGGGGGGCAAGTAAATGGAGTAGGGGGTGGATGGCCGGTAGGGGGGATGGGGCTCCGCAGGGGAGGGTGAGGCCCGAGTCGGGGATGAGGGGACTGGGCCTGTAAAAGGAGCTGCGCCAGAGGAGGCGGGGCCGGGCAGGTGGAAAGCGCGGGCTTTTTCCCGCGCTGAAGACTGGAGGGGGCGGGCCGGGGCGGGGAAGCGCGGGTTTTTTCCCGCACTTGGGATGGAAGGGGGAGGCGGAGTGCCTGCTGGTGGGTAATGGAGGGGGAGGGGAAGTCCCACAATGGGAGGAGTCGAAGGAGAGGCGGGAGTGGCCGGGGTCAGCAGGAGTCTTCTGACTTGCGGGAGTGCAATGGGGGGAGCAATGCAGCTAGGAGGGGTCCTAGCTGGGGTGGGGGGGACCGGGTTGCTGCTGGATACTGAGTACTCGGCGATAGCCATTTCGGATCACGCCCTGCATTAGGTAGACCTAGAGCTGGGGGAGGAGAGGGACCAGCGGCCATTGTGGCGCTGGGAGGTGGGGCTGTTGGCGGACGAGGAGGTGAGCGAGCAGGTCCAAGGAAACATGGAGAGACAAAGAAAACCGGGAGGTCCGAGTGGGGATGGTCTGGGAGGCGCTGAAGGCAGTGGTTAGGGGAGAGCTGATCTCCATTAGTGTCCACAAGGAGAGGAGAGAGCAGAGGGAGAGGGAGAGGCTGGTGGGGGAGATGGTAAGGGTAGACAGGAGGTACGTGGAGGTGCCAGAGGAGGGACTGTTGAGGGAGAGACATAGCCTCCAGGCCGAATTCGACCTGTTGACCACCAGGAAGGCGGAGGTGCAGTGGAGGAAGGCCCAGGGGGCGATTTATGAATATGGGGAAAAGACAAGTTGGATGTTGGCACATCAGCTTCGGAAGCGGGACGCAGCTAGGGAGATCAGGGGAGTTAAGGATAGGGGAGGGAGTGTGGTGCGGACTGGGGTTGGTATCAATGGGGTCTTCAGGGACTTTTATGAGGAGCTGTATCGGTCCGAGCCCCCACTGGAGGAGGGAGGGATGGGCCGCTTTCTGGACCAACTGAGGTTCCCGAAGGTGGAGGAGGGACTGGTGGCGGGATTAGGGGCCCCGATTGGGCTGGAGGTGCTGGCCAAAGGGATAGGGAGCATGCAGGCGGGGAAGGCACTGGGGCCGGACAGTTTCCCGGTCGAATTTTACAAAACATATGTGGACCTGTTGGGCCCGTTGATGGTTAGGACCTTCAATGAGGCAAGGGGGGGGGGTGCTTTGCCCCCGACGATGTCCCGGGCACTGATCTCCTTGATCCTGAAGCGGGACAAGGATCCCCTGCAGTGTGGGTCTTACAGACCGATTTCCTTGCTAAATGTAGATGCCAAGGTGCTGGCGAAGGTCTTAACCACGAGAATTGAGGATTGGGTGCCGCAGGGCATCCACGAAGACCAAACGGTGTTTGTGAAGGGAAGGCAGTTGCACGCGAATGTGCGGAGGCTCCTGAACGTTATTATGATGCCGACGAGGGAGGGGGAGGCGGAGATAGTGGTGGCGATGGACACTGAGAAAGCCTTCGCTAGGGTAGAGTGGGGGTACTTGTGGGAGGTGCTGAAGAGGTTTGGGTTTGGGGAGGGGTTCGTCAGGTGGGTTAGGCTGTTGTACGAGGTCCCGATGGCGAGTGTGGCCACGAACAAGAGGAGGTCTGAGTACTTTTGGTTGCATCGAGGGACGAGGCAGGGGTCCCCTGCCCCCCCTGCTCCTCACACTGGCGATTGAACCCCTGGCTATGGCACTGAGGGAGTCGAGGAACTGGAGGGGGCTAGAGCGGGGTGGGGAGGAGCATAGGGTGTCGCTCTATGTGGACGACTTGCTGCTATATGTGGCGGACCCGGTGGGGGGAATGCCGGAGGTAATGGGGATCCTCAGGGAGTTTGGGGATTTCTCAGGGTACAAGCTCAACATGGGGAAGAGCGAGTTGTTCATGGTTCACCCAGGGGACCAGGAGAGGGGGATTGGCGAGCTTCCATTAAAAAGAGTCGAGAGGAGCTTCAGGTATTTGGGGGTCCAGGTGGCCAGGAGCTGGGGGCCCCTGCATAGACATAATTTCACGAGGCTGGTGGAGCAAATGGAGGAGGAGTTCAAGAGGTGGGATGTGTTGCCGCTGTCCCTGGAGGGTAGGGTGCAGTCAGTTAAGATGATGGTGCTCCCAAGGTTTTTGTTCCTGTTCCAGTGCCTCCCCATTCTTCTTTAGACGGGTCAACAGGAGCATAACGGGGTTTGTGTGGGCCCGAGGGACTCCGAGGGTGAGAAGGATGTTAGGATGTTACTGGAGCAGAGTAGGGATGGGCGGGGGGGGGGGGGCGCTGGCCCTGCCCAACCTCTGTGGGTACTACGCGGCCGTCAATGCGGCGATGGTGCACAAGTGGGTGATGGAAGGGGAGGGGGCTGCATGGAAGAGGCTGGAGACAGCGTCTTGTGAGGGAACGAGTCTGGAGGCGCTGGCAACGGCGCCGCTGCCGCTCCCTCCAATGAGGTATACCACGAGCCCAGTGGTGGCGGCTACCCTCAAAATTTGGGGGGGCAATGGCGGCGGCACAGGGGGGAAGTGGGGGCCTCAGTGTGGACCCCGATAGGGGGGAACCACCAGTTTGTCCCAGGGAGAATAGATGAAGGGTTTTCGGGGTGGCACAGGGCAGGGGTAAGAAGGTTGGGGGACCTGTTTGTGGAAGGGAAGCTCGCCAGCCTGGGTGAGCTGGAGGAGAAGTACGGGCTCCCCCGGGAAACACCTTGAGGTATCTACAGGTAAGGGCGTTTGCCAGGCGGCAAGTGGTGGAATTCCCGCTGCTGCCGCCACGCACGGTACAGGACAGGGTGCTCTCGGGGGTGTGGGTTGGAGTGGGGAAGATCTCGGCAACATACCAGGTGATGCAGGAGGAGGAGGAGGCCTCGGTGGAGGAGCTGAAAGTTAAGTGTGAGGAGGAGTTGGGGGAGGAGATCGAGGAGGGGATGTGGACAGATGCCCTAGGGAGGGTGAACTCTTCCTCTTCGTGCGCGAGGCTCAGCCTCATACAGTTTAAGGCGCTGCACAGGGCACACATGACCGGGACAAGGATGAGCCGGTTTTTTGGGGGTGAAGACAGGTGTGTTAGGTGCTCAGGGAGCCCAGCAAACCACACCCATATGTTCTGGGAATGCCCAGCACTGGAGGAATTTTGGAAGGGCGTAGCGAGGACGGTGTCGAGGGTGGTAGGATACAGGGTCAAACCGGGCTGGGGGCTCGCAATATTTGAGGTTGCAGAGGAGCTGGGAGTGCAGGAGGCGAAAGAGACCGGTATTCTGGCCTATGCGTCCCTGGTAGCCCGGCGAAGGATTCTTCTTCAGTGGAAGGATGCGAGGCCCCCAAGCGTGGAATCCTGGATCAACGATATGGCGGGGTTTATTAAATTGGAGAGGGTGAAATTTGCCTTAAGGGGATCGGTGCAAGGGTTTTTCAGGCGGTGGCAACCGTTCTTAGACTTCCTGGCAGAACAGTAGACAATGGTCAGCAGCAGCAGCAAACCGGGGGTGCGGTGGGTTCTATTTTATTTTTAGTTTATCTGTACTGGGGGATCTGAGGGGGTGTATATATTTGCTATGTTTGCTATGTGTTTCGGCGGGTGTTAATTTATTATTTATGTATAGGGGGGAGGGGGGCACTAAGTTGTTTTGTTTTGTTTTGTATTTAATTCTATTGGGTTCCTTTTACATTTTGTTGTTGATATTTTGTGAAAACTTTAATAAAAATTATTTTTAAAAAATAAATAAACTGTTTGAAGTGTCTGAAGTTTTCCAGACAACAACAGAATGAGTACAACTCGAATAACACTCAAGCTCAACACAGGTCATCACAAGCAGCCCACTTGATCAGCGCTCCATCCACCAACTTAAATATTCAATCCTCCCACCACTGACAAACAGTTGTCCCAGTGTTTACCAGCAATTCACCAAAGGCTCTTTCAACGGAAATTTCCAAACACTCAACCTCTGTCACCTGGAAAAACAAAGGCAGCAGATGGACTGCCCTTCCTGCCAGCAGTTCTGCCGATGTGAATGAAAATTTCAATAACTTGCCAGCCCTGCCGTGGGTGGGAGATTTTCAGTCTGGGAATCAGGATAAATGGATAATCTTCAAGTTGGAAAACTGCAACGAGTGAGGAGCCATAGAGATCCATGGTGCAGCCTCAACTATTTATAATCTATGTTAATGACTTGGATGAAGGGACAGAGCATATTGTGGCCAAATGTGCTGACAATACAAAGATAGATAGTTGTGAGGAGAACACAGATTGTTGCGAAGAGATACAGGTTGAGTGCCTGGGCAAAATGTTGGCGGGTTAAGTATATAGCAGTTGCAAGAATAATCGTTAATTCAGTAGCAACAGCCTCCCCAAAAATTCTGTCCCAAGTGAAAGTCCCGAAAGACGCGCTTGTTCGGTGAATTGGACATTCTGAATTCTCCCTCAGTGTACCTGAACAGGCGCCGGAGTGTGGCGACTAGGGGATTTTCACAGTAACTTCATTGTAGTGTTAATGTAAGCCTACTTGTGACACCAATAAAGACTATTATTATTATTATAATGTGAAAAATGTGAGGTTGTCCACTTTGGTGGGAAAAATATAAAAACCAGATGGTATTTAAATGGCGAGAAAATGTAAAATGTTGCAGTACAGAAGGAGGTGGGTAGCCTCATACATGAATTATCAAAAAGTTATCATATCAGTACAACAAGTAATTCGGAAGGCAAATGGAATGTTGGCCTAAATTGCAAAGAGATTGGAATGTAAAAGTACGATGTCTTGCTGCAACTGTACAGGGCATTAGTGAGACCACACCTGGAGTACTGCATGGAGCTTTGGTCTCCTTATTAAAGAGGGATATACTTGCAAGGGAAGTGATTCAGAGAGGATTCACGAAGTTGATTCCTGGGATGAAGGGGTTGTTTTATGTGGAGAGGTTCAGTAGATTGGGCCTTAGAAGATATGCAGCTTGGAAGAATGAGATCCTATTGAAAGGTATATATTTCTGACGAGAATTGACAGGGTAGATACGGTGAGGATGTTTTCCCTCATGGGGAAATCTGGAATTAGGAGACACAGATTCAAAATAAGGAGGTTTTAATTTAAGACAGAGATGAGGAGGAATTTCTTCTCTCAGAGAGTCGTGCATTTTAGAGCAATAGTGACTGGGTCAAAGCTGCGTTAGACAGCTTTTTGACCTATCAAGGAGTCAAGAGTTATGGTGAGCAGGAAGGAAAAAGAGAGTTAAGGCCACAATCAGATCGACAATGATCTTATTAAAAAGCGGAGTAGGTTCAAGGTGTCCAGTTTTATTTGTTCCTGGGATATAGGCATCACCGCCTAGGCCAGCATTCCTAAATGACCTTGTAGTTTTAAGTGACCTTCTTGAGCTACTGAAGCTCATCAGAGCAGTTACACCCAGGGTGCTGTTAGGACGGGAGTTCACCAATATTGATCCAATGACAGTGAAGGAACGGCGACATGGTTCAAAGTCAGGGTAGTTTGTGACTTGGAGGGGAACTTGCAGATGGTGGTGTTCCCATGCGTCTGCTGCCCTTGAGCTTCTAATAGGTAGATTCGAAGGTGCTGTCAAAGGCGCCTTAGTGAACTCTGCAGTACATGTTGTAGGCAATACGCATTGCTGCTATTGTAGTGGAGAGAGTGAGTGTTTCAGGTGATGGATGGGGTACCAATCAGGTTCTCTGCTTTTTCCTAAACGGTGTCAAGCTTCTTGAGTGTTGTTGGTAAGTGGGGAGTATTCTATCACACTCCTGAGTAGCAGATGGCTTTGGGAGTCAGGAGCTGTATTATCCACTGCAGAATTCCCAGCCTCTCACCTGCTCTTATAACTACAGTATTGATATGGCTGTTTCAGGTCAGTTTCTGGTCAGTGGTGGATATTGATAATAGGGTATTTAGGTATGGTAATGCCATTGAATGTCAAGGAGTGATGGTTAGATTCTGTTTTCTTGAGAATCTACACCGCCTGTCACTTGAGCAACAGAAATGCTCCTGGCTACTTATCAGCCTATCACAAATGGTACTGAACATTGTGTACCGGGATGGTCAATGATCAAGCAGCTGAGGATGGCTGTTCCTTGAACATTATGTGGAGGAACATCTGCACTGATGTTCCCAAGCAGAGATGATTGGCCTCCACCTTACATTGAGGTGTGACTCCAAACCAGCAGAGAGTTCCCCGATTCCTATTGACTTGAAATACTACTTTGATGTCAAAGGCAGTCACAAAGTCCATTGACTTTTGCGGTCCAGAAAATTCCGCCAGTGCTGTGGGTGAGGGGAGGGGGGGGGGGGGGGGGGCGGGGGGAGAGGTTTCAACCTTCATCTTTGTTATCCAATCTTTATATTTGGTTCTGGCAAAAATTGACCTTGCACTGTCATCTTTAGCAACTGCTCCCTTATCTCAGTGTGGGCCTCTTGACCTAAGGTCATTCCGTGCCGAATGAGATTCCAAACAGTTTTCCCTCAACATTTTCCATCTTAACTTAATTTACTCTCAGACTAAAATGTTAAAATGCATGCTGGGCATGTTTTGACCAATTTAAACCTTTTAAAGATATTCTAACATTCAATTACCTCATTTCAACCTTGGCCATACTGTGCGATGTAAGTCTTTATCATTTAGACGTTACATGGTTCTGCCTCATTGATGGACTGAATATTCTGCTCAGCAATTCAATACTCGTCATTATCTTTGGAGGTGAGATTTCTCACAGCATTGCAGCTTACCCAGCTAAATTTGTTTCATGTACTTCATATCATTTTGGTCCATTAGCGTACTTTTACCCATGAGCCTAAAATTCATCTGGGATTAATCCAGATTAATGCACATTAAACACCAGCAAGAAACCACTAGTTACCGTTCACTTATTTCTCTGCTCTTTGTTATATCTTGTGCAAAATTGTTGCAATGTTTTCGTATATTACTACAGTGTTTACAACACTTCAAAAGTACTTCACTGCTGTCGGAACTGCTCTGGGCAGCCTGAGATCATGAAAGGTGCTATATAAAATCAAATTCTTTCTTTAAGGCACAGAAGCTGCATTTTGTTTTTGTTTAGGACAAATTAGTTAGATCATAGATCACAGAATTTACAGTGCAGAAGGAGGCCATTCGGCCCATCAAGTCTGCACCAGCTCTTGGAAAGAGCACCCGACCCAAGGTCCACACCTCCACCCTATCCCCATAACCCAGTAACCCCACCCAACACGAAGGGCAATTTTGGACACTATGGGCAATTTATCATGGCCAATCCACCTAATCTGCACATCTTTGGACTGTGGGAGGAAACCGGAGCACCCGGAGGAAACCCACGCACACACGGGGAGAATGTGCAGACTCCGCACACAGCGACCCAAGCCGGGAATCGAACCTGGGACCCTGGAGCTGTGAAGCGATTGTGCTATCCACAATGCTACCGTGCTGCCCGTATTAGTATTGCTATTACTAATTAATTGGAGAGAAAATTTTCCTTTTTTTCAGAGTTATAACGTTGTGGGTTTTAGATTCATTCTGGTCTGGGTTTCAAAATTCTGGTTGGCATTTAAGTGCTGCACTACTACTTAGGAAATGCTCTAATGTTAGATCTGTTCTAATTTGGGTGAGGTATTAAACAGAGATCCTGTCTGCCTACTGTGATGTTCCAGGTAAATGTCAAAGATCCCGTGGACCACATTAATTGCAGATGATCAAAACAGCACAGCCCACACGTAACCATCTACATCATTAACAGATTCCCCAATCAGGCAACTGCTGGTAAATTTGTCTTTCTGTGGGTCTTTCTGTGGGTTACTGGTTGAATGCTCAAATTATCAATGCTAAACAGGGATTATAAAGAAACGACTGAAGGAACAGGATACTGAGCCCTCATAACATTCCAGCAATTGTACTGTGCTCCAGAACCAGTTGCAACCTTAGATACACTGTTTCAGTACCGCGACAACACTGGCATCTACCTGGCAAGGTGGAAAATTGCCCAGGTATGTCCTGTTCACAAAAAAAGCAGGACAAGTCCAACCCGGACATTACCAGCTCATTGTGCGCTCTCAATCACCAGCAAAGGGATAGAAGGGGTTGGTGATAGGGCTATCAAGTGGCACTAATTTAGCAATAACCTGCTCACTGATACTCAGTTTAAGTTTCATCAAGGTCACTCAGTCCCTGACCTCATTACAGCCTTAATCCAAACATGAACAAAAGTGCAGAACGATGGAGGACAAGTGAGAGTGACTCCCATTGACTTCAAGGCAGCATTTAAATGAGTTTGACATCAAGGTGCCCGAGCAAAACCGGAGTCAGGGAATCAGGTGGAAATCCTTCCCTGGTTGGAGGCATACTTGGCACAAAGGAGGTTGGTTGTTGGAGCTCCATTATCTCAGTCCCAAGGCATCACTGCAGAAGTTCTTCAGGGTCCTGGCCGAGGGAGAACCATCTTCAGTTGCAACATCAATGGCCTCCCCTCCATCATAATGTCAGGAATGGGGATGTTCAGCACAATGTTTAGCACCATTCGCGACTCCTCAGATACTGAATCAGTGCATGCCCAATGCAGCAAGACCTGGACAACATTCAAGCTTGACAAGTGTTAAATAACATTCCATAGAAGAATCCATAGAATCCCTATAGTGCAGATGGAGGACATTCAGCCCTTCTAGTCTGCACTTATCCTCCAAAAAAGCACTCCACCTAGGCCGACTCCCCCGCAACCTTGCAAACCCGCTCATTGATCATGGCCAATTAACCTAACCTGTACATCTTTGAACACCAAGGAGCAATTTAGCATGGCTGATCCACCTAACCTGTACATCTTTGGACTGTGGGAGGAAACTGGAGCACCCGGAGGAAATACATGCAGACACGGGGAGAGTGTACAAACTCCACACAGTCACCCTATGCTGGAAATGAAACCGGGTCCCTGATGCTGTGATGCAGCAGTGCTAACCACTGTGCCATCATGCTGCCCATTCATGCCACACAAGTGCCAGGTATTAACCATCTCCAAGAAGAGACAATCAAACCATCAACTTTGACAGTCAATGACATTACAATTGCTGAATCCCCTACTATCAACATCCTGGGGGTTACTATTGACCATATAATGAACTGGGTCTAGCCATATAAATACTGTGGCTATAAGAGCAGGTCAGAGGCTGGGAAATCCGCAGGGAGTAACTCACCTCCTGACTCTCCAAATCCTGTCCACCATCTACAAAGCACAAGTCTGGAGTGTGATGGAATACTCTCCACTTACATGGATGAGTGCAACTCCAACAACACCCAAGAACTTGAAACAATCCAGAACAAAGCCCCCTTGAGTGGTATCCCATCCACAAAGGTCAGCAGAAACACGGGAGCATCACCAGCTCGAAGTTCTCCTCCAAGCCACACACCATCTTGACTTGGAAATATATCGCTGTTCCTTCGCTATCACTGGATCAAAACCCTGGAACGCCCTCCCCAACAGCACTCTCGGTGGACCTGCACCACATGGGCTGCAGAGGTTCAAGAAGGAAGCTCACCACCACCTTCTCAAGGGCAATTAGGGATGGCTAATAAATTCTGGCCGAGCCGGTGACACCCAGATCTCATGAAATAATTTTTTTTTAAGCATTGCATCATTAAATAAATTCAAAGAACAATTGTCCATAATGTCTAATCTGTACCTGAACTCCATTTACCTGCTCCGTATCCCTCATTGCCCTTACCCAATTAAAGCTTATCCATCTTGAAAGCTCCAAATGTGACCCAGATTATTTTTGGAGGAAAAAGTTGGATATTTTCGCCAACATTATTGTGAAAAATAATGTGCTTTCTGATTTCCCTTTAATAATCTGCCTCTGATTTTGAGATTTTGTCCCTCGGGTCTTGATTTCCCCCATCAGAGGAAATAGTTTTGGGTTCTCTACCATACTTGTTAATGCTTTGGAATTGGGCAAGAAGAAAGTAATATCTGAAGTGCCAAACATTTGGGATATTAATATGATGTGATCAGCAAAGGAATGAAGATTTGTATACGGTAACTGTTTGGTCAGATTATCACTGAACATTGCTTGGACATGCCAACCACAGTTTTTTTTTCTTAAAGATGCATTGAATTGGACTAGTACAAGCGGAAACCTGCTCTGCCCTGAAGTAATTGCTCCTAAATCTATATATTATCGTGCAGTGAATGATTGGGAATATTAACCACCATTTTGACTCTCACTCTGTAGGGTGCACTCAATCGAGATACACATTTGGACATCCTTGCCTTTCTTTGCTAAATGATGGTCATGAAGGAAGATTAATGTGAAGGGAAAGTGGGTTTTTATTAAATGAGCGTTAGTTATTACAAAAATGGAATGATAGATGGTCCCTAATAGAATGTAATTATGCTGCGAGATGAATTGACAATCTTTTGCATCAAACTGCTATATTAAACAACTTAAATAATCTTTTCACGAGTGAATTCTATCGCACTAAACCCGGCTACCGATTTTATGTGTGTAATTCTTCAGGTTACAGTTCCCTCGGAGCTGCCAATCATTTTAATACATTTTTATTATTGTTCCATTTTACAATATTCGTTGTCCTTATCATTCACCGCATTAAAAAAAACCTGATTAATCACATTATACATGAAGGCTCAACCAGGTTGTTTTTGCAGGATTCAGGGAATAGTGAGGAATTAATTGGAAATTTCGAATTGTGTCCTATGTCTGTGTATCTCCACCACACGCACTCTCACACACCCAGACAGATAGAGACACATCCAGATAGCCACAGACATCCACACTCGCCCCAGCCGGGGACACAAATTGAACTTCTGGTTTAGAGCGTCCTTTTATTTTCTCAGTTCAAATGAGCATCCCTTGGGTGTTGCTATTATCCCTGCTGTCCGTGAGCATTTCCTTGTCTGGAATAATTTAACTTAAATTTATGTGCCAGTCACAAATACCAGCGTCTGAGGCGAGTGATCTCTGGTTGTGTTTTGAATGAGATGCAGAATGATAGTCAGAGATGTTCCACCTGCAATGTAAGGACACAGCGGAAAAGCACGACTGTTATTGTTCTGCATATGAATTACTGGACAACTAGCTTGAGATGAAATAAATTGCCCCATATAAAAGCGAGAACAAAGTGCTTTTCAACAAAATTGCACCCCCCCAAATAGATGATATATTGTTATCACAAATGGAGGTTGGACAATGCAATTCATTCAAGATACAGAATAAAGGCTTCCTCATGAGCTTGATAGCACTGCCTGGATGTGATTGAAGTATTTGGCGGGGCTCTCACAGAACAAGGCTGCAGCAGTTTCCAATTGTATCCTAGCACTCAATTAGATTGCAACCTTTGATAGAAATCTATCGCATCTGTAATAATGGCACTTGTAGATTGTTGGTCTGATGTGCGAGGTTTCATTTGTTTTGACCAACTGTCAGCATAACCCCAAATCATTAGTTCGCCGATATCATTACAAGATTGACAATTATTGGTCTCTTTTTTTTGTTTTCTCCGATGACATGGAAATGATTCTTCGGGAAGAAATTGGACCGATTGTTTTTGACCCCCTTCGACGCAAGAAACCTACGCTGACCTATCATTTATAGTTTTCTGTCAAAAATAGTTTGTCGGTCTATGTAGGATTTTGTAGGACTACATAAGACATGCAATCATAGAACTTACAGTGCAGAGGAGGCCGTTTGGCCCATCGAGTCTGCACTTTCCCTTCGAAAGACCACCCTACTTAAAGCCATGCCTCTGCCCTATCCCCATAACTCAGTAACCCCACCTAACCTTTTTGGACACTAAGCGCATGGCCAATCCACCTAACCTGCACATCTTTGGACTGTGGGAGGAAACCGGAGCAGCCGGAGGAAACCCACATAAACATGGGGAGAACGTGCAGACTCCGCAAAGACATGACCCAGCAGGGAATCGAACCTGGGACCCTGGCGCTGTGAAGCCACAGTGCTATCCACTGTGCTACTGTGCTGCCCTAAATCAATGTCAGGATTGGGATGAAAGTGTTAACAGTGAGAACCACACAATTCTTGCGACGAAGGTGTGCCACCTCCACATTGAAGACACCCTCCATTGGGTTGTGGGGCAGCACCAAGACGGCCAAAGAGATAGTTTCAGAACAGATCTAACAGATCAAAACAAAGCATCCATAAATCATCATTGGGTTATCAGTGGCAGAGTTGCATTTCATGACAATCTCTCACCTGATAAGCTGGCAAATACTTCAGTCTATTATTACCATAAAGGGAAGGAAACAACCCTGGTTAAATGAAGAATGTGGAAAAGAATGTCATGACTAGGACCTGACATACCTAAAAAGGAGATGCCAAGCTAGTGAAACAACATAAGGGCATAAGCAATGGCAGCAGGAAGAAGTCACACGGTCACTCAAGACTGCTTTGTTATTTAGTGATATGTTACCTTTTGACCTTAATTCCACCTCCCTGCCTGGTCCCCATAGTTTCTGACACCCCAAGGATTCAAAAACCTGTCTACACAGAACCACACACATGCTTTAGTCAGTGATAAGCAATGCCACACCCAAAGAATCAGAACAAAGTTCTGCTGGTCTGTTAAATCCAATTGTGAATGGTGAGGACAATTAAACAACATAGAACATAGAACATAGAACATTACAGCGCAGTACAGGCCCTTCGGCCCTCGATGTTGCGCCGACCTGTGACAACCACTCTAAAGCCCATCTACACTATTCCCTTATCGTCCATATGTCTATCCAATGACCATTTGAATGCCCTTAGTGTTGGTGAGTCCACTACTGTTGCAGGCAGGGCATTCCACGCCCTTACTACTCTCTGAGTAAAGAACCTACCTCTGACATCTGTCTAATATCTATCTCCCCTCAATTTAAAGCTATGTCCCCTCGTGCTAGACATCACCATCCGAGGAAAAAGGCTCTCACTGTCCACCCTATCCAATCCTCTGATCATCTTGTATGCCACAATTAAGTCACCTCTTAACCTTCTTCTCTCTAATGAAAACAGCCTCAAGTCCCTCAGTCTTTCCTCATAAGATCTTCCCTCCATACCAGGCAACATTCTGGTAACTCTCCTCTGCACCCTTTCCAATGCTTCCACATCCTTCCTATAATGCGGCGACCAGAACTGCACGCAATACTCCAAATGCGGCCGCACCAGAGTTTTGCACAGCTGCAACATGACCTCATGGCTCCGAAACTCAACCCCTCTACCAATAAAAGCTAACACACCGTACACCTTCTTAACAACCCTCTCAACCTGGGTGGCAACTTTCAGGGATCTATGTACATGGACACCGAGATCTCTCTGCTCATCCACACTGCCACGAATCTTATAATTAGCCCAGTACTCTGTCTTCCTGTTATTCCTTCCAAAATGAATCACCTCACACTTTTCTGCATTAAACTCCATTTGCCACCTCTCAGCCCAGCGCTGCAGCTTATCAATGTCCCTCTGTAACTTGTAACATCCTTCCGCACTGTCCACAACTCCACCAACTTTAGTGTCATCTGCAAATTTACTCACCCATCCTTCTACGCCCTCCTCCAGGTCATTTATAAAAATTACAAACAGCAGTGGCCCCAAAACAGATCCTTGTGGTACACCACTAGTAACTGGACTCCAGTCTGAACATTTCCCATCAACCACCACCCTTTGTCTTCTTCCAGCTAGCCAATTTCTGATCCAAACTGCTAAATCACCCTGAATCCCATGCCTCCGTATTTTCTGTAGTAGCCTACCGTAGGGAACCTTATCAAACGCTTTACTGAAATCCATATACACCACATCAACTGCTTTACCCTCATCCACCTGTTTGGTCACCTTCTCAAAGAACTCAATAAGGTTTGTGAGGCACGACCTACCCTTCACAAAACCGTGTTGACTATCTCTAATCAAATTATTCCTTTCCAGATGATTATACATCCTATCTCTTATAAACCTTTCCAAGATTTTGCCCACAACAGAAGTAAGGCCCACTGGTCTATAGTTACCTGGGTTGTCTCTACTCCCCTTCTTGAACAAGGGGACAACATTTGCTATCCTCCAGTCTTCTGGCACTATTCCTGTAGACAAAGATGAATTAAAGATCAAAGCCAAAGGCTCAGCAATCTCCTCCCTAGCTTTCCAGAGAATCCTAGGATAAATCCCATCCGGCCCAGGGGACTTATCTATTTTCACACTTTCCAGAATTGCTAACACCTCCTGCTTATGAACCTCAAGCCCTTCTAGTCTAGTAGCCTGAATCTCAGTATGCTCCTCGACAACATTGTCTTTTTCCTGTGTGAATACTGATGAAAAATATTCATTTAGCACCTCTCCTATCTCCTCGGACTCCAAGCACAACTTCCCTCTACTGTCCTTGACTGGCCCTACTCTTACCCTAGTCATTTGTTTATTCCTGACATACCTACAGAAAGCTTTAGGGTTATCCTTGATCCTACCTGCCAAAGACTTCTCATGTCCCCTCCTGGCTCCTCTTAGCTCTCTCTTTAGGTCCTTCCTAGCTAACTTGTAATTCTTGAGCGCCCTAACTGAACCTTCATGTCTCATCTTTACATAAGCCTCCTGCTTCCTCTTGATGAGTGTTTCGACTGCTTTAGTAAACCACGGTTCCCTTGTTCGACCACTTCCTCCCTGCCTGACAGGTACATACTTATCAAGGACACACAGTAGCTGTTCCTTGAACAATCTCCACATTTCCATTGTGTCCATCCCCTGCAGTTTTCCTCTCCATCCGATGCATCCTACGTCTTGCCTCATCGCATCATAATTGCCTTTCCCCCGGATATAACTCTTGCCTGAGGTATATACCTATCCCTTTCCATCACTAAAGTAAACATAATCGAATTGTGGTCACTCTCACCAAAGTGCTCACCTACCTCCAAATTTAACACCTGTCCTGGTTCATTACCCAGTACCAAATCCAATATGGCCTCGCCTCTCGTTGGCCTATGGGAGGAGGATGCTCCATGAATATTTACATCATCAACTCACCAGCAAAAGAGTGCAAAAATAAGGCTGAAGCACCTGCAAACATCTTCCGCCAGAAGTGCCAAGTACATGATTCACCTTGGTCTGCTCCTAAGGTCTCCCAAAATAAAAGAAACCAGTCATCGAGTCATAGTCATCGATGTTTACAGCATGAAAACAGGCCCTTTGGCCCAGCTTGTCCATGCCATCCAGTTTCTATCATTAAGCTAGTCCCACTTGCCTGCATTTGGCTTATATCCCTCTATACCCATGAAGCGCATCACCTCCATACTCCCAAAACGCCTTGATCCACTGCAATTCGCATACTGCCGCAAACGGTCCACAGCAGACGCCATCTCCCTGGCCCTACACTCATCCCTAGAGCATCTCGACAACAAGGACTCCTACATCAGACTCCTATTTATTGACTACAGCTCTGCCTTCAACACCAAGCTCATATCAAAGCTACAAAACCTAGGACTTGGCTCCCCACTCTGCAACTGGATCCTCGACTTCCTGACCCATAGACCACAATCAGTCAGAATAAACAACAACACCTCCTCCACGATAGTCCTCAATACCGGGGCCCCGCAAGGCTGCGTACTTAGCCCCCTACGCTACTCCCTGTACACACATGACTGCATGGTAAAATTTGGTTCCAACTCCATCTACAAGTTTGCTGACAATGCGGCCATAGTGGGCCGGATCTCAAATAACGACGAGTCAGAATGCTGGAGGGGGATAGAGAACCTAGTGGAGTGGTGCAGCGACAAAAGTCCCTCCCTCAATGCCAGCAAAACTAAAGAGCTGGTCATTGACTTCAGGAAGCAAAGTGCTGTACACATCCCTGTCAGCATCAACGGGGCTGAGGTGGAGATGGTTAGCAGTTTCAAATTCCTAGGGGTACGCATCTCCAAAAATCTGTCCTGGTCCACCCACGTCGACACTACCACCAAGCAAGCACAACAGCGCCTATACTTCCTCGGGAAACTAAGAAAATTTGGCATGTCCACATTAACTCTTACAACTTTTACAGATGCACCATAGAAAGCATCCTATCTGGATGCATCACAACTGCTCGGCCCAGGACCGCAAAAAACTTCAGAGAGTCGTGATCACAGCCCAGTCCATCACACGAACCTGCCTCCCATCCATTGACTCCATCTACACCTCCCGTTGCCTGGGGAAAGCATGCAGCATAATCAAAGACCCCTCCCACCCGGCTTACTCACTCTTCCAATTTCTTCCAACAGGCAGGAGATACAGAAGTCTGAGAACAGGCACGAACAGACACAAAAACAGCTTCTTCCCCGCTGTTACCAGACTCCTAAATGACCCTCTTATGGACTGACCTCATTAACACTACACCCTGTATGCTTCACCCGATGCCGGTGTTTATGTAGGTACATTGTATACCTTGTGTTGCTCTATTATGTATTTTCTTTTATTTCCTTTTCTTTTCATGTACTTAATGATCTGTTGAGCTGCTCGCAGAAAAATACTTTTCACTGTACCTCGGTACACGTGACAATAAACAAATCCAATCCAATACCCACCCTGCCCATGTAACTGTCTAACTGTTTTTTAAAAGAAATAATTGAACCCGCCTCTACCACTGCCTCTGGCAGCTCGTCCCAGATGCTCATCACCCTCTGTGTGAAGAAATTTTGACTCTGGTCTCTTTTGTATCTCTCCCCTCTCACCTTAAACCTATGCCCTCTAGTTCTAGACTCCTCTACATTTGGGAAAAGGTGTTGACTATCTCCCTCATCTATGCCCCTCATTATTTTGTAGACCTCTATAAGATTAGCCCTAAGCCTCCTATGTTCCAAGGAAAAAAGTCCTAGCCTATCCAGCCTCTACTTATAGCTCAGACCATCAAGTCCTGGGAGCATCCTCGTAAATCTCTTCTGCACTCTTTCTAGTACAACAATATCCTTCCTATGGTAGGGTGACCAGAACTGAACACGGTATTCCATGACTAATGTCTTGTACAACTTTAACAAGACGTCCCAACTCCTGTATTCAATATTCTGACCAATTAAACATGGCATGCTGAATGCCTTCTTCACCACCCTGTCCACCTGCGACTCCACCTTCAAGGAGCTATGAACCTGTACCCCTAGGTATCTTTGTTCTGTAACTCTCCCCAACTCCCGACCATGAACTGAGTAGGTCCTGCCGTGATTTGATCTACCAAAATGCATCACCTCACATTTATCCAAATTAAACTCCATCTGCCATTCATCGGCCCACTGGCCCAATTGGTCACGATCCTGTTGCAATCTGATATAACCTTCTTCACTATCCACTATGCCACCAATCTTGGTGTCATCTGCAAACTTACCAACCATGTCTCTTACATTCTCATCCAAATCTTTAATATATATAACAAATAACAGTGGACCCAGCACCGATCCCTGAGGCACACCGCTGGTCACAGGCCTCCAGTTTGAAAAACCAACCTCCACAACCACCATTTGGCTTCGGTCGCCAAGCCGATTTTGTATCCAATTGGCTACCTCACCCTGGATTCCGTGAGATTTAACCTTTTGCAACAACCTACCATGCAGTACCTTGTCAAAGGTCTTGCTAAAGTCCATGTAGACAGCGTTGACTGCACTGCCCTCATCTACCTTCTTGGTTACCCCTTCACAAAACTCAATACAATTGGTGAGACATGACGTTCCCCTTACAAAGCCACGCTGGCTTTCCATAATTAGCCCTTGCCTCTCTAAATGCCTGTAAATCCTGTCTCTCAGAATACCGACTGACAATTTACCCACTACAGAAGCTAACCGATATGTAGTTCCCAGGCTTTTCCCTACAGTCCTTCTCAAACAAGGGCACAACATTTTGTTATCCTCCAATCTTCAGGCACCTCTCCTGTGGCTGTCGACGATTCAAATATCTCAGCTAGGGGGCAGGCAATTTCCTCCCTAGCCTCCCCACAATGTCCTCGGATACATTTCATCAGGTCCCGGGGATTTATCTATCTTGATGTGCTTTAATACCCCCAGCACCTCCTTCTCTGTAATATGTACACTCCCCAAGACGTCACTTTTTATTTCCCCAATTTCCGTAACATTGGTGCCTTTCTCAAGAGTAAATACTGACAAGAAATATTCATTTAGGACCTCTCTCAACCCTTGTGGATCTGCAGTCTTCAGCCAATTTGATTAACTCCGCATAATATCAATAAACAACTGAAAAGGCTGGGGGCCTGGTAACACCCAGTTGTTGCACTGAACACGTGTGCTCCAAAATCAGCTGACACCCTTGCCAATCTATTGCATCAGAACAACACTAGTATCTACCCGACAAAGTGGAAAATTGTCCAGTTACGTCCTGTACACACAAAACAGAACAAATCCAATTCAGCCAATTACCGCCCCATTACTCTACTCTCAAATGCAGCAAATGTGCAAGTTGCCATCAACTATATCACCAAGTGGTACCTACTCACCAATCATCTGTTGGTGAATGGTCCGTGTGGGTTCTGCCTGGGCCATTTGACACCAGGCGTTGACAAAAGAATTGAACTGAGGTGAGGTGACATTTCACATTAAGGTGGCATTTAATCGAATGTGGCACCAAGAAGCATCATTAAATTTAGTGGGAGTCGGGAGAAAAATTCTTCACTGGTTGGGATCAGACAAAGGAAGAGGGTGGTGGTTGCTGGTAGCTGATCACAAAACTCAGGATATTGTGGCAGGAGTTCACCAGGGCGGTATATTTGGCCCAAATTTCTTCAGCCATTTCATCAATGATCTTCCATTCATAATAATGTCAGAATTGGGTATGTTCCCTGATGATTGCATGGTGTTCAGTTCTATTCACAACTCCTCAAATCATGGACCAAGATCTGGACAGCTTTCAGGTGGGAAGATATGTGGCCAGGCACCCACACCCACTTTACACTCTGTAGCATTGCCAATGCTGAAATCTCCACCTTCAGTATCCTGCAGATTCCATTGGCCATAAATTAACCGGACTATAAGAGAAGGTTAGAGGCTGGGTATCCTGTGACAAGTGCCTCATTCCTGATTCCCCAAAGTCTATCCAGGAGCTCCAAGTTATATATCAAAAGAGTAATGGAATACCAGCCATTTGGTAAGGGCGGCACAATGGCACAGTTGTTAGCACTGATGCCTCACAGTGCCAGGGACCCGGGTTCATTCCAGTCTCGGGTGACTGTCAGTATGGAGTTTGCACGTTCTCCCAATGTCTGCATGGGTTCCTCCGGGTGCTCTGGTTTCCTCCCACAGCCCAAAGATGTGCAGGTCAGGTAGATTGGCTTAGGTTAGGTGAGGTTACAGGTATACTGCGGGGAGTGGGTTGAGGTTAGGATGCTCTTTCAGAGGGTAGGTGTGGAGTCGATGGGCTGAATGGCCACCTTCTGCACAGTATGGATTCTATGATTCTATTCTATGATTTGGCTAGGCGAGTAAAGCTTCAATAATACTCAAGAAACTCAACACCATCCAGTCTGGTTGATTGGTGCCACAATCACAGATTTAGATTTCCCGTTCCTTCACCACAGCGCACAGTGGCTGCGGTATATGCAAATATGCATTAGAGGGTGGCATAGTGGTAATGCCACTGGACTAGCAACCCAGAGACCCAAAAGAATTCTCTGGGGATATGGGATCAAATCCCACCACAGCAGCTGGTGGGATTAATTCAATAAATAATTGAATTGAAAAGCTAGTCTCAATAATGGTGACCATGAAACTGTCATCAATCCATCATCAACTGTCAATAAAAAAATCCGAATGTCCTTCAGGGAAGGAAATCTTCCATTCTTACCTGGTCCGGCCCACATGTTACTCCAGACCCACAGCGATGTTGTTGATTCTTAACTGCCCTCTGAAATGACCTAGCAAAGAACAACAAAGAACAAAGAACATAAAGTTACGGAACAGGCCCTTCAGCCCTCCAAACCTGCACTGACTATGCTTCCATCTGAACTAAAAACCCTACCCTTTTGGGGGGCTATATCCCTATGTTCCCATCCTATTCGTGTATTTGCCAAGACACCCCTTAAAAGTCACTATCGTATCTGCTTCCACTACTTCCCCTGACAGCGAGTTCCAGGCTCCCACCACCCACTGTGTAAAAAACGTGCCTCTTTTAAACCATCCCCCTCGCACCTAAAACCTATGCCCCCTAGTAATTGACTCTTACACCCTGGGAAAAAGCTTCTGGCTATCCACTCTGTCCATGCCCCTCATAATCTTGTAGACTTCTATCAGGTCTCCCCTCAACCTCCGTCGTTCCAGTGAGAACAAACCAAGTTTCTCCAACATCTCCTCGTTGCTAATGCCCTCCATACCAGGCAACATCCTGGTAAATCTTTTCTGTACCCTCTCCAAAGTCTTCACATCCTTCTGGTAGTGTGGCGCCCAGAATTGAACACAATATTCCAAGTGCGGCTGAACTAAAGTTCCAGCAAGCCACTCTCATGGCAGTTAAGGATGAGCAACAAATGTGGGCATTTCCAATGATGCCCACATCCCATCAAACTCAGCAAGGCCATGTGCCACCTCCCACACCTGCGATCTCTATCATCTCCAAGTCACACCATCTTGATTTGTAAATATATCGCTATTCCTTCATTTTTTATCTAAACCCAAAGACCTTGACTAACAGGGCTGAATATCCCAACACACCATTCCTGACTTGTGCATATTCTGCAAAATTGTGCTCTTCTCGTCTGCAATTTTTCATTGATTAAAGTTAAGAGGATGGAAAATCAGGCAATTTTGCAATATGCATTCTTAATCATACATTATGCAGCAGAAATATTTAACTCCATAATAAAGGAGCCACTAATAAGCACTGTTCAAGACCGACATTGCGGCAATAGAATGGAATAAGGGTCTATCACATGGCCTGAAACAAACACCGGGGCATTTGGGGCAATGGGAAAACTGAGACCAGAACACAGAGAAAACAAGAAGAATGAAGTAGGGTCAAAGTTACTACACATGTCGCAAACACATTGGGATTATTTTAACTTTGGATGAGTGTGCGCCCTCCTGATTATTCTCTCCACTGAATTCAACTGAAGAAAAAGAATCCGGTGAGCTGCATAATAGGCAGTCAATTCAATTGTGCCCACTTTACATCATTATCCAAAGTTAAAATGTTCTCCATTACTCCTGAGACAGGTGTTCAGGCCATCAGTCATAATGACATGATAAGGCAAACATGCACGAAAGAAGGCAGAGCTAAAGAGAGGCAGCACAAATTTCTGTTAATTATGTACTCAGTATGGGGCTGTTCATAACAAGATGAATGATATTTCCCTCTAAACGTGACAACATTTGATTTAGTATCAGTATGGCCTTCACTTCATCTATCCATACAACATGGACATTAAGTAAGGAGCCTACTAAAAATATACCCTAGCACGGATTTATTTTACTTTCTAGATATTCATTCTAAGAATGTGGCAGTGCTGTCATTTATTGCCTACTCTGCGCTGAGGTGGTGATGTCGGACTATTTCAGTAGTTTTTCAGGCCACTTCTGGTCACCACGCTTCAGAAAGGATGTGAGGGTCCAGGAGAGGGACATTTACTGGAATGGCTCCAGGATTAAGGGCAGCACAGTAGCATTGTGGATAGCACAATTGCTTCACAGCTCCAGGGTCCCAGGTTCGATTCCGGCTTGGGTCACTGTCTGTGCGGAGTCTGCACATCCTCCCCGTGTGTGCGTGGGTTTCCTCCGGGTGCTCCGGTTTCCTCCCACAGTCCAAAGATGTGCAGGTTAGGTGGATTGGCCATGATCAATTGCCCTTCGTGTCCAAAATTGCCCTTAGTGTTGGGTGGGGTTACTGGGTTAAGGGGATAGGGTGGAGGTGTTGACCTTGGGTAGGGTGCTCTTTCCAAGAGCCGGTGCAGACACGATGGGCCGAATGGCCTCCTTCTGCACTGTAAATTCTACGATAATCTTTGATTGAGGGATTTTAGATGCAATGTTAGTTTGAAGAATTTTTCTCATTCTTAACTTCCATAAGAGTGGTTTGCGAGAACTTCGTACTCCTTGGAGCAAGGATATTGAAGAGAACATTTGATAGAGGTGTCCAAGATTATGACAGGTTTAGATAAGGTAGACAAAGAAAGGCTGTTCCCATTAGTTGAAGGTAAAAGGACGAGAGGCACAGGTTTAATGTTTTAGGTACATGGTCTGTAAAGAATACATTTTCACACAGCAAGTGGTAAGGACTTGGATCTCGCTGTTTACAAAGAGATTGGAAGCAGAGACAATTATGATTTCAAAATGAATTGTCAGGGTACTTTTGGGAATGGGACTGACTGGGTTGCTCGAGAGAGAGAGAGAGAGAGCAAGAACTCGCTCTTTGCCATAATGACTCTGTGGGCGGACAGCTACGGCCCACTCTAGGTAGGTGTAGGGCTGTAAAAGGCAGCGAGCCATTCAAACGTCCATTGACTTCGGTGGTACTGGATGATCCCGCCGGCAGGAGGGGCCATAAAATTCTGCCCCGTGAGTCTGTGACTTCAGAGAGCATTTTAGTTGGGCAGCACGGTCGCACAAGTGGATAGCACTGTGGCTTCACAGCGCCAGGGTCCCAGGTTCGATTCCCCGCTGGGTCACTGTCTTTGCGGAGTCAGCACATTCTCCCCGTGTCTGCGTGGGCTTCCTCCGGGTGCTCCGATTTCCTCCCTCAGTCCAAAGACGTGCAGGTTAGGTGGATTGGCCGTGCTAAATTGCCCTTAGGGACCAAAAAGGTTAGGAGGGGTTATTGGGTTACAGGGGTAGGGTGAAAGTGAGGGCTTAAGTGGGTCAGTGCAGACTCGATGGGCCGAATGGCCTCCTTCTGCACTGTATGTTCTAGCATTAACCACATTGCTGTGGGACTGACTTTACACATAGGCCAAACCACGTAAGAATGGCAGGTTTCCTTCATCTAGTTGGCCTGTATGTGATGTGTCACAAGGTTATTTAATTATATTGGTGTGAAGCATCTTGGAATGTTTCACCATATTACAGGTGCTGCATAAATTCAAGTTGTTTTTCTATTTCACAAGTTCGCAAGATAATTACAGATGAGCAAGTTCATTTGGTCCATCTTAATCCATTCAACCACAAAGACCCTGGGCCGAATTCTCCGGTCTGCCAGCCACGTTTTCCGATGCAGCGCGCCCCAGCGGATTCTCCGTTCCTGCAGTCGGCCAATGGGGTTTCCCATTTTGCCCACTCCACGTCGTCGGGAAACCCACGGGGCATGGGTACACTGCTGACGGACTGGAGGATCTGCCGATGGAGAATCCCGCTGCCTCTATCTTCCCTACTGCTGATCTAATCGATTCTTTAATTCTCACCATGTTTTTGCCTCCATTACCCAATCTCAAAGTCCATACCATCTGTGTTGATCACTCACTGGGGCTGTTTAGCACAGGGCTAAATCACTGACTTTGAAAGCAGACCGAGGCAGGCCAGCAGCACAGTTCAATTCCCCTACCAGCCTCCCCGAACAGGCGCCGCAATGTGGCGACTAGGGGCTTTTCACAGTAACTTCATTTGAAGCCTACTTGTGACAATAAGCGATTTTCATTTTAATTTCATTTCATTGAAGAAATAGAGTGGCAGCGTATGCATCTTGTTGATTGGAGTATTTGCTCCTGCACTGGCCTGTGCTGCAGTGATGTCATTGGCTGATTTTTCCATCTCGTTGCTTATCAGCAAGACCATAAGACCATAAGACCATAAGACATAGGAGCAGAATTAGGCCACTTGGCCCATCGAGTCTGCTCCGCCATTCAATCATATTTTCTCATCCCCATTCTCCTGCCTTCTCCCCATAAGCCCTGATCCCCTTATTAATCAAGAACCTATCCATCTCTGTCTTAAAGACACTCAGTGAATTGGCCTCCACAGCCTTCTGCGGCAAAGAGTTCCACAGATTCTCATTTCTGTTTTAAAGGATCGTCCCTTTAATCTGAGATGGTGTTGTCTGGTTCTAGTTTTTCCACAAGTGGAAATATCCTCGCCACGTCCACTCTATCCAGGCCTCGCAGTATCTTGTACGTTTCAATAAGATCCCCTTTCATCCTTCTAAACTCCGAGTACAGACCCAGAGTCCTCAAACGTTCCTCATACGATAAGTTCTTCATTCCAGGGAGCATTCCTGTGAACCTCCTCTGGACCCTTTCCTAGGCCAGCACATCCTTCCTTAGATACGGGGCCCAAAAATGCTCACAATACTCCAAATGGGGGTCTGACCAGAGCGTTATACAGCCTCAGAAGTACATCCCTGGTCTTGTATTCTAGCCCTCTTGACATGAATGCTAACATTGCATTTGCCTTTATAACTGCTGACTGAACCTGCACATTAATCTTAAGAGAATCGTGAACAAGGACTCCCAAGTCCCTTTGGGTTTCTGCATTCTGAAGCATTTCCCCATTTAGAAAATAGTCTATGCCTAGATTCCTCCTTCCAAAGTACAGAACCTCACACTTTTCCACATTGTATTTCATTTGCCACTTCATTGCCCACTCTCCTAGCTTGTCCAAGTCCTTCTGCAGCCCCCTTGCTTTATCAATACTACCTGTCCGTCTACAGATCTTTGTATCATCTGCAAATTTAGCAACAGAGCCTTCAGTACCTTCCTCCAGATCATCAATGTATATTGTGAAAAGTTGTGGTCCCAGCACAGTCCCCTGAGGCACACCACTAGTCACTGGCTGCCATCCTGAAAAAGACCCCTTTAACCCCTTTGCCTTCTGCCAGTCAGCCAATCCTCTATCCATGCCAGGATCTTACCCTTAACACCATGGGCTTTTAAGTTATTAAACAGTCTCCTATGCAGCACCTTGCCAAAGGCCTTCTGGAAATCTAAATAAATCACGTCCACTGGTTCTCCTTTGTCTAACTTGCTTGATACCTCCTCAAAGAACTCTAACAGATTTGTCAGACACGACCTCCCTTTGACAAAGCCGTGCTCAGTCCTATTTTACCATGCACTTCCCAAGTGCTTCGCGATCTCATCTTTAATAACAGACTCTAAAATCTCACCAATGACCGAAGTCAGGCTAACTGGCTTATAATTTCCCGTCTTCGGCCTCCCTCCCTTTTAAACAGTGGTGTTACATTAGCCACCTTCCAGTCCTCTGGAACCCTTCCTGCCTTCAGTGATTCCTGAAAGATCATCACCAATGCCCCCACAATTTCCTCAGCTATCTCTTTTAGGACCCTGGGGTGTAGTCCATCCGGTCCAGGTGACTTATCCATCTTAGGACATTTCAGTTTCCCCAGAACCTTCTCCTTGGTGATGGTCACTGCACTCACCTCTGCCCCCTGGTTTGTCTGGAGCTCTGGCATCCCACTGGTGTCTTCCACCGTGAAGACTGATGCAAAGTAACTATTCAGTTCATCTGCCATTTCTTTGTTTCCTATTATTACTTCTCCAGCCACATTTTCTAGTGGTCCAATGTCTATTTTGGTTTCTCTCTTACCTTTTATATATTTAAAAAATCTCTTCCCATCTTCCTTTATATTACTAGCAAGTTCCATGTTTGCTCACCTCAAGACTCACATCACATCATTGACCAACTTTACTGTCATTCTGACGAGAGGTAATCTTGGATTTCAGTTCATTCAATTATTCATACAGGTGTAGTTTTACAAGTTAAAAGCAGTAGTTAATTTGTGTATTTTTGTTGCTTCCGCTTTTGTAGAGGGGTGTGAAGTTGATGGGGGGGTGAGGGTGGGGAGAACATGGGGGGGGCAGAAATGAAGATGAGTGGGGGGGAGGGGGGGCGCACACACTGTAAAGCGGTGGAACAGATTTGGGGGGGGGGCTGAAGGCACTCGTACTGTTTGTATCCTCCTTCCTATCCAAGAAGTGGAGATGCCAGCGTTGGGCTGGGGTGAGCACAGTAAGAAGTCTGACAACACCAGGTTAAAGTCCAACAGGTTTGTTTCAAACACTAGCTTTCGGAGCGCTGCTCCTTCATAGAATTTACAGTGCAGAAGGAGGCCATTCGGCCCATCGAGTCTGCACCGGCTCCCGGAAAGAGCACCCCACCCAACCGCACACATCCACCCCATCCCCATAACCCACCAACCCCACCCAACACTAAGGGCAATTTTGGACACTAAGGGCAATTTAGCATGGCCAACCCACCTAACCTGCACATCTTTGGAGGAGGACGCGCCACAGCAAAAAACCGGACCGACCTCCTCAGAAGACAAACATGGGACACAACCGACAGAATACCCTTCGTCGTCCAGTACTTCCCCGGAGCGGAGAAACTACGTCATCTTCTTCGCAGCCTTCAACACGTCATTGATGACGATGAACATCTTGCCAAGGTCATCCCCACACCCCCACTACTTGCCTTCAAACAATCGCGCAACCTCAAACGAACCATTGTTTGCAGCAAACTACCCAGCCTTCAGAACAGTGACCACGCCACCACACAGCCCTGCCATGGCAATCTCTGCAAGACGTGCCAGATCATCGACATGGATATCACTATTACACGTGAGAACACCACCCACCAGGTACGCGGTACATACTCGTGCGACTCGGCCAACGTTGTCTACCTCATACGCTGCAGGAAAGGATGTCCCGAAGCGTGGTACATTGGCGAGACCATGCAGACGCTGCGACAACGAATGAACGGACATCGCGCAACAATCACCAGGCAGGAATGTTCCCTTCCAGTCGGGGAACACTTCAGCAGTCAAGGGCATTCAGCCTCTGATCTCCGGGTAAGCGTTCTCCAAGGCGGCCTTCAGGACCCGCGACAACGCAGAATCGCCGAGCAGAAACTTATAGCCAAGTTCCGCACACATGAGTGTGGCCTCAACCGGGACCTGGAATTCATGTCGCATTACATTCATCCCCCACCATCTGGCCTGCAAAATCCTACCAACTGTCCTGGCTTGATACAATTCACACCTCTTTAACCTGGGGTTACCCCATCTCTGGATCTGTAAAGATTTAATCACCTGCTAATGCTCACATTCCGAGCATTGTCTGGCATCTTTGAATTTGTCTATATATGTGTTTCTGGAACAGACCTCTGCATTCACCTGAGGAAGGAGCAGCGCTCCGAAAGCTAGTGACATCGAAACAAACCTGTTGGACTTTAACATGGTGTTGTAAGACTTCGTACTGTGCTCACCCCAGTCCAACGCCGGCATCTCCACATCATGTTCCTATCCAAAGCAGATGTTGTGTATTTCACATTTCATTTAAGGTTTACAGCACTTTCTTTGTGTTGTATTCATTTCAAAGCGTGTCATTGCATTACTGGATATGAAATGTCATATTGTTCACTTCAAGCTCTGGTTTAAGCAGTTTAAATCACTGACTTGTTTCATTAGTTGATATGTATATATACACACACACGCATATATATATATATTGGTGGTGATACGTTGAACGAAAAGATCATACTTGCAGGCCATTATTTCAATACACTTTTCTACTTTTACAAGTAATCAAAAAGAAGTTGGTATTGAAATAATAATTTAGTTTATTCCAAGGTTGTTTAGTTGCATGGCCTTTTTCACGCATAGCTCTGATGCAAGATGTAAGGTGGAATAGATCTTGACAATATGTGACAGTATAAAACAACAGGTATTGTGTCGACATTTTGCATCCCATTTACAACCCATTTTCCATCTCTGCTGATTACATTTGCACCGACTTCAATGGAGCAGAAAATCAGCGGGGATGTGAAACAAACTGTGGATTCGCAATTGTCTGTTTTACATAATAGTGCAAAATCCTCCCCCCAAGAAGGAAAGGAAAAAGAATAAATCAAAATATATCGCTAAAAACAAATATAAAGCCAATATGCTACAGATGCTGGAAATCTGAAATAAAAAGAGAAAATACTGGATAAATTCATCAAGGCTGTGGAAAAAAACAGAGTTAAAATTTGGGACCTAAATTATCCTTCCATTGCTGAAAACTAAACCTGAATGAGGTGGCCTTATTGACTGCCAGTCTGATGGTGGGGGATTAGGGTGCTGCAAGGTAAAGAACAGTCAAACCGTCTAACCCGTGCTGCACTTTTCATCATCTTGTCTGTCAATGATTGCAAACAGAAAATAAAAATTACACAGGCGCAAATTAAAGAAGTAATTACATTCTTCACTTTAATCATTTAGGATAAATTAGGTCTGGAGCCGATTATAAGTAATATTAATTCCCAACAGCAGGTGGATCTTTCTGCAATATTGAAGACCGTCAATATCTATTGATAAACCTAATTCACTTGTGCTACACTTCGGAAACTAAACCTTCTCCTATTTATGGCATGGCATATCCCTTGGCCAATCTTTGGAATCATAGAATCATAAAATTTACAGTGCAGAACGAGGCCATTTAGTCCATCGAGTCTGCATCGGCCCTCGGAAAGAGCACCCTACTTAAGCCCACACATTCACCCAATCCCCATAACCCAGTAGCCCCACCTAACCTCTTTGGACATGAAGGGCAATTTAGCACGGCCAATCCACCTAACCTGCACATCTTTGGACTGTGGGAGGAAACCGGAGCACTCGGAGGAAACCCACGCAGACACGGGGAGGACGTGCAGACTCAATACAGAAAGTGGGCCAAGCCGAGAATCGAACCTGGGACCCTGCAGCTGTGAAGCAACAGTGCTAACCACTGTGCTACCGTGCCGCCCACTACAGAATAGGCTCACTATGGAGATGATGGGACCAGAAAGTGTTGATCTATTCAAATACGAATTAGATAAGATTTATTTCAGAAATTAACATTATAATAACAATAATCACTTATTGTCACAAGTAGGCTTCAATGAAGTTACTGTGAACAGCCCCTAGTCGCCACATTCCAGCACCTGTTCGGGACTTGAATCCGCGCTGCTAGTCTTGTTCTGCATTACAAGCCAACTGTTTAGCCCACTGTGCTAATGAGAATTTTGAGACAGGGTGTGTGATGAGTGTGCAGTGTGTTTGAGGGGGGGTGGGAACAGGTAACTTTGGACCTACAGTTCGCAAAGCACTCCACCACTGGAATCTCCCCTCATCCTGTAGCTGAGTCTGCTGTAGATTAATTGATAAAGATTCAATGCTGAGACTAGTCAACATCTCCATTATTTTTGTACCAAAGCACTCCATTGCCAGCTCCCAACTGTGGGTTAGGAGTAGAGGTCCCAGGCCTTGGGAGTTCCTGACCATCTTTTGTCTTCTAAGTGTGGTATTAAAGTTCAGCCCCTTATAAGTCATTGAGGAAAGTCCCAGCAAGAGCTGAAACCGCAGCTATGAAATAAATGCAAGTTTTTTTCTTTCATTGTTATGGAGTTTCGGAGTAGCAACTTTACACATGCTGCTGAATAGTGGTACAAAGAAACTGGCGAATGAAGAATGTGCATCCTGCAAGACATCCTGATTTTCCATTGAAGTTCGCCAAACAAAAGAATAAAAATCTTGGACGGGATTCTCCAATAATGGGACTATTTCCCCACCCCAGTGTCAAAACGCGGGCCTTGCACTCTGGATTTTCCTGAAGAAAGTCCAGAGTGATTCTCCGGCTTAAAGGGGGCTAGCAGGGCCCCCCAGAGTACTCCTCGCAGTTCTGGCTGCCGATAAGGCACCCTGCACGTCTGCTCGGGAGTCCGCACATGCGCACGGCGGTGACCTTCGGTGGCCGCCCCGTGCGAAATGGCGGACTTGCACCGTGAAGCAGCCCTGAAAGTATAGGCCCCCTCGAGATCGCGCGCGCCCAAGGATCGGTGGCCCCGGATCACTAGCCTGGCCATCCATGAGCCCCCCCCCCCCCCCAAGTGAAGGATCCCCTCGCCCCCCCACCAGGACGGCTGCGGACTGACTCCGCAGCCACCACTGGCTGTTCCCGACAGGCTAAACGGGGACCAGAGAATCGAAGGAGCAGTGTCACACTAGATTTTGGCATCAATGCCCATTCTCCGCCCTGCACCGATCGCAATTTCGGCGCTGAGGTTGGGAGATGTCCGCTCCATAGTGTTCAAAAAAAAATCCCAACACAAAACACAGACAAATATTTTGTGACATTTGCCCAGTGAGTAAGATTTGTAATGTAACAAATGTTATCTAAGTGAAACCACAGTCGCTTGTTCTCAATATTCAATCTTACTTAAAATATACATATACATTGATACATAGATGATAGGAGCAGGAGGAGGCCTTTTGGCCCTTCGAGGCTGCTCCGCCATTTATAACGATCATGGCTGATCATCCAACTCAATAGCCTAATCCTGCTTTCTCCCCATAGCCTTTGATCCCATTCTCCCCAAGTGCTACATCTAGCCCCCTCTTGAACATATTCAATGTTTTAGTGTCAGCTACTTCCTGTGGTAATGCACAGGGTCACCACTCTTTGGTATACAAGCATTGTGCCTCGTGTGAAACTCACAAGGAACATATGTTAGGGCTTAATTTCCCGATCACTTACAATTATTTAACTAAATTTAATTGAAATTCTATACCATAAGGTGCAGGAACAGATGTAGGCCATCGAGCCTGCTCCACCATTTAATGAGATCCTGACTGATCAAATAATCCTCAGCTCCACTTTCCCGCAATATCCCCATAACCCTTGATTCCTTCCTCATTAAAAATCTGTCGATCTCAGCTTTGAACATATTTAATGACCCAGACTCTCCAGCTCTCTACAGTAAAGAATTCCACAGATTCACTACCCTCTGAGAGAAAAAGTCCTCCTTATCTCTGTCTTAAGTGAGTGACCCCTTGCTCTGAGATTATGTCCTTTGGTCCTAGACTCTCCCACAAGGGAAATAACTTCTCTGTATCTACTCTGTCAAACCCCCTGAAAATCCAGTAAATATCAGTAAGGCCACATCTCATTCTTCTAATCTCGAATGAGTACAGGTCCAACCTACTCAACCTCTCCTCATAAGAAAGTCTCTCTACACCCGGGATCAACCTAGTGAACCTTCTCTGGACAGCCTCCAATGTCAGTATATCTTTCCTTAGATAAGGCGACCCCCAAAACTGTTCACCGTATTCCAGGTGTGGTCGAACTAGTGCCTTGTATAGTTTTAGCAAGATTTCCCTACCATTTCTGCCAGATATGTGCCTTGTTATTTTTTTCAATCACTATACATGAAAGATTCTGATTATAACAAATGATCATTTCCTGCAGGTGATCTTGAATGAACACCTTCAAAAGTGTAATTATGTTGACAATGCATTCCATCTACCAACATAGTACCAGCAGAAAATGGTAAAATGGATTGCCAGAAACAAATATTGCTTTTCTTTCATATTTTCCCACAGAGTTCAATGTGGATTAGACTCAACTCAAAGACTTTGACAATCCAGTTCTTCAACTCAGAATGTCCTATTGCACCATTTTGAATAAGCACACATTTCTGACCAATATTTGTATATAACCAACAACGTGAAAACAAATGATCAGGCTGCTGTTTGTGAGACCCTTTCCACTCTTATGCAAAAAACACCTATGAATCTCCATTTTGAAATTTCTATCAGCTATTTGGGAAGAGAATTTCAGATTTCCACAAGGTACTTTGTGCGAAGAGGTACTGGATGAGGGGTAGAAAGGAGAGATGGTGGGATGAATAGATTTTCCATAGTTATACATAACTGCTTTTGCAGTTCAGGAAGTACTTCGTTTGAAATTTCTCTCAAGAGACTCAATAAAATCAATGATGAGATACATAGAATTTATCTAGAATTTACACGTTATTCATCTCATCTCTTGCATGAAGAGTTTAAGCACCACATGGGCCTTCTCTCAGCCCTACCTCTGCTAATCCAAACAGCAAGAAGTCTTACAACACCAGGTTAAAGTCCAACAGGTTTGTTTCAAACACTAGCTTTCGGAGCGCTGCTCCTTCCATTCCTTCTCAACACCAATGTACAGATTTTAAAATTATATTCGCCACAAGTGTTCCACTTGGGAGCAATTTCGACATTCTAACTACTGTCATGTGAGAGTACCTTTAAGAAATGGATGTTTAAGCAATGTAACTTTAAGAATTGGAGCTGCTCATATTACTGAAGTGATGTCAGAGAGTGGGGGGAGCTGAGCTCACTTTTGCTTTTTGAGTTTCAGTTTGAGAAGGCAGCTGAGAGTGTCTGTGTGTTTTGCTGTGAGCTGCATGAAGAAACACAGAACTGATCTGTTGATTTCTGCAATCCAAGGACTATAAATATATTGAATGTAACCTAATGTGCACCTAGTTTTGAAGGTTTGAAGTCTTTTGGATGTTTAGAGGAACAGTTTGAAGGATTATTTAGTGTTGTAGTCTTTTGGGGTTATCTTTGAAGTAATGGGTGCTAAGATATTCAATGTTTGTTTTTAAAAGGTTAACTTGAGTTCATAGAATAAACATTATTTTGTTTAAAAAAACACTTGTCCATTTCTGCTGTATCACACCTGGCGAGTACGCCGTGTGCTTCCCACACCACAATCTATTAAAAGTTATGGGTTGGTTGAACTCCATGAAACACTTTGGGGTTCTGTAAACCCGGACCCATAACAGTACTCTCTAAATAGAAAGAGTCCACTTACTTCCTTATTGGATTTGTTACATCATATCAAGTTTTGGACTCCAACACAAATGACAAAATCTTCTCTACATCTACCCTGTCAAACACCACCTTTTACAAATATAGGACATTACAAGACAGTCCGTAAGACGTGGGAGCAAAAGTTGACCACTCTGCCCATTGACTCTGCTCTGCCATTCGATGAGACCACGGCATGTTTTAAAACAATGTGAAATCCAACCTCCTGGAAATCAAGTGTTAGTTTTTATACCTAGACTCAGAAAAGGGGACAGCTGCTTTTTGGGACAGAGGCACAGAGAGAAGGAGAGAGAGAACATGAGAGAGAAAGAGAGAGAGAGAGACATTTTGATGCCATGGGATATCAGGAGGAGAGCACTGTAACTGACCAGGAAACTTGGGCTGAGGTGGCAGCCCAGGTCAATGGCTACGAGATGGTCCAGGGCACTCCAATGCCATTGCTAGCGCCTGGAGGGTGGGGGTGTGGGAGGGGGGGGGGGGCACCAAGCTGCCTTAGATGCCAAGATGCCAAGATGTTTATTTCTTTTTCAATAAATTTTAGAGTACCCAATTATTCTTTTCCCAATTAAGGGACAATTTAGCACGACTAATCCACCTAACCTGCACATCATTTGGGTTGTGGGGGTGAAACCCATGCAGACACGGGGAGAATGTGCAAACTCCACATAGTGACCCAGAGCCGTGATCGATCCCAGCTCCTCAGCGCCTAGGCAGCAGTGCTAACCACTGTGCTAGTGTGCTGCCCTAATGTTAAGCTTAAATCACGTGGGCTCAAGAGGGATTTTTCGCAGGTGATCTTCTGTTCTGCCAATATTTGTTCTGTTATTTACTAGTGTGACTGTAGGCACTTTATAATTTAAAGTTCATTCCCTGTAAATGCCAAGACCATATAAATTTTGCTTTTCTGTTAATAAACTGAATAAGCTTCACTTGTTTTATAGGCCTGTGTCTAAAGCTGGACATGAGGGGCTGTAAACTCTATTGTATTGATACTTTGGATGCAATGGAACGCTCATTGCAAACTTCTGGTAAGAAGATGGCTCCCCCAGCATGAGATAGAGGCTGTGCTTGGCAACCTAGCTGCAGGTGTGTTGTATCAAGGCCTCCCTGGTGTCCCTGCCTCTCTGAAGGTTCCAGAAGGCTGTCTCCACATCCTCACTGTGTTCTGCCCCAGGCCCATTTCTTATCCAACACTGAAAGCATCATCTGCATCCCGGGGAGCTGCCTCATCCTCATGTGCAGTGGTTTTCAAAGTGTGGGGGGGGGGGCGGTCACAACCCATGGGTAGGTCAAGGGTCATGGGTTGGTGTAAAATGGGTCACCAAAAGGTTGCCAAAAATGCTTCTCAAAGATGGCCCAAACTTTTTGTCCCCGTTTTCTTTCTGGGTACGTTAGTCTGCACCCGCAACTAAATCTGAAGTGTTTAAATGAAAAATGTATTTGCTTCAAATGTCTTTCCTGAAGATATTCCTTCGGGGCAGCACGGTAGCAAGGTGGTTAGCACAATTGCTTCACAGCTCCAGGGTCCCAGGTTTGATTCCGGCTTGTGTCACTGTCTGTGCGGAGTCTGCACATCCTCCCCGTGTGTGCGTGGGTTTCCTCCGGGTGCTCTGGTTTCCTCCCACAGTCCAAAGATGTGCAGGTTAGGTGGATTGGCCATGATAAATTGCCCTTAGTGTCCAAAATTGCCCTTAGTGTTGGGTGGGGTTACTGGGTTATGGGTATAGGGTGGAGGTGTTGACCTTGGGTAGGGTGCTCTTTCCAAGAGCCGGTGCAGACTCGATGGGCCGAATGGCCTCCTTCTGCACTGTAAATTATATGATATATTTTGCACGGAGTTCATTTCCAATCGTGCTTCACACTCTTTTTTTCTTGCCGGGCCTGCATCTCCCACCCAAAACCAAATGACTGTTTCCTGGAACATGTTTCAACCAAAACCCAGTCAGTAACTGGTAGCCGGAGGACTCCCATAGCCAGGATTTCACAGATAATTCCCGTGTATCCTGTGGGGATCTCCCCGCCTTTCAATTGGTCCATTGTTAAGAAGCTGATGACTGATTTCCCCATTCTGACCTCGATTCTGGGGAGGATGGGTGTGGGTTTGGAAACTCCATCCACTCCAGTCAGGGGGAAAATGCATCTGTTCAGAGATTATTATTACAAGTTATTTAGATCTCCAAACAACAAAAACTCGATAATATATTTTTATTTACAATTTTTTGTATTTCATAATACAGGAGTTCCAACAATGAATGTGACATTTTTGAAAGTAACTATGGAGAATCTACGTGGAGTGTATCATGAGAGCCGGCAGTTTTGCAAAAGTGGGTCACTAGAAAAAAGTTTGAAAAACACTGCTGCAGTGTGCCCCTTCTTGCCAGAGCCAGACTGTGGAGAGTGCAGCAGGCAACGAGACACTGCAGGGTAATTGGCAGGGCTCTCCCTGAATGCTCCAGTGCAAGATGGCATCAAGACGCATGCCCAACGCCGTCTTGCATGATTTCTTACGAGGTCAGGCTGATCATGCGGTCGCATTTACAGTGGCTGGCCCCTGTTTTTGATTTGCTAACCAAGCAAAATGCTACTGAGGGCTAATTCACTGCTTGAAGAGTAAAGGACAGAACAGACAGGACTCTTGGAGGTTTAAGGAGCAAGGAGTTGTCAAGTTGGGCTGGACGATTTGGTCTGGTGTGAATGGGACACATATGCCTGCTGAAAAGGTCGGGGGAAGCTGGGACTTCACCTTTAATGCTACATATCTGCCAGAAACGCGTCACTAAATACAAAGTTTCCTGTTGAGTAATGTTTAGTCCAAGTTGCTTTTGGTTTGTTTATTACAGGTTAAGCCTTAAAAAGAGAAATCTTGTCCTTTGGTTCTTTCCATTGGTAACTGGGAGATTCATTTTCTTTAAAAAAGTGTTGTCGGTTTGAAGGAAATTGAAACATCCTCAAAATATTGAAGATCTCTATCAGGTCAGCACAATTTTCTGAAGATTCAGTGGCCTCGTGATGCGCAAGCGAGACTCCCTAATCAGTCCTTGCCTCTCTAAATGTCTGTGGATCATATCTCTCAGAATACATTCTAACAACTTACCTGCCACATACGTTAGGCTCACCGGTCTGTAGTTCCCAGGCTTTTTACTGCAGCCCTTCTTAAACAAAGGCACAACATTTGCTATCTTCTAATCTTCAAGCACCTCACCTGTAGCTGTCCATGATTCAAAAATCTCTGCTCGGAAACCTGCAATTTTCTCCCTAGCCTCCCACAATGTCCTGGGATACATTTCATTAGGTGCCAGGGATTCATCTTTGGATTCTCCTTTGCCATATCGGCCAAAGCAATCTCATGTCCTCTTTTTGCCCTCCTGATTTCTTTCTTAATTCTAGTCCGACAACATCTATACCCTTTAAGGAATCCATTTGATTCCAGCTGCCTGTACATGTCATATGCCTCCTTCTTCCTTTTGGCCAGGGCCTCAATATCCCGAGTCATCCCTACTTCTACCAGCCTTGCTCTTCACTCTAAGAGGAATGTGCTTACCCTGAACCCCGGCTAACACACTTTTGAAAGCCTCCCACTTACCAGCCGTCCCTTTGCCTGCCAACAGACTCCCCAATCAACTTTTGAAAGTTCCTGTCTAATACCATCAAAATTGGTCTTGCCCCAATTTAGAATCCCCCCGATGGTAAGCACCTTTTTCCCCTCAGCTCCCAATTGTCAATACCCTCTCTCTGGCTGAAATCTCACTCTGGCTGACTGGTTGTTCGCAAGCTCCCTGGTCGTGCACTCGCTTAACCTACTGCCTTAGAGTCAGCTGAGGTGAGCTAGGATGGCTCACGCACCAGTTCAAAATTCCAAAGTAATCAGGCTTCAATTGATTGACGGATGACTGCATGTTATTTAACTGGGTCAGTTTCTTATTGCCCTTTAAACCAGACTCTCAAAGTTTAAAGAGAAACACTTCCGAACACTTACCAATCGTTACCCGCTCAGCTCCAAATTCTCAATACCCTCACTCTGGCTGAAATCTCACTCCGGCTGACTGATCATGCGCAAGCTTTCTGGTTGTGCGTTTGCTTAGCCTACTGCCTTATGTCGACAACAAGGACTCCTACATCAGATTCCTATTCATTGACTACAACTCCGCCTTCACCACCATGATCCCAGTCTAGTTCATATCAAATCTCCAAAACCTAGGACTTGGCTCCTCCCTCTGCAACTGCATCCTCGATCTCCTGACCCATAGACCACAATCAGCAAGGATAAACAGCGACACCTCCTCCACGATAGTCCTCAATACTGGGGCCGCGCAAGGCTGCGTACATAGCCCCCTAATATACTCCCTATACTCACACGGCTGGGTGGCAAAATGTGGTTCCAACTCCATCTACAGGTTTGCTGATGACATGACTCTCGTGGGTTGGATCTCTAGCAACATCAAGAAAGCACAACAGTGCCTATACTGCCTCAAGAATCGAAGGAAATTCGGCATGTTCACATTTACTTTACCAATTTTTACAGATGCATCATCGAATGCATCATATCTGGCTGCATCACCACCTGGTATGACAACTGCTCGGCCCAAGACCGCAAGAAACTACAGAGAGTCGTGAACATCGCCTAGTCTATCGCACACACTCGCCTCCCATCCACTGGCTCTGTCAACATCCCCCGCAGTCTTGGAAAAGTGGGCAGCATAATCAAACACCCCTCCCACCCGGGTTATTCACTCTTCCAAGTTCTTCTATCGAGCTGGAGATACAAAAGTCTGAGAGCACGCACTAATAGTTCAAAAACAGTCCCTTCCCTGCTGTTACCAAACTACTGAATAACCCTCTTATGGACTGAACTGATCTCTTCACGCATCTTCTCTACAGAGTAGTACTGCACTCCATATGCTCACCCGATGTTTGTGTCTATGTATTTATGCATGTCCCATGTTTTTTTCATGTATGGTACGATCTGTCTGGACTATTCGCTGAACAATACTTTTCACTGTACCTCAGTACACGTGACAATAAAACAAATCCAAATCCCAAATAGATGCAGGCGTAAAGTCCATTGTTAGATACCTGCATGTTTCGCTCTATGCAGCCTGTTAAAGGGCAAGCTTGGTAGGCAGAATGCTCTTATCTGCTTCCACTGCTTTTCATGGTTCCAAGTTAAAAGCAGTGACAACAGATTTATTGCCAGTTATGAAACTGAAGGTAATGGGAGATGGTATCTGGGTAACAGTCCCACTTGCACTATGTCAGGGACTTCATGTTGGACTATCGCACGGGTCTATTGAAAATCCTGCGTCAGTGCCCCATAAAAAAATTCAATCAGTGTGCAGAAAGTGATTAAGTGCTTTAGGATCAGAAGCCCTGGTTCTTATTGCTCTGTCAGGCATATTCTGCCAGTTCTAATGGGCTAATCAATGGAAGATTCACATTTGATTTTCACTGCAAATAATCACTGTTGTAAACTTCACTGTGATAAGATCATTTTAAGAAAGAATCCATAGAATTAGTCGAATAAACAACATTAGGCAAATACATTACAATACTGAGAATCTTTTCCACCAGTATAAAATATTGGCCATATCCAAATTCACAATCAGTGAATATTACTGCACCGGAAGCTATGGACATTCCTTCTTTGATGAATGGCGAGAAGTTACCAATGGTATGGGTGTTGCGGCTCCTTTGTGAAACATGCGCCCCAACATGGGAAGGTTGCTGGGAGGGATGAGAGCTCCAGACAACAAATCATAATATAAAATATTAATTGCAGGATCTACTTCAATTGGTATTAACCAAGCTATCTGTCCAACTGCCTGTCTGATTGACAGATTGATTGATGGGATGGTTCCCAGTCTAATTGATGGACTGATTGACAGGCACCTGTTTGACAGTCTGGTTGTTTATTTGGCAGAGAAGCTGATTGACAACCTGATCGACATGATGATTGACTGTTTAAGTGAATAACTGATTGACAGAGTCCCTGATTGGCAAACTGATTAACAGCCTGACAGCAAGACTGATTGACATCTGATTGACAGACTGATTGACAAACTAACTGATACCTTATTGATATGCTAATTGACAGGTTGATATATAGCCTGAATGACAGTCTGATTCACTGACTGATTGAGAGTCAGATCAATAGGTGGATTGGCACCCTTATTGACCATCTGTCTGAAAGGCCAATTAACCGGTTGATTGACAGACTGTTTAACAGGCTGATCAACAGTCTGATTAACAGACAGATTGACAGTCTGCCTGATTGACAGACTGATTGACAGTCTGCTGATTGACAGACTGATTGACAGTCTGCCTGATTGACAGACTAGTTGACAGTCTGCCTGATTGACAGTCTGCTGATTGACAGACTGATTGACAGTCTGCCTGATTGACAGTCTGCTGATTGACAGACTGATTGACAGTCTGCCTGATTGACAGTCTGCTGATTGACAGACTGATTGACAGTCTGCCTGATTGACAGACTAGTTGACAGTCTGCCTGATTGGCAATCTGATTGAAGATGTGACTGACAGGTTGATTCACAAACTGATTGACAGTTTGATTGACAGGCTGGTTTACAGTGGTTTTGACAATCTGACTGAAAGGCTGATTAACAGCCTGATTGACTGGCTGATTTACTACTGATTGACAACTTGATTGACAGACTGTCTGAATGACAGTCTGATTCACAAGTCTCATTAACAGTCAGAAGGGCGGCACGGTAGCACAGTGGGTTAGCACTGTTGTTTCACAGCTCTGGGGTCCCAGGTTCGATTCCTGGCTTGGGTCACTGTCTGTGCGGAGTCTGCACGTTCTCCCCGTGTCTGCGTGGGTTTCCTCCGGGCGCTCCGGTTTCCTTCCACAAGTCCCGAAAGGCATGCTGTTAGGTGAATTGGACATTCTGAATTCTCCCTCTGTGTATCCAAACAGGGTACTAGGGGACTAGGGGATTTTCACAGTAACTTCATTGCGGTGTTAATGTAAGCCTACTTGTGACATTAATAAAGATTATTATTATATTATTATTATTAGATTAACAGACGGATTAAGAGTCTTATTGACCATCTGTCTGAAAGCTGATTGACCGGCTGATTGACAGGCCGATTGAAAGTCTACCTGATTGACAGACTAATTTACAGTCTGATTAACAGTCTGATTGACAATCTGACTGATAGACTGATTAACAGTCTGATTAACAGACTACCTGAATGACAGTCTGATTCACAAACTGTTGACAATTTAATTGACAGACTGATTAACAGTCTTTTTGACAATCTAACTGAAAGGCTGATTGTCCGACTGATTGACAATCTGATTGACAGTATGCCTGATTGACGATCTGATTGACAGTTTAGTTGATCGGCTGATTAACAATCTGATCAACTGGATGATTGACAGTTTGATTGACAGGATGGTTCACAGTCTAATTGATGGACTGAGGCACCTGATTGACAGGTTGTTTATTTGTCTGAGAAGCTGATTGACAACCTGATTGACATGATGATTGACTGACTAAGTGACACCCTGCTGGTGAGGGTGTATAACGAGGCAAGGGAGAGTGGGGAGCTCACCACTACTTTGTCACAGGCTTCCATCTCTCTGATTCTTAAAAAGGATAAGGACCCGGAGCCGTGTGGCTGCCTGACAGGCTTATTAACAATCAGGCAGACTGTGTGACTGATTGACATACTGATTGAAAGTCTGCTTAGTCATCTGTCTGACAGGCTGACTGACAGACTGATTGCCAGACAGTTTGACAGTATGCCTAATTTACAGTCTGATGGATAGTCTGGTTGACAAGCTGATTAACAACCTGAGCGACATTATGGTTGACTGTCTAATTGATGGACTGGTTGACAGATTGCCTGATTTGCAAACTGATTGACATTCTGTTTGACAGGCTGCCTGAATTACAGCATAGTTGATACGTGGGTTGACAGTTTGATTTGCAGTATGATTGACAAACCGATTTACAGTCTGATTGAAAGTCTGATTGATTGACAGACTGATTGACAGTTTGATTGACTGTCAGTCTGACAGGCTGATTAACAACATGATTGTTAATCAGGCAGACTGTGAATCTGATTTACAGTCTGATTGAGAGTCTGATTGATGCACTGATTAACAGACTGATACACCATCTGATTAGCAGTCAGAATGCATTGATCATGGCCAGTCCACCTGACCTGCATATCTTTGCACTGATTAACAGACTGATCGACAGCATGCCTGATAGTCTTATTGACAACCTGATTGAGAGGATGATTGACTGTCTAAATGGTGGAGTAATTGAAAGGCTGATTGACAGTCTAATTGACAGTCTGATTGACAGGTTGATTAATATACTAATTGTCAGATTGACTGACAGACTGATTGATCATCTGTTTGACAGGCTGATTGAAGGGTTGTTTGACAGGCTCATTTACAATATGATTGACCGACTGACTGAAAGGCTGATTGACAATCTGCCTGCTTGACGGTCTGATTGACAATCTGTCTGACAGGTTAATTGACAACCTGAATGACCAGCTGATTGACAGACTGAATGACAGACTGATTGACAGACTGCCCGATTGACAGTCCGGTTGGCAGGTTATTAGACAATCAGACCAAAGGATGATTTTTAAAAATTAAATTATTTTTATTTAGGTTTTTATCGAAACAGAGTTTTTACATAACCATTAACAACATTTAACAAAACAAGGTGAACGTTCACATTATTTTAAAAAATAATATGCAGTAAGTAAACATTCCCCCCCCACCCCCCCCCACCCCCCACCCGCCGCCGGATTGCTGCTGCTGACATTTTAATGCTCTCCTAGAAAGTCAAGGAACGGCTGCCACCTCCGAGAGAGCCTCTCAAGGTAAACTTTATTTTCTCGAGACTGAGAAACCCAGCCATGCCACCAACCCAGGTCTCCACACTCGGGGGTTTCGAGTCTCTCCACATTAAAAGGATCCATCTCCGGGCTACCAGGGAGGCAAAGTCCAAGACGTCGGCCTCTTTCGCTTCCTGAACTCCCGGATCGTCTGACACACCAAAGATCGCTATCTCTGGACTCGGCACCACCCGCGTGTTTAGGATCTTGGACATTGCCTTAGTGAATCCCTGCCAGAATCCTTTGAGAGCCGGACATGCCCAGAACATATGGACATGGTTCGCTGGGCTTCCTGCACATCTCGCACATTTATCCTCAACCCCAAAGAACTTGCTCATTCTTGTTGCCGTCATGTGTGCCCGATGGACCACCTTAAATTGAATTAAGCTAAGCCTGGCACATGATGAGGAGGAATTAACCCTGCTTAGGGCATCAGCCCACAGGCCCGCATCCAGCTCCCCGCCTAACTCCTCCTCCCACTAGCCCTTAGGTTCCACCATTGGGGCTTCCTCCGCCTCCTGTAGTTCTTAGTCGATGTCCGACACCTTCCCCTCCCCTACCCAGGTGCCAATGACCACCCTATCCTGTATCCTACGTGGGGGCAGACCAAAAGATGATTGACAGTCTAATTGACAGATTGATTGGCAGATTGATTTACAGGCTGATTGACAGGCTGATTGACAGACTGCCTGATTGACGATCTGGTTGACTGGTTTATTGATGACCTGATCGATAGTATGATTGACTGTCTAATTGATGGACTGATTGACAAACTGTCTGATTGCAAACTGATTGACAGCCTGATAGAATGACTGATTGAAAGACAATAAGACCATTAGACATAGGAGCAGAATTGGGCCACTCGGCCCATCGAGTCTGCTCCACCATTCAATCATGGCTGATATTTTCTCATCCCCATTCTCCTGCCTTCTCCCCATAACCCCTGATCCCCTTATTAATCAAGAACCTATCTATTTCTATCCTACATACACTCAGTGATTTGGCCACCACAGCCTTCTGCGGTAAAGAGTTCCACAGATTCACCACCCTCTGGCTGAAGAAATTGAAATGAAAAATGAAAATCGCTTATTGTCACAAGTAGGCTTCAAATGAAGTTACTGTGAAAAGCCCCTAGTCGCCACATTCCAGCGCCTGTTCGGGGAGGCTGGTAGGGGAATTGAACTGTGCTGCTGGCCTGCCTTGGTCTGCTTTCAAAGCCAGCAATTTAGCCCTGTGCTAAACCAGCCCCTTATTCCTCCTTATCCTCCAAATTCCTCCTTATCTCAGTTTTAAAGGATCGTCCCTTTAGTCTGAGATTATGCCCTCTGGTTCTAGTTTTTCCTACAAGTGGAAACATCCTCTCCATGTCCACTCTATCCAGGCCTTGCAGTATCTTGTACGTTTCATTAAGATCCCTCCTCATCCTTCTAAACTCCAACGAGTACAGACCCAGAGTCCTCAACCGTTCCTCATATGACAAGCTCTTCATTCCAGGGATCATTCTTGTGAACCTCCTCTGGACCCTTTCCAAGGCCAGCACATCCTTCCTTAGATATGGGGCCCAAAACTGCTCACAATACCCCAAATGGGGTCTGACCAGAGCCTTATACAGCCTCAGAAGCACATCCCTGGTCTTGTATTCTAGCCCTCTTGACATGAATGCTAACATTGCATTTGCCTTCTTAGCTGTCAACTGAACCTTAACATTATCCTTAAGAGAATTGTAAACAAGGACTCCCAAGTCCCTTTGTGCTTCTGATTTCCGAAGCATTTCCCCATTTGGAAAATAGTCTATGCCTAAACTCCTCCTTCCAAAGTGAATAACCTCACACTTTTCCACATTGTATTCCATCTGCCACTTCATTGCCCACTCTCCCAGCTTGTCCAAATCCTTCTGCAGCCCTCTTGCTTCCTCAATACTACCTGTCCTCTGCTCGCTTATAAAGGCTTCCCAATCCTCTAGCTTCCCACTAATTCTCGCCACTTTGTATGCCTTTTCTTTAGCTTTTATGCTGCCCTTGACATCCCTCGTCAGCCATGGATGCCTCGTCCTCCGCTAAGCATGTTTCCTCCTCCTTGGGATGAATTTCTGTTGTGCCTCTCTAATAACCCCCAAAAACTCCTGCCATTGCTGTTCCACGGTCTTCCCTGCTAGGCTCCTTTTCCAATCAACTCTGGCCAGCTCCTCCCTCATGTCCTTGTAGTTACCCTTATTTAATTGTAATACCGTTACAGCTTCTCCCTCTCAAACTGCAGTGTAAATTCTATCATATTGTGGTCACTGCTCCCTAAGGGTTCCTTC
The DNA here is from genome assembly GCF_047496885.1 of Scyliorhinus torazame. Classification (NCBI taxonomy): domain Eukaryota; kingdom Metazoa; phylum Chordata; class Chondrichthyes; order Carcharhiniformes; family Scyliorhinidae; genus Scyliorhinus; species Scyliorhinus torazame. Next base: position 310,317,698 of record NC_092713.1, on the reverse strand, counting down.
ACCTTAAGATCCCGAATCAAGTCTGCTTCATTACACATCACCAAATCCAAAATTGCCTGTTCCCTCGTAGGCTCTGTCACAAGCTGCTCGAAAAAAACATCACTTATACATTCCACAAATTCCTTTTCTTGGGATCCACTACCAACCTGATTTTCCCAGTCCACCTGCACATTAAAGTCCCCCATGGTTATTGTAATATTGACTTTTTTACATGCCTTTTCTATCTCCTGATTTATTTTCTGCCCCAAGGGTTACCTGTTTGACAGCCTGAGCAATTTTCTGACTCACAGGCTGATTTACAGACTAATTGACAGTCTGATTAACACTCTGCTTGATTGATAGTCTAATTGACTGGTTGATTGACAGTCCCGCAAGATGTCCTTGTTTGGTAAATTGGACACTGAATTGTCCCTCAGTGTATCCGGACAGGTGTCGGAGTGTGGCGACTAGGGGATTTTCGCAGTAACCTCTTGCAGTGTTCATGAAATGAAATGAAAATCGCTTATTGTCACAAGTCGGCTTCAAATGAAGTTATTGTGAAAAGCCCCTAGTCGCCACATTCCGGCGCCTGTTCGGGGAGGCTGGTACGGGAAGTGAACCGTGCTGCTGGCCTGCCTTGGTCTGCTTTAAAAGCCAGCTATTTAGCCCAGTGTGCTAAACCAGCCCCAGTAATGTAAGCCTGGTTGTGACAATAATAAAGATTATTATTATAATAAAGATTATTATTATTAGATTGTTTGACAGTCTTCCTGATTGACAGGCTGATTGAATGACTCTTTGTCAGGCTAATTTACAGTATGATTGACCTATTAATTGACAGGCTGACTGACAGTCTGATTTACAGTCTGATTAACTGACCGATTGACAGTCTGATTGAGATTCTGCCTGATTGACGTCTGATTGACAGACTGACTCACGATTTAATTGACAGTCTGTTTGGCTTCCCATCTCGGGGGAACAGTGTAATAATCGGGGAAGATCCCATAGTGGAGATGACCATTGTCTTGGGTCATTAGTGGGAAAGCAAAGAAGTTTGTTCGGAATTAACAGTCCTGCTGTTCTTTACCCACAAGTCATTGCTTTATGGTTCCTCACCTTCTCATCTCCTTTCACCTGTCGGATTTCCCAATACCTGAGAAATCTGGCCAAAACCGGTCAAAGATAAAAGCGTTTGAAAATCGACATGCCAACCTCGCTAAAACAGGAAGTATTGGGTGGGGTTGGATTTTAAGTGTCCCAGACTTTAACTTCGCACCTGGTCTAAACCCACCATTCTAGTAGGTGAAAATTACTCCCACAGTTTTGGAATAGATATGTTGTTCACTCACATTCTGCTAATAGGGATAGAAAGGATCAATGTTATAGTTCTATTCTCAAGGTTTGAAGAAAAAAGGAATGATGTATTATCGTCTCCTGAATTAAAATAAGATGGTTGTTGATGCATTTTAATAGTTTCAGTGATTTGTGCTATTTCGTTTTCACATAGGATATGGTTCTCTGTGTTATGTTGTGCAGCAGACCATTGTTGGGTGAAGTCAATAGAAGTTATAATCATGGTGGAGGGATTGTAGAATGGACTGCTTATCTGAAACTGTCAACTTCTCAGCAGGCAGATTAGGTCAACGTCACAACTCCCCCACTGCCCCCCACCCCCACCCAACCAAGATAGTTCCTTGGGAAGATTTCAGAAGTAGCAATGCAGGGGAGGCCATATAAAACTTTGGAGATGCTCTGACTATAATTGAGGTCGAACCAAGGGAGAGTTCGACCCACTGAGTCCCACTGAGCTGGACAACAGAGGAGAAGCATGCGGTTTTGACCATGCCAAAGACTGCTGGGAATTCACGGAGGATGAAAGGAATCATAGAATCCCTATACCGCAGAAGGAGGCCATTCGGCCCATCAATTCAGCACCGACCATTTGAAAGAGCACCTTCCCCAGCCCACTCTCTCCCCCAATCTCTGTAACCCCACCATATCTGCGCATCTTTAGACACTAAGGGGCAATTTAGCATGGCCAATCCACCTGAACTGCACATCTTTGGACTGTGGGAGGAAACCGGAGCCCCCGTAGGAAACCCAGGGAGGCACAGGGAGAACGTGCAAACTCCACTCAGACAGTCAGCCAAGGCCAGAATTGAAATCTGATTTGTGACTTTGATTCAATCCATATCAGTAATTCATTCGGGTTAGAAACCTGCCATGTTTCAAGGGAGCAAGACAGCATCCAGTAAGATCAAGAAGAGCAAAACAACTCCCTTTCTCCTTTACTCTACTGAGACCAAACCACAGCAACAAAGCTGATTTAAAAGTATCATACTCCCAAGGGTGTAGACACCATCAGGCTGAGCCATAGCAAACCGAAGTTTGAAAAAACAATATTACTGAGTCAACATATGGGAGGAGTGATGCTGCCTGACCTACTGAGTATTTCCAGTATTTTCTGTTCTTATTGCAGAATGAGTGATGATAATCGCACCATCCTCCAGCTATCCTGGGAGTTGTTTTGACATTTACATCCTGCAACAGTCCAAACATTCAAGATTAGATCCATGAGGAGGATGGCTGCTGGATGATTCGAGCTACCTTCTTCAAGCAGCGCTTTGTGCGATTGCTCTCAATGCAGTAACACTGAGACTTATTGCAAAAGGCAATGTGCTGGAACACGCTGATTGTGGGGATAGGTCTGCGAGTAAATTAAATAAACCGCAGAGAAGGGATGCAAGGTGGCGAGCTGTATGCTGTTACAATATTAAAACCGAGAGAGGCTCACTTGAAGTGTATCAGAAAAGAGCCAGCCTATTTAATGTTGTCCTTTCCTATTAGGCGGGCAAAGGAAATAAAAAACAAATTAAAGATTTGAATTTCTTTAGCACTTTGCATGAGTCACTGTCCTGCAGCACGATACCGCCAATGAAATACTTTTAAAATCGAGTTGACGTATACTGCTTTGAGCAAATGAAACATAGAAACATAGAAATTAGGAGCAGCTTAGGCCATTCGGCCCTTCAAGCCTGCTCCATCATTCAATGTGATCACGGCTGATCCTCGGTCTGTGCCATATTCCCGCTTTCTGCCTCTACTCCTTGATGCTTTTAATATCTAAAAATAATTATATTTTTCTTCAATACATTCAGTGACTTGACCTCCACAACAAAAAGAACAAAGAAAAGTACAGCACAGGAACAGGCCCTTTGGCCCTCCAAGCCTGCGCCGACCATGCTCCCCGTCTAAACTAAAATCTTCTACACTTCCTGTGTCCATAACCCTCTATTCCCATCCTATTCATGTATTTGTCAAGATGCCCCTTAAATGTCACTACCGTCCCTGCTTCCAACCCTTTCCCTGGCTACCCTATTGCTTTTTATGGACATGTAAAAAGCCTTGGGATTTTCCTTAATCCTATTTGCCAATGACTTTTCGTGACCCCTTTTTGCCCTCCTGACTCCTTGCTTAAGTTCGTTCCTACTTTCCTTATATTCCACCCAGGCTTTGTCTCTTCCCAGCCTTCTGGCCCTGACAAATGCCTCCTTTTTTTTTTGACGAGGCCTACAATATCTCTCATTATCCATGATGTGTTGGGTAGGCTGGGTCGATGTGGACTGCACTTGATGCAGTGTAGCAAGAGACAGACATCCAACACTTGATAAGATGCAACACAATTTTATTTAACATCTAAACTATTATACATGTTCAACTGTGGGTTGACACTATGCTGACTTGACTGGAGACCTGATACTAGCCTAACCAGACTTACTAGCTACCTCATGGTGTTTGCACTGGCCAGCTCACGAACTCGGACTGTCCCAGAGGCTGGGTCCCGAGAGAGCGGGAAAACTGGTGCCCACTGGCTTTATAGTGGTTGTGTCCTGTCTGGTGATTGGCTGCTCTATCCTGTGTGCTTACTGGTCATCCTGTGTGTCAATCACTGCCTGCCTGCCACTTATATACATAGATGTATATTATGACATCTCCCCCCCTTTTTTGTTCTGTTTTGTATTATGTGTGTTGAGATAATAAATATTAAGGTGCATGTGCGTGTGGATGTGTATATGTGCGTGACGATATACAGAATGTGCTAAAATGACCTTATGTACACTCGTGCAGATATAGGGCAGATGAAACAGTAACAACGATATTTACAGAGGTCAAAACGATAAGGTAACACAGTTGTGCAAAAGTTTAGTCTATAAGTTCAGTCTCTGTGGCGGGCGCCGAATTCTGGTTGACCGCCTCAAGGGTGGATCAGGGGCCGCCTGCACTTGGATGGGCGGGACCGCCGCCAATGCGGTTGTCGCAGAGGTCAGCAGGATTGCTGGTAGTTCGGTGGCCTCGTGGTAGGGCACGTCCGGAGGAAGCATTGTGTGAGGCGGGACATCATGGTTGGGTGGCGGGCGTGGAACTCTGCGCAGCGCCCGTCTGTTGCGTCGTAGTTAGGAGCCATCAGCCATGCGGATGAGGAACGATCTCAGGGGCCACTTGCTTGACCATCGCAGCTGTGGCGGACCAGCCGCCGTCAGGCAACTGCACACGAACATGATCAGTTGGGACCGGCTCGGGGAGATCCGTGGCATGAGCATTGTATGCTGATTTCTGTTGGGCCCGAGACTGCTGCATCTTTTGTATGACTGTGAGGTGGTCAAAGTCTGGAACATGGTTGGCTGGAACCATGGTTCGCAGAGTGCAGTTTGTCATGATATTCAAGTGAACATCACAGCACATACACACATACATAGTGATGGACAGATCAATGGACCAATTAGCACACACAACACGACAGCCAATCACAGACAAGAGCATACACAGTACAAAACAAGGAACACGACACTTCCTGGGCAGTCCAGCAGGAGACGGCTCAGGGCAAGGTCCTCCAAGCCAGACACTCAGACAGTCACCATGTGCTGAGTACCAGAGTTTGTTATATAAATAGTTAAAAGAAATAAAACTGCGTTGTACCAATCGCAACCGTGTTGGTTCGTCTGTGTCTCAGAGTACCCAACACTTTATGGTACCAGAAGTGAATTAAAACCTACCCACAAATCAGCCATCCTGCGCCATGGACACCGTCAACACACCGCAGCCGTTGCAAGTCGCTGGGAACCTTGGCGTAAATTGGACGCTGTTCAAACAGCGCTTCGAACTCTTTTTGGAAGCCAACGAAAAACAGAGCGCCTCGGACAAAAGAAAGGTCGCCATCCTCCTCACCACCGCAGGGCAGCACGCCATCCATGTCTACAACTCCCTGGTGTTCGCGGAAGGCGAGGACAAATCTAAATACGACATGGTCCTCCTCAAGCTCGACCAACACTTCAACTTTGAGGTCAACGAGAGCTTTGAGAGGTATGTCTTCCAGCAGCGCCTGCAAGGTAAGGATAAGCTCTTTCAGTCATTCCTGCCGCATCTCCGCATACTCGTGCAGTCCTGCGGTTATGACACCACCTCAGAGTCCATGATCCAGGACCAGATCGTTTTTGGGGTCGCCTCAGGCACCCTACGCCAGCAGCTTTTAAAAATAAAAGGCCTAACCTTAGCATCAGCAGTTGAAGCCTGTGTCCTGCACGAGAACGCGACTAGCCGCTATGCCCAATTTCAGGCGAGCAAATCGGCGCGGAGGGGGTCCTACGCGACCGGATCGGTGAGCCAGTTGCCCCACGAAGCTGAACGGGTCCAGGCGATCGAGTTTCTCCTGGCACGCGGCCCGGGCGAGGGCTGCCGTTTCGCGCGCTTTTCGAGGCCTCCCGCGTTTGTGCGCGCCAAAACCTACGGCAACACTGAGGGACGTGATGCGCAGGCGCGCTCGACGCAAGACCGAACTGCGCATGCGCAGTGGCACAACGAACGCCATGACGTCACGACATGCGGCAACTGTGGAGCTGCACATTTAAAAGGGCAATGTCCCGCAAAAACCCGACAATGCCTACGCTGTGGCAAGGTGGGCCACTACGCTGCTTACTGTCGAGCAGCTCAACCTGTGGATCTTCCACATTACAACATCCAGACCAATAACACAGGTGACCGAGACGCCTTCCGGGTTGCGGTCATTGATGGGAACCGAGTCAACACAATCAATCCGGGTGATTTACCATAGAATTTACAGTGCAGAAGGAGGTCATTCGGCCCATCGAGTCTGCACCGGCTCTTGGAAAGAGCACCCTACCCAAGGTCAACACCTCCACCCTATCCCCACAACCCAGTAACCCCACCCAACACTAAGGGCAATTTTGGACACTAAGGGCAATTTATCATGACCAATCCACCTAACCTGCACATCTTTGGACTGTGGGAGGAAACCGGAGCACCCGGAGGAAACCCACGCACACACGGGGAGGATGTGCAGACTCCGCACAGACAGTGACCCAAGCCGGAATCGAACATGGGACCCTGGAGCTGTGAAGCAATTGTGCTATCCACAATGCTACCGTGCTGCCCTTGGTACCCGTGGTGAATGGTGTGCCACCCTGACGGTCAACCCGAATTCGTCGCCCACCTACTAGACTGGACTTATGAGACTGTTTACACGTTGAACTCATGCAACCACTGTTTTAACATGTTTATGTTCTTATCGTTACAGGAATTTGTTTTATCGTTCCACATTTTCACATTATTTGTTATGGTACAACCTCGTTATTATGTCACACCCAACATCGCCCCTTGTATATAGTTAAGCCCCATGTACATGCTGTAAATATTACACACACACACATTTAGCTGCACTCAGTACACATCTCTATTTATAACCACGTAGGCACATAATCTTGTAAAAAAGGGGGGATGTCATGATATTCAAGGGAACATCACAGCACATACACACATACATAGTGATGGACAGATCAACGGACCAATTAGCACACACAACACGACAGTCAATCACAGACAAGAGCATACACAGTACAAAACAAGGAACACAACACTTCCTGGGCAGTCCAGCAGGAGACAGCTCAGGGCAAGGACCTCCAAGCCAGATACTCAGACAGTCACCATGTGCTGAGTACCAGAGTTTGTTATATAAATAGTTAAAAGAAATAAAACTGCGTTGTACCAATTGTAACCGTGTTGGTTTGTCTGTGTCTCAGAGTACCCAACACTTCACAGTTCATGAGCATCTGCGCGGGAGACAACCCAGTGGACAGCGGGGATGCTCTGTATGCCAGCAGCGCCAGGTTGAAGTCGGAGCCTGAGTCTGCAGCCTTGCACAGTAATCTCTTGACGATATGGACCCCTTTTTCGGCCTTCCCGTTTGACTGTGGGTAGTGGGGGCTGGAGGTTACGTGACGAAAGTTGTATAGGCGGGCAAAATCAGACCATTCCTGGCTGTAAAAACAGGGACCGTTGTCACTCATCACCGTGAGCGGTATCCCATGCCTGGTAAACATTTCTTTGCCTGCTTTAATCACCGCCTTCGATGTGAGGTCGGACAGTTTCACCACTTCAGGGTAATTGGAGAAGTAGTCGACCAGGAGTACGTAGTCACGCCCCTTGGCGTGGAAAAGGTCGACACCGACTTTGGACCATGGGGAGGTCACTATCTCATGTTGCTGCAGAGTTTCTTTGGGTTGAGCTGGCTGAAATTTCGGACATGTGGGGCAGTTGAGGACCGTGTTGGCAACGTCCTGGCTGATGCCCGGCCAATAGACTGCCTCTCGAGCTCTACGTCGACATTACTCGACCCCCAGGTGATCCTCATGGAGTTGGCCGTGCACCATAGCTTGCATGCTCTGCGGAATCACAATCGTATCGAGTTTCATGAGGATGCCATCCACCATCGTCAGGTCGTCCTTGACGTTGTAAAACTGGGGACACTGTCCCTTCTGCCAGCCATTCGTGAGGTGCTGCATCACACGCTGTAGCAGAGGATCCTTGGCCGTTTCCTCACGAATTTGGATGACCCTCTCATCAGTGGCCGGAAGGTTGGAGGCACACAATTGCACCTGTGCATCGATTTGGCAGACAAAGTCAGTTTGTTCACACGGTGTGGTGATAGACCTGGAAAGGGCATCTGCAACAATGAGTTCTTTGCCTGGCGTGTAGTCAAGTTCAAAGTCAGCGGCGTAGCTTGAGAAGGATACGTTGTAACCGAGGCGTCATGTCATTCAAATCCTTCTGGATTATGTGTACTAGTGGCCTGTGGTCCGTCTCAACCGTGAATTTTGGGAGGCCATACACATAGTCGTGAAATTTGTCGATTCCCGTTAAGAGGTCCAGGCATTCCTTCTCAATCTGAGCGTACCGTTGCTCAGTGGGCGTCATGGCTCTGGAGGCATACGCAACTGGGGCCCATGAGGAGGAGTCATCCTGTTGGAGGAGCACTGCACCAATACCGTCGTGGCTCACGTCAGTGGATATTTTGGTCTCTTTGGTAGGGTCGAAGAACGCCAGAACGGGGGCTGTGGTGAGTTTTGCCCTCAGCTCACGCCATTCGTTCTCATGAGCGGGCAGCCACTGGAATTCCGTCGACTTTTTGATGAGATGGCGGAGGGCTGTGGTGTGTGCCGCCATGTTGGGAATGAACTTCCCGAGGAAGTTGACCATCCCTAGAAAGCGGAGGACCGCCTTCTTGTCCTCTGGGGTCTTCATGGCATTGATCGCCAAGACCTTGTCAGCATCTGGGCACATGCCTTGCTGCGAGATGTGGTCACCAAGGAATTTGATTTCTGATTGACCGAACAAGCACTTGGCTCTGTTGAGTCGGAGGCCATGCTCATGGATTCTGTGGAATACCTGCTTGAGGCAATCGATGTGTTCTTGAGATGTTGTGGACCAGATTATGACTTTGTCAACATACACGCGCACCCCCTCGATACCCTCCACCATCTGTTCCAGGGAAATACCTCTGAGGCAGAGATGATGCCAAAAGGCATCCGGTTGAAATGAAGTGAAAATCACTTATTGTCACAAGTAGGCTTCAAATGAAGTTACTGTGAAAAGCCCCTAGTCGCAATCATTCCGGCGCCTGTTCGGGGAGGCTGTTACGGGAATCGAACCATGCTGCTGGCTTGCCTCAATCTGCTTTCAAAGCCAGCGATTTCACCCTGTGCTAAACAGCCCCTAGTTGTAGCAGTGGCGACCGAACGGGGTATTGAATGTGCACAGCTTGCGACTGGATGCATCCAGCTGTATTTGCCAGAACCCCTTGGAGGTGTCCAGCTTCGTAAAGAGTTTGGCATGAGCCATCTCGCTGGTCAACTCTTCTTGTTTTGGTATCGGGTAATGTTCCCTCATTATGTTGCGGTTTAAATCCTTGGGGTCGATGCAGATTCGAAGCTCCCCTGATGGCTTCTTGACGCAGACCATGGAGCTGACCCAGTCCGTGGGTTCTGTGACCTTTGATATAATGCCCTGGTCCTGGAGGTCCTGTAACTGCTGCTTGAGGCGGTCCTTGAGGGGTGTCGGCACCCGACGTGGTGCGTAGATCACAGGGGTGCCGTTTGGTTTGAGCAGGATTTTGTATTGGTATGGGAGTGTGCCCATTCCGTCGAACACGCTGTGTTACTGCGTGATGGTGTCATCAATTTCAGCCTGGAAGTTCTCATCAGGTGAGGCCGTAGCCTGTGAGGATGACATGGTGTGGACTCGCTGCACCAAGTTCAGGAGTTTGCAGGCCCGAGCACCGAGCAGGGATGCTCTGTCAGGTCCCACAATCTCAAATCGCAGTGTCGCTTTAAATGACTTATTGGAAACTCCGAGTTGGCATGAGCCACTGGCAGCTATGGCATTGCCATTGTAGTCAAGGAGCTGGCAGGCCAGTGGAAGAGTGCTTGGTCTGACGCGGATGGTGTCGAGATCGGATTTGGAGATGAGGTTCGCCAATGCGCCGGTGTCCAGTTTGAACCGGATGCGAGCCTTGTTGACTGTGAGGACAGCACACCACTCGTCTTCAGGATCCACGCTAAGGATCGGGAGGTGCTTTGCTGCCTCGGAGAAAGGCAGCGCATGCTTCGGAATGATCCCCACCCGGTATGGAGATTTGAGGCATGCAGCATCAGGATCGGTTGGGCTGTCGGGGTCGGAGTCTGGCATGGCCTGCTGTATTGAACGGGCGCTCCTGCGCCGCGGCTGGGATCGCTGGAAGCTGGGCAGTGGAGCAGATCTGCAAAGGGCTGCGTAGTGGCCAAGCTTGCCACACTGTACACACCGTCGTGATTTTGCCGGACATTGCCGCTTTAAATGGACGGAGCCACAATTCGGACACCTCATGACGCCGACGTCAGCACGTTCCGTGCGCCATCGCGCATGCGCAGTGCGGTCGAATGACGTACACACCTGTGCAGTCTGATCGTCGGTCTCGCCGTCCCCTCGGTCGTGGCGTGCATGCGCAGGGGCCCGGGAAAAGGGCGGGGAATGGCCACTCTCGTCGATACTTAGGCACTGCATTTGTGCGATGGCCTGCACCCGTTCCGCCTCGTGGGAGGTTAGCTTTGCCGTTTCTGCCGCCCTGATGTGGGAGTACCGATTGTTAGCATGTTCGTGGAGAACGCACGTTTCGATGGCGACGGTGAGGGTGAGCTGCTTGACTTTCAGGAGCTGCTGGCAAAGGGAATCGGAGTGGACCCCGAAAACAATCTGATCCCGGATCATGGAATCAGTGGCCGAGTCATAGTTACATGACTGCGCTAGGATGCGGAGATGGGTCAGAAAGGATTGAAAAGGTTCATCCTTACCCTGAAGCCTCTGCTGGAAAATGTACCGTTCAAAGCTCTCATTCACCTCAATGTCGCAGTGGCTGTCGAACTTCAGTAGGACGGTTTTAAATTTTGTCTTGTCTTCGTGGAAGGGAGTTGTAGATGTGGATGGCGTGGTCCCCGGCTGTGGAGAGGAATAGTGCAATCTTCCTGACGTCCGATGCGGCCTCGAGGTCGGTGGCTTCTAGATAGAGTTGGAACTTTTGTTTGAAGGTCTTCCAATCTGCACCGAGGTTGCCGGCGATGCGGAGCTGCGGAGGAGGGCGGACGTTTTCCATGTCACCGGATGGCTGTTTGCTGGTCAACGCTGATTCACTCACAGTAGGTCCATCTGTTTGCTGGTCAACGCTGATTCATTCAAGGTAGGTCCGTCAATTTTCAGCATCACTCACTGGTACCATGATATGTTGGGTAGGCTGGGTTGATGTGGACTGCAGTTAATGCAGTGTAGCGAGGGACTGACCTCCAACACTTGATAAGATGCAACATGATTTTATTTAACATCTAAACTATTATACATGTTCAACTGTGGGTTGACACTATGCTGACTTGACGGGAGACCTGATACTAGCCTAACCAGACTTACTAGCCACCACATGGTGTTTGCACAGGCCAGCTCACTAACTCTGACTGTCCCAGAGACTGGGTCCCGAGAGAGCAGGAAAACTGGTGCCCTCTGGCTTTATAGTGGTCGTGTCCTGTGGTGATTGGCTGCTCTGTTCTGTGTGCTTACTGGTCATCCTGTGTATCAATCACTGCCTGTCTGCACTCCATTATGTACATAGATGTATATTATGACAATCCAAGGTTCCCGAAATTTGCCGTATTTATCCTTCTTCCGCACAGGAATATGCCGGTCCTGAATTCCTTTCAACTGACATTTGAAAGCCACCCACATGTCAAATGTTGATTTACCCTCAAACATCCGCCCCCAATATAGGTTCTTCAGTTCCTGCCTAATATTGTTATAATTAGACTTCCCCCAATTTTGCACATTCACCCGAGGAACACTCTTATCCTTGTCCACGATCACTTTAAAACTTACTGAATTGTGGTCACTGTTCCCGAAATGCTCCCCTGCTGAAACCTCGACCACCTGGCCGGGCTCATTCCCCAATACCAGGTCCAGTACCGCCCCTTCCCTAGTTGGACTATCTACATATTGTTTTTAAGAAGCCCTCCTGGATGCTCCTTACAAATTCTGCCCCATCCAAGCCCCTAGCACTAAGTGAGTCCCAGTCAATATTGGGGAAGTTGAAGTCTCCCATCACAACAACCCTATTGCTTTTACTCATTTCAAAAATCTGTCTACCTATCTGCTCCTCTATCTCCCGCTGGCTGTTGGGAGGCCTGTAGTATACCCCCAACGTTGTGACTGCACCCTTCTTATTCCTGATCTCTACCCATATAGCCTCACTGCCCTCTGTGGTGTCCTCCCGTAGTACAGCTGTGATATCCTCCCTAACCAGTAGCACAACTCCGCCACCCCTTTTACACCCCCCTCTATCCCGTCTGAAACATCTAAATCCTGGAACGTGTAGCTGACAATCCTGTCCTTCCCTCAACCAGGTCTCTGTAATTGCAACAACATCATAGTTCCAAGTACTAATCCAAGCTCTAAGTTCATCTGCCTTACCCGTAATACTTCTTGCATTAAAACATATGCACTTCAGGCCACCAGACCTGCTGTTTTCAGCAACATCTACGTCTGCTCTTCCTCAGAGCCATACTGGCCCTATTCCCTAGTTCTCCCTCAATGTTTTCACCTTCTGACCTATTGCTCCGGAGGAGGACTTCCTAGGGAAGACAAGGAGGTGCTCGTGAGGCGCTTGATTAGTTGTGGTACATAGCAGTGACCGGATGAAGTGAAGGGCATCCGGGAGGACTTCCTGCCAATGGGAAACTGGGAGACTTCTGGACCGTAGGGCCAGTAGGACGGTATTCCAGACCGTTCTGTTCTCCCTCTCTACCCCCGGGGGTTGTAACTGGTCGTCCTGCTCGAGGCAATGCCTTTCTTGAGCAGGAATTGACGCAGTTCGTCGCTCATGAAGGAGGACCCCCTATCGCTATGGATGTAGGCGGGGAAACCGAACAGTGTAAAGATGGTGCAGAGGACTTTAATGACTGTGGCCGCGGTCATGTCAGGGCAGGGCATGGCGAAAGGAAAACGGGAGTATTCGTCAACCACGTTCAGGAAGTACGTGTTGCGATCAGTGGAGGGGAGGGGGCCTTTGAAGTCCAGACTGAGGCGCTCAAAGGGACGGGAAGCCTTTATCAGGTTCGCTCTATCTGGCGTGAAAAAGTGCGGCTTGCACTCTGCGCAGATTTGGCAGTTCCTGGTGGCTGTTCGGACCTCCTCGACGGAGTAGGGGAGGTTGTGGGTCTTCACGAAGTGGTAGAACCGAGTGACCCCCGGATGGCAGAGGTCCTCGTGGAGGGCTTGGAGACGGTCCACTTGTGCGTTGGCACATGTGCCGCGGGATAGGGCATCGGATGGCTCGTTCAGCTTTCCGGGACGATACAAGATCTCATAGTGATATGTGGAGAGTTCGATCCTCCGTCGCAAGATCTTGTCATTCTTGATCTTGCCCGCTGTGCATTATCGAACATGAAGGCTACCGACCGCTGGTCAGTGAGGAGAGTGGATCTCCTACCGGCCAGGTAATGCCTCCAATGCCGCACAGCTTCTACTATGGCCTGGGTTTCCTTTTGCACTGAGGAGTGGCGGATTTCTGAAGCATGGAGGGTACAGAAGAAAAATGCCACGGGTCTGCCCGCTTAGTTGAGGGTGGCCGCCAGAGCTACGTCGGATGCGTCGCACTCGACTTGGAAGGGGAGGAACTCGTCGATTGCGTGCATCGTTGCCTTTGCGATATCCGCTTTGATGCGGCTGAAGGCCTGGCGGGCCTCTGTCGACAGGGGGAAGGTAGTGGACAGAATTAGCGGGCGAGCCTTGAACGCGTAGTTGGGGACCCACGGGCGTAATAAGAGAAAAAGCCCAGGTAGCGTTTCAGGGCTTTGGAACAGTGAGGGAGGGGGAACTCCATAAGGGGGCGCATGCGTTCAGGGTCGGGGCCTATGACTCCATTACGCACTACGTAGCCAAGGATGGCTAGACGGTCGGTGCTAAACACGCATTTTTCCCTGTTGTAGGTGAGGTTCAGGGCGTTAGCGGTCTGGAGGAATTTGCGGAGGTTGGCGCCATGGTCCTGCTGATCATGGCCGCAGATGGTGACATTGTCAAGGTACGGGAACATGGCCCGTAAACCGTGCTGGTCAACTATTCGGTCCATCTCCCGTTGGAAACCCGAGACTCCGTTAGTGACGCCGAATGGAACCCTTAAAAAGTGGTAGAGCCGCCCGTCTGCTTCGAAGGCAGTGTATTTGCGGTCGTTCGGGTGGATGGGGAGCTGGTGATATGCGGACTTAAGGTCCACGGTGGAAAAGACCTTGTACTGTGCAATCCGATTGACCATGTCGGATATGCGGGGGAGAGGATACGCATCCAGCTGCGTGTACCTATTGATGGTTTGACTATAGTCTATGACAATCCTTTGCTTCTCCCCGGTCTTTACAACTACCACCTGAGCTCTCCAGGGACTATTGCTGGCCTGGATTATGCCTTCCCTCAGCAGCCGCTGGACTTCTGACCGGATAAATGTTCGGTCCTGGGCGCTGTACCGTCTGCTCCTAGTGGCGACGGGTTTGCAATCCGGAGTGAGGTTCGCAAACAGGGAAGACGGTTCAACCTTGAGGGTCGCTGAATTGGAACGTTAAACTCTGGAGGTTACACTGAAAATCTAACCCCAAGAGTGTGGGAGCGCAGAGGTGGGGGAGGACATAAAGTCGGTAATTCTTATACTCCCTCCCCTGCACCGTGAGGTTCGCGATGCAGAACCCTTTGATTTCTACGGAATGGGATCCCGCTGCCAGAAAAATCTTTTGGGTACTCGGGTGGATTAAAAGAAAACAGCGTCTTACCGTATCCGGATAAATAAAACTTTCCGTACTCCCAGAGTCGATCAGGCATGGCGTTTCGTACCCGTTAACCAGCACCGTCGTCGTTGCTGTTTGGAGCGGCCGGGGCCGCGACTGGTCCAGGGTCACCGAAGCCAGTCGCGGTTGCTGCATTGGGACGTTTTCTTCAGGCCCTGTGGAGCCGTCCATGCTGGGGTCCTTGGCTGTCAGCCAAGATGGTGGCGTCCACGGATCGCAGGTGATCGGGGGCAGACAAAATGGCCGCACCTATGAATCGCACGTGGCCGGAGGGGCACAAGATGGCGGCGCCCATCCCCCCGCATGGAGTCCAGGACCCAAAATGGCGGCGCCCGTTGGCCGCACATGGATCATTGGGGGGGTTGAATCTGTGGTCCCAGTTCTCCCCCGGAGATTGCGGCGACCCCCCGGGACTGGTACACCGCTGAATAGTGCCCTTTCTTGTCGCAACTATTACAGATGGCCAAGCGGGCCGGGCAGCGCTGCTGGGGGTGTTTCGAATGCCCGCACAAGTAGCAGCGGGGCCCCCCCGGGTGGTCTGGTGCACTGGCCGCGCATTCTCACAAGTAGCAGCGGGGCCCCCCCGGGTGGTCTGGTGCACTGGCCGCGCAGGCTTGCGGGAGGATGGGCGGTGCCGGGGAGTCAGTCGTGCCGGAGGTCCACGGAGCCCAAGGGCTGCCGTGCAGTCGGGGGCGTAAGCGAGGGCATTCTGCGATGCTACATCGAGGGAGGCCGCAAGGGCCCGTGCCTCCGTGAGTCCCAGTGAGTCTCTTTCCAGCAGGCGCTGGCGAATTTGGGATGAGGTCATACCTGCTACGAAAGCATCCCAGATGAGGAGTTCCGTATGTTCGTTAACCGTCACCGGTGGGCAGTTGCAGTTCCTTCCCAGTATTAGCAGCGCGCTGTAGAACTCGTCCAGCGATTCCCCGGGGATTTGTCGTCTCATCACGAGTCGGTGGCGTGTGTAGACCTGATTGACGGGCCGAATGTAGATCCCTCTCAGCATGGTGAGAGCCGTCGGGAAATCCTCCGCATCTTCTATGAGCGTGTAGATTTCCGGACTCACCCTGGAATGCAGGCCCTGCATTTTCTGGTGTTCCGTAGGTCTGCCGGGGGCCGTTTGGAGGTATCCCTCAAAACACGCTAGCGAGTGTTTAAAAGTGGCTGCTGAGTTTGCCGCGTGGGGGCTGATTCGCAGACACTCCGGGGTGATCCGGAGCTACATATTCTTTAAAAGTGTGCGTAATAAATTGTAGCACAATCAATCACTCACGAGGCGAGAAGAGATGAAGTCAATCGATGGCTTTATTATGCAGACTTGTTCCCCAGCAGCTCGGTTACAGAATGCGGCTGCTGGGAGAACCTGGGTTCTAAGACTCCGCCTTACTGGGTGGAGCCAGTAGGCAGCAGGTCCAATCAGGACCCAGTGTCTGTCCACCAATAGCTTCTCGGCATTACTGGGTACCGTACTACCCATAATATATACCACCACACCAGACTACTTCACTGCGATGCTGCATGCAAGACAATCTTCCCAGACTGCTTCACTGTGATGCTGACAGTAAGACAATCTTCCCAGACTGCTTCCCTCTGATTCTGACTGCAGGACACTTTCCCAGATTGCTTCACTGTGATGCTGACTGCAGGATACTCTTCCCAGACTGCTTCACTGCGATGTTGCATGCAAGGCACTCTTCCCAGACTGCTTCACTGCGATGCTGAGTGCAGGACACTTTCCCAGACTGCTTCACTGTGATGCTGACTGCAGAAACTCTTCCCAGACTGCTTCACTCTGATTTTGACTGCAGGATACTCTTCCCAGACTGCTTCACTGAGATACTGACTGCATATACTCTTCCCAGACTGCTTCACTGTGATTCTGACTGCAGAACACGATTCTCAGACGGCTTCACTGTGATGCTGACTGCGGGACACTCTTTCCAGATTGCTTCACTGTGATTCTGACTGTAGGGCATCTTCCCCAGACTGCTTCACTGTGATGCTGACTGCAGGACACTCTTCACAGACTGCTTCACTGTGATGCTGACTGCAGGACATTTTCCCAGTCTGCTTCACTGTAATGCTGACTGCAGGACACTTTCCCAGACTGCTTCACTGTGATGCTGACTGCAGGACACTTTCCCAGACTGCTTCACTGTGATTCTGACTGCAGGACACTCCTCCCAGACAGCTTCACTGTGATTCTGACTGCAGGGCATCCAGCCCAGACTGCGACACTATGACGCTGACTACAGGACACTTTCCCAGACAGCTTCAATGTGATGCTCACTGCAGGACACTCTTCCCAGACTGCTTCACTGTGATGCTGACTGCAAAACACTTCTCCCGGACTCCTTCACTGTGATGCTGACTGCAGGAGATTTTCCCAAACAGCTCCACTGTGATAGTTACTGCAGGTCACTTTCCCAGACTGCTTCACTGTGATGCTGACTGCAAGTCACTTTCCCAGACTGTGTCACTGTGATGCTGACTGCAGGACACTCTTCCCAGACTGTGTCACTGTGATGCAGACTGCTTCACTGTGATTCGGGCTGCAGGACACTTTCCCAGACTGCTTCACTGTGACGCTGACTGCAAAACACTCTTCCCAGACTGTTTCACTGTGATGCTGACTGCAGGACACTCTTTCCAAACTGCTTCACTGTGATGCTGACTGCAGGACACTCTTCCCAGACTGCTTCACTGTAATGCTGACTGCAGTACACTCTTCCCTGGCTGCTTCACTGTGATGCTGACTGCAGGACACTTTCCCAGACTGCTTCACTGTGATTCTGACTGCAGATTATCCTTCCCAGCCTGCTTCACTGTGATGCTGACTGCAGGACACTTTCCCAGACTGATTCACTGTGATGCTGACTGCAGAACACTTTCCCAGACTGCTTCATTGTGATTCTGACTGCAGATCATCAGGACACTTTCCCAGACTGCTTCACTGTGATTCTGACTGCAGATCATCCTTCCCAGACTGCTTCACTGTGATGCTGACTGCAGAAGCCTTTTCCCAGACTGCTTCACTGTGATTCTGACTGCAGGACACTTTCCCAGACTGCTTCATTGCGATGCTGACTGCAGAACCCTCTTCCCAGACTGCTTCACTGCGATGCTGACTGCAGGAACCTTTCCCAGACTGCTTCACTGTGATTCTGACTGCAATAAACTTTCCCAGACTGCTTCACTGTGATGTTGGCTGCAGGACCCTTACCCAGACTGCTTCACTGTGATGCTGACTGCAAGACACTCTTCCCAGACTGCTTCACTGTGATTCTGACTGCAGATCATCGTTCCCAGCCTGCTTCACAGTGATGCTGACTGCAGGAAACTTTCCCAGGCTGCTTCACTGTGATGCTGACTGCAGATCATCGTTCCCAGCCTGCTTCACAGTGATGCTGACTGCAGGAAACTTTCCCAGGCTGCTTCACTGTGATGCTGACTGCAGGACCCTTTCCCAGACTGCTTCACTGTGATGCTGACTGCACAAAACTTTCCCAGGCTGCTTCACTGTGATGCTGACTGCAGGACACTTTCCCAGACTGCTTCATTGCGATGCTGAGTACAGGGCATCCTTCCCAGACTGCTTCACTGTGATGCTGACTGCAGAACGCTTTCCCAGACTGCTTCACTGTGATGCTGACTGCAGGACACTCTTCCCAGAGTGCTTCACTGTGATGCTGACTGCAGGACACTCTTCCCAGACTGCTTCACTGTGATGCTGACTGCAGGACACTTTCACTGTTTCACTGCAATGCTGCGTGCAAGACACTTTTCTGAGACAGCACAGGATATGATCACAGACAGCTTCACTGCGATGCTGACTGCAGGATACTTTCCCAGACTGCTCCACTGTGATGCTGACTGCAGGACACTTTCACTGTTCACTGCAATGCTGCGTGCAAGACACTCTTCTGAGACCGCTTCACTGTGATGCTGAGCGCAGGCACTTTCCCAGACCTCTTCACTGTGATGCTGACTACAGGACACTTACCCAGACTGCTTCACTCTGTTTCTGACTGCAGATCATCCTTCCCAAACTGCTTCACTGTGATGCTGGACACTCTTCCCAGAGTGCTTCACTGTGATGCTGACTGCAAAACACTCTTCCCGGACTGCTTCACTGTGATGCTGATTGCAGGACACTCTTCCCAGAGTGCTTCACTGTGATGCTGACTGCAGGACACTCTTCCCAGACTGCTCCACTGCGATGCTGTCTGCAGGACACTTCCACTGTTTCACTGCAAAGCTGCGTGCAAGACACTTTTCTAAGACCGCTTCACTGTGATGCTGAGCGCAGGCACTTTCCCAGACCTCTTCACTGTGAGGCTGACTACAGGGCATCCTTCCCAGACTGCTTCACTGTGGTGCTGACTACAGGACACTTACCCAGACTGCTTCACTCTGATTCTGACTGCAGATCATCCTTCCCAGACTGCTTCACTGTGATGCTAACTGCAGAATGCTCTTCCCAGACTGCTTCACTGTGATATTGACTCCAGGACAATCTTCCCAGACTGCTTCACTGCGATTCTGACTGCAGGACACTTTCCCAGACTGCTTCACTGTGATGCTGACTGCAGGACACTTTCCCAGACTGCTTCACTGTGATGCTAACTGGAGGACACTTTCCGACGCCGCTTCACTGTGATACTGACTGCAGAATATTCTTCCCAGACTGCTTCACTGTGATGCTGACTGCAGGACACTTACCCAGACTGCTTCACTCTGATTCTGACTGCAGATCATCCTTCCCAGACTGCTTCACTGTGATGCTGACTGCATGATGCTCTTCCCAGACTGCTCCACTGTGATATTGACTCCAGGACAATCTTCCCAGATTGCTTCACTGCGATTCTGACTGCAGGACACTTTCCCAGCCTGCTTCACTGTGATATTGATTCCAGGACAGTTTCCCAGACTGCTTCAGTGTGATGCTGACTGCAAAACACTCTTCCCGGACTGCTTCACTGTGATGCTGACTGCAGTACACTCTTCCCAGACTGCTTCACTGTGATGCTGACTGCAGGTCACTTTCCCAGACTGCTTCACTGTGATGCTGACTGCAGGTCACTTTCCCAGACTGTGTCACTGTGATGCTGACTGCAGGACACACTTCCCAGACTGTGTCACTGTGATGCTGACTGCAGGACACTCTTCCCAGACTGCTTCACTGTAATGCTGACTGCAGGACTCTTTCTCAGACAGCTTCACTGTGATGCTGACTGCAGGACACTTTTCCAGACTGCTTCACTGTGATTCTGACTGCAGATTATCCTTCCCAGCCTGCTTCACTGTGACTCTGACTGCAGGACACGTTCCCAGACTGCTTCACTGTGATGCTGACTGCAGGACACTTTCCCAGACTGCTTCACTGTGATGTTGGCTGCAGGACCCTTACCCAGACTGCTTCACTGTGATGCTGACTGCAGGACACTTTCCCCAGACTGCTTCATTGCGATGCTGAGTACAGGGCATCCTTCCCAGTCTGTTTCACTGTGATGCTGACTGCAGAACGCTTTTCCAGACTGCTTCACTGTGATGCTGACTGCAGGACACTCTTCCCAGACTGCTTCACAGTGATTCTGACTGCAGATCATCGTTCCCAGCCTGCTTCACAGTGATGCTGAGTGCAGTACACTTTCCCAGACTGCTTCACTGTGATGCTGACTGCAAGACACTCTTCACAGTGTGCTTCACTGTGATGCTGACTGCAGAACGCTTTCCCAGACTGCTTCACTGTGATGCTGACTGCAGGACACTCATCGCAGACTGCTTCACTGCGATGCTGACTGCAGGACACTCATCCAAGACGGCTTCACTGTGGTGCTGACTACAGGACACTTACCCAGAGTGCTTCACTCTGATTCTGACTGCAGATCATCCTTCCCAGACTGCTTCACTGTGATGCTGACTGCAGGATGCTCTTCCCCGACTGCTCCACTGTGATATTGACTCCAGGACAATCTTCCCAGATTGCTTCACTGCGATTCTGACTGCAGGACACTTTCCCAGACTGCTTCACTGTGATGCTGACTGCAGGACAGTTTCCCAGACTGCTTCACTGTGATGCTGACTGCAGGACACTTTCCCAGACTGCTTCACTGTGATGCTGACTGCAGGACACTTTCCCAGACTGCTTCACTGTGATGCTGACTGCAGGATTTTCTTCCCAGACTGCTTCACTGTGATACTGACTGCTTCAATGTGATGCTGTCTGCAGGACACTTTCCCAGACTGCTTCACTGTGATTCTGACTGCAGGACACTTTCCCAGACTGCTTCACTGTGATTCTGACTGCAGGACATTTTCCCAGACAGCTGCTCTGTGAGAGTTACTGCAGGTCACTTTCCCAGACTTCGTCACTGTGATGCTGACTGCTGGACACTCTTCCCAGACTGCTTCCCTGTCATACCGACTGCAGGATATTTTTCCCAGACTGCTTCACTGTGATGCGGACTCCAGCACACTCTTCCCAGACTGCTTCACTGTGATGCTGAGTGCAGTACAATTTCCCAGACTGCTTCACTGTGATGCTGACTGCAAGACACTCTTCACAGGGTGCTTCACTGTGATGCTGACTGCAGGATACTCTTCCCAGACGGCTTCACTGTGATTCTGACTCCAGTACACTCTTCCCAGACTACTTCACTGTGATGCTGACTGCAGGACACTTTCCCAGATTGCTTCATTGCGATGCTGAGTACAGGGCATCCTTCCCAGTCTGTTTCACTGTGATGCTGACTGCAGAACGCTTTCCCAGACTGCTTCACTGTGATGCTGACTGCAGGACACTCTTCCCAGAGTGCTTCACTGTGATGCTGACTGCAGGACACTCTTCCCAGACTGCTTCACTGCGATGCTGACTGCAGGACACTTTCACTGTTTCACTGCAATGCTGCGTGCAAGGCATTCTTCTAAGACCGCTTCACTGTGATGCTGAGCACAGGCACTTTCCCAGACCTCTTCACTGTGATGCTGACTACAGGGCTTCTTTCCCAGACTGCTTCACTGTGGTGCTGACTACAGGACACTTACCCAGAACGCTTCACTCTGACTCTAACTGCAGATCATCCTTCCCAGACTGCTTCCCAGAGATGCTGACTGCAGGACACTTTCCCAGGCTGCTTCACTGTCATACTGACTGCAGGATATTCTTCCCAGACTGCTTCACTGTGATGCTGACTGCAGGACTCTTTCTCAGACTGTCTCACTGTGATTATGTCTGCAGGACATTTTCCCAGACAGCTCCTCTGTGAGGGTTACTGCAGGTCACTTTCCCAGACTGCTTCACTGTGATGCTGACTGCAGGATACTTTCACAGACTGCTTCACTGTAATGTTTACTGCAGGACACTTTCCCAGACTGCTTCACTGTGATGCTGACTGCAGAACACTTTCCCAGACTGCTTCACTGTGATTCTGACTGCAGGACACTTTCCCAGACTGCTTCACTGTGATTCTGACTGCAGGACACTTTCCCAGACTGTTTGACTGTGACTCTGTCTGCAGGAAATTCTTCCCAGACTGCTTCACTGCGATGCTGACTGCAGGGCATCCTTCCCAGACAGCTTCACTGTGATGCTGACTGCAGGACACTTTACCAGACTGCTTCACCTTGATGCTGAGAGCAGGACACTTTCCCAGACTGCTTCACTGTGATGCTGACAGGAGAACATTTTTCCCAGACTGCTTCACTGTGATGCTGACTGCAGGACACTTACCCAGACTGCTTCACTGCGATGCTGACTGCAGGACATTCTTCCCAGACTGCTTCACTGCGATGCTGACCGCAGGGCATCCTTCCCAGACTGCTTCACTGTGATGCTGACTGCAAGACACTTTCCCAGACTGCTTCACTACGATGCTGACTGAAGGAAACTCTTCCCAGACTGCTACCCTGTGATGCTGACTGAAGGAAACCCTTCCCAGACTGCTTCCCTGTGATTCTGACAGCATAGTACCATCCCAGACTGCTACGCTGTGATGCAGACAGCAGGGCACTCTTCCCAGACTGCTTCCCTGTGATTCTGACAGCATGGCACCATCCCAGGTTGCTTCCGTGTGATGCTGACTGCAGGACACTTTCCCAGACTGCTTCACCTTAATGCTGAGTGCAGGACACGTACCCAGACTGCTTCACTGTGATGCTGACTGGGGGACACTTTCCCAGACTGCTTCACTGCGATGCTGAGCACAGGGCATCCTTCCCAGGCCGCTTCACTGTGAGTCTGACTGCAGGACGCTCTTCCCAGACTGTTTCACTGTGATGCTGAGTGCAGGACACTTTCCCAGACTGCTTCACTGTGATGCTGACTGCAGGACCCTCTTCCCAGACTGTTTCACTGTGATGCTGAGTGCAGGACACTTTCCCAGACTGCTTCACTGTGATGCTGACTGCAGAATATTCTTCCAAGACTGCTTCACTGTGATACTGACTGCAGGACGCTCTTCCCAGACTGTTTCACTGTGATGCTGAGTGCAGGACACTTTCCCAGACTGCTTCACTGTGATGCTGACTGCAGGACCCTCTTCCCAGAGATGCTGACTGCAGGACACTTTCCCAGGCTGCTTCACTGTCATACTGACTGCAGGATATTCTTCCCAGACTGCTTCACTGTGATGCTGACTGCAGGACACTTTCCCAGACTGTCTCACTGTGATTCTGTCTGCAGGACACTTTCCCCAGACTGCTTCACTGTGATGCTGACTGCAGGACACTTTCCCAGACGGCTTCACTGTGATGCTGACTGCAGGACATTCTTCCCAGAATGCTTCACTGCGATGCTGACTGTAGGACACTCTTCCCAGACTGCTTCGCTGTGACTCTGACTGCAGGATACCCTTCCCAGACTGCTTCACTGCGATGCTGACTGCAGGGCATCCTTCCCAGACAGCTTGACTGTGATTCTGACTGCAGGACACTCTTCCCACACTGCTTCACTGTGATTCTGACTGCAGGACACTCTTCCCAGACTGCTTCACTGTGATGCTGACTGCAGGAAACTTTCCCAGACTGCTTTACCTTGATACTGAGTGCAGGACACTTTCCCAGACTGCTTCACTGTGATGCTGACTGGAGAACATTCTTCCCAGACTGCTTCACTGCGATGCTGACTGCAGGACATTCTTCCCAGACTGCTTCACTGCGATGCTGACTGCAGGACACTTTCCCAGACTGCTTCACTGCAATGCTGACTGCAGGGCATCCTTCCCAGACAGCTTCACTGTGATTCTGACTGCAGGACACTTTCCCAGGCTGCTTCACTGTCATACTGACTGCAGGATATTCTTCCCAGACCTCTTCACTGTGAGGCTGACTACAGGGCATCCTTCCCAGACTGCTTCACTGTGGTGCTGACTACAGGACACTTACCCAGACTGCTTCACTCTAATTCTGACTGCAGATCATCCTTCCCAGACTGCTTCACTGTGATGCTAACTGCAGAATGCTCTTCCCAGACTGCTTCACTGTGATATTGACTCCAGGACAATCTTCCCAGACTGCTTCACTGCGATTCTGACTGCAGGACACTTTCCCAGACTGCTTCACTGTGATGCTGACTGCAGGACACTTTCCCAGACTGCTTCACTGTGATGCTAACTGGAGGACACTTTCCGACGCCGCTTCACTGTGATACTGACTGCAGAATATTCTTCCCAGACTGCTTCACTGTGATGCTGACTGCAGGACACTTACCCAGACTGCTTCACTCTGATTCTGACTGCAGATCATCCTTCCCAGACTGCTTCACTGTGATGCTGACTGCATGATGCTCTTCCCAGACTGCTCCACTGTGATATTGACTCCAGGACAATCTTCCCAGATTGCTTCACTGCGATTCTGACTGCAGGACACTTTCCCAGCCTGCTTCACTGTGATATTGATTCCAGGACAGTTTCCCAGACTGCTTCAGTGTGATGCTGACTGCAAAACACTCTTCCCGGACTGCTTCACTGTGATGCTGACTGCAGTACACTCTTCCCAGACTGCTTCACTGTGATGCTGACTGCAGGTCACTTTCCCAGACTGCTTCACTGTGATGCTGACTGCAGGTCACTTTCCCAGACTGTGTCACTGTGATGCAGACTGCAGGACACATTCCCAGACTGCTTCACTGTGATGCGGGCTGCAGGACACTTTCCCAGACTGCTTCACTGTGATGCTGACTGCAAAACACTCTTCCCGGACTGCTTCGCTGTGATGCTGATTGCAGGACACTCTTTCCAAACTGCTTCACTGTAATGCCTGCTGCAGTCCACTCTTCCCAGACTGTTTCACTGTGATGCTGACTGCAGGACACTCTTCCCAGACTGCTTCACTGTAATGCTGACTGCAGGACTCTTTCTCAGACAGCTTCACTGTGATGCTGACTGCAGGACACTTTCCCAGACTGCTTCACTGTGATTCTGACTGCAGATTATCCTTCCCAGCCTGCTGCACTGTGACTCTGACTGCAGGACACGTTCCCAGACTGCTTCACTGTGATGCTGACTGCAGGACACTTTCCCAGACTGCTTCACTGTGATGTTGGCTGCAGGACCCTTACCCAGACTGCTTCACTGTGATGCTGACTGCAGGACACTTTCCCCAGACTGCTTCATTGCGATGCTGAGTACAGGGCATCCTTCCCAGTCTGTTTCACTGTGATGCTGACTGCAGAACGCTTTTCCAGACTGCTTCACTGTGATGCTGACTGCAGGACACTCTTCCCAGACTGCTTCACAGTGATTCTGACTGCAGATCATCGTTCCCAGCCTGCTTCACAGTGATGCTGAGTGCAGTACACTTTCCCAGACTGCTTTACTGTGATGCTGACTGCAAGACACTCTTCACAGTGTACTTCACTGTGATGCTGACTGCAGAACGCTTTCCCAGACTGCTTCACTGTGATGCTGACTGCAGGACACTCATCCCAGACTGCTTCACTGCGATGCTGACTGCAGGACACTCATCCAAGACTGCTTCACTGTGGTGCTGACTACAGGACACTTACCCAGACTGCTTCACTCTGATTCTGACTGCAGATCATCCTTCCCAGACTGCTTCACTGTGATGCTGACTGCAGGATGCTCTTCCCCGACTGCTCCACTGTGATATTGACTCCAGGACAATCTTCCCAGATTGCTTCACTGCGATTCTGACTGCAGGACACTTTCCCAGACTGCTTCACTGTGATATTGATTCCAGGACAGTTTCCCAGACTGCTTCACTGTGATGCTGACTGCAGGACACTTTCACAGACTGCTTCACTGTGATGCTGACTGCAGGACACTTTCCCAGACTGCTTCACTGTGATGCTGACTGCAGGATTTTCTTCCCAGACTGCATCACTGTGATACTGACTGCTTCAATGTGATGCTGACTGCAGGACACTTACCCAGCCTGCTTCACTGTGATGCTGTCTGCAGGACACTTTCCCAGACTGCTTCACTGTGATTCTGACTGCAGGACACTTTCCCAGACTGCTTCACTGTGATTCTGACTGCAGGACATTTTCCCAGACAGCTGCTCTGTGAGAGTTACTGCAGGTCACTTTCCCAGACTTCGTCACTGTGATGCTGACTGCTGGACACTCTTCCAAGACTGCTTCACTGTCATACCGACTGCAGGATATTTTTCCCAGACTGCTTCACTGTGATGCGGACTCCAGCACATTCTTCCCATACTGCTTCACAGTGATTCTGACTGCAGATCATCGTTCCCAGCCTGCTTCACAGTGATGCTGAGTGCAGTACAATTTCTAAGACTGCTTCACTGTGATGCTGACTGCAAGACACTCTTCACAGGGTGCTTCACTGTGATGCTGACTGCAGGATACTCTTCCCAGACGGCTTCACTGTGATTCTGACTCCAGTACACTCTTCCCAGACTACTTCACTGTGATGCTGACTGCAGGACACTTTCCCAGACTGCTTCACTGTGATGCTGACTGCAGGGCATCCTTCCCAGACTGCTTCTCAGTGATTCTGACTGCAGGATATGTTCCCAGACAGCTTCACTGT
Source organism: Scyliorhinus torazame (assembly GCF_047496885.1). Taxonomy (NCBI): domain Eukaryota; kingdom Metazoa; phylum Chordata; class Chondrichthyes; order Carcharhiniformes; family Scyliorhinidae; genus Scyliorhinus; species Scyliorhinus torazame. The sequence continues at coordinate 310,291,009 of NC_092713.1, read as the reverse complement.
GATACTGACTGCAGAACACTTTCCCAGACTGCTTCACTGTGATGCTAACTGCAGGACCCTTTCCCAGACTGCTTCACTGTGATGCTGACTGCAGGACACTTTCCCAGATTGCTTCATTGCGATGCTGAGTACAGGGCATCCTTCCCAGTCTGTTTCACTGTGATGCTGACTGCAGAACGCTTTCCCAGACTGCTTCACTGTGATGCTGACTGCAGGACACTCTTCCCAGAGTGCTTCACTGTGATGCTGACTGCAGGACACTCTTCCCAGACTGCTTCACTGCGATGCTGACTGCAGGACACTTTCACTGTTTCACTGCAATGCTGCGTGCAAGGCATTCTTCTAAGACCGCTTCACTGTGATGCTGAGCACAGGCACTTTCCCAGACCTCTTCACTGTGATGCTGACTACAGGGCTTCTTTCCCAGACTGCTTCACTGTGGTGCTGACTACAGGACACTTACCCAGAACGCTTCACTCTGATTCTAACTGCAGATCATCCTTCCCAGACTGCTTCCCAGAGATGCTGACTGCAGGACACTTTCCCAGGCTGCTTCACTGTCATACTGACTGCAGGATATTCTTCCCAGACTGCTTCACTGTGATGCTGACTGCAGGACTCTTTCTCAGACTGTCTCACTGTGATTATGTCTGCAGGACATTTTCCCAGACAGCTCCTCTGTGAGGGTTACTGCAGGTCACTTTCCCAGACTGCTTCACTGTGATGCTGACTGCAGGATACTTTCACAGACTGCTTCACTGTAATGTTTACTGCAGGACACTTTCCCAGACTGCTTCACTGTGATGCTGACTGCAGAACACTTTCCCAGACTGCTTCACTGTGATTCTGACTGCAGGACACTTTCCCAGACTGCTTCACTGTGATTCTGACTGCAGGACACTTTCCCAGACTGTTTGACTGTGACTCTGTCTGCAGGAAATTCTTCCCAGACTGCTTCACTGCGATGCTGACTGCAGGGCATCCTTCCCAGACAGCTTCACTGTGATGCTGACTGCAGGACACTTTCCCAGACTGCTTCACCTTGATGCTGAGAGCAGGACACTTTCCCAGACTGCTTCACTGTGATGCTGACAGGAGAACATTTTTCCCAGACTGCTTCACTGTGATGCTGACTGCAGGACACTTACCCAGACTGCTTCACTGCGATGCTGACTGCAGGACATTCTTCCCAGACTGCTTCACTGCGATGCTGACCGCAGGGCATCCTTCCCAGACTGCTTCACTGTGATGCTGACTGCAAGACACTTTCCCAGACTGCTTCACTACGATGCTGACTGAAGGAAACTCTTCCCAGACTGCTACCCTGTGATGCTGACTGAAGGAAACTCTTCCCAGACTGCTTCCCTGTGATTCTGACAGCATAGTACCATCCCAGACTGCTACGCTGTGATGCAGACAGCAGGGCACTCTTCCCAGACTGCTTCCCTGTGATTCTGACAGCATGGCACCGTCCCAGGCTGCTTCCGTGTGATGCTGACTGCAGGACACTTTCCCAGACTGCTTCACCTTAATGCTGAGTGCAGGACACGTACCCAGACTGCTTCACTGTGATGCTGACTGGAGGACACTTTCCCAGACTGCTTCACTGCGATGCTGAGCACAGGGCATCCTTCCCAGGCCGCTTCACTGTGAGTCTGACTGCAGGACGCACTTCCCAGACTGTTTCACTGTGATGCTGACTGCAGGACCCTCTTCCCAGACTGTTTCACTGTGATGCTGAGTGCAGGACACTTTCCCAGACTGCTTCACTGTGATGCTGACTGCAGAATATTCTTCCCAGACTGCTTCACTGTGATACTGACTGCAGGACGCTCTTCCCAGACTGTTTCACTGTGATGCTGAGTGCAGGACATTTTCCCAGACTGCTTCACTGTGATGCTGACTGCAGGACCCTCTTCCCAGACTGTTTCACTGTGATGCTGAGTGCAGGACACTTTCCCAGACTGCTTCACTGCGATGCTGACTGCAGAATATTCTTCCCAGACTGCTTCACTGTGATACTGACTGCAGGACGCTCTTCCCAGGCTGTTTCACTGTGATGCTGAGTGCAGGACACTTTCCCAGACTGCTTCACTGTGATGCTGACTGCAGGACCCTCTTCCCAGAGATGCTGACTGCAGGACACTTTCCCAGGCTGCTTCACTGTCATACTGACTGCAGGATATTCTTCCCAGACTGCTTCACTGTGATGCTGACTGCAGGACACTTTCCCAGACTGTCTCACTGTGATTCTGTCTGCAGGACACTTTCCCCAGACTGTCTCACTGTGAATCTGTCTGCAGGACACTTTCCCCAGACTGCTTCACTGTGATGCTGACTGCAGGACACTTTCCCAGACGGCTTCACTGTGATGCTGACTGCAGGACATTCTTCCCAGACTGCTTCACTGCGATGCTGACTGCAGGACACTCTTCCCAGACTGCTTCGCTGTGACTCTGACTGCAGGATACTCTTCCCAGACTGCTTCACTGCGATGCTGACTGCAGGGCATCCTTCCCAGACAGCTTGACTGTGATTCTGACTGCAGGACACTCTTCCCACACTGCTTCACTGTGATTCTGACTGCAGGACACTCTTCCCAGACTGCTTCACTGTGATGCTGACTGCAGGAAACTTTCCCAGACTGCTTTACCTTGATACTGAGTGCAGGACACTTTCCCAGACTGCTTCACTGTGATGCTGACTGGAGAACATTCTTCCCAGACTGCTTCACTGCGATGCTGACTGCAGGACATTCTTCCCAGACTGCTTCACTGCGATGCTGACTGCAGGACACTTTCCCAGACTGCTTCACTGCAATGCTGACTGCAGGGCATCCTTCCCAGACAGCTTCACTGTGATTCTGACTGCAGGACACTTTCCCAGACTGCTACCCTGTGATGCTGACTGAAGGAAACTCTTCCCAGACTGCTTCCCTGTGATTCTGACAGCATAGTACCACCCCAGACTGCTACGCTGTGTTGCAGACAGCAGGGCACTCTTCCCAGACTGCTTCCCTGTGATTCTGACAGCATGGCACCATCCCAGACTGCTTCCGTGTGATGCTGACTGCAGGACACTTTCCCAGACTGCTTCACCTTGACGCTGAGTGCAGGACACTCTTCCCAGACTGCTTCACCTTAATGCTGAGTGCAGGACACGTACCCAGACTGCTTCACTGTGATGCTGACTGGGGGACACTCTTCTCAGAAGGCTTCACTGCGATGCTTACTGCAGGACCCTTTCTCAATCTGCTTCATTGTGATGCTGACTGCAGGACATTTTCCCAGACTGCTTCACTGTGATGCTGACTGCAGGACCCTTTCCCAATCTGCTTCACTGTGATGCTGACTGCAGGACATTTTCCCAGACTGCTTCACTGTGATGCTGACTGCAGGACCCTTTCCCAATCTGCTTCACTGTGATGCTGACTGCAGGACATTTTCCCAGACTGCTTCACTGTGATGCTGAGCACAGGGCATCCTTCCCAGACAGCTTCACTGTGATGCTAACTGGAGGACACTTTCCCAGGCCGCTTCACTGTGATACTGACTGCAGAATATTCTTCCCAGACTGCTTCACTGTGATACTGACTGCAGGACGCTCTTCCCAGACTGCTTCACTGTGATGCTGAGTGCAGGACACTTTCCCAGACTGCTTCACTGTGATGCTGACTGCAGGACACTCTTCCCAGAGATGCTGACTGCAGGAAACTTTCCCAGGCTGCTTCACTGTCATACTGACTGCACGATATTCTTCCCAGACTGCTTCACTGTGATGCTGACTGCAGGACACTTTCCCAGACTGTCTCACTGTGATTCTGTCTGCAGGACACTTTCCCAGACTGCTTCACTGTGATTCTGGATGCAGGACACTTTCCCCAGACTGCTTCACTGCGATGCTGACTGCAGGACACTCTTCCCAGACTGCTTCGCTGTGACTCTGACTGCAGGATACTCTTCCCAGACTGCTTCACTGTGATTCTGACTGCAGGACACTCTTCCCAGACTGCTTCACTGTGATGCTGACTGCAGGAAACTTTCCCAGACTGCTTTACCTTGATACTGAGTGCAGGACACTTTCCCAGACTGCTTCACTGTGATGCAGACTGGAGAACATTCTTCCCAGACTGCTTCACTGCGATGCTGACTGCAGGACATTCTTCCCAGACTGCTTCACTGCGATGCTGACTGCAGGACACTTTCCCAGACTGCTTCACTGCGATGCTGACTGCAGGGCATCCTTCCCAGACAGCTTCACTGTGATTCTGACTGCAGGACACTGTTCCCAGACTGCTACCCTGTGATGCTGACTGCAGGAAACTCTTCCCAGACTGCTTCCCTGTGATTCTGACAGCATGGCACCATCCCAGACTGCTACGCTGTGATGCAGACAGCAGGGCACTCTTCCCAGACTGCTTCCCTGTGATTCTGACAGCATGGCACCATCCCAGACTGCTACGCTGTGATGCAGACAGCAGGACACTTTCCCAGGCTGCTTCCGTGTGATGCTGACTGCAGGACACTTTCCCAGACTGCTTCACCTTGATGCTGAGTGCAGGACACTTTCCCAGACTGCTTCACCTGAATGCTGAGTGCAGGACACGTACCCAGACTGCTTCACTGTGATGCTGACTGGGGGACACTCTTCCCAGACTGCTTCACTGCGATGCTGACTGCAGGACATTTTCCCAGACTGCTTCACTGTGATGCTGAGTACAGGGCATCCTTCCCAGACTGCTTCACTGCGATGCTGAGTACAAGGCATCCTTCCCAGACTGCTTCACTGTGATGGTGACTGCAGAACGCTTTCCCAGACTGCTTCACTGTGATGCTGACTGCAGGACACTCTTCCCAGACTGCTTCACTGCGATGCTGACTGCAGTCCACTTTCACTGTTTCACTGCAATGCTGCATGCAAGACACTCTTCTGAGACAGCTTCACTGTGATGCTGAGCACAGGCACTTTCCCAGACTGCTTCACTGTGATGCTGACTACAGGGTTTCCTTCTCAGACTGCTTCACTGTGGTGCTGACTACAGGAAACTTTCCAAGACTGCTTCACTCAGATTCTGACTGCAGGTCATGTTTCCCAGACTGCTTCCCTGTGATGCTGACTGCAGGATGCTCTTCCCAGACTGCTTCACTGTGATATTGACTCAAGGACAATCTTCCCAGACTGCTTCACTGCGATTCTGACTGCAGGACACTTTCCCAGACTGCTTCAATGTGATATTGATTCCAGGACACTTTCCAGACTGCTTCACTGTGATGCTGACTGCAGGACACTTTCCCAGACTGCTTCAATGTGATGCTGAGTGCAGGAGACTGTTCCCAGGCTGCTTCACTGTGATGCTGACTGCAGGACACTTTCCAAGACTGCTTCCCTGTGATGCCGACTGTAGGACACTTTACCAGACTGCTTCACTGTGATGCTGACTGCAGGACGCTCTTCCCAGACTGCTTCACTGTGATGCTGACTGCAGGGCACGCTTCCCAGACTGCTTCACTGCGATGCTGACTGCAAGACACTGTTCCCAAACTGCTTCACTGTGATGCTGACTGCTGGACACTCTTCCAAGACTGCTTCACTGTCATACCGACTGCAGGATATTTTTCCCAGACTGCTTCACTGTGATGCGGACTCCAGCACACTCTTCCCAGACTGCTTCACTGTGATGCTGACTGCAGGACACTCTTCCCAGACTGCTTCACAGTGATTCTGACTGCAGATCATCGTTCCCAGCCTGCTTCACAGTGATGCTGAGTGCAGTACAATTTCCCAGACTGCTTCACTGTGATGCTGACTGTAAGACACTCTTCACAGGGTGCTCACTGTGATGCTGACTGCAGGATACTCTTCCCAGACTGCTTCACTGTGATGCTGACTGCAGGACCCTTTCCCAATCTGCTTCACTGTGATGCTGACTGCAGGATATTTTCCCAGACTGCTTCACTGTGATGCTGACTGCAGGACCCTTTCCCAATCTGCTTCACTGTGATGCTGACTGCAGGACATTTTCCCAGACTGCTTCACTGTGATGCTGAGCACAGGGCATCCTTCCCAGACAGCTTCACTGTGATGCTAACTGGAGGACACTTTCCCAGGCCGCTTCACTGTGATACTGACTGCAGAATATTCTTCCCAGACTGCTTCACTGTGATACTGACTGCAGGACGCTCTTCCCAGACTGCTTCACTGTGATGCTGAGTGCAGGACACTTTCCCAGACTGCTTCACTGTGATGCTGACTGCAGGACACTCTTCCCAGAGATGCTGACTGCAGGAAACTTTCCCAGGCTGCTTCACTGTCATACTAACTGCACGATATTCTTCCCAGACTGCTTCACTGTGATGCTGACTGCAGGGCACTTTCCCAGACTGTCTCACTGTGATTCTGTCTGCAGGACACTTTCCCAGACTGCTTCACTGTGATTCTGGATGCAGGACACTTTCCCCAGACTGCTTCACTGCGATGCTGACTGCAGGACACTCTTCCCAGACTGCTTCGCTGTTACTCTGACTGCAGGATACTCTTCCCAGACTGCTTCACTGTGATTCTGACTGCAGGACACTCTTCCCAGACTGCTTCACTGTGATGCTGACTGCAGGAAACTTTCCCAGACTGCTTTACCTTGATACTGAGTGCAGGACACTTTCCCAGACTGCTTCACTGTGATGCAGACTGGAGAACATTCTTCCCAGACTGCTTCACTGCGATGCTGACTGCAGGACATTCTTCCCAGACTGCTTCACTGCGATGCTGACTGCAGGACACTTTCCCAGACTGCTTCACTGCGATGCTGACTGCAGGGCATCCTTCCCAGACAGCTTCACTGTGATTCTGACTGCAGGACACTGTTCCCAGACTGCTACCCTGTGATGCTGACTGCAGGAAACTCTTCCCAGACTGCTTCCCTGTGATTCTGACAGCATGGCACCATCCCAGACTGCTACGCTGTGATGCAGACAGCAGGGCACTCTTCCCAGACTGCTTCCCTGTGATTCTGACAGCATGGCACCATCCCAGACTGCTACGCTGTGATGCAGACAGCAGGACACTTTCCCAGACTGCTTCCGTGTGATGCTGACTGCAGGACACTTTCCCAGACTGCTTCACCTTGATGCTGAGTGCAGGACACTTTCCCAGACTGCTTCACCTGAATGCTGAGTGCAGGACACGTACCCAGACTGCTTCACTGTGATGCTGACTGGGGGACACTCTTCCCAGACTGCTTCACTGCGATGCTGACTGCAGGACATTTTCCCAGACTGCTTCACTGTGATGCTGAGTACAGGGCATCCTTCCCAGACTGCTTCACTGTGATGCTGACTGCTGGACACTCTTCCAAGACTGCTTCACTGTCATACCGACTGCAGGATATTTTTCCCAGACTGCTTCACTGTGATGCGGACTCCAGCACACTCTTCCCAGACTGCTTCACTGTGATGCTGACTGCAGGACACTCTTCCCAGACTGCTTCACAGTGATTCTGACTGCAGATCATCGTTCCCAGCCTGCTTCACAGTGATGCTGAGTGCAGTACAATTTCCCAGACTGCTTCACTGTGATGCTGACTGTAAGACACTCTTCACAGGGTGCTCACTGTGATGCTGACTGCAGGATACTCTTCCCAGACGGCTTCACTGTGATTCTGACTCCAGTACACTCTTCCCAGACTACTTCACTGTGATGCTGACTGCAGGACACTTTCCCAGACTGCTTCACTGTGATGCTGACTGCAGGGCATCCTTCCCAGACTGCTTCTCAGTGATTCTGACTGCAGGATATGTTCCCAGACAGCTTCACTGTGATACTGACTGCAGAACACTTTCCCAGACTGCTTCACTGAGATGCTGACTGCAGGACACTTTCCCCAGACTGCTTCACTGTGATGCTGACTGCAGGACACTCTTCCCAGACTGCTTCACTGCGATGCTGACTGCAGGACACTTTCACTGTTTCACTGCAATGCTGCGTGCAAGGCATTCTTCTAAGACCGCTTCACTGTGATGCTGAGCACAGGCACTTTCCCAGACCTCTTCACTGTGATGCTGACTACAGGGCTTCTTTCCCAGACTGCTTCACTGTGGTGCTGACTACAGGACACTTACCCAGAACGCTTCACTCTGATTCTAACTGCAGATCATCCTTCCCAGACTGCTTCCCAGAGATGCTGACTGCAGGACACTTTCCCAGGCTGCTTCACTGTCATACTGACTGCAGGATATTCTTCCCAGACTGCTTCACTGTGATGCTGACTGCAGGACTCTTTCTCAGACTGTCTCACTGTGATTATGTCTGCAGGACATTTTCCCAGACAGCTCCTCTGTGAGGGTTACTGCAGGTCACTTTCCCAGACTGCTTCACTGTGATGCTGACTGCAGGATACTTTCACAGACTGCTTCACTGTAATGTTTACTGCAGGACACTTTGCCAGACTGCTTCACTGTGATGCTGACTGCAGAACACTTTCCCAGACTGCTTCACTGTGATGCTGACTGCAGGACACTTTCCCAGACTGCTTCACTGTGATTCTGACTGCAGGACACTTTCCCAGACTGTTTGACTGTGACTCTGTCTGCAGGAAATTCTTCCCAGACTGCTTCACTGCGATGCTGACTGCAGGGCATCCTTCCCAGACAGCTTCACTGTGATGCTGACTGCAGGACACTTTCCCAGACTGCTTCACCTTGATGCTGAGAGCAGGACACTTTCCCAGACTGCTTCACTGTGATGCTGACAGGAGAACATTTTTCCCAGACTGCTTCACTGTGATGCTGACTGCAGGACACTTACCCAGACTGCTTCACTGCGATGCTGACTGCAGGACATTCTTCCCAGACTGCTTCACTGCGATGCTGACCGCAGGGCATCCTTCCCAGACTGCTTCACTGTGATGCTGACTGCAAGACACTTTCCCAGACTGCTTCACTACGATGCTGACTGAAGGAAACTCTTCCCAGACTGCTACCCTGTGATGCTGACTGAAGGAAACTCTTCCCAGACTGCTTCCCTGTGATTCTGACAGCATAGTACCATCCCAGACTGCTACGCTGTGATGCAGACAGCAGGGCACTCTTCCCAGACTGCTTCCCTGTGATTCTGACAGAATGGCACCATCCCAGGCTGCTTCCGTGTGATGCTGACTGCAGGACACTTTCCCAGACTGCTTCACCTTAATGCTGAGTGCAGGACACGTACCCAGACTGCTTCACTGTGATGCTGACTGGGGGACACTTTCCCAGACTGCTTCACTGCGATGCTGAGCACAGGGCATCCTTCCCAGGCCGCTTCACTGTGAGTCTGACTGCAGGACGCTCTTCCCAGACTGTTTCACTGTGATGCTGAGTGCAGGACACTTTCCCAGACTGCTTCACTGTGACGCTGACTGCAGGACACTCTTCCCAGACTGTTTCACTGTGATGCTGAGTGCAGGACACTTTCCCAGACTGCTTCACTGTGATGCTGACTGCAGAATATTCTTCCCAGACTGCTTCACTGTGATACTGACTGCAGGACGCTCTTCCCAGACTGTTTCACTGTGATGCTGAGTGCAGGACACTTTCCCAGACTGCTTCACTGTGATGCTGACTGCAGGACCCTCTTCCCAGAGATGCTGACTGCAGGACACTTTCCCAGGCTGCTTCACTGTCATACGGACTGCAGGATATTCTTCCCAGACTGCTTCACTGTGATGCTGACTGCAGGACACTTTCCCAGACTGTCTCACTGTGATTCTGTCTGCAGGACACTTTCCCCAGACTTCTTCACTGCGATGCTGACTGCAGGACACTTTCCCAGACTGCTTCACTGTGACGCTGACTGCAGGACCCTCTTCCCAGAGATGCTGACTGCAGGACACTTTCCCAGGCTGCTTCACTGTCATACTGACTGCAGGATATTCTTCCCAGACTGCTTCACTGTGATGCTGACTGCAGGACACTTTCCCAGACTGTCTCACTGTGATGCTGACTGCAGGACACTTTCCCAGACGGCTTCACTGTGATGCTGACTGCAGGACACTTTCTCAGACTGTCTCACTGTGAATCTGTCTGCAGGACACTTTCCCCAGACTGCTTCACTGTGATGCTGACTGCAGGACACTTTCCCAGACGGCTTCACTGTGATGCTGACTGCAGGACATTCTTCCCAGACTGCTTCACTGCGATGCTGACTGCAGGACACTCTTCCCAGACTGCTTCGCTGTGACTCTGACTGCAGGATACTCTTCCCAGACTGCTTCACTGCGATGCTGACTGCAGGGCATCCTTCCCAGACAGCTTGACTGTGATTCTGACTGCAGGACACTCTTCCCACACTGCTTCACTGTGATTCTGACTGCAGGACACTCTTCCCAGACTGCTTCACTGTGATGCTGACTGCAGGAAACTTTCCCAGACTGCTTTACCTTGATACTGAGTGCAGGACACTTTCCCAGACTGCTTCACTGTGATGCTGACTGGAGAACATTCTTCCCAGACTGCTTCACTGCGATGCTGACTGCAGGACATTCTTCCCAGACTGCTTCACTGCGATGCTGACTGCAGGACACTTTCCCAGACTGCTTCACTGCAATGCTGACTGCAGGGCATCCTTCCCAGACAGCTTCACTGTGATTCTGACTGCAGGACACTTTCCCAGACTGCTACCCTGTGATGCTGACTGAAGGAAACTCTTCCCAGACTGCTTCCCTGTGATTCTGACAGCATAGTACCATCCCAGACTGCTACGCTGTGACGCAGACAGCAGGGCACTCTTCCCAGACTGCTTCCCTGTGATTCTGACAGCATGGCACCATCCCAGACTGCTTCCGTGTGATGCTGACTGCAGGACACTTTCCCAGACTGCTTCACCTTGACGCTGAGTGCAGGACACTCTTCCCAGACTGCTTCACCTTAATGCTGAGTGCAGGACACGTACCCAGACTGCTTCACTGTGATGCTGACTGGGGGACACTCTTCTCAGAAGGCTTCACTGCGATGCTTACTGCAGGACCCTTTCTCAATCTGCTTCACTGTGATGCTGACTGCAGGACATTTTCCCAGACTGCTCCTCTGTGAGGGTTACTGCAGGTCACTTTCCCAGACTGCTTCACTGTGATGCTGACTGCAGGATACTTTCACAGACTGCTTCACTGTAATGTTTACTGCAGGACACTTTGCCAGACTGCTCCTCTGTGAGGGTTACTGCAGGTCACTTTCCCAGACTGCTTCACTGTGATGCTGACTGCAGGATACTTTCACAGACTGCTTCACTGTAATGTTTACTGCAGGACACTTTGCCAGACTGCTTCACTGTGATGCTGACTGCAGAACACTTTCCCAGACTGCTTCACTGTGATGCTGACTGCAGGACACTTTCCCAGACTGCTTCACTGTGATTCTGACTGCAGGACACTTTCCCAGACTGTTTGACTGTGACTCTGTCTGCAGGAAATTCTTCCCAGACTGCTTCACTGCGATGCTGACTGCAGGGCATCCTTCCCAGACAGCTTCACTGTGATGCTGACTGCAGGACACTTTCCCAGACTGCTTCACCTTGATGCTGAGAGCAGGACACTTTCCCAGACTGCTTCACTGTGATGCTGACAGGAGAACATTTTTCCCAGACTGCTTCACTGTGATGCTGACTGCAGGACACTTACCCAGACTGCTTCACTGCGATGCTGACTGCAGGACATTCTTCCCAGACTGCTTCACTGCGATGCTGACCGCAGGGCATCCTTCCCAGACTGCTTCACTGTGATGCTGACTGCAAGACACTTTCCCAGACTGCTTCACTACGATGCTGACTGAAGGAAACTCTTCCCAGACTGCTACCCTGTGATGCTGACTGAAGGAAACTCTTCCCAGACTGCTTCCCTGTGATTCTGACAGCATAGTACCATCCCAGACTGCTACGCTGTGATGCAGACAGCAGGGCACTCTTCCCAGACTGCTTCCCTGTGATTCTGACAGAATGGCACCATCCCAGGCTGCTTCCGTGTGATGCTGACTGCAGGACACTTTCCCAGACTGCTTCACCTTAATGCTGAGTGCAGGACACGTACCCAGACTGCTTCACTGTGATGCTGACTGGGGGACACTTTCCCAGACTGCTTCACTGCGATGCTGAGCACAGGGCATCCTTCCCAGGCCGCTTCACTGTGAGTCTGACTGCAGGACGCTCTTCCCAGACTGTTTCACTGTGATGCTGAGTGCAGGACACTTTCCCAGACTGCTTCACTGTGACGCTGACTGCAGGACACTCTTCCCAGACTGTTTCACTGTGATGCTGAGTGCAGGACACTTTCCCAGACTGCTTCACTGTGATGCTGACTGCAGAATATTCTTCCCAGACTGCTTCACTGTGATACTGACTGCAGGACGCTCTTCCCAGACTGTTTCACTGTGATGCTGAGTGCAGGACACTTTCCCAGACTGCTTCACTGTGATGCTGACTGCAGGACCCTCTTCCCAGAGATGCTGACTGCAGGACACTTTCCCAGGCTGCTTCACTGTCATACTGACTGCAGGATATTCTTCCCAGACTGCTTCACTGTGATGCTGACTGCAGGACACTTTCCCAGACTGTCTCACTGTGATTCTGTCTGCAGGACACTTTCCCCAGACTTCTTCACTGCGATGCTGACTGCAGGACACTTTCCCAGACTGCTTCACTGTGACGCTGACTGCAGGACCCTCTTCCCAGAGATGCTGACTGCAGGACACTTTCCCAGGCTGCTTCACTGTCATACTGACTGCAGGATATTCTTCCCAGACTGCTTCACTGTGATGCTGACTGCAGGACACTTTCCCAGACTGTCTCACTGTGATGCTGACTGCAGGACACTTTCCCAGACGGCTTCACTGTGATGCTGACTGCAGGACACTTTCTCAGACTGTCTCACTGTGAATCTGTCTGCAGGACACTTTCCCCAGACTGCTTCACTGTGATGCTGACTGCAGGACACTTTCCCAGACGGCTTCACTGTGATGCTGACTGCAGGACATTCTTCCCAGACTGCTTCACTGCGATGCTGACTGCAGGACACTCTTCCCAGACTGCTTCGCTGTGACTCTGACTGCAGGATACTCTTCCCAGACTGCTTCACTGCGATGCTGACTGCAGGGCATCCTTCCCAGACAGCTTGACTGTGATTCTGACTGCAGGACACTCTTCCCACACTGCTTCACTGTGATTCTGACTGCAGGACACTCTTCCCAGACTGCTTCACTGTGATGCTGACTGCAGGAAACTTTCCCAGACTGCTTTACCTTGATACTGAGTGCAGGACACTTTCCCAGACTGCTTCACTGTGGTGCTGACTGGAGAACATTCTTCCCAGACTGCTTCACTGCGATGCTGACTGCAGGACATTCTTCCCAGACTGCTTCACTGCGATGCTGACTGCAGGACACTTTCCCAGACTGCTTCACTGCAATGCTGACTGCAGGGCATCCTTCCCAGACAGCTTCACTGTGATTCTGACTGCAGGACACTTTCCCAGACTGCTACCCTGTGATGCTGACTGAAGGAAACTCTTCCCAGACTGCTTCCCTGTGATTCTGACAGCATAGTACCATCCCAGACTGCTACGCTGTGACGCAGACAGCAGGGCACTCTTCCCAGACTGCTTCCCTGTGATTCTGACAGCATGGCACCATCCCAGACTGCTTCCGTGTGATGCTGACTGCAGGACACTTTCCCAGACTGCTTCACCTTGACGCTGAGTGCAGGACACTCTTCCCAGACTGCTTCACCTTAATGCTGAGTGCAGGACACGTACCCAGACTGCTTCACTGTGATGCTGACTGGGGGACACTCTTCTCAGAAGGCTTCACTGCGATGCTTACTGCAGGACCCTTTCTCAATCTGCTTCACTGTGATGCTGACTGCAGGACATTTTCCCAGACTGCTTCACTGTGATGCTGACTGCAGGACCCTTTCCCAATCTGCTTCACTGTGATGCTGACTGCAGGACATTTTCCCAGACTGCTTCACTGTGATGCTGACTGCAGGACCCTTTCCCAATCTGCTTCACTGTGATGCTGACTGCAGGACATTTTCCCAGACTGCTTCACTGTGATGCTGAGCACAGGGCATCCTTCCCAGACAGCTTCACTGTGATGCTAACTGGAGGACACTTTCCCAGGCCGCTTCACTGTGATACTGACTGCAGAATATTCTTCCCAGACTGCTTCACTGTGATACTGACTGCAGGACGCTCTTCCCAGACTGCTTCACTGTGATGCTGAGTGCAGGACACTTTCCCAGACTGCTTCACTGTGATGCTGACTGCAGGACACTCTTCCCAGAGATGCTGACTGCAGGAAACTTTCCCAGGCTGCTTCACTGTCGTACTGACTGCACGATATTCTTCCCAGACTGCTTCACTGTGATGCTGACTGCAGGACACTTTCCCAGACTGTCTCACTGTGATTCTGTCTGCAGGACACTTTCCCAGACTGCTTCACTGTGATTCTGGATGCAGGACACTTTCCCCAGACTGCTTCACTGCGATGCTGACTGCAGGACACTCTTCCCAGACTGCTTCGCTGTGACTCTGACTGCAGGATACTCTTCCCAGACTGCTTCACTGTGATTCTGACTGCAGGACACTCTTCCCAGACTGCTTCACTGTGATGCTGACTGCAGGAAACTTTCCCAGACTGCTTTACCTTGATACTGAGTGCAGGACACTTTCCCAGACTGCTTCACTGTGATGCAGACTGGAGAACATTCTTCCCAGACTGCTTCACTGCGATGCTGACTGCAGGACATTCTTCCCAGACTGCTTCACTGCGATGCTGACTGCAGGACACTTTCCCAGACTGCTTCACTGCGATGCTGACTGCAGGGCATCCTTCCCAGACAGCTTCACTGTGATTCTGACTGCAGGACACTGTTCCCAGACTGCTACCCTGTGATGCTGACTGCAGGAAACTCTTCCCAGACTGCTTCCCTGTGATTCTGACAGCATGGCACCATCCCAGACTGCTACGCTGTGATGCAGACAGCAGGGCACTCTTCCCAGACTGCTTCCCTGTGATTCTGACAGCATGGCACCATCCCAGACTGCTACGCTGTGATGCAGACAGCAGGACACTTTCCCAGACTGCTTCCGTGTGATGCTGACTGCAGGACACTTTCCCAGACTGCTTCACCTTGATGCTGACTGCAGGATGCTCTTCCCAGACTGCTTCACTGTGATATTGACTCAAGGACAATCTTCCCAGACTGCTTCACTGCGATTCTGACTGCAGGACACTTTCCCAGACTGCTTCAATGTGATATTGATTCCAGGACACTTTCCAGACTGCTTCACTGTGATGCTGACTGCAGGACACTTTCCCAGACTGCTTCAATGTGATGCTGAGTGCAGGAGACTGTTCCCAGGCTGCTTCACTGTGATGCTGACTACAGGAAACTTTCCAAGACTGATTCACTCAGATTCTGACTGCAGGTCATGTTTCCCAGACTGCTTCCCTGTGATGCTGACTGCAGGATGCTCTTCCCAGACTGATTCACTGTGATATTGACTCAAGGACAATCTTCCCAGACTGCTTCACTGCGATTCTGACTGCAGGACACTTTCCCAGACTGCTTCAATGTGATATTGATTCCAGGACACTTTCCAGACTGCTTCACTGTGATGCTGACTGCAGGACACTTTCCCAGACTGCTTCAATGTGATGCTGAGTGCAGGAGACTGTTCCCAGGCTGCTTCACTGTGATGCTGACTGCAGGACACTTTCCAAGACTGCTTCCCTGTGATGCCGACTGTAGGACACTTTACCAGACTGCTTCACTGTGATGCTGACTGCAGGACGCTCGTCCCAGACTGCTTCACTGTGATGCTGACTGCAGGGCACGCTTCCCAGGCTGCTTCACTGCGATGCTGACTGCAAGACACTGTTCCCAAACTGCTTCACTGTGATGTTGGCTGCAGGACCCTTACCCAGACTGCCTCACTGTGATGCTGACTGCAGGACATTCTTCCCAGACTGCTTCACTGTGATGCTGACTGCAGGACACTCTTCCCAGACAGCTTCACTGTGATTCTGACTGCAGATTATCGTTCCCAGCCTGCTTCACTGTGATGCTGACTGCAGGACACTTTCACTGGTTCACTGCAATGCTGCGTGCAAGACACTCTTCTGGGACCGCTTCACTGTGATGCTGAGTGCAGGCACTTTCCCAGACTGCTTCACTGTGATGCTGACTACAGGGCTTCCTTCCCAGACTGCTTCACTGTGGTGCTGACTACAGGAAACTTTCCAAGACTGCTTCACTCAGATTCTGACTGCAGGTCATGTTTCCCAGACTGCTTCCCTGTGATGCTGACTGCAGGATGCTCTTCCCAGACTGCTTCACTGTGATATTGACTCAAGGACAATCTTCCCAGACTGCTTCACTGCGATTTTGACTGCAGGACACTTTCCCAGACTGCTTCAATGTGATATTGATTCCAGGACACTTTCCAGACTGCTTCACTGTGATGCTGACTGCAGGAAACTTTCCCAGACTGCTTCAATGTGATGCTGACTGCAGGACACTTTCCAAGACTGCTTCCCTGTGATGCCGACTGTAGGACACTTTACCAGACTTCTTCAGTGTGATGCTGACTGCAGAACGCTCTTCCCAGACTGCTTCACTGTGATGCTGACTGCAGGGCACGCTTGCCAGGCTGCTTCACTGCGATGCTGACTGCAAGACACTGTTCCCAAACTGCTTCACTGCGATGCTGACTGCGGGGCACGCTTCCCAGACTGCTTCACTGTAATGCTGACTGCAGGACTCTTTCTCAGACAGCTTCACTGTGATGCTGACTGCAGGACACTTTCCCAGACTGCTTCACTGTGATTCTGACTGCAGATTATCCTTCCCAGCCTGCTTCACTGTGACTCTGACTGCAGGACACGTTCCCAGACTGCTTCACTGTGATGCTGACTGCAGGACACTTTCCCAGACTGCTTCACTGTGATGTTGGCTGCAGGACCCTTACCCAGACTGCTTCACTGTGATGCTGACTGCAGGACACTTTCCCCAGACTGCTTCATTGCGATGCTGAGTACAGGGCATCCTTCCCAGTCTGTTTCACTGTGATGCTGACTGCAGAACGCTTTCCCAGACTGCTTCACTGTGATGCTGACTGCAGGACACTCTTCCCAGACTGCGTCACAGTGATTCTGACTGCAGATCATCGTTCCCAGCCTGCTTCACAGTGATGCTGAGTGCAGTACAATTTCCCAGACTGCTTCACTGTGATGCTGACTGCAAGACACTCTTCACAGGGTGCTTCACTGTGATGCTGACTGCAGGATACTCTTCCCAGACGGCTTCACTGTGATTCTGACTCCAGTACACTCTTCCCAGACTACTTCACTGTGATGCTGACTGCAGGACACTTTCCCAGACTGCTTCACTGTGATGCTGACTGCAGGGCATTCTTCCCAGACTGCTTCTCAGTGATTCTGACTGCAGGATATGTTCCCAGACAGCTTCACTGTGATACTGACAGCAGAACACTTTCCCAGACTGCTTCACTGTGATGCTAACTGCAGGACCCTTTCCCAGACTGCTTCACTGTGATGCTGACTGCAGGACACTTTCCCAGATTGCTTCATTGCGATGCTGAGTACAGGGCATCCTTCCCAGTCTGTTTCACTGTGATGCTGACTGCAGAACGCTTTCCCAGTCTGCTTCACTGTGATGCTGACTGCAGGACACTCTTCCCAGAGTGCTTCACTGTGATGCTGACTGCAGGACACTCTTCCCAGACTGCTTCACTGCGATGCTGACTGCAGGACACTTTCACTGTTTCACTGCAATGCTGCGTGCAAGGCATTCTTCTAAGACCGCTTCACTGTGATGCTGAGCACAGGCACTTTCCCAGACCTCTTCACTGTGATGCTGACTACAGGGCATCTTTCCCAGACTGCTTCACTGTGGTGCTGACTACAGGACACTTACCCAGAACGCTTCACTCTGATTCTAACTGCAGATCATCCTTCCCAGACTGCTTCCCAGAGATGCTGACTGCAGGACACTTTCCCAGGCTGCTTCACTGTCATACTGACTGCAGGATATTCTTCCCAGACTGCTTCACTGTGATGCTGACTGCAGGACTCTTTCTCAGACTGTCTCACTGTGATTATGTCTGCAGGACATTTTCCCAGACAGCTCCTCTGTGAGGGTTACTGCAGGTCACTTTCCCAGACTGCTTCACTGTGATGCTGACTGCAGGATACTTTCACAGACTGCTTCACTGTAATGTTGACTGCAGGACACTTTCCCAGACTGCTTCACTGTGATGCTGACTGCAGAACACTTTCCCAGACTGCTTCACTGTGATTCTGACTGCAGGACACTTTCCCAGACTGCTTCACTGTGATTCTGACTGCAGGACACTTTCCCAGACTGTTTGACTGTGACTCTGTCTGCAGGAAATTCTTCCCAGACTGCTTCACTGTGATTCTGACTGCAGGACACTCTTCCCAGACTGCTTCACTGTGATGCTGACTGCAGGAAACTTTCCCAGACTGCTTTACCTTGATACTGAGTGCAGGACACTTTCCCAGACTGCTTCACTGTGATGCAGACTGGAGAACATTCTTCCCAGACTGCTTCACTGCGATGCTGACTGCAGGACATTCTTCCCAGACTGCTTCACTGCGATGCTGACTGCAGGACACTTTCCCAGACTGCTTCACTGCGATGCTGACTGCAGGGCATCCTTCCCAGACAGCTTCACTGTGATTCTGACTGCAGGACACTGTTCCCAGACTGCTACCCTGTGATGCTGACTGCAGGAAACTCTTCTCAGACTGCTTCCCTGTGATTCTGACAGCATGGCACCATCCCAGACTGCTACGCTGTGATGCAGACAGCAGGGCACTCTTCCCAGACTGCTTCCCTGTGATTCTGACAGCATGGCACCATCCCAGACTGCTACGCTGTGATGCAGACAGCAGGACACTTTCCCAGACTGCTTCCGTGTGATGCTGACTGCAGGACACTTTCCCAGACTGCTTCACCTTGATGCTGAGTGCAGGACACTTTCCCAGACTGCTTCACCTGAATGCTGAGTGCAGGACACGTACCCAGACTGCTTCACTGTGATGCTGACTGGGGGACACTCTTCCCAGACTGCTTCACTGCGATGCTGACTGCAGGACATTTTCCCAGACTGCTTCACTGTGATGCTGAGTACAGGGCATCCTTCCCAGACTGCTTCACTGTGATGCTGAGTACAGGGCATTCTTCCCAGACTGTTTCACTGTGATGCTGACTGCAGAACGCTTTCCCAGACTGCTTCACTGTGATGCAGACTGCAGGACACTCTTCCCAGACTGCTTCACTGCGATGCTGACTGCAGTCCACTTTCACTGTTTCACTGCAATGCTGCGTGCAAGACACTCTTCTGAGACAGCTTCACTGTGATGCTGAGCACAGGCACTTTCCCAGACTGCTTCACTGTGATGCTGACTACAGGGTTTCCTTCCAAGACTGCTTCACTGCGGTGCTGACTACAGGAAACTTTCCAAGACTGCTTCACTCTGATTCTGACTGCAGGTCATCTTTCCCAGACTGCTTCCCTGTGATGCTGACTGCAGGATACTCTTCCCAGACTGCTTCACTGTGATATTGACTCAAGGACAATCTTCCCAGACTGCTTCACTGCGATTCTGACTGCAGGACACTTTCCCAGACTGATTCAATGTGATATTGATTCCAGGACACTTTCCAGACTGCTTCACTGTGATGTTGACTGCAGGACACTTTTCCAGACTGCTTCACTGTGATGCTGACTGTAGGACACTTTCCAAGACTGCTTCCCTGTGATGCTGACTGTAGGACACTTTACCAGACTGCTTCACTGTGATGCTGACTGCAGGACACTCTTCCCAGACTGCTTCACTGTGATGCTGACTGCAGGAGACTGTTCCCAGGCTGCTTCACTGTGATGCTGACTGCAGGACACTTTCCAAGACTGCTTCCCTGTGATGCTGACTGTAGGACACTTTACCAGACTGCTTCACTGTGATGCTGACTGCAGGACGCTCTTCCCAGACTGCTTCACTGTGATGCTGACTGCAGGGCACGCTTCCCAGGCTGCTTCACTGCGATGCTGACTGCAAGACACTGTTCCCAAACTGCTTCACTGCGATGCTGACTGCAGGACCCTTTCCCAGACTGCTTCACTGTGATGCTGACTGCAGGACACTTTACCAGACTGCTTCACTGTGATGCTGACTGCAGGACGCTCTTCCCAGACTGCTTCACTGTGATGCTGACTGCAGGGCACGCTTCCCAGGCTGCTTCACTGCGATGCTGACTGCAAGGCACTGTTCCCAAACTGCTTCACTGTGATGCTGACTGCAGGACCATTTCCCAGACTGCTTCACTGTGATTCTGACTGCAAGACACTTTCCCAGACTGCTTCACTGTGATGTTGGCTGCAGGACCCTTACCCAGACTGCTTCACTGTGATGCTGACTGCAGATCATCGTTCCCAGCCTGCTTCACAGTGATGCTGACTGCAGGAAACTTTCCCAGGCTGCTTCACTGTGATGCTGACTGCAGGACCCTTTCCCAGACTGCTTCACTGTGATGCGGACTGTAGGACACTTTCCCAGACTGCTTCATTGCGATGCTGAGTACAGGGCATCCTTCCCAGACTGCTTCACTGTGATGCTGACTGCAGAACGCTTTCCCAGACTGATTCACTGTGATGCTGACTGCAGGACACTCTTCCCAGAGTGCTTCACTGTGATGCTGACTGCAGGACACTCTTCCCAGACTGCTTCACTGTGATGCTGACTGCAGGACACTTTCACTGTTTCACTGCAATGCTGCATGCAAGACACTCTTCTGAGACCGCTTCACTGTGATGCTGAGCGCAGGCACTTTCCCAGACCTCTTCACTGTGATGCTGACTGCAGGGCATCCTTCCCAGACTGCTTCACTGTGATGCTGACTACAGGACACTTTCCCAGACTGCTTCACTGTGATGCTTGCTGCATGACTCTTCCTCGACTGCTTCACTGTGATATTGACTCCAGTACACTCTTCCCAGATTTCTTCACTGTGATGCTGACTGCAGGACACTTTCCCAGACTGTTTCACTGTGATGCTGACTGCAGGACACTTTCCCAGACTGCTTCACTGTGATGCTGACTGCTGGACACTTTCCCAGACTGCTTCACTGTGATGCTGACTGCAGGATATTCTTCCCAGACTGCTTCACTGTGATGCTGACTGCAGGACACTCTTCCCAGACTGCTTCACTGTGATGCTGACTGCAGGACACTTTCCCAGACTGCTTCACTGTGATGATGACTGCAGGATATTCTTCCCAGACTGCTTCACAGTGATGCTGACTGCAGGAAACTTTCCCAGGCTGCTTCACTGTGATGCTGACTGCAGGAAACTTTCCCAGACTGCTTCACTGTGATGCTGACTGCAGGACCCTTTCCCAGACTGCTTCACTGTGATGCGGACTGCAGGACATTTTCCCAGACTGCTTCATTGCGATGCTGAGTACAGGGCATCCTTCCCAGGCTGCTTCACTGTGATGCTGACTGCAGAACGCTTTCCCAGCCTGTTTCACTGTGATGCTGACTGCAGGACACTTTTCCCAGAGTGCTTCACTGTGATGCTGACTGCAGGACACTCTTCCCAGACTGCTTCACTGTGATGCTGACTGCAGGACACTTTCACTGTTTCACTGCAATGCTGCGTGCAAGACACTCTTCTGAGACCGCTTCACTGGAATGCTGAGCGCAGGCACTTTCCCAGACCTCTTCACTGTGATGCTGACTGCAGGGCATCCTTCCCAGACTGCTTCACTGTGATGCTGACTACAGGACACTTTCCCAGACTGCTTCACTGTGATGCTTGCTGCAGGATGCTCTTCCTAGACTGCTTCACTGTGATATTGACTCCAGTACACTCTTCCCAGATTTCTTCACTGTGATGCTGACTGCAGGACACTTTGCCAGACTGCTTCACTGTGATGCTGACTGCAGGATACTTTCCCAGACTGCTTCACTGTGATGCTGACTGCAGGACACTTTCACTGTTTCACTGCAATGCTGCATGCAAGACACTCTTCTGAGACCGCTTCACTGTGATGCTGAGCGCAGGCACTTTACCAGACCTCTTCACTGTGATGCTGACTGCAGGGCATCCTTCCCAGACTGCTTCACTGTGATGCTGACTACAGGACACTTTCCCAGACTGCTTCACTGTGATGCTTGCTGCATGACTCTTCCTCGACTGCTTCACTGTGATATTGACTCCAGTACACTCTTCCCAGATTTCTTCACTGTGATGCTGACTGCAGGACACTTTCCCAGACTGTTTCACTGTGATGCTGACTGCAGGACACTTTCCCAGACTGCTTCACTGTGATGCTGACTGCTGGACACTTTCCCAGACTGCTTCACTGTGATGCTGACTGCAGGATATTCTTCCCAGACTGCTTCACTGTGATGCTGACTGCAGGACACTCTTCCCAGACTGCTTCACTGTGATGCTGACTGCAGGACACTTTCCCAGACTGCTTCACTGTGATGATGACTGCAGGATATTCTTCCCAGACTGCTTCACAGTGATGCTGACTGCAGGAAACTTTCCCAGGCTGCTTCACTGTGATGCTGACTGCAGGAAACTTTCCCAGACTGCTTCACTGTGATGCTGACTGCAGGACCCTTTCCCAGACTGCTTCACTGTGATGCGGACTGCAGGACATTTTCCCAGACTGCTTCATTGCGATGCTGAGTACAGGGCATCCTTCCCAGGCTGCTTCACTGTGATGCTGACTGCAGAACGCTTTCCCAGCCTGTTTCACTGTGATGCTGACTGCAGGACACTTTTCCCAGAGTGCTTCACTGTGATGCTGACTGCAGGACACTCTTCCCAGACTGCTTCACTGTGATGCTGACTGCAGGACACTTTCACTGTTTCACTGCAATGCTGCGTGCAAGACACTCTTCTGAGACCGCTTCACTGGAATGCTGAGCGCAGGCACTTTCCCAGACCTCTTCACTGTGATGCTGACTGCAGGGCATCCTTCCCAGACTGCTTCACTGTGATGCTGACGACAGGACACTTTCCCAGACTGCTTCACTGTGATGCTTGCTGCAGGATGCTCTTCCTAGACTGCTTCACTGTGATATTGACTCCAGTACACTCTTCCCAGATTTCTTCACTGTGATGCTGACTGCAGGACACTTTGCCAGACTGCTTCACTGTGATGCTGACTGCAGGATACTTTCCCAGACTGCTTCACTGTGATGCTGACTGCAGGATATTCTTCCCAGACTGCTTCACTGTGATGCTGACTGCAGGACACTCTTCCCAGACTGCTTCACTGTGATGCTGACTGCAGGACACCTTCCCAGACTGCTTCACTGTGATGCTGACTGCAGGATATTCTACCCAGACTGCTTCACTGTGATGCTGACTGCAGGACACTTCCTAGAGATGCTGACTGCAGGACAATTTCCCAGGCTGCTTCACTGTGATGCTGGCTCCAGTACACTCTCCCCAGACTGCTTCACTGTGATGCTGGCTCCAGTACACTCTCCCCAGACTGCTTCACTGTGATTCTGACTGCAGGACATTTTCCCAGACAGCTGCTCTGTGAGAGTTACTGCAGGTCACTTTCCCAGACTTCGTCACTGTGATGCTGACTGCAGGACACTCTTCCAAAACTGCTTCACTGTGATTCTGACTGCAGGACACTCTTCCCAGACTGCTTCACTATGATACTGACTGCAGAACACTCTTCCCAGACTGCCTCACTGTGATGCTGACTGCAGGACACTCTTCCCAGACTGCTTCACTGTGATGCTGACTGCAGGACACTCTTCCCAGACGGCTTCACTGTGATGCTGACTCCAGTACACTCTTCCCAGACTGCTTCACTGTGATGCTGACTGCAGGACACTTTCCCAGACTGCTTCACTGTGATGCTGACTGCAGGGCATCCTTCCCAGACAGCTTCACTGTGATACTGACTGCAGAACACTTTCCCAGACTGCTTCACTGCGATGCTGACTGAAGGAAACTCTTCTCAGACTGCTTCCCTGTGATTCTGACAGCATAGTACCATCCCAGACTGCTACGCTGTGATGCAGTCAGCAGGGCACTCTTCCCAGACTGCTTCCCTGTGATTCTGATAGCATGGCACCATCCCAGACGGCTTCCGTATGATGCTGACTCCAGGACACTCTCCCAGACTGCTTCACCTTAATGCTGAGTGCAGGACACGTACCCAGACTGCTTCACTGTGATGCTGACTGGGGGACACTCTTCTCAGACGGCTTCACTGCGATGCTTACTGCAGGACACTCTTCCCAGACTGCTTCACTGTGATGCTGAGCACAGGGCATCCTTCCCAGACTGCTTCACTGTGATGCTAACTGGAGGACACTTTCCCAGGCCGCTTCACTGTGATACTGACTGCAGAATATTCTTCCCAGACTGCTTCATGGTGATACTGACTGCATGATGCTCTTCCCAGACTGCTTCACTGTGATGCTGAGTGCAGGACACTTTCCCAGACTGCTTCACTGTGATGCTGACTGCAGGACACTCTTCTCGGAGATGCTGACTGCAGGACACTTTCCCAGGCTGCTTCACTGTCATACTGACTGCAGGATATTCTTCCCAGACTGCTTCACTGTGATGCTGACTGCAGGATATTCTTCCCAGACGGCTTCACTGTGATGCTGTCTGCAGGACACTCTTCCCAGACTGCTTCACTGTGATGCTGACTGCAGGACACTTTCCCAGACTGCTTCACTGTGATGATGACTGCAGGAAATTCTTCCCAGACTGCTTCACTGTGATGCTGACTGCAGGACACTTCCCAGAGATGCTGACTGCAGGACACTTTCCCAGGCTGCTTCACTGTGATGCTGGCTCCAGTACACTCTCCCCAGACTGCTTCACTGTGATGCTGGCTCCAGTACACTCTCCCCAGACTGCTTCACTGTGATTCTGACTGCAGGACATTTTCCCAGACAGCTGCTCTGTGAGAGTTACTGCAGGTCACTTTCCCAGACTTCGTGACTGTGATGCTGACTGCAGGATACTCTTCCAAAACTGCTTCACTGTGATTCTGACTGCACGACACTCTTCCCAGACTGCTTCACTGTGATGCTGACTGCAGGACACTCTTCCCAGACTGCTTCACAGTGATTCTGACTGCAGATCATCGTTCACAGCCTGCTTCACAGTGATGCTGAGTGCAGTACACTTTCCCAGACTGCTTCACTGTGATGCTGACTGCAAGACACTCTTCACAGGGTGCTTCACTGTGATGCTGACTGCAGGACAGTCTTCCCAGACGGCTTCACTGTGATGCTGACTCCAGTACACTCTTCCCAGACTGCTTCACTGTGATGCTGACTGCAGGACACTTTCCCAGACTGCTTCACTGTGATGCTGACTGCAGGGCATCCTTCCCAGACTGCTTCTCAGTGATTCTGACTGCTGGATATGTTCCCAGACAGCTTCACTGTGATACTGACTGCAGAACACTTTCCCAGACTGATTCACTGTGATGCTGACTGCAGGACACTTTCCCAGATTGCTTCATTGCGATGCTGAGTACAGGGCATCCTTCCCAGACTGCTTCACTGTGATGCTGACTGCAGGACACTCTTCCCAGAGTGCTTCACTGTGATGCTGACTGCAGGACACTCTTCCCAGACTGCTCCACTGCGATGCTGACTGCAGGACACTTTCACTGTTATGCTGCGTGCAAGACACTCTTCTGAGACCGCTTCACTGTGATGCTGAGCGCAGGCACTTTCCCAGACCTCTTCACTGTGATGCTGACTGCAGGACACTTACCCAGACTGCTTCACTCTGAGTCTGACTGCAGATCATCCTTCCCAGACTGCTTCACTATGGTGCTGACTACAGGGCACTTACCCAGACTGCTTCACTCTGAGTCTGACTGCAGATCATCCTTCCCACACTGCTTCACTGTGATGCTGACTGCAGGACACTCTTCCCAGACGGCTTCACTGTGATGCTGACTGCAGGACACTTTCCCAGACTGCTCCACTGTGATGCTGACTGCAGGACACTCTTCCCAGACTGCTCCACTGCGATGCTGACTGCAGGACACTTTCACTGATTCACTGCAATGCTGCGTGCAAGACACTCTTCTGAGACCGCTTCACTGTGATGCTGAGCGCAGGCACTTTCCCAGACCTCTTCACTGTGATGCTGACTGCCGGACACTTACCCAGACTGCTTCACTCTGACTCTGACTGCAGATCATCCTTCCCAGACTGCTCCACTGTGATGCTGACTGCAGGACACTCTTCCCAGACTGCTCCACTGCGATGCTGACTGCAGGACACTTTCACTGTTTCACTGCAATGCTGCGTGCAAGACACTCTTCTGAGACCGCTTCACTGTGATGCTGAGCGCAGGCACTTTCCCAGACCTCTTCACTGTGATGCTGACTGCAGGACACTTACCCAGACTGCGTCACTCTGAGTCTGACTGCAGATCATCCTTCCCAGACTGCTTCACTGTGGTGCTGCCTACAGGACACTTACCCAGACTGCTTCACTCTGAGTCTGACTGCAGATCATCCTTCCCAGACTGCTTCACTGTGGTGCTGCCTACAGGACACTTACCCAGACTGCTTCACTGTGAGTCTGACTGCAGATCATCCTTCCCAGACTGCTTCACTGTGATGCTGACTCCAGTACACTCTTCCCAGACTGCATCACTGTGATGCTGACTGCAGGACGCTTTCCCAGACTGCTTCACTGTGATGCTGACTCCAGTACACTGCTCCCAGACTGCTTCACTGTGATACTGACTGCAGGATATGTCCCCGGACTGCTTCACTGTGATGCTGACTGCAGGACCCTTTCCCAGACTGCTTCACTGTGATGCTGACTGCAGGACACTTTCACTGTTTCACTGCAATGCTGCGTGCAAGACACTCTTCTGAGACAGCTTCACTGTGATGCTGAGCACAGGCACTTTCCCAGACTGCTTCACTGTGATGCTGACTACAGGGTTTCCTTCCCAGGCTGCTTCACTGTGGTGCTGACTACAGGAAACTTTCCAAGACTGCTTCACTCAGATTCTGACTGCAGGTCATCTTTCCCAGACTGCTTCCCTGTGATGCTGACTGCAGGATGCTCTTCCCAGACTGCTTCACTGTGATATTGACTCAAGGTCAATCTTCCCAGACTGCTTCACTGCGATTCTGACTTCAGGACACTTTCCCAGACTGCTTCAATGTGATATTGATTCCAGGACACTTTCCAGACTGCTTCACTGTGATGCTGACTGCAGGACATTTTCCCTGACTGCTTCAATGTGATGCTTAGTGCAGGACACTTTCCAAGACTGCTTCCCTGTGATGCCGACTGTAGAACACTTTACCAGACTGCTTCACTGTGATGCTGACTGCAGGACGCTCTTCCCAGACTGCTTCACTGTGAAGCTGACTGCAGGGCACGCTTGCCAGGCTGCTTCACTGCGATGCTGACTGCAAGACACTGTTCCCAAACAGCTTCACTGCGATGCTGACTGCAGGACCCTTTCCCAGACTGCTTCACTGTGATTCTGACTGCAAGACACTTTCCCAGACTGCTTCACTGTGATGTTGGCTGCAGGACCCTTACCCAGACTGCCTCACTGTGATGCTGACTGCAGGACACTCTTCCCAGACTGCTTCACTGTGATGCTGACTGCAAGACACTTTCCCAGACTGCTTCACTGTGATTCTGACTGCAGGACACTTTCCCAGACTGCTTCACTGTGATGCTGACTGCAGGAAACTTTCCCAGGCTACTTCACTGTGATGCTGACTGCAAGACACTTTCCCAGACTGCTTCACTGTGATGCTGACTGCAGGACCCTTTCCCAGACTGCTTCACTGTGATGCTGACTGCAGGAAACTTTCCCAGACTGCTTCATTGCGATGCTGAGTACAGGGCATCCTTCCCAGACTGCTTCACTGTGATGCTGACAGCAGAACGCTTTCCCAGACTGCTTCACTGTGATGCTGACTGCAGGACACTCTTCCCAGAGTGCTTCACTGTGATGCTGACTGCAGGACACTCTTCCCAGACTGCTTCACTGTGATGCTGACTGCAGGACACTTTCACTGTTTCACTGCAATGCTGTGTGCAAGACACTCTTCTGAGACCGCTTCATTGGGATGCTGAGCGCAGGCACTTTCCCAGACCTCTTCACTGTAATGCTGACTGCAGGGCATCCTTCCCAGACTGCTTCACTGTGATGCTGACTACAGAACACTTTCCCAGACTGCTTCACTGTGATGCTTGCTGCAGGATGCTCTTCCTAGACTGCTTCACTGTGATATTGACTCCAGTACACTCTTCCCAGATTTCTTCACTGTGATGCTGACTGCAGAACACTTTCCCAGACTGCTTCACTGTGATGCTGACTGCAGGACACTTTCCCAGACTGCTTCACTGTGATGCTGACTGCAGGATATTCTTCCCAGACTGCTTCACTGTGATGCTGACTGCAGGACACTCTTCCCAGACTGCTTCACTGTGATGCTGACTGCAGGACACTTTCCCAGACTGCTTCACTGTGATGCTGACTGCAGGATATTCTTCCCAGACTGCTTCACTGTGATGCTGACTGCAGGACACTTCCTAGAGATGCTGACTGCAGGACAATTTCCCAGGCTGCTTCACTGTGATGCTGGCTCCAGTACACTCTCCCCAGACTGCTTCACTGTGATGCTGGCTCCAGTACACTCTCCCCAGACTGCTTCACTGTGATTCTGACTGCAGGACATTTTCCCAGACAGCTGCTCTGTGAGAGTTACTGCAGGACACTCTTCCCAGACTGCTTCACTATGATACTGACTGCAGAACACTCTTCCCAGACTGCCTCACTGTGATGCTGACTGCAGGACACTCTTCCCAGACTGCTTCACTGTGATGCTGACTGCAGGACACTCTTCCCAGACTGCTTCACAGTGATTCTGACTGCAGATCATCGTTCCCAGCCTGCTTCACAGTGATGTTGAGTGCAGTACACTTTCCCAGACTGCTTCACTGTGATGCTGACTGCAAGACACTCTTCACAGGGTACTTCACTGTGATGCTGACTGCAGGACAGTCTTCCCAGACGGCTTCACTGTGATGCTGACTCCAGTACACTCTTCCCAGACTGCTTCACTGCGATGCTGACTGCAGTCCACTTTCACTGTTTCACTGCAATGCTGCGTGCAAGACACTCTTCTGAGACAGCTTCACTGTGATGCTGAGCACAGGCACTTTCCCAGACTGCTTCACTGTGATGCTGACTACAGGGTTTCCTTCCCAGACTGCTTCACTGTGGTGCTGACTACAGGAAACTTTCCAAGACTGCTTCACTCTGATTCTGACTGCAGGTCATCTTTCCCAGACTGCGTCACTGTGATGCTGACTGCAGGATGCTCTTCCCAGACTGCTTCACTGTGATATTGACTCAAGGACAATCTTCCCAGACTGCTTCACTGCGATTCTGACTGCAGGACACTTTCCCAGACTGCTTCAATGTGCTTTTGATTCCAGGACACTTTCCAGACTGCTTCACTGTGATGTTGACTGCAGGACACTTTCCCAGACTGCTTCAATGTGATGCTGAGTGCAGGAGACTGTTCCCAGGCTGCTTCACTGTGATGCTGACTGCAGGACACTTTCCAAGACTGCTTCCCTGTGATGCTGACTGTAGGACACTTTACCAGACTGCTTCACTGTGATGCTGACTGCAGGACGCTCTTCCCAGACTGCTTCACTGTGATGCTGACTGCAGGGCACGCTTCCCAGGCTGCTTCACTGCGATGCTGACTGCAAGACACTGTTCCCAAACAGCTTCACTGTGATGCTGACTGCAGGACCCTTTCCCAGACTGCTTCACTGAGATGCTGACTGCAAGACACTTTCCCAGACTGCTTCACTGTGATGTTGGCTGCAGGATCCTTACCCAGACTGCCTCACTCTGATGCTGACTGCAGGACTCTCTTCCCAGACGGCTTCACTGTGATTCTGACTGCAGATCATCGTTCCCAGCCTGCTTCACTGTGATTCTGACTGCAGGACACTTTCCCAGGCTGCTTCACTGTGATGCTGACTGCAGGAAACTTTCCCAGCCTGCTTCACAGTAATGCTGAGTGCAGTACACTTTCCCAGACTACTTCACTGTGATGCTGACTGCAAGACACTCTTCACAGGGTGCTTCACTGTGATGCTGACTGCAGGACACTCTTCCCAGACTGCTTCACTGTGATGCTGACTGCAGGACACTCATCCCAGACTGCTTCACTGTGATGCTGACTGCAGGACACTCATCCCAGACTGCTTCACTGTGGTGCTGACTACAGGACACTTACCCAGACAGCTTCACTCTGATTCTGACTGCAGATCATCCTTCCCAGACTGCTTCACTGTGATGCTGACTGCAGGATGCTCTTCCCAGACTGCTCCACTGTCATATTGACTCCAAGACAATCTTCCCAGATTGCTTCACTGCGATTCTGACTGCAGGACACTTTCCCAGACTGCTTCACTGTGATATTGATTCCAGGACAGTTTCCCAGACTGCTTCACTGTGATGCTGACAGCAGGACACTTTCCCAGACTGCTTCACTGTGATGCTGACTGCAGGACACTTTCCCAGACTGCTTCACTGTGATGCTGACTGCAGGATTTTCTTCCCAGACTGCTTCACTGTGATACTGACTGCTTCAATGTGATGCTGACTTCAGGACACTTACCCAGCCTGCTTCACTGTGATGCTGTCTGCAGGACACTTTCCCAGACTGCTTCACTGTGATTCTGACTGCAGGACACTTTCCCAGACTGCTTCCTGTGATTCTGACTGCAGGACATTTTCCCAGACAGCTGCTCTGTGAGAGTTACTGCAGGTCACTTTCCCAGACTTCGTCACTGTGATGCTGACTGCAGGACACTCTTCCAAAACTGCTTCACTGTCATACCGACTGCAGGATATTTTTCCCAGACTGCTTCACTGTGATGCTGACTCCAGTACACTCTTCCCAGACTGCTTCACTGTGATGCTGACTGCAGGACACTCTTCCCAGACTGCTTCACAGTGATTCTGACTGCAGATCATCGTTCCCAGCCTGCTTCACAGTGATGCTGAGTGCAGGACACTTTCCCAGACTGCTTCACTGTGATGCTGACTGCAAGACACTCTTCACAGGGTGCTTCACTGTGTTGCTGACTGCAGGATACTCTTCCCAGACGGCTTCACTGTGATTCTGACTCCAGTACACTCTTCCCAGACTGCTTCACTGTGATGCTGACTGCAGGACACTTTCCCAGACTGCTTCACTGTGATGCTGACTGCAGGGCATCCTTCCCAGACTGCTTCTCAGTGATTCTGACTGCAGGATATGTTCCCAGACAGCTTCACTGTGATACTGACTGCAGAACACTTTCCCAGACTGCTTCACTGTGATGCTAACTGCAGGACCCTTTCCCAGACTGCTTCACTGTGATGCTGACTGCAGGACACTTTCCCAGATTGCTTCATTGCGCTGCTGAGTACAGGGCATCCTTCCCAGTCTGTTTCACTGTGATGCTGACTGCAGAACGCTTTCCCAGACTGCTTCACTGTGATGCTGACTGCAGGACACTTTCCCAGACTGTCTCACTGTGAATCTGTCTGCAGGACACTTTCCCCAGACAGCTTCACTGTGATGCTGACTGCAGGACATTCTTCCCAGACTGCTACGCTGTGATTCAGACAGCAGTGCACTCTTCCCAGACTGCTTCCCTGTGATTCTGACAGCATGGCACCATCCCAGACTGCTTCCGTGTGATGCTGACTGCAGGACACTTGCCCAGACTGCTTCACCTTGATGCTAAGTGCAGGACACTCTCCCAGATTGCTTCACGTTAATGCAGAGTGCAGGACACGTACCCAGACTACTTCACTGTGATGCTGACTGCAGGATACCTTCCCAGACTGATTGACTGTGATTCTGTCTGCAGGACATTCTTCCCAGATTGCTTCCCTGTGATGCTGACTGCAGGATACTCTTCCCAGACTGCTTCACTGCGATGCTGACTGCAGGGCATCCTTCCAAGACAGCTTCACTGTGATGCTGACTGCAGAACACTTTCCCAGACTGCTTCACCTTGATGCTGAGTGCAAGACACCTTCCCAGACTGCTTCACTGTGATGCTGACTGCAGGACACTTATCCAGACTGCTTCACTGCGATGCTGACTGCAGGACATTCTTCCCAGACTGCTTCACTGCGATGCTGACCGCAGGGCATCCTTCCGAGACAACTTCACTGTGATTCTGACTGCAGGACACTTTCCCAGACTGCTTCACTGCGATGCTGACTGAAGGAAACTCTTCCCAGACTGCTACCCTGTGATGCTGACTGAAGGAAACTCTTCCCAGACTGCTTCCCTGTGATTCTGACAGCATAGTACCATCCCAAACTGCTACGCTGTGATGCAGACAGCAGGGCACTCTTCCCAGACTGCTTCCCTGTGATTCTGACAGCATGGCACCATCCCAGACTGCTTCCGTGTGATACTGACTGCAGGACGCTTTCCCAGACTGATTCACCTTGATGCTGAGCACAGGGCATCCTTCCCAGGCCGCTTCACTGTGATACTGACTGCAGAATATTCTTCCCAGACTGCTTCACGGTGATACTGACTGCAGGACGCTCTTCCCAGACAGCTTCACTGTGATGCTTAGTGCAGGACACTTTCCCAGACTGCTTCACTGTGATGCTGACTGCAGGACACACTTCCCAGAGATGCTGACTGCAGGACACTTTCCCAGGCTGCTTCACTGTCATACTGACTGCAGGATATTCATCCCAGACTGCTTCACTGTGATGCTGACTGCAGGACACTTTCCCAGACTGTCTCACTGTGAATCCGTCTGCAGGACACTTTCCCAGATTGCTTCACTGTGATTCTGGATGCAGGACACTTTCCCCAGACAGCTTCACTGTGATGCTGACTGCAGGACATTCTTCCCAGACTGCTTCACTGCGATGCTGACTGCAGGACACTCTTCCCAGACTGCTTCGATGTGACTCTGACTGCAGGATACTCTTCCCAGACTGCTTCACTGCGATGCTGACTGCAGGGCATCCTTCCCAGACAGCTTCACTGTGATTCTGACTGCAGAACACTTCCCCAGACTGCTTCACTGTGATTCTGACTGCAGGACACTCTTCCCAGACTGCTTCACTGTGATTCTGACTGCAGGACACTCTTCCCAGACTGCTTCACTGTGATGCTGACTGCAGGAAACTTTCCCAGACTGCTTTACCTTGATACTGAGTGCAGGACACTTTCCCAGACTGCTTCTCTGTGATGCTGACTGCAGGGCATCCTTCCCAGACAGCTTCACTGTGATTCTGACTGCAGGACACTCTTCCCAGACTGCTACCCTGTGATGCTGACTGCAGGGCACTCTTCCCAGACTGCTTCCCTGTGATTCTGACAGCATGGCACCATCCCAGACTGCTTCCGTGTGATGCTGACTGCAGGACACTTTCCCAGACTGCTTCACCTTGATGCTGACTGCAGGACACTTACCCAGACTGCTTCACCTTAATGCTGAGTGCAGGACACGTACCCAGACTGCTTCACTGTGATGCTGACTGGGGGACACTCTTCCCAGACTGCTTCACTGCGATGCTGACTGCAGGACATTCTTCCCAGACTGCTTCACTGCGATGCTGACTGCAGGGCATCCTTCCCAGACAGCTTCACTGTGATTCTGACTGCAGGAAACTCTTCCCAGACTGCTTCCCAGTGATTCTGACAGCATAGTATCATCCCAGACTGCTACGCTGTGATGCAGACAGCAGGGCACTCTTCCCAGACTGCTTCCCTGTGATTCTGACAGCATGGCACCATCCCAGACTGCTTCCGTGTGATGCTGACTGCAGGACACTTTCCCAGACTGCTTCACCTTGATGCTGAGTGCAGGGCATCCTTCCCAGACAGCTTCACTGTGATGCTGACTGCAGGACATTTTCCCAGACTGCTTCACTGTGATGCTGAGCACAAGGCATCCTTCCCAGACTGCTTCACTGTGACGCTAACTGGAGGACACTTTCCCAGGCCACTTCACTGTGATACTGACTGCAGAATATTCTTCCCAGACTGCTTCACTGTGATACTGACTGCAGGACGCTCTTCCCAGACTGCTTCACTGTGATGCTGACTGCAGGACACTCTTCCCAGAGATGCTGACTGCAGGACACTTTCCCAGGCTGCTTCACTGTCATACTGACTGCAGGATATTCTTCCCAGACTGCTTCACTGTGATGCTGAGTGCAGGACACATTTCCAGACTGCTTCACTGTGATGCTGACTGCAGGACACCCTTCCCAGAGATGCTGACTGCAGGACACTTTCCCAGGCTGCTTCACTGTCATACTGACTGCAGGATATTCTTCTCAGACTGCTTCACTGTGATGCTGACTGCAGGACACTTTCCCAGACTGTCTCACTGTGATTCTGTCTGCAGGACACTTTCCCAGACTGCTTCACTGTGATTCTGGATGCAGGACACTTTCCCAGACTGCTTCACTGCGATGCTGACTGCAGGACACTCTTCCCAGACTGCTTCGCTGTGACTCTGACTGCAGGATACTCTTCCCAGACTGCTTCACTGCGATGCTGACTGCAGGGCATCCTTCCCAGACAGCTTCACTGTGATTCTGACTGCAGGACACTCTTGCCAGGCTACTTCACTCTGATGCTGACTGCAGGAAACTTTCCCAGACTGCTTTACCTTGATACTGAGTGCAGGACACTTTCCCAGACTGCTTCACTGTGATGCAGACTGGAGAACATTCTTCCCAGACTGCTTCACTGCGATGCTGACTGCAGGACATTCTTCCCAGACTGCTTCACTGCGATGCTGACTGCAGGACACTTTCCCAGACTGCTTCACTGCGATGCTGACTGCAGGACACTCTTCCCAGACTGCTTCGCTGTGACTCTGACTGCAGGATACTCTTCCCAGACTGCTTCACTCCGATGCTGACTGCAGGGCATCCTTCCCAGACAGCTTCACTGTGATGCTGACTGCAGGACACTCTTCCCAGACTGCTTCACTCTGATGCTGACTGCAGGAAACTTTCCCAGACTGCTTTACCTTGATACTGAGTGCAGGACACTTTCCCAGACTGCTTCACTGTGATGCAGACTGGAGAACATTCTTCCCAGACTGCTTCACTGCGATGCTGACTGCAGGACATTCTTCCCAGACTGCTTCACTGCGATGCTGACTGCAGGACACTTTCCCAGACTGCTTCACTGCGATGCTGACTGCAGGACATCCTTCCCAGACAGCTTCACTGTGATTCTGACTGCAGGACACTGTTCCCAGAATGCTACCCTGTGATGCTGACTGCAGGAAACTCTTCCCAGACTGCTTTCCTGTGATTCTGACAGCATGGCACCATCCCAGACTGCTACGCTGTGATGCAGACAGCAGGGCACTCTTTCCAGACTGCTTCCCTGTGATTCTGACAGCATGGCACCATCCCAGACTGCTTCCGTGTGATGCTGACTGCAGGACACTTTCCCAGACTGCTTCACCTTAATGCTGAGTGCAGGACACTCTTCCCAGACTGCTTCACTGTGATGCTGACTGCAGGAAACTTTCCCAGACTGCTTTACCTTGATTCTGAGTGCAGGACACTTTCCCAGACTGCTTCACTGTGATGCTGACTGGGGGACACTCTTCCCAGACTGCTTCACTGCGATGCTGACTGCAGGACATTCTTCCCAGACTGCTTCACTGCGATGCTGACCGCAGGGCATCCTTCCCAGACAACTTCACTGTGATTCTGACTGCAGGACACTTTCCCAGACTGCTTCACTGCGATGCTGACTGCAGGGCATCCTTCCCAGACAGCTTCACTGTGATTCTGACTGCAGGACACTCTTCCCAGACTGCTACCCTGTGATGCTGACTGAAGGAAACTCTTCCCAGACTGCTTCCCAGTGTTTCTGACAGCATAGTACCATCCCAGACTGCTACGCTGTGATGCAGACAGCAGGGCACTCTTCCCAGACTGCTTCCCTGTGATTCTGACAGCATGGCACCATCCCAGACTGCTACGCTGTGATGCAGACAGCAGGACACTTTCCCAGACCGCTTCACCTTGACGCTGAGTGCAGGACACTTTCCCAGACTGCTTCACCTTAATGCTGAGTGCAGGACACGTACCCAGACTGCTTCACTGTGATGCTGACTGGGGGACACTCTTCCCAGACTGCTTCACTGCGATGCTTACTGCAGGACATTTTCCCAGACAGCTTCACTGCGATGCTGACTGGGGGACACTCTTCCCAGACAGCTTCACTGCGATGCTGACTGGGGGACACTCTTCCCAGACTGCTTCACTGTGATGCTGACTGCAGGACATTTTCCCAGACTGCTTCACTGTGATGCTGACTGCAGGACACTTTCCCAGACTGCTTCCGTGTGATGCTGACTGCAGGACACTTTCCCAGACTGCTTCACCTTAATGCTGAGTGCAGGACACGTACCCAGACTGCTTCACTGCGATGCTTACTGCAGGACCCTCTCCCAATCTGCTTCACTGTGATGCTGACTGCAGGACATTTTCCCAGACTGCTTCACTGTGATGCTGAGCACAAGGCATCCTTCCCAGACTGCTTCACTGTGACGCTAACTGGAGGACACTTTCCCAGGCCGCTTCACTGTGATACTGACTGCAGAATATTCTTCCCAGACTGCTTCACTGTGATACTGACTGCAGGACGCTCTTCCCAGACTGCTTCACTGTGATGCTGAGTGCAGGACACATTCCCAGACTGCTTCACTGTGATGCTGACTGCAGGACACTCTTCCCAGAGATGCTGACTGCAGGACACTTTCCCAGGCTGCTTCACTGTCATACTGACTGCAGGATATTCTTCTCAGACTGCTTCACTGTGATGCTGACTGCAGGACACTTTCCCAGACTGTCTCACTGTGATTCTGTCTGCAGGACACTTTCCCAGACTGCTTCACTGCGATGCTGACTACAGGACACTCTTCCCAGACTGCTTCGCTGTGACTCTGACTGCAGGATACTCTTCCCAGACAGCTTCACTGTGATTCTGACTGCAGGACACTCTTCCCAGACTGCTTTACCTTGATACTGAGTGCAGGACACTTTCCCAGACTGCTTCACTGTGATGCAGACTGGAGAACATTCTTCCCAGACTGCTTCACTGCGATGCTGACTGCAGGACATTCTTCCCAGACTGCTTCACTGCGATGCTGACTGCAGGACACTTTCCCAGACTGCTTCACTGCGATGCTGACTGCAGGACATCCTTCCCAGACAGCTTCACTGTGATTCAGACTGCAGGACACTGTTCCCAGACTGCTACCCTGTGATGCTGACTGCAGGAAACTCTTCCCAGACTGCTTCCCTGTGATTCTGACAGCATGGCACCATCCCAGACTGCTACGCTGTGATGCAGACAGCAGGGCAGTCTTCCCAGACTGCTTCCCTGTGATTCTGACAGCATGGCACCATCCCAGACTGCTACGCTGTGATGCAGACAGCAGGACACTTTCCCAGACTGCTTCCGTGTGATGCTGACTGCAGGACACTTTCCCAGACTGCTTCACCTTGATGCTGACTGCAGGACACTTTCCCAGACTGCTTCACCTTGATGCTGACTGCAGGACACTTTCCCAGACTGCTTCACTGTGATGCTGACTGGGGGAAACTCCTCCCAGACTGCTTCACTGCGATGCTGACTGCAGGACATTTTCCCAGACTGCTTCACTGTGATGCTGAGTACAGGGCATCCTTCCCAAACTGCTTCACTGCGATGCTGAGTACGGGGCATCCTTCCCAGACTGCTTCACTGCGATGCTGACTGCAGAACGCTTTCCCAGACTGCTTCACTGTGATGCTGACTGCAGGACACTCTTCCCAGACTGCTTCACTGCGATGCTGACTGCACTCCACTTTCACTGTTTCACTGCAATGCTGCGTGCAAGACACTCTTCTGAGACAGCTTCACTGTGATGCTGAGCACAGGCACTTTCCCAGACTGCTTCACTGTGATGCTGACTACAGGGTTTCCTTCCCAGACTGCTTCACTGTGGTGCTGACTACAGGAAACTTTCCAAGACTGCTTCACTCTGATTCTGACTGCAGGTCATCTTTCCCAGACTGCTTCCCTGTGATGCTGACTGCAGGATGCTCTTCCCAGACTGCTTCACTGTGATATTGACTCAAGGACAATCTTCCCAGACTGCTTCACTGCGATTCTGACTGCATGACACTTTCCCAGACTGCTTCAATGTGATATTGATTCCAGGACACTTTCCCAGACTGCTTCACTGTGATGCTGACTGCAGGACACTTTCCCAGACTGCTTCAATGTGATGCTGAGTGCAGGAGACTGTTCCCAGGCTGCTTCACTGTGATGCTGACTGCAGGACACTTTCCAAGACTGCTTCCCTGTGATGCTGA
This sequence comes from Scyliorhinus torazame, assembly GCF_047496885.1. Lineage (NCBI taxonomy): Eukaryota > Metazoa > Chordata > Chondrichthyes > Carcharhiniformes > Scyliorhinidae > Scyliorhinus > Scyliorhinus torazame. The sequence continues at coordinate 310,252,483 of NC_092713.1, read as the reverse complement.
CTGTAGGACACTTGACCAGACTGCTTCACTGTGACGCTGACTGCAGGACGCTCTTCCCAGACTGCTAACTGTGATGCTGACTGCAGGGCACGCTTCCCAGGCTGCTTCGCTGCGATGCTGACTGCAAGACACTGTTCCCAAACTGCTTCACTGCGATGCTGACTGCAGTACCCTTTCCCAGACTGCTTCACTGTGATTCTGAATGCAAGTCACTTTCCCAGACTGCTTCACTGTGATGCTGAGTGCAGGACACTTTCCCTGTCTGCTTCACTGTGATGCTGACTGCAGGATATTTTCCCAGACTGTTTCACTGTGATGCTGAGTACAGGGCATCCTTCCCAGACTGCTTCACTGCGATGCTGAGTACAGGGCATCCTTCCCAGACTGCTTCACTGTGATGCTGACTGCAGAACGCTTTCCCAGACTGCTTCACTGTGATGCTGACTGCAGGACACTCTTCCCAGACTGCTTCACTGCGATGCTGACTGCAGGACACACTTCCCAGACTGCTTCACTGCGATGCTGACTGCAGTCCACTTTCACTGTTTCACTGCAATGCTGCGTGCAAGACACTCTTCTGAGACAGCTTCACTGTGATGCTGACTACAGGGTTTCCTTCCCAGACTGCTTCACTGTGGTGCTGACTACAGGAAACTTTCCAAGACTGCTTCACTCTGATTCTGACTGCAGTTCATCTTTCCCAGACTGCGTCACTGTGACGCTGACTGCAGGATGCTCTTCCCAGACTGCTTCACTGTGATATTGACTCAAGGACAATCATCCCAGACTGCTTCAATGTGATATTGATTCCAGGACACTTTCCCAGACTGCTTCACTGTGATGCTGACTGCAGGACACTTTCCCAAACTGCTTCAATGTGATATTGATTCCAGGACACTTTCCCAGACTGCTTCACTGTGATGCTGACTGCAGGACACTTTCCCAGACTGCTTCAATGTGATGCTGAGTGCAGGAGACTGTTCCCAGGCTGCTTCACTGTGATGCTGACTGCAGGACGCTCTTCCCAGACTGCTTCACTGTGATGCTGACTGCAGGACACGCTTCCCAGGCTGCTTCACTGCGATGCTGACTGCAAGATACTGTTCCCAGACTGCTTCACTGCGATGCTGACTGCAGGAGACTTTCCCAGACTGCTTCCATGTGATGCTGACTGGAGGACACTCTTCCCAGACTGCTTCACTGCGATGCTGACTGCAGGACCCTTTCCCAGACTGCTTCACTGTGCTGCTGACTGCAGGACACTTTCCCAGACTGCTTCACTACGATGCTGAGTGCAGGGCATCCTTCCCAGACTGCTTCACTGTGATGCTGACTGCAGAATGCTTTCCCAGACTGCTTCACTGTGATGCTGACTGCAGGACACTCTTCCCAGACTGCTTCACTGTGATGCTGACTGCAGGACACTCTTCCCAGGCTGCTTCACTGTGATGCTGATTGCCAGACACTCTTCCCAGACTGCTTCACTATGAGGCTGACTGCATGACACTTTCCCAGACTGCTTCACTGTGATGCTTACTGCAGGACACTCTTCCCAGACAGCTTCACTGCGATGCTGACTGCAAGACTCTGTTCCCTGGCTGCTTCACTATGATTCTGACTGCCGGACACTTTCCCAGACTGCTTCACTGCGATGCTGAGTGCAGGACACTCTTCCCAGACTGCATCACTGCGATGCTGACTGCAGGACCCTTTCCCAGATTGCTTCGCTGCGATGCTGAGTGCAGGACACTTTCCCAGACTGTTTCACTGTGATGCTGACTGCAGGACATTCTTCCCAGACTGCTTCACTGTGATGCTGACTGCAGGACACTCTTCCCAGACTGCTTCACTGTGATGCTGACTGCACGACACCCTTCCCAGACTGCTTCCCTGTGATGCTGACTGGAGGACACTTTCCCAGACTGCTTCACTGTAATGCTGACTGCACGACACCCTTCCCAGACTGCTTCCCTGTGATGCTGACTGGAGGACACTTTCCCCGACTGTTTCACTGTGTTGCTGACTGCAGGACACTTTCCCAGACTGTTTCACTCTGATTCTAACTGCAGATCATCCTTCCCAGACTGATTCACCGTGATGCTGACTGCAGGATGCTCTTCCCAGACTGCTTCACTGCGATTCTGACTGCAGGACACTCTTCCCTGACTGCTTCACTGTGATGCTGACTGCATGGCACTTTCCCAGACTGCTTCACTGTGATGCTGACTGCAGGACAATTTCCCAGACTGTTTCACTGCAATGCTGTGTGCAGGACACTTTCCCAGACTGCTTCACTGCGATGCTGACTGCAGGACATCCTTCCCAGACAGCTTCACTGTGATTCAGACTGCAGGACACTGTTCCCAGACTGCTACCCTGTGATGCTGACTGCAGGAAACTCTTCCCAGACTGCTTCCCTGTGATTCTGACAGCATGGCACCATCACAGACTGCTACGCTGTGATGCAGACAGCAGGGCACTCTTCCCAGACTGCTTCCCTGTGATTCTGACAGCATGGCACCATCCCAGACTGCTACGCTGTGATGCAGACAGCAGGACACTTTCCCAGACTGCTTCCGTGTGATGCTGACTGCAGGACACTTTCCCAGACTGCTTCACCTTGATGCTGACTGCAGGACACTTTCCCAGACTGCTTCACTGTGATGCTGACTGGGGGAAACTCCTCCCAGACTGCTTCACTGCGATGCTGACTGCAGGACATTTTCCCAGACTGCTTCACTGTGATGCTGAGTACAGGGCATCCTTCCCAAACTGCTTCACTGCGATGCTGAGTACGGGGCATCCTTCCCAGACTGCTTCACTGCGATGCTGACTGCAGAACGCTTTCCCAGACTGCTTCACTGTGATGCTGACTGCAGGACACTCTTCCCAGACTGCTTCACTGCGATGCTGACTGCACTCCACTTTCACTGTTTCACTGCAATGCTGCGTGCAAGACACTCTTCTGAGACAGCTTCACTGTGATGCTGAGCACAGGCACTTTCCCAGACTGCTTCACTGTGATGCTGACTACAGGGTTTCCTTCCCAGACTGCTTCACTGTGGTGCTGACTACAGGAAACTTTCCAAGACTGCTTCACTCTGATTCTGACTGCAGGTCATCTTTCCCAGACTGCTTCCCTGTGATGCTGACTGCAGGATGCTCTTCCCAGACTGCTTCACTGTGATATTGACTCAAGGACAATCTTCCCAGACTGCTTCACTGCGATTCTGACTGCAGGACACTTTCCCAGACTGCTTCAATGTGATATTGATTCCAGGACACTTTCCCAGACTGCTTCACTGTGATGCTGACTGCAGGACACTTTCCCAGACAGCTTCACTGCGATGCTGACTGCAAGACTCTGTTCCCTGGCTGCTTCACTATGATTCTGACTGCCGGACACTTTCCCAGACTGCTTCAATGTGATATTGATTCCAGGACACTTTCCCAGACTGCTTCACTGTGATGCTTACTGCAGGACACTCTTCCCAGACAGCTTCACTGCGATGCTGACTGCAAGACTCTGTTCCCTGGCTGCTTCACTATGATTCTGACTGCCGGACACTTTCCCAGACTGCTTCACTGCGATGCTGAGTGCAGGACACTCTTCCCAGACTGCATCACTGCGATGCTGACTGCAGGACCCTTTCCCAGATTGCTTCGCTGCGATGCTGAGTGCAGGACACTTTCCCAGACTGTTTCACTGTGATGCTGACTGCAGGACATTCTTCCCAGACTGCTTCACTGTGATGCTGACTGCAGGACACTCTTCCCAGACTGCTTCACTGTGATGCTGACTGCACGACACCCTTCCCAGACTGCTTCCCTGTGATGCTGACTGGAGGACACTTTCCCCAGACTGCTTCACTGTAATGCTGACTGCACGACACCCTTCCCAGACTGCTTCCCTGTGATGCTGACTGGAGGACACTTTCCCCGACTGTTTCACTGTGTTGCTGACTGCAGGACACTTTCCCAGACTGTTTCACTCTGATTCTAACTGCAGATCATCCTTCCCAGACTGATTCACCGTGATGCTGACTGCAGGATGCTCTTCCCAGACTGCTTCACTGCGATTCTGACTGCAGGACACTCTTCCCTGACTGCTTCACTGTGATGCTGACTGCATGGCACTTTCCCAGACTGCTTCACTCTGATGCTGACTGCAGGACAATTTCCCAGACTGTTTCACTGCAATGCTGTGTGCAGGACACTTTCCCAGACTGCTTCACTGTGATGCTAACTGCAGGATTCTTTCCCAGACTGCTTCATTGTGGTGCTGCCTGCAGGAAACTTTCCAGACTGCTTCACTGTGATTCTGACTGCAGATCATCCTTCCCAGACTGCCTCACTGTGATGCTGACTGCAGGACACTCTTCCCAGACTGCTTCACTGTGATGCTGACTGCACGACACCCTTCCCAGACTGCTTCCCTGTGATGCTGACTGCGGGACACTTTACCAGACTGCTTCACTGTAATGCTGACTGCACGACACCCTTCCCAGACTGCTTCCCTGTGATGCTGACTCGAGGACACTTTCCCAGACTGCTTCCCTGTGATGCTGACTGGAGGACACTTTCCCAGACTGCTTCACTGTGATTCTGACTGCAGATCATCCTTCCCAGGCTGCTTCACTGTGATGCTGACTGCAGGACACTCTTCCCAGACTGCTTCACTGTGATGCTGACTGCACGACACCCTTCCCAGACTGCTTCGCTGTGTTGCTGACTACAGGACACTTACCCAGACTGCTTCAATCTGATTGTGACTGCAGATCATCCTTCCCAGACTGATTCACCGTGATGCTGACTGCAGGATGCTCTTCCCAGACTGCTTCACTGTGATATTGACTCCAGGACACTCTTCCCAGACTGCTTCACTGCAATTCTGACTGCAGGACACTCTTCGCTGACTGCTTCACTGTGATGCTGACTGCAGGATGCTCTTCCCAGACTGCTTCACTGTGATATTGACTCCAGGACACTTCTCCCAGACTGCTTCACTGCAATTCTGACTGCAGGACACTTTCCCAGACTGCTTCACTATGATGCTGAATGCAGGTCACTCTTCCCAGACTGCTTCACTGTGATTCTGACTGCATGACACTATCCCAGACTGTTTCACTGCAATGCTGTGTGCAGGACACTTTCCCAGACTGCTTCACTGTGATGCTAACTGCAGGACTCTTTCCCAGACTGCTTCATTGTGGTGCTGCCTGCAGGAAACTTTCCAGACTGCTTCACTGTGATTCTGACGGCATGGCATCCATCCCTGACTGCTTCACTGAGATGCTGACTGCAGTACATTCTTCCCAGACTGTTTCACTGTTATGCTGACTGCATGACACTTTCCCAGACTGCCTCACTGTGATGCTGACTGCAAGACACTCTTCCTAGACTGCTTCACTGTGATGCTGACTGCAAGACACTCTTCCCAGACTGCCTCACTGTGATGCTGACTGCAAGACACTCTTCCCAGACAGCTTCACTGTGATGCGGAACGCAGGCCCTTTCCCAGACTGCTTCACTGGGTTGCTGACTGCAGAGCATCCTTCCCAGACAGCTTCACTGTGATGCTGACTGCAGGACACTTTCCCAGACTGCTTCACTGTGATGCTGACTACAGGGCTTCTTTCCCAGACTGCTTCACTGTGGTGCTGACTCCAGGACACTTACCCAGACTGCTTCACTCTGATTCTGACTGCAGATCATCCTTCCCAGACTGATTCACCGTGATGCTGACTGCAGGATGCTCTTCCCAGACTGCTTCACTGCAATTCTGACTGCAGGACACTTTCCCAGACTGCTTCACTGTGATATTGATTCCAGGACACTTTCCCAGACTGCTTCACTGTGATGCTGACTGCAGGACACTCTTCCCAGACTGCTTCACTGTGATGCTGACTGCAGGACACTTTCCCAGACTGCTTCACTGCAATGCTGTGTGCAGGACACTTTCCCAGACTGCTTCACTGTGATGCTAACTGCAGGACCCTTACCCAGACTGCTTCATTGTGGTGCTGCCTGCAGGAAACTTTCCAGACTGCTTCATGGTGATGCTGACTGCAGGACACTTTCCCTGACTGCTTCACTGTGATTCTGACGGCATGGCATCCATCCCAGACTGCTTCACTGTGATGCTGACTGCAGTACATTCTTCCCAGACTGCTTCACTGTGATTCTGACGGCATGGCATCCATCCCAGACTGCTTCACTGTGATGCTGATTGCAGTACATTCTTCCCAGACTGTTTCACTGTGATGCTGACTGCATGACACTTTCCCAGACTGCTTCACTGTGATGCTGACTGCAAGACACTCTTCACAGACTGCTTCACTGTGATGCTGAGTGCAGGACACACTTCGCATCCTGCTTCACTGTGATGCTGAGTGCAGGACACTCTTCCCAGACTGCTTCACTGTGATTCTGAGTGCAGGATACTTTCCCAGACTGCTTCTCTCTGATACTGACTGCAAGACACTCTTCCCAGGCTGCTTCACTGCGATGCTGATTGCAGGGTGTAGCACCATCAATATGACGTGAAGCAGGTTGAGGTAATGTCAATTGAAGGTTTTATTAAGCAGAACTTTATCCCCAGCAGCGTGGTTACAGAATGCAGCTGCTGAGGGAAGTGGAGGGAAAAGCTGGGTTCTTATACCGGCATTTCTGGGTGGAGTCCAGTTGGTGGCAGATCCTATCAGGACCTGGCATCCCTCCACCAATAGCCTGTCGACACGTGGTGTACCGTATTACCCCTAATACAGACCACCACATTCACCCATTGTTGAAAAACAACCCGGCGGGATGGTGGTTCGCATGGTGGTAGGGGTTTACAGAGTCGGTACTGTGCCGTAACTTTGAACAAAACAGAAAATTATCGCTTCAACTGGGCCAACGAGCCAAACAGGGTCGGAATGATGCCATAACTATAACAAGACACAATAACAGAAAACTGGGCCAACGAGCCAAACAGGGTCGGCATGATGCCATAACAATAACAAGACACAATAACTGAAAACGTTGAGAGTTAAAGTGATTCGATGAGCCGGATGGGCGCCCTGGTCGTCCTTTCCGATCGTCTCGGGCATGGTGGTGATGGCGCTGGCTCGAGTCCCGTTGACTCTGGGAGCGTAGCGCTGTCCCCTGTGTCCTTACTCCTGGGCGGGTCTGGGAGGAGAACCAAACCCCCCGGGAAGGGGGTGGCTTGCGGGATGAACCGGCGGAAGTGAGGAAGTGGTGATTGGCGTTGGGGGGGTGTGGGTAGCTCCGGCGGGCGCCAGATCTCGCAGGGAGACCATGTCCTGCCGGCCATCGGGGTACTCCACATAGGCGAATTGCGGGTTGGCGTGAAGGAGATGCACCCGTTCCACCAACGGATCTGACTTGTGCGCCCGCACATGTTTCCGGAGCAGAATGGGTCCCGGAGCTGCTAGCCAGGTCGGAAGTGGCGTTCCAGAGGAGGACTTCCTAGGAAAGAGGAGGAGGCGCTCGTGAGGCGTTTGATTCGTGGTGGTGCACAGCAGGGATCGGATAGAGTGAAGGGCATCTGGGAGGACTTCCTGCCAGCGGGAAATTGGGAGACTCCTAGGCCGGAGGGCCAGCAGGACGGCCTTCCAGACCGTTCCATTCTCCCTTTCTACCTGCCCGTTCCCCCGGGGGTTGTAACTGGTCGTCCTGCTCGAGGCTATGCCCCTGCTGAGCAGGAATTGATGCAGTACGTCACTCTTAAAGGAGGACCCCCTGTCGCTATGGATATAGTCGGGGAAACCGAACAGTGTAAAAATGGTACCGAGGGCTTTAATGACTGTGGAAGCTGTCATATCGGGGCAGGGGATGGCGAAAGGGAGACGGGAGTATTCATCAACGACGTTCAGGAAGTATGCGTTGAGATCGGTGGAGGGGAGGGGGCCTTTGAAATCCAAACTGAGGCGTTCAAAGGGTCGTGAGGCCTTAACCAGGTGCACTCTATCTGGCCTGAAAAAGTGCGGTTTGCACTCAGCGCAGATCTATCAGTTTCTGGTGACTGTTCGGACGTCCTCGACGGAGTAAGGAAGGTTGCGGGCCTTAAGGAAGTGGTAGAAACGAGTGACCCCCGGGTGGCAGAGGTCCTCGTGGAGGGCTTGTAGATGGTCCACTTATACATTGGCACATGTGCCGCGAGATAGGGCATCGAGTGGCTCGTTCAGCTTTCCGGGACGATACAAGATCTCATAATTGAAGGTGGAGAGTTCGATCCTCCACCGCAAGATCTTGTCGTTCTTGATCTTGCCCCGCTGTGCATTATCGAACATGAAGGCAACCGACCGTTGGTCAGTGAGGAGAGTGAATCTCCGACCGGCCAGGTAATGCCTCCAGTGTCGCACAGCTTCCACTATTGCTTGTGCCTCCTTTTCCACTGAGGAGTGGCAGATTTCTGAAGCGTGGAGGGTTCGGGAGAAGAAGGCCACGGGTCTGCCTGCTTGGTTGAGGGTGGCTGCCAGAGCTACATCCGATGCATCGCTCTCGACCTGGAAGGGGAGGGACTCGTCGATGGCCTTTGCGATATCCGCTTTGATGCGGCTAAAGGCCTGGCATGCCTCTGTCGACAGGGGAAAAGTAGTGGACTGGATTAGCGCACGGGCCTTGTCGGCGTATTGTGGAACCCACTGGGCGTAATAAGAAAAGAAGCCCAGGCAACGTTTCAGGGCTTTGGCACAGTGGGGGAGAGGGAACTCCATAAGGGGGCGCATGCGTTCAGGGTCGAGGCCTATCACTCCATTACGCACTACGTAGCCCAGGATGGCTAGACGATCGGTGCGGAACACGCATTTTTCTTTGTTGTAAGTGAGGTTCAGGGCGTGAGCGGTCTGGAGGAATTTTTGGAGATTAGCGTCGTGGTCCTGCTGGTCGTGGCCGCAGATGGTGACGTTGTCGAGATACGGGAACGTGGCCCGTAAACCGTGCTGGTCAACCATTCGGTCCATCTCTCGTTGGAAGACCGAGACTCCGTTCGTGACGCCGAATGGAACCCTTAAAAAGTGATATAACCGCCCGTCTGCTTCGAAGGCAGTATAGCTGCGGTCACCGGGACGGATGGGGAGCTGGTGGTAGGCGGACTTGAGGTCCACGGTGGAAAAGACCTTGTACTGTGCAATCCGATTGACCATGTCGGATATGCGGGGGAGAGGGTACGCATCTAGCTGAGTGTACCTGTTGATGGTCTGACTATAGTCGATGACCATCCTCTGTTTCTCTCCGGTCTTAACGACTACCACCTGGGCTCTCCAGGGACTGTTGCTAGCCTGGATGATGCCTTCCTTCAGCAGCCTCTGGACTTCTGACTGGATAAATGCTCGGTCCTGGGCGCTGTACCGTCTGCTCCTTGTGGCGACGGGTTTGCAATCCGGGGTGAGGTTCGCAAACAAGGAAGGCGGTTCAACCTTGAGGGTCGCGAGGCCGCAGACAGTCAGTGGGGGTATCGGGCCGCCAAATTTAAATGTTAAACTCTGGAGGTTGCATTGGAAGTCCAACCCTAGGAGTGTGGGCGCACAGAGATGGGGGAGGACATACAGCCGGTAATTTCGGAACTCCCTCCCCTGCACCGTTAGGTTAGCGATGCAGAACCCCGTGATCTGAACGGAGTGGGATCCCGCCGCCAGGAAAATTTTTGGGTGCTTGGCCGAATTACGAGGGAACAGCGCCTTACCGTGTCCAGATGAATGAAGCTCTCCGTGCTCCCAGAGTCAATAAGACACGGCGTCTCGTAGACATTCACTAGGACTGTACTGGTTGCAGTCTGGAGCGTCCGGGGTCGCGACTGGTCGAGGGTCGTCGAAGCCAGACGTGGTTGTTGAAGTTGAGCATCGTAATCAGGCAGTATGTGGCCGTCTGTGTCGGGGTCCTTCAGCCAAGATGGCGCCGTCCACGGATCGAGCACGGTCGGGGTGGACAAAATGGTGGCGCCCATCTCTCCCTCGTGGCGTCCGGGGTCCAAAATGGCGGGGTCCGTTGGTCGCACGTGGATCGCTGGGGGGGCTGGGTCTGTGGTCCCGTTTCTTCCCCGGAGATAGCGGCGACCCCGCGGGACTTGCACACCATCGCGTAGTGGCCCTTCTTCCCGCAGCTTTTGTAGGTAGCCGCGCGGGCGGGCAGCGCTGCCGAGGGTGTTTCGGCTGGCCGCAAAAATAGCAGCGGGACCCCCCCAGTTGGTCTGGTGTTTTGGCCGCGCAGGTTTGCGGAGGTGGGGGGGGGGTGTCGGAGAGTCGACCGCAGTGGGGGTCCACGGAGCCCAAGGGGCTGTAGTGCGGTCGGGGGCGTTACGCGAGGCCACATCGAGGGATGCCGCCAGGGCCCGAGCTTCTGTAAGTCCCAGAGATTCTTTCTCCAGAAGCCTCTGGCGGATCTGGGAAGAGGCCAAACCTGCCACATACGCATCGCGGACTAGGAGCTCTGTGTGCTTCCTCGCTGTTACCGACGGGCAGTTGCAGTTTCGACCCAGGATCTGCAGGGCGTTATAAAACCCGTCCAGCGATTCCCCCGGAAATTGCCGTCGTGTGGCGAGCTGGTAGCGAGCAAAAACCTGGTTGGCGGGCCGGATGTAGATATCCTTCAGCGCGGCGATGGCACCGGTGAAACCGTCCTCGTCCTCGATAAGGGAGTAGACGTCAGGACTCACCCTGGAATAGAGGACCTGCACCTTTTGCTCGTCTGACGGTGTGCCGGCGGCCGTACGGAGGTAGCCCTCAAAGCATGCCAGCCAGTGCTTGAAAATAGACGTCGAGTTAGCTGCTTGGGGTGCGATGCGCAGGCACTCCGGGGTGATTCGGAGCTCCATGTTCCCACGTCGTTTTCTTCAATGTAAATTCTGCTTAATAAATTGTAGCACCGTCAATATGACGCGAGGCAGACTGCTTCACTGTGATGCTGACTGCAGGACACTTTCCCAGACTGCTTCACTGTGATTCTGACTGCAGATCATCCTTCCCAGACTGCTTCACTGTGATGCTGACTGCAGGCTATGTTCCCAGACAGCTTCACTGTGATTCTGACTGCAGGACACTTTACTAGGCTGCTTCACTGTGATGCTGAGTGCAGGACACTTTCCCAGACTGCTTCACTGCGATGCTGACTGCAGGACACTTTCCCAGACTGCTTCACTGTGATTCAGACTGCAGGACACTCTTCCCAGACCCCTTCACTGTGATGCTGACTGCAGGACACTCTTCCCAGACTGCTTCACTGTGATGCTGACTGCAGGACACTCTTCCCAGACTGCTTCACTGTGATGCTGACTGCAAGACACTCTTCCCAGGCTGCTTCACTGTGATGCTGACTGCAGGACACTCTTCCCAGACTGCTTCACTGTGATTCTGACTGCAGGACACTCTTCCCAGACTTCTTCACTGTGATGCTCACTGCATGACACTCTTCCCAGACTGCTTCACTGTGATGCTGACTGCAGGACACTCCTCCCAGACTGCTTCACTGTGATTCTGACTGCAGGACACTCTTCCCAGACTGCTTCATTGTGATGCTGACTGCAGAACACTCTTCCCAGACTGCTTCACTGTGATGCTGCGTGCAGGACACTTTCCCAGACTGCTTCACTGTGATGATGACTGCAAGACACTCTTCCTAGTCTTCCAGTCTGGAAGATGTTAACAAAATGTCTTTATCAACTACTCAGAACTATGTACATATTTACAGTATAATGTACAGGTATGGAGCTGACCTCATTCTAGGTCTTATCTCAACTGTATATCTCCAAACTTACCCTGGCTCTGGATCAAATGTCTTCTTACATCAATGTGTTGGCGATACTTTACTCAGTCTCACATTAATCCTTTAGGCACCAAACCCTTCTACTGCACCTCCCCCTCACGTATCTATCCCCTGGGCATAGAGTTATTCTTAGTTTACTTCCAAATCTTACTTTGTTATGAGTCTTGTGCATTTACCTTATTGTTGCAACCTTAATTTAATTCTAATATTATAGCTATTAATGTCTTAACATTATCAACGCTCTCATTATCCCATCTTCACCCGCAAAGTCCTTCCGGTTAGAGATTCAGGCAGTTTGAAGGCTTTGCAACCCTTTCGCATCTCAATCACCATTCTGTGGGAGAGTGGGTTGCTCGAGTGTCGCTTGTTCCTGTCGTTGGCTGGAATGTTGGGCTGGTGTTTGGCTGCGGTTTCATCCATTATTTCCATTGCTTGAGATTAAACCGCACCTGGTATGTCTGGCTGGTGGTCCACGGTTGTTGACCATTTTGTGTCAGGTGGACAGAAATACTATTTATCTACTTGACGGTGTTACTTCTTCTTTCTTTTCCATTTAGGCTTTCTGGTAGCTCGCTGAGGCTGAGGAAGAGGTTGGCAAGACAAAGATTGAGTTGCACGATCACCTCTGTTTTTTGTTGTTGATAGTGCACAACTATATCCAGCATCCAGTAGCTCTTATGGCTTTGGCACGCTGACTGGGAGTAGCTGTGTGTGCACAGTGGTTGGTGTGTCTACCGATTGTACTGTCACCGTAGTTGGAGGTAGAGGTTGCTCAGAGTGTTTCTCCTTCCCTGGCACCACTGGTACCAGGGGTCCAGTGGTAATGTTGTGGTGTGGTCGGCTGATCTGACCATTGGGGACTTTCCAAGACCTTGAATGATGATGAGCAAACCTGCGACCCAAAAAGCGCAGAATGATCACAGGTGTAATCAGATCTGAATATTCGGTGTCTGAGCATTCAGGACCTGCTGTTCTGGCCAACTAGCGACTGTGGTAGTTCCGACATCCTTCGCCGGTTCGATAAGATTGAGTGCTGCTTCTCTGCACAGAAGAGAGAGAGGCTGAATGCAGACGGCGTATGTCCCGCAACCCCCACCCCCCACCCCACCACCCAAAATCCAAACAGTGGAGCATTTGTCAGTCTAGTCCAACAACCCTGGAGCCATGGGCTCTCCTCTGCCAGGACTGTCACACTGGCATCTAAATCTAATTTAAAATTTGTTAGATGACTATTTATCAGGGTATCTGCATTCCTAAATGAACAATCACCCTCATTCTCGGATATCCCCAAGAAGAATGGCTATGCATCTTCTGGATCTTCGGTCTCGACCTTGTGGATTACCTTTGGGATGCCTGTGCAGTGCTGAGGTTTTGACTTGTACAGCACTAGGGAATTGATGTTTGATGACTAATTTTAGTTACGTTTACACACAATCGAAGTATGTCAACCCAATATGGTTCAATGCTGAATTCTAGGACACAAGCTCATCAGATGACTTGGTCGTGGGATCAGACTCAAACTTGATAAGGTACAAAGAACATTAGGCGGTGATGTAAGACATCACGGTTGAACAAATAACTGATATGGAACGATCCAATTCCCTCTCAATTAAAATTGTTCATCGTGGCCAGAGACTTCAACAAGGCCAACCTCAAGAGTGTACTGCCAAAATTCCACCAACACATCTCCTGTCCCATCAGGAGCGACAACGCTCTTGACCACTGCTACTCAAAAATCAAGGGTGCCTACGTTCCATCCCCCGACAGCACTTTGGGAAATCAGACCATAAGAGGGTGCTCCTTCTCCCGGCATACAAGCAGAAACTCAAGCGGGAGAATCCAGCTAAGAAGGTCGTGCAGTGCTGGTCCGAGGAGACAGCAGAGCTCTTACATGACTGCTTAGAGACAGTGGACTGGTCCATATTTAAGAACTCAGCGACCAACTTAAATGAGTATGCCACCACCGTCACAGACTTCATCAGCAAATGTGTGGACGACTGCGTGCCAAAGAAAGCAGTACGTGCGTTCCCCAACCGGAAACTATGGCTCAATCGCGAGATTGACTCCCTACTGAAAGACAGATCTGAGGCGTTCAAGGCAGACAACCCTGACCTATATTAGAAATCCAGGTACGACCTTTGCAAAGCCATCCGGAATGCTAAGAGAGAATATCGAACCAAGCTAGAGTCACAGACAGACTCTCGGCGGTTGTGGCAAGGACTAAACAACATAACGGGCTACAAAGCGAAGCCGAACAGTATCTCTGGCAGCAGCGCACCCCTCCCCGATGAACTCAATGCATTCTATGCTCGGTTCGAGCAGGTAACCAACAATCCGCTGGCGAGTGCCCCAGCAGCCCATAATTCACCCATACCCACCATCACAGCTTCCGAAGTCAGATTGGCCTTCCTGAAAGTGAACCCTCGGAAGGCGACGGGCCCAGATGGGATCCCTGGTCGTGCACTCAGAACCTGCGCGGACCAGCTGGCAGAGATATTCACGGACATCTTTAACCTGTCCCTACTCCACTCCGAGGTCCCCACCTGCTTCAAGAAGACCACCATCATACCGGTACAAAAGAAGAACCAGGCAACGTGCCTCAATGACTACTGACCAGTGGCCCTGACTTCAGTCATAATGAAGTGTTTCGAGAGGTTGATCATGAAGCGCATCACCTCCATACTCCCAGAACGCCTTGATCCACTGCAATTCGCATACCGCTGCAACCGGTCCACATCAGACACCATTTCCCTGGCCCTACACTCATCCCTAGAGCATCTCGAAAACAAGGATTCCTACATTAGAGTCCTATTTATTGATTACAGCTCCGCCTTCAACACCATACTCCCAGCCAAGCTCATATCAAAGCTCCAAAACCTAGGTCTTGGCTCCCCACTCTGCAACTGGATCCTCGATTTTCTGACCAACAGACCACAATCAGTAAGAATGAACAACAACACCTCCTCCACAATAGTCCTCAACACCAGCGCCTCGCAAGGCTGCGTACGTAGCCCCCTACTCTACTCCCTGTACACACACGACTGCGTGGCAAAACCTGGTTCCAACTCCATCTACAAGTCTGCTGACGATACGACCATAGTGGGCCGGATCTCGAATAACGATGAGTCCGAATACAGGAGGGAGATAGAGAACCTAGTGGAGTGGTGTAGCGACAACAATCTCTCCCTCAATGCCAGCAAAACTAAAGAGCTGGTAATTGACTTCCGGAAGCAAAGTATTGTACACACCCCTTTCAGCATCAACGGGGCCGAGGTGGAGATGGTTAGCAGTTCCAATTTCCTAGGGGTGCATGTGGTAATACCAGCCTTCGAAGTGGTACTGCCTTCGAAGCAGATGGGCGGCTCTACCACTTTTTAAGGGTTCCCTTCGGTGTCACAAACGGGGTCTCGGTCTTCCAGCGTGAGATGGACCGAATGGTTGACCGGTACAGCTTACACGCAACGTTCCCGTATCTTGACAGCGTCACCACCTGCGGCCATGACCAGCAGGATCACGACACCAACCTCCGTAAATTTCTCCAGACTGCGCACCTCCTCAATCTGACCTACAATAAGGAGAAGTGCGTGTTTAGCACCGACCGTCTAGCCATCCTAGGCTACGTAGTGCGAAATGGAGTCATAGGCCCCGACCCCGGACGCATGCGCCCCCTTATGGAGTTCCCCCTCCCTCACTGCCCCAAGGCCCTAAAGCGCTGCCTCGGCTTCTTTAGCTACTATGCACAATGGATCCCTAATTACACCGACAAGGCTCGACCCCTGATCCAATCCACAACCTTCCCCCTGTCGACGGAGGCCCGCCATGCCTTCTGCCGCATCAAAGCGGACATTGCAAAGGCCACGATGCGCGCCATCGACGAGTCCCTCCCCTTCCAGGTCGAGAGCGACGCGTCTGATGTAGCTCTGGCCGCCACCCTCAACCAAGCAGGCAGGCAATTCACTCTCCTCACGGACCAACGGTCGGTGGCCTTCATGTTCAATAATGCACAGCAGGGCAAGATCAAGAACGACAAGATCTTGCGGTGGAGGATCGAGCTCTCCTCCTTCAATTACGAGATCTTGTACCGTCCCGGGAAGCTGAACGAGCCTCCTGATGCCCTGTCCCGCGGCACTTGTGCCACCGCGCAAGTAGACCGCCTCCGAGCCCTCCACGAGGACCTCTGCCACCCGGGAGTCACCCGGTTCTTCCATTTCGTTAAGTCCCGCAACCTGCCTTACTCCATCGAGGAGGTCAGGACTGTCACCAGGGACTGCCAAATCTGCGCGGAGTGCAAACCACACAAAGGGCGCATCTGATCAAGGCTTCCCGTCCCTTTGAACGCCTCAGCATGGACTTCAAAGGCCCCCTCCCCTCCACCGACCGCAACACGTATTTCCTTAACGTGATTGATGAGTACCCCCGGTTCCCATTCGCCATCCCCTGCCCGGATATGACCACAACCACCGTCATCAAGGCACTCCAAACTATTTTGACACTGTTCCGTTTCCCCGCATACATCCACAGTGATAGGGGGTCCTCCTTTATGAGCGACGAGCTGCGCCAGTTCCTGCTTAGCAAAGGCATCGCCTCGAGCAGGATGACCAGCTACAACCCTCGGGGAAACGGGCAGGTAGAAAGGGAGAACGGAACGGTCTGGAAGACCGTCCTGCTGGCCCTTTGGTCCAGGAATCTCCCAGTCTCCCGCTGGCAAGAAGTCCTCCCAGTGGCCCTGCACTCCATTCGGTCACTGCTATGTACTACCACGAACCAGACACCTCATGAACATCTCCTGGTTTTCCCCAGAAAGTCCTCCTCTGGGACCTCGCTCCCAACCTGGCTAGCAACACCCGGAACTGTTCTGCTGCGGAAACATGCGAGGGCGCACAAGTCGGACCCGCTGGTCGAAAGGGTCCACCTGCTGCATGTCAACCCCCGGTACGCCTACATAGCGTTCCCCGACGGACGCCAAGATACGATCTCCCTCCGGGACCTGGCGCCCGCCGGAGCACAACGCGTGCCTGAGCCACTGCCACACCCCACCCCCCCCCCCCCCCCCCACCACACCCCCGTACCTGACCGGAGGGACAGTACTGCCGCCAGAACCCCGACCCGGAGCCGAGCAGGCACCGACGCCCCCTTCAGGCACCCCTTCCTTCTGCCCACCCTTCGACCTTACAGCGCCAACTAGGGGTGACGAAACTGCCTGGGAGGAAGACACCACGTTCCCGGAGTCACTACTGCCGGGGCCCTCACCAGGATTGCCGCCAAAACTTCGATGCTCCAGTAGGACGACCAGGCCGCCCGATCGTCTGATCGCAGCACCATGAAGAAGAATTAACAACGCAAGAACTTTCTCCGCTACCCTCGATAGCATGGTACCTGCAATACCTGGTCCTACCAGAAAAAGGCGACAGCAATACTGGCCATCACCCTGCTGGCTCCTTTTTTAACAGGGGGTGAATGTGGTAATACCAGGTATTGCGGTACCAGAGAGAGGAATAACCATTGGCTAGACCGCGGGGTCTACCATTGGGCAATGTACATAGCTCCACCCTGAGAGGCGGGGTATAAGAACCAGAGCCGTCCCCAGCAGCCTCCACTTCTGTAACTTCGCTGCTGGGTACAGTTCTATCTTATTAAAGCTGAATCGATATGACTCCACGTGGACTCAAGCGTATTGATTGTGCATCAGTGCACATCTCCAAAAATCTGTCCTGGTCCACCCATGTCGACGCTACCACCAAGAAAGCACAACAGCACCTATACTTCCTCAGGAAACTAAGGAAATTCGGCATGTCCACATTGACTCTTACCAACTTTTACAGATGCACCATAGAAAGCATCCTATCAGGCTGCATCACAGCCTGGTATGGCAACTGCTCGGCCCAGGACCACAAGAAACTTCAGAGAGTCGTGAACACCGCCCAGTCCATCACACAAACCTGCCTCCCATCCATTGATTCCATCTACACCTCCCGCTGCCTGGGGAAAGCGGGCAGTCTAATCAAAGATCCCTCCCACCCGGCTTACTCACTCTTCCAACTTCTTCCATCAGGCAGGAGAAACAGAAGTCTGAGAACACGCATGAACAGACTCAAAAACAGCTTCTTCCCCACTGTCACCAGACTCCTAAATGACCCTCTTATGGACTGACCTCATTAACACTACACCCTGTATGCTTCATCCGATGCCAGTGCTTATGTAGTTACATTGTATATGTTGTGTTGCCCTATTATGTATTTTCTTTTATTCCCTTTTCTTCTCATGTACTTAATGATCTGTTGAGCTGCTCGCAGAAAAATACTTTTCACTGTACCTCGGTACACGTGACAATAAACAAATCCAATCCAATCCAATCCAATTATCAGCTCTGTTCACTGAATTCAAATTCCTATTATGCAAAGAAAAACAAGTATTAAAACATTCAGCCTTGTGCATTAAATTAGTGGAATTTAACTTGTGATGTTAAAGGGAAATCACTTTCTTTGACATCATGTAACCATCTTTGATTTTGTCAATTTAAAATTAAATTCTGTAATTAGCTTTTGTAATTCTGCAGTTCTTTTAAATTTTAATATCTGTTAGCTAAATGTACTGCGTATTATTTAGCAGACCAATCACTTTCAAGCATTGATATGTATTTTTCATAGAGAAAACTATTTTATAAGTTTAAATTACTTATGCCAAGCACTGACAGATATAACAAAAAGCATAGTATAGCAAAGCAATTTTCTCAGCAAAAACACATTGGTAAGTGATGTGTTATGTAATTTGGAATAACACAAGCTGCCACTTGCTGGGGCTGGTTTAGCAGGGGCTGGTTTAGCTCACTGGGCTAAATCACTGGCTTTTAAAGCAGACCAAGGCAGACCAGCAGCACAGTTCCTGTACCAGCCTCCCCGAACAGGTGCTGGAATGTGGTGACTAGGGGCTTTTCACAGTAACTTCATTGAAGCCTACTTGTGACGATAAGTGATTTTCCTTTCATTTCATTTCACTTGATGCAGTTTTGAGTAAAAGATGCTCCAGACTTTGAAGTGAGTTCAATGTGTTTTATTGAACTATTAGCACAGTTCTCAATGAGTTCGACTCCCTGCTAATCTAAATGTAGAAACTCAGTCTCACTGAACCAGCCTTGCTCTCAGCCATGTGCTGGGGTGTGATGCTCAGGATACACCCTGTCTCACTCTGTAGATGTTTGTCTGTGGAAAAAGGAAGGGTATGAGTGCCTCATCCCTTTCATAGTGAAATACCACCCCTGAGTGTCCTAACTGCTCATTGGTCGTTCTATGTGTTCATTAGCTGTATGTTTGCATATCATGACAGTAAGCGTCTGTTTTAATGAAGTCCTAATGATCAACTGGAAATGCAATGAATCCATGTTCTCAGACATCGCATGCAGTAAAAGCAGACAAAACTATTCTCACTTATGATCAATACACAATGTTACACACACTATATTAGTACTTTATAAGCTTCTTTATTAATTATAAGGTTATAAGAAACTTTTCCATTCTATTTTTTGTTTGAAAAGTAAAGTAACTCATTCCAAGTAAGCACAGAGAGATGTAACAGCAATCTTCAAATACCCTGTACACAACATAGAGTCATTGATAGGGTCTGATTTAATACCAATTGAATGAGATTTTGAAATGCTGAGCTCAAGACATCAATCAAGGGGGTATGACAGCATATTTCCACCATCCTGAAAAAATGGGCAATTGAGACATCAAAACAGTATTTTTATCTAAGCAAAACCATAAGACCATAAGACATAGGAGCGGGAGTAAGGCCATTCGGCCCACCGAGTCCACTCCACCATTCAATTATGGCTGATTTCAACTCCATTTACCCGCGCTCTCTCCATAGCCCTTAATTCCTCGAGAAATCAAGAATTTATCAACTTCTGCCTTAAAGGCACTCAACGTCCCGGCCTCCACCGCCGTCTGTGGCAATGAATTCCACAGACCCACTACTCCCTGGCTGAAGAAATGTCTCCTCATCTCTGTTCTAAAGTGACTCACTTTTATTCTAAGGCTGTGCCCCCAGGATTCCACAGACCCACTACTCCCTGGCTGAAGAAATGTCTCCTCATCTCTGTTCTAAAGTGACTCCCTTTTATTCTAAGGCTGTGCCCCCAGGTCGTGGTCTCCCCTGCTAATGGAAACAACTTCCCTACGTCCACCCTATCTAAGCCATTCATTATCTTGTAAGTTTCTATTAGATCTCCCCTCAACCTCCTAAACGCCAATGAATATAATCCCAGGATCCTCAGACGTTCATCGTATGTTAGGCCTACCATTCCTGGGATCATCCATGTGAATCTCCGCTGGGCCCAGTGCCAGTATGTCCTTCCTGAGGTGTGGGGCCTAAAATTGCTCACAGTATTCTAAATGGTGCCTAACTAGTGCTTTATAAAGCTTCAGAAGTACATCCCTGCTTTTATATTCCAAGCCTCTTGAGATAAATGACAACATTGCATTTGCTTTCTTAATTACGGACTCAACCTGCAAGTTTACCTTTAGCAAGAAGCAACAGAAACAAAATTGAAGAGTGGGATGGTCCCAGAAGTAATTGAAACTGGAGAGGGCCAGTCAGGGGTCAATGGAAAATGGCATCAATACGAACATAAGAACTAGGAGCAGGAGTAGGCTATCTGGCCCCTCGAGCCTGCTCCACCATTCAATGAGATCATGGCAGATCTTTTGTGGACTCAGCTCCACTTTCCGGTCCGAACATCATAACCCTTAATCCCTTTATTCTTCAAAAAATTATCTATCTTTATCTTAAAAACATTTAATGAAGGACCCTCTACTGCTTCACTGGGCAAGGAATTCCATAGATTCACAACCCTTTGGGTGAAGAAGGTCCTCCTAAACTCAGTCCTAAATCTACTTCCCCTTATTTTGAGGCTATGCCCCTAGTTCTGCTTTCACCCACCAGTGGAAACAGCACGGTAGCATTGTAGATAGCACAATTTCTTCACAGCTCCAGGGACCCAGGTTCGATTCCCGGCTTGGGTCACTGTCTGTGCGGAGTCTACACATTCTCCTTGTGTGTGCGTGGGTATCCTCCGGGTGCTCCGGTTTCCTCCCACAGTCCAAAGATGTGCAGGGCAGGTGGATTGGTTATGCTAAATTGCCCTTAGTGTACAAAATTGCCCTTAGTGTTGGGTGGGGTTACTGGGTTATGGGGATAGGGTGGAGGTGTGGACCTTGGATAGGGTGCTCTTTCCAAGAGCCTGTGCAGACTCGATGGGCCGAATGGCCTCCTTCTGCACTATAAATTCTATGATATGAAACAACCTGCCCGCATCTATCTTATCTATTCCCTTCATAATTTCATATGTTTCTATAAAATCCTTCTAAATTCCAATGAATACACTCCCAGTCTACTCGACCTCTCCTCGTAATCCAACCCCTTCAGCTCTGGGATTAACCTACCGTAATCCAACCCCTTCAGATCTGGGATTAACCTAGTGAGTCTCCTTTGCACACCTTCCAGTGTCAGTACGTCCTTTCTCAAGTAAGGAGACCAATACTGAACACAATACTCCAGGTGTGACCTCACTAACACCTTATACAATTGCAGCATAACCTCCCTAGTCTAGCAATGAAGGACAAAATTCCATTTGCCTTCTTAATCACCTGTAAACCACTCAATAGATGGCCATGACCCTTAAGAAGCAAATTTGAAACTGATTCGTGCCCATCTAGACCAATTACAGATTGATCATGCACCCTTTAAGTCAATTAAGAATTGGCCTTGCCTCATTTAGGCCAATTAGAATGCAATACGCCATTGATCATGCTGTGGGCTGTGGTTTGGAATGAGTTACTAAGCAGAAGCTTTCACTGAGCAAGTTGTGCATTCCAGAGGGAAGCAGAACCCTTAAGAGTATTGAAAGTCAGAGAGATCTAGGTGTACAGGTCCACAGGTCACTGAAAGGGACAACACAGGTGGAGAAGGTAGTCAAGAAGGCATAAGGCATGCTTGCCTTCATTGACTGGGGCATTGAGTATAAGAATTGCCAAGTCATGTTGCAGCTGTATAGAACCTTAGTTAGGCCACACTTGGAGTGTAGTGTTCAATTCTGGTTGCCACACTACCAGAAGGATGTGGAGGCTTTAGAGAGGGTGCAGAAGAGATTTACCAGGATGTTGCCTGATATGGAGCTATGAGGAGCGGTTGAATAAACTCGGTTTGTTCTCACTGGAATGAAGGAAGTTGAGGGGCGACCTGATAGAGGTCTACAAAACTATGAGGGGCATAGACCGAGTGGATAATCAGAGGCTTTTTCCCAGGGTAGAGGGGTCAATTACTAGGGGGCGTAGGTTTAAGGTGCGAGGGGCAAGGTTTAGAGGAGATGTACAGAGCAAGTTTTTTTTACACAGAGGGTAGTGGGTGCCTGGAAGTCACTGCCGGAGGAGGTGGTGGAAGCAGGGACGATAGTGACATTTAAGGGGCATCTTGACAAATACATGAATAGGATGGGGATAGAGGGATACGGACCCAGGAAGTGTAGAAGATTTTAGTTTAGACAGGGAGCATAGTCAGCACAGGCTTGGAGGGCCGAAAGGCCTGTTCCTGTGCTGTACTTTTCTTTGTTCTTTGTTCTCGAAGTTATACAGAGAGATAACAGAGATTGTGTGTCAACCTGCGCCCAAACCGGAAAGCAAGGCCCATAGTACGTTGGTCAAGTCCCACTGTATCTTTGGTAGTACAACTTACTATAGATTTCCTCAATTACTTCACCAAACTATCTCCTGTTGCCTAAATGGTTAAAGCCTCAAATGAACATGATTATGATTTAAGTTCAAATAATAACTAGAGCTTACAACAGTTTACCAAGGTGTCCCTGTAAGGCATACCTTATTGCAAAGGCCAGTGGCAAGCTGGAGGACTGATAAACTTTTACAGACCAACAAAGATTTAGTTAAAAGATAAAAAGAGCCGAGATAAATTATGAAAGAAATCTGGTGCAAAATATAAAAACAGATAGCAAATTATTCTATAAGCATATAAAAAGGAAGAGAGTAGCTAAAGACAACATTGGTTTCTTAGAGGACGAGATTAGGGAGTTAATAATGGGGAACACAAAAATGGCTGCGACACTAAATCAATATTTTGTCTAGGTTTTCATGGTGAATGACACCAGAACTATTTCAAGGGTGAGAGATAATGCAGAAGTTGCTGAAAAGGACGAACTTAAAACAATTGGCATCACTAGGGAAAAAGTACTGAGCAATCTATTGGGATTAAAGGCAGGCAAGTCCCCAAGGCCTGATGGCCTACATCCTCAGGTTGAAAGGAAGTAGCGGCAGGAATAGTGGAGACATTGGTTATAACATTCCAAAAATCCTTGGATTCTAAAAAAGTTCCAGTGGATTAGAAAGAGGCGATTGTAAAATCCCCTGTTCAAAAAGGCAGAACGTATAGGCCAATTAGTCTAACATCTGTCTTTGGGAAATTGTTGGAATCCCTTATTAAGGAAGTAGTAATGGGACATTTGGAAAGTCGAAACACAATCCATCAGAGTCAGCCTGGTTTTATGAAGGGTAAATCGTGTTTAACTAATTTGCGAGAGTTCTTCGAAGATGCAACTAGCAAAGTGGATAATACAAACAAACAAAGAACAAAGAAATGTACAGCACAGGAACAGGCCCTTCGGCCCTCCAAGCCCGTGCCGACCATACTGCCCGACTAAACTACAATCTTCTACACTTCCTGGGTCCGTATCCTTCTATTCCCATCCTATTCATATATTTGTCAAGATGCCCCTTAAATGTCCCTATCGTCCCTGCCTCCACTACCTCCTCCGGTAGT
This sequence comes from Scyliorhinus torazame, assembly GCF_047496885.1. NCBI lineage: Eukaryota > Metazoa > Chordata > Chondrichthyes > Carcharhiniformes > Scyliorhinidae > Scyliorhinus > Scyliorhinus torazame. The sequence goes on along the minus strand of NC_092713.1, from coordinate 310,228,897 downwards.
GAGTTCCAGGCACCCACTACCCTCTGCGTAAAAAACTTGCCTCGTACATCTACTCTAAACTTTGCCCCTCTCACCTTAAACCTATGCCCCCTAGTAATTGACCCCTCTACCCTGGGGAAAAGCCTCTGACTATCCACTCTGTCTATGCCCCTCATAATTTTGTATACCTCTATCAGGTCGCCCCTCAACCTCCTTCGTTCCAGTGAGAACAAACCGAGTTTATTCAATCGCTCCTCATAGCTTATGCCCTCCATACCAGGCAACATTCTGGTAAATCTCTTCTGCACCCTCTCTAAAGCCTCCACATCCTTCTGGTAGTGTGGCGACCAGAATTGAACACTATACTCCAAGTGTGGCCTAACTAAGGTTCTATACAGCTGCAACATGACTTGCCAATTCTTATACTCAATGCCCCGGCCAATGAAGGCAAGCATGCCGTATGCCTTCTTGACTACCTTCTCCACCTGTGTAGCCCCTTTCAGTGATCTGTGGACCTGTACTCCTAGATCTCTTTGACTTTCAATACTCTTGAGGGTTCTACCATTCACTGTATATTCCCTACCTGCATTAGCCCTTCCAAAATGCATTACCTCACATTTGTCCAGGTTAAACTCCATCTGCCATCTCTCCGCCCAAGTCTCCAGACAATCTAAATCCTGCTGTATCCTCAGACAGTCCTCATCGCTATCCGCAATTCCACCAACCTTTGTGTCGTCTGCAAACTTACTAATCAGACCAGTTACATTTTCCTCCAAATCATTTATATATACTACAAAGAGCAAAGGTCCCAGCACTGATCCCTGTGGAACACCACTGGTCACAGCCCTCCAATTAGAAAAGCATCCCTCCATTGCTACCCTCTGCCTTCTATGGCCTAGCCAGTTCTGTATCCACCTTGCCAGTTCACCCCTGATCCCGTGTGACTTCACCTTTTGTACTAGTCTACCATGAGGGACCTTGTCAAAGGCCTTACTGAAGTCCATATAGACAACATCTACTGCCCTACCTGCATCAATCATCTTAGTGACCTCCTCGAAAAACTCTATCAAGTTAGTGAGACACGACCTCCCCTTCACAAAACCGTGCTGCCTCTCACTAATACGTCCATTTGCTTCCAAATGGGAGTAGATCCTGTCTCGAAGAATTCTCTCCAGTAATTTCCCTACCACTGAAGTAAGGCTCACCGGCCTGTAGTTCCCGGGATTATCCCTGCCACCCTTCTTAAACAGAGGAACAACATTGGCTATTCTCCAGTCCTCCGGGACATCCCCTGAAGACAGCGAGGATCCAAAGATTTCTGTCAAGGCCTCAGCAATTTCCTCTCCAGCCTCCTTCAGTATTCTGGGGTAGATCCCATCCGGCCCTGGGGACTTATCTACCTTAATATTTTTTAAGACACCCAACACCTCGTCTTTTTGGATCACAATGTGACCCAGGCTATCTACACCCCCTTCTCCAGACTCAACATCTACCAATTCCTTCTCTTTGGTGAATACTGATGCAAAGTATTCATTTAGTACCTCGCCCATTTCCTCTGGCTCCACACATAGATTCCCTTGCCTATCCTTCAGTGGGCCAACCCTTTCCCTGGCTACCCTCTTGCTTTTTATGTAAGTGTAAAAAGCCTTGGGATTTTCCTTAACCCTATTTGCCAATGACTTTTCATGACCCCTTCTAGCCCTCCTGACTCCTTGCTTAAGTTCCTTCCTACTTTCCTTATATGCCACACAGGCTTCGTCTGTTCCCAGCCTTTTAGCCCTGACAAATGCCTCCTTTTTCTTTTTGACGAGGCCTACAATATCACTCGTCATCCAAGGTTCCCGAAAATTGCCGTATTTATCTTTCTTCCTCACAGGAACATGCCTGTCCTGTATTCCTTTCAACTGACACTTGAAAGCCTCCCACATGTCTGATGTTGATTTGCCCTCAAACATCCGCCCCCAATCTATGTTCTTCAGTTCCCGCCTAATATTGTTATAATTAGCCTTCCCCCAATTTAGCACATTCATCCTCGGACCACTCTTATCCTTGTCCACCAGTACTTTAAAACTTACTGAATTGTGGTCACTGTTACCGAAATGCTCCCCTACTGAAACATCTACCACCTGGCCGGGCTCATTCCCCAATACCAGGTCCAGTACCGCCCCTTCCCTAGTTGGACTGTTTACATATTGTTTTAAGAAGCCCTCCTGGATGCTCCTTACAAACTCTGCCCCGTCTAAGCCCCTGGCACTAAGTGAGTCCCAGTCAATATTGGGGAAGTTGAAGTCTCCCATCACCACAACCCTGTTGTTTTTACTCTTTTCCAAAATCTGTCTACCTATCTGCTCCTCTATCTCCCGCTGGCTGTTGGGAGGCCTGTAGTATACCCCCAACATTGTGACTGCACCCTTCTTATTCCTGATCTCTACCCATATACCCTCACTGCCCTCTGAGGTGTCCTCTCGCTGTATAGCTGTGATACTCTCCTGAACAAGTAGCGCAACTCCGCCTCCCCTTTTACATCCCCCTCTATCCCGCCTGAAACATCTAAATCCTGGAACGTTTAGCTGCCAATCCTGCCCTTCCCTCAACCAGGTCTCTGTAATGGCAACAACATCATAGTTCCAAGTAGTAATCCAAGCTCTAAGTTCATCTGCCTTACCCGTAATGCTCCTTGCATTAAAACATATGCACTTCAGGCCACCAGACCCGCTGTGTTCAGCAACTTCACCCTGTCTGCTCTGCCTCAGAGCCACACTGTCCCTATTCCCTAGTTCTCCCTCAATGCTCTCACCTTCTGACCTATTGCTCCCGTGCCCACCCCCCTGCCATACTAGGAGGGGGATAATGGGGGGGTCTTGTAGATGTAATGTGTCTTGACTTCCAGAAGGCATTTGATAAGGTGCCACACAAAAGGTTAATGCACAAGGTAAGATCCCACAGGGTTGGAGATAATATATTGGTTTGAATAGTGGATCAGCAAACCAACAGAAAGCAGAGAGCGGTGATAAATGGGTCGTTTTCTGGTTGGCAAGTTGTAACTAGTGGTGTACCACAGGGTTCGGCCCTCAGACCCCAACTATTTACAATCTATATAAATGACTTGCATGCAGGGATAGAATGTATTTAGCCAAATTATCAGAAGGCGCTAAAATAGGTGAGAAAGCAAGTTGCAAAGAGGAAATAAGAAATTTACAAAATAATATGTATCGGTTCTGTGAGTGGGCCAAATTTGGCATATGGAATTCAGCGGGAATAAGTGCGAGGTTATACATTTTCGATTAGAGGTAGAAAAAGGCAACTTATTATCTAACCGGAGAGAAACTTCAAAATGCTTCGGGGCAGAGGAATCTGGGTGTCCTCGTGCATGAAGTGCAGACAATTAATATGCACGTACAGCAGGTAATAAGGAAGGAAATTGGAATTTTGGCATTCATTGCTAATGGAATAGAGCATAAAAGTCGGGAGGTGCTGTTGTCTGGAGCATTGGTAAGATTCTATCTGGAGTACTGCGCATAGTTTTGATCCACTTATTTGAAGAAGGTTGTAGTGCTTCAGAGGTGAATCTGAGATTGATTGCAGGTTGATTCCAGGTGTAAAGGATTTATTTTATGAAGAGAGATTAAGCAGTTCCAGCCTGTACTTGCTGAAGTTTAGAAGAATGAGAGGAAATCTCATTGAGGTATATAAGATGCTAAAGGGGATTGACCGGGTAGACGCAGAGTGGATGTTTCCCCTTATTGGGCATTCTGGAACGAGAGGCCATAGTTTTAGGCTAAGGGTTGGCAGATTTAAAACAGAAATGAGGAGGAATTACAACACATAGGGTTGTGAATCTGTGGGAATTCTCTACCCCAGACACCGGAACGCTGAACAAATTTAAGGAGGGAGGCAGTGGCGCAGTGACATTGTCACTGAACTAGTAATCCAGAGACCCAGAGCAAGATCCGACAACCCGGGTACAAATCCCTCCAAGACAGATGATGAAATTAAATGACCTTGATTGTTGTAAAAACCCACCTGGTTCACCAATGTCCTTTAAGAAAGGAAATCTGCCGTCCTTACCCGGTCTGGCCGACATGTGACTCCAGACCCACAGCAATGTGGTTGACTCACAGTTGCCTTCTGAAATGAAGGGCTGTTCGGGATGGACAATGAATGCTGGTGCAGCCTGCGACACGATGTCCTGTAAAATGAATTTTAAAAAGATGGGTTTTTAATGTAGTATCGGGATGAAGGGTGATGGAGATCTGGCAGGAAGGTGGAGTTGAGGCTGAGGTGATATCGGCCGTGATCGGATTGAATGGCGGACCAAGCTCGAGGGGCTGAATCGCCTATTCCTGTTGCAGTGGAAGCATTGGGCAGGACTTGCAGGGTACTGATCTTACATATGAGGGCGGATTGCACTGCAGCGCTGGCAAGGTCGCTCTGCTGGTTAATTCAGGGTTGCTGTTCTTGACTTGGATTGTTCCCACAGTTTTGTGACCTGATATGGTGGACTGAAAGTTGGTTTCTGCCCCAAGACATATTCTCTCCTTTTAGAGTCCTGCATTTTCCATGTAGCTTAAACAGGTTAACTTGGACTTCCGGTTGCGGCTATGCGGAGCTAAGTTGCACATTCGGTGGCTCCCGCAAATACGGATTTTTGGGCTCTTTTCAGGGCCCCCAATGGCACTTTTTCGACGTTTCCCGGTGTGGGAAGGAGTCTACAACAGCTGCCCGTCAGTATATGGCTTCAACTAGGAGCGGGGCGACAAAAAAGGTGGTGGTGGACCCGAAGAAGGTGCGAGGGAAGAAGGACAAAATGGCGGCGGGCGGAGACCAGGCAGCGTGGATGCAGTGGGTGGAAGAGCAGCAGGAGGGTATCCAGCGCTGCCTCAGAGAGATTAAAACGGACCTGCTAGAGCCGATGAAGGCGTCTATTGATAAGCTGCTGGAGACACAGACGGCCCAGGGGGTGGTGATCCGCGAGGCTCGACAAAAGATCTCTGACAATGAGGACGAGATCTTAGGCCTGGCGGTAAAGGTGGAGGTGCACGAGGCGCTCCACAAGAAATGGCAGGAGCGGTTCGAGGAGATGGAGAATCGGTCGAGGCGGAAGAATCTGCGGATTCTGGGCCTCCTGGAGGGGCCGGACGTGGGGGCCTATGTGGTCACCATGTTGAACTCGCTGATGGGAGCGGGGTCCTTCCAGGGGCCCCTGGAGCTGGAAGAGTGCTGGCGAGGAGGCCCAAGGCTAACAAGCCTCCACGGGCGGTGCTGGTAAGGCTCCATCGGTTCGTCGATCGGGAGTGTGTGCTCAGGTGGGACAAGAAGGAGAGGAGCAGTAGGTGGGAGAACGCGGAGGTTCAGATATATCAGGACTGGAGTGCAGAGGTGGCGAAGAGGAGGGCCAGGTACAATCGAGCGAAGGCGGTGCTGCACAGGAAGGGGCTGCTGCTATGGTCAAGGAGGAGCTGGAGGGAGTGGGGGGGGGGGGGGTTCGAGACGGGGGTATGCCACTGTGGGGAACGGGCTGGGTGTGGGGTGCAGGCGCGTGGCTGGCTGAGGAGGGGTCATGGCTAGTCGGCGGGGGAGGGGTCGGGTAGCCCCCTGATCCGGCTGATAACCTGGAATGTAAGGGGACTGAATGGGCCGGTTAAGCGGGCCCGCGTGTTCGCGCACCTGAAGGGGCTCAAGGCGGATGTGGTTATGCTTCAGGAGACACACCAGAAGGTGGCAGACCAGGTAAGATTGAGGAATGGGTGGGTAGGTCAGGTGTTTCACTCGGGGCTGGATGCCAAAAATCGAGGGGTGGCGATCTTGGTGGGAAAGAAGGTGTCGTTTGAGGCGTCGAGCATTGTGGCAGATAATGGCGGCAGGTACATAATGGTAAGTGGTAAGTTGCAGGGAGAGAGGGTGGTACTGGTCAATGTGTATGCCCCGAACTGGGACGATGCGGGTTTTATGCGGCGTATGTTGAGTCGGATCCCAGACTTGGAAGTGGGGGGCCTGAAAATGGGGGGAGACTTTAACACGGTGCTGGACCCGGCACTGGATTGCTCCAGGTCTAGGACGGGTAGGAAGCCGGCGGCGGCTCGAGTGTTGAGGGGTTTAGGTACCAGATGGGAGGGGTGGACCCTTGGAGATTTGCAAGGCCGGGGGCTAGGGAATTTTCATTCTTCTCACATGTCCATAAGGCTTATTCCCGAATCGACTTTTTCATCTTGAGTAGGGCGTTGATAGCGAGAGTAGAGGACACCGAGTATTCGGCAATAGCCATTTCGGACCAAGCCCCGCATTGGGTGGACTTGGAGATGGGGGAGGAGACGGACCAGCGCCCACTGTGGCGCTTGGAGGTGGGGCTGTTGGCAGACGAGGAGGTGAGCGAGCGGGTCCGAGGAAGTATAGAGAGGTACCTGGAGACCAACGACAACGGGGAGGTCCGAGTGGGGATGGTATGGGAGGCACTGAAGGCGGTGGTGAGGGGAGAGCTGATCTCCATTAGGGCCCACAAGGAGCGGGGGGAGAGGGAGAGGCTGGTGGGGGAGATGGTGAGGGTAGACAGGAGGTATGCGGAGGAGCCCGAGGAAGGATTGTTGAGGAAGAGGCGTAGCCTCCAGGCCAAATTCGACCTGGTGACCACCAGGGAGGTGGAGGTGCAGTGGGGGAAGGCCGAGGGGGCGATTTATGAGTACGGGGAAAAGGCAAGCCGGATGCTGGCGCATCAGCTTCGGAAGTGGGATGCAGCTAGGGAGATCGGGGGAGTTAAGGACAGGGGAGGGAGTGTGGTGCGGAGTGGAGCTGGCATCAATGGGGTCTTCAGGGACTTTTATGAGGAGCTGTATCGGTCCGAGCCCCCACTGGAGGAGGGAGGGATGGGCCGCTTCCTGGACCAATTGAGGTCTCCAAAGGTGGAAGAGGGACTGGTGGCGGGATTGGGGGCCCCGATTGGGCTGGAGGAGCTGATCAAAGGGATAGGAAGCATGCAGGTGGGGAAGGCACTGGGGCCGGACTGTTTCCCGGTCGAATTCTATAAAAAATATATGGACCTGTTGGGCCCGCTGTTAGTTAGGACCTTCAATGAGGCAAGGGAGAGGGGGGCTTTGCCCCCGACAATGTCCCGGGCACTGATCTCCTTGATCCTGAAGCGGGACAAGGATCCCCTGCAGTGTGGGTCTTATAGACCGATTTCCTTGCTAAATGTAGATGCCAAGGTGCCGGCGAAGGTCTTAGCCACGAGGATTGAGGATTGTGTGCCGCAGATCATCCATGAAGACCAGACGGGGTTTGTGAAGGGGAGGCAGTTGAACGCGAATGTGCGGAGGCTTTTGAACGTTATCATGATGCCGGCGAGGGAGGGGAAGGCGGAGATAGTGGTGGCGATGGACGCTGAGAAAACCTTCGATAGGGTAGAGTGGGGGTACCTGTGGGAGGTGCTGAAGAGGTTCGTGTTTGGGGAGGGGTTTGTCAGGTGGGTTAGGCTGTTGTATGAGGTCCCGATGGCGAGTGTGGCCTCAAACAGGAGGAGGTCCGAGTACTTTTGGTTGCACCGAGGGACGAGGCAGGGGTGTCCCTTATCCCCCCGCTCTTCGCACTGGCGATTGAACCCCTAGCTATGGCACTGAGGGAGTCAAGGAACTGGAGGGGGTTGGTGCGTGGTGGGAAGGAGCATAGGGTGTCACTTTATGCGGACGACCTGCTGCTGTATGTGGCGGACCCGGTGGGAGGAATGCCGGAGGTAATGAGGATTCTTGGGGAAATCGGGGACTTTTCGGGGTACAAGCTCAACATGGCGAACTGTTCGTAGTTCATCCAGGGGACCAGGAGAGGGGGATTGGCGAGCTCCCACTAAAAAAGGCGGAGAGGAGCTTCAGGTATCTGGGAGTCCAGGTGGCCAGGAGCTGGGGGGCCCTGCATAGGCTTAATTTTACAAGGCTGGTGGAGCAAATGGAGGAGGAGTTCAAGAGGTGGGATGCGTTGCCGCTGTCCTTCGTGGGTAGGGTGCAATCAATCAAAATGACAGTGCTCCCAAGGCTTTTGTTCCTGTTCCAGTGCCTCCCCGTGTTTATCCCGAAGGCTTTTTTCAGGCGAATTAACAGGAGTATAATGGGGTTTGTGTGGGTGCGAGGGACTCCGAGAGTGAGAAGGGTGTTCCTGGAGCAGAGTAGAGATAGGGGGGGGCTGACGCTGCCCAACCTCTGTGGATATTACTGGGCCGCCAACGCGGCGATGGTGCGCAAGTGGGTGATGGACGGGGAGGGGGCCACATGGAAGAGGTTGGAGACGGCGTCTTGTGTGGGTACGAGTCTGGGGGCGCTGGCAACGGCGCCGCTGCCGCTCCCTCCAAGGAGGTATACCACGAGCCCGATGGTGGTGGCTGCCCTCAAAATTTGGAGGCAGTGGGGGCTGCACAGGGGGGAAGTGGGGGCTTCGGCGGGGACCCCATTACGGGGGAACCACCGGTTCGCCCCAGGAAGAACAGGTGGAGGGTTTGCGGGGTGGCACAGGGCAGGGATACGAAAGTTGGGGGACCTGTTTGTGGACGGGAAGTTCGCGAGCCTGGGTGAGCTGGAGGAGAAGTACGGGCTCCCCCCGGGGAACACCTTCAGGTACTTACAGGTAAGGGCGTTTGCCAGACGGCAGGTAGCGAGCTCCCGCGGCTACGGCCACACACAGTACAGGACAGGGTGCTCTCGGGGGAGGTGATGCAGGAGGAGGAGGAGGCCTCGGTGATGGAGGTGAAAGGTAATTGGGAGGAGGAGTTGGGAGAGGAAATTGAGGAAGGGACGTGGGCAGAAGCCCTGAGGAGGGTGAACTCTTCCTCATTGTGCGCGAGGCTCAGCCTCATACAGTTTAAGGTGCTGCACAGGGCACACATGACCGGGACAAGGATGAGTCGGTTTTTGGGGGGCGAGGACAGGTGTGTTAGGTGCTCAGGGAGCCCAGCAAATCACACCCATATGTTCTGGACATGCCGAGCGCTGGAGGAATTTTGGAAGGGCGTAGCGAGGACGGTGTCGAGGGTGGTAGGATCCAGGGTCAAGCCGGGCTGAGGGCTCGCAATATTTGGGGTGGCAGAGGAGCCGGGAGTGCAGGAGGCGAAAGAGGCCAGAATTCTGGCCTTTGTGTCCCTGGTAGCCCGGCGAAGGATTCTTCTTCAGTGGAAGGATGCGAGGCCCCCAAGCGTGGAATCCTGGATCAGCGATATGGCAGGGTTTATTAAGTTGGAGAGGGTGAAATTCGCCTTGAGAGGGTCGGTACAAGGGTTCTTTAGGCGGTGGCGACCGTTCTTAGACTTCCTGGCAGAGCGATAGACATTGGTCAATGGCAGCAGCAACTTGGGGGGGGGGGGTGGGGGGGGGGGGGGTCACTTTATTTTTTTGTTTTTGTTATTTACACTGGAGGGTCTGAGGGGTTGTATATACTTGTTGTATTAAATCGGGGTGTTAATGTTAATTTATTATTTATGTACAGGGGGAGGGGGGATGGAGGGTTATTTTTCTGGACTGTGTTCTGTACTTAACCCTGTTGGGTTTCTTTTTCATTTTGTTATTGATATTTTATGAAAACCTTTAAGAAAATTTTTTTTTTTTAAAACAGGTTTCCTTGTTGGATTGCCTTGTTGGAGGTAAGGTGATCGTTAGTTTGTTGGAGGTCAGAGCGCGAATCATTTGTAACACCCACCACAATTCTGTCTCAGATGAGCTCAGATTTTAAATTGCCATATCCACATCCTTCCGCCATTCTACGGAGATCGTTAATGAAGGAGTCGTCGGCCCAACAAACTTCAACTGTTTAATCAATGACCATCCCTCGAACATCAGGTCAGAAGTGGGAAAGTTCACTGATGATAACACAGTGGAGTTCCATCACAAGTTCCTCTGCTAATGAAGTCCGCTTGCAGCAAGACTGGTCATCATTCAGGTTTGAACTGATAAGTGGTAGGTAACATGCGCATCACACAAGTGCCACGCTGTGACCATCTCCAACAAGAGATCTAACCATCTCCCCTTGACATTCAATGGCTTTGTCATCACCAACATCAACATCCTGGGGGTTACCATTAACTAGAAACTGAACTGGAACAGCCAAATAAATAGTATGGCTACGCCAGCGGGGCAGAGGATAGGAATTCTGCTGAGGGTAACTCAACCCTTGACTCTCTAAAGCTTATTCACCATTCACAAGACATAACTCAGGAGTGTAATGGAACAGGGTCTACCTGTCTGGATTACTGCAGCTCCAATATCACTCAAGAAACTCAACACCATCTAAAGCAGCTCACTTGATCTATGTCCATCCATCACCTCAAAGATTCACTCCTCCACCACCAATGTACTGCATCAACTCACCAAAGCATCTTCCAAAACCACAACCACTACCAAGACCAGCATACACATGTCAGCACCAGCACCTTGCAAGTTCCCCTCCAAGCCAACACCAACCTGACTTGGAAATATATTGGCCATTCTTTCATTGTCGCTGGGTTAACATCCTAGATCTTCCTCCCAAACTGCGCAGAGGGTGAGCTTACAGCACATGAGCTGGAGCCATTCAAGGACACAGCTCACCACCACCTTTTTAGGGGCATTTTGAGAGATGTAATAAATGCTGACCTAGCCAGCAACACTCACATCTCAAGGTGGTTTTTAAAGCATTTGACTTCTGATGTTCCTGGTCCGAAGGGTGAACTGGAAAATGCAGCATGTGTTGCACTCTAAACGCTGCTTGGTGAAGGAACCCTGTTACGTTGATGCGATAGTCCTTCCTTGCAATGTTTGGGAGCAGTCATTCACTCATTAAAGTGGATTTAAAGGTGTCTCAGCACTGAGACAGTCATCCACTTCCGCAAAAACTGCTTTGCAGCAGAGAGCAGGGAGGCGGACAATACTGCGGTTGGTGAAAGCTGGGGCTGGGGTGGAGGGGGGTCTCTGCAACTCCATAATTTCCTCCAGATGTTTCCTTCATGTCACCCTCCAATCTCTTCACCCAAAAGTAGAAGCAATCTGAGAGTTTCTAACAAGTTGAGGGGAAAAGTTTAAGGGAGATATGCGTGGAAAGTTCTTTACGCAGAGGGTGGTGGGTGCCTGGAACGCATTGCCGGCAGAGGTGGTAGAGGCGGGCACGATAGCGTCATTTAGACAGATACATGAATGGGCAGGGAGCAGAGGGATACAGATCCTTAGGAAATAGGCGACAGGTTTAGATAGAGGATCTGGATCGGCGCAGGCTTGGAGGGCCGAAGGGCCTGTTCCTGTGCTGTAATTTTTCTTTGTTCTTAATATCCTGAGCAGCCTGTGTATGTTAAGTATAAACACATTGGACCTGCATCCTGAAATATTAAACAAGCAATTCACACCCTCGCAATCGTTATGTGGGAGAACCCCAGCTCCAATGCTGCAGCTACTTGGCATCCGATATTGACAAACATTTGGGTCGTATTTCCTGCATCGCACAGAGACATTCACTGAAACTCCAGAGCTGAGAGACATTGAGGTCCCCAACAACATGTTCCCAAATCACCCACAGCAAGTTATTTCCACAAGGTCTGCACCACTCGGCAACACGAGAGCATCAGCGGTTATAATGGATCACCGCAGAGAGCCAGATATTCTCTTTACAGCCACTGACTTGGAGCTCTGCTGCCATTATCAGGTGATTGAAACTCACGTTCAGAAGGGAAAAAAAGGAAAAGAAGGCTTGCAGTAACACAGCACCTTTCACAACCTCCTAGAACTCTTTGCAGACAAGGAGATGGCAATACTGCCATAACATAGGAAACACAACAGACTATTTATTTTGTTCATTTACAGGATGTGGGTGTCACTGGCTAGACCAGCATTTATTACCCATCCCTAGTTAGGAACTTAGGAATTAGGAGTAGAAGTAGGCAATTCAGTCCTTCGAGCCTGCTTTGCCATTTAATCAGATCATGGCTCATCTCTTCCTGGTCGCAAATCCACCTCCCCACTGTTACATTACCACGATTGGTAATATATTGTATTCTTTGTCTTTTCTTCCAGAACGACCTGATGTAGTGTTGACAAAGAATATACCAATCAAAAGATTGAAACAAAACTAATTTATTATTACTCGACTAATTAAATGAAGTTTGAACACTCTACTGAGCTACAGATGACAATTAAATGATATTGAATCTGTCTTACAGTATTCAATATTTAATCTAGTCACTAACTACACTGTGATCTAACCTCGGCCTATCTCTAATTAACATTCAATCTGCTCTAAACTTCTCCTTGTGCTTCTCACCATGCTTCTCCCAGAATTCCCTGGGAGGCTGTCTTAAATACAGAGAGGTAGTAACGCCTTCTGGTGTGTGATTTACACAGAGATATAATTATTAACCCTTCACTAACCTGACTATATACATATCATTACATCCCCCTTTTTTTTTGACATTTCTTTTCTATTATCAAAAGGAAAAATGTATAATATTGGTACATAATACAAGATATGTATATGGAATTTACATCTGAGTGAAAACATTTATAATTAAACAGTCCAACAGTTATGATTCACAAATTGAGTCCGTCCAGCTTTTTTCTAATCCTGGATGATCTTCTTAAACCACGAAAAGGAGTGTCAGAAGTTTTTAACATCATCTGTGAATCTTCAATAATCTTGGAAGATGTCATAGTATTGTGAAACAGACTTTCACGCAGTTGAAGATCTGGAAAAATCTTCTCAGGTGGTTTGATTTTCAAAAGTGCTCGACGGTTTTGTTGAACAATTGAACCTTCATTCATTTGAATGATATAGGAGCGTGGTGCAGCTTGACAAATTACTTTAACAATTGCAACCTCCATCAGGAATATGGATTCTGACCTGATCACTTGGATTCAGTGGTTCCAGTGTAGTCGCATGTTAATTGTAGTATTGTCATTGTTTATCTTGTTGACGTTGCATCTTTTTAATTATGGGCAGATGATCTGGATCAGCTAGTCTAATGGACGGAAGAGTAGTCCTTAACTCCCTGTTCATCAACAATTGAGCTGGTGATAAACCCGTAGCAAGCAGAGTTGCTCTGTCGTTAAGTAAAGCAAGGTTCATGTCAGCATAAGAATCAAAGGATTTATGTAGAAGTTGCTTCATTATGTGAGCCTCTTTCCCAACTTTTCCATTTGATTGCAGATAGTGCAGGCTTGATGTAATGTGAGTAAAATTATATTCTTTGGTGAATTCAGTCCATTCATGACTATCAAAACACGGTGCGTTATCAGACATGACAGTGTTCGGAATACCATGTTGCACAAAGATTTCTTTTGTAGCCTTGATGACAGATCTGGCAGTTAAGTCTGACAACTTGATGACTTCAGGATAATTTGAAAAGTAGTCTATGATTAACACGTAATCACGACCATTGAAATGAAACAAGTTGATTCCTACTTTTGACCATGGAATCTTCTCCAATGTATGCGGTAGAAGTTTTTCTTTGTATTGTGCAGGTTGGTATTTTTGACATGTTTCACACTCAAGAAGATTTGTGATGTCTAGGTAGATACCTGACCAATAGACAGCTTGCCTTACTCTTCCTTTGCATTTTTCTATGCCAAGGTGACCTTCATGTATCTGTCTTAGAATCATGGGTCTGAGTGACATAGGAATCACTATGCGATCGAGTCAGAGTAACAATCCATTAACAGCTGTAAGTTCAGCTTGTATGTTTCTATATTTGGAACAATGTCCTTTAGGGCAACCATTGTTTAAATGGTCTAAGACACGAGGTAACATTGAATCTTTATTGGTCTCATCACGGATGCGTTTCAGTTTGTCGTCGGAGGCAGGTAAGGTTTCAGCTCGAAGCTGCACTTGAGCTTCTATGTGCTGAATAAATTCAGGTGGTTGCTCTTCTGAGTTAACAGAAACTGATAACACGTCAGCAATTATCAATTCCTTGCCTGGAGTACGTACAAGTCGAAAGTCGTATCTACGTAACTTCATAAGGATATGCTGTTGCTCTCTTTGGTTGGCTCTGAATATGGCGGTCAATATGGTCGCCTTCCTTGATTCTAATTATGTTTGCTCTAGAGTCGCCAGGTATCTTTCGATACCGCCACAAGGTTCAAACGCGAATACTGATCAAAGACTCAATACACCAGTTAGTTAGTTCAAAGTCAATGCTTATTTATTTACACACACAGTTAAATATACTCATGCACGAAATACTACAGACTAAACTATCACTACTGCTAAAGCCTATACTTAGTTTTGGGCGCCCACTCAGTCAGATGAACAATGGCCGTTGTTCGGTTCTGAGGCTGCTGGGGTCGAACTGGTACAGGGGAACAGCTAAGGTCGTCTATCTGGTAGCGAGCGTTGACCTTGGACTTACTTGCTTCTGGTGCAGCTGGTGGACAGGTCTCACCTCGGTGAGAGCCGGGTCCAAGAGAATGATTCTTTCTTGGGGGCTCCTTCTTATACCCAAAGGGGCTTTGCGCTCTTTTGGGCGGGCCTTGAACTTGGCCTCAATCAATTGGGCTGTTTCTTGATCATTCCTATTGATTTCAACCAATAAAGGGGTGGGTGCCCTGATGGCTGGGTGTGTCCTAGGTGGCCGTTGGCCTGTTTTGTTTCGGTCTCCTCTGGCGCCGGGGTGTCTGCCTTAGTATCGGTTACTCAAATGTTACACTTTTGTTCCCGGAGATGGGCCATTAATATGCTAATGGGCCTACAGTTTTGGTCTTGTCTGGCAGCTGCGGCTCCAATGTACAGACAAGCTCTGAACCTGCTTGTTTTCTCAGTATTGTCCATTTTCTCTGCAATCTTTGCAGAGTGTCCATTTTGTAATCGGAAGTGGCCATCCCAGATGGCTACACACCCTCCTTGTGATCCTCAACGCGAAGCGCAAAGGATCACATTACCGCGTTGTCTTCGTTCTCTGACCAAGCTGGGCACCCATAAGCACTTCACAGGCTCTTCACTGCTCTGTCCTATGAATTGCAACTTTACCTAAGTTATTTTATATACATACATCATTATAAAACTCTACGGGGTGCTATGACATTTAGGCATGCATTACAAAATTTAAAAAAACTGGAACCTCTAACTATCCTCAATAAACTATCCTCACTTAACCAATCAAAAATAATCTACAACATTTTGAACTGTACACATAGCAGCAACACAGGTCTCTCTGGCTTGGCAGTCAAGCACAGAGTTTTACATTTCTTTATTAAACGAACAAAAGACACACAAAAAATCGGATGCACTTTAATTCACTTAAAGGGGTTGGGGGGATAGCATCCGCGTGCAACTGAAGGGCTCCCGCTAAGATCCAGGTGAAAAACATGAAGGTTGTCTTCATCTTTCCTTTTGTCGGACTTCTTCTTTTTCTTCCTCTGGGGTTCCTGAGGTTCCGGAGTTCTGTGGACACAAGCATAATATCTGTTATTATCTTGCTTAAGATCTCGTATGTCTGTCTGTCTGTCCTTTGTTGCCAATTACCCATTATAATTGGTCACCATCTGCGACTCCCTTATTTTTTTTAAAAAACCGAATATTTGGACAAGACATCTGAGAAAACTACTGACACAGTGAGAGCCGTCTCGCAGCCTGTGCGATCTACCATCCTAGTGTTTGAGAAGCAACCCAAGGGTCGCCAGAAACAAACAAAAAAGTTTCAAACTAAAAGTGCCAAAATGGGGTGCGTATGGGCCGCGGCTGGTAAGATTAGGTGGAATCCCCGGGTAGGATGTTGACCAGTGCCGTCTGTGCTCTACCCAAGTGTAGCTGACCAGAGGGTGGGGGGGGGGGGGTCCTCAGGCAGGGCAGAGACCAGTGGACCAGTGCCATTTCTCCACTGCCTGAGCGACCAGCAAGAACAAAACGAATATGTGGTCATCGTGGGGGCTGCCTCTCGTGATTACCTTCAAATCAGGAGAGTAGTTATGATTGGTTGTCCACAGACAAACGTGTTCCATTAACTGCCAGTGGGCATTAAAAGAGTGGTGGTGTGGGGCCATTAAAACTTTAAATTAACAAACAACATTTAACATGTACATTAAACGAACAAACATACGTAACAACATAGTGCAGGTTCCATCATAAAGGACACCGTATCTCACCATCGGTTCCTTTTTACCATCAGTGGACACCTCATTGCTCAGTAGCGAACAGGGTCGCAAAGGGATTTGTTTGGTGGGAGTCAGACTCAATGTCATCATCTTCTCCCGGCTGCCATACTCTTGACTGGAGTAGTTTGGCTAAACCTGCTTGGGGCGAATTGAAGTCCATCTCATCATTCCGGATGAGCATGAACGAATTGTCTCGGTGGTTGGAGCTATTAGGTTTTAATCCGCAATCGCTGGGTGGTGGGTCTGGGTCAGGGGCTTTGATGTACGTGATTTCGAAGGGGTTACTGGAATCATGCTCGGATTCGCTGGGAGTGGGGCCTGGTGCAGGGGTGTCATCATAACGTGGTGTGCTGTGGCTGTCGTCATTGCTATCACTATCACTGTCGCTGTCGCTGCTGGTTGCAGGAAGGGAGAGGCGGAGTTGTGCCTCTAGGGGTAGAGTTGAAGATGTGTCTGAGGACGGGCTGGACTGGCTGGGGGAGGGTAGGAATACGTCATCTGTGGGCGGGGCGTGCTCGTCCGCTGCTGCGAGCGAGATGTGGTGTGCATGATTGTTCTGCGAGCCATAAGCCTTAAGCTAGTTTATGTGAAACCATGCAGACTTGCCATTGGGATATGTGATCTTGTATACCGAGGGGCTGACTTTGTCCGAAATGGAGTACGGTCCAGAAAATTTGGGGGAAAGGAATGAACTGGTGTTGTATAGGGAAAGCATCACTTGCTGCCCTACTACAAACCCGGTGGCGTGTACCGTTTTATCGAAACAAGCCTTGCTTTGTTTCCTCCTGGTCTCAAGTCTAACAGCTGCTGCGAGCTGGGCTGCCTTTATATTCTTAATAAGCTGCTGTACAGCATTTTCATGCGTGAGGGCGGTGACTGCGGGGCTGGCCAAATCCAGTCCTAATAAATACTCTGTCCCTTTCATGGGGCGTCCGGTCATGAGGGTGTCTGGGGTGTATCCTGTGGACGTGGATACTGTGTTTCTTAAGAACTTAAAGCAAGTGGGAGAACTGAATCCCAGGTGT
Source organism: Scyliorhinus torazame (assembly GCF_047496885.1). Classification (NCBI taxonomy): domain Eukaryota; kingdom Metazoa; phylum Chordata; class Chondrichthyes; order Carcharhiniformes; family Scyliorhinidae; genus Scyliorhinus; species Scyliorhinus torazame. The sequence continues at coordinate 310,211,814 of NC_092713.1, read as the reverse complement.
TGTTCTGTTGTACCATTTTCCTGAGAGTGGCTTTTAGAGTTCTGTTCATCCTCCCTACAATGCCGCTTGACTGGGGGTGGTATGCTATGTGAAACTTCTGCCTAATTCCGAAAATTGTGAGGATGTTCTTCATTACTCGTCCTGTAAAATGGGAGCCTTGATCAGACTCTATACTGCGTGGGAGGCCCCATCTTGTGAAGATGTGCTGTGTTAGGATTTTAGTTGTTTTGGCCGTATTCGTTCTGGATGGAAAAGCTTCCACCCATTTTGTGAAGGTGTCGATAACCACCAACACATATTTAAAACCATTTCTGCAGTGGGGTAGGGGTCCTATATAATCTATCTGCAAATTCGTCCAGGGGCCAATAACGGGGCGGGTGTGACTAAGCTGAGCCTTTCTTGCATATCTGTCCGGATTGTTCTGGGCACAGATCAAGCAATTTTCAATGTAATGGGTAACATTAATGGTGACCGTTTTTAGTCGTAATGTTCCCTATTTGTATCGCTACAGGGGCTGTGATGTGTCCTTGTTGTAAATGACCTGTAAAGCCATTGAGTGTGATGGTGTCTGTTGTGGGCCACGTGTCTCGTTGAAATATCGTGGAGGAATTCAGCGTGATGTGGGACCCTCCTGTGTCCCAAAGAAATTCTGCGGGGTCTCCCCGAACTTTGCCTGCTACTACCGATCTACTGGACTTGTCCCAAAGGGCGTCGCAGACCAAGTTGGGGAGCCCAAACACCATTAGTCGGTGCCGTTCATGTCTGCGTTCTCTGGACGGGTGCTAACACTATGGAATGGCTTCGCCCTATTCTTACTTAGGATGCCTGGCTGTTGGTTTCTCTGCTGCTTTTGGGGTGCGTTGCACTCTCATGCAAAGTGTCCTAATTGTCCACAGTTGCAGCATTCCTGGGATTTAGGCTGCGGTGGGCTGTTCCTGCCCTCACTTACCCATGCGGGGTTCTGGTGCGTCCTAACTGGTTCCTTGTCTGCCTGCTCTTCCTCTGGTTTTGCAAATGCGGTTTTGCCTTGGACAGATTATTCCCAAGCTTAGGACAAACTTTTCAAAACCCATTTCACGTTGTGGGCCTCGTCTGAAGGGTCGTAATTTGCGCAAGCTCCCTGTCCTGCCTCTGTCGCATGAAAGACTAGGATTCGAGTCCCTTTGGCCATATTATCCGCGGACAAATGGGCACGAGCTAACTCTCCAAATACTGCTGTGAAATGTATCCACAAGTGTCCAGCAAACGCTGTGGGGTGTTCTGTTTTCTTTTGCCTCCACTTGTTTAGGCATTCTATGGGGTCTCCTCTGTTATAACCGATCGCATCCAGGATCGCGGTGTGCATTTCTTGAAGTGTGCCTCCTCCTACATTCTGTGGGTAGGGAATGGCTGCCACGACTGAAGGGTCGAGGTTTAAAACTGTGAGCTTCACTTGCTCCTTTTCGTCCAGGCCGTACATGGTAGCCTGCTGTTTAACTCTAGTGAAAAACTGATGGGGGTCTGATGTGGGAAGGAATGGTGTAATTTTTCCACACGCACCCTGTAATTGGGTCACGGTTAACGGGGTTGTATATAGGAAATCTGCGTTTTCTTCTGCTGTGGTCCTTCGGTGTGTGGTTACAGGATTCATGGGGGGGTGTTCAGCCTGTTCAGTCGGGGGTTGGGGTGCTTTCCTTTTCTGGGGGTTTTCTTGCGTACATGTCCCATGTATGTATCTGTGGGCAATTTCATTTAACTCCTGCCAATCGGGGCCATTTTCCTAATCTAACTGGGGTCCAAATGTACTTTTAAACCCATTCTGGACAAAAAGCAGAGATTGCAATTCTGCAATTTGCTTTCGGCACTTTGCGTGATCTACGGAGCTCTGCCTTTGTTCCGTCGAGAAAGTGTGGAGCGCTCGTAGGGCTGCTTTTAAATCATTGCACTGTTTCTGCAATTGCCCTACCTGTTGCTCGGTTTCTAGTCCTACCAAGACCACGCGTTGCGTGTCCTGGTAGGCCTTATCGTACTGGGTCTGAAAACTACTCAAATAGGCGAGACAAGACTGGTGTGCCCACTTGGCATCATCCACCTCTCTGTCCCTCGCTGCTAACTGTTCTCTTAATTCCTTAATCTCCTTCTCAAATTCGCTCACATCTCCCTCACTATTTCTGTCTCTCTCCTTAATCTCTCTTTGGAGAGTCCTAACGGCCTCCTCTGTGCCTCGCAATTGTGCCAAGCAGGACACGATTGCCATCGGCTTGCGAGCTTTCCCCAAGCTCTTCTTATGAATCTCTGACAGGTTCTCCCACCAAGTATGTCCTATACTCCCGGGACCTGTTTCATCATTGGTGCAGAATTCACTCCAAAGGGACCATCCTTTCCCTTTGAGATATTTTCTGATCTCTTCTTCCCATACGGGACACTGCCCTACTCTACTGGTCGCTGCGGCCTCAAATTCCTGGGGGTTCATAAGGCATTCCATTGCCTTCATTGCCATTTTCTCTATCTAGGTTCTCTACTGAATTTGGAACAGGAGGTGATAAAGTGGTGATGTAAACACGGGTACGGCTTACGCTAATTTCTGGCCTACAAAACTCCCGACAGTTTTACGCAACAAAATCTCTCAAGTTTACCTTATATCCCTGTTAGTACGCATGCATTAACACACTCCCGAATCTCGGAGGTCGGATCAGTATCGTTCTCAGACTTGTGGTTTTTCGGTTTCCAATTGGATTCCAATTCAAATTTGGGTTCTCTCCGAGTGACTAGGCCACTTCTAGGTCGAGTCCCACCAGAGTCGCCAGTAAATGCTGCTCTCTTTGGTTGGCTCTGAATATGGCGGTCAATATGGTCGCCTTCGTTAATTCTAATTACGTTTGCTCTGGAGTCGCCAGGTATCTTTCAATACAGCCACAAGGTTCAAACCCGAATACTGATCAAAGACTCAATACACCAGTTAGTTAGTTCAAAGTCCATGCTTATTTATTTACACACACAGTTAAATATACTCATGCACAAAACTCTACAGACTAAACTATCACTACTGCTAAAGCCTGTACTTAGCTTCGGGCGCCCACTCAGTCAGAGGAACAATGTTGTTCGGTTCTGAGGCTGCCGGGGTCGAAGTGGTACAGGGGAACAGCTAAGGTCGTCTGTCTGGTAGCGTGCGTTGACCTTGGACTTACTTGCTTCTGGTGCAGCTGATGGACGGGTCTCTCCGCTGTGAGAGCCGATTCCAAGAGAGCGATTCTCTCTTGGGGGCTCCTTCTTATACCCAAAGGGGCTTCGCACTCTTTTGGGCGGGCCTTGAACTTGGCCCCAATCAATTGAGCCGTTTCTTGATCATTCATATTGATGTCAACCAATAAAGGGGTGGGGGCCCTGATGGCTGGGCGTGTCCTAGGTGGCTGTTGGCCTGTTTTGTTTCAGTCTCCTCTGGTGCCGGGGTGTCTGCCTTAGTATCGGTTACTCAAATGTTACTCTTTTGTTCCCGGAGATGGGCCATTAGTATGCTAACGGGCCTACAGTTTTGGTCTTGTCTGGCAGCTGCGGCTCCAATATACAGACAAGCTCTGAACCTGCTTGTTTTCTCAGCATTGTCCATTTTCTCTGCAATCTTTGCAAAGTGTCCATTTTGTAATCGGGAAGTGGCCATCCCAGATAGCTACAATGCTGTAACCTTGGTGTCATGTCATTCAAATCCTTGTGAATGATGTGAACAAGTGGCCGGTGATCAGTCTCGACTGTGAATGTAGGTAGGCCATATACATAGTCGTGAAACTTGAAAATTCCAGTTCGTAAGCGTAAACATTCCTTTTCTATCTGGGCATACTTTTGTTCAGTAGGTAACATTGCTCTTGAAGCATAGGCTACTGGTGACCACAACGAATTGTCATCTCTTTGTAGAAGAACTGCTCCAATTCCACTTTGACTTGCATCATTTGTGATTTTTGTTTTTATGTCAGGGTCAAATAAAGAAAGACGAGATGCAGTCGTCAATTGTGACTTCAGATTGATCAATTCCTTTTGATGAGTGTCAGTCCATGCAAATGTGTAGACGTTATGATGATATGTCGCAAAGTAGTAGTTCTGGACGAGAGTTTACGAATCAACTTCCCCAGAAAATTCACAACACCTAAGAATCTCAACACAGCATTCTTGTCCTCTGGAGCCTTCATTTTCTGTATGGCAGCAATCTTGTCGTCGTCTGGCCGCACATGTTCTGAAATTTGATCTCCAAGGAACTTCAGAGTTGAGATACCAAAATTACATTTGGCTCTATTCAGTTTCAGACCAAATTTATGTACTCTTTGGGAGACTTGCAACAGCCTTGCATTGTGCTCTTCTCGTGTAGATGACCAGACAATGATGTCATCCACATACACTCATACACCTTCAATACCTTCAGTCTTTTGTTCCATCACTCGTAGAAATATCTCCGATGCTGAAATAATACCAAACCACATTCTGTTGAAACAGTATCGACCAAATGGTGTGTTGAATGTACATAACTTCTTGCTTGTGTCATCTAACTGCATTTGCCAAAATCCTCTAGAGGCATCCAGTTTGGAAATTGTTTTAGCATTCGCCATTTCACTGGTGATTTCTTCACGCTTGGGTATTGGATAGTGCTCTCGCCTAATATTTTTCTTCAGATCTTTTGGATCAATGCATATCCTTACTTCCCCATAAGGTTTCTTGACACACATCATTGAACTGACACAGTCAGTCGGTGCTGTTATCTTGGATATTATGCCACGATTTTGCATACGTGCAAGTTCTTGTTTTAATCTTTCCCGAAGTGGTGCAGGAACTCTTCCCGGAGGGTGTCCCACTGGATTTGCATCTGGCTTCAATTGAATTTTATATTTATAGGGAAGAGTACCCATGCCTTCAAAGATGTGAGGAAAGCAATCAAGAATTCCTTGTAATGAAAATGAAAATGAAAATCGCTTCTTGTCACAAGTAGGCTTCAAATGAAGTTACTGTGAAAAGCCCCGAGTCGCCACATTCCAACGCCTGTTCGGGGAGGCTGTTACGGGAATCGAACCGTGCTGCTGGCCTGCCTTGGTCTACTTTCAAAGCCAGCGATTTAGCCCTGTGCTAAACAGCCCTGTGCTAAACAGTATGTCTTCTTGAACAGAGATGAACTTGCGCTATAAATTCTCTGAATTAGGTGACGATACTTACAGGCTTGCACACCTAAGAGAGAAGACCTGTTCGATTCAACAATCTCAAATCTTAGAGATATGGCAGTGCTGTGATTATGTATCCAATAAATAGCACGGTCCAAATGAGATGATAGCTTTGCCATTATAATCACGCAATTGACAGTCTGTTTTCTTGATTTTAGGAGTTTGCTTCAGTTGCGAGAGGTCATGCCTGTTGGGCAAGTTTGCAGAAGCTCCTGTATCAAGTTTAAAAATTATTTCGGAACCATTTACTTGAAGCATTGTATCCCGTTCAGATTCCGTGTTAAGAGAATGAGCTACATTAAGGGGAGATGAGACATCTGTGGTATCATCACATTTGCCAGTAAAGCCTACAAAGAAGGAATCTTCTTAGCAGTAAGCATCAAGATCATTGGAAACATTTTCTTCTGATCAACTTCTTTTGTTGTGTCTACACTTCGTACATTCATATGCGCTTTAGTTAAATTTGCAGATTTCAATTGTGCCGCTTTAAGAGGTGTTCTGCATTGCACAGCCAAGTGTTTTAGTTTGCCACATTGTGGGCAAACTTTACCTCGTGCTGGACATTTTTGTGCTGGTAGGCGTGTCCATAGCATCCACACATCATGACGTTCATGTCATCAAGCGTAAAGTTCCTTCGCGCATGCGCAGATCGGCCTTCTTCCATCTCGCGTCTTTTTGCGAAATGCACATGTGTAGGCCGGGAATGCACATGTGCAAGATGGCTGCTGTCTGAAATGCGCAACTTTCTAAGTTGTGTCCCAGCTCCAACGCATTCTACCTCGAGGCTTGTTTTCGCGCCCTTTTCTTTCTGCAGAATGTCAATATATTGACTTTTGGACAATTCATGCGTTCGACACATTTCAACAGCATTTTCAAGCTGGAGATCGTTCTGTCTCAGCAAACATTCCCTGAGCTTATCCTCTATTATTCCAAATACAATTGGATCTCTGATCATTGAATCAGTTAGAATGGAGAAATTACATGTTTGAGCTTTGAGCTTTAGATCAGTCACAAAGCAATCAATCGACTCCCCATTATTTTGCATCCTTCTCTTAAAGACAAAACGCTCATATGTTTCATTAATCTGTATCTTGCAGTGAGGATCAAATTTTGCTGTGGCAACATCATATTTAGTCTAATCTTCGTCCGTTGCAAATTGAAATGAGTTGAACAGTTCGATGGCTTGTGGACCAGCCATCGTTATAAATAATGCTAATTTCCGATCATTACTTGCATCATTTAAATCAAATGCCAACAGATATAACTGAAACTGTTGGTTGGACACTCACCAGTTAACATCTAGTTTACCAGTGATCCGGAGTTGTCGTGGAGCATGAACATTCTCTTTCTTTTTTTAAAAATATATTCATTAAAGTTTTTTAGCACAATTTTTCTCCCTTACAAACAATAACCCCCCCCCCCGTAACAAAATAACGAGAAATCGCGCAGAGCAAGATATATACATGGCAAAATGGTATATTTACATGTCTCTGTACACTGGCTCTCTCCCATACGTGCCAGTTTCCCCAACCCTTCATGTTATCACTTGCTCATCCACCCTCCCAGGCAGTCCCCCCTTTCCCGCCCCCTCCCAGGAAGTCCCCACCCCCACCCCCCGAGGTTGCTGCTGCTACTGACCGATCTTCCTCTAACGCTCCGCGAGATAGTCTAGGAACGGTAGAAGACAGCACCTGTAGAACCCCTGCGCAGACCGTCTCAAGGCGAACTTAATCCTCTCCAACTTTATAAACTCAGCCATATCGTTTATCTAGGCCTCCACGCTGGGGGACTTCGCCTCCTTCCACATTAGCAAGATCCTTCGCCGGGCTACTAGGGACGCAAAGGCCAGAATGCCGGCCTCTTTCGCCTCCTGCACTCCCGGCTCGTCCACTACTCCAAATATTGCTAGCCCCCAGCTTGGCTTGACCCGGACTTTCACCACCTGAGATATTGCTCCCGCCACTCCTCTCCAGAACCCCTCCAGTGCCGGGCATGACCAAAACATATGGACATGGTTCGCCGGGCTCCCTGAGCACCTTCCACATCTGTCCTCTACCCCAAAGAACCTGCTCAACCTCGCCCCCGTCAGGTGAGCTCTGTGAACCACCTTAAATTGTATCAGGCTGAGCCTGGCACACGAGGAGGAGGAATTAACCCTACCTAGGGCATCCACCCACAGACCTTCCTCGATCTCCTCCCCCATCTCCTCCTCCCATTTACCCTTCAACTCTTCTACCAGCGCTTCCCCTTCTTCTTTCATCTCCTGGTGTATTTCCGACACCTTGCCCTCCCTGACCCATACACCCGAGATCACTCTGTCTTGAACTTCTTGTGCCGGGAGCAACGGGAATTCCCTCACCTGTCGCCTCACAAAAGCCCTCACCTGCATATATCTGAAGGCATTTCCCGGGGATAACTCAAACTTCTCCTCCAGTGCCCCTAGGCTCGCAAACGTTCCGTCAATGAACAGGTCCTCCATTCTTCTGACCCCCGCCCGCTGCCAGCTCTGGAACCCCCCGTCCATCTTCCCCGGGACAAACCGATGGTTACCCCTGATCGGGGACCACACCGATGCTCCCATTGCACCTCTGTGCCATCTCCACTGGCCCCAGATCCTTAGCGTTGCCGCCACCACCGGGCTCGTGGTATACTTTGTCGGCGAGAGCGGCAGCGGTGCCGTCACCAACGCCCCCAGGTTCGTTCCTTTCCAGGACGCCATCTCCATCCTCTACCATGCCACCCCCTCTCCTTCCATAACCCACTTGCGGATCATCGACACATTTGCTGCCCAGTAGTAGCTCCCCAGGTTTGGCAGCGCCAACCCTCCTCGGTCCCTACTGCGTTCCAGGAACCCTCTCCTGACCCTCGGGGTCTTATTCGCCCACACAAACCCCATAATACTCCTACCTACTCTCTTAAAAAAGGCCTTAGTGATCACGATGGGAAGGCACTGAAACACAAACAAAAACCTCAGAAGGACCACCATTTTGACCGACTGCACTCTACCCGCAGGCGAGAGCGGTAACATGTCCCATCTTTTAAAATCCTCCTCCATTTGCTCCACCAACCTCGTCAAATTCAGTTTATGTAGGGCCCCCCAACTCCTGGCTATCTGGATCCCCAGATACCGAACGCTCCCCTCCGCCCTCCTCAGCAGTAGGTCCCCTATTTCTCTTTCTTGGTCCCCCGCCTGTAAACAAAGAGCTCACTCTTCCCTACATTGAGCTTATAGCCCGAAAACTCCCCAAACTCCCTCAGAGTTTGCATGACCTCCACCATCCCCTCCATTGGATCCGCCACGTACAGCAAAAGTCATCCGCATATAGCGACACCCGATGCTCTTCTCCCCCTCGGACCACCCCCCTCCATTTATTAGACTCCCTCAATGACATGGCCAATGGTTCGATCGCCAATGCGAACAACAGGGGGGACAGGGGACACCCCTGCCTCGTCCCTCGGTACAGTCGAAAGTACTCCTACCTCCGCCGGTTCGTCATTACCCTCGCCACCGGGGCTCTGTAAAGGAGCTTAACCCAACTGATAAACCCTCCCCCGAACCCAAACCTACGCAGCACCTCCCAGAGGTACTCCCACTCTACTAGGTCAAAGGCCTTCTCCGGGTCCATAGCTGCCACTGTCTCCGCCTCTCCCTCCACCGATGTCATCATTATCACGTTTAAGAGCCGCCGCACATTGGTGTTTAGCTGCCAACCCTTTACAAATCCTGTCTGGTCCTCGTGAATCACACCCGGGACACAGTCCTCGAACCTCATGGCCAGTACTTTTGCCAGCAACTTTGCATCCACATTAAGGAGCGAGATCGGCCTGTACAATCCACATTGCAGTGGGTCCTTGTCCCGCTTTAGGAACAAAGAAATTGTCGCTTCCGACATTGTCAGAGGTAGGGTCCCCTCCTCTCTTGCCTCATTAAAGGTCCTCACTAGTAGCGGGGCCAACAGGTCTACGTACTTCCTGTAGAACTCCACCGGGAACCCGTCCGGTCCCAGGGCCTTCCCCGCCTGCATGCTCCCCAAACCCTTGCTCAGCTCCTCCAACCCAATTGGTGCCCCTAAACCAGCCACCTCTTGCTCCTCCACCCTCGGGAATCTCAGTTTGTCTAGGAATCGTCTCATACCTTCTTCCCCCGCTGGGGGCTGGGATCTGTACAGCTCTTCATAGAAGGCCTTAAATACCTCGTTTATTTTTGTCGCACTCCGAACCGTGGCTCCCCTTCCATCTTTGACTCCCCCTATTTCCCTCGCTGCCATCCTTTTACGGAGCTGGTGTGCCAGCATCTGACTAGCCTTTTCCCCATACTCGTAGGTCACCCCCTGCGCTTTCCTCCACTGTGTCTCCGCCTTCCCTGTGGTCAACAGGTCAAACTCCGCCTGGAGCCGTCGTCTTTCACCAAGTAATCTTTCCTCCGGAGCCTCTGCGTATCTCCTGTCCATTCTCAAAATCTCCCCCACTAACCTCTCCCTTTCTATGCCCTCTGTCTTCTCCCCATGAGCCCTAATGGAGATTAGCTCTCCCCTGACCACCGCCTTCAACGCCTCCCATACCACCCCTACCCGCACCTCCCCGTTGTCGTTGGCCTCCAAGTACCTTTCGATGCACCCCTCACCTTCCCACACACCACCTCGTCTGCCAGCAGTCCCACATCCAGCCGCCACAGCGGGCGTTGGTCCCTCTCCTCTCCCAGCTCCAGTTCCACCCAGTGCGGGGCATGGTCCGAAACGGCTATGGCCGAATACTCCGTCCCCTCCACCCTCGGGATGAGCGCCCTGCCCAGAACAAAACAATCTGTCCGGGAGTAGGCTTTGTGTACATGGGAAAAGAAAGAAAATTCCCTGGCCTGCGGCCTTGCAAACCACCATGGGTCCACTCCCCCCATCTGATCCATAAACCCCCGAAGTACCTTGGCCGCCGCCGGCCTCTTTCCAGTCCTTGATTTGGAGCGGTCCAGTGCTGGGTCCAACACTGTATTGAAGTCCCCTCCCATTATCAGGCCTCCTTCCTCCAGGTCCGGAATGCGCCCCAACATGCGCTTCATGAATCCTGCATCTTCCCAGTTCGGGGCGTATACATTGACCAACACCACCCACGTCCCTTGCAGCCTACCGCTCACCATTACATATCGCCCTCCATTGTCCACCTCAACAGTCTTGGCCTCAAATGACACCCGCTTTCCCACTAATATTGCCACCCCTCGATTCTTCGCGTCCAGTCCCGAGTTGAATACCTGTCCTACCCATCCCTTTCTTAACCTGACCTGGTCCGCCACCTTCAGGTGAGTCTCGTGGAACATGACCACGTCCGCCTTCAGTCCCTTTAAGTGCGCGAACACTCGAGCCCTCTTCACCGGCCCATTCAGCCCCCTCACGTTCCACGTTATCAGCCGGATTGGAGGGGCTCTCACCCCCCCCCCCCCCCCACCCCTCCGCCGACTAGCCATCTCCTTTTCTGGGCAAGTCCCGTGTCCACGCGTCTCTCACCCTCCAGTCCTCCAGACGGGGGGCCCCCGTCTTGACCACCTCCTCTGTATCCCATTCCCTTTCGGCCAGTGCGGCAGCAACCCTTTTTCTCCCCCATTCCACCCCTCCCCTCCCCCCGCTAGACCCCTGTCTAGCTTTTTTGCTCCCCCCCCCATGTCACTCCCGTAAGTCAGCTGACACCTGCTGACCCCAGCTTCCCCCGCCGTCCCATTGACCTCCCCGTGTGGGAGTCTCCCAATCCATATGCGTTCCTTCATTCCCCTTCCTGCCTTTCTTCCCGCGTGCGGGAGAAACCCCGCACTTTCCAAAGCCCACTCCGCCCCCTCTGGCGCAGCTCCTGTTGTGGCCTTGTCTCTCTCCCCCAGCCCATATAACATTTCCTGCGCGTGATTGACCCCCCCATATACAACAACCATCACACATCAACCCTCAAACATCCCCCCCACCCTCACAAACCCTCAGTTAGAGTCCAACTTTTCGGTTTGTATAAAGGTCCACGCCTCTTCAGGCGTTTTGAAGTAATAGTGTTGGTCCTTGTATGTGACCCACAGTCGCGCTGGCTGCAGCATTCTGAATTTCACTTCTTTCCAGTACAACGCCGCTTTGGCCCGGTTGAAACCCGCTCTCCGCTTTGCCACCTCCGTGCTCCAGTCCGGGTATATTCGGATCTCTGCATTGTCCCACTTACTGCTCCGCTCCTTCTTGGCCCATTTCAGGACCCACTCTCTGTCCGTGAACCAGTGAAATCTCACCACCATCGCCCTTGGCGGCTCATTTGCCTGGGGCTTCCTCGCCAGCACCCGGTGTGCCCCGTCCAACTCCAGCGACCTCGGAGGGGCCTCCGCGCCCATCATCGCCCCGATCATCGTGCTCGCGTATGCCCCAGCATCCGCCCCCTCCACTCCTTCAGGGAGACCCAGGATCCGCAGATTCTTTCTCCTCGACCTGTTCTCCAGGTCTTCGAGTCTTCCCGCCCACCTCTTGCGTAGCGCCTCGTGCTGCTCCACTCTCACTGCCAGGCCCAAGAGCTCGTCCTCGTTCTGGCTGACTCTTTTCTCTACCTCCTGGATCTTAACCTCGTGGGCCTTCTGGGTGATCCCGAGTCCTTCAATTGCCAAAAGCATAGGCGCCAGCATCTCCTTGCGCATCTCCTCGCGCTGCTCTTCGAAGCAGCGCTTGATGAACTCCTGCAGCTACCCTTTGTCCCTGGCCGCCGCCATTTTGTTTTTTTTACCCTGCTTCTCCCGTTGCTCCAGTGCCACTTTTCTGGCTGTTGCACTTCGGGTCTGTTTCATAGGCGTTGGAGGGGGACCTTCTCTTCCCTTCCCCATGGGTTTTTGTCGAAAAACGTTCCGTTGGGGCTCCTCTAGCGAGCCCGAATGTCCGTGGTAGCGGGAGCTGCTAACTCGTGCGGCTTAGCTCTGCATCGCCGCACCCGGAAGTCGAGCATGAACATTCTCCATGAGTCCTGGATTCTTTGGAGTCTTACAGTAACAGGTCTGTATGCAGTCTGTTCTTCGAAGTTCAAGTCGTGTGCTAGTATTTTCTGATAGCTGGATTCTTACTTATTTATCTATATAGTTCAGTAATAATCTGGTACCATGTTATATTACCACCTGATTAATATGTTGTATTCTTGTATCTTCGTCCATAATGACCAGTGTAGTGTGTATGCCAATCAAAAGATTGAAACAAAACTAATTTATTATTACACTACTAACTAAATGAAGTTCGAACACTCTACTGAGCTACAGGTGACAATTGAATGATATTGAATCTGTCCTACAGCATTCAATATTCTATCTAGTCACTAACTACACTATGATCTAGCCTCGTGCTATCTCTAATTAACATTCGATCTGCTCTAAGCTCCTCCTTGTGCTTCTCACCATGCTTCTCCCAGAATTCCCTGGGAGGCTCTCTTAAATACAGAGATGTAGTGAGGCCCCATAGTGTTTGATTTACACAGATCTGAAATTATTTCCCCTTCACTAACCTGACTATATACATACCATTACACCCACCTATTGCCCATAGCCCTTGACCCGTTTTGTTATCAAAAGTGTAATTGCCTTTGAGAAGATGGTGAGCTGTCTTCTTGAACTGCTGCAGCCCATGTGGTGTAAATACACCCACAGCTCTGTTCAGGAGGGAGTTCCAACTCCCACCGACAGTGATGGAATGGTGTTATATTTCCAAGTCGGGATATTTCCAAGTAACTTGGAGGGGAATTACCTCCAGTTTGTGGTGTTCCCAAGTATCTGCTGCCCTTGCCCTTCTCAATGGCAGCGGTCATGGGTTTGGAAGGTGCTGTGTAAGGAACCTTTGTGAGTCCCTGCAGAGCAGCTTATAGATGGCAAACAAATATTTGGCCCCGACACTGGCGTAACCTCCCTGATCAAAGAGTACTGTGGGTTTTTGTTACATTTGCGAGGCCTCAGTTTAACCTCTCTTCCAAGGAACTGCACCTCTGACACTACAGCACTCCCTCAGTACTGGATTGTGTGTTCAACATAATGGCGTGGCACCTGAGCACGCAAACGTTTGACTCTGAGTCACTACTGAGCCACAACTGGCACAGTAGAACTGGAAACAATCTGTTGCTAAGGTTGCAGCTGAAATGCCAATCAGCGGGTCACTCTGCCAGCTTGGTCAGTGTGAAGTGACCAGAAGTACAATTTCTAAGCTTGAGGGCGATATCAGATGGAGGGGATATGGTTAGTGCAGTGTTAGGACTGCGGCAAATTATGAGACTCGAATAAACCCGCAGAATGGGCAAATGTTTGATGACTGAACTTCGCTATAGGTAAATGCAGGGCGATACACATTGGAAAAGCGGGGGAGGTTGTTAACCAGACAAAGTGGGCCTGCTTCTGAGCGGGAGGAAGGTTTAAACACCTGGAACAATCGGCGTACTGGGAAGTGGGCAGAAAACGGTGGAGTTCAACCTCATCTGGAGAGTGCTGGAAAAACTGAGGGACAGGTGGATCTGCTATTTAAATATTTAAACTGCTCATTAGCTGCTTCTTTAACTTTTCCCTTTGAATTTAACACTGCACGCTTCGGTTTCCCAATTTACTGGAAATCCTCACGGAAATCAAGGTGAAATGACAGACGATTTGACAGGTCTGAGCAAATGTGAGGCAAGATTAATATTTTAAATATTGAGATCTGCCACCTGCTTTCTTGTCCAAGTGGAATGCTTTTTCTCACGGGATTTGTCCGAGAGAGCAAGTGCTTTCACTGTGTTGGAGATGCTCTTCAATCGTTTCCATTACCTTGGAGTTTGTTGCCTTTGATCTTCACTTCTCAGCTGTCAAACTTCCAGGTCTGTGTTGGAGCTACTCATGGAGTTGTATCCAGGAGCTGAGATGGGGACAGGGTGGAGCAGCAGCAACAGTGCCAACCACACCAGCAGTAGTAGGGCTCACCTCAGCCATCTGCCCCTGCTCAGGGCATAGCGGGTGGGTACAGAGCTCCAACTTGCAGGAAGCAGTACCCCCTGAAAAAAGGTATAAAATCAGAGTATTATTTGAATGGAGACTGACTGCAGAATTCTGAGGTGCAGAGGGGTCTTGGAGAGTGAAGGGGACTGGATTGAAGTAAGATGCTGATCTATTTTGACAAGGTAGAGATATGAAGGGGGCTGGATTCTCCATTCGTGTGTCTGAGTGCTGACGCCAACTGAGGATCCGTGGAGTTCCACGACGGAAAAATCGGGGCCGGACCCACGCCGATTCCGCTACTGGTGAGGGGCCAGCACCGGCGCCACGTGAAACGCCCACAAAGCACGCAGATAATGGTGGGAGAATCACCAGGTCCGTGCTGGACACGCGCAGGGCTGACAAGCTGCGGCCATGCGTACACTTACACCCCCACACACGCACCAGTCGCACCCAAAAAGATGGCACGGGCTGTGCTGGACCGCATAGCCGTCCATCTCAACCCACAGTCCACCTCTTGGCCACCCCCCACTACACCCCCCAGCCCTGGCAGAAGCCCCCCCCCCCCTCGGCCAGCGGCATATCTGTCGGTGAAGAATGGTGGTGCTGGACACTGTCCGTATGCCCTTTCTCTCTCTCTCTCTCTCTGCCGTCGTCATGCCAGGCTCAGCACAGTTGAGACCACACGTGGACCGCGCCGTTGGGAACTCAATCCATCGGAGGCGGAGCATCGCGGGTGGGCCCGGTAATTATACGCGAACGGTGTTGCCACTGCGCGCAGCGCTCGGCGCAATGGCACCATTCTGGAGGCGGTGGAGCCTCGCGACCGGCGTCAAACTGCCGCCTGCCGTGATTTCGGCACCGGGAGCCATTCTCCGACCAATTGACGTTCTCGATTTCAGGGTTGGGCAACAAAGAATCCCGCCCAGGATGTTACCTCTTGTGGGCGAGTCCAGAACGAGGAAGCACTGTTTTGAGATTAGGAGGCGCATTTTAAGGGGCAGAGATTAGGAGATTTATTTTCTCTCAGACGGTTGCGCAAATTGGGAACCTTCTGCCTCAGAAAGACGGTGCAGGCTGGGTCGTTTCATACGTTCTTTTAATAAACATTTTATTGAGGCATTTTTGGTCTCGTAACAATAACAAAATAAACAATATACATGAAACCATAAACATAGTGCAAAAGCCATTTACCTCTCATATAGGTCCCACCCTTATTAACCCCCTCCTCTGATCTAAGCTACTCTCTGCCCACAGACCATCCTCTATCTCACCTCCCAGCTCCTCCTCCCACTTGCGCTTCAGCTCCTCGGTCTGCATCTCCTCTGACACCATAAGTTCCTTGTAAATGTCCGAGATGCTCCCTTCTCCTACCCACCCTCTGGAAACTTCCCTGTCCTGAATCCCCCTTAGCGGTAGGAGCGGGAATGCGACACCTGTTTACGTAGGAAGTCACGCACCTGCAGAGCCTGAATTTGTTTCCCCTCGCCAACCCAAACCTTTCCTCCAGTGCCTCACATTCGGAAAGCTCCCCTCGATAAACATATCCCCCATCCTCTCAATCCCCGCTCTCCGCCATAACCGTAACCCTCCTGTCCATACTCCCCGGGGCTAACCTGTGATTATCACAGATTGGGGCCCAGACCAATGCTCCCACTGCCCCCACATGCCACCTCCACTGGCCCCAAACTCTCAGGACCGCCACCACCACTGGACTGGTGGAGTACCGTGCCGGCGGGAACAGCAGAGGCGCAGTAACCAACGCTCCCAAACTGGTGCCCTTGCATGAAGCCGCCTCCATGCGCACCCATGTCGACCCCTCCCCCACCACCCACTTCCTGATCATGGCTATATTAGCCGCCCAGTAATAGTTGCTAGAATTTGGCAGTGCCAGCCCACCCTCTCCCCAACTCCACACAAGCATTAACTTCCTTACTCGCGGGGTCTTGTCCGCCCAGTGATAGCCCATGATCACTCTGTTGACCCGCTTAAAAAAGGACCGCGGAATAAAAATGGGGAGACACTGGAATACAAATAGGAATCTCGGGAGGACCGTCATCTTCACCGTTTGCACCCTCCCAGCCAGAGATAACGGAAGCGCGTCCCATCTCCGAAAATCGTCCTTCATTTGGTCCACCAGCCGGGCCAGATTCAATTTATGCAGCCGGTCCCATTCCCGCGACACTTGGATGCCTAGGTACCTAAAGCTTCCCTTTACTAACCTAAACGGCAGCTCTCCCAGTCGCCTCTCCTGTCCCCTCGCTTGGACCACAAACATCTCACTCTTACCCATATTAAGCTTATACCCCGAAAACTGACCAAATTCTCCTAAAGCCCTCATAATTTCTTCCATCCGCGCTATTGGGTCCGAAACGTACAGAAGCAGGTCAGCCGCAAAGAGCGAAACCCTGTGCGCCACCCTCCCCCGGACCAGTCCTCTCCAGCCCCTCGAGGCTCTCAGAGCAATTACCAACGGCTCTATAGCCAGCGCAAACAAAAGTGGAGAGAAGGGGCATCCCTGTCTCATCCCCCGGTGCAGTCTAAAATAGTCCGATGTAGTCCTATTCGTCCGTACACTCGCCACAGGAGCCTGATATAGCAGCCTGGCCCAGTCAATAAAGCCCCGCCCAAATCCGAACCACCCCAGTACCTCCCACAGATCGACCCATTCTACCCGATCAAAAGCCTTTTCTGCATCCATTGTGATCACTACGTCCACCTCCCTACCTTCCGGCGGCATCATTATCACATTTAACAGCCTTCTTACATTGGCCCCCAACTGCCTACCTTAACAAATCCCATTTGGTCCTCCCCAATAACGTCCGGAACACAATCCTCAATCCTGGAGGACAAAATTTTGGCCAGCAACTTGGCATCCACGTTTAACAGGGATATCGGCCTGTAGGACCCACACAGCTCCGGGTTCTTGTCCCGCTTAAGAATCAGCAAAATCATTGCCTGTGGCATCGTCAGGGGCAGCACCCCTCTTTCCCTTGCCTCATTGAACATCCTCATCAACATCGGCCCCAATATCCCAGAGAACTTTTTATAGAACTCCACTGGGTACCCGTCTGGCCCCGGGGCTCTACCCGACTGCATGCCCTTCAGACCCTCCACTATCTCTTCCAACCCGATAGGAGTCCCCGCTCCCCGTCCACCTTTGGGAAATTCAGCCCCTCCAAGGAGTGCCTCATCCCCTCCGGTCCAGTAGGGGGTTCCGAACTGTACAGCCTGCTATAGAAATCCCTAAACGCCTTATTCACCCCTACTGAATCTCCAACCAGGTTCCCATCTCTGTCATTTACTTTCCCTATCTCCTGAGCTGCCTCCCTCTTCCTAAGCTGCTGCGCAAGCATTCTGCTGGCCTTCTCTCCCTCGCCTTTCTCAGCTGCTCCACCGCCCTCCCTGTGGTCAGCAAGCTAAACTCCGCCTGTAGCCTCTGCCGTTCCCTTAAAAGCCCTGCCTCTGGGGTCTCCGCATACCTCCTATCAATCTGTAGGATCTCCTTTACCAGTCGGTCCGTCTCTGCCCTGTCCACCTTCTCCCTATGGGACGGTATCGAGATCAGCTCCCCCCTGACCACTGCATTCAGTGCTTCCCGCATCACCGCTGCTGAAATTTCCCCCGTGTCGTTGACCTGCAGGTAGCTCTGAATACATTTCCTCAGCCGCTCGCACGCCCCTTCATCCGCCAAAAGTCCCACATCCAACCTCCAGTGCGGATGCTGACTACCGTCTTTACTAACCTGCAGGTCAACCCAGTGCGGAGCATGGTCGGAGATTGTGATCGCCGAGTACCCCATGTCCGCCACCTCAGCCAGCAATGCCCTGCTCAAAATAAAGAAATCAATCCGGGAGTACACTTTATGCACGTGTGAGTAGAAGGAGAACTCCTTCACCCTCGGCTGCCCAAATCTCCATGGATCCACCCCCCCCAACCCCCCCCCCCCCCCACCCCCCCACCCCCACCCAATCTGCTCCATGAACCCTCTTAGTTCCTTTGCCATTGATGGCACCCTGCCCATTTTCGAGCTTGACCGCTCCAAGCCAGGGTCCATAACTGTGTTGAAGTCCCCTCCCATGACCAACCTGTGTGAGTCCAGGTCCGGTATCTTTCCCAGCATCCTCTTTACAAACTCCACATCATCCCAATTTGGCGCATATACATTTACTAATACCACCTGCTCCCCCTCTAACTTCCCACTGACCATACTGTACCGACCTCCCACTTCCGAGACTATTCTACCCGCCTCAAACACCACCTGTTTATTGATCAGGATCGCGACCCCTCTAGTCTTTGAATCCAGTCCCGAGTGAAAGACCTGATTGAGCCCAATCCACCTCCAAGGGCTGGGAGAATGCCCCGTCCCCCATCAGCTTTACAAACATGTCTGCAATGTATGCCCCAGCATCCGTTCCTTCGGATCCATCCGGGAGCCCGACAATTCTTAGGTTCTGCCAGCGGGACCTGTTTTCAAGGTCCTCCACCTTCTCCAGGAGCTTCTTCTGCTGGTCTCTCAGCATCCCCACCTCCAGCTCCACCGCAGTCTGATGTTCCTCCTGCTCAGCCAGTGCCTTCTCCACCTTCTGGAACGCCCGATCTTGGGCGTCCAATCTATGCTCCAACCGCTCAATCGACTCTTTTATCGGGTCCAAGCAGTCCCATTTCTGCTTGGCAAAGCCTTCTTGAATGACTTGCATCAGCTGCTCCATAGACTGCTGGGTCGACAAGCCCGCGGTCCGAACCTCTGCTATGCTGTCTTCTGTTGCAGCTACAGCCCAAGCCTTCTCTGTCTTTTTGTTTCTGCCCTTATGAAACACTTCTAGTCCTTCTCTCCGTGCACCGAAGTGGGAATTCAGTAGACAATTGCCACAAACTTCTGTTTTACAATTCAAGTCCGGTAGAAAAACGGGGGAAAGGTCCAAAGTCCGACCAGAGCGGGAGCCACCAAATGTGCGACTTACTCCTCCATAGCCACCACCGGAAGTCGTCGTTTCATATTTTTAAGACAGAAATAGATTGATTCATGTTCGGCAAGGGAGTCAAAGGTTATCAGGATATGATGGGAATGTGTAAATTGAATCAGTAACAGATTAACTATAATCTGATTAAATGGCAGAGCAGACTCAAGAAGCTGAAATATTAGTTCTGCTCCAGATTCAAATATTCACGCATGAATCAGAAAATCATAGAAAGTTTAGGTATTAGAAAGAGGTCACTTGGCGTATCATGTCTGTGACATCCAAAAAACAAACCACCCAGACTAATCCCACTTTGGTCTGTATTCCTGCCGTTACGGCACTTGAGCTGCAAATCCAGGCACCTTTTAAATGGGTTGAGGGTTTGTGCCTCTATTACCCTTTCAGACAGTGAGCTTCAAATCCTCCACCACCCTTTGGGTGAAAAATCTTTTCCTCATCTTCCCTCAAACCTTTCTCCCAATCACTTTAAGTCTCTGACCCCTAGCCACTGCCCTCTCGACTGAAGTAAACAGATCCTTGACATCCACTCTAACCAGCCTTTCACCATTTTGTGCATCTCAATTATATCTCCCCTGAGCATCTCCTGCTGCTAGGAGAACAACCCCAGTCTGTCAAACCTTTTCTCATAGTTGCAGATTTCCAGCCCTGGCAACATCCTCGTAACTCTCCTCTGTACCCGAATGCAACTATTTTCTACTTTGCAATATTCTTAGAACATACAGTGCAGAAGGCCATTTGGCCCATCGAGTCTGCACCGGCCCACTTAAGCCCTCACTTCCACCCTATCCCTGTAACCCAATAACCCCTCCTAACCTTTTTTGGTCACTCAGAGCAATTTATCATGGCCAATCCACCTAACCTGCACGTCTTTGGACTGTGGGAGGAAACTGGAGCACCCGGAGGAAACCCACGCAGACACGGGGAGAACGTGCAGACTCCGCACAGACAGTGACCCAGCGAAGAATCTAACCTGGGACCCTGGCTCTGTGAAGCAACAGTGCTATCCACTTGTGCCAGTGTGCTGCCCCCTGTGCTGCCGTGCTGTCCTACACATCTATTGGTGATCCCAGCCCCATACCAATAACACTAAGTGCAATGGCTCTTAACCATTCTCTAATGTCATGTTTTTCAAACTTTTTACCCCCGGGAACCACATTTGCCAACCAGCCGACCTTCGTAACCCACGCCGGTCGACCTTCGCGACACACGCCACATTCGCTTATCTTTAATGTGAAAGTGGAGCCTTCTTGCTCCTGACAATCTCATTCCAATCAGGTTCACAAGAGGAGAAGGCAATACTCACATCAGGTGCAGACTTCAGCCAGTTCCTTTGTGCCGTCTTCATCTTTGTGTGAACGGAAAATCCAACCTCGCGAATGTAGGTTGTCATGGAGGGCAATAGCAACAAAATGCTTGTTTTACTCACTGGATACTCCTGGGAGTTGCTTCCCCGGAATGCTGACAATCTCATGGGCTTTTGGCGTGTTTTTAACATGCTGTTACAGGTCAGCTACAGCAGCATAGTCTTTTCATTTGGAGTCAGCTGTAATATAATAACTGACTCAGGGGTCTCAACCTCAAAAATAAATTTTTCACCCAGCACTTCTCTTATTTGCATTGGCACAATTGACAAAACCATTCCTCAAGAAATCATCATTATATTGCTTAGTTTCCGAGTTACGTTTCTTCTTTGTAGGCTGTTAGCCAGGGTCCCTGAAGCTCTGTACAGAGCTAACACGAGCACTGCTCTCTCCAGCTGATTTAGTTGTGAGATCCTGTCCAGTAGATTATACTACCTATTTGTGTCTCTGGCCGTCTTTTACTTGTAAGAAAACGAGTCATCTTCGCAGTCTTCTTGTCTTTCTTGCCAGCAGCTGAAAAATGGAAGAAGCTCTCCTGTGTGATTTGGTGCTAAAAGCATGCTTATAGAGGGTGCTTGACATAAGTGTACGTGAAGGGTGTGCGATCTGCTCACTGCTGCCTCTTCTGGCTGGAGGACTGCACACAGTCTCATTTATTCTCAATTAAAAGGCGGCAGCGGCCACCATTCTCAATAAAAATGCTGGTAGCCAATTGGGCTCTTCTCCCGTGATCAGGACCACGCAGCGTTGGAGCGCCATGACTGAACGCACCGTGACCCTCCCGTCACCAGCCAGCAACCCACCCACGGGTTGCGACCCGCATGTTGAAAAATCCTGCTCGAAAGTGAACAACAAACCACCCAGCTGTTTCAAGATGATTGCTCATCATTTTCCCCAAGCAATTAGAGATGAGCAATAGCTGGCCTTGACAGTGACAACCGCAAACTAACATTGAAATTTTATTTAGAAAAAGCAACAAAGAGCAAACTCATTGCTGTTAGCAGGAACTGCACAGTTAGTAATTTGTGAAGCCGGCATCAAGGTTGTGCAGTAACATTATTTTCTTTCATTATCAGTGGCATGGACAGTCGCATCATCAAAAGTAGAGCACTCAGCCCAGGACGAGCTCCTACACCGATTCCCGTACTTGATTTTATTTCTATAATCTTATTTTTAAGTCACGCTGTCAGATAAATACAGCTGACCACAGTCCATTGAGAAATGTCCATATTGCAATGCAATACTCAACAGGATTCCCATCCATTTTTCTCCATTCACTTAAATCACAATTTTTCAGACTAATACCCAGGGTGTAACCAGTCATTTAGAATCCGGATATCCAGCTGTATCATTCAGGTTACAGGAGGCACCTTGCTATTCGTAACAATGAGGAATTATCAACTTAAATAGGACCATCAGTCTATCCTGGGAGAAAAATCTTCCAACCGCCCCTCCAAATAAAAGAGTGCGACAAACAAACTTTCAAATTAGTGATGGCGCACACTTCGTGAAAATCCGTTGCTTGTCTTTGTCTGCAGGAACTGTCAGCGACAGCTGTGGTCGTGGGCAAAATTCTGTCTCCGTAGCAACTGATAGCAATTGGAGCAATCATCAGCACAACTAGTGTGAATGAAAATGAACCGAAAGAGATGGTAATAACTGAAGGTTTAAAACAGCATATCCTGAACCCAATTCGGACATATTTATATTCCAGCTTTATAAAGAGCGCTAATGGGTCAGACGGATGTATATAGAGGCTGCCAGGTACACTGTTCAGCGAATGCACTGTTTACATAAAATTATGCGGAATTTACAGCCGTTCTGCTCAACTAGCCTGCGACGATGTTTATACTCTCTGTGAGCCTCTTTCTATGCCACTCAATCTAATCCTATCCATGTGTTCTTTGGTTCCTTTCATCCTCATCCATTTATCTAGCTCCCCTTAAAATTCATGCGTAATGACATTGTTGGCACACCCCAAGTACTGGTGTCTCACTCATAATGCCAGATCAGAGAATACAAAAATAGGCTTGTGTTCTGGATCCAAGTTGATTTAGCAGCAAAATGTGGTTAAGTTTGATTTTCAGATGTTGGAATAGTCTAAAAGCCGTCCAGCACAGTTCCCTAAAGTTTATTCACAGCTAATAGCTAAAGGCGGTGAATCTAACCTGGGATGATATTCCATAAAATTTACATTTTTTCCATCCATTCTTTGTCCATTATATCACCAAAATGCAAAAAGATATTATTTCATACAATCTGTACACAGTTAGATTCCATGTCATGCTACATGACCTCAGAAGTTACAGATGAAATAAAGCAGCAAGATATCTAGAGAGTTCAAGAACGGTGATTAAAAATAATGTTGAAGCAATTAGTCTGATGCTTTCAATCAATCCAAACATGAGGATTAAATATGATGAATCATTCAAAGGGCTCAGAGCATGGGGATGGAGTCATTTCACCCCCACAACTAAATTCAGAATTGTAGAATTAACACAGCATTGAAGGAGGCCTTCAGCCCCTCGTGTCCATGCTGACTGTCTGCGAGTTCTGTTTATCTAGACCCACACCCCTGCCCTTTTTCCTGTAACCCTACAACTTCCCTCTCTTCAGATAATTATACAATTCCCTTTTGAAAGTCACTTTTAAATCTGGCTCCACCACACTTTCAGGTAACGCCTTCCAGGTCTTAGCCACTCACTGATGAAATAATGTTGCCATCCAAATCATCTGAACGTTGCTCCTTTTTTTATTCCTCAGAGCACAGTGCTACAGGGACAAAGGTTCAATGGGCTAAATCGCTGACTTTTATAGCAGACCCAGGCAGGCTAGCAGCACGGATCAATTCCCGTATCAGTCTCCCCGAACAGGCGCCGGAATGTGGCGACTAGGGGCTTTTTGCAGTAACTTCATTTGAAGCCTACTTGTGACAATAAGCGATTTTCATTTTCATATTTTCACAATAAGCGATTTTCATTTCATTTTATTTCAAGGGCTCAATGTATTTTTAACCCTTTCTTTGGTAGAACACATCTTAATCCCCACAAGAGGGGGTGGCATGCTGGCACAATGGTTAGCACTGCTGCCTCACAATGCCAGGGATCCTGGTTCAATTCTGGCCTTGGGCGCCTATCTGTGCAGAGTCTGTACATTCTCCCTGTGTCTGCGTGGGTTTCCTCCGGGTGCTCCCGTTTCCTCCCACAAGTGCCAAGAGACATGCTGTTAGGTAATTTTGACATTCTGACTTCTCCCTCTGTGTACCCGAACAGGCTCCGGAGTGTGGCGACTCGGGGATTTTCACAATAACTTCATTGCAGTGTTAATGTAAGCCGACTTGTGACAATAAAGATTATTATTATTATTGGCCGAATGGCCTCCTTCTGCACTGTAGGGATTCTATGCGTTCTATGTATTCTATGTAAAATTTATGGGGTATTTCTTTCCAAAGAATCTTCAAGTGTGAACAACAGTAACTTACATTTATGAAACATCGTTAACCTCGTAAAACATTCTGAGGCATTTTCAGCCGAAGGTTGACAATGAGCCGGTTGGAAAGTATTAGACAAATGACCACGTGCACGGTTATAGAGTAAGATATTAAGGAATGTCTCGAAGGAGGAAAGGGGAGAGTCTGAGAAATTTCTGGAGGAAATTCAAGAGCTTAGTTTCCAAGCAGCTGAAGGCACAATGATTTTAGCAATTAAAATCGGGTGTGTGCAAGATACCAGAATTGGAGGAGCGCAGATACATCAGAGGATGGTCGGGCCAGAGGATATGGAGATAAAACAGTGCTGTGCAAAACAAAATCATATTTACTAAGAAATTGATATTGGAATTAAACTGAACCTTCACTAGAATCACATAAAATGTACATTTCAGAAATAGGCAATTGGCCCACTTCATCCAGACCTGTGTTCATGCACCACTCTTCCTGCTATCAATTATCTAACCCTTAACATAACTTTCTATTCCTCGCTCCTTCATGAACTGATCCAGCTTTCTCTGAAATGCAGGAATACAATTCATCGCAATCACTCCCTGTGCAAGCAAGTTTCACATTCTAATCCAGGGTTTTCCAAGCATTGGATCGCGACACTGATTGCTGTCGGGATTTGGGGATCACGGGCTCCAAGGCAGCAATCACGCTGCGACATGGAGTTTGGACTAACTTCTGACAACTGCGAGGCCTCTTTATGTCCGTGCATTGTTTTTAGTTGATGGGCATGGTCAAATGGACTGCTCCCTAATGCTGCTGCTACAAAAGCCTATAAAAAGATAGGTGTTGGGTTGGATTCTCCGTTTCTGCGACTATGTGTTAACGCCAACGGAGAATCCGTGGACCTTTACAATAGGAAAATCGGCGGCGCACCTGCACTGATTCCGCTACCATTGAAGGGCTGGTGTGGGATTCACCAGGTCCGAAATGGACACTCGCAGGGCTGACAAGCTGCAGCTGCGCTTAAACTGTGCACCCCCCCCCCCCCCCCCCGCACACACACACACACACTGATTGGTGCCGAAAAGATGGGACAGGTTGTGCTGCATTGCCCATTCAGCTGATGGGGCGGCAGGGACCAGATAGCACCCAGAGGGGTGCCCCGGGGAGGGGAGGGGGGGGGGGTCACCTATACAACCCAGGGCACCAGGTTTAAAGTGGGCTGTTAGCGGCATGCGCAGATGCATGGCTGCCTTGCCGGCTGCGGTAATGGTGTTGCGTGCCCGTCCACCCCGACCCCACAGCCCACCTTCTGGCCACCCCCCACTACTCTCCCCAGCCCTGGCAGAATCGCCTAGGCTGTCATGATATTCAAACACACACATCATGATGGACACACCAACAGGCAAATCAGAGCACACAACACCACAACCAATCACAGACAAGAACACCAACCACATAAAAAGCACGAGCACGACACCTGGTGGTCAGTAGGTCTGGGGACAAGGAAACAAGAAAGAGCTGTTAAAACATCACAAGCAGGGAACCCCCACGTGCAGAGTGCAAAGACCAAACTGTACATAGTAAGTTTAAATAAAATAGCGTTGTACCATATACAACCGTGTTGGCTCATCTGTGTGTCAGAACACCCAACACCACATGGTACAGGAGTGGATCGATACCTGCCTACTAACCTGCCATTCTGGACATGGACCGCACCGACAAACCGCAGCCATTGCGAGTCGCGGGGAACCTAGGTACCAATTGGAAGCTCTTCAGGCAGCGATTTGACCTGTACATCCGTGCCACCGAAAAACAGAGTGCCTCGGATGAAACGAAGATTGCAATGTTCCTCTTCTACGCAGGTCAGCACGCCACCGACGTCTTCAACTCACTGGTGTTCGAAGAAGGCGAAAACCAATCTAAATATGACACGGTCATCCTCAAACTGGACCAGCACTTTCAAGTTGAAGTAAATGAAAGTTTTGAAAGATACCTCTTTCAGCAACGCTTGCAAGGTAAGGAGGAGCTTTTTCAACCCTTTTTGACGCACCTCCGGATTCTAGCGCAGTCCTGCGGTTACGGCACCACCACAGAGTCCATGATCAGGGACCAGATTGTTTTTGGCGTTGCCTCTAGTGGCCTACGCCAGCAGCTTCTTAAAATAAAAAGCCTCACCTTAGCGTCTGCTGTGGAAGCCTGTGTCCTCCACGAAAATGCTACCTGCCGTTTTGCCCGATTTCAGGCGTCCGAGTTGGCACGGAGGGGGTCCCCAGCCGTCGAGTCGGCAAGCCAGGCCGCCCACGACGTCGAACGCATCCATGCCGTCGATTACTTCCCGACCCACGGCCCGGACGACAGCGGCCGCTTCCCGCGCTTTTCGCGGTTTCCCGCGCAGGTCCGCGCCAAAAATAACGGCCACAACGAGGGACGCACTGCGCAGGCGCGCCCACCGCAAGATCGCACTGCGCATGCGCAGTGGCGCAACGAACGCCGTGACGTCATGACGTGCGGCAATTGTGGAGCTCTACATTTAAAAGGGCAATGTCCTGCAAAAAACCGACAGTGCCTCAGATGTGGCAAGATGGGCCACTACGCAGCCCACTGTCGTTCGGCTCAACCCATGGATCCGGCGCATCCTCGACAATCTCGCAGACAAGTCAGGACCGTCCAGCCCACGCATCAAGACTTCCAGTTAAGTGATGCAGATGACCAGGATGCCTTCCGTGTTTCCGTCATCGATGTCAACAAGGTCAATGCCATCAATCCAGCCGATGAGTGGTGTGCCACCCTGACGGTCAACCGATCGCGCGTCGCCTTCCGTCTGGACACCGGCGCATCCGCCAACCTGATTGCATATTCTGCAGTCCAGGCCATGAAGGTCAAACCACCCATCACGCCATCCCGGCTCAAGATGGTTGACTATAACGGGAACGTCATCCCGTCCATAGGATCTTGCCAGCTACAGGTGACTCACAAGATGTACACGGCCACACTCCCCTTCGAAGTTGTCGGCTCATCAAAGGACTCGTTACTGGGCGCACAGGCGTGTAAGGTCCTTCACCTGGTACAGCGCATTATGTCTCTCTCTCCAGATGAGATATCCGACTTCCCGGATGCTGAGTTCCACGCAAATCTCCATTCCCTCCTTGCTCACAACCAGGAGGTTTTTGAAGGCATGGGGACATTGCCATACACGTACAAGATTCGACTCAGACCGGACGCCATCCCTGTCGTTCACGCACCTCGCAGGGTTCCTGCGCCACTCAAAGACCGCCTCAAGGCACAACTGCAGATTCTTCAGGACCAAGGGGTCCTATCCAGGGTCACGGAGCCCACGCCATGGGTCAGCTCCATGGTCTGTGTAAAGAAGCCCTCTGGCGAGTTCCGTATATGTATAGATCCTAAAGATCTGAATAACAACATCATGCGGGAACACTATCCCATCCCGAAACGAGAGGACCTCACCAGCGAGATGGCGCGAGCCAAAATATTCACCAAATTGGATGCGTCCAAAGGATTTTGGCAGATCCAACTGGACCCGGCCAGCCGAAGACTATGCACATTCAACACCCCTTTTGGCAGATTCTGCTACAACCGGATGCCATTCGGCATCATTTCAGCATCTGAAGTTTTCCACCGCATTATGGAGCAGATGATGGAAGGCATCGAAGGGGTACGTGTATATGTGGACGATATCATCATTTGGTCCACCACTCCGCAGGAACACATGCATCGTCTACGACGTGTCTTCACCCGCATACGACAAAATGGCCTGCATCTCAACCGTGCGAAGTGTGCCTTCGGCCAGACGGAGCTGAAATTCCTCGGGGACCACATCTCAAGGTCAGGGGTCCGTCCCGATGCAGACAAGGTTAGCGCCATCACAGCCATGCCACGACCGGCTGACAAGAAGGCTGTCTTAAGATTCCTGGGCATGGTCAACTTCCTTGGGAAGTTCATTCCCAACCTGGCTTCTCATACAACAAATATGCGCCATCTCGTAAAAAAATCGACAGAATTCAACTGGCACCAATCGCATCAGCGGGAATGGGAGGAGCTCAAGCACAAACTGGTCACGGCACCAGTGCTGGCCTTCTTTGACACGACTCGCCCTACAAAGATCTCAACAGACGCCAGCCAATCTGGTATTGGAGCGGTACTCCTGCAAAAAGACAGCACGTCGTCATGGGCCCCGGTTGCATATGCCTCACGAGCCATGACCCCTACCGAACAGCGCTACGCGCAAATCGAAAAAGAATGCCTGGGCTTGTTAACTGGACTGGACAAGTTCCACAACTATGTGTATGGCCTGCCACGATTTACGGTCGAAACTGACCACCGCCCCCTGGTCAACATCATTAACAAAGACCTGAACGACATGACTCCTCGCCTCCAGCGCATCTTACTTAAACTCAGGAGGTACGATTTCGAACTGATCTACACTCCGGGGAAGGAGCTCATCGTGGCGGACACTCTTTCCCGAGCAGTGAGCACACCACCAGATGCGGAGGGGTTCGTGCGTCAAATTGAGGCACACGTAACTCTGACAGCAGCAAATCTGCCAGCTGATGATCCTAGTCTGGCCCACATACGCGCAGAGACGGCGACTGACCCCCTTCTGCAGCGAGTGATGCGCCACATGACGGAAGGGTGGCTCAAAGGGCAGTGCCCCCAGTTTTATAATGTGCGAGATGATCTTACCAACATAGACGGGGTCCTTATGAAATCACACAGGATCGTTATTCCGCACAGCGTGCGCCAGATGATTCTTCATCAACTACACGAAGGCCACTTGGGCGTCGAAAAATGCAGACGAAGGGCCCGGGAGGCGGTATATTGGCCGGGTATTAATGAAGACATAGCCAACATGGTGCTCAACTGCACAACCTGTCAGAGGTTTCAGCCGGCGCAACCTCCGGAAACACTTCTACCACACGAGATGGTGACGTCCCCCTGGGCGAAGGTGGGTGTTGACCTATTTCACGCGCTCGGCAGAGATTACATCGTTATTATAGACTACTTCTCAAACTACCCGGAAGTCATGCCTCTCCATGATCTGACGTCGTCCGCAGTCATTGGGGCCTGCAAGGAAACATTTGCTCGCTATGGCATTCCAAGGACTGTCATGTCAGACAATGGACCCTGTTTCGCCAGCCGTGAATGGTCATCCTTTGCCGCAGCATATGGTTTCACTCATGTGACATCCAGCCCTCTGCATCCACAATCGAACGGGAAGGCTGAAAAGGGTGTCCACATCGCCAAGCGGCTCCTGTGCAAGGCGGCTGCTGCCAGATCGGACTTTAACCTTGCCTTGCTGGCCTATCGATCGGCCCCGCTATCCACGGGTCTCTCGCCAGCGCAGCTACTAATGGGTCGCTCCCTCAGGACGACGGTACCTTCCATCCTGGCACCAACAACAGACCATGAGACGGTTCTTCGGAACATGCAAATGCAACGTGATCGCCAGAAAAGTTGGTACGACACACGAGCGACGGACCTGCCCCCCCTGTCCTCCGGAGACAAAGTACGCGTCCATCAACCGTATGGTGGCTGGTCAGCACCGGCCGAAGTCCTCCGACAAGTGGCTCCCCGCTCGTTCCTGGTTCGCATGCCGGATGGTTCAGTGCGTCGCCGTAATCGGCGCGCCCTTCGCCGACTTCCACGCTCGCAGCCACACAGTACGCACACGCCAGATCCTCAACAGGCTTCCGAGGATGACTTTGTGGAGCTGCCGCACATCACGCCCTTTCCATCGCCACCCATGGCCATGCCTGCACAGCAGCCGGTGGTTCTTGATCCACCCTTGAGGCGGTCAACCCGAACTCGTCGCAAGCCCATTAGACTGGACTTATAATACCGTTCATATTTTTAACAAGTTGCACAATTTTACATGATAACCTGTTGTTGTTTATCGTTCCAGATGTCGTCTGACTGGACAACTGTTCAAGTTTTTTTCTTCTCTCGTTCGCATTTATGTTATGTTATGGTACAACTTGGTTCATGTGACGCACCCGACATCGCCCCATGTACATAGTTCCGTCATATGCACATGCTGCACACGACACACACACACTCTTAGATGCACTCACGACACGATCATATTTATTACCACGTAGGCACATATCTTTGTAAAAAGGGGGGATGTCATGATATTCAAACACACACATCATGATGGACACACCAACAGGCAAATCAGAGCACACAACACCACAACCAATCACAGACAAGAACACCAACCACATAAAAAGCACGAGCACGACACCTGGTGGTCAGTAGGTCTGGGGACAAGGAAACAAGAAAGAGCTGTTAAAACATCACAAGCAGGGAACCCCCACGTGCAGAGTGCAAAGACCAAACTGTACATAGTAAGTTTAAATAAAATAGCGTTGTACCATATACAACCGTGTTGGCTCATCTGTGTGTCAGAACACCCAACACCACATAGGCCAGCGGCACGACTGTCGGCGAAGTATGGCGATGCTGGACACTGTCCGAATGCCCTTTCTCTCTCTCAGCAGCCACCACATCAGGTTCACGATTTGTGAGAGCGCATGTGGACCTCGGCCCATTGGTGGCGGAGAATCGCGGATGGGCCCAATAATGATATGCAAACGGTGTTTAAAGTACACGCGGCGTGCATCACATTGACGCTGTTTTAAGTTGACGAAGCATCGCGATTTGCCGTCAAACCGGCACCTGCCATGATTTTGGCTTCGGAAGCTGTTCTCTGCACTATCGCCGCCCCACTTTCGGCGTCGGCCAACGGAGAATCCCGCCCTTGTGCTTTTTTGAGCCAATTTCTTCGATAATCAGTGTCATCCTGTATCAATAATGAGCATCAATAATCAAGCTCCTATCACATTAATAATTGGTATTCTATTTGATTAACTAATGGAGAACCTATTAATCAATACTCAGAGTCCTATTGCATTAATAATCAAATTCATATCACCTTTATAATCAGAGTACTAATAGTTTATTAATTGGGATACTATTACATTAGCAATCGAGATATTATTAGATTAATAGTCTGGTGCCTATTTCATTAACATCCAGGATCTTATTGCATAAATACTCAGAGCAACAACTCTTGTACCTCCCTAAACCTTTACTCTGGGGCCACAAAAAATCTGAGCATTAAAATGGGGTCACTCAAGGAGGACGTCTGGGACGTTCTGTCTTAATCACTCTCTGGTCAAGAGGATGTCCTGTATTTCCTGTTGGGTTTATCAGGACTCTCCTTATAAGACCATAAGACATAGGAGCAGAATTAGGCCACTCGGCCCATCGAGTCTGCTCCACCATTCAATCATGGCTGATATTTTCTCATACCCGTTCTCCTGCCTTCTCCCCAAGAACCCCTGATCCCCTTATTAATCAAGAACCTATCTATCTCTGTCTTAAAGACACTCAATGATTTGGCCTCCACAGCCTTCTGCGGCAAAGAGTTCCACAGATTCACCACCCTCTGGCTGAAGAAATTCCTCCTCATCTCTGTGTTAAAGGATCGTCCCTTTAGTCTGAGATGGTGCCCTCTGCTTCTAGTTTTTCCTACAAGTGGAAACATACTCTCCATGTCCACTCTATCCAGGCCAGTATCTTGTAAGTTTCAATAAGATCCACCCTCATCCTTCTAAACTCCAACGAGTGCAGACCCAGAGTCCTCAACCGTTCCTCATACGACAAGCTCTTCATCCCAGGGATAATTCTTGTGAACCTCCTCTGGACCCTTTCCAAGACCAGCACATCCTTCCTTATATATGGGGCCCAGAACAGCTCACAATACTTTTTTGCAAGCTGGGTTGGGTGATTGCTGCGGCGCAGACAGAAAATCACGAGATCTGTTGTTGTTGTTGTGGTTTTGTTCACTGCTTTGATCAGTGTTGTGGGTAGACATTTAATGTCTGCTGCTGGCTGCTCATACAAGGCCGATAGACCGTCATAGTCTTCCTCGTTCACGGCTGTCGCTCCGGAGTCGTCGTTTGTGGCCATTCTGGAGCCTGTCAACGAGCTCACTATGGAGGCCGGTATCGCTCCCTCAGTGGCGTCAATCTGTGCTCTCTGCGTGGCGTCGCCTTCTGCTAGGATGTATGACATGTGGTTGTCATCCATTTTGTCGACGAGCTGCCATGTCGTCATGGTACTGGATTCTCCCACCATGAGACTCGTATGGGACTTGGCAGCCATGTTGCTGCTGCAATTACCATCAGATCCGGAGAACTGATCCATGGCTGAGTGGCATTCGTCAGGGAGCAAATCATCACTTCTTGTCAAGGATGTGTCATGGTGCTCTATTTGTCCAATGAGGAACTCATCCCCTGAGTAATCATCGTCAATGAACAAATCTTTTGCGATGGATTTGTGCTCTTCTCTTTGGGTGTTGCAAACGGTATGTTTCAGGCTGCGGCAGTGATCTTTAACTGTAAGTGGAGGCTCGAGCTTCATTCTGTCGCTGGGGAAAATAATTTTTTGTTTTGAGACTTTAAACACCTTTTTGTTCACTTTCGGGCATATTGGATGAGGCGTGGTGATGTCAGGTTCCTCCGTTACTGTAACTGTGTCCACACCGTAGGAGTCACCAGAGGCAAGGTCATCGTTTTCGGACAGGTAATCACTGAATATTGGTTGGCGGTCCATAGATGCCACGTTCCGAATGTCGCAGAGTCTTAGTTGTTGTCCCGTGGAAGTCATCTGTAGCAGAGCTCGGCATTTGAAGGCAGTGGTTGTACTTTCCACACCTCAGGCACTGTTTGCCATAAGCTGGAAATTGCCCTTTTAAGTGGGCGTGTCCGCAGTTATGACACATCATGACGCCGTCCTGGCACCTTCGCGCATGCGCAATAGCGTTCTCAGCCGGTTCCAGTCTCCGTGCGAACTGCGCATGTGTGTGGGCCACTTGCAGATTCGCGCCCACGGGATTGCCGGTGGAGGAGCGCCTTCGAGAAGCCTGGGCCACCATTTTGACTGCTCCAACCTCGTGGTGGAGGCCTTGGTCCCGGTAAGTAAACTGTTGATATTGTACTTCAGTGATTTCATGAGCAGAACATAGTTGTGTAGCCATTTCAAGATCAAGATTTTTGTGCTTAAGGAGAGATTTTCTGAGACCCTCATCAGAAATGCCACTGACAATCTGGTCGCTGATGAGGGAGTCACGGAGGGTCTTATAATTATAGGATTGGGCCAGCAGCTTTAAGTCAGTGAGAAAGCTGCTGAATGATTCTCCTGGTCTTTGTATACGCCTGGTGAACTTGAAGCGTTCAAATGTTTCATTCACCTCCGATTTGCAGTGGGTATCGAATGTTTTTATAATCGTGTCCCATTTATTCTTGTCCTCCTCTTCGGCATAGGTAAATTAGTTATATATCTCCATGGCCGGTTTCCCTGCCGCAGCTAAGAGGTATGCAATTTTTTTTAATCTGGCACAGCTGTCATGTCCTTAATTTCCAGAAACAAATTAAATTGTTGCAGGAAAATCTTCCAATTATACTGGAGATTACCAGAGGTTCTGAGGTGTTCTGGAAGTGATTCCATCTTACCGGTTTGTGCCCGAGAGATCCGAGTGTAGCAATGCCTTCCTTGGCCGAATATCTTATCTGAGTTTTTTTCTTTTTTTCTGTTTTCTCTTGTCTGTCGAACCGAAGCTAGCTAGTTTCTATTTTCGTTGTTAAGGCCAACACACTCCGTAGTACCATGTAGTGTTACCTGCGTAGTAGATAACACGTGTTACTCAATCCTTGGCTGATGGTGAGGTCCTCTGAATCTTGTTGAAGAAGACTCAAACTCGTCCAGTAACAACAAAGGTTTATTGAGTAACTATAACTATTAATGCGTGAGTTCTTTACCTTAACATGGGAACTAGGAAGTGGACAACAAGATTTAACAGTTGTAACTAAATGTAACTCCACTAACTATCTATGTGATTCTGATGTTTCCCTGTTCACAGCACACCCGAGAGAGAGACAGAGACCCCGTGAGGCTGCCCTTTATACCCCTGTTGGTCCAGCCCTCTGGTGTTCATGTGGTGCTGCTATCTACCCATTAACCCCTTGTGTGCATGCACCTACAGAGATCACCACAGTTCTGTCCTAATCACTCTCTGGGTAAAGAGGATGTCCTGAATTTCCTGTTAGGTTTATCAGGACTCTCCTTATAAGACCATAAGACATAGGGGCAGAATTAGGCCACTCGGCCCATCGAGTCTGCTCCACCATTCAATCATGGCTGATACTTTTCTCATACCTGTTCTCCTGCCTTCTCCCCGTAACCCCTGATCCCTTTATTAATCAAGAACCTATCTATCTCTGTCTTAAAGACACTCTGTGATTTGGCCTCCACAGCCTTCTGCGGCAAAGAGTTCCACAGATTCACCACCCTCTGACTGAAGAAATTCCCCCTCATCTCTGTTTTAAAGGATCGTCCCTTTAGTCTGAGATGGTGCCCTCTGGTTCAAGTTTTTCCTACAAGTGGAAACATCCTCTCCATGTCCACTCTATCCAGGCCACACAGTATCCTGTAAGTTTCAATAAAATCCACCCTCATCTTTCTAAACTCCAACGAGTACAGACCCAGAGTCCTCAACCGTTTCTCATACGACAAGCTCTTCATCCCAGAGATAATTCTTGTGAACCTCCTCTGGACCCTTTCCAAGGCCAGCACATCCTTCCTTAGATACAGGGCCCAGAACTGCTCACAATACTCCAAATGGGGTCTGACCAGTGCCTTATACAGCCTCAAAAGTACATCCCTGCTCTTGTATTCTAGCCCTCTCGACATGAATGCTAAAATTGAATTTGCCTTCCTAACTGCCAACTGAACCTGCACATTAACCTTAAGAGAATATTATATTTATGGACCTGAGATTTGGTCTTCCACCTCTTCAGCTCGTGCACGATTAAAATTTGTTTTAACGATAGAAAAAAGTGCCTTCGATCCCAAACCCTATCAAGAAACAAAGGGTTGAGTTTCCATTAGATATCATTCGTTTCACCGGTGCAATTCCTCAAAATCAGTGTAGCGCGACCCCTGCCCCAACAAATAGTTCTTGCTATTTTTAAAATAATTTTCATTAAAATCATGTTACCCACAAGTAATGGACCAGGCATCATTGTTTAAAATTCTTACTATTTTGTGATAAACCCATATTCAGTTGTATTTATTGCAAGAATCCTCCTGTAAATCCTTGTCATTCCCTGGTTTTCCTCTAGTTCCTGTTCTTTGAGATGCTATGTGTTTTTATGAGATCCTCTCTCACTCTTCTAAACTACAATGAATCTAGTCCTAACCAAACTTATTCTCTCCTCAGATGACAGTCCCACCATTCCAAGAATCAGCCTGGTAAACCTTTGATGCATTTCCTCCATAGCAAGAACATCCTTCCTCAGATAGGGGTTGGTTAAGCACAGTGGGCTAAACAGCTGGCTTGTAATGCAGAACAAGGCCAGCAGTGTGGGTTCAATTCCCGTACCGGCCTCCCCGAACAGACGCCAGAATGTGGCAAAAGGGGCTTTTCACAGTAACTTCATGAAGCCTACTTGTGACAATAAGCGATTATTATTATTATAAGGACATAAAACAACACACAATACTCCAGATGTGGCCTCACCAACACCCGACACAATTGCAGTAAAACATTCCTATTCCTAAACTCAAATCCTCTCACTATGAAGGTCAACATACCATTTGTCGTCTTGACTGCCTGCTGTACCTGAGCACTTACTTTCAATGACTAGGGATGCACATCTCCAAAAATCTGTCCTGGTCCACCCACGTCGACGCTACCACCAAGAAAGCACAACAGCGCCTATACTTCCTCAGGAAACTAAGGAAATTTGGCATGTCCACATTAACCCTTACCAACTTTTACAGATGCACCATAGAAAGCATCCTATCGGGCTGCATCACAGCCTGGTTTGGCAACTGCTCGGCCCAGGACCGCAAGAAACTTCAGAGAGTCGTGAACACCGCCCAGTCCATCACACGAACCTGCCTCCCATCCATTGACTCCATCTACACCTCCCACTGCCTGGGGGCAGCCTAATCAAAGATCCCTCCCACCCGGCTTACTCACTCTTCCAACTTCTTCCATCGGGCAGGAGATACAGAAGTCTGAGAAATCACACGAACAGACTCAAAAACTGCTTCTTCCCCACTGTCACCAGACTCCGAAATGACCCTCTTATGGACTGACCTCATTAACACTATACCCTGTATGCTTCATCCGATGCCAGTGCTTATGTAGTTACATTGTATATGTTGTGTTGTCCTATTATGTATTTTCTTTTATTCCCTTTTCTTCCCATGTACTTAATGATCTGTTGAGCTGATCGCAGAAAAATACTTTTCACTGTACCTCGGTACACGTGACAATAAACAAATCCAATCTAATCCAATCCAATGAGGACATTAAGAACTCACTGAGTATCCACCTCACTCAAATAATAATCTACCTTCCTATTTTTATTACCAAAGTGGATAACCTCACATTTTTCCACATTATACTGCATCTGCCATGCATAAACCCACTCATTCAACATATCTGCATGTGGGGGTTAGTTTAGGCAGGGGGTCTCTGTGGGGGTTTGCCCGATTACAGGGGTCTCTGGGGAATCCCCCTAATACAGGGGTTCCTGTGGGGGGGGCGGGGGTCCCACTATTACAGGAGTCCCTGCGGGTCCCCCTATTACAGGGATCCCTGGGCCGATTTAGGTTGGGAAGGCCTGCCCACGACAACAACATTATGACAAGGATAAGATAATATTCAAGTCAATTGGCTTGTTTAAATATTGCTAAATTTGTTTAAATTGTGGGCGAGCTCCTGATTTCGGAGCCTGCTAGCCTACTGTATGAAGCAGAGAGGCTCAAGGGTGAGCGGGAAGGTGGAGAGCAAGCCACATGTCATAGTTTGTGTGCCATTGCACTGAAATAATGCCTGGTGGGAGCCATAAAGTCCATGCCCGAGGTGCCTTAACCTCCTCAAGGACCGAGCGTTGGAGGGTGGGTTTAGACTGTGTAAATCTTCTTTGGCTAACACACACATAATGGGCTGAATGGCTTCCTTCTATGTTTGGGGAGGCAGTGGTATTGTCGCTGTACTAATAAACCAGAGACCCAAGGTAATGCCTGGGGACCTGGGTTCAAATTCCGCCATGGCAGGTCGTGAAATTTGAATTCAAATGTTGTAAAAACCCATCTTATTCACTCATGTCCTTTAGGGAAGGAAATCTGTCACCCTTTCCTGATCTGGCCCACATGGCGGTGTGGGTTTCCTCCGGATGCTCCGGATTCTTTCCACAAAGTCACGAAAGACGTGCTTTTTAGGTGAATCGGACATTCTGAATTCTCGCTCTGTGTACCCGAACAGGTGCCGGAATGTGGCGGCTAGGGGATTTTCACAGTAACTGCATTGCAGTGTTAATGTAAGCCTACTTGTGACAATAAAGATTAATATGTGACTCCAGATCCACAGCAATGTGGTTGACTCTTAAAATGCTCTCAGGGTTGGGCAATAAATACAGGCCCAGCCAGCGAGACCCACATCCAATGAACAAATAAATAAATCTTCCGAAATCGATGTTTCTATTTACCAAGTCTAAATATTTAGATTGAGAATGTAAGGCCTAACAACTTCTTTTGTCTCCTTTTTTCTTTTGCACACCCCCGTTGTGGTATTATCAGGTATGACAGTACCCAAGAGGCCGAAGACCATTGGTTAAACCTAGGAGTTTACCATTGGCTGTTGGTACGTGGCTCCGCCTTGATAGGCGGGGTATAAGAACCGGTGCTGTCCCAGCAGCCTCACTTTCTGTACCGAAGTTGCAGGGGAACAGTTCTAGTCGATCAAAGCCTTCAGTTATGTTACAACCTCGTCTTTGAGTTTAATTGATCGTGCATCACCCGTCAAGAAGGCTGTTAAATAAGCATCTGTGATCTTAGCTTTGTGAAGGCAAAGTAGCTTTCAAAGCTAGGAGGTTACAGTAAGAAAACAACAGAAAATACTGGAAACACTCAGCAGATCAGGCAGCATCTATGGAGGGTGAAATGGAGAGTTATATGGAGAGTTAACAGACTTAATTTAACACTCAATCGCCAATGGGTATCAAAGGGGGAGCTTGTTAAATCCAGAGGGCAGTTTGTCCATTACTTGCTGCCTCCATTGTAATGTTACCAGCAGCAGGGGGTATGGAGGTGGGGGTTGGTGGGGGAGGGGGGGGGCGTTGGGGAGGGGGGTGGCTGGTGGCATACTCACCAGTGGGCAGAGTAAGGTCCTCACATGGACAATTCATGCCCACTTAAAGGTCTCATCCTGATGTCAGTGGGAATTACCTGGCTGCGGGAGAGGCCCATGACAAACACCCGGACCACCAGATTTTCCTGCATGGCTGGTAGTGGGGGGACACTTCCTTAATGAGCTCCATGGGTCTATAGGAGGAACTCCCCAAGGTCCCCTCCCCCCACCCCAAGGCTCCCTCCCCGAGGAGCTCTCAAACTACAGCTCTCCCCCACCTCCCCTCCCCCCCACCTCCCCTCACCAGGATCTACCAACTTTACACCCGGAAAAACTCCAAAGCCTGACCCAAAACCAGGATCCTGCTCTACCTGGCTATGTCTTGAAGTTTTGGAGCATTGCTGGCCTCTGATTGGCTGGCAGCTCTCTGATTCAGGATCTTGTGATTCAAAAGGTCATAGGTCCCACCTCTAGAATACTAATAGCCAATTGGCGGTTAAATGGCTACAGGGCAGCGGTGTTCTCCTTAGCGGGCTCCTCCTCTTGACGGTTTAGCCGAGGAGTGGGGAACCTGGGGCGAAATTCTCCTACCCGCCCCGCCACATTTCTGCCCCGACCGGCCGGCGGGAGTCTCCGTAACACCGGCCGGTCAATGGGGTTTCCCATTGTGGGGCAGCCCCACGCCGTCGGGAAACCCCCGGGCGCCGGCAAAACGGAGACTCCCGCCGGCGGAGAATGACGCCCCAGGTATGATTCAGCCAAAGGTTTAAGGTCGATGATGACTCATTGACCTGAAAAGTTAACTTTCTTTCTCCACAGATGTTGCCTAACTTTCCGGCTAGGATTTTATCAACAGCATTCCCGACGTGACAACCAAAACTGTGCATCACTTCCACCGTTTCTCTTTTTGCCGCTTCCCACGTGAACATAATTACAATTCAACGTGCCATCCTTGTGCAAGCAAAACCCATTCAATTTAACGGTGGGTGAAGCTTTCCATTGGTGTAACCTGCTGTCAGCTGCAACTACAGGCAGCCTGTCCAGGAGTCTCTTGTCAAACTCGGTGGCTCTCTATCATGGCCACAAAGTTCCTGCCCATCTACATTGTCATTAACGTAAGACACAAATTTGGCGTGGGGTTTTTCAAAATTAAATATTTCGCACTGCATTGGTTTCACGTTATTCATGTGTGCGTCATCGTTATTTGTTCAGGCTAGCTTAATCAGGGAGCTAAGTGTACTGGCATGCCTCATAACTGGCACCCATTGATGGTTATAGGAGAGTTAGGGACTTTTTTTTATTGTGGAAGAAACAATGTTGTGTTTTTAATTAATTCTTTATTGAATTGTTAGTGGACAGTGCTGGACTCGCAAATCTGTGGGACATGACTGAACTTGCAGTTTCAGCGTGATCTCCATCCCATGCATTGTGGGAGATTGTCTGGACAGTACTGGCTTTGTCCATTAGTCCCCTCATTTTCTTATCTTGCCTGGCTGTTCCCACCACAGCCCTTCCACTGCACCCTCGACACCAGGCCATTCCCACTTCACTTCTCCGTGCTCCTGACCCACCGGCCCTTTTGGAAAGAGCATCCTCTGGCAATGG
Source organism: Scyliorhinus torazame (assembly GCF_047496885.1). Taxonomy (NCBI): domain Eukaryota; kingdom Metazoa; phylum Chordata; class Chondrichthyes; order Carcharhiniformes; family Scyliorhinidae; genus Scyliorhinus; species Scyliorhinus torazame. The sequence goes on along the minus strand of NC_092713.1, from coordinate 310,172,085 downwards.
TGTTCCTCCAAAAAGGTTAGGTGGGGTAACTGGGTTAGGGTGGGGGTGTGGGCTTAGGTAGGGTGCAGACTCGATGGGCCGAATGGCCTCCTTTTGCATTGTAAATTCTATGATCTATGATTAAATGCAACGAAACAAAACCAACTGATGTACGCCACATTTAAACCATCGGACAATGGGTACCATGAGATTGGCATACTGTTCAAGGTAGTTTAAAGAAAATAATAAAATAAGCGGGAAATTGAAGGTGTTTGATCGAGGCATTCGAAAGGGATTGCAATCTGTGAAGATAAACCGTGCAAGATTACATGATAAGAAGTCTTACAACATAGGTTAAAGTCCAACAGGTTTGTTTCGATGTCACTAGCTTTCGGAGCGCTGCTCCTTCCTCAGCGTTTCGAAAGCTAGTGACATCGAAACAAACCTGTTGGACTTTAAACTGGTGTTGTAAGACTTCTTATTGTGCTCACCCCAGTCCAACGCCAGCATCTCCACATCAAGATTACATGGTAAGACCTGTGGATGGGACGAGATAGAATGCTCTTTCAAATATCCAGCACAAACTAGATGGGCTGAATGGTCTCCTTCTGCTCTGTAAAGCTTCTGTGATTCTGCGTTAATTATATTTGATCAAACACTGCTGCAGCTTTTGAACTGTCGTCAAGGCCAGTTACTGCAGACATCACAGGAATTCAGAAGTGAAGCCCCTGGGCGGCTTGGGAGAAAGACAACCAGACATGGAGCTATGTTTTCAGACGGTAAACATCTGACACGCATGGTCCTTAGAATTTTTCAATTTGACAAGAATACAGTGCACATTGAAAGCTTCTTTTGAGTTCAACAGCCATATGGTTAGGGGACACCTTAGACAGCCATAACTGCAGACATAGAAATGAAAATCGCTTATTGTCACAAGTAGGCTTCAAATGAGGTAACTGTGAAAAGCTCCTAGTCGCCACATTCCGGTGCCTGTTCGGGGAGGCTGGTGCAGGAATTAAACCGTGCTGCTGGCCTGCCCTTGGTCTGCTTTTAAAAGCCAGCTCTTTAGCCCTGTGCTAAACCAGCCCCTACCCGCCATGCTGAAAACAATGGATAACAAAAAATTATCAGTCTCAGAATTAGAACATAGGTAGAGTCCTGGACTATTCCAAAGACAAAGACATGTCAAAACCTTATGAAATCATACTGGATTGTAAGTACAATTATCTGTAATCAATATTTGTTTGTTCATCCAAATTGTTTAGTATCGTGGATTCAATTTTGTATGTTATCTTAAACCTTCTTTAACACCATAAACATACAAAGAACAAAGAAAAGTACAGCACAGGAACAGGCCCTTTGGCCCTCCAAGCCCGCGCCGACCATGCTGCCTGTCTAAACTAAAATCTTCTGCACTTCCTGGGTCCGTATCCCTCTATTCCCATCCTGTTCAAGTATTTGTCAAAATGCTCCTTATATATCACTATCGCCCCTGCTTCCACCACCTCCTCCGGCAGCGAGTTCCAGGCACCCACTACCCTCTGTGTAAAGAACTTGCCTCGTACATCTCCTCTAAATCTTGCCCTCCACACATTAAACCTATGCCCCCTAGTAAGTGACCCCTCGACCCTGGGAAAAAGCCTCTGACTATCCACTCTGTCTATGCACCTCATAATTTTGTAGACCTCTATCAGGTCACCCGTCAACCTCCGTCGTTCCAGTGAGAACAAACCAAGTTTATTCAACCTATCCTCATAGCTAATGCCCTCCATACCAGGCAACATCCTGGTAAATCTCTTCTGCACCCTCTCTAAAGCCTCCACACCCTTCTGGTAGTGTGGCGACCAGAATTGAACACTATACTCCAAGTGTGGCCTAACTAATGTTCTATACAGCTGCACCATGGCTTGCCAATTCTTATACTCAATGCCCCGGCCAACGAAGGCAAGCATGCCGTATGCCTTCTTGACTACCTTCTCCACCTGTGTTGCCCCTTTCAGTGACCTGTGGACCTGTACACCTAGATCTCTCTGACTGTCAATACTCTGGAGGGTTCTACCATTCACTGTATATTCCCTACCTGCATTAGACCTTCCAAAATGCATGACCTCACATTTGTCCGGATTAAACTCCATCTGCCATCTCTCCACCCAAGTCTCCAAACAATCCAAATCCTGCTATATCCTCTGACAGTCCTCATTGCTATTCACAATTCCACCAGCCTTTGTGTCGTCTGCAAACTTACTAATCAGACCAGTTACATTTTCCTCCAAATCATTCATATATACTACGAACAGCAAAGGTCCCAGCACTGATCCCTGTGGAACACCACTGGTCACAGCCCTCCAAATCCTAAGATATTATCCTAAGATAGATGGTATGAATAGCTTTAGTTACCATCTATGCTGTTATCTAATCCTCATTTATAAATTGTAATGTATAATTGGTTTTAATAATAAACATTTATTACAGAAGGATTAAAGAGTTGCAATCTCACATTTGTATCCACACATATAATAACAATATCATAGAATTCTAAGTTAGAATTCGAAGCTGATACTGGGAAATACCACAATAGTTTATTTTCCTAGATTGTATCTCTACGTATGTACTATCCTAAGATAGGTTTGCAGGGATAGGAACTCCTAGGAGAGGGAACATTTTATTTCAGGACCCAGCCTATATTTGATCTAACAGACCATGCACCTTTAATAATCGGAAATTTCTTTCAGTTGAGATTCCAAGCTAACAATAAATTTGTGGGAATAGACTTGCCTTGCCAGGGGGTAAATATAGTAGAAACATTAACAGCAGGATTTAATTTAAAAAGGTTTTACACTAATGCGTATTCATGGCATGCAATGTATTGTAAATTGGAATCCACCACAGACCAGCGTGAGGCTCATGACGCCGCGATCACGCTGCTAACTTTATGTCTGCATCTCAACACGCTGTCGGGAAATCAAAATTTCCTATCCGTCATGTTTCCCACCTTTGTCGCTTTCATAAAGTATCACTCCATTGAGCAGTTGCTGCATTTTCCGTTGTTATTACAGATTTCTAGCTTATGCAGTATTTTGCATTTGTGCAGAGATTTTAGTAAACCTTTAGAAATTACTGGTTAAATCTCATCTGAAATATTGGGCGGGATTCTCCCGCAACTGGCCGGATGGCCCGATGCTGGCACCAAGAATGGCACGAACCACTCCGGCATTGGGCCGACCGGAATGTGCAGAATCCTCCGCACTTCCAGGGGCTAGGCCGGCGCCGAAGGGTCGGCGCGAGTTGGCGCCTGCATAGAACTGCCGGCGTGTTCCTGCGCATGCGCAGGGGGGTTCTTCTCCACGGTGGCCATGGTGGAGCCCGACAGAGGCCGGCGCGGAAGTAAAGAGTGCCCCCACGGATCAGACCTGCCTACAAGCCAGGTCCTGCTGTGATGGACCATGTCCATTTCACGCCGGCGGGACTGGCCAGGAAACGACGGCCGCTCGGCCCCTCGGGGCCCAGAGAATTGCCGGGGGGGGGGGGTCGGAGAGTTCCGCCCAATGCCCAATTCAGGTGAACACTGAAGAAGGCTGTCAAGTTTTGTACAGGGTGCAGAGGAGATTTAATAGAATTGCACCGAGGATGATGAATTCAAATTATATGGAGAGGTGGAAAATCTGGAATTGTCCTCCTTAGAGCTGAGAACAAGACATGAGAGAGGTGTTAAAAATCATTAACTGCGATAGAATAAGTAAGGAGAAACCAAATATCATCGTTCCTTCAATGTCACTGGATCGCAATATTAAAACTCCCTTCATAATAGCTCTGTGGGTGTAACTGCACCAGGTGGACCGCAGCAATTCAAGGTTCCTCCTGACAGTTCTTTTAGGTCAGTCTTGAACGTATAACCGGCTCTCTCGGCTAGTCCACTTGATGCTGGATGGGAAGGCCCCGTTCTAATGTCTTTCATACTGTTGAGAGTGGTGAAGTTTTGAAACTCGACACTTGTGAATATGGTTCGATCATCTCATGCCATTACTTCAGATAATCTGTGATTGAAAAAGCATTGGTGAAATCTTTCGATGGTAGCATCCAATGTAGGTGACTTCACCTCAAAAACATCCATCCATTTAGACTGTGCACCTTCATGATCAAAAACATTGTGCCCAGAAATGGACCAACATAATCGATATGGATTCGTACCCATGACCGGCCAAGCCATTCCAGGGATGCAGTGGGGGCTGTAGCAAGCAATCTTTGTTGCAATTGGCACTGTTGGCAATGCTTGACTAGCTTCTCAATATCAGCATCAATACCAGGCCGCACATGACTCCTTGCAGCTTTGTCATCTTAGAGATGCCAGGATGAACGCTGAGTAGTTCAGTTAGGATCAGCTCTCTGCCTGGTACAGGAACTATTCTTGCTCCCCAGACTATGATGCCATCCTGACAACTCAATTCATTCTTACAGGTAGAGAATGGTTTAACTCCTCAGGAACTAGCTCATTTACCCATTTGAAATTTTGTCAAAATTAAGTATTTTGTCTCTTACTTTGGTCAGACTGGATCTCATCTGGTCCAGTTCCTGATCTGCTTCACCAAGACTGGCAATGTGTCTAAAAATATTAATGCCTTGATGATTTCTTGTACTGGTGTTTTTGTTAATTCATTTATGGGATGTGGGCATCGCTGGTTATGCCAGCATTTATTGCCCATCCCTAGTTGCCCTTCAGAAGGTGGTGGTGAGTTGCCTTCTTGAGCCACTGCAATCCTTGAGGTGTAGGTACACCTACTGTGCTGTTAGGGAGGGAGCTCCAGGATGTTTCCCCAGCGACAGGGAAGGAACAGTGATATATTTCCAAGTCGGGGTGGTGAGTGAGTTGGAGGGGTACCTCCAGGTGGCGGGGTTCCCAGGTATCGGCTGCTCTTGTCCTTCTAGATGATAGTGGTCGTGGGTTTGGAAGGCGTTCTCTAAGGAACCTTGGTGAGTTACTGCAGTGCATCTTGTAGATGGTGCTCACAGGTGCCACTGTTCGTCGGTGATGGAGGTTTTGATTGTTGTGGAAGGGAGGGCAATCAAGCGGGCCTCTTTGTCCTGGATGGTGTCGTGCTTCTTGAGTGTTGTTGGAGCTACACTCATCCAGGCAAGTGGAGAGTATTCCACTATGCTCCTGATTTGTGCCTTATAGATGGTGGACAGGCTTTGGGGGTCAGGAGGTGAGTTACTCGCTGCAGGATTCCTAGCCTTTAACCTGCCCTAGTAGCCACAGTATTAATGTTGCTAGTCCAGTTGATGTTGATTGTGAGGGATTCAGTGCTGGTAATATCATTGAATGTCAAGGGACGATGGTTAGATCCTCTCTTGTAAGAGGTGATCATTGCCTGGCACTTGTGTGGCGCGAATGTAACTTGTCACCCCAAGCCTGGATATTATCCAGGTCTTGCTGCATTTGGACATTGACTGCTTCATTATTTGAGGAGTTGCGAATGGTGCTGAACTTTGTGCAGTCATCTGCAAACATCCCCATTTCTGACCTTATGATAGAAGGCAGGTCATTGATGAAGCAGCTTAAGATGGTTGGGACTAGGACACTACCCTGATGAACTTCTGCAGTAATGTCGTGGAATTGAGATAATTGACCTCCAACCACCATAACCATCTTCCTTTGTGCCGGGCAGTGCAGAGGTTCCCCTGATTCCTATTGACTTGAATTTAAGTGGTACTTTTTTGTAAGGTTAGGTGACTAAGAGCACCCACATTCGCTATGTGTCTTTCAGGTTGGTGTTCAAAAGTATATTCACAGGCGAAGAGAATTAACATCCATTATTGAATTCTTGCCGAGGCAATTGGCAGGGTTACATTGGCCTCTCTGAAGAGACCCAAAACTGGTTTGTTTGTCTGAAATGATGGTAAATTGTCTGCCATATAAGTACTGGTGGACTATCTTGACCCCAATGCCTATTGATAGTCCTTCCTTCTCTATTTGTGGGTCGCCTTTTTCGTCCTCTAAGAGGGTTCTTGACACACACCCTATTGGCCTTTTCAGGGGCGTCATCCATTTCATGGGAGAACACCGGACCAGCACCATATGGAGAGGCGCCACTGGTCATTGTCAATTCATCAGTTGGGTTGAAGTGTACTAGCAGGTTGGACGAATGCCTTCCTAGGCCAAGAAGGGTGTTTCTTTAGCAGAATATACAAGGGAACCAATACCATCGATAGGTTTGGTAAAAACTGTCCAAAGTAATTTGGTGAGGCAGCGCTTCACGTGCACCTCCTTCAACCTGGTCTATTGCATTCGCTGCTCCCAATGTGGCCTACTCTACATTGAAGAGACTAAATGCAGACTAGGTGACCGCTTTGCAGAACACCTCCCGTCCGTCCGCAAAGAGGACACAGACCTTCCTGTCATTTACCATTTCAACTCACCGTCCTGCTCTCACATCTACATGTCTGTCCTTGGCCTGTTGCAATGTTCCAGTGAAGCCCAGCGCAAGCTGGAGGAACAGCAATTCATCTTCCGATTAGGCACCTTACAGCCTTCCGGACTTAACATTGAGTTCAACAACTTCAGACTGTGAACGCGCTCCTCCACCTCCACCCCATTTTCCTTCTATCAATTTATTTTAATTTCTTCCATTGATCTGTTTTTCCCTCATCATTGTCTCCCCTAACCCAACCCCAACCCACTAGGGCCACCTGTTCCTAGTTGTACTTTGACACACTACTTACCTTTCTTCTGCCATTAATACATTCTAATCTCTTTATGTGCCACTATCAGCACCTTGGTCACCCCCATTTACATTTCCTTTGTGCTTCTGTCCACAACATATTTGTCAATCTCCGCCTATCGCTGGCCCCCTATACAGCCCCACTGCCCCATGCCTCCCCACAACAGTATAAATCTGATCCTATTTCCAGTTCTCTCCAGCTTTGAGAAAGAGTCACCGAGATTCGAAACATTAGCCCCCTTTTCTCTCCACAGCTGCTGTCAGACCTGCTGAGATTGTCCAGTATTTTCTGTTTTTGTTTCAGATTCCAGCATCCACAGTAATTTGCTTTTATCCAAAGTAGTTTACCATCCCCCAAAAACGATTTGTGTTCAGTTGTGTTTGTGGGGGTAGGTGCCTCCTTTATCGTTTGGCCCTGTCTTCCACGGGGTGCAATCCTTGTGCAGCTACATCGTGCCCCAGGTAAGTTACCTCAGTGGCTTGAAAGGTACACTTCTCTTTCTTGAGGCAAACTCCAGCCTCCTAATATCCGTTTAACATCTCCTCTACGTTTGCTAGATGCTCGGTCTCTGTCGATCCAGTTATAAGGACATCATCAAGGTCTACTACAACCCGCAGTAGCCCCAGTAGCAGACTCTCTCGTGTTCTTTGGAATATTGCACATTCCGAAGAAACACCAAAAGACAAGCACATGTACTGGATTAGGCCTTTGTGTGTGTTAATTGTGACATACCCCAAGGAGGTATCACGGGAGTGTCCCTTTAAGAAAGGTTTTTGTCTTATCACATGGCTTCAGTGCTGTCATTTGTGTGGGTGGAGCTGGGCTGTGGCTCTGTGAGTTTTTACTTTTGCTTTGAGTTTTGGACTGGTTTGAATTGCACCGGTTGAAAGTGCAGTTCTTCGTTTTAAAAGCTGTTTCCAGACTGCTTGGTAACTTAAAAGAGATAATTGCTTTCTGGAAGGAATTCAAACCTGCTGTTTGAAAAGGGGAACAGAATATCAATAACAAGTCTTATACCAGTAAGAATGCCGTGTGCTGTGCCACGCCTTTGAAAAGGGGTTTCTGGTTTTACTTGGATTTTGTTATTGAATTGGAACAGTTAAGGGGGAAATTCATTCAGGGTTATACATCGATTACTGTAACTGTGTGGGGTCTTTGTGTTTGTAATTGATAAAAGTTCTTGCTTTGTGTGTTTAGACAAATGTTAACTAAATTCTTCGAATAAAGCTTGTTTTTTTTTTATTTAAAGCACCTACGAAGTCCGTTGAATAACACCTGAAAGACAGGCTCTTGTACTCATCCCAGCCAAATTCAACAGTTATAGGTCAAGTGAACTCCATAATATACTTCAGAAATTTTTAAACACTGGCCCATAACAGAGGCTTCACTTAATTCAAATTGCTGGCACATGTGACTCATAATCAGCTTTGTGTAAGATTGATCCCTTGCCATCTTTGCATGCAGGTCTTCTATTCTCGGGATTGGATATTTATCCAGCGTGGTGGCCTGATTAACTGTTCGCTTATTTTCACCGCAAATGCGGATGGTCTTGTCCAGTTTGAATACAGGAACAATGAGTGCTGTATCCACTTCTATCTTAAGAGATGTTCCATTTACCCGGAGCGTTACAGTAATAGGGCCTATCTTGCCTGTTTTTAGATTAAACAGAGAGTGAATACCAGAATCACGGATGTGAGGCTCTTCCACACTGTCTATGTGTAACCTCTTGGTTGATTGATTACGCAGTAATCTTGACTTAGCTCTGCACTGCTTTATCAAATGCCTTCTGTTGCGACAATAAAAACGCTCAGCTTCCTTCAACTGACATGTGGTTACCTCCACAGCAGTAAAATTCCCCTTTCAGCATTATTGACTGATTGCCTATTCTGTATCTTTGTGTTTCATTAGTGGCTGAAATTATTTCCCGTTTCGTGGCTGCTTTGGCAGTTTTGGCGCTCCAGCTGCATTCCTGCCCTAACTGGTGAACAGTATCATTCAGTGTATTCTGCAACACGCGCACCATTTTCAGCGCTTTCCATGGCCAGCACTAGCGCCATTGTTTGTTTTGTCGACTTCTGCAAGCAATCTGCATTGAATAGCAACATTGTTCATGACACATACTAACCTATCCAGTAACATGTCATTAATGGTGGCTCCAAAGACAGAGGCCGGGATTCTCCGAAACTGGGGCTATAACCCCATGCCTGCCAGAAAACGGGCGCAAATCACTCCGGACTTTTTTTTAAAAGTCCGGAGTGATTCTCCGACTTCAAGAGGGATAGCAGAGCCCCGGCATGTGCCACGCAGCTCCTGCACATCTGGCCACGGGTCCGCGCATGCTCACGGTGGCCGTCTTTGCGCCGGCCCACGCAACATGGCGGAGCCACACAGCGGGCCGGCGCGGAAGAAGATAGGACCCCCATGATCGCGCACGCGCTGATCGGTAGCCCCCGATTGCAGGCCTATCGTCGTAGAGGACCCCTCCCGGAGTCTGACCCCTCCCTCCCCACGAACTGGACGGCCACCGTGGCCACGAGTCCGAACTTGCGCCGGGTGAAACCATATGGGAACCACGCCGGTGGAACTTGGTGGGAACTCGGCCGGTCGACCGCGGAGAATCGCCGCGGGGGACTCTTTCAACGGCCCCCGAACAGCGCCTTGTCAACATTGCGCGACTGCCGTCGATTCTCCGGTCGCCGGAGAATCGTGTCCCTGCATCAGAGCCAATTGCGGGGTCTGAGACCCCATTCTCCGCCCCCACGCCGAGCGCAATTTCGGCTCGGAGACTCGCGGCCAGAATGCTTGCTCCAGTTTACCAAGGTAGTTGTTGCTATTGATTCACTTGAGGCTCCCTCCCTCAAATTAAATTAGAATCTCTGGGGTGTGACTGATGGCTGAGTTTGCAATTGAGCCTTCACTAAATCCATGCACTCACTAAATGAAGTGGAATCGAGCATAAAGGCAGACTTACACTTTTGGGGGTCACGCGCTCTCCCTTTTTGCAGGGCTCCTAATCAGTCCCTACCCCCTGGTGATGTGGCGGCCCACCCCTATAACATCAGACCCCGCCCCAATAACATTAATCCCCACCCCAATGGCATCAAGTCCAGCCCAAAGTTAGATCAGTGCCCTCCTAACCCCATCCACCCTCAGCTCACACAATGCAAAGCACAGAAAGCCAAAGCCATTGCTTAATTGCTGTAGTGCTATTTAATTTATGATGACAGCAAGCCTGAGACAACAAGCGTGTACTGTAATTGATAAACTAAAATCCAAGCCAACCGTCAGCTTGATGGTGCAAGTTTAATATCAATGGTTTTGCTGGTAACTGTCTGGCAGGATTCCGTTCTTTGTCCAAAGGTCTGCATTGAGAATGATGGAGGATCCATCCATCCAAAAGGCAATAAATTTATCATGCAAAAACTTTTCAGTTTTAAAATGTTTTTTTCCAATTAAGGGGCAATTTAGTGTGGCCAAGCTACCTGCCCTGTACATCTTTGGGGTGTGGAGGTGAGACCCAATCAAACAAGTGGAGAATGTGCAAACTCCACACGGACGGCGACCAGGGATTGGGATCGAACCCGGTACCTCGGCACCATGAGGCAGCAGTGCTACTATGCCACCCACAACAGAGGGGGGGGCACGGTAGCTTACTGGTTATCACTGTTGCTTCACAGCACCAGGGGCCCGGGTTCAATTCCAGGCTTGGGTATCTGTCTGTGCATCTGTCTGTCATTGCAATGTTATGTAAGCCTACTTGTGACACTAAGATGATTATTATTACACGCAAAAAAGCAAAGACATGAATAGTTCCACACCAGCATTGCAAACGACTCTGTAAAAAGCTTTGTCAAGTACAGACTTCCAGAGTCGGCCCAGCAAAAATGAGTAAACAACACGTGTCCAGAACTCCAACAGAGCTGCAGAAAAAGAACTGTCCCCCATATCAAGCAGAGCAGAGGCATCGACAAATTCAGTAAGGTTTCAAAATCCCACGACAAAAATGCACCCCCACTGTGTCATTATGCAAAGAGACTGTGAGCATTCACACCAAATTATTCTGAAGAATTCAAATCTGGCAAAAAAACCTTCCAGTTGAAATGTCCTAATGGACTGAGCCACCTATTACTGACTCTCAAGTCGGGCCGCACCAGTTGATCGTCATTTGGTGAGAGCTGAAGTAACGGAGCACCCAGTACAAACAAAACCATGGGAATCCCCATCCAGCTTCAAACTTGAGGAATGCCAAATAGAATTGCATGTCGACTCCCAAGAGTATGGGTTATTTGTTGGGGAAGAAACAGGGATTTGAAACGATACTGGAATCTCCTGGTAACTGCCTGGTGATAGAATCTTGCTTTTGTTCTCAAATGGAAAATTTCTCCGACAAGCCCCAAAAAGTGGAAGCTCCCCTTGCTTTTCAAACAGTGGACTCTCTGGGCGAAAGCCAGCAGGTGAAATACCCCATTGAATTGCAAGGAACGGAGAGCCAATTTGAAAATCGGCGGCCTCAATAATCTCTGTGAAATCAAAGCAATACAATGACCAGCCAAAACTTGAACGGTCATGGGCAGCATGTGGTGCAGTGGTTAGCATTAGGACTGCGGTGCTGAGGATGCGGGTTCGAATCCCGGCTCTGGGTCACTGTCCCTGTGGAGTTTGCATGTTCTCCCCATGTCTGCGTGGGTTTCACCCCCACAACCCAAAGATGTGCTGGTCAGGTGGATTGGCTGCGCTAAATTGCCCCTTAATTGGGAAAAAAAATGTTTAATAATTGGCTACTCTAAATTTATATTTTAAAAAATTGAACGGCCAACAGTAAACTTGCTGGATCAGGAAAGGCATTTCCTAAGCGGTTTCAAACGTTGAATCCTCCAATTCCTATCAGGTTAACTAAACTGCCTCTGTAGCCTGGGGTAGTTAACCCCCAGCAGAGAGTACTGCAGATCAAATCCTCAGAGAAACCATCAAGCCTTGACACAAATCTGGAAGGTCCTTGTCAAAGTGTAACGGTAGAATGCCCCATTAAATCTTTCCATGCAGAATCCCAAATAGGAGAACGAAGGGAATTGGATCACAGCATGGACGCTGCAGTTGCTTTGCAATCAGTAGAAACTGGACCTTGTATTGAATTAAGAGTAACTGAATTCCAGTCAATATTCCAGAGCACAATCGGTTGCCGCCCAGCTCTCTCACTCTCAGCCCTGGCCTCTGGTCGAGTCACGCCATTGCTCGCCGACAACCACAATGCCGGCACTGGCCTGGCCTTCGCACCTCCCGACTGCTCACCTCTCGCTCTGTTGGCTGGACCTCAAATCAGCCTATCAGCAAATTCAGAGCTGCCAGGCTCTGATTGGTGCTCCAGTCACCTCTCAGTGTGGGGCCTCCCATTGGCTGGGGCTCCGTGCTGCAGCGCTGTGTGTTTCATTGTAAGTGTGCCTCTGGTCGGTCATGCTTGGGACTGTAAAAGAAATAACATGGTTCTAGGTCTGAGTTCCACAAACACTTCGGAGAATTGCTTTGCATTTCGCCTCCTCTCTAATTTTGCTTGCTTGGAAATAATGCCCAAGGCACTCGATGTAATGTGTCCAGTTCTCCATGAGAGAGTCAAATGGGTCTATTCACCCAAAGAGAGGCATTCTGAAGTACTGGTTTTACTCAGACTTCAATTCAGACAGGATACTCACAGGTGTGGAGCCAGGGGCAGTGTCTGGATAATTTATCCTCATCGCCAGATGTAAAGATATACTTTCACAGACTTCATTAACGAATGCAAAAGGTATTTATTAATAAGGATTATACAGCACCCTCATAACTGTGGCCAGCTCCCAAAATGTTGCTACGTAGAAACTTCTCTCACTGTGGGGTGAATCCCTGCTCTGAGTCCTGCTTGGTCACACAGGTCATATGACCCTTACTCTGCTGTCTTTTGTTTTATAAATTTGGAATACCCAAATCAGTTTTTCCAATGAAGGGCAAATAAGAGTGGCCAATCCACCTACCCTGCACATCTTTGGGTTTTGGGGTGAAACTCACGCAGACATGGGGAGAATGTGCAAACTCCACACAGACAGTATCCCAGAGCTGGGATCGAACTTGGGACCTCGGCGCCGTGAGGCAGCAGTGCTAACCACTGCGCCGCCGTGCTGCCCTATCTCTGCTCTGTTAAAGGGGCAATCACCACAATAGTGAAAGCAGATTCGACAGTACCTGGCAAAAGGGAAGTAGATGAATACTTCTAAGGAAGAAAATTACTCGACTACAGGGAAAGAGCGGGGAGAAGGACGGGTGGGATAGTTCTACCAAGGACAGGCATAATAGATCAAATGACTGCCTCCTGTGATTAATGAAGCTACGAAGCTGCTACCATTGGCAGGTGAGTGGCTAACCAGAGGACACAGACAGAAGATAATTAACCAAAGACCCAGGAGGTGGGGAGAATGGTTTTGATGGCGTGAAATGGAATGTACTGCCTGTAGGTGCAAGTGGATTCAGTAACAATTTACAACAGGAAGGTGGATAAATACTTGAAAAGAAAAAAAATAATTGCGGGGCTCTGGGGAAAGAGCAGGGAGAGCGGATCAAACTGATTATCCCTCACAAACAGCCAGCACAGATAGATTAGGATGAGTGGTTTTCAGTCCTGTAAGAGTCTATGATAAATATCAAAAGTGATTATTGAATCGACCATAAACGTTCCTGGATCTGATACAATGCAAGAATAATGAAGCTGCCCACTGAAGTAACGTGACAATCCAAACGCAAGGCAAACGAGAATATTTTCACAGGCCGGTACAGAGACAAATGATAATTTGATCGCTCACTGTGATTGGTTCAGAGTCCAAATATATTAATCAACGTAAGATTATAGAACGCAAGATATTTTTTCGAAAACAAAATCTGGGATGCAAAGTCAAATAAACGTGGATGAATGCAGCACATTTTGCAACATGCAGTAAACTAATGCATAGTGACTCACTGTGTCTTGCCATAATTCTCTGGGCCTATTTTCACCAGAGGCAGTTTAAATCTGTGCACTGAAAAACAGGCAGAAGTGGCAGCTGATAAGAAGGAGTCAGTGAATCATTGCTGGAACTTGGAGAATGAAAACCTTCTGGTTTGTTGAACTAATACGTTGAATCATGATTCCGAGCTGCAAAGTTCAGTTCTATTTAGGGTGAAGTGAGTCTCCAATGAATGTGGGAGAATATGGACGTCCTCTGAAAATGGAGTTGCTACAATCTGGGAGTAATGTTCTTTTCTCCTGCAATAGTTTTGTTCACTGGATTGTGGCACTTATTACCGGTCCTGGAGGTTAGGTTAGCTGGAGCTCAGTGGGTAGCAGCACTCTTGCTTTTGGGTCAGAGGTCATGGGTTCAAGACGCACTGCAGAGGCCAAGGCCCAGGAGCTAAGCTGACACAGCTGGGCATCATTGAGGCAGCACTGAAGGGCGTGCTGTACTTCAGATGAGATATTGAACCAAGTGCCCAGCTGCCCTCCTGATGAATATAAACAGTTATGTGGCGCTATTTGGTAGAAGAACAGTGGAGTTTCCCTGGTGCCTTAAACCAATATTAACACCTCAATCAAGACCACTAAAAACAGATTTCTGGTCATGAACATATTCATTCATAGAGCATACAGTGCAGAAGGAGGCCATTTGGCCCATCGAGTCTGCGCCGACCCACTTAAGCCCTCACTTCCACCATATCCCCATAACCCAATAACCCCTCCTAAACCTTTTTGGTCACTAAGGGCAATTTATCATGGCCAATCCACCTAACTTGCACGTCTTTGGACTGTGGGAGGAAAGCGGAGCACCCGGAGGAAGCCCACGCAGACACGGGGAGAACATGCAGACTCCGTTGTTGAGTGGGAACTTGCTTTAACATATTGGCGACTGTATATCTTTATTAGTGTCACAAGTAGGTTTACATTAACACTGCAATGAAGTTACTGTGAAAATCCCCTGGTCGCCACATTCCGGCGCCTGTTCGGGTACACAGAGGGAGAATTTAGAATGTCCGATTCACCTAACAAGCATGTCTTTCGGGACTTGTGGGAGGAAACCGGAGCGCCCGGAGGAATCCCACGCAAACAAGGGGAGAACGTGCAGACTCTGCACAGACAGTGACCCAAGCCGGGAATCGAACCTGGGACCCTGGCGCTGTGAAGCAACAGGGCTAACCACTGTGCAACCGTGCCGCCCTGTGTTTGACGTACCACACTTTGGAGCTATTCTATTGTCTGCAAAGCACTTTGGGATGTGCTGAGATCATGAAAGGAGCTATATGAATGCAAATGATTTATTTTTTGCTTATGCTCAGCTCAACAATATTTGTTTTCAGCCTTTTTCCTTCTACAACACCTTCCAATCCCATGACCTCTACACCTAGAAGTGTAAGGGCAGCAGGTACATGGGAACACCTCCACCTGAAGGTTTCCTTCCAAACAACACATTGGGCGGGGGCGAGGGGGGGGGGGCGGGGGATATCAGCGACCCCCCCCCCCCCCCGCCCTTGGCAGATTCCCCAGCCACGGGGCAGGCGAGCCATTCAAAATGGTGTTGACTTTGGTAAGATCAGAAGATCCAGTCACCAGCCAATGGCGAGCTGCCTTCGCCGCCAGAAAGCGTGTCACAGGGCGGTGGGAAATCCTGGCCGCCATTTTTAAGATTTTAAAGATTTTTTTCAACATTTTAATATTTGGTTCCTCGACAGCAACGGAGGTCTCCAAAATGTAAAATAAACAAGCCCCCTCCCTGGTGGTACCCCTCACCCGCCCGCTCAGCTCACATTTCACAGGAACTCCATCAGGTCCCCCAGCCACCCCGTGGCACTGGGGGGGGAGAAGCTGACCTCCACCCCAACAGAACCCACCTTGAGCAATGAGTGAGGTGAAGGCGTAAATGTCTGCCCCCGCTTCCGCCTGCAGCTCCGGCAGGTCTGACACCCGGAATATGGCCTCCAGGAGACCCGGCTCCAGTCCCAAATGCAGAACCTCAAACATGGTGCTGGAAAACGGCCCCCCAAATCTCTTCTGCACCCTCTCTAAAGCCTCCACATCCTTCTGATAGTGCGGCGACCAGAATTGAACACTATACTCCAAGTGTGGTCTAACTAAGGTTCTATACAGCTGCAACATGACTTGCCAATTTTTATACTCACTACCCCGGCCAATGAAGGCAAGCATGCCGTATGCCTTCTTGACTACCTTCTCCACCAGTGTTGCCATTTTCAGTGACCTGTGAACCTGTACACCTAGATCTCTCTGATTGTCAATACTCTTGAGGGTTCGACCATTCACTGTATATTCCCTACTTGTATTAGACCATCCAAAATACATTACCTCACATTTGTCAGGGTTAAACTCCATCTGCCATCTCTCCGCCCAAGTCTCCAAACGATCTAAATCCTGCTGTATCCTCTGACAGTCCTCATCGCAATCCGCAATTCCACCAACCTTTTTGTCATCCGCAAACTTACTAATCAGACCAGTTACATTTTCCTCCAAATCATTTATATATACTACGAACAGTAAAGGTCCCAGCACTGAACTCTGTGGAACACCACTAGTCACAGCCCTCCAATTAGAAAAGCACCCTTCCATTGCTACTCTCTGCCTTCTATGACCTAGCCAGTTCTGTATCCATCTTGCCAGCTCACCTCTGATCCCGTGTGACTTCACCTTTTGCACCAGTCTGCCATGAGGGACCTTGTCAAAGGTTTTACTGAAGTCCATATAGACGACAACATCCACTGCCCTACCTGCATCAATCATTTATGTGACCTCCTCGAAAAACTCTATCAAGTTAGTGAGACATGGCCTCCCCTCACCCTGAACCCTGCCCTCAACTTGAGGTGCTGTCAGAATTGCCCCAAAATCTTCACCATGGCTACCACTACAGGATTCCCCGAATACTTCCCCAGGGTGAATGGTAGTGGCGCCGTTGTCAGCGCCTGAACCCCCGACCCTTTACAGGAACCCTCCTCCATCCGCACCCACAGAGCCCCTCCTTACTCCAGCCTCGCACCTTCTCCACATTTGTCACCCAGTAATAATTAACAAATTCGGAAGGGCCAAGCCACCCTACTGCCGCCCCTTTGGAGCGCCAACTTCTTTATCCTCGCTACCTTCCCTGCCCACACAAATGACGAGACCGGCCTAACCACGCCTCGGAAAACTGCCTTTGACAAAAAAAACGGTAGACACTGGAACAAAAACAAAAACAATGGCAAAATATTCATTTTGACTGCCTGTACCCTGCCAGCCAATGGCAAACGGAGACTGTCCCATCTTCCCAAATCCTCCTTCACCAAACCCACCAGGCTCGTTAAATTCAGCTCATGGAGCCGGGCCCAGTCCCGAGTACCTGAAGTGAGTTTTCGGCCCCCTAAATGACACCCCTTCCACTCCCACCCCTCCAACTGAAAGAGGCACAACAAAATACTCACTCTTCCCCAAATTCAATTTATACCCTGAAAACACCCCAAATATCCCTCGCGCCCCAGTATGTCCCTCACCAATGAGCCCTGGTCCAAACTGTACAGCAGCAAATCATCTGTGTATAGAGACACTCTATGATCCACCCCCTCTCACTAACCCCCCCCCCCCATAGGCCTGAACCCCTCATCGCTATAGTCAAGGGCTCAATCGCCAACGCGAAGAGGAGGGGGGACATGGGACAGCCCTGTCTCGTCCCGCGGAATAGTGGGACGTACTCTGGCTATGTGTCATTCGTCCGCACACGCGCTATTGGATCTTTGTATCACAATTTTACCCAATCCCAAACTTCTCCAGTACCGCAAACAAATAACTCCGCTCCACTCTGTCAAACACCCCCTCCGCATGTAACGCCACCTCTAATTTCCCTCCCCTCTGCCGGAGAAAGCACCACATTCAGCAGCTGCCACACATTCGGCGACAACCGCCTGCCTTGATGAACCCCATCTGATCTTCGCCCACCACCTTCAGGAGACACTCCTCCAGCCTCATTGCCAACATCTTCGCCAGTATCTTGGCAACCATGTTCAGCAGAGAAATGGCCCACACTCCGTCAGATCCTTCTCCTTTTTAAGTAAAAGTAAAATGGATGCATGCCTCATTGTCTCCGGCAACCCTCCCTTTACCGTCGCATCCTCAAAAATTCCACCATTAGCGGCATCAACTTGTCCTTAAACTTCTTACAGAACTCCACCGGGAACCCATCTGGCCCCGGTGCCTTACCTGACTGCATCTTCCCTATCGCTGCCTGCACTTTGCGTGTGTTTGTGGACATCTTCAACCTCCTCCTACTCCATTCCCAGGATCCCATCTGCTTCAAGAAGACCACCATCATACCTGTGCCAAAGAAGAACCAGGCAACGTGCCTCAACAACTACCTTCCGGTGTCTTTGACATCGATGGTAATGTAGTGGTTCAAGAGGTTGGTCATGAGACACATCAACTCCAGACTCCCAGAATGCCTAGATCCACTGCAATTCGCATACCCCCACAACCGGTCCACAGCAGACACCAGCTCCCTGGCCGTACACTTATCCCTGGAGCATCTTGACAACAAGGACTCCCACGCCAGACTCCTATTTTTTGGCTGCAGCTCTGCCTTCAACACCATGATCCCAGCCAAGCTCATATCAAAACTCCAAAACCTAGGGCTTGGCTCCTCCCTGTGCAACTGGATCATCGACTTCCTGACCCATCGACCATCATCAGTAAGGATAAACAACAACATCTCCTCCACGATAAGGCTGCGTACTTAGCCCCCTATTATATTCCCTTAACAACGTCAGCAAAACTAAGGAGCTGGTCACTGACTTCAGGAAGCGAAGTATCCTACACACCCCTGTCTGCATCAATGGTACCGTGGTGGCAATGGTTGACAACTTCAAATTCCAAGGTGTGCACATCACCAACAACCTGTCCTGGTTCACCCACGTCGACGCTACGACCTATGACACTAGGGGATTTTCACAGTAACTTCATTGTAGTGTTAATGTAAGCCTACTTGTGACACTAATGAAGATTATTATTATTATATCCAAGGCCTGGGGCATTCTGTGCAGGCACTGGCCGAGGCCCTGAACAGGGGTGCCGCCTCACAGGCAGCCTGGAAATTACAGCGGTGCTCCTGAGTGTGGTGATATGTCTGTAAACAATATTGTAGATAGTTGGTGGTACGACCTCCAACCAGCAGGCGGCGTTACAGACCCACCATGCAGTCTCGAGACAGTGGTCATGTGACAAGGCACTCAGCTAGAAGTGAGCACATCTATGATCCGGAGATAGTTATAAGATGTACATGAGGACAGTCGTGCATAGATGTAGTTCCAGGGGAGTACAAAGAAACTCCATGATAACTTGCTCGTCATCAGATCGTTATCTTACCATGTGTGTATTCATAAATATCCTGGTTTGGACAAGTCACAAGTCGTTCTGTGGATTCCTTGCTGGACATCGAACACAGAACACAACACTGAGCGTGGCCCAGTCACAGCGGGCCATGGCTGGGAACGTCGGCACCATTGCCCAGTTGCTGGCCAACATGGGGTCGACACAGAGGGAGTTGGCCCAATCCCAGAGGGAGATGGCGCAGTCACTGGCTGATGTGACACAAACACAGAAGATGGTGGCACAATCAAGGGTGATGAAGCACAGTCTCAGGTGGAGATGGTGCACTCCCTGTGCTCCATGGCTGTGAGCATGCAGACCCTGGCCGAGACCAGAGCGGGCCTCCACGACTGGCAGCACCAGGTGGTGGGGGAGCCTCAGGGGATGGCTCCACTTCCGGTAGAATATCCCAGGGACCATCGTGCACCAGAAGGAGGAGGAGGTGATGGGGTCCGTGCCAGTGACTCCTGAAGAAGGGGTGCTGGAACACCACAGCACCTCGGACACCTCCCTCCTATTCCTGCCGCATCTGGTGGGCAGCGAGCAGAATTATTACCACGGCTGGTAATATGTTGTATCCTTTGTCTTTTCTTCCAGACTGACCCAATGGAGTGTTGGCAAAGAATATATCATTCAAAAGATTGAAACAAAACTAATTTATTATTACACTACTAATTAAATGAAGGTCGCACACCCTACTGAGCTACAGATGACAAACAAATGACATTGAATCTGTACCACAAACCTTCCTCACAAACACAGCATCGTCCCAGTTCGGGACGTACACACAGACCAACACCACTAACCTCCCTTCCAATGCCCCAGTCACTATCACATACCTGCCCCCCTGGTCCGCTACCATCTTCTCCATCTGGAACTTCACCCGTTCACCCACCAGTATCGCCACCCCCCCCCCCCGGGCCCTACTGTCGAAGCCAAAATGGAACACATGGCTCACCCAGCCCTTCCTCAGCCTCATCTGGTCCTTTTCCCTCAGATTGTCTCCTGTAACAGCAACACATCTGCCTTCAGGCCCTTTGAATGTGAGAAATCTCACGCTCTCTTCACCAGTCCCACCAAACCTCGTGTGTTCCATGTCACCTCTCTGACCCACCCACCCCCACCCACCCCCCCGCCCTTCCTACCCACCATGACCATCCTCCCAGGCCCTGTCTAGCAGGCAGGACCCAGCCCTAGTCACTGTCCCCCACCCCTCCCACTCTTCCCAGCAATCTGCCACCACTTCCTCTTAAAAATACCTTGCCCCCCCCCCCCCACCATTCACATCTACCAGGCCCATCGAAACCTGTCCATACAGATTGCAATGACTGCGGCCCCTCCCCCCACCTCACTCCCATTCACTAGACAACAATACGTTTGATAGAGCGGTGCACCCGCCAGGGCCCCCACCCGGATGGCGAGAAAGAAAACACATCAACTGCAACGCCCCCCCCCGCCCCACCCCCCCCCCCCCCCACACCCCCCACACCCCCACACCCATCCAAACTGCCCATACTCTGTGTCCCAACAACAAAAAAAAACAGTCTCCAACAACCATAAATCCCAACCACCCGGTCCAAACCCCCATTCCATCAAAAAGAAGTGAACTGTAACACCCATACAAGGAAAAAACAACAAGCAAGAGAAAAAAACAAAAGAAAAGCTCAGTTAAAAACTACGGAAGTCCAAATTCAGTCCAGTCCCAGGCCTCCTGCCTTCACAAACGCTTCCGCCACTGTCTCGAAATAATAGACCTTGCCGTTGTACGTGACCCGCAGCTTCGCTGGATAGACCACACCAATCCACACGTCGCACTTGTACAACACCGCAGTCAAGTCCTGGTATATACATATACCCTTGCCTTCCCACTCCACCTCGCGCTTCTGCGCTTCGCCCACCTTAGAACCTTAGAACCTTCTCCTTCACAAGTGCATTGTGGAAAGAGGCGATCATTGCTCTCAGTGGTTTGTTCGTTCTCAGGTTCAGCAGGAGTGGCAGGTGGGCCCTGAACATTTCATCGTGGGAGGAATCCTCCCCCTCCCCCATCACCTTCGCTAGCATATCGGCAAAGTATTCTGTCAGCCTCTGGCCCTCCACACCCTCAGGCACACACGATCCTCAGATTTTGTCTTCGCAACCTATTCTCCAGGTCTTTTACCTTGGCTCTCAGCCCTCTGTTGATCCCTGCCACCCTCCGCATCTCCTCATCCATCGAGGTAAACTGGTCACAATGCCGAGACAAGGCCTCCTCCACCCCTTCTTTTCTTCCCCCTGCTCCTGCACCGCCGTTGATGTTCTCACTAACTCCTCATCGGGGCAAGGGGCTCACTCACCCACGCCTTAAGCGAGGCCACCATCACCGTCTGATGCCTTTCGAAATGCTTCGAGAACAACTGGTCGAACTTTCCAGCCGTCACTTCAGTCATCTTCTCCACCCTGATGGGTGCGGCCCCACCCAACGGGCTCTCTCTCCCGCCATCTTTCCCCCTTCTGCACCCTCACCCACTGGCAGAGTTTTGCTCACTGCCTTTCTGCCTGGATTCTTCTTTCATTCCAAACCTTGCCACAGCTCCTCACAGACAAATCTTCCCCAAAAACTGGACGTTAGGGGCCTAAAAATGACTGCTCCGGCAGGAGCCACCAAACATGCGACCTCCACCTACATGCCTCAACTGGAAGTCCTCCCGGCCGCCATCTTGACGCGGAACAATATCCTTTACTGTCACTGGGTGAAAACCCTGGAACTCTCACCCAAAAGCACGCCCACCTACACCACATGGACTGCAGCAGTTTAAAAAAGGGACTCACCATCACCTTCACAAGGGCAATGCCAGATGGGCAACAAATGGGCACATCCCGTGAAAAAATAAATAAAAGCTAATGACAGTCGGTTGGAGAATAATGCTTTGTTGCTACTGATCATTAATAGCACTAGAGGAATAGATGATTAATTGCAATGTAGGTGACCTTGATCACATTCATACTTTCCTTGAAACATTAAAACTCTGTTTCTCTCTCCACAGAGACTTTCAGGCCTGCTGACTATTTACACTTTATGTCTTTTATTTATTACAGCACAAACTCTCATCTGGTTAGCTGCAAATCTGCAGAAAATGGAAATAAATGCGTGTAGTCTTCCACTGTAATGATGCTTTCCTTTTGCTTAGAAAGCCAAGTACAATCAGGTGTTCATCACACCGTCAATCCATTTAGTCTGGTCAAACAGCCAGTGTTTTGTGAATTCAATTAAGTTTGGTGCCTTGAGGCAGATGAGAGTATTTCTGAGATCTATACTCTTCTGCTGTTTCGTTTCCAACACCATCTAACTTTATTGCTTCTATCCAGCTGCTGAATTCTTTGCCAACAGTTTGCAACCTCATAATCAACAGAATGTTGATGTTTTCTTCCAGTCCTAGCAATCTTTGGAGTGCTTTTTCCTTCAGCCTGACATTAATATAATTCAGCGTTGAAAATATCACCTACCGTTTGATGCTATTAACTTGAGATCCGCTGAAATTTATAGATACGATGGCTAGACTGGAAGCTGTGTTATTACTGAGCTGCTGAACCCAACTCACGGTGAGTTCCCCCATCACATAGCTTTTCTTTTAATTATGTCAATTCATTTTCTTTCTTCCGTTGAATGACCTTGCAGCGACTGATGAGCTTGAATGGGAACACAGAAAGATGCAGCAGTGCTTTGTCCTCTTACAATTGGGGACCTGGATTTGAATCTAACCTGGATCAATGGACTGAAAGCCTCACTTTGTCGCTGACTGCAGGCTTCCTCCACGAAATTAGTTACAACAGTCTTGTCCCTGGTCAACATGGGGCCCCGACTTAAAGTTGACAAGTTATTACAATTGGAAACGTCACGCAGAAAGGTCACTGGTATGCAATGTGGAAAGAGTCACGCCAATGTCAGAAATCAGTGTTTTTTCAAGTTTGGGTTGAGGGCACATTATTGGAGGTCCTAATTTGAATAGAACAGGAGTCAGCACCACAAGTGCCTCTTTTTAACAAATACAATGTCAATCCCCATATCAACAACAGCAATCCCGTCCTCCCACCACCCCAAACAGCAGCCCACATGTTAACATAAACAAATAACAAAAAGGAATCAGGAATCACCCATAGTCTCCATTAACACATACAGTCCCCCTCCCCCGAACCCTCCCAACCACCCCCACACCGCCGCCCCCCCCCCCCCCCCCCCCCCACCCCCAATGTTCGATGTTATCCAATTCTTGAAAGTGCAGAATGAATAACGCCCATGAATTGTAGAGCCCCTCCAGCCTTCCCCTCAGTTCAAACTTAACCTTCTCAAGAGTCAAGAATTCCAACAGGTCTCCCCGCCACGCCAGGGCACAGGGTGGAGAGGTTGCTCTCCACCCTAACAGGATCCGTCTTCGCACCCGTTTCCAACCCCGGCTGGTCCGGCACCCCGGATATGGCCTCCCGAGGGCCCGGGTCCAGTTTTACGTGCACCACTTTAGAGATTACCCTAAAAGTCTCCTTCCAGTAATCCTCCAGCTTTGGACAGGACCAAAACATATGAACGTGATTTGTGCCCCCCCACCCCCACAACGTTCACACACATCTTCTACCCCCTCAAAGAGCCGGCTCATCCTCACCCTTGTGAGGTGTGCTTTAAATACCACCTTCAGCTGTATCAACCCAAGGGGCAGCACGGTAGCCTTGTGGATAGCACAATTGCTTCACAGCTCCAGGGTCCCAGGTTCGATTCTGGCTTGGGTCACTGTCTGTGCGGAGTCTGCACATCCTCCCCTTGTGTGTGTGGGTTTCCTCCGGGTGCGCCGGTTTCCTCCCACAGTCCAAAGATGTGCGGGTTAGGTGGATTGGCCATGATAAATTGCCCTTCGTGTCCAAAATTGCCCTTAGCGTTGGGTGGGGTTACTGGGTTATGGGGATAGGGTGGCGGTGTTGACCTTGGGTAGGGTGCTCTTTCCAAGAGCCGGTGCAGACTCGATGGGCTGAATGGCCTCCTTCTGCTCTGTAAATTCTATGATAAAACCCCAATCTCGTACACAAGGTGGAGGCGTTCACTCTCCAGAGCACTTCACACCAGAACCCCTCCTCCATACCCTCTCCCAACTCTTCCTCCCACTTTGCTTTGATCCCTTCCAGTGGTGCCTTCTGCTCTTCCAAAATAGCTCCATAAACCGCAGACACTACCTCCTTCTCCAGTCCCCCTTCTCCAGCAATGGGGAGGCCGGCTCCACCGGGAAGCTCTGTATCTCCTTCCTGGCAAAATCTCGAACCTGCTTGTATCTAAACATTTCCCCCTGCTCCAGCCCATACTTCGCTCCCAGCTCCTTCAATCCTGCAAACCGACCCCCAAGAAACAAATCTTTTTGTGTCTTAATCCCCTTCTCCTCCCATTTCTCAAAATTTCCGTCCCACTTCCCACTGGCTCAAATCTGTGGTTCCCCCGAATCGGCATTTCCCAGTTGACCCCGCCCCTGACCCGAAATGTTGGCGAAACTGCCTCCAAATTCTCAATGAAGCTATTATTACCGGACTCCCTGAGTATTTCCCCGGGGCTATCGGGAGCGGCGCTGTTGCTAGTGCTTTCAATCCCGACACCCTGCACAAACTCTCCTCCATTCTGACCCACTGGGAATCAACCTCTCTGACCCAGCTCCGCACCATCTCCACATTCGCCGCCCAGTAATAATACATCAGGTTCAGAAGGCCCAAACCCCCTGCCTGCCTTCCCCTCTGTAGCAGTGATGCGACCATCAATTCACTCAAAGACACGAGAAGTAAACCGTGGTTTTAACCAGCTTAGAACAGTGCCTGCCTGCGACTGGTACAATACTGGGAACTGCCTGCAGGTCAGCTGCTCTTTATACTTCCACTTAAGGGGAGGAGCCATGGGCGGAGCCCGTACGTGCCCCAACATATCCCCCTGAGGGTGAAGCCACACAATGGCCCATAGGTGGAGCCCACAGGGTTAACAACATAACACAACAGCAGAACATGATACAAATGCACTGGTGAATTATTAGCACTATACATTCACCACATTCACCCCCTGTTAAAAAATGGAGTCCGGCAGGGGTGACGGGCTCAGAGGTTCAGCCGGTCTGGCGCATGGATCGTGTGCTGTGATCGCCGAAGCACTGGTGTTGCAGCCGGTCCGGGTGGCTGTGGAAGTGGGCCCGGTGCGGGCACAGGCGTGGACTCCGGGAGCGGCTCTTCCGGAGCTTCATTCCTGTGGACCGGTGTGGCAGGTGGGAGGGTGCGCGGGAGACATATAGGGGCGGGGGCACTGGACATGGTAGGTTGGACGGGATATAGTGTGGGGGCTGTGGTGGTGGTGGTGGAGCCTGCGGGTGCCAGGTCCCGGAGAGAGACGGTGTCTTGTCGGCCATCGGGGTGTTCGGCCTAAGCATATTGTGGGGTGGAGTGTAGGAGCTGGACCCTCTCTACCAGGGGGTCGGTCTTATGGCTCCGAACGTGTTTTCAGAGGAAGACCTGTGTCTTCAGTCCCGGTGTCTTCAGCCAGGACGGAAGCAAGGCCCCTGAGGTAGCTCCCCCAGGGAAAACGAACAAGCGGTCATGAGGAGTCTGGTTTGTGGCCGTGCAAAGGAGGGACCTGATAGAGTGGAGCGCATCGTGGAGGACCTCCTGCCAGTCAGAAACTGGGAGATTCCTGGACCACAGGGTCAGTAGGACGGTCTTCCAGACCATCGCATTCTCCCTCTCCACCTGCCGTTTCCCCTGGGGTGATAACTGGTCGTCCTGTTCGAGGCGATGCCCTTACTGAGCAGGTACTGACGCAGTTTGTCGCTCATGAACGACGAGCCCCGGTCACTGTGGACATAACTGGGGAAACCAAACAGGGTGAAGACACCATGCAGGGCTTTAATGACAGTGGAAGTGGTCATGGGGCAGGGGATGGCAAATGGGAAGCGGGAGAACACATCTATGATGTTGAGAAAGTATGTATTGCGGTTATTAGAGGGGCGGGGCCCTTTGAAATCGATACTGAGGCGTTCAAAGGGCCGGGATGCCTTTACCAGGTGGGCCTTATCTGGTTGATAGAAGTGCGGTTTACACTCCGCACAGATTTGGCAGTCCCTGGTCATGGCTCTGACCTCCTCGGTGGAGTAGGGCAGGTTGCGGGCCTTGATATAATGGGTGAGCCGGGTGATCCCCGGGTGGCAGAGGTCATCATGGATAGCCCGTAGTTGGTCACCTTGCGCGCTGGCGCATGTGCCGCGGGACAGGGCATCTGGGGGCTCTTTGAGCTTCCCAGGATGATATACTATATCGTAGTTATAGGTGGAGAGTTCGATCCTCCACCTCAAGATCTTGTCATTCTTGATCTTGCCCCGCTGCGTATTGTCAAACATAAAGGCAACCGATCATTGGTCGGTGATGAGGGTAAACCTCCTACCAGCGAGGTAGTGCCTCCAGTGCTGCACGGCTTCCACAATGGCTTGGGCTTCTTTTTCGACTGAGGAGTGTCGAATTTCAGAGGTGGTGAGGGTGCGGGAAAAAAACGCTACCGGTCTGCCTGCTTGATTGAGGGTAGCGGCGAGAGCGACCTCTGATGCGTCGCTCTCCACCTGGAAGGGGACGGACTCGACCACCGCGCGCATCGCGGAGTTGGCGATGTCCGCCTTGATGCAGCTGAAGGCCTGGCGGGCCTCAGTTGCCAGTGGAAAAATGGTCGCCTTAATTAGTGGGCGGGAGAAGAATCCAAGGCACCTCTTCAGGGCCTTGGGGCAGTGAGGGAGAGGGAGTTGCAGGAGGGGGCGCATACGGTCAGGGTCGGGCCCTAGAACCCCGTTTTCCACGACGTAGCCGATATGGATAGTCTGGTTGTGCGGAAAACGCATTTCTCCTTGTTGTAGGTGAGGTTGAGTTTTTGGGCGGTTTGGAGAAATCAGTGGAGATTGGAGTCGTGGTCCTGCTGATCATGGCCGCAGATGGTGACATTGTCCAAGTACGGAAATGTGGCCCGCAGTCCGTACTGGTCCACCATTCGGTCCATTGCTCTTTGGAACACCAAAACCCCATTCGTGACGCCAAAGGGGACCAGGAGGAAATGGAAAAGGCGGCCGTCTGCTTCAAAAAGCCGTGTAGTGGCGGTCCTCCGGGCGGATTGGGAGCTGGTGGTACAATGTTCTGTTGTATCAGAACATGATACAAATGCACTGGTGAATTATTAGCACTATACATTCACCACCACCAGCACCTTACTAACTCTGGTCACCTTCTCTCCCCATATGAACGAGGTAATCATTCCTTCAATCTCTCTAAAAAATGCCTTTGACAGGAAAACCGGCAGGCATTGGAAAATAAACAGAAATCGCACAAGTGCCCCTTTTGAATTAAATAAAGAATAGAAAAAAAGCCTCAGAGATCTCTTTCTTTCCCCTCAACTAAGGATTCCTGCCCAGCATGGTTGACAGGCCTCTCAACCATCTCTGACCCATTTCTACTCTCCCTCCCAGAACAACGATAGTGTTCCCCTTGTCCTCACCTTCCACCCCACCAGCCTTTGTATTTAACAGATCAGCCTCCACAGATTTCCCCAACTCCAGCATGATGCCACAACCAGACATATCTTCCCTCCCCTTTCAACATTCCGAAGGGACCCCCTGGTCCATTCCTCTGCATCATCCCCAAAACACATCCCCTTCCCACGGCACCTTCCCATCCAATTGCAGAAGTTATAATAATGATAATTGTTATTATTGTCACAAGAAGGCTTACATTAACACTGCAATGAAGTTACTGTGAAAAGCCCCTAGTCGCCACATACTGGCAGCTGTTCGGGTACACAGAGGGAGAATTCAGAATGTCCAATCACCTAACAGAACGTCTTTCGGGTCTTGTGGGAGGAAACCGGGAAATTCTCAGTTTGGAAGACTAAGTGTTGCCACCAGGACTGAATTGCGTGTGATTTGCGTTCTCAATGGGGGTGCTATTCGGTAAGCGGGTCATGCCATGCAAATGGCCAGCACTCTGCTGGGGCAAATTCTGAGTAATTCCCGGCCCAGCGACCATGCTAACTGCTCGGGAATTAGTGCCAAAGAGCCTGGCAGCCGGAGCTGTTGTTAAGCGAGCGTTCCACTTACCACACACACTGCAGCCACCAAGATGGTTCGGAGAAGACCTGCTCCTGCCCCAAGGTCAGGAGCCCGAGGTGGACCCACAGCTCCATGCCCGAGAGAATGTCCCAGGGAGGACACCCACTTCCCCAGGGTGGGCCGCAGACTCAAGCCTGCCTCCTGAACAACGCCTGGGAGGTGGTGGCAAGGGAAGTCAGCGCTGCGAACCTCACCAGGAGGAGACAGCTGGCGATGCGGATTGGTGCCAGTCACTGGTGAGGGGGGCAGAGAACCGGGGAGGGTTCCAAAGGCCACGGTTGGGGTGAGCTCTGCTGATCCCTTGCTTCCTCTGCAGGGGGACAGCATTTCTGAGGAGTGGCACGCCTGGTGAGCTCCTAATTGAGCTTGGCCCATGGTAGAGCTGGGGTATGACGGTGTCCAGAGGGAATGGCAGTCTGAGCCAGGCCACCCAGATACTGAGGGAGACACCTAAGTCCACAGACTTGGCACCAAGTCACTCCCCGCTATTGCCCCCGGCCCAGGAAGCCATCCCCCAGCAAGCCCGACAGTTTTGAACAGCTTTTCAATGTTCTTTTAGCCTCCTGCTCCCCTTCCGCAGCCAAGTTTGTAAATTTACAATCACGAGACGTCCACCTGGGAGGAGCAGAGCATTGCGGAAGGGCGGAGCTTATTGTGCCCATGCTGGTTTTCCATGCCCCCACCAATCCTCATTATTGCCACCAGAGAGGGACCGGAGCATGGCTCCCAAATCAACACAAGGTACGCACCTCAATTTTGGCCGGACGACCGATTCTCCACCCGATCACGGTTCGCAAAGCGTTGAATCCCGCCCCTCGGGTTTGATCGTCAGGAGCAAGCTGAAGTCAAGCATCAACAGCGATGCATCGACTGCATCAGTATTCACCAAAGAGAAGGAATTGGTGGATGTTGAGTCTGGAGAAGAGTGTGTAGGTAGTCTGGGTCACATTGAGATCCAAAAAGACGAGGTGCTGGGCGTCTTGAAAAATATTAAGGTAGATAAGTCCCCAGGGCCTGATGGGATCTACCCCAGAATACTGAAGGAGGCTAGAGAGGAAATTGCTGAGGCCTTGACAGAAATCTTTGGATCCTCACTGTCTTCAGGCGATGTCCCGGAGGACTGGAGAATAGCCAATGTTGTACCTTTGTTTAAGAAGGGTATCAAGGATAATCCAGGGAACTACCCGCCAATGAGCCTTACGTCAGTGTTAGGGAAATTACTGGAGATAATTCTTCGAGACAGGATCTACTCCCATTTGGAAGCAAATGGGCGTATTAGCGAGAGGCAGCACGGTTTTGTGAAGGGGAGGTTGTGACTCTCTAACTTGATAGAGTTTTTCGAGGAAGTCACAAAGATGATTGATGCAGGTAGGGCAGTGGATGTTGTCTATATGGACTTCAGTAAGGCCTTTGACAAGGTTCCTCATGGCAGACTGGTACATAAGATGAAGTAACACGGGATCGGGGTGAGCTGACAAGATGGATACAGAACTGGCTAGGTCATAGAAGGCAGAGAGTAGCAATGGAAGGGTGCTTTTCTGATTGGAGGGCTATGACTAGTGGTGTTCCGCAGGGATCAGTGCTGGGACCTTTGCTGTTCGTAGTATATATAAATGATTTGGAGGAAAATGTAACTGGTCTGATTAGTAAGTTTGCAGACGACACAAAGGTTGGTGGAATTGCGGATAGCGATGAGGACTGTCAGATCGTTTGGGGACGTGGGCGGAGAGATGGCAAATGGAGTTCAATCCGGACAAATGTGAGGTAATGCATTTTGGAAGGTCTAATGCAGGTAGGGAATATACAGTGAATGGTAGAACCCTCAAGAGTATTGAAAGTCAGAGAGATCTAGGTGTACAGGTCCACAGGTCACTGAAAGGGGCAACACAGGTGGAGAAGGTAGTCAAGAAGGCATACGGCATGCTTGCCTTCATTGGCCGGAGCATTGAGTAGAAAAATTGGCAAGTCATGTTGCTGCTGTATAGAATCTTAGTTAAGCCACACTTGGAGTCTAGTGTTCAATTCTGGTCGCCATACTACCAGAAGGATGTGGAGGCTTTAGAGAGGGTGCAGAAGAGATTTACCAGGATGGAGGGCATTAGCTATGAGGAGAGGTTGAATAAACTCGGTTTTTTCTCACTGGAACGACGGAGGTTGAGGGGTGACCTGATAGAGGTCTACAAAATTATGAGGGGCATAGGCAGAGTGGATAGTCAGAGGCTTTTTCCCAGGGAAGAGGCGTCAAATTCTCGGGGTCATAGGTTTAAGGTGCGAGGGGCAAGGTTTAGAGGAGATGTATGAGGCAAGTTTTTTTACACAGATGGTAGAGGATGCCTGGAACTCGCTGCCAGAGGAAGTGGTGGAAGCAGCGACGATAGTGACATTTAAGGGATATCTTGACAAATACATGAATAGGATGGGAATTGAGGGATACGGACCCCAGAAGTGCAGGAGATTTTAGTTTAGACGGGCAGCATGGCCGGCACAGGCTTGGAGGGCCGAAGGGCCTGTTCCTGTGCTGTACTTTTCTTTGTTCTTTGTTCTTTGAAAGGAGCACGTGAATACCTGGAAGCCTCAACCACCTGCTCCTCCAACCACCATCCGACCCACCTGTAACAGAGGCTGTAGTCACCTCAGAACTCATTTTTAATGTGCAAGCAAATTGTCCTCGAATCCGAGAGACTGTCTAAGAAGAAGATTTTAATTGGGTATTTGTATGTGGGCGAGGTGCAGATCTTTAAATGGTCTGTCAGAATGAATTTTTTAATAGTTCAAGCAATGAGAGAAATCAGTGTTGGGTTGATCTACAAAGAAAATAATTAACCTGATACTAGTTTGCAGCAGTACACTGTTTGGTAAGGAAATTTTCTTGTCAAAGCTGTCTGCTATATGTAATATATTTATTTTTTTAAATAAATTTAGAGTACCCAATTGATTTTTTTTCCAATTAAGAGGCAATTTAGCGCGGCCAATCCACCTACCCTGCACATCTTTCGGTTGTGGGGGCGAAACCCACACAAACACGGGGAGAATGTACAAACTCCACACGGACAGTGACCCAGAGCCGGGATCGAACCTGGGACCTCGGCGCCGTGAGGATATTTTTTAATATATCGGGTTACACAGAGACAAGAGAACAGGAATAGATGATTCAGCACAACTGGACTTCATAGGTTTTTAGCAGCTTTTGACAAGTCTTCAACTTCACCCTATCACCCTTTCACCCTACCACCTTCATGGGTTTATTTGGCTTCATCTGTCTGGCTGCATCACAGCCTAGTATGGCAACTGCTCGGCCCAAGACCGCAAGAAACTCCAGGGTCGTAAATACAGCCCAGTCCATCACACGAACCCGCCTCCCATCCATTGACTCTATCTACACCTCCGCTGTCTGGGGAAAGCGGACAGCATAATCAAAAGATCCCTCCCACCCAGCTTACTCACTCTTCCAACTTCTTCCATTAGGCTGTAGATACAAAAGTCTGAGAACACGCACGAACAGATTCAAAAACAGCTTCTTCTGTGCTATTACCAGTCTCCTAAATGACCCACTAATGGACTTAGCTGATTAATACTACACTTCTGTATGCTTCACCCGATGCTGGTGTCTATGTATTTACATTGTGTGCCTTGTGTTGCCCTATGACGTATTTTCTTTTCATGTACTAAATGATTTATTTGAGATGAAAAATACTTTTCATTGTACCTTGGTACACGTGACAATAGCAAAACCAATCCAATCAAAATCCAATCCAATCGTCTATGCCATTTACCTCAATAATTCAGTTCCATATCTTGCCATTCTCTGAGTAAAGAATCCCCAATTGGATTTAGTATGGAATATTTTATACCTGCTAGTTTTGGACTCTCCTGTAAATGGGAATAAGTGCTCTACCTACCCTTTCAAACCTTTCACTAATTTAAAGTTTTGCAAGGTTATCCACCAGCCTTTTCTTTTCACAAGAAAAGAACTGCAGCTTGTTCAGCATTCTCTAATAAGTGTATTCTCTCAGGTCTGCTGCAGTGGTCAATAGATCAATCACTATTAATATTTTATAATGGAAAAATGCATGAAAAGTTCATCTTTTTTTCATTAATTCTTTATATCTGTGCATCACTGGAAAGGGCCGGCATTTATTGTCCATCCTTATTTGTCAGTATGAATGGCTTGCTCGGTCACTTCAGAGGGTCTTTGCAAGCCAATCCTGGTGTCATGAGGGACTTTGAGGCAACTATATTGCTTCAAACATTGTTTACACAAATCGATAGCCAATCAATGTGAAACAAAAAATGATTAATCACCCCCTTCGAATTAATCTTTAATAAATGACTTTATGTGAAGCATTGGCTGGAGTGTTCAAAGGTCAATTTGTCAGTTGTGTGACCCCGACCATCAAGGAAGACAAGAGCAGCAAAATAATGGGAACACGATGACCTCTGTTGCATATCATTGCGCAAAAACTCTTCTCTTTCAACATGTGCACGAAAATGTAATTTTAACGCTCCATACCTTGTGAAAACTAGTACTTGGAGGCGGAAAACTAGAGATTATTTTCAAATCCTTCCCCACTTTTGTAATCTCCTCCATCTCCACAAGCCCCCCAAGAGAAGTCGGTCATGAGACACATCAACTCCAGACTCCCAGAATACCTTGATCCACGGCAATTTGAATACTGATACAATCGGTCGACAGCAGACGCCATCTCCCTGACCCTACACTCATCCCTGGAGCATCTCAACAACAAGGACTCCTATATAAGACTCCTATTCATTGACTACAGCTCCGTCTTCAGTATCATAATCCCAGCCAAGCTCAGATCAAAACTCCAAAACCTAGGACTTGGCTCCTCCCTCTGCAACTGGATCCTCGACTTCCTGACTCATAGACCACAATCAGTAAGAATAAACAACAACACCTCCTCCATGTTAGTCCTCAATACCGGGGCACCGCAATTTTGCATACATAGCGCCCTATTATACTCCCTATACACACACGACTGTGTGGCAACATTTGACTCCAACTCCATCTACAAGTTTGCTGAAGACACAACCATAGTTGGTCAGATCTCACACGACGATGAGTCAGAGTCCAGGAGGGAGATATAGAATCTGGTGGCATGGTGTAATGACAATCTCTCCCACAATGTCAGCAAAACGAAGGAGCTGGTCACTGAATTCGGGAGGCACACCCCTGTACACACCCCTATCTGCATCAACGGGGCTGAGGTGGAGATGGTTGACAGCTTCAAATTCCTTGATGTGCACATCACCAACAATCTGTCCTGGTCCACCCACATCGATGCTGCAACCAAGAAAGCACAACAGCACCTATACTTCCTTAGGAAACTAAAGAAATTCAGCATGTCCACAATGACTCATACCAATTTTTACAGATGCACCATAGAAAGCATTCTATCGACATGGTGGCGCGGGAGTTGAGAGTCACCAGGCTAGCTGCTTTGAGCTAGTCAACGGGATCGAGGTGGGGGGGGGGGGGTGTATACAGCCAGTATATGGCAGGGGTTAGGTTACAGGGGGTTGTTGCTGGGGGGGGGGGGCGGAGGGGGGGATGATGATCTGCTGACTGTCATAATATACAAAATGAAATGAAATGAAAATCACTTATTGTCACAAGTAGGCTTCAAATGAAGTTACTGTGAAAAGTCCCTAGTTGCCACATTCCGGCGCCTGTTCGGGGAGGCTGGTACGGGAATTGAACCGTGCTGCTGGCCTGCCTTGGTCTGCTTTCAAAGCCAGCGATTTAGCCCTATGCTAAACAGCCCGAGTATAGGGCAGCACGGTAGCATTGTGGATAGCACAATTGCTTCACAGCTTCAGGGTCCCAGGTTCTATTCTGGCTGGGGTCACTGTCTGTGCGGAGTCTGCACATCCTCCCGGTGTGTGTGTGGGTTTCCTCCGGGTGCTCCGGTTTCCTCCCACAGTCCAAAGATGTGCAGGTTAGGTGGATTGGCCATGATAAATTGCCCTTAGTGTCCAAAATTGCCCTTCGTGTTGGGTGGGGTTACTGGGTTATGGGGATAGGGTGGAGGTGTTGACCTTTGGGTAGGGTGCTCTTTCCAAGAGCCGGTGCAGACTCGATGGGCCGAATGGCCTCCTTCTGCACTGTAAATTCTATGAATCATGGTGCAGACACACACTGATGGACACACAGTGGGACCAATCAACACACACAACACCGCAGCCAATCACCAGTTAGAGCACATGCACTATAAAGACAGGGGGCATCAGAGTTCCCGCTCATTCGAGCTGCAGCTAACTAGGAGGACAGAGCTCACAGCCTGCAGCACAGACATTCACCATGTGCTGAGTGCATCGACTGGTTAGGACAAGGCAAAGGTCTTTAGTTAAAGCTAGTATCGTGTTAACCCACAGTCAGAGTATGTTACAACACTTAATGATTCAATAAAATAGTGGTGCACTATTTCAAGTGTTGGTGACCTGTGTGTGTTCCATGGATCCAGAGCACCCAACACAACATGATACCAGGAGTTGAGGGATATTAGCACTTCTTAGACCTACCTGCAAGTGATCTGCCTTCCGCCAGCATTCCGTCATCCCGCAACATGGACAACAACAGCCCATCGCCGCCGCTCCACATCGCCGGCAACCTAGGGGCCAACTGGAAGTTATTCAAACAGCGCTTCCAGCTCTCCCTTGAGGCCACAGACAGGGAGGACACCTTGAATACCAGGAAGATTGCTCTCCTCCTCTCCACGGCCATGCCGTCCACATTTTCAATTCTCTCACCTTTGGGGATGATGAAGATAAAACAAAGTTCAAGTCGGTCCTCCTCAAGTTTGACACTCACTGCAGCGTAGAGGTGAATGAAAGTTTTGAGCGCTACGCTTTCCAACAGCGTTTGCAGGGTAAGGATGAACCTTTCCAATCCTTTCTCACGCACCTCCGCATCCTTGCGCAGTCTTGCAGCTACGGGCCCACCTCAGACTCCATGATATGCGACCAGATCGTTTTCGGCGTTCAGTCGGACCCCCTACGACAGCAGCTCCTCAAAGTAAAGCAGCTCACCCTAGCGACCGCCATTGAGGCCTGTGTCTTACATGAAAACGCCACGAGTCGGTATTCCCACATCCAAGCGGCTGAGACGGCGCGGCAAGGTCCCCACGAGGCGGAACGGGTCCAAGTGATTGAGCAACTCCAGGGCCTCAGCCTGAATGAGGGCGGCCATTTCGCGCACTTTTCGCGGACCCCCGCGCTTGTGCGGACCAAATGAAGGGACGGCGACGTCGAAGAACGTTATGCGCAGGCGCGCACCACGCACGACAGCACCGCGCATGCGCGGTGGCGCAGCGAACGTGCTGACGCTACGACGTGCAGCAACTGTGGCTCCGCCCATTTAAAACGACAATGCCCTGCCAAATCTCGACAATGCCTAAGATGTGGCAGACTTGGCCACTGTGCTGCCTTCTGCCGAGCAGCTCAGCCTGCCAATTCATATCACTTCAGCCAGCCGTGCAGGAATATCCTGGCAATTCAACCCACGGTCACCGAGTCCGATGCGGACCTCCCACACAGCGGTGACACCGAGGACCCAATGGCGCCTTTTGGAGTTGGTGTTGTGACAAAAAACAGGCTGTCCCCGAAGCAAAAGCACCAGCCTCTATCGGTATACAGCATCGATCCAGACAATGAGTGGTGTGCCACCCTGACGGTCAACCGGTCCCAAATACGATTCCGCCTGGACACTGGTGCCTCCGCCAATCTCATGGTGCGGTCTGACTTCCAAAGCCTTTGTGTCAAGCCAGCCATCCTCCCATCAGCCTGCCAGCTATTGGATTACAATGGCAATGTCATTGCTGCTAGTGGCTCATGCCAACTTGAAGTGACGCACAGGTCACGCAAAGCCATCCTTCCTTTTGAAATCATGGGCTCCTCAAAAGCCTCCCTGCTTGGCGCACAGGCATGCAAGCTGTTGAACCTAGCTCAGAGAGTTCACTCTCTCTCTCCTGATGACACGTCTGCCTTTCAGGACACTGACCTCAGGGCGCAACTCGACATCATCATCGACCAGCGCCACGACGTCTTCGAAGGCATGGGCTCCCATGTACCTACAAGATCTTATTGAAACGAAATGCCACGCCTGTGGTGCACGCACCTCGCAGGGTCCCAGCATCCCTTAAGGACCGCATCAAGCAGCAGCTGCAGGACCTCCAGGACCAAGGAGTGATCTCCAGAGTCACGGAACCAACCGACTGGGTCAGTTCCATGGTATGTGTGAAAAAGCCTCCCGGCGAATTGAGAATTTGCATTGATCCCAAGGATCTAAATCGCAATATCATGAGGGAGCATTACCCAATTCCCAAGCGCGAAGAGATCACATGCGAGATGGCTCGCACCAAGCTCTTCACCAAACTCGACGCCTCAAAAGGATTCTGGCAAGTCCAGCATGACAAATCCAGCAGGAAACTCTGCACATTCAATACCCACTTTGGCAGATATTGTTACAACAGGATGCCATTTGGGATCATAGATGGGGTAGTAGATGGGGTTCTTCTGAAACTGGACCGCATTGTCATCCCGCATAGCATGCGCCAGCTCGTCCTGGAACAGCTACACGAGGGCCATCTTGGCATGGAAAAGTGCCGCCGACGGGCCCGAGAGGCAGTGTACTGGCCCGGCATTAATGACGACATAGCCAACACAGTGCTCAACTGCCCCACTTGTCAGCGCTTCCAGCCGGCCCAACCATGTGAGAGCCTGCAGCCCCATGAGTTGGTCACGTCACCTTGGACCAAGGTGGGCATCGACCTGTTCCACGCGCTGGGTAGAGACTATGTCCTGATTGTGGACTACTTTTCAAATTACCTGAAGGTGATGCGGTTGCACGATATCACATCGTCTGCAGTCATCCGTGCCTGTAAGGACACCTTTGCTCGACACGGCATCCCACTCACGGTTATGGCGGACAATGGCCCCTGCTTCGCAAGCCAGGAATGGTCCAACTTTGCCAGGCGGTACAATTTTGCACATGTGACATCCAGTCCCCTGTACCCCCAATCCAACGGCAAAGCGGGGAAGGGAGTACATATAGTCAAACGGCTCCTCTGCAAGGCTGCCGATGCTGGGTCCGATTTCTACCTCGCCTTGCTGGCCTATCGCTCCGCCCCACTGTCCACTGGCCTGTCGCCAGCCCAGCTGCTCATGGGTCGCACCCTGAGGACAACGGTGCCGTCCATTCATGTCCCAGACCTCGACCACATTCCGGTCCTTCGATGGATGCAGCTGTCTCGTGCACAGCACAAGGCGGCTCATGACTCCCGTGCAGTTGATCTCCCTGCTCTGACTCCAGATGACAACGTCCGCATCCATCTTCCGGATGGTGGCTGGTCAGCAACAACTGTGGTCCTTCGGCAGGTGGCCCCCCGCTCGTTCCTGGTTCGTCTACCAGTTGGCTCCATTCTGCGCCGCAATCGACGCCCCCTTGGTCTCGTTCCACGCTCGCTACGTGATCCTCCACTGTCGCCTCACCCTCCTGCTGACCCTGCCCTGGACTATGCAGAGATTCCGGTCACTCTGCATCCTCCTCACTCTGACGCAGTCCAGCCCGCTCCTCAGCCGGCGGCTCCCGACCCTCCCTTGAGGTGGTTAACCAGAATTCGTCGCCCACCTCAGAGACTTAATTTGTGAACTTTGTGGACTTATGGACTTTCTGATTTGTTCTGTTCTTCCGTTTAATCGTTTACGTGGTTTGTACATAGTGTTCATCTCGTTATTCTTGTGACACACTTTTATTGCACCAGGCACCTTCCCATGTAAATAGCTTAGTTCCCATGTACATAGTCCTGTAAATATTTCGCACACACGTAGTCAGGGACATTCTCACCATACACTATTTATTGCCACACAGGTACATTCTTTTATAAAAGGGAGATGTCATAATATACACCAGTATATCATGGTGCAGACACGCACTGGTGGACACACAGTGGGACCAATCAACACACAACACCGCAGCCAGTCACCAGTTAGAGCACACGCACTATAAAGACAGGGGGCATCAGAGTTCCCGCTCATTCGAGCTGCAGCTAGCTAGGAGGACAGAGCTCACAGCCTGCAGCACAGACATTCACCATGTGCTGAGTGCATCGACTGGTTAGGACAAGGCAAAGGTCTTTAGTTAAAGCTAGTATCGTGTTAACCCACAGTCTGAGAATGTTACAACAGTTAATGATTCAATAAAATAGTGGTGCACTATTTCAAATGTTGGTGACCTGTATGTGTCCCACGGATCCAGAGCACCCAACACAACATTGACGAGGGAGGGAACTGAACCAGTTAACAGGGAAGAGGTCGGGGGTGGGAGCTGCCAAGTGGCGGACCAGGGGAGGCGTGGCACATGGGCAGGGGTGGGCCCAAGAAGGGGGATGGCTGATCAGCGTAGGGGGGGGCAGGGTGCCCTCCAACGAGGCTGATCACCTGGAATGTTCGAGGGTTAAACGGGCCGGTCAAGAGGGCACTTACGGGCTCTGAAGGCGGACGTAATGTTGCTGCAGGAGACACATTTGAGAGTGGCGGACCAGATTAGATTACGGAAGGGCTGGGTTAGCCAGGTCTTCCATTCGGGTCTTGACGCTAAGACCAGAGGGGTCGCGATCATGATTAACAAACGGGTTCAGT
Source organism: Scyliorhinus torazame (assembly GCF_047496885.1). Lineage (NCBI taxonomy): Eukaryota > Metazoa > Chordata > Chondrichthyes > Carcharhiniformes > Scyliorhinidae > Scyliorhinus > Scyliorhinus torazame. The sequence goes on along the minus strand of NC_092713.1, from coordinate 310,133,217 downwards.
TTGAGGCGGACAGCCCAGTTGCGGATGGGGGTGGTGGATTTCTCATGGTCCGGGGGAAGCTTGAGGTGGTGAGGGTGGTCCTAGTGAATGTTTACGCTCCAAACTGGGATGATGTTGATTTCATCAAAAGGCTGCTGGGGAAAATCCCCGACTTGGATTCGCACAAGCTGATTATGGGTGGGGACTTTAATACAGTCCTTGATCCCGACCTGGATCGGTCGTGCCCCAGAACGGGCAGGGTCCCTGCAGTAGCAAGGGAACTGAGGGGGTTCATGGAACAAATTGGGGGGGGGGGTAGACCCCTGGAGAATCAGTCGGCCGACGGGGAAGGAGTTCTCGTTCTATTCACATGTTCACAAGGTTTATTCTCGTATTGACTTCTTTATTATGAGTAGGGACTTTTTGGAGGGGGTGAGGGATACAGAATACTCGGCGATCACTATTTCAGACCATGCTCCACATTGGGTCGACGTGCAGGTCTGCAAAGAAAGTTACCAGCGCCCACAATGGAGGTTAGAGGTGGGATTGTTGGCAGATGAGGGGGGGGTGGTGAGAGAGTGGGGAAATGCATGCAGAACTACCTGCAGGTCAACGATACAGGGGAAGTCTCAGCAGCGGTGCTCTGGGAGGCGCTGAAGGCGGTGGTGAGAGGGGAACTGATCTCAATCCGAGCCCATAGGGACAGGGCGGAGATGGACAGACTGGTTCAGGAGTTGATACGGACGGACAGGGAATATGCGGAGTCCCCGAAGGCAGAGTTACTTAGGGAACGACGGAGACTGCAGGCGGAGCTGGGGGTGCTATCCACTGGGAAGGCCGTAGAGCAGCTCAGAAAGGCAAGGGGCGCGGTGTATGAGTATGTGGAGAAAGCCAGCAGAATGCTTGCACAGCAACTTAGGAAGAGGGAGGCGGCCTCGGAAATAGAGACAATAGTGGACGGGGCAGGGAACCGGGTTGGAGACCCTGCAGGATTGAACAGGGTATTCAGGGACTTTTACAGCAAGCTATATACCTCGGAAACCTCCACGGGGCTGGAGGGGATGAGGCGCTTCTTAGATGGGCTGACCTTCCCAAAGGTGGGCAGGGGGATGGTAGAGGGGCTGGGGGTCCCGATTAGGGCTGAAGAAGTAATGGGGGGCCTGAAGGCCATGCAGTCGGGTAAAGCCCCGGGGCCGGACGGGTATCCAGTGGAGTTCTACAAAACGTTTTCCGGGATAGTGGGGCTGGTGCTGGTTAGGGTGTTTAACGAGGCGAGGGACAATGGGGTGTTACCCCCAACGATGTCGCAAGCCACCATCTCGCTGATATTAAATCGGGATAAAGATCCGGAAGCCTGTGGGTCCTATAGGCCAATCACCTTGATTAATGTTGACGCTAAACTACTGGCCAAGATCCTGGCGTCCAGAATCGAAGACTGGGTAGCGGACGTGATTGTGGGGGACCAAACGGGGTTTGTAAAGGGCAGGCAGCTGGTAGCCAACCTAAGAAGGCTACTCAATGTGATTATGATGCCCCCGGAGGGCAGAGAGGTGGAGGTAGTGGTGGCAATGGATGCCGAAAAGGCTTTTGACCGGGTGGAGTGGGACTATTTATGGGAGGTGCTGGGACTGTTTGGGTTTGGGGAAGGCTTTGTGGACTGGGTTAGACTGATATATCAGCCCTGGAGGCTAGTGTAAGGACGAACAGGACGATATCTGAGTATTTTCAACTATACCGTGGGACAAGACAGGGATGCCCCCTCTCTCCATTGCTGTTTGCGTTGGCCATAGAACCGCTGGCCGCTCTGAGAGCGGCAAGGGGATGGAAGGGAATGGTCGGGTGGGGAGTAGAACACAAGGTCTCGCTCTACACGGATTACCTGCTTTTGTACGTGTCGGATCCAGTGGCAGGGATGGACGGGATTATGGAAATCCCAGGGGACTTTGGCCGGTTTTCGGGGTACAGGTTGAACATGGCAAAGAGCGAGATGTTTGTGGTGCAGGCGAGAGGTCAGGAGAATAGGCTGAGAGAGCTGCCGTTTAGGCTGGTTGGGAAGGTTTTCGGTACTTAGGGATACGAGTGGCGCGGGACTGGGGCAGGATGCATAAGTTGAACTTGTCTAGGCTGGTGGAGCAAATGAGGAGCGAGTTTCGGAGATGGGATGCGCTCCCGCTGTCACTAGCGGGGAGAGTACAGACGGTGAAGATGACGATCCTCCCGAGATTCCTGTTTATTTTTCAGTGTCTCCCTATTTTCATTCCGCGGTCCTTTTTTAAAACGATCAATAAAATCATCCTGGGATTTGTTTGGGCGGGGAAGTCCCTGCGGGTAAAGAGGGGGATGCTGGAACGGAACCGTAGCGAGGAAGGACTGGCATTGCCAAACCTCAGCAACTACTACTGGGCGGCTAACATAGCCATGATAAGGAAATGGATGGTGGGCACGGGGTCGGTTTGGGAGCGGGTGGAGGCTGATTCGTGCAGGGGCACCAGCTTGGCAGCCCTGGTCACGGCTCCTCTGCTGCTCCCGCCAGCCAGGTAGTCCACCAGCCCAATAGTGGTGGCGGCTCTGCGGATTTGGGGCCAATGGAGGAAGCATGCGGGGGAAGTGGCAGCGTCGGTCTGGTCCCTAATATGCGACAACCACTGATTTCTCCCGGAGAAGATGGACGGCGGGTTTCGAGCGTGGCGGAGGGCGGGGGTGGGAAGGATGAGCGACTTGTTGCTGGAAGGGAGCTTCGCGAGCAAGAGGGCGGTGGAGGAGAAGTTCGGGCTGGCAAGGGGAAATGCCTTTCGGTACTTGCAGGTGCGGGATTTCGTACGTAGACAGGTCCCGTCCTTTCCACGCCTTCCACTAAGGGGGATCCAGGACAGGGTAGTTTCCTGGGGAGAGGTAAGAGAGGGGAGAGTCTCGGATATTTACAAGGAGCTTATGGGAGCGGAGGACACAGAGACCGAGGAACTGAAACTCAAGTGGGAGGAGGAGCTTGGCGGGGAGTTGGAGGGAGGCGTATGGGCAGACGCTCTGAGGAGGGTAAATGCAACCGCAACATGTGCCAGGCTCGGCCTGATTCAGTTCAAGGTAGTTCACCAGGCCCACATGACGGTGGCCCGGATGTTAAACTCTTTGGGCTGGAGGACAAGTGTGCTAGATGTGCAGGAGGACCAGCGAACCATGTACACATGTTCTGGGCGTGCCCAAACTCAGGGGGTACTGGCAGGAATTTGCAGACGTCATGTCCCGGGTACTGAAAACAAGGGTGGCGATGAGTCCGGAGGTGGTGATTTTTGGGGTGTCGGAGGACCCAGGAGTTCAGGAGGGGATAGAGGCCGACGTTGTGGCCTTTGTTTCCCTGGTAGCCTGGCGACGAATACTGTTGTCCTGGAGGGACTCAAAGCCCCCAAAGACCGAAGTATGGCTGTCGGACATGGCAAGTTTTCTCGGCTTGGAAAAAATCAAGTTCGCCTTCCAAGGATCACTATCGGTGTTCGCCTGGAGGTGGCAACCATTCATCGGCTTTTTCGCGGGGAATTAGTCGTCAGCGGGGGGGGGGGAAATAGGCGGGTCTATTTGCGAGAGAGGAACTGCTATTTGCACTATGTTTTTGTAATTGATATTTGCACACTAATGTATATTGTTACTGTTTACAAGGTCAAAAATACCTCAATAAAATTGTTTGTTAAAAAAAAGAAAGAATTCTATCTGGCAGCATCACAGCCTGGTGTGGCAACTGTTCGGCCCAAGACCGCAAGAAACTACAGAGAGTCATGAACGCAGCCCAGTCCATCACGCAAACTCCCATCCTTTGACTCTATCTACACGTCCCGCTACACGTCCCTTCCACAGTTTTCATGTATGGAACGATCTGCCTGGACTGTACGCAGAACAATATTTTTCACTGTACATCAGTACAAGTGACAATAAATCTAAATCTAAATCGAAGATATCTACGCCGCACTAATTCTGGTCTCTTGCACAACTTTAATAGCTCCATCTTAGTTGCTTGTGTCTTCAGTTACCTCAGCCCCAAATTCTGGAGTTCCCCAAACCTCTCCACCTTTCTACTTCATTTGCCACCTTCAAGATGTCCTTTAATGCCGCCTTTGAAAAGCTTTTGATCATTAGACCTGTCGTGGACAAGATTTTCTGCCTCCCTGTGCCACGTTCCACAGCGGCAGAGGCAGAGCACCATTGGCCGTCGCTGTCAATGGGTTTCCCCATCATTCACACCCTCTGCCACCAGTGTTTTATGGGCAGTAACGCAAACATTGCTTTATAATGCTCCTGTGAAGTGTCCTTGGGGCATTTCACCACATTTAGCGACTATTTAGGGACTATATAAATACAAATTGTTTCTGTTGTTGTTGTTTTCCCATTCCCTTCTCACGTCGATCTGGGCCGGAATTCTCCAGCTGTTCATTGGCGGCGGGATCCTCTGGTCCTGCCCGAAATGTGCCCCCCCCCCCCCCCCCCCCCCCCCCGCCGCCTGTGGGTTTCCCGATGGTGTGGAGTGGCTTCAATAGGAAGTCCCATTTGATTTGATTTGATTTATTGTCACATGGACCAAAATACAGTGAAAAGCATTTTTCTGCAGCCGAGGGAACGTACATAGTGGACAAAAAGAAAGAATAATTGACAGTACATTGACAAATGGGACATCAACAAACAGTGATTGGTTACAGTGCGGAACAAGGGGCCAAACAAAGCAAATACAAGAGCAAGAGCAGCTTAGGACGCCGTGAATAGTGTTCTTACAGGGAACAGATCAGTCCGAGGGAGAGTCGTTGAGGAGTCTAGTAGCTGTGGGGAAGAAGCTGTCTATATCTGGATGTGCGGGTCTTCAGACTTCTGTACCTTCTGCCTGATGGAAGGGTCTGGAAGAGAGCAAAGCCTGGGTGGGGGGGGGGGGGGTCTCTGATAATGGTGTCTGCCTTCCTGAGGCAGCGGGAGATGGACATAGAATCAATGTGTGGTGGCAAGCTTGTGCGATGCGTTGGGCTGAGTTCACCACACTCTGCAGTTTCTTGCAATCTTGACAGCAGGAGCAGAGACTCCCGGAGCCAGCGGACGGCGTGCCGCTGGGAAACGTGCGGCTGGGAAACCGGAGCATCCCGCTCCTGATCCAGGTAGTTGCTCCTCCATTGTTGCTGGTAGCTCCTCAAACAGCTGTTAATTAAATGCCGAGGCAGGTGCTCCACTCAATAGGCCAAATCCTCATCTGGGAGGAAATCCTGAGGTCTAAGTCTCTGTAGCAATTAAACTACAGAGACTAGGGCAGGAACTTTTCAGAGACTTAGTGGTCCTGGCGGAAAAGTAGGGGCGGGTCCCCCTCCGCCCCCTCCTCTCCCCTCCCCCGCCACCGCCCCCGCCACCCCTCTCTACTGGCCTTGGAAGTCATGACCAGATCTAACAGATCTCGGGCTATTAACTGTCAGAGGTTGCGGCTTCCGTTCCCAAGTGGGAGGCTATCCTGTCTCCCAGAGTTGCCAGCGAATTAGTTAGCCCACAGCTCCCCAGTCCCAGCAGCGCCACCAGCAGTCAAGCCTCAATGGAAAACTACACAGAGGAGGCCATGAAGTGAAAGACAAGTGACAAACAAGCGGGACCCGGCGAGGTGAGATGGGGCGGGTGTGGCCGCGATCAGGAGACCAGGGGTTGAACAAGCTTTGGGACTGAGTAACCATTTTGGAGAGGGTGGTCATCCTCGGGCACAGGAGGCCTGATCAGGCAGGACGCCCCCCCCTCTTCCCCCGACAACCCTGCAGCCAAGCCATTAGAGGCAGCCTTGTTATGTGACACGGGTCCCCGCCACTGGTGAGATGCCAGCAGCAGCGAAGGGACAGGGGGGGGGGGGGGGGAATTCGGCCGAAGATTTTATTCTTGCTTGCATAGAAGAATAAAATGTTGAGGTGTTTACGATGAAAGAAACTGATGGGTTAAATAGAGGGAAACGACTACCTCTGCTTCATGAATGCACACCAGGGGCGCGATTCTCCGACCCCCCACCAGGTCGGAGAATCGCCGGGAGCTGGCGCGAATCCTGCCCCCGCCCTGTCCCGAATTCTCCGGCACCAGAGATTCGGCGGGGGCGGGAATCGCGCCGGTTGGCTGGCCCACCCCCGGCGATTCGCCGGCCCACAATGGGCCGAAGTCCCGCCGCTGTCAACCCTCTCCAGCCGGCGCGGATTAAACCACCTATCTTACCGGCGGGAGCAGGCGGCGCGGGCAGGCTCCAGGGTCCTAGGGGGGGGTGCCAGGGCGATCTGGCCCCAGGGGATGCCCCCACGGTGGCCTGGCCCGCGATCAGGGCCCACCGATCGGCCGGTGGGCCTGTGCTGTGGGGGCACTCTTTTCCTTCCGCCTTCATCATGGTCTTCACTATGGCGGAGGCGGAAGAGACCCCGCATGCGCGGGGATGCCGTGAGCGGCTGCTGACGTTCCCGCCAAAGGCCTTTCCCACCGGCCAGCGGAGCGGAAACCACTCCGGCGCGGGCCTAGCCCCTCAAGGTGAGGGCTTGGCCCCTAAAGGTGCGGAGAATTCCAAACCTCAAAACTGGCACAGTACAACATAAATGCTTCGCCATACATGAATACTGAAAAAAATAGATAGTTGGTGCAGCTTAATCATTAAACTCGGTGCCTCCGTTTACACAAGGAAAACAATCAACTGATAAGTTAAATGATGGAAGAGGAGGATAAAGCCTTGAAAACATGATAACATGGTGCACACCTTCAAGCTCAAGACAGTGCTACATTGCGCACGGAAATCCTTGTAGGAGCAAGTCAGACATTACGAAACCTACATATTTGGGTTGGGGTCCCGTACTTTTCAGAATGCATCCAATTTAGAAAGGAGCGTGCAACGGGGTACATTCCTTGATCATTTTATGCCAATTCTGCATTGAAGGAGATTTATCGCTAATCCAGGGGCAAAGGATGTTCTCCTTGCCGCAAAAGTTAGGGGGCGGGTTTCTCCATCCCGCCGCACCAGATTTCTGGTTCAGCGCGCCGTCGGGATGTTCTGTTACGCCGGCTGGTCAATGGGGTTTCTCATTGTGGGGCAGCCCCGCGCCGTTGGGAAACCCCCGGGCTGCTGACAAAACGGAGCATCCCGCCGGCGGAGAATCCAGCCCAGGATATTTTTCATTAGCATCAATAATTCTCCTATCTGGGAGGCCCCAGAATTAGGGATACAGGATCAAAGAGAGCTCGGCGGGCAGTGCAGAAATCTCCTGTGGCCATTGCCCTGCAAAACAGATATATCGCGTTGGATGCTATTGAGGGGGCTGACCTCTCAGGGGAAAGCAGCCAACAGCAAAATTTGTTGCACCATGGTTGGTTTTGCTGCAGAGACGAGGAGTAAAAGGTGTGGGAGTGCAATAGCAATAGATGATTGATGCAGGTAGGGCAGTAGATGTTGTCTATATGGACTTCAGTAAGGCCTTTGACAAGGTCCCTCATGGTAGACTAGTACAAAAGGTGAAGTCACACGGGATCAGGGGTGAGCTGGCAAGGTGGATACAGAACTGGCTAGGTCATAGAAGGCAGAGAGTAGCAATGGAGGGATGCTTTTCTAATTGGAGGGTTGTGACCAGTGGTGTTCCACAGGGATCAGTGCTGGGACCTTTGCTCTTTGTAGTATATATAAATGATTTGGAGGAAAATGTAACTGGTCTGATTAGTAAGTTTGCAGACGACACAAAGGTTGGTGGAATTGCGGATAGCGATGAGGACTGTCGGAGGATACAGCAGGATTTAGATTGTCTGGAGACTTGGGCGGAAAGATGGCAGATGGAGTTTAATCCGGACAAATGTGAGGTAATGCATTTTGGAAGGTCTAATGCAGGTAGGGAATATACAGTGAATGGTAGAACCCTCAAGAGTATTGAAAGTCAAAGAGATCTAGGAGTACAGGTCCACAGGTCATTGAAAGGGGCAACACAGGTGGAGAAGGTAGTCAAGAATGCATACGGCATGCTTGCCTTCATTGGCCGGGGCATTGAGTATAAGAGTTGGCAAGTCATGTTGCAGCTGTATAGAACCTTAGTTAGGCCACACTTGGAGTATAGTGTTCAATTCTGTTCGCCACACTACCAGAAGGATGTGGAGGCTTTAGAGAGGGTGCAGAAGAGATTTACCAGAATGTTGCCTGGTATGGAGGGCATTAGCTATGAGGAGCGGTTGAATAAACTCGGTTTGTTCTCACTAGAACGAAGGAGGTTGAGGGGAGACCTGATAGAGGTATACAAAATTATGAGGGGCATAGACAGAGTGGACAGTCAGAGGCTTTTCCCCAGGGTAGAGGGGTCAATTACTAGGGGGCATAGGTTTAAGGTGAGAGGGGCAAGGTTTCGAGTAGATGCACGAGGCAAGTTTTTTACGCAGAGGGTAGTGGGTGCCTGGAACTCGCTACCGGAGGAGGTAGTGGAAGCAGGGACGATAGTGACATTTAAGGGGCATCTTGACAAATATATGAATAGGATGGGAATAGAAGGATACGGACCCAGGAAGTGTAGAAGATTGTAGTTTAGTCGGGCAGCATGGTCGGCACAGGCTTGGAGGGCCGAAGGGCCTGTTCCTGTGCTGTACATTTCTTTGTTCTTTGTTCTTTGTTGTTATCGGGGATTCAATTGTTAGGGGGAATAGATAGGCGTTTCTGTGACCGCAAACGAGACGTCAGGATGATATGTTGCCTCCCTGGTGTGAGGATCCAGGATGTCTCGGAGTTGTTACAGAACATTCTGGAGGGGGAGGGTGGGCGTGGTGCACATCGGTACCAACAACATAGGTAAAAGAAAGGGACGAGGTCCTGAAAGCAGAATACAGGGAATTAGGAAGAAAGTTGAGAAGTCGGACCTCAAATGTAGTGATCTCAGGATTACTACCGGTGTCACGTGCTAGTCAGAGTAGAAATAGTAGGATGAATATAGAACAGTACAGCACAGTACAGGCCCTTCAGCCCGCGATGTTGTGCCGACCCTTTATCCTAATCTAAGATCAACCTAACCTACACCCCTTCAATTTACTGCTGTCCATGTGCCTGTCCAAGACTCGCTTAAATGTCCCCAATAACTCTGACTCCACCACCTCTGCTGGCAGTGCATTCCACACACCCACCACTCTCTGTGTAAAGAACCTACCTCTGACATCTCCCCTATACCTTCCTCCAATCACCTTAAAATTATGTCCCCTCGTGACAGCCATTTCCACCCTGGGGAAAGGTCTCTGGCTATCCACTCTATCCATGCCTCGCATCACCTTGTACACCTCTATCAAGTCACCTCTCTGCCTTCTTCGCTCCAGTGAGAAAAGCCCTAGCTCCTTCAACCTTTCTTCATAAGGCATGCCCTCCAGTCCAGGCAGCATCCTGGTAAATCTCCTCTGCACCCTCTCCAAAGCATCCACATCCTTCCGATAATGAGGCGACCAGAACTGAACACAATAATCCAAGTGTGGTCTAACAAGAGTTTTATAAAGCTGCAGCAAAACCTCACGGCTCTTAAACTCAATCCCCCTCTTAAAGAAAGCCATACGCCTTCTTAACAACCCTATCAACCTGGGTGGCAACTTTGAGGGACCTATGTTTGTGGACCCCAAGATCCCTCTGTTCCTCCACACGTCCAAGAATCCTGCCTTTAACCCTGTATTCAGCATTCAAATTCGACCTCCAAAATGAATCACTTCACATTTATCTAGGTTGAACTCCATCTGCTACCTCTCAGCCCAGCTCTGCATCCTGGCAATTTCCTGCTGTAACCTACAACAGCCCTCGACACTATTTACAACTCCACCAACCTTCGTGTCATCGGCAAACTTACTAACCCACTTCCTCATCCAAGTCACTTATAAAAACTGCGAAGAGAAGAGGTCCCAGAACAGATCCCTGCAGGACATCACTGGTCACCGACCTCCAGGCGGAATACATTCCATCCACTACCACTCGCAGTCTTCTTTCGGCCAGCCAATTCTGTATCCAGGCAACCAATTTCCCTGTATCCCATGCCCCCTAACTTTCTTAATGAGCCTATCATGGGGAACCTTATCAAATGCCTTACTGAAATCCATATACATCACGTCCACTGCCCGACCTTCATCAATGTGTCTCGTCACATCCTCAAAGAATTCAATGTGGCTTGTGAGGCATGACCTGCCCCTCACAAAGCAATGCTGACTATCCTTAATCAAACTATGTTTTTCTAAATAATCATAAATCCTATCTCTCAGAATCCTTTCCAGTATTTTGCTCACCACAGACGTAAGACTGACTGGTCTGTAATACCCAGGGATTTTCCTATTCCCTTTCTTGAACAGGGGAACAACATTCGCCTCCCTCCAATCATCCGGTCTACTCCAGTGGAGAGTGCGGCGCAAAGATCATCGCCAACGGCGCAGCAATCTCCTCCCTCGCTTCCCGTCGTAACCTTGGGTATTTCCCGTCTGGCCCAGGGGACTAATCTATCCTGGTGCTTTTCAAAATTTGCAGCACATCCTCCTTCTTAATAAGAACCTGTTCGAGTTTATTAACCTGGTTCACGTTGTTCTCACTAGCAACAAGGTCCCTCTTTCTAGTGAATACTGAAGCAGAATATTCATTTAGGGCCTCCCCTTACTTCCTCAGACTCTAGGCACAAGTTCCCTCCACTATCCCTGATTGGCCCTACTCTCACTCTGATCATCCTCTTATTTCTCACACAAGTGTAGAACGCCTTGGGGTTTTCCCTAATCCTTCCCGCCAGGGCTTTTTCATGCCCCCTTCTAGCTCTCCTAAGTCCATTTTTGAGTTCCTTCCTGGCTACCTTGTAACCCTCTAGAGCCGAGTCAGACCCTTGTTTCCTCAACCTTACGTAGCCTTCCTGCTTCCTCTTGACTGGTAGCTCCACTTCTCTTGCCATTCAAGGCTCCTTCACCTTACCATTCCTTCCTCATCTCACTGGGACAAAACTATCCAGCACTCGCAGCAAGTGTCCCTTAAACAACCCCCACATTACTGTTGTGCATTTCCCTAAGAACAACTGTTCCCAATTTATGCTCCTCAGCTCCTGTCTAATAGCGGTATAATTTCCCCTCCCCCAATTAAATACCTTCCCATACTGTCTTTTCCTATCCCTCTCCATGACCATGGTAAAGATCAAGGAGTTGTGGTCACTGTCACCGAAATGCACCGAGACATCTGGCCTAGTTTGTTGCCGAGCACCAAATCCAATACAGCCTCCCCCCTAGTCGGCCTATCTACATATTGAGTCAGGAATCCTTCCTGTACACACCTGACAAAGTCTGCTCCATCCAAACCATTTGCACTAAGGAGGTTCCAGTCAATAATAGGGAAGTTGAAGTCACCCATGACAACAATACTATTACTTCTGCACTTCTCCAAGATCTGCCGCCCAATCTGTTCCTCCATCTCTCTGCTACTATTTGGGAGTCTCCAGAAAACTCCCAATAAAGTGACTGCTCCTTTCTTGTTTCTGACTTCCACCCATACTGACTCAGTAGACAAACCCTCCCCGACAATCTCCTTTTCTGCAGCTGTGATGCACTCCCTAATTAACAGTGCCACTCCCCCTCCTCTTTTACCTCCCTCCCTACTCTTCTTAAAACATTTAAACCCCGGAACATCGAACAACCGTTCTTGCCCCTATGAAATCCATGTCTCCGTAATGGCCACAACATCGTAGTTCCAAGTACTGATCCATGCTCTAAGTTCACCTCCCTTATTCCTGACACTCCTTGCATTGAAAGAGACACACATTAACTCATTCCACTGAGTGCAACTTTGCCCTATCAACTGTCTTTCTTTCCACACAGACTTGTTGCATACTATTTCTGCCTGTCCAACAGCTACCCTATCCTCTGATTGTATGGTTCCCATTCCCCTGTCAAACTAGTTTAAACCCTCCCAAAGAGCTCTAGCAAACCTCCCGCCCAGGATATTGGTGCCCCTCCAGTTGAGGTGCAACCCGTCCTTCATGTACAGGGCCCACCTTCCCCAGAAGATATCCCAATGATCCACATATCTGAAGCCTTCCCTCCTGCACCAGCCCTGTAGCCACGTGTTCAACTGCACTCGCTCTCTGTTCCTTGCCTCACTAGCACATGGCACCGGTAGCAATCCTGAGATCACTACTCTGCTTCTCCTGCTCTTTAGCTTCCAACCTAACTCCCTAAATTCACTTTTCAGATCCTGACCCCTTTTCTTCGCTATGTCGTTGGTGCATTTGTGCACCGCGACTTTAAAAGAAGATATTGATACAGTATTGGGTAAAGATATCAGTACAGATGATGTGGATTCTGTCTGGGTCAAGTTAAGAAACATCAAGGGGCAAAGAGCATTTAAAAAAATAAATTTAAGAGTTCCCAATTCTTTTCTTTTTCCAAATAAGGGGCAATTTAGCGTGGCCAATCCATCTACCTGGACCTCGTTCAGTTGTGGGGGGTGAGACCCACGCAGACACGGGGAGAACGTGCAAACTCCACACAGACAGTGACCCAGGGCCAGGATCGAACCAGGGACCTCAGTGCTGTGAGGCAGCAGTGCTAACCACTGCACCACCATGCTGCCCAGGGGGCAAACAACATTTTTAGGGGTGGTATAGAGATCACCAAACTGCAGTGGTAATGTTGGGATAGCATTAAACAGGAAATCAGAGATGCATGTGATAAAGGAACATCTGTGATTATGGGTGACTTCAATCTGCATATAGATTGGGTGGGTCAAATTAGTCACAGTACCATAGAGGAGGGATTTCTGGAGTGTATACGAGATGGTTTCTGAACCAATATGTTGGAAGAACCAACAAGGGAACAGGCGATCTCGGGCTGGGTGTTGTACAATGAGAATGGCTTAGTTGGCAACCTAGTTGTGAGAGAATCCTTGGGGATGAGTGACCATAATATGGTTGAATCAAGTTGATCAAGGTGAATAGTGAGGTAGTTGATTCTGAGAGCAGGGTCTTGAACGTCCAAGGTCCTGAACCTCAATAAAGGTAACTAGGATGCTATGAGGCATGAGCTGGCTATGGCAGACTGGGAAACATTACTGAAATGAAGGACAGCGGATAGGCAATGGTAGGCATTCGAGGAACGAATAGGTGAACTCCAAAACGTGTTTATTCCTATTTGGCGCAAGAGTAGAAAGGGAACTGTGGCCAAACGATGGCTTCCAAGAGAAATTAGATATAGTATTAGATTCAAAGAAGAGTCATTCAAATTAGCAAGAAAAAGCAATAGACCTGAGGGTTGGGAACAGTTTAAAATTCAGCAAAGGCAGACCAAAGAATGGATTAAGAAGGTGTTATGCTATAAAATCCTTGATAATTGACTCCAGCAACTGCCCTACTACCGACATTAGGCCCACTGGTCTATAGTTCCCTGTTTTCTCTCTACCTCTTTTTGAATAGCGGGTTAACATTCACTACCTTCCGGTACATTATTCATGTATTACTCTGTGAACACAGAAGAAAAGCACAAATTTAGTTCCTCGGCCATTTTTTTGTTCCCTGTTATGAATTCTCCCATTTCTGACTGTAAGGGGCCTACATTAGTTTTAATTTTTTTTTTCTCTTTACATACCCATAGAAACTTTGACCGTCAGTTTTTATTTTCCCCACTAGTTTACTTTCAAATTGTATTTTCCCCTTCTTAATCAGTTAAAGCCTGGGATTGCGGGTAGTGCCTTGAGATGTCGATATTCTATGTTTCTAAATTCTAAGACCATACGGAATATCTTCCCAAGTTCTTTACTCGACCAATAGCATTTATTTTGAATCACGACCATACACGATGTAAGTAGTTTCCCTTGACCACCTTGCATTTCTATAGAAGGGTCAAGACTATGGCTCAAACATGGTGTGAATCCCTGGTGGAATATTTTGAACTGAGGATCCTTCATTTTATTACAGATTGAGATTCTATTGGCATTTTCCCATATATTACCCCAAGTCTCCTCATCAAAATTCACTGCAAAGTCTTTTTCCCAAGACAACAGGGTTTCTAATTGGATATAGAACATCAAGTGTCATAAAATCTGTTGATTCATTGCTTACGTTCTGTGGATATCAGAATTTGTTTTGCACTGGGACACAGAGGCATCAAGATGCTTAGTTGTCTTATTAAGGCTAAAAGATAACAAGGAAGTACCATTCAACATATCACCCAACGAATGAATACCTCTATCCCTCCAGATATTGAATCCATGGCCCATAAGACCAGGTGGAAAATCTGAGTTTCCCTGAATGGGGGAAGAGAGCGGAAGTCAATTTTGAAAAATACAAATTTTAAGTGCCAGACCTTTCAGGGATGATGACAGGGCAGCCACCTACACTCAAAGGTCAGTGGAAATCTAGAACTCTCCAGCAAATGGTCACTGAGGCTGGAGGTTAATTGAAAATTTAAAAACTGAGAATTCAAAAAACAGATTGGTAGTATTCAAGGATATTGTACCAGCCTCCCCGAATGTGGCGACTAGGGGCTTTTCACAGTAACTTCATTTGAAGCCTACTTGTGACAATAAGCGATTTTCATTCATTTAATTTCATATTGATAGTTAAATGGCAGAACAGGCATGGGGAGCTGAATGGTGTCTTCCTGTTCGAATGTTCCCAGCATTCCTTTGACAGGGTTAAATAGCACGGCAATTAAAACAGATATACTTGTAGAAGGAGCAGCAGCTGTGCCAGCTTCAATGAGATTGAAAATAATGAACTGTTGGAAGCAGCAAGTAAGCTACTTTGAGGCTGGTTAAAACAAGATTAAAGAACTTCAAGGATCGTTACAAAATAAGAAGGGAATAAAACTGAACACAAGGAATTAGCTTAGAAAAGGTCACATTGCTCTGATCGTATACGAAGGACCACCAACAAATCATGGATCAAGACAGGTTGAGCTGACTTCGTGGGGTGGACTCTTGGGCACTGCCAGGATGCCAGGCTGGCAGCGCCAGGGTGTCCAGGCACGGGGATGGGAGGGGGGGGGCCTTGAACATTAGAGGGGGGGAGGCATGGGGGCTTCCCCAGGGGCCTCCCCAAGATTGCCAGGATGGGGGGTTAAAAGAGCGGGGTGGGGGTGCTGAAAGGTGGGAGTGGGGGTGAGACCAGAGCAGCCCTGATCTGCGAGGAGCCTTTCCAGCAGGAAATCTCTCTAAGTGCGGCCTTAGTGGGGAGAAACACCCGAGATCAAATAGTAGGAAGCGCCGTTGGATAGCGGGGTGCCCCTCAGCACTGCAGCTGCCGAGAAACACCCCGTTAAATGCACTGTTGAGCGGAATTTAACTTGAGTCCACTGAATCGCACCCAACATTTGTGGAGAGAGACGGAGTTACGCCCGTGACTCTTCGTCAGGGCTTCACAGCCTGAAATATTGTTTGGGATTTTACATCGACGCACCATGTGGAGGCGGACAGCTATTGGCCGGTGCTAAGCTATTCTGGTCCCACCGTTGCCAATGGGCATTCCCATTGAATACAGCCCTTGCCGCCGGGAAATATGCCGGGGGGGGGGGGCGTCGTCGTCGGTGGTACCAGAAGATCCTGCCAGCGCAAACGGCCGGAAAGCTCCCGCCATTAATTGTGGCTGGAATTCTCTGGCCACTTGCCGGTGCCGGAATTCTCTGGTCCGCGTGCGGCCTTTCCCGCCTGGCGGGGTGGCTTCAATGGGAACTTCCATCGACAGCGGCGGCAGCAGAGAATCTCGCCACCAGCAGATGGTGCGCCAGCCTCCCGCTGCAAAGAAACACGCGGCTGTGAGAGCATAGAATCCCGCCTTCTCCCTACGTCTCCACTGACGCTGTCTGGCCTGCTGCATATTTCCAGCATTTTCTGTTCTCAGTTCAGATTTCCAGTGATTGCTGTTGCTTTCGCACTTCTTCACACAAAAGCTAGTAAATACTCTTTCCGCAAGACTGAGATCGATAGACTGTTGTTTGGTAAAAGCATCAAGGGCTATGAACAAAGCTCGATAAGTGGTATTGAGGGACAGATTAGCCATGATCTGATTGAATGGCTGAATAGGCTTGAGGGATTCAATGACCTACTCCTCTTCCTTCATTTCTTAAATTTCCAAGATCCAGGTGATAAAAGATTGGTGCTTGTAGCAAACATGCCGAGGTGTCTCAGAGGGAAACAAGCAGACGGCCACAGATAATGCTATGCTGAAATATTAAATGATTATACAAAAAGGTAAGGAAATTGAGGTGCCTGCCTCCCTCAGTTTGTGAGACATTTCAAAAAATAAATAAATGAGTATTCGTTCAGCAATGAGAGTGACATGTAACAGTAAATTGTCAAAGGCAGAGGATTCTTCGCACGGCCTAAACCACACCTGTTTCAGCTCAATTGCTGCTAAAACCTGCATCCACGTTTTGTTTTTATTTTAAAGTACTCAATTCCTTGTTTTTTCCAATTAAGGGGCAATTTAGTGCGGCCAATCCACCTACCCTGCACATATTTTTGGGTTGCGGGGGTGAGACTCACGTAGACACGGGGAGAATGTGCAAACTCCACACGGACAGTGACCCGGGGCTGGGATCGAACCCGGGTCCACGGCACTGTGACGCATCCATGTTTTTGTTACATCTCGAGTGAACTGTTCCAACGCAGTCCTGGCAGGCCTTCCGGTTTCTGCATAAACTTGACTCATGTTGATTCCCATTCCAGAAATCCCTCAATTTTGAAAATGTTCCTCCTTGTTTTCAAATTCCTCCCTGACTTCACCATCTTCCCTCTCTCTGTAACCTGCTCCATCCATCCCTCCAAATCTCTGCCCCCCTTCAATTCCGAACTCTTGCTCGTTCCGGTTTTAATTGCTCCACCATTCGTGGAGCAGCACGGTGGTTAGCACTGCTGCCTCACAGCAGCAGGGACCCGGGTTCAATTCTGACCTTGGGTGACTGTCTGTGTGGAGTTTTCACTTTCTCCTCGTGTCTGCGTGGGTTTCCTCCGGGTGCTCTGGTTTCCTCCCATGGTCCAAATATGTGCAGGTTAGGTGGATTGGCCGTGATAAATTGTCCTTAGTGTCCAGAAGGTAAGGTTGGGTTACGGGGATAGGATGGGGCATGGGCCTAGGCAGGGTGCTCTTTCAGAGGGTTGGTGCAGAATTGATGGGCCGAATGGCCTCCTTCTGCACTGTAGGGATTCTACCATTCTTCTGTGGTGGCTGTGCCTTCATATAGAATTGCCTCTCCACGAATCCAACACCCTCCTCTCTTTCAGACGTTTTATAAAATCTACCTCTTTTGAACAACCTTTCAATCAGCTTTTCCTTATTTATCCTTTCATTCGATATTGGCATCACTGGCAAGCGAAGGATTGGTTATCCATGGCTACATTGGTTGTCCATCCCTCATTGCTCTTGAATTGAGTGGCGTGCGCGGCCAATTCAGGCATTAGTTAAGAGTCAAACACATTGCTGTGGGTCTGGAGTCACGTGTAGGCCAGACCGGGTAAGGACGACAGATTTCCTTCCCTAAAGGACATTGGTGAACCAGATGGGTTTTTACAACTATTGGTGATAGTTTCATGGTCACCATTTCTGGGACTAGCTTTTCAACTCCAGGTGTATTAATTGAGTTTAAATTCCCACATCTGCCATGATGGGATTTGAACCCATGTCTCCGGATATTAGCCTGGGTCTCTGGATTACTCGTCCATGACCTGTCCTAATATCTCCTCATATGGCTTTACGTTACACTTCTGTGAAACGCCTTGTGATGTTTTACTACAGTAAGGAAGAGGTAGAATTCCGAACGGACTACAGAAGATACAAAATGGATGCCGCCTGATATAAAATGGACTCTGCCAATGTTCTTGACCCTATGTTATTATCAGTGTCTGCTGCTGAAGTAAAGCTTTGTGCAAAACAAGTGATCCACAACCAGATGCATCCGGAGAGACCATGAGCCGTGGGCAACCTTTGCCCAATGTCTGTATTCTTAGCTACTTGTAACTGACAAAGGGGCCCCAAATTAAGGAACTAGCAAGGAATGAGGAAGGACATGTTCAACGTGGCTGGACTATTGACCCCATGACTTTATGTATCCGTTATCTATGTAATGAATTGATCAGGTAAGGCAAACTGCCAATTGGAGGCTATAGGAGCTAACTTGTAGCCATTGATGGCATTGAAGATGCATGTTATGAATTGTGACGCAAACAGAATTGATTGGGTATATGTAAATGTGAATGCAAATTAATTCCGCTTTCCTTCTGTATATTAACCCAGTGCGACCTCAGCTCAGGCGAGAAAAGGTATTGCACAGACCGTGGGGGTCAAAGGCCTTTTCTCCCAGAGCTCTGAAAATTAATAAATTGCTTCTTTACTCACTCAAAGGTCTATTCGTGAATATTTTCACCTACAATAAAGACACTTTATAAATGCAGGGACCACAAACAATTAGGAAGGTCAAAGGCATGTTGGCCTTTATTGTAGGGAAGTACAATTAATAACAAGGCGGATTAGTCCAGAACACAGTCAGTAGACTACTGTCCTCATCTTACATGGCTGACTTGTTGCACAGATCTTGGGCGGGATTCTCCGCGAACCGGCGGAGCGGGCCACTCCGGCGGCGAGGAGTGGCGTGAGCCACTCCGGCGTTGGGCCGCCCCGAAGGTGCGGAATCCACCGCACCTTCAGGGGCTAGGCCGGCGCCGGAGTGTTTGGCGCTGTGCCAGCCGACGCGGAAGGGCCTCTGCCGGCTGGCGCTAGTTGGCGCATGCGCGGGAGCGCCAGCGTGTGCTGGCGTCATGCCAGCGTATGCGCAGGGTGGTTCTTCTCCGCACCAGCCATGGCAGAGGTTGGCAGCGGCCGGTGTGGAGGGAAAGAGTGCGCCCACGGCACAGGCCCGCCCGCGGATCGGTGGGTCCCGATCGCGGGCCAGGCCACCATGGTGGCACGCCCTGGGGCCAGATCCCCCCCGCGCCGCCCCCCCCCCCCCCCCCCACCACCCCCCCGAGGACTCTGCAGGCCGCCCGTGGAGCTAGGTCCCACTGGTAAGGACCTGTTGTGATTTACGCCGGTGGGATCCGCCGAAAACGGGCGGCCACTCGGCCCATCGTGGGCCGGAGAATCGCCGCGGGTTGGCGCTGCCAGCGGCCGCCGACCGGCGTGGCGCGATTCCCGCCCCCACCAAAACCCCGGACCCGGCAGGGGGGTCGGAGAATCCTGCCCCTTATGTTGCACACATCTACCTGGAAATAAGACCATTGATAGGACAGGTTAAGATGGTTAGGCCTAGGATGCTCCACTGATGATATTCTGGGTGTGGAGGTGATTGACCTTCAACAACCACAACCATCTTCTTATGTGTCAGGTACAACTCCACCCAGTGCAGTATTTTCCCCTGATTCCCGTTGATTTCAATTTTACTCAGGCTCCTTCGTGTCCCTCTCATTCAAATGCTGCCTTGATGTCAAGGGCTGTTTCAGATAAACAGCAGAGACAAACCATTCGTTCCATCCAGTCCAGACCGGTATTTATGCATCACTCGAACCTCCTCCCTTCTTTCCTCATCTAAGCCTGTAACAGTCTGAGATTGAACCAATCTGTTCACAAACCTCTTGTGACATTTAACCAAAGATGAGCTTCCAGTCTCATTCAGGTTGTCACAACACCAACTATTTCCACCTCCTGTGATACTCTCTGGGTTTGGTCCTGTCTCACTCGTCTGCTGTTGAAACCCTCATCCACACATTTGTTACCTCCTCCTGGCTGGTCTCCAACATTCCTGGCTGGTCTCACACAGGGGCGGCACAGCGGTTAGCACTGCTGCTTCACAGCGCCACGGATGTGGGTTCAATTCCGGCCTTGGGCGACTGTCTGTGTGGAGTCCGCACGTTCTCCCCGTGTCTGCTCCAGTTTCCACCCACAGTCCAAAGATGTGCAGGCTAAATGGGGTTATGGAATTACAGGGCTAGGGTGAGGGAGTGGGCCTAGTTAGGGTGCTCTTTCAGAGGGTCAGTATAGACTGGATGGATCGAATGGCCTTCTTCTGCACTGGAGAAATTCTATGGTTCTATTCTACTTTCCAGAAATGCGAGGTTGTCGAAAACTCTTCCGCCCGTGTCTTATCTCACGCCAAATCCCATCACCATTATGTTCATTGACCGACATAGTAAAGGAATGCACCTCCCACCCCCACTACACTTAGGTCATTGTACATAATGCCTGTTTATGTGGTTTGCTGTTACACTTTGTTTCAAATATTGTTGAAAAGAGAAACATGCTGCTGAAGCTTTTCATCTTGCACTCATCAGGACAAATGTAAGAATGCCAAATTTCAAACAGTAACAATTTATACCAGATGAGAAGAGAGTGCTGATTAGTTGGCAAGACAACCCTGATTGTCCGAGGTGTTGCCAAGGAGAAAGCAATGGGGAACTACAAAGTCATATAGGTCTGCAGCACAGTAAAGGCCCATGTTCCAGCACTTGGCCCATAGCCTTGTCTGCCTTAGGATCGCAAGTGCACATACATCTAAATACTTCTTAAATGTCATGAGGGTCTATGCCTCCACCACCCTTTAAGGCACAAGTTCCAGACTCCCCCCCACCCCCCCCCCCCCCCCCCACCCCCGGGTGAAAAACCTTTTCCTCACATCCCTCTAAACCTTCTGCCCCTTACCTTAAATCTAACCCCCCCCCCGGTCATTGATTCCTCCAGCAAGAGAAATCGTTTCTTCCTGTCTACTCTATCTGTGCCCATCATTATTTTACACATCCCAATCATGTCCCTCCTCAGTCTGCCCTGCCCCAAGAAAATCAACTCCAGTCTATCCAATCTCTCTTCATAACTAAAACTCTCCAGCCCAGTCAACATCCTGCTTAATCTCCTCTGCACCCTTTCCAGTGCTATCACGTCCCTCCTGTAATGTGGATTCCAGAACTGCCATAATTTTTTTGTTTTCAGTATTTTTATTCGACAGATTTTCACCATTTTCACAACACAGAAACAACCCAAACAAACAGAACCCACCCCGAGCCCCCGAGCCCCCCATTCAATAGTCAACGGTAACCAACTCCCCAAAGTGCATGATGAACTAACCCCAACAGGACCCTCCGATGAGCGATCAGCGAGGCGAAGACTAAGGCATCGGCCTCCGCACCCACCTGCAGCTCAGGTAGATCCGACACTCCAAATATGGCTTCATGGGGACCTGGCTCCACCTCCATATGAAAGACCCCCATGATTGCACTGTCCTCCAAAGCCTTTCCAGCTTCGGGCAGGGCCAAAACATCTGGACATGATTCTCGGGCCCCTCCCACATCGCTCACAGACATCCTCCACCCCCTCAAACAGCCAGCTCATCCTGGATTTTGAGGTGCGCCTTATACACCACCTTTAGTTGTATCAGCCCCAACCTCATGCACAATGTTGAGGCATTCACCCTCCTCTGCAGCACTTCACAGCACAGTCACTCCTCCTGTGCCACCCCGAGCTCGTCCTCCCAATTCACCCTAATCTCCTCCATGAACACCATATCCTCCTCCAGGATCCTCCCATAGATCGCCGAGACAACTCCTCTCTCTAACCCCCTCTCCCGCTGACAGCGCTGCCTCCAGCAATGAGGAGGCTGGCGCTATCGGGTGGGTAGGAGGAACCTTTCCTGCAAAGCCCTGCACCTGCATGCACCTAAACCCTTCCCCCTGCACCAACACCAGCTCATCTGAGCTCCAAATCGCTCTCCCCAAGGAACAAATCCTTTATTTCCCTAATCCCCCCTCTCGTCCCATCCCCAAAATCTCGCATCCATCCTCCACAGCTCAAACCCATGATACCCCCTAATCAGCATCCCCCCTGACCCGGCCCCCAGCTTAAAGTGCTAACTAAACTGCCTCTAACTCTTCAATGTGGCCACCACCACCGGATTCACCAAGTACTTTCCTTAGGATGAACGGGAGCGGCGCCATTGCTGGCGTCCACAACCCTGAACCCTTCAAGAGCCCACCGCCATCTTTACCCACAGAGCCCCCCTCCACTCCTTGCTCCAGTCCCGCACCTTCTCCACATTCGCCGCCCAATAATCAGAATGGCACACAACACTCAAGCTGTGGCCTAACAAACATTTTATGCAGTTCCAGCATAACCCCCCTGCTCCGAAACTCTATGCCTCAGCTAATTAAAGCAAGTATACCAAATTCCTTCTTAGCCACTGTATCCACCTGCCCTGCTACCTTAAATGGACGGTGTACATGCACACCAAAGCTCCGCTGATCCTCAGTGCTTTCCAGGGTTCTGCTGTTTATCATGTATCCCCTCGCCTTGTTTGTCCTGCCCAAATACATCACCTCACACTTATCCGGATTGAATTGCATTTGCCACTGATCAGCCCATCTGACCAGCCCGTCTATATCCTCCTCTAATCTAAGGCTATCCTCCACACTATTTAACACCCCACCAATTATCCGTGAACTTATTGATCAACTCTCTTACATTAATGTCTAAATCATTTATATAAACCACAAATAGCAAGAACCCCAACACTGATCCCAGTGGCGAGCCTGGAACAAGACGAAGGGCGCGTCGATTGCGACGCAGAATAGAGCCATCCGGTAGACGAACCAGGAACGAGCGGGGGGCCACCTGCCGAAGGACAACAGCGGTTGCAGACCAGCCACCATCCGGAAGATGGACGCGGATGTTGTCATCTGGAGCCAGAGCAGGGAGATCAGCTGCACGGGAGTCATGAGCCGCCTTGTGCTGTGCACGAGACAGCTGCATTCGGCGAAGGACCGGAACGTGGTCGAGGCCTGGGACATGAATGGACGGCACCGCCGTCCTCAGGATACAACACATGAGCAATTGGGCTGGCGACAGGCCAGTGGACAGTGGGGTGGTGCGATAGGCCAGCAAGGAGAGGTAGAAATCGGACCCAGCATCGGCAACCTTGCATAAGAGCCGTTTGACTACATGTACTCCCTTCTCCGCTTTACCGTTGGATTGGGGGTACAGGGCACTGGATGGCACATGGGCAAAATTATACCGCCTGGCAAAGTTGGACCATTCCTGGCTGGCAAAGCAGGGGCCATTGTCCGACATAACCGTGAGTGGGATGCCGTGTCGAGCAAAGGTGTCCTTACAGGCACGAATGACAGCAGACGAGGTGATGTCGAGCAACCGTATCACCTCTGAGTAATTCGAAAAGTAGTCCACGATCAGGACGTAGTCTGTACCCAGCGCGTGGAACAGGTCGATGCCCACCTTGGTCCATGGTGACGTGACCAACTCATGGGGCTGCAGGGTCTCACGTGGTTGGGCCGGCTGGAAGCGCTGACAAGTGGGGCAGTTGAGCACTGTGTTGGCTATGTCCTCATTAATGCTGGGCCAGTATACTGCCTCTCGGGCCTGTCGGCGGCACTTTTGCACGCCAAGGTGGCCCTCGTGTAGTTGTCCCAGGACAAGCTGGCGCATGCTATGCGGGATGACAATGCGGTCCAGTTTTAGAAGAACCCCGTCTACTACCGCCAGATCCATCTCTGACATTATAGAATTGAGGGCATTGGCCCTTGAGGCACCCATCCGTTAGGTGGCGCATGACACGCTGTAGCAAGGGGTCAGCCACCGTCTCGCGGCGAATTTGGATGAGGCGTTCACCCGTGGCTGGTAGATTGAGGCCGCAAAGGCCACATGGGCGTCAACCTAGCAGACAAATCCCGCTGCGTCACATGGAGTGTTGACTGCCCTGGAGAGAGCGTCAGCAATGATGAGGTCTTTGTCTGGGGTGTATACCAGCTGGAAGTCATATCATAAGACCATAAGACATAGGAGCGGAAGTAAGGACATTCGGCCCATCGAGTCCAGTCCACCATTCAATCATGGCTGATTTCAACTCGATTTACCCGCTCTCTCTCCATAGCCCTTAATTCCTCGAGAAATCAAGAATTTATCAACTTCTGTCTTAAAGACACTCAAGTCCCGGCCTCCACCGCCCTCTATATCACCGGAGCTTGAGAAGAATACGCTGGGGGCAAGGTGTCATGTCGTTCATGTCTTTCTGTATTATATTGACCAGCGGGCGATGGTCAGTCTCGATGGTGAATTGAGGAAGTCCGTACACATAATCATGAAACTTAACCACACCGGTCAGAAGGCCCAAGCACTCCTTTTCTACCTGCACGTAGCGCTGCTCCATGGGGGCCATCGCACGTGACGCATATACAACGGGGGCCCATGATGAGGCCTCATCACGTTGAAGGAGCACTGCCCCAATGCCGGATTGACTGGCATCGGTCGAAATTTTGGTCTCCTTTGCTGGATCAAAGAAAGCTAAGACCGGGGCCGTGGTCAGTTTTATTTTGAGTTCTCTCCGTTCCCGCTCGTGGGCAGGGAGCCATTGGAAGTCTGTCGTCTTCCTGACCAGGTTCCTGAGAGCCGTGGTATGAGAGGCGAGGTTAGGGATAAATCTCCCTAAAAAGTTGACCATGCCCAGAAATCGGAGGACCGCCTTCTTGTCCTCTGGTGTTTTCATAGCTGTGATGGCAACTACCTTGTCCGCATCCGGCTGCACACCCAATTGGGAGATGTGGTCCCGAGGAACTTGAGTTCCGTCTGATCAAAAGAGCATTTGGCTCTGCTGAGGCGGAGGCCATGCTCATGTATACGTCTGAATACACGCTGGAGGCGACTAGCATGCTCCTGCGAGGTGGTGGACCAAATGGTTATGTCATCGACATAGACACGAACACCTTCAATGCCTTCCATCATTTGTTCCACAATCCTATGGAACACGCCTGATGCAGATATGATCCCAAACGGCATCCTGTTGTAACAATATCTGCCAAAGGGGGTATTAAATGTGCAAAGTTTCCTGCTGAATTTATCGAGCTGGATTTGCCAGAATCCTTTTGAGGCGTCGAGTTTGGTGAAGAGCTTGGCGCGGGCCATCTCACATGGGAGCTCTTCGCGCTTGGGAATTGGATAATGCTCCCTCATGATATTGCGATTTAGATCCTTGGGATCAATGCAAATTCTCAATTCGCCGGAAGGCTTTTTTACACATACCAAGGAACTGACCCAGTCGGTCGGTTCTGTGACTTTGGAAATCACTCCTTGGTTGTGGAGGTCCTGCAGCTGCTGCTTGAGGCGGTCCTTAAGGGTTGCTGGGACCCTGCGAGGTGCGTGCACCACAGGCCTGGCATTCGGTTTTAATAAGATCTTGTAGGTGTACGGGAGCGTGCCCATGCCCTCGAAGACGTCGCGGTACTGGTTGATAACGGCGTTGAGCTGCGCCCTGAATTCGATGTCCTGAAAGGCAGACACGTCAGCAGGAGTGAGAGAGTGAACTCTCTGAACTAGGTCAGCAGCTTGCACGCCTGCGCGCCAAGCAGGGAGGCTTTCGAGGAGCCCACAATTTCAAAGGGAAGGATGGCTTTGCGTGACCTGTGCGTCACTTCAAGTTGGCATGAGCCGCTGGCAGCAATGGCATTGCCATTATAATCTAATAGCTGGCAGGCTGATGGGAGAATGGTTGGATTGACACAAAGGCTTTGGAGATCAGACCGTGCAATGAGATTGGCTGAGGCACCAGTGTCCAGGCGGAATCGTATTTGGGACCGGTTGACCATAAGGGTGGCACACCACTCATTGTCTGGATCGATGCTGTATACCGATAGAGGCTGGATTCTTTGCTTCGGGGACACCCTGTTTTTTGAAACGATACCGACTCGAAAAGGCGCCTTCAGATCCTCGGTGTCAACATCGGGTAGTAGGTCCGCATCAGACTCGGTGACCGTGGGTTGAATGGCCCGGACATTCCTGCGAGGCTGGCTGGAGCGATATGAGTTGGCAGGCTGAGCTGATCTGCATAAAGCAGCATAGTGGCCAAGTTTGCCACATCTCAGGCATCGTCAGGATTTGGCAGGGCATGCCGCTTTAAGTGGGCGGAGCCACAGTTGCCGCACGTTGTAGCGCCAGTACGTTCGCTGTGCCACTGCGCATGCGCGGTGCAGTCGTACGTGGTGCGCGCCTGCGCAGTACGTTCGTCGACGTCGCCGTCCCCTCGTTCGGTGCGCACAAGCGCGGGAGTCCGTGAAAAGCGCGCAAAATGGCCGCCCTCATCCAGGCTGAGGCCCTGGAGTTGCTCGATTGCTTGGACCCGTTCTGCCTCGTGGGGACCTTGCCGCGCCATTTCAGCCACTTGGATGTGGGAATACCGACTAGTGTCATGTTCGTATAGCACGCAGGTCTCGATGGCGGTTGCTAGGGTGAGTTGCTTTACCGTGAGGAGCTGCTGGCTAAGGGGGTCCGACTGAACACCGAAAACAATCTGGTCGCGTATCATGGAGTCGGAGGTGGGCCCATAATTACAGGACTGCGCAAGGATGCGGAGGTGGGTGAGAAAGGACTGGAAAGGTTCATCCTTACCCTGCAAACGCTGTTGGAACACATAGCGCTCGAAACTTTCATTCACCTCTATGTTGCAGTGAGTGTCAAACTTGAGGTGGCCCGTCTTGAATTTTGATTTACCTTCATCATCAGCAAAGGTGAGAGAATTCAAAATGTGGATGGCATGTTCCCCGGCCGTGGATAGGAGGAGAGCGATCTTCTTGGTGTCTGAGGCATCTTCCCGGTCTGTGGCTTCAAGGTAGAGCTGGAAGCGTTGTTTGAATATCTTCCAGTTGGCCCTTAGGTTACCGGTGATGCGGAGCGGCGGCGGCGGGCGGACGCTGTCCATTTTGCAGGATGGCTGTCTGCTGGTGGAAGGCAGATCACTTGCAGGTAGGTCTAAGAAGTTCTAATATCCCTCAACTCCTGGTATGAAATGAAATGAAATGAAAATCACTTATTGTCACAAGTAGGCTTCAAATGAAGTTACTGTGAAAAGCCCCTAGTCGTCACATTCCGGCGCCTGTTCGGGGAGGCTAGTATGGGAATTGAACCGTGCTGCTGGCCTGCCTTGGTCTGCTTTAAAAGCCAGCGATTTAGCCCAGTGTGTTAAACCAACCCCTGTTATCATGATGTGCTGGGTGCTCTGGATCCGTGGAACACATACAGGCCACCAACACTTGAAATAGTGCAACACTATTTTATTAAGTTAGAAACTGTTGAACATACTTTCACTGTGGGTTAACACGATGTTAGATTAAACTAAAGACCTATGCCTGTCCTAACCAGTCTATGCACTCAGCACATGGTGAAGATCTGTGCTGTAAGCTGTAAGCTCTGTCTTTCTAGGAGGCTGCATCCCGAATGAGCGGGAACTCTGATGCCCTCTGTCTTTATAGTGAGTGTGCTCTAACTGGTGATTGGCTGCGGTGTTGTGTGTGTTGATTGGTCTTGCTGTGTGTCCATCAGTGTGTGTATCTGCACCATGATATACTGGTGTATATTATGACAATGACCTCTCCTTAAAAACTTAAACCCTGCCTCTCCAAATGCAGATTAATTCTGTCTCTCAGAATTGCTTCCAATAGTTTCCCCACCACTAAAGTTAGACTGACTGGCCTGTTGTTTATCCCTTCCCCCTTCTTGAATAATGGCACCACATTGACTATCCTCCAGTCCTCCAGTATCTCTCCTGTGGCCAGAGAGGAATTGAAAATTGGAGAGATAGACTCCCCAAGCTCCCACATTACTCAAAAAAGTGCAGCGCTTGAACATATTCATTTTGTTTGCAGAGAACAGGTCCATGTGTACAAATGAGCGTCACATCTAGCAAATGTAAATGAGCCACAATGTGAGCTCTTGAATTGGTTGACCTGATGAGTGCAACACAAAAAGCTTCAGCAACGTGTCTCTCTTTTCGCCAATATTCAACAGTGTCTTATAATGCACCAAGAGGTGCTTTGATTTGATTTATTGTCACATGTACCGAAGTACAGTGAAAAGTATTTTTCTGCGGCCAAGGGAATGTACACAGTCCCGTACATAGTAGACAAAAAAAGAATAATCGACAGAGTACATTGACAAATGGTACATCGACAAACAGTGATTGGTTACAGTGCGGAACAAGGGGCCAAACAAAGCAAATACATGAGCAAGAGCAGCTT
Organism: Scyliorhinus torazame; assembly: GCF_047496885.1. NCBI lineage: Eukaryota > Metazoa > Chordata > Chondrichthyes > Carcharhiniformes > Scyliorhinidae > Scyliorhinus > Scyliorhinus torazame. The sequence goes on along the minus strand of NC_092713.1, from coordinate 310,105,265 downwards.
AGGGCGTCGTGAATAGTGTTCTTACAGGGAACAGATCAGTCCGAGGGGGAGTCGTTGAGGAGTCTGGTAGCTGTGGAGAAGAAGCTGTTCCTATGTCTGATGTGTGGGTCTTCAGACTTCTGTATCTTCTGCCTGATGGAAGGGTCTGGAAGATGTTTGTTACATTAAAGATGCAACATAAATATGAGCTGCTATTGTTATTGTAAATCTATCGTCGTAACCACTGTTCCCTTCTTCCTCATATGTTTGCCTATCCACCCTCACCCCCCCCCCCCCCCCCCCATTTCAGCCATCTATGTTATTCACGTGAGAAAGACGTTTTTTCTGAATTCCCTATTGGAATTCAACTCTTTTGTCCATGTTCAAACCAAGGCTGTAATGAGGTCTAGAGCTGAATAGCCCTGGAGGAACTCAAACTTAACGGTGAGCAGCTTATTGCTGAGTAACTGCAGCTTGATAGCGCTGTCACTGACACCTTCAGCACTTTGCTGATAATTGAGTGTAGCGTGCTGGGAGTGTAATTGACTGGATTAGATTTGTCCTACATTTTGTGGACAGGACATATATGAGCAATTTTCCACTTTGATTAACATTATCATAATCGTGATAATTATGATAATTTGGATCATTATTAACATAAGCATGGAGGCGCAGGTCTACACGTGATGAAATATTTTAGAGGCTGCAGAAATACACAGAATTGATTTAATTCCTATTGATTGGGTGGCACGGTGGCACAGTGGTTAGCACAACGGTCTCACAGCGCCAGGGGCCCGGGTTCAATTCCGACCTCCAGTGACCGTCCGTGTGGAGTTTTCACGCTCTCCCCGTGTGTGCGTGGGTTTCCTCCAGGTGCTCCGGTTACCTCCCACAGTCCAAAGATGTGCAGGTCAGGTGGACTGGCCGTGCTAAATTGCCCTGGAGTGTGCAAAGGTGAGGCGGGGTTACGGGTTTGCGAGGGGGTGGGCCTGGGTAGGGTGCACTTTCACTGGGTCGGTGCAGATTCGGTGGGCTGAATGGCCTCCACATGCACTGACGGATGCTATGATTCTAGAAGGATTATGATAGAGTAACTAAGGAGAAACTGCTTCCAGTGACATAAGGGTCAGTGGCCAGAGGACATAGATTTAAGATAATTGTCATTGGAAGCTGGTAGGAGATGGACATTTATTTAACTCAACAAATTGTCACAATCTGGTTTCACCATCTGAAAGGGCAGTGGAATCAGATTTAGTGGTAAGTTTCAAAAGGAATTAGACACTTGAATGGGATGGAATGTGCTGTGCTGTGGCGAAAGAGTAAAGGGTTGGCTCTAATTGGATCGCTCTTTCAAAGAGTCAGCACAGATACAGGGTGCTGAATAGTCGCTTTCTGTGCTGGATCATTCTACGGTGCTAGGAATTCACTTTTATAATGATGTATTTTGCCGCATAACTGTTTCCTACCGAAGAAATAACAGGGAGAATTGGCTCCTTGGCAAAAGCCTGGGAGTTAATTCAATAAAGCAGTAAATGTTCAGCTAAAAACAGAACGTGCTGAAAATACACAGCAGGTGGATCAACATCTAAAAGAAAAAGATTGGCTAATGATTTGACAATGACCCTTCGTCAGAATCCCCCTGCAATGTATCTTAACCTGCCTGTGCCTTTTCAGATGCTAACTGATCTACTTTACAATTCCAGCATTTTCTGTTGCTGTTCAGATCCTGGAGCATTCATTTTTAAATCTCGACAAAATAATTGGGCAATTCAATGCCGCTGATTTTGTTTGTGCAGAAGACTCAGGATACAATAATTGATAACGGGTAAAATCAAGCTTTAATTTGGTGTAAGGAAGAATAAATAGAACTGGCACTGGCTGAGGGAGGGGATGATATTCAGAATGAGAGAAGATTTCAATAAGATAATATATTCATTTTGAATGCGAGAGAGCATCAGTAGCACACCATAGATTCTGGGAAGCATGATAAATTAGGTAAAATCTAGAAATTAGTTTTTAGTTAACGTCTGAGAAACACAGTGGGAGTTAGGTTGCAGTGGGATGAACAATGTAATGAGAGAACGTCTGAGAAAGATTAAGTGTTGGCATCGACGGACCTTTATGAAAATGACAATATTTGCAACGCATGCTGCTTGACGATGATCATGGTACTCAAAGAGTCACTGATAGGATTAGGACACAAGGAGAGAGGAATCAGTTCACAGTGAAGGCTGACATTCATTTAAATTTAGAGTGGATTCACTTGAACTCAATGAAAGGTCTAAGAGAAATGTTCAGAGGAGAATGCAGAATGCGACGTTTGAAGAAATGGGGCAAAAGCAATAGCTGCTTATTTTATATGAGACAGAAATAGAAATTGGTACGGAAATGGAGAGAGAACAGAGTAGTGAGGTAGTAGGACCTGACAATGCAATCTGTGAAAACCACAGCTCTTTACAATGCGGCTGTAAAGAACTTTGAAGCTTGAAGGCCTTGCCAGAATGTAAATCAGTGCCAAGGGAGACTAACTCAGAGAGGGGCAACACATCACCTTGCTCGCACTTCCAATCGTAGGTTCATGTTAAATGTGACGCTGCTGGCATCCTTTACTGGACTATAAGTAATATTAGACCATAAGACATAGGAGCAGAATTAGGCCACTCGGCCCATCGAGTCTGCTCCACCATTCAATCATGGCTGATATTTTTCTCATCTCCATTCTCCTGCCTTCTCCCCATAACCCCTGATCCCCTTAATAATCAAGAACCCATCTATCTCTGTCTTAAAGACACTCAGTGATTTGGCCTCCACAGCCTTCTGCGGCAAAGAGTTCCACAGATTCACCACCTTCTGGCTGAAGAGATTCCTCCTCATCTCTGTTTTAAAGGATTGTCACTTTAGTCTGAGATGGTGCCCTCTGCTTCTAGTTTTTCCTACAAGTGGAAACATCCTCTCCACGTCCACTCTATCCAGGCCTCGCAGTATCCTGTATGTTTCAATAAGATCCACCCTCATCCTTCTAAACTCTAACGAGTACAGGCCCAGAGTCCTCAACCATTCCTCATACGACAAGCTCTTCATTCCAGGGGTCACTCTTGTGAACCTCCTCTGGACCCTTTCCAAGGCCAGCACATCCTTCCTTAAATATGCGGCCCAAAACTGCTCACAATACTCCAAATGGGGTCTGACCAGAACCTTATACAGCCTCAGAAGTGCATCCCCCCTCTTGTTTTCTAGCCCTCTCTAAATGAATGTTAACATTGCATTTGCCTTCCTAACTGCTCACTGAGCCTGCAAGTTAACCTTAAGAGAATCATGAACAAGGACTTCCAAGTTCCTTTAGGCTTCAGCCCAGCACAACCTACACAACTGGTTCCAAAGGAGCTAACAGCACGTGAGGCTAGTGTATGTCCACCTAACCCTGGACTCTTAAAGATGTTCTGTCCGTCTTAAAGTAAAGCTGCGTTGAATCATCGGGGGCTGCCACTGACAGTCACTATTGGAAATGGAGTAATGGAAATACAGCAGCACCAAGCAGAGAGAAGACTGCATGCTTCACCGTCATAGCACTGGAGAAATTAGTCGTGGTAGTGAATAGGAGGAGAGACACCGTGTTTCCACAGGGAGTTCAGAGGCCCTCAAGTACCTCTTTTGAGCAGGTGGCCAGGGAGCTCAACATCCATCCTCCAGCCCTGAGGATCTGACAGCAGTGCTGGAGGAGGTTCAGTGACTCCACATGTGAATGCAGCTTCACGTGACACTTCATACCCAAGGCACCATCAAACTTTCACACTGTTCAATGCCACCAGACCTCCATACATAGATACATAGAAGCAGGAGGAGGCCTTTTGGCCCTTCGAGCCTGCTCCGCCATTTATCACGATCATGGCTGATCATCCAACTCAATAGCCTAATCCTGCTTTCTCCCCAAAGCCTTTGATCCGAGTCGCCCCAAGTGCTATAACTACACGCCTCTTGAATATATTCAATGTTTTAGCATCAACTACTTCCTGTGGCAATGAATTCCACAGGCTCACCGCTCTTTGGGTGAAGAAATGTCTCCTCACCTTTGTCCGAAATGGTTTACCCTGAATCCTCAGTCTGTGACCCCTGGTTCTGAACACACCCATCATTGGTAACATCTTCCCTGCATCTACCCTGTCTAGTTCTGTTAGAATTTTATAAGTCTCTATGAGATCCCCCCCTCATTCTTCTGAACTCCAGTGACAACAATCCTAACTTAGTCAATCTCTCCTCATATGACAGTCCCGCCATCCCTGGAATCAGTCTGGTAAACCTTCGCTGCACTCCCTCGAGAGCAAGAACATCCTTCCTCAGAGAAGGAGACCAAAACTGCACACAATACTCCAAGTGTGGCCTCACCAAGGCCCTGTACAATTGCAGCAACACATCCCTGCTTCTATACTCGAAACCTCTCGCAATGAAGACCAACATACCATTAGCCTTCTTTACCGCCTGCTGCACCTGCATGCTTACCTTCAGCGACTGGTGCACAAGGACACCCAGGTCCCCCTGCAAACTCCCCTCTCCCAATTTACAACCATACAGGTAATAATCTGCCTTCCTGTTTTTGCTTCCAAAGTGTATAACCTCACACTTATCCAAATTATACTGCATCTGCCATTGATTTGCCCACTCACCCAAACTCTCCAGATCATGCTGTATGATCTCTGCATCCTCATCACAGTTCACCGTTCCATCCAACTTGGTATCATCTGCAAATTTTGAGATGTTACATTTTGTTCCCTCATCCAAATCATTAATATATATTGTGAATAGCTGGCGTCCCAGCACCGATCCCTGTGACACCCCACTGGTTACTGCCTGCCAATTTGAAAAGGACCCATTAAGTCCTACTCTTTGTTTCCTCTCTGCCAACCAGTTTTCTATCCACCTCAATACACTTCCCCCAATCCCATGCACTTTAATCTTACACAATAATCCCTTGTGCGGGACTTTGTCAAACACCTTCTGAAAGTCCAAATATACCACTCAACTGGCTCCCCCTTGTCAACTGTACTAGTTACATCTTCAAAGAATTCAAACAGATTTGTCAAGCATGATTTTCCCTTCATAAATCCATGCTGACTCTGACTGATCCTGCCACTGCTTTCTAAATGTTCCGCTATAAAGTCCTTGACAATGGATTCAAGCATTTTCCCCACGACCGATGTTAGGCTGACTGGTATATACTTCCTTGTTTTCCCTCTATCTCTCTTTTTGAATATTGGAGTGACGTGAGCTACCCTCCAACCTGAAGGGACTGTTCCAGAGTCTATAGAATCCCGGAAGATGACCACCAATGCATCCACTATTTCCAGAGCCGCCTCCTTAAGCTCTCTGGGATGCAGATTCTCAGGCCCTGGGGATTTATCCGCCTTCAATCCCATCAGTTTTCCCAGCACCATTTCTCTACTAATATTGATCTCCCTCAGTTCTTCCCTCTCACTAAACCTTTCATTCTCCAATATTTCTGGGATCTGATTTGTGTCCTCTTTTGTGAAGACAGAACCAAAGTATGTATTCAATTGCTCAGCCATTTCTTTGTCCCTTATTACACATTCCCTGTTTATGTCTGTAGGAGGCCTATGCCACACCTCGTCTGATGAGGAGGATGCAGAGGAGGGCAAAGATGGGCAGGGCATGGGGCCTGGGCAGGCACAGGAGGCCCGCACAACATGTGCGCCAGAGCCGCCGCACACGGGACACTCTAATCACCTCCAGGCTTACCGACTAGTCGGCCTGGCCCATTCCCAAACACCCCCGGCCGACCACTCCCTCCCATCAACACCCTCCCATGCCCCCACATGCCCTCTCCGGCCATGCAACCCCCACCGTGGTTCATACCTGCCTCCCTACGGGATGCTGCCCTTGGGCTGGCAGCAACAACAAGTCTGGTCCATGGGATGGAAGATGATGACAACCCGCTCTGCGATGTGTTCAGGTGCTCGGCACTGTTTGACAACCTCTGACTCCTGCCCAAAGAAGCACTTTCCACATTCCGCCTGGGTGATCCCCGCAGGCGAGCTGGCCATTCCATCACACAGTCCCACCAAACCCTTGGGGTGGTGAAGGTGAGGACAGTGGGCGCGCGGGGTGGGGGCTGGCGGGAGAAGTGGTGGGGGGTATGGGGTGGATAGGGATGGGGTGGTGCACCAGAGGGCAAGCATTGGCTGAACTGGGTCCCTGGCCCAAGTCCACCACCGTCCGTCCATACACCCACCCCCCCCACTCCCCAGCGCCCCCTCTGCAGCCAGCCCAGACCAGCCCTTCCCTTACACCCTTCTGACAGAGCATGAAGGCAGGTGGGAAAATTGTGAACACGTGTTTTTGTGCAATAGTGAACGTATATATACATGTTTGTGCCCTTGCCCCTAACGCTATACTCTCTGCTGGACTCTCCTGACAGCTCTCTCCAGCAGATTTTGTTGTGAGATCCTGTCCAAAAACTAAACTGCCTATTTGATTCTCTGGCCATCTCTTACTTCAAAGAAAACACATTCATCTGCACCATTCACTATTGCCAGCAGCAGCAAAATCGAACCAACTCTGCTCCCTGCTTTGGCGCCAAAAGCACGTACCTGGACGGCACTTCACGTCAATTCCACATGTGTGACCCACTCTCTGCTGCCGCTTCTGGCCGGAGGACTCCACACAGCTGAATGCATCTCCATTTAAAAGGCGGCAGGGCCACAATTCTCGATGTAAAAGCCGGTAGCAACAGTTGGGCGCTTCTCCCACGATCAGGACCACCGCGGGATGGTGGGACCAATTGCTCCGCGAGCCTGATTTTGAAAACCCCTGGATTAGAGAGTTAAATGTGTGCCTGAAAGATTGGTGTGTTCTTGCAAGTCGTATAACTAAGGTGGTAGATATTGGGCGGCCAATGTGGCCATGAATAGGAAGTGGATGATGGAGGAGGGGGCGGCATGGGGGCGGCTGGAGGCGGCGTCATGCAAAGGCACCAGCCTAGGGGCACTAGTCACGGCTCCGCTGCCGTTCTCACCGGCGCGATACACCACAAGTCCGGTGGTGACGGCGGCACTGAGGATTTGGGGGCAGTGGAGGAGACACAGGCAGGAGGAGGAGACACAGGCAGGAGGAGGGGCCTCTGTGTGGACCCCGATACGGAATAACCATAGATTTGCTGCAGGTAGGCTGGATGGGGGCTTCCAAGGCTGGTATAGGGCAGGTATTAGGAGGATGGCGGACTTGTTTATAGACGGGACTTTCCCCAGCATGCAGGCGCTGGAGGAGAAGTTCGGCCTGCCCCCGGGGAATGCGTTCAGGTACCTCCAGGTTCGGGACTTTCTTAGAAAACAGGTGGAGACATTTCCGCTGCTGCCCCCGCGTAGGATCCGGGACAGGGTGTTGTCTGGCATCTGGGTAGGGGAGGGGAAGATGTCGGACATATATCAGGAGCTGCAGGAGGTGGAGGAAGCCTCAGTGGAGAAGTTGAAGGGCAAGTGGGAGGAGGAGCTGGGTGAGGAGCTGGATGAGGGCCTGTGGGCCGACGCCCTGGGCAGGGTGAACTCCTCCTCATCATGTGCCAGGCTCAGCTTAATTCAGTTTAAGGTGGTGCATCGGGCGCATATAACGGCGGCAAGAATGAGTAAGTTTTGTGGGGTGGAGGGCAGGTGCCCGAGATGTGCAGGGAGTCCGGCGAACCATGCCCATATGTTTTGGGCATGCCCGGCGCTTAAAGAATTCTGGCAGGGGTTTGCGAGGGTGATGTCTAGGATTTTGGACACTCGGCTGAAGACGAGTCCAACAGTAGCGATATTTGGGGTGGCGGAGGACCCGGGAGTGCGCACTTCTATCTTTGTTATGTAAAAACGTTGGTTGGAATAGCTTTAATAAAACATTTATTTTTTAAAAACTAAGGTGGTAGAGTGAGATTTAAACTGAATCATACAGGCGAGAGATTAAGGGCGGGATTCTTCGTTGCCCGACCGGAAATTGGGAACTGCGATCGGGCGGAGAATGGCTCCCGACGCTGAAATCGCGTCAGGCGCCAGTTTGAGGCCGGGTGCGATGCTCCGCCCCCTCCAAATCGGCGTCATCGAGACGCACACTGCGCGTAGTCGCAACCCCTTTGGAATGTCATTAGCAGGCCCACGCGTGATCCTCCGCCACCGATGGGCCGAGTTCCCGACGGCGCGGGCCACGTGTGCTCTCAGCGGTCGTGAGCCTGGCGGGGCAGCTGCGGAGAGAGAGAGGGCCGTACGGACAGTGTCCAGCACCACCATACTCCACCGAGAGCCATGCCACTGGCCAGGGGGATTCTGCCAGGGCTAGGGGGAGTAGTGGGAAGTGGGGTCGGGGGGGGACGGGGAGCGTACAGTGTACGCGCAGTTGCAGCTTGTCAGCCCTGCGCATGTCCTGCATGCACCCGACGATTTTCCCACCGTGTTTTGAGCATTCCGCAGGTGTTTCACGCGGCACCGATGATAGCCCCTTGCTGCTAGCAGAATCGGTGCTGGTGTGGCGCCAATTTTTCCATCGTGAAACACCAGGGATCCTCCGTTGGCGTCAGCAATTAGACGCAGGAACGGAGAATCCAGCCCCAGGTTTTGGAAAATGTGATCAGTTAAATAGAGAAGATAAGGCAAGAGAGCAAGGTAGCAATTATGACCAGAATGTTAGAGGACGGGACAGAGTGTATAACCCTAACAGATAAGGCCATAGGTATTAAAAATAGTAAAAGGATAGAACTGAAAGTCACCAAAGTCCCAGAGTACCAGAGGCTAGTTTCCCCTTTGAGAGAGAGCTGACTGGTGGCGATTTAACCCGAGGGTCACCGCACCTCAGCAAGGGGCAAGGTTGAAACAAGCCGTCTAGCCACCTGAGCTAACCGGCCCACAGACGTCAAGGCTCTGTATCGAATCGCACACAGCATTTATAACAAAACACATTAATTGACAGCGCAAATGGAAATAAATATGAATGATCTGATCGCCATTATGGAGATATGGCTTCAGGATGACATAGATTGGGAACTGAATATTTAGGGATATATGACATTTAAGAAGGACGGGACTATCCCCAAGAGTAATGAGGGATGGTTAACAAATGAGGGCCTTCTCAACAATACCCGTGGGTGAAGTGCAGAGAAATTGGATAGGATAAAAATAAATAGAGATTTTATTACATTGGAAAGTCTCAGAGTAGAATCGCCACCCCACACATGATGGGATGCATTATAGCTCTGCTTCAGTCTTTCAGTCACCCTCGGATGTGGGAGTGGTGCTGGAAGACTGGAGGATTGTAAATGTTGCAACCCTTTTACGTCATGTGTGTTCTCTTTGGTATTGCTCACTAATTTATTCTTTTCATCTCCTCCAGTCCCTCTTGTTCCCTGTTCAGTTCCCCCATGTACCTTTTGGAACTCAGCTTGCTTCTCTACTAAATTGTGGCACTTATCATGAGTTTTCCTCTCTATCATCATTTTAATCTCTACACCGTTATAGAGTCAGCACTATTTTTGTTCATTCTTCTTTCCCCCTTGTGAGGATTTGCCCAGTCTGCATCCAAACTATTTCCTCTTTGGGGCCTCCCATTGCTCATTTACATTTACATCTGTCAAACTTTGATTCACTTAGACCAGACCTTGACATCAAGGCAACATTTGACCGATATGGCATCAAGGAGCCCGAGCTAAACTGGGGGAAAACTCTCCGCTGGTTGGAGTCATGCCTGGCACAAAGGAAGATGGTTGGGGTGGTTGGTGGTCAATCCTCTCAGCTCCAGGACATCATTGCAGGAGTTCCTCAGGGTAGTGTCCTCGGCCCAACTATCTTCAACTGCTTCATCAATGACCTCCCTTCCATCATAAGGTCAGAAGTGGGGATGTTTGCGGATGACTGCACAATGTTCAGCACCATTCACGACTCCTCAGATAATGAAGCAATCCATGTCCAAATGCAGCAAGGCCTGGACAATATCCAGACTTGGGCTGACAAGTGGCAAGTTACGTTTGCGCCACACAAGTGCCAGGCAATGACCATCTCCTACACAGAGGATCTAACCACTGCCCTTTGACATTCAATGGCAATACCATCACTGAATCCCCCACAATCAACATCCTGAGGGTTACCATTGATCAGAAACTGAACTGGACCAGTCATATTAATACTGTGGCTACCAGGGCAGGTCAAAGGCTAGGAATCCTGCTGGGAGTAACTCACCTCCTGACCCCCCCCCTCCCCACACACACACACACACACACACAAAAACCTGTCCACCATCTACAAGGCACAAGTCAGGACTGTAATGGAATACTCTCCGCTTGCCTGGGTGAGTGTAGCTCCAACAACATTCAAGAAGCTTGATATCATCCAGGACAAAACAGCCCGCTTGATTGCTCCCCCTTCCACAAACATTCACTCCCTCCACCACTGACGACAGTAGCAGCCGTGTGTACCATCTTCAAGATGCACTGCAATAACTCACCAAGGTTCCTTAGACAGCACCTTCCAAACCCACGACCACTACCATCTAGAAGGACAAGATCAGCAGACACCTGGGAACCCCACTGAAGTGTTGGGTGCTCTGCCACACAGATGAACCAACACGGTTGTGAATGGTACAACGCAGTTTTATTTCAAACATCTATTTACATTGGTAAACTGTTTACTGAGGTTCGATCATGACCCTTGATTCTGTGGACCTATTCCTAATTCTATCTTGTGGTGGCACTCAGCATATGGTGGATGTCTGAGTGGCTTGTAATGAGCTCTGTGCCCTGAGCCGTCTCCTGCTCGAGTGCCCAGGAAGTGTCGTGTTCCCTGTTTTGTACTGTGTATGCTCTTGCCTGTGATTGGCTGTCGTGTTGTGTGTGTCGATTGGTCCGTTGATCTGTCCATCAGTATGTATGTATGTATGTGCTATGATGTGTACCTGATATCATGACACCCACCACCTGGAGGTTCCCCTCCAAGTCACTCACCACCTGACTTGGAAATATATCACCGTTCGGTCACTGTCGCTGAGGCAACATCCTGGAACACCCTCCCTAACAGCACAGTGGGTGTACCTACACCTCAAGGACTGCAGCGGTTCAAGAAGGCAGCTCACCACCACCTTCGGAAGGGCAACTAGGGATGAGCAATAAATGCTGACCTAACCAGCAACCCCACATCCCATAAATTAAGAAATTAAATATTTTCAGCTCACTGCAATTAGGCCCCTCCCATTAATATTTTGACATTTGATTTTTCCTTGTCATTTTCTATAAACCGGTAATTTCCTGAGGCTGGGGTCACAGTTTCCCACACGCTCTCTCACTGAAACCTGCTTCACTTGTTCCTCATTGTGTTGAAAGAACACTGATTAAGACATTTTCTACACATTTTCAGGAGTTGTGCCCCCTTGTTGCTCTTTGTCCCAGTCTTTTTCCCAGTCTATAATTGAAGTCCATTATCACTGCTCTAAAGTTCTTCCACCTTGCGACAATTTGTTTCTCTATCTCCTTCATACTGTGTGATGAACGGTTACTGTATTACTGTACCCTTGTCATCATGTAAGGTGATGTCCCCTTTAAGACCGGGCTTGGAACCCTGGGGGACTCCGCCTCCGGCTCCGCCCACCTGGGAGCCGTATATCAGGGGATGCCTTGTGGGAGGCATCCAGTTAGCACCCGTCTCGGCACCAGGCGAGTTCTTAGCTTATTAAAGCCTTCTTTACCATTTTACTCTCTAAGTGTCGTTATTGAGGGTACTACATACTGTTTAGTAGCCGATATTATTAATCTGCAGCATAATAGCTGCTCTATTGCTCGAAATTCTGATCGGATTATGTATTTGCATCCTCAAGTATATTAACTCATTCCAGTACTCTAACAGTGGGTGGAATCTTACCATGGAGTCCGGTGAAGAAACCGGGGAGAATCCTGTTGGTGCCGACAGCAGGAAAACTCACCATATATTCAGCCACGCTAACAAAATGCTTTTTCCACGTGAATCATGGCGGCTTGCCTATGATACCCTTGCCCTGGGAAAACGTCATCTCTGTAATCAGCGGGGTGCTCCTTTCAAACAACTCTCCAGCACTTGTTCCAAGTCCATTCAGGGGGATGGATGCTAGAAAGCGTGCAACATGTTTGACAGAGGGAGCCCTCAGCAAACTTCTCAAGTTGAACAGAGGAGGGGACCCTCCATCCACAATCAGGCAGACATCCAGCCAGCAAAGTGACCAACCCCGCCTGGGAGACTGTGGCACCGATTGTCAGTGTCAGCTCACTCCAAACGAGGACTGGGCTGCAGTGCCGCAAGAATATCAATGACCTTCTTCGTGCTGCCAGGGCAACTGCCTCCTCATGTCTCCCTCAGCACCGTTAACACAGCCCGCATACCTCCACAGTGATCTCAGCCCCATCCAGATCCTGAGATCATAGCATTAATCATGTGCCCAGACAGCCCGATAATCCCCCCAGTAGTTCTGGTATCCTTCAAACATCTGCTCTCACTCAGCTCCCTTGCATCCCACACCTCATCCCTACCTGATGAGGCACCAGTCCCCCTCATACTCTCCCTAGCTGTCTCATTGAAGGACAAAATCGAGCAGAAAAGCTGTGAGTGGCCACAGCCAGCTGGAGTGATGCGAAATCTTAAGATCCTAACCCAATTTCAGGAATGAGCCCTTAAGCTTACCACAAGGAACAGGACCGCTCCTGTGCAAAGGGTGAGGTCAGGCCCAAAAACACAAGTGAGAGGCCTCAACACACCAGTTATGGCGCAAGCCTGATATGAGTGACCTTTCTCCTATCAGTGTCCTCCTGCCCCGCACTAATGCCATCTCCCTTCCATTGCAGATCAATTAGCAGACCATTCCCGACCATCCGCACAGACCCTGGTCACTGCAGACCCGTACAGCTCCGCGACAGACAGTTCAGAGAGCAGCATTGGAGAGCATCACACCTTCCACACCCTCCACCAACACAGATACTGGCGCCTCGGTGGGATTGAGTAGTCACCAGGCTCCTGCGTCACTTACTGGTGAGTAACTCACACCTGATGATCCGCAGCAGGCTGAGGCAGGGACATCCCAGGGATCTGGCACTCGGAAGGATAACGGAAACCCTGGACTCTGCCGAGCCCCAGGCCGGTGACGTGCACCTGGGTTCAGTCATCCCAGAGCTGCTGGAACTGCAAAGGTGGAGTTGCGAGCTTCAGGAAGGAACGGTAGCAATACTCCTTGGACTGCAAGGCCGACTGGCAGAGTCCCATAGCTTTCTGTCCAAGAAAATGGTACTGTCAGCTCAACGCAATGAGGCCAATGCTGTGAGGGTGGCGTCCGCAGTGGAGACCTTGGCACAGGATGTAATGATATGTATATGTGTAGATAACTAAAGGGTTAATTATAACATCTAGCTGTAACACTACCACTAGAGGGCACTACAAGATCCAGTATAAATAGCAGCTCCTAAAGGATCTTGGTCTCTTTCTACCCAGGAGTGTTTAGTAAGCAGTTGTGCATTTAGATAGCTCTCAGTACAGTTAGTATTTATAGTTCTGAATCATAGAATGTACAGTGCAGAAGGAGGCCATTCGGCCCATCGAGTCTGCACCGGCTCTTTGAAAGAGCACCCTACCCAAGTCCACACTATCCCTATAACCCAGTAACCCCAACCAACACTAAGGGCAATTTTAGACACTAAGGGCAATTTAGCATGGCCAATCCACCTAACCTGCACATCTTTGGACAGTGGGAGGAAACCGGAGCACCCAGAGGAAACCCACGCACACACGGGGAGGATGTGCAGACGCCGCACAGACAGTGACCCAAGCTGGGAATCGAACCTGGGACCCTGGAGCTGTGAAGCAATTGTGCTATCCACTATGCTACCGTGCTGCCCTAATTCCATCATATTTAATTACTTGATTTCTAGAGATAGTTGTGTAGAGTGTCGAACTCAGATTTAATCAATCGTTACTTTAAATAAATTAGTTTGTTTAAGTTGAAGACTGGTGGTTTCTTCAGGGCCCCACCATCAGGCCATCGGCATCAACAGCAACTAGTAACGATACACATTACTAGACCCAGTAATATAACACAGGACATTCACTCTATGGCAGGGGATGTCCGGTCCATGGTTCAGTTCATGACCTCCATGGCTGAGGCCGTGATCTCCATGGTGCAGGCACTGGTGAGAATTCATGAGTGTCAGTGCCAGAGGACGGGGGTGCTTATGGATGCCAAGCCAGCTGCCCCTCTAACCCAGGGAGGAGCCCAGGGGCCCACCGGCAGCAGAAGGGAAGAGGATCAGCAGGACCGCAGCCTTGGGCCTTCCACCCAGGGTACCCTGGTGGCGTGCAGCCCATCTGACAGTCCCCTCCCTGTGAGTGACACACCTCCTGCCCCACACACCGAGAAGGGCAGCACTGCAACACCCGGGCTGCCCAAACGCAGGCGGGACCGTCAAGGTCCTGGTCATCCCTCAGCGGATGCCTGCCAACGTGATCTCAGCCAACAGGGCGGGGAAGACAGCACACCGCCTCAACCTCAGCTATGGATCCTGAGGATACCTCTCGATGTAGCGGGAGGGTGAGGAAGAGGAAGAAACAATAGCCACCTGGTGGGCACCGGTGAGCCTCGGCACTTTGCGAGAAAAGATACCATTGTAATAACTAGCTAGCATTAAAAATCACTTTGATCACCCATAAAGAGCCACCACGCTGTCCTGCCATGTCACCATGCTCCTCAAACACCCGCGCAAACTCGCCGCTTCCTCCGTATGCAGTGTGACAATGGCAATGCAATGTCTCTCCCACTGTGACGACGCAGTAATGCCTCGTTGTTCCTGGCACAGGCCCCCCAGTCCCACCCCCCCCCCCCCCCCAAACCCCAAACCCCATCCATGGAAGGTTCCCCTTCCCCCACAACAATGCTTAGATCTCTCTTGTGTGCAGCGTCCTCTAGTCAAGAGGATGCCATAGACTGAAACATGAGAGAGTGTGTCCGCCTCGTCAGTAGATGGTGACACACACCGGGGCCCCTGACCCTGGAGGAGCAGTGGCAATGTCCCATTCAGCCTCCATGGGCCCCGAGAGCACCCTGTTGAAAATGATAAAATGAAATGAAAGTGGCTTATTGTCGCAAGTAGGCTTCAAATGAAGTTACTGTGAAAAGCCCCGAGTCGCCACATTCCGGCGCATGGTACGGGAATTGAACCGTGCTGCTGGCCTGCCTTCAAAGCCAGCGATTTAGCCCAGTGTGCTAAACCAGCCCTGTTCAGCGGCAGGTCGCGTTCAGCCCTCTGTCAGGCAGGAGTCAGAGGTTAGAATGAGCCTCACTCTGTCCTCACTGAAATTCACCATCATTCTCCTGCAGCATCAGGGCAGTCACTTTATTGTCCTGCCCATGAATGGAACAACCATCATGATGACCCCTCGCAGGCACCACAGTAGTGAGAAGAAGTGAGGGCCCATGTTAGGAGAAGTCTTCACACCCTAGCCCTGGTTGTTACCAAACCAAGAGTCAATGAGGGTGTCCCTCACCCATAAGACAATAAGACCATTAGACATGGGAGCAGAATTAGGCCACTCGGCCCATCGAGTCTGCTCCGCCATTCAATCATGGCTGATATTTTTCTCATCCCTATTCTCCAGCCTTCTCTCCATAACCCTGATCCCCTTATTGATCAAGAACCTATCTATCGCTATCTTAAAGGCACTCGGCAATTTGTCCTCCACAGCCTTCTGCGGCAAAGAGTTCCACAGATTCACCGCTCTCTGGCTGAAGAAATTCCTCCTCATCTCTGGTTTAAAGGATCGTCCCTTTAGTCCGAGATGGTGTCCTCTGGTTCTAGTTTTTCCCACAAGTGGAAACATGCTCTCCATGTCCACTCTATCCAGGCCTCGTAGTATCCTGTAAGTTTCAATAAGATCCTCCCTCATCCTTCTAAACTCCAACAAGTACAGACCCAGAGTCCTCAACCTTTCCTCATATGACAAGCTCTTCATTCCAGACCCTGAGCCCTATACAGGCCTTATCCATCGCCCAAGGTCCTTCCTCCCCCTCTGCACGTTGCCCATCACGCATTGACACATGAACCTCGTTGTAGTGAGTCTGAGCAAGTGTTTGCGGCCTCCGCACTGGTGTCATCAGCCACCTCCTGAGTGGGTACACTTTGTCCCCGAGGAGCCATACCTCCAGCCACTTCTATCCCTCAAATACAGCTCGGACCTGCAAGCGCCCCAAGATGTAACTATCATTGAAGCTCTCAAGAAAACAGGCACACACCTGCATGATGCACCTCGTGTGGTCACATATCAGCTGGACATTGAACGAGTGGTATCACCTGCGATTCGAAGGTGGTGCCCCATGCAGCCATGGCAAACTCAGTCAATGGCATCTGGGGCATGCCTGCTGTGCGGGCGAAACCCATGGCCCCGGCATCCTGATTTGCCTGGTCTCAGTCCAAGTTGATGTACATGTGGGCCCTCGGAAATAGCGCATCTGTGTCCTCCCCAATACACTTGTGTGTGGCTGACTGGATATGCTGCACAAGTCATCGGTACAGCTCTGAAATGAACCGTGGGATACAAGTTCAGAGCGGCAGTAAAGTTGAGGGCCATACGCGTGACCTCCCAATCCATGTGGTACAAAGTCTTGCATCACCTGGTACAGGTGGTCAACCATCCCCCAAGACAAAAGTAGTCTTCTCTGGCACTAAATCCCCTGATTCTATGTAAGAACACCCGCAGCCAGTACTGTCTCCTCTGAGGCTCCTCCTGGAAGAAGAACAGGTCCTGCCTCCCCCTCCTCCGCAGGGCACTGGACCTGCTCACATGCAGTTGTTGCTTTTGCTCTATCGCAATCTAAAGAATTGCCAGCTCGACTGGTTCCGTAATTCTCCAGATTCAAAGACTGAAAGGAAGAGAGCATCAGAGTGAGCGATGAGGAGTCCTGACAATGCCCTGACCCACATCCCTCTCAGGGTCTGAGACATCCACCTCTGCGCTTCCCCCAAGGAAGCACCTTTCTACTGAGCCTCACTCCCTCCACTGTCACACAAAAGCCGCTTCACCACCTGAATGAATCGCTTCAACTCTTGAAAGCCTCAGAGGTTCGTGTACCCCCGGGCTCCCCCCCACCTCCTAGATGAGGAGTGAGGGCAGTGAGTGAATTCAATGGACTTGCGTCGAACCTCAAGGGGGAACAAGATACTACCCCTTCTCCCCCACACCCCATCGCCCTCCCATCCCCATTATCCCTTGAATGGGGTGACTGATGAGCGAATTCACCATAACACCTTGCATTGGGGGCCACAACTGTGTCACCTCTCGGTTATAGAGGTGTGAGTATTAGCCTTGGAGTTCAGTGCTTGGGGGCGCGTGTTCCAACTATTTTGATCAACATAAATAACCAAGTAAATTAAATTGAATAAATTGAGGGTCAAATTAAAGGGACAGAGTCCCTTAAAGGGAAACTGCCTTGAACAAAAAGCGAATCACAAATAAATTTCATAGAATTTACAGTACAGAAGGAGGCCACTCGGCCCATCGAGTCTGCACCGGCCCCTGGAAAGAGCACCCTACCCAGGCCCACATCTCCACCCTAGCCCCATAAGCCAGTAACCCCACCCAACACTAAGGGAAATTTTGGGCACTAAGGGCAATTTAGCGTGGCCAATCCACCTAACATGCACATCTTTGGACTGTGGGAGGAAACCGGAGCATCCGGTGGAAACCCACGCAGACACGGGGAGAACGTGCAGACTCCTCACAGACAGTGACCCAAGCTGGGAATCGAACCTAGGACCCTGTAGCTCTGAAGCAATTGGGCTAACCACTATGCTAACCACTATGGACTTAAACATCAATTCAAAATATGATTACAGGAGTCAATAAAGCAAAAATTGGGCGTCAATCAGTGGCACACATAAGCATTGCACTGTTGATTAAATTGGCACAACTGACTCCTCAAGGAAGGGTCAGGGACATGATTAGGCAACTTTCTTCCCCTTGTGGCAGGTGAGGCACAATGTGTGTGAAGACTGAAATTGGCTTATCAACTTCATCCTTACAGGGCACCCTCATTCCCTCAGCTCTGAAATGCTGTGGACTAAATTAGACTTCCAATTTGAACAGCCAGCCACCCAGACTCTAATCCCTGACAGCCTGGCCTCCATACCTCTCATGCCCTCTGGCTTCACAGCGCTGCCTGAATGTGGGGGTTCATTCTGACTGCAGTCATCCTCCCCCCTGTGTGAGGACCTTCAGGCCTTCATGAAGCTGGAAAACACCCCTTGCCGTAATCTTCTGCCTCTGCCCGTGAAGCCTGACCTCTCATGGGACCACCCCACCCATGAACCTCAGTCACCCCCAGTACTGACCCTGTGGATTCACCTGCTCCCTCCCACTGTCCAGCTGTCACTCTGGTAGGAGCAGTTCCTCCGCGGTGAGTGGAGATAAAAGACAGCAGTCTGTGGTACACCTTGTAACTTGTCTGTAACACTTCACCCTGTGGACCATCCCCAGCCAAATTAGGGTGAACTCTTCCTCCACGGTGCTCATTCACCTCATTGAGAGGACACGGGCCATAGCCTGTTGAAATGCAGTGTGCCGTGAAGGTGCAGGTCCCTCCTGTCCCAGAACTGATCCCACTGCCCTGAGAATCCTTCCTTCCTGCACCATTTTGTGCAGCCGTACTATAATCAAACATATCTGATTGCTCCTATTCTCAATTGCACATGACAGCGGGAGTAATCGGGTTTTCTTTAACCATTGATGGGAACTGGGCATCGCTGTCAATGCCAATATTTATTACTCATCCCGAAGTGCCCCTGAGAAGGTGGAATTTGGGCCACCTTCTTGAATACACCTGAGTCGTTTTCTTGGCTACTTTGGCAGGTCAATCATATATCAAATCACCTTGAGTCACATAAAGGCAGAGCAGACAAGGAGAACAGGTTTCCTTCCCGAAAGAACAAGTTGAATTTAGAAACTTAGGCTCCTTACCCAGCATCTTCCAAATGCACAACTAATTATAATCTTTATTAGCGTCAGCACTTTATTTAGGGCAGCACGGTAGCCTTGTGGATAGCACAATTGCTTCACAGCTCCAGGGTCCCAGGTTCGATTCCGGCTTGGGTCACTGTCTGTGCGGAGTCTGCACATCCTCCCCGTGTGTGCGTGGGTTTCCTCCGGGTGCTCCGGTTTCCTCCCACAGTCCAAAGATGTGCAGGTTAGGTGGATTGGCCGTGACAAATTGCCCTTTGTGTCCAAAATTGCCCTTAGTGTTGGGTGGGGTTACTGGGTTATGGGGATAGGGTGGAGGTGTTGACCTTGCGTAGGGTGCTCTTTCCAAGAGCCGGTGCAGACTCGATGGGCCGAATGGCCTCCTTCTGCACTGTAAATTCTATGAAATCTATGAAAGTCACAAGCAGACTTACATTAACACCGCAATGAAGTTACCGTGAAAATCCCCTAGTCGCCTGTTCAGGTACACTGAGGGAGAGTTCAGAATGGCCAATTCACCTAACAAGCACATCTTTCAGGACTTGTGGGAGGAAACCTGAGCACCCGGAGGAAACCCACGCAGACACGGGTGATGTGTTATGTACTCTGGGATACCACAGGCTGCCTTCGGTGAAGTGAAAAGAGTTGAAGAGTTTGATGGCTTGATCACCCGCTGTTGAGAGGAGAAGCGCGATCTTCCTGGCATCAGACGCACCCATGACGCCTGAAGTTTCGATGTACAGCAGAAACATTTGCTTGAATATCCGCCAGTTGGCACTGAGATCGCCGGAGGTCCTGAGCTGGTGAGGAGCCTGAATCTTCTCCATGGTGCTGGGATACATTCGCTGGTCGTCACGGAACAGACTGAGGTGAACCACCTAGATTAAGCAGTCTCCTGGTATCATGACGTGTTATGTACTCTGGGATAACACAGGCTGCAACTGGATGCAGCTTTAACCAAAAGATACTCCTGACCTTGAAGTTAGTTCAATCTGATTTATTGAACCAGTAGCACAGTTAGCACAGTTCTCCATGAGTTCGACTCTCTGCTAACCTAAGTGTGGTTACTCTGTCTGACTGAACCAGACTAGCTCTTAACCACGTGCTGGAGGTGTGATACTGTACATACACCCTGACTCACTCTGTAGATGTTCATCAGTGGAAAGAGACCGAGTGTGAGTGCCTCGTGCCTTTTATAGTGAGCTACCACCCCTGAGTGTCCTGCCCGCTCATTGGTCATGTCCTGTTCTCTGTGTTCATTAGCTGCCTGTCTGGATATAATTATCTGCATGTTTGCGTATCATGACAACGGGGAGAACGTGCAGACTCCGCACAGACAGTGACCCAAGCCGGGTATCAACCCGGGTCCCTGGCGCTATGAAGCAACAGTGCTAACCACTGTGCTACCGTGCCGCCCATCTAATACCATCGATAAGGACAAGGTCAGTAGACATGTGGGAACGCCGCCACCTGGACATTCCCCTGCAAGTCACTCACCATCCTGACTTGGGATAATATCGCCATTCCCTCACAGGTCAAAATCCTGGAACGTCCTCCCCTTGTTGAGAATGTGGGTGTACCTACAAGACATGGACTGCAACAGTTCAAGAAGGCAGCTCACCCCCACCTTCTGAAGGGCAGTTAGGTATGGGAAACAAATGGTGGTCTAGCCAGCGACACCCACATTGCCTGAATGAATGAAGAAAATAAGAAAAATAAGATGGAATTTTTCAAAATCTGATAGTCTCACCATCATCATCACAGATACCAGCGTTTATTATTTCAGATTTAATTTAATTAAACATTGGGTGGTGCGGAGGGATCTGAAGTATTGACACCAGATCATTAGCACAGGCCTCATTGGATTACGACCCAAGTAATATTAAAATGAAGTCAAGGATTAGGCAAGTAATATTAATTTTCAATATTGCGACCTTTGAAGTTGTGCTCTTGATTGTATGAGCAACACCCTTAATAAACCTCTCATCGTGTTTTCCAAGAATCCAGAGGGTGGGCACCTCCAAAACTTTTCTCTTTGCAGCAACAAAGAAATAAAACAACCTGCAACTTTTATTCCACCTATCTGAGTTGGATTTAAATTCTAGTCCCAGAAGTAGAATGCCAGTATATCACCAACTCCTACGAATGTTTTTAACTGTATTGGAAAGAGCTTTTTCCAGCAGTAATAGCTCTATGCCTCAAATGGCTTCCTCTTCAGTTATTCAATTATCTACCTGCCACAATAATGTGTTCCTTTCCTAATGGTGTACAAGTCATTTCCAGCCATTACCTTTAATCCACATGTGCATGTTATCGAAAGATTTCAAATTATGCCACTTTTCTTCGGGTCATCCAGTTACTCTTCCTAACGCGTTGCTGGGTGCAATTTGTTGTGTTTTTTTAGAACTCGGATTTGTCGTTTAGCAGATACAAAATTTCTCCCAAACAAATTTCCTAACACAACCAGAAAGGTTTGAAATTTCTAGATCTGAGACGTTGGGTTTAATTTTTTGTCCTTTCTGTCAATCGTCAAATGAAAGCATGAATATCTTGTCAGTACCAATGCCCTAAGGGTTTTCATGCCTATATTTTATGCCTGCTCTAATTCCTAATCTCTTATAAAATGTGCTCAATAATTAGACTCGCCTGAGTTCCAAAACAATGTGAGGAGCTGGAATCGAATAAAAATAATTATCATAGCACTATGTTATAATTGGTTAACAGCAATTAACTTGGTGATGTGATGGAGTGCAAATTTCAAATACACAAAAAATGTAAATAGAATTGCCCTTTATCCAGAGACTTGTCAGAGTTTGGACTTCCGCAACCAGTGGTTGAGATGAAGAGTATAGATGCATTTAATGGGAAGCGGATGAGCAAATCAGTGCATAAGGAATCGAAGAATATGTTCATCGGATGAGATGAAGAAGGGTGAGAGCATAAACACAGGCATGGATTTGTTAGGCCTGTGGCCTGTGCTGCAAAGGTATCTTCTATATATAGAAGTCTGGAATGAGAGGCATTGAAACCAGTAAATTCGTCGGGGGCTTGACAGGTTTAATACCGAGCAAATGTTTTCCCTGACTGGGAAACCTTGAACACTGGGTCACAGTCTCAGAAGAAAAATAATAATAATATAATAATCTTTATTGTCACAAGTAGGCTTACATTAACACTGCAATGAAGTTACTGTGAAAATGCCCTCGTCGCCACACTCCGGCGCCTGTTCGGGTACACAGAGGGAGAATTCAGAATGTCCGATTCACCTAACAAGCACGTCTTTCTGGACTTGTGGGAGGAAACCGGAGCGCCCGGAGGAATCCCACCCAGACACGGGGAGAACGTGCAGACTCCACACACAGTGACCCAAGCCCGGAATCGAACTTGGGACCCTGGCCCTCCTTAAACCTGAATGCAGGACCGGCAGTTGCCACGGCTCCCAATGGCGCTGTCAGTACCGGAGAACTGCCTCCGATCAGCCAGCAGCTTTTGGTGGTGGGACCTCCTGAGGGACTGAAATCCTGCCTCCAGCATATTAACATTAAATGGCTGCGAGGCAGCAATTCTTCTCCTGGATGGGCTCCCCCTTACGTTTTAGCCGGGGTGCAGCAGAGGGAATGGAAACAGGGACCATGGCGCACCATCAAATTCGACCCAGGGAGTGGTTGATGCCAAGATCATTGTATTTAATATTGATGCAGTTAATTGTAATGAACGTTATGAGGCATGTGTTAGGCAAAATCCCGGACCTGGAGTCACACAACTTGGTCATGGGAGGGGACTTTAATACGGTCATTGAACCTGAATTGGATGGCTCAGAATCCAGGACAGGGAAGAGGCCAGCGGCGGCAAGGGAGCTGAAGGGCTTTATGGAACAGATGGGGGGGGCGTAGACCCCTGGAGGTTTACACGGCCGAGGGTAAAGGAGTTTTCCTTCTTCTCCCACGTCCACAAAGTTTATTCCCGTATTGATTTTTTTGTTCTGGGCAGGACGTTGATCCCAAAGGTGACGGGGACGAAATACTCGGTGATTACAGTTTTGGATCATGCCCCGCACTGGGTAGATTTGCGGCTTGGGGGGGAGAGAGGGCAGTGTCCGCTGTGGAGACTGGACGTGGGGTTGTTAGCGGACGAGGTGGTCTGCGGCGGGTGAATAAGAGTATCCAGGACTATTTGGAAACAAACGACACGGGAGAGGTTTCGGCAGCGACGGTCTGGGAAGCCCTGAAGGCAGTTATTGGAGGGGAACTTATATTGATCCGGTCCCATAGAGAAAAGAGGGAAAGGGCGGAGAGGGAGAGATTGGTGGAGGAGTTACTCCGGGTGGATAGGAAATATGGAGAGGCCCCGGACGCGGGACTCCTGAGGGAGCGGCGCAAGCTTCAGGTGGAGTTTGAATTGTTGACCACAGGGAAAGCGGTCGAACAGTTGAGGAAGGCTAGGGGTGCAGTGTATGAATATGGGGAGAAGGCGAGCAGGATGCTGGTGCACCAGCTTAGGAAGAGAGTGGCGGCCAGGGAGATTGTGAGAGTAAAGAATAAAGAGGGCAACTTGGTCTCAGACCCAGAGGGGGTGAATAAAGTTTTTAAGGAATTCTCCAAATGCGGCCTAAAAGCTTTCTATAGATATATCAGGAATAAAAGAATGACTAGGGTAAGAGTAGGGCCAGTCAAGGACAGTAGTGGGAAGTTGTGCTTGGAGTCCGAGGAGATAAGAGAGGTGCTAAATGAATATTTTTCGTCAGTATTCACACAGGAAAAAGACAATGTTGTCGAGGAGAATACTGAGATTCAGGCTACTAGGCTAGAAGGGCTTGAGGTTCATAAGGAGGAGGTGTTAGCAATATTGGAAAGGGTGAAAATAGATAAGTCCCCTGGGCTGGATGGGATTTATCCTAGGATTCTCTGGGAAGCTAGGGAGGAGATTGCTGAGCCTTTGGCTTTGATCTTTAAGTCATCTTTGTCAACAGGAATAGTGCCAGAAGACTGGAGGATAGCAAATGTTGTCCCCTTGTTCAAGAAGGGGAGTAGCGACAACCCCGGTAACTATAGACCAGTGAGCCTTACTTCTGTTGTGGGCAAAATCTTGGAAAGGTTTATAAGAGATAGGGTGTATAATCATCTGGAAAGGAATAATTTGATTAGACATAGTCAACACGGTTTCGTGAAGGGTAGGTCGTGCCTCACAAACCTTATTGAGTTATTTGAGAAGGTGACCAAACAGGTGGATGAGGGTAAAGCAGTTGATGTGGTGTATATGGATTTCAGTAAAGCGCTTGATAAGGTTCCCCATGGTAGGCTACTGCAGAAAATACGGAAGCATGGGATTCAGGGAGATTTAGCAGTTTGGATCAGAAATTGGCTAGCTGGAAGAAGACAAAGGGTGGTGGTTGATGGGAAGTGTTCAGACTGGAGTCCAGTTACTAGTGGTGTACCACAAGGATCTGTTTTGGGGCCACTGCTGTTTGTAATTTTTATAAATGACCTGGAGGAGGGCGTAGAAGGATGCGTGAGTAAATTTGCAGATGACACTTGTGGTAGTATGCATTAGGGGTCATGTGGGACTGTGAAACCGTGATGTCATTGGCTGACAGATCCCGGGTCCTGGTTGGCTGTTGACCTCTAGCTCCGCCCTGAAGGCGGAGTATAAGAACCAGGAGTTCTCCCCCGCAGGCCAGTCTGCTACTGAACTGCGGGGAACAAGTCACGCTTAATAAAGCCTCATCGACTTCATCTCTATTCGTCTCTCGTGAGTCTTTGTGCGCTACAATTTATTAAGCGTGCTTAAAGGACTATGGAGCTCAGGATCATCCCGGAATGCCTGAGGATCAGCCCCCACGCAGTGAACTCAGCAGCAGTTTTCAAACACTGGCAGACTTGTCTCGAGGCCTACCTCAGAACGGCCCCCGGCCGGGTCACAGAAGACCAGAAACTACAGGTCCTGCACTCGAGGGTAAGCCCGGAAATTTTCCCTCTCATCGAAGACGCAGAGGATTTCCAGACGGCGTTCGCAGCACTAAAGAGCATCTATGTTCGCCCAGTGAACCAGATCTACGCACGCTACCAACTCGCAACGAGATGGCAAAGTCCCGGAGAATCGATAGATGAATTCTACGCCGCGCTACTAATTTTGGGACGGGCCTGCAGCTGCCCGCCGGTAAACGCGATGGAACACACAGACATGTTAATGCGTGATGCTTTTGTGGCTGGTATGAACTCTTCCCAAATCCGCCAAAGACTTTTAGAAAAAGAGTCGCTAGGACTCTCAGAGGGCCGACACTAAAGTTGGTGGAGTTGTGGACAGTGCGGAAGGATGTTACAAGTTACAGAGGGACATAGATAAGCTGCAGCGCTGGGCTGAGAGGTGGCAAATGGAGTTTAATGCAGAAAAGTGTGAGGTGATTCATTTTGGAAGGAATAACAGGAAGACAGAGTACTGGGCTAATGGTAAGATTCTTGGCAGTGTGGATGAGCAGAGAGATCTCGGTGTCCATGTACATAGATCCCTGAAAGTTGCCACTCAGGTTGAGAGGGTTGTTAAGAAGGCGTACGGTGTGTTAGCTTTTACTGTGCCCACCCCAGTCCAACGCCGGCATCTCCACATCTTAGCTTTTATTGGTAGAGGGATTGAGTTTCGGAGCCATGAGGTCATGTTGCAGCTGTACAAAACTCTGGTGCGGCCGCATTTGGAGTATTGCGTGCAATTCTGGTCGCCGCATTATAGGAAAGATGTGGAAGCATTGGAAAGGGTGCAGAGGAGATTTACCAGAATGTTGCCTGGTATGGAGGGAAGATCTTATGAGGAAAGGCTGAGGGACTTGAGGCTGTTTTCGTTAGAGAGAAGAAGGTTAAGAGGTGACTTAATTGAGGCATACAAGATGATCAGAGGATTGGATAGGGTGGACAGTGAGAGCCTTTTTCCTCGGATGGTGATGTCTAGCACGAGGGGACATAGTTTTAAATTGAGGGGTGATAGATATAAGACAGATGTCAGAGGTAGGTTCTTTACTCAGAGAGTAGTAACGGTGTGGAATGCCCTGCCTGCAACAGTAGTGGACTCGCCAACACTAAGAGTATTCAAATGGTCATTGGATAGACATATGGACGATAAGGGAATAGTGTAGATGAGCTTTAGAGTGATTTCACAGGTCGGCGCAACATCGAGGGCCGAAGGGCCTGTACTGCGCTGTAATGTTCTATGTTCTATGGTGTTGACCTTGGGTAGGGTGCTCTTTCCAAGAGCCGGTGCAGACTCGATGGGCCGAATGGCCTCCTTCTGCACTGTAAATTCTATGATAATCTATGAAATGAAGTTACTGTGAAAAGCCCCTAGTCGCCACATTCCGGCGCCTGTTCGGGGAGACTGTTACGGGAATTGAACCGTGCTGCTGGCCTGCCTTGGTCTGCTTTCAAAGCCAGATATTTAGCCCTTAACGCTCCCGGTGGTTATGGGTGGCCTGGGGGGGCGGCGGGGAGAAGAGAAAACGCCGTGTCAGACAGTCCAACGCAGGCAGCCTAGGGAGTGGGTAGCTGGTGGCTTCAGTGGACGGGCAGCCGGCCATGGCAGCCGGTATGGGTGCCGGCATGTGCTGCAGGGTGGTGTTTCGGCCGCCCTCCGGCTGGTGGGGGAGAGGTGGAGTTACGAGTGCGTGGGAGACAGGGGTTGGTGCCAGGGACACAGTGTTGCCTCCTCACCCTGGCCACCGTGAGGAGGTTGTGCAGTTTCTTCATGCACTACTGGCTGGTCTGGACAGCGATGCCCACGGCACTGAAACTCTGCAACCTGTATCCACACACGGCGAATAGCGATTGCTGGCAGCCTCCTTCCTGGCCCGGGGTACAGAGCCGCCCACCTCTCCTCCAAGGCAGCTTGCAGGGTCTCAAGCTCAGCGCCTGTGAAACGGGGAGCTGCTCTCTCGCTGCCATCTTGTTGGCTGGGATGGTGTGTGTGGGGAGTGCAGTGTGTTTAGGCAGCTGCAGCTTGTCAGCCTCCTGAGTGTCAATCGCGAAACGAGTGAATCCTGCACCTTTTCCCATTGGAATCGATTGTGTTCCATGTGGCACCGGTGCGAGCCCCTTAACAGTCGGTGAATTTGTCCAGGTGCGGTGCCAGTTTTGCTGTCGTAGAACTCCACAAATCTTGCCGCGGCATCAACACTTAGTCTCAGGAATGGAGAATCCGGCCACCTGTATTTTGAAAAAGAGCAGGTAGTTATCCCCAGTGTTCGTTCCTCAATCAATAGCACTAAGACAAATGACCTTGTCATTTTCTTTTCGTTGCTGTTTATGGAACCTTGCTATGCAGAAATCGACTTCCACAGTTGCTACATTGGGACAATGATTGCACTTCAAAAATATTTAACAGGCTGTAAAATGCTTCGGGATGTCCCCGAGTCACGAAAGCTCCATTATAATGTTGTCTTTCATATTTTTCTGTGTACAATAATCAGTGCCTTCGCCCACTCTGCTTTGTAAAGAATGATTCAATTCCAAAAGAATTCCGAAGGCAAAGTAAATTTGCTCACTCTACCATCTGATGCATTGTGGTAATTACAAATCATATTATTTTCTTGAAATGCATTTTCCTACCATTTGTAAAGCAATAACCTGTGATGACAATGGCTGTGAAATCAACAAGCTCGATGTCCTTGTTTCTAACTTGATAGTTTTACGTTGTGCGGCAAGGTGCATACAATCTTTGGCCCAAATCCTTGGGGCCCCTTTTCATTCACTTCCCACACAGATGGCAAAAATCCAGTCGTAGAAACAACAGCCAACACTTTCACCAACCAGCCAGAGACACCTGGAATGAGCAGGCAGAGCAGATTTCCCTCACTATAGCCAGATCGCCAGGCTCTCTAGAGAGAGCCAGATGGTGCATCTCCACCTACAGACGAATTGCACAGGCACCAAATCAAAAAGGTACATCATGCAGCCACAAAGTTTGACAGTCATCCTGAAGCCTAGTCTGCAGACAGGAGCAATTAGAAAAAGGGAATGGGAGTTGTAGGAGCCAATAGCAATCAAAAAAAAAGAGTTCTTCTCGTTAAATTCTTGGAATGTTAGCATCACCGCCTAGGCCAAGCATTTATTGCTCTTCCTTATATGGCCTCAGAAGGTAGTGGTGAGTGTCGTGTTTGGTCTTCTGTACTTTGCAAAGCAATCCACCAAACACCTTGACTTGTCCAAACCAGGATCTTTATTGAGTCTCATGTGGTAAGTTAGGAATCTGTGACAGAGCACGTTGTCATGGAGTCTGTATTTGTATTAGATAGTTCTGCTGCTTCAGGACCTACTGCCGTGAGCAGCAACGCAAGAAGCCTGTCTTCAGGCTGCGCCTGCAGGCCCAGGGCTAAAAGGTAGAGTCGGAATTGCTGCTTAAAGAAGTGCCAATCTGTTTCTACGTTACCCGTGAACCGGAGTTGGCGCGGTCCCCTGATCTTGTCAATCTGTAGCTCCAGCATCTTCTGGTGCGTTGAGCCACTTCAGGCTGCAGTTCACCAGACCAGTCTTCCAGCCGAATGCCTAACATTGTCACTGCCATCGCTATCTTTAAATCTTCAGTACTCGTGGTACCATGTTTAGTCTTCTGTACCTTGCAAAGGAATCTACCAAACACCTTGACTTGTCCAAACCAGGATCTTTATTAAGTCTTGTGTGGCAAGATAACAATCTGTTACAGAGCACGTTATCATGGAGTCGGCCTATTACTCCTCTAAAAGCCACACCTAGCACCGACATTTAATTTGTATGTCTCATTACCCTCTACGATCTTCTCATCATGGTCGGATGTGCCTCCCCTTATATGGGAGTCACTGGTCACATGACCTTGGTCTTGCGACCGCATGGTCCGTCTGCACTGCCAACTGCTGGTTGGAGGTCATACACCATCCATCTATGATATAGCTGATTGGCATATCACCACAGTGAGCTGCCTTCTTGAACCGCTGCAACCTATATGGTGAAGGTTTCCAAGACTTTGGTCCCATCAGCAATGAAAGAGGTGAGCAGGTAGAGCAGCTTCAACAGAGTTTCATTCACCTGAATAATTTAGGAGTTAGAAGCAGGAATTCCAATGGATTTAGCTGCTGGGAGTTCTTCAGCCTGATTTCAACCAGATTGAAAGGTACATAAAACAGCTGCTAGCACCATTCATCACAGTGAGAGATGTTTTTGACGTGACTGGGGACATCATAGGGGCTGACGTTGTGCCCAGCACAAATCTCGCTATGCCAGGGAAATTCCGGGAGAGCCCTGAAACGGGATTTGTGCCGGGCACAAAATAGTCAGCGATGTTCCCGGGCCCTCCCAGCAAGGGCGGAAATCTGATCACTGTTCATTTAAATTGTTTTAATTAGGCAAAGTTGGCTTCACGTCGAATCTTCCAGGAACACGCAACGCTCCCACCTGCCAGCCTGACGTGGCATCAGCAGGAATCACGACTGGTCTCCACAGATGGAGGCCAGACATGATGACCAGGCCGGTGGAGGCTGGGAGGCCATAGTAGCCCTCGGGTTGTCGGGGACATGGCAGGGAAGTGTGCTGGCATTGCCCTTGGCACCCTGGCTGATGCCAGTGTGATCATGCTGAAAGCCTCCTGAGAACACTTCGCTTGAAAAACCAAAATGTCCAAGATTCAGAGAAAAGCCGGGGAGTTCTGTGCAGCTTACTGGCCAATGCTTATCCCTCAACAGACATCATTAAAAACTGATCAGAAAGTCATTAACATCTTCCCATTAGTGGGATCTTCCTATGTGCAAATTGACTGCAACATTTCCTACTTTGAAACATCAAAAGCAACTTCATTGCCTGAAAAAGACTTTGGGATTTTGTGAAAAGTGTTTTATAAATGAAAGCTATTTCCTTACTGCTAAGGTTTCTGGAGGTACCCCAGGGACTACAGGATAAGGTGGTGTCAAGAACAGGAGTAGAAGATGGGAAGGTCTCAGAGATCTATAAGGATCTGATGGACTGGGAGAGGCCCCCGATAGGGGAGGTGAAGAGAAAGTCGGATGAAGAGCTGGGTGGGGAGTTGGAGGCCGGGTTATGGGAGGAGGCCCTGAGGAGAGTTAATGCGTCCTCGTCGTGCGCCAGGCTCAGCCTGATACAATTTAAGGTGGTCCACAGGGCACACATGACTGTGGCCCGGATGAGCAGGTTCTTTGAGAAGGTGGAGGATAGGTGTGGGCGCTGTCCTGCGAACCATGTCCTATGTTTTGGGCAGTCCGAAACTGAGGTGCTTCTGGCAGGGGTTTGCTGACGTCATGTCAGAGGTGTTACAAATTAGGGTTGTGCCGAGTCCATAGGTGGCGATCTTCGGCGTGTCAGAAGAGCCGGGAGCCCAGGGGTCGAGAGAGGCCGCGTCCTGGCCTTTGCCTCCCTGGTGGCCCGGAGATGGATCTTACTAGGTTGGAGGGACACGAATTTGGGGGGGGTGGGTTAGCGACATGGCGCGGTTTCTTAGACTCGAACAAATTCAATCCGCCTTGAGGGGTTCGTTGCAGGGCTTTGCT
Source organism: Scyliorhinus torazame (assembly GCF_047496885.1). Lineage (NCBI taxonomy): Eukaryota > Metazoa > Chordata > Chondrichthyes > Carcharhiniformes > Scyliorhinidae > Scyliorhinus > Scyliorhinus torazame. Next base: position 310,074,791 of record NC_092713.1, on the reverse strand, counting down.
CGGCGGTGACAACTGTTCATCGATTTCTTTGAGAACAATTAAGCTGCCCGCAGGGATGGGTGGGTGAGGGAGGGGGGGGAAAGGGGAGGCATGGGGAGGTGGTTGGGGAAGGTGGCACTGTTTCTGTAAGCCATGTTGGCTGGAGTTTGTGTCCCGGAGGGGTTTCTTGGGTGTATTATTGTGGTTTTGTTTTTATTGAAATTTAATGTTTAAAATTGTTAAAATTATAAATGCCTCAATAAAATATTTTCTAAAACAAAAGATTTCTGGGGGTAGAAGATGGGCTTGGGGAAATGGTTGAGGATGTGGTCGGAGGAAACATGGACAGGGTGTCTTCTGGACTTACCCCAGAGGTGATTTTAATCCTACCTGCCTGGCAGAAACTCTGGTGGGGTTGAATGAAATTACTGTGAAAAGCCCCTAGTCGCCACATTCCGGCACCTGTTCGGGGAGGCTGGTACGGGTTAATGTGGCAGAGGTGGGCAGTTATTTATTTTTATTCATTCATTCATTTCCAGCACATGGCCAATGGCAGCACAGTGGTTAGCACTGTTGCTTCACAGCTCCAGGGTTCCAAGTTCGATTCCCGGCTTGGGTCACTGGCTGTTGCGGAGTCTGCACGTTCTCCCCGTGTCTGCGTGGGTTTCCTCCGGGTGCTCCGGTTTCCTCCCACAAGTCCCGAAAGACGCGCTGTTAGGTAATATGGACATTCTGAATTCTCCCTGCATGTACCTAAACAGGCGCCGGAATGTGGCGACTAGGGGCTTTTCACAGTAACTTCATTGCAGTGTTAATGTAAGCCTACTTGTGACAATAATAAAGATTATTATTATTATTATAGCCCTGCAGATTACGGCAGCACAAGTGAATATCTAAATACTTCTTAAATGTTACACGAGTTTCTGACAACCGCCCTTCCAGGCAGCGGGTTCCAGACTCCCAGCCCCCTCTGGGTGAAAACGTTTCTCCTCAAATCCCCTCTTCGTCTTCTACCCCTCACCTTAAATTTATGTCAGCTGGTTATTGACCCCTGTTATAACCTACACGGGTCTGGGGTAGGGATGATTAACTACCCTGGGGATCTTGCAGAATACAAGTACCCCCAATAAGGGAGCAGGGGACCCTTAACAATACAGCACGGTGGCACAGTGGTTAGCAGTACTGCCTCACAGCGCCAGGGACCCAGGTTCAATTCCGACCTCCAGTGACTGTGTGGAGTTGTGCGTTCTCCCCGTGTCTGCGTGGGTTTCCTCCTACAGTCCAAAGGTGTGCAGGTTAGGTGGATTGGCCATGATAATTTTCCCCCAAGTGTCCTCAGGTTGGGTGGAGTTACGGGGTAGGGTGGGCGATTGGGCTTATGTAGGGTGCTCTTTCAAAGGATTGGTGCACACTTGATGGGCCGAATGGCCTAATTCTGCCCTGTAGGGATTCTATGATTAGAGCGAGAGATCAAAGTTCCCCACCAAAAAGTATATAAAAAGTATAATACTTGGCTTTGTAGAAACAGAGCCAGCCAGTAAGGCACGGACTAGCGAAGATCCAGGAGGGAACTACTGGAGCTGTATATAATAGTAATCGTTAAATAAAGTAAGTTTTTGTTTCCATCTGCTTGGTGTAGATGCTTTGTTGCCCTTAAAAAAACTCCTCTGCTAATAAAATAAGTGTCTTCCTAGCCCCCTACCAAGCCCCTCATAATCTTATGCAATGTAATCAGGCCCCCTCTCAACCTTTGCTGCTCCAAGGAAAATAGTTCCAGCCTATCCAATCTCTCCTCATTGCTGAGACTCTCCCGCTCAGACCACATCCAGGTAAATCTCCTCCGAACCTGCTCCACTGCAATCACACCCTTCCCGTAAGGTAGTGAGCAGAACTGCGGACAAAACGCAGTTATGGCCGAACCAGCATTTTATACAGTTCCAGTATGACCTCCCTGCTCTTTTATTCTGTGCCTCAGGCTAATTACGGTCAGATAGTTAAGGCAGATATCCCTATGGCTTCTTAACCACCTTGTCTACCTGTCCTGCCATCTTCAGGGATCAGTGGAAATGCACTAAGGTCCTTCTGATCTGCAGTCCTATACAGGGTACTATCTGAAATGGCAGACCAGGCTCAAGAACCAGGTCTGCCTACTCCTGCCCCTATTTTTTATGTTGCTTCTATTTGTTATATTCCTCTGTTCCTTATGTATTCTGGACAAAAGAGCTGAATGCCAGAGATGAGGTGTGAGTGACTGCCCTTGACATCAAGGCAGCATTTGACCGAGTGTCAATAAACTGGGGTCAATGGGAATCAGGGGGAAAACTCTCTGCTGATTGGGGTCATACACGGCACAAAGGAAGATGGTTGGGGTGGTTGGAGGTCAATCATCTCAGCTCCAGGACATCACTGCAGGAGTTCCTCAGGGTCGTGTCCTTGGCCCAACCATCTTCAGCTGCTTCATCAATGACCTCCTTTCCATCATATGGTCAGAAGTGGGGATGCTTGCGGGTGACTGCACAATGTTCAGCACCATTCACGACTCGTCAGATAATGAAGCAATCTATGTCCAAATGCAGCAAGACCTGGACAATATCCAGATTTGGGCTGAGAAGTGACAAGTTACATTCGTGCCACACAAGTGCCAGGCAATGACCATTTCCAACAAGAGAGAATCTAACCATAGCCCCTTGACATTCAATGGCATTACCATCGCTGAATCCCCCACAATCAATATCCTGGGTGTTGTCGTTGATCAGAAACTGAACTGGACTAGCCACATTAATACTGTGGCTACCAGGGCAGGTCAAAGGCCAGGAATCCTGTTGCAAGTAACTCACCTCCTTACCCCCCCCAAATACTGTCCGTCATATACAAGGCACAAGTCAGAAGAGTAAAGGGATACTCTCCACTTGCCTGGGTGAGTGCAGCTCCAACAACACTCAAGAAGCTCAACGCCATCCAGGAAAAAGCAACCCGCTTGATTGCTCCCCCTTCCACAAACATTCAAACCCTCCAGCACCAACGAACAGTGGCAGCCGGGTGCACCATCTACAAGATGCACTGCAGTAACTTAACAAGGTTCCTTCGACAGCAACTTCCAAACCCACGACCACTACAATCTAGCAGGACAAGAGTCACTCACCATCCCGACTTGGAAATGTATAGCCGTCCCTTCACTGTCACAGGGGCAACATCCTGGAACTCCCTCCCTAACAGCACAGTGGGTGTACCTACACCTCAAGTACTGCAGCGGTGCAATCATATAATCATAGAATTTACAGCGCAGAAGGAGACCATTCGGCCCATCGAATCTGTACCGGCTCTTGGAAAGAGTACCCTACCCAAGCCCACACCTCCACCCTATCCCCGTAACCCAGTAAACTCCATCTAGCCTTTTTGGACACTAAGGGCAATTTAGCATGGCCTGTCCACCTAACCTGCATATCTTCAAGAAGGCAACTCTGCACCACCTTCCGAAGGACAACCTGTGAGGGCAATAATTGCTGGCGCTTAACCAGCAACGCCCATGTCCCGTAAACGTAAATTTACAAAAAGGTGCCTCTACATTTATTTGATTTCCCCGGCCTCATTTTTGCTGCTTGTTTTGAACTGATTTCTGAAACAGCTGAAAGCTGAGTGCCCCCCAACCCTCACTCTAATTAAAATCGGGCTCTGATAGAAATTCCTTAATGTGGTAGAACTACATCAATGTGATCGGGTCTGCTCACTCTCTTTGCTGCTTTTGATAAAACTGCATTAATATTCGAACCTACAGAAATAAATGCTTTTCACAGCAGTTGTGTGAAGCTGGAGAGAGGTCCTGCTGGCAATAGTGCATCTTCAGTAGAAACAAAAGACTTTGATTCAATACAAATTCTTTCATGACCTTGGCACCTTCCATAGCTTCACAGCTAATGAAATAAGGTCACTGTTGTAATAAGGAAAACACAGCAATGCTCCCAGTAACAGTAATGAGATAATACCCAGAAAATCTATTTTTTTAGTGATGATGGTTAACAATAAGAGTTAACCAGAAAAAGTTCCCCTTTTCTCCTCTTTGAGTGCCGTGTCATCATTTGCTTTCGCCCAGAAGGGCAGTCCTTGGTTTAATAGCTCACCTTCAGTACCCCACTGAAGTGTTAACCTGGATTCTGTGCTCAAGGCTCTGAAAGGGGCTCAAACCCTCAACCTTCCAGACTTTAGAGGTGAAAGCACTGCCCACTGAGCCACAGCTTGCACATTCAAAGTAATACCTTGTCCTAATGTACTTGGCTAACATTTAAACTAGGTGAGTGTTCGCAAAGCCACATGAAGCACAGTTAAAGTCATTACCTATCCTAATTTGGATTATAATTGGTTTTATTAAGTGCAGGGTTCGCTGTAGAAATGCGATCACAAGCAAATTATGCCTCTATTACAAGCACTGCCAGAAGATGCAGTGACTATCACAGCACGCGAAGATTACGCAACACCGTTCTGAATAACATTGTGCAGAAAATTTGTGCTTCGGAACTAACGAGGTTTCCTGTGAACCGAAGAAATAGATTTTAGAGAAATAGCGTGATCACACAAAAAAGCAGCTGCTTGCTCAGTTAAATCAGTTGCAAAGCCCTTAACTGTTCGAAAATTCAAAGCGAGCCCAGGGCTGGAGCACAAGGCCATCTGGTGGCCATCAACCTTAAGACAGGTTGAACTGGAATGGAACGAAAACAGAAAGTGCTGGAAAATCTCAGCAGATCTGGCTGCACCTTTGAAGAGAGAAGCAGAGAGAGAGACAGATCTAATGGGCTGCATTTCACATCAATATCACCCCCACTCGCCTCCACCCTTGTTGTAAGATGTTACATGTAGTTCAATAGATTGCATGAAAATATATACAATATAAGGTCTAATCTAGGAGCTGTCTCCATGCTTGCATCTACACATGTCTCTGTCCAGTACAGACTGCCCTTTAGACTCAGGTCATGCATTCCTTTACATCACAGCGAGGGTGATACTGTGCTCACCCACATCCCATGTTAACCCTTTCGGTGCCAGACCCTGATATTGCAAACCCCACCATTGCAAGAGTTGGCCAACAACTAATGCACCTAAAAAAGGGCCACCCTGACAGCCATAACACATTTCCCGCAGACTAAACAGGCTGAGAGTGGAGAATTTGCCCCTCAGAGAGAGGAGGTCCCACCCTGAAAGACTGCTGGCCACTCTGTAATATCAGTGATATCAGGAAATGGCTGAAGGCACTGGATACTGTGAAGGTTCTGGGCGCTGACAACATTCCAGCAGTGCGACTGAAGACTTGTGCTCCAGAACATGCCGCACCCCTCGCCAAGCTGGTCCAGTACAGCTACAACACTGGCATCTACCTGGCAATGCAGAGAATTTCCCAGGTATGCCCTGTACGCAAAAATGATTTGCTGCTGCCAATGATTGCCCCGTCGGATTATTCTCAATCATTAGCAAAGTTATGGAAAGTGTCATCAATAGTGCTCTCAACATAATAAGAACATAAGAACATAAGAACTAGGAGCAGGAGTAGGCCATCTGGCCCCTCGAGCCTGCTCCACCATTCAATGAGATCATGGCTGATCTTTTGTGGACTCAGCTCCACATTCCGGCCCGAACACCATAACCCTTAATCCCTTTATTCTTCAAAAAACTATCTATCTTTATCTTAAAAACATCTAATGAAGAATGGCTTCCGGGTGCGGCGATGACCAGCTGAGTCGCACGTTTCGGCAGCTCCCTGTGAAACGGACTTTTGGGCTCTTGATAGGAGCCCCAACGGCAATTTTAACGGCTAAAAACACCGTGCGGTAAACCAGGAGGGTGTTCCCCCTGGACACGGATGGAAAAAGGAGAGGAAAGTGGCCGGATTGCAGCGGATCCTTTGGAACAACGGCAAGGAAGGCAAGCAAAAACCAAGATGGCGTCGGAAGGTGGCAGTTTCATATGGGGCCCTGAACAACAAGAGTTCTTGAAATGCTGCATGGAGGAGATAAAAAAGGAAATGAAGAAAGAGTTGTTGGCCCCGATACTACAGGCGATCGAAGGGCTAAAGGAGGAACAAAAGACCCAGGAGCAGGAGCTTCGGGTCGTGAAGGCGAAAGCAGCCGAGAATGAGAACGATATACAGGGCCTGGTGGTGAAGTCGGAGATACAGGAGGCACACCAGAAACGATGTGTGGAGAGGTTGGAGGCACTGGAAAACAACGCAAGGAGGAACAACCTGAGGATTCTTGGCCTTCCTGAAGGTGTGGAGGGGGCGGACGTCGGGGCATATGTGAGCACGATGCTGCATTTGTTAATGGGAGCGGAGGCCCCGACGGGTCCGTTGGAGGTGGAGGGAGCGTACCGAGTTATGGTGCGAGGATCGAGGGCAGGAGAAACTCCCAGAGCCATAGTGGTGAGATTCGTCCGTTTTAAGGATAGAGAAATGGTCCTTAGATGGGCGAAGAAAACTCGGTGCAGTAAATGGGAGAACGCGGTGATCCGCGTTTATCAAGACTGGAGTGCGGAGGTGGCGAGAAGGAGGGCGAGCTTTAATCGGGCCAAGGCGGTACTTCACAAAAGGAAGATAAAATTTGGAATGCTGCAACCGGCAAGACTGTGGGTCACATATCAAGGGAGGCACCACTACTTTGAGACGGCGGATGAAGCGTGGACTTTTATTGTAGAAGAAAAACTGGAATGAGTGGATTATGAAAAAGAACGTTTGGACAAAGTGGTGGGGCGAATGGGGGGGGCGAAGAGGGGTTTTATGTTCTAATCCTGCGGTATGGTAACTTTTCTTTCTCCCACAGGTGGTGATGGGGGGAGGTGGGGAGGGAGAGGAGATGGGGCGTTGGCCATGGGAGGCGGGGCCGAGGGAGAGGCGCGGGCTTGGTTCCCGCGCTATGATAATTATGGCGGGAATAGAGAAGCAGGAAGGAGGGGGCGTCGCACGGTGCGAGCCGTGGTCACGGGGGGAAGCCGAGGTCAGCCAGAGTTTGCTGACTTCTGGGAGCAACATGGGGGGAGTAATTACGCTAGCGGGGGGTCTAGCGGGGGGGGTGGGAGGGGGAAATTACTGGGTTGCTGCTGCTGGGGAAAGGGGGGAGTGGGTACGGGAGAGGATGGGCGGGGGGGCACCGCCTGGGGGAGATACAGCTGCGTGGGAACTGGGTGAGAAGCTGGAAAAAGATGATGGCTAACCGGCAAGGGGGGGGGGTGGGAAGCCCCCCAACTCGGCTGATCACGTGGAACGTGAGAGGGCTCAACGGGCCGATAAAGAGGGCACGAGTACTCGCACACCTTAAGAAACTTAAAGCAGATGTGGTTATGTTACAGGAAACGCACCTGAAACTGATAGACCAGGTTAGGCTGCGTAAAGGATGGGTGGGGCAGGTGTTCCATTCGGGGCTGGATGCGAAAAACAGGGGGGTGGCTATATTAGTGGGGAAGCGGGTAATGTTCGAGGCAAAGACTATAGTGGTGGATAACGGGGGCAGATACGTGATGGTGAGTGGCAAATTACAGGGAGAGATGGTGGTTTTGGTAAACGTGTATGCCCCGAACTGGGATGATGCCAACTTTATGAGGCGAATGCTAGGACGCATCCCGGACCTAGAGACGGGAAAGCTGATAATGGGGGGAGACTTTAACACGGTGTTGGAACCAAGGCTGGATAGGTCGAAGTCCAGGACTGGTAGGAGGCCGGCAGCAGCCAAGGTGCTTAAGGATTTTATGCAGCAGATGGGAGGTGTGGACCCGTGGAGATTCAGTAGACCTAGGAGTAAGGAGTTCTCGTTTTTCTCCTATGTCCATAAAGTCTATTCGCGCATAGACTTTTTTGTGTTGGGTAGGGCATTGATCCCGAAGGTGAGGGGAACGGAATATACGGCTATAGCCATTTCGGATCATGCCCCACACTGGGTAGACTTGGAGATAGGGGAGGAAACAGGAGGGCGCTCACCCTGGAGAATGGACATGGGACTAATGGCAGATGAGGGGGTGTGCCTAAGGGTGAGGGGATGTATTGAAAAGTACTTGGAACTCAATGACAATGGGGAGGTACAGGTGGGCGTGGTCTGGGAGGCGTTGAAGGCGGTGGTTAGGGGGGAGCTGATATCAATAAGGGCACATAAAGGGAAGCAGGAGAGTAAGGAACGGGAGCGGTTGCTGCAAGAACTTTTGAGGGTGGACAGACAATATGCGGAAGCACCGGAGGAGGGACTGTACAGGGAAAGGCAAAGGCTGCATGTGGAATTTGACTTGCTGCCTACAGGCACTGCAGAGGCACAATGGAGGAAGGCGCAGGGTGTACAGTATGAATATGGGGAGAAGGCGAGCAGATTGCTGGCACACCAATTGAGGAAAAGGGGAGCAGCGAGGGAAATAGGGGGAGTGAGGGATGAGGAAGGAGAGATGGAGCGGGGGGCGGAGAGAGTGAATGAAGTGTTCAAGACATTTTATAAAAAATTGTATGAAGCTCAACCCCCGGATGGGAGGGAGAGAATGATGGATTTTTTGGATCGGCTGGAAATTCCCAAGGTGGAAGAGCAGGAAAGGGTGGGACTGGGAGCACAGATCACGGTAGAAGAAGTGGTGAAAGGAATTAGGAACATGCAGACGGGAAAGGCCCCGGGACCGGACGGATTCCCAGTTGAATTTTACAGAAAGTATTTGGACTTGCTCGCCCCGGTACTGACGAGGACCTTTAACGAGGCAAAGGAAAGGGGACAACTGCCCCCGACTATGTCTGAAGCAACGATATCGCTTCTCTTAAAGAAGGAAAAGGATCCGCTACAATGCGGGTCCTACAGACCAATTTCCCTCCTAAATGTGGATACCAAGGTCCTGGCCAAGGTAATGGCAATGAGAATAGAGGAATGTGTCCCAGGGGTGGTTCACGAGGACCAAACTGGGTTTGTGAAGGGGAGACAGCTGAACACGAATATACGGAGGCTGTTAGGGGTAATGATGATGGCCCCACCAGAGGGTGAAACGGAGATAGTAGTGGCGATGGATGCCGAGAAAGCTTTTGATAGAGTGGAATGGGATTATCTGTGGGAGGTGTTGAGGAGATTTGGTTTTGGAGAGGGGTATGTTAGATGGGTGCAGCTGTTGTATAGGGCCCCAGTGGCGAGTGTGGTCACGAATGGACGGGGATCGGCATATTTTCGGCTCCATAGAGGGACAAGGCAGGGATGTCCTCTGTCCCCATTACTGTTTGCACTGGCGATTGAGCCCCTGGCGATAGCGCTGAGAGGTTCCAAGAGATGGAGGGGAATACTTAGGGGAGGAGAAGAACACCGGGTATCTTTATATGCGGATGATCTGCTACTATATGTGGCGGATCCGGCGGAGGGGATGCCAGAAATAATGCGGATACTTGGGGAGTTTGGGGATTTTTCAGGGTATAAATTGAACATGGGGAAGAGTGAGCTGTTTGTGGTGCATCCAGGGGAGCAGAGTAGAGAAATAGAAGACCTACCGTTGAGGAAGGTAACAAGAGACTTTCGTTACCTGGGGATCCAGATAGCTAAGAATTGGGGCACATTGCACAGGCTAAATTTAACGTGGTGGAACAGATGGAGGAAGATTTCAAGAGATGGGATATGGTAGCACTGTCAATGGCAGGGAGAGTGCAGGCGGTTAAGATGGTGGTCCTCCCGAGATTCCTCTTTGTGTTTCAGTGCCTCCCGGTGGTGATCACGAAGGCTTTTTTTAAAAGGATAGAAAAGAGCATCATGGGTTTTGTTTGGGCCGGGAAGACTCCGAGAGTGAGGAAGGGATTCTTACAGCGTAGTAGGGATAGGGGGGGGGCTGGCATTACCGAGCCTAAGTGAGTATAATTGGGGCGCTAATATTTCAATGGTGAGTAAGTGGATGGGAGAGGAGGAGGGAGCGGCGTGGAAGAGATTAGAGAGGGCGTCCTGTAGGGGGACCAGCCTGCAGGCTATGGTGACAGCCCCATTGCCGTTCTCACCGAGGAACTACACCACGAGCCCGGTGGTGGTAGCTACACTGAAGATTTGGGGACAGTGGAGACGACATAGGGGAAAGACCGGAGCATTGGGGGGGTCCCCGATAAGAAACAACCATAGGTTTGCCCCGGGGGGAATGGATGGGGGATATGGAATGTGGCAAAGAGCAGGAATAACGCAACTGAAAGATATATTTGTGGACGGGAAGTTCGCAAGTCTGGGAGCGCTGACCGAGAAATATGGGTTGCCCCAAGGGAATGCATTCAGGCACATGCAATTGAGGGCTTTTGCGGGGCAACAGGTGAGGGAATTCCCGCAGCTCCTGACACAAGAGGTGCAGGACAGAGTCATCTCAAAGAAATGGGTGGGGGATGGTAAGGTGTCGGATATATATAGGGAAATGAGGGACGAAGGGGAGACTATGGTGGACGAACTAAAAGGGAAATGGGAAGAAGAGCTAGGGGAGGAGATCGAGGAGGGGCTGTGGGCAGATGCCCTAAACAGGGTAAACTCGTCGTCCTCGTGCGCCAGGCTAAGCCTGATTCAGTTTAAGGTATTACACAGGGCACATATGACTGGAACACGGCTCAGTAAATTTTTTGGGGTGGAGGATAGGTGTGCGAGGTGCTCGAGAAGCCCAGCGAATCATACCCATATGTTTTGGTCATGCCCGGCACTACAGGGGTTTTGGGTGGGGATGACAAAGGCGCTTTCAAAAGTAGTAGGAGTCCGGGTCGAACCAAGCTGGTTCGGTTGGCTATATTTGGGGTTGCACAAGAGCCGGGAGTGCAGGAGGCGAGAGAGGCCGATGTTTTGGCCTTTGCGTCCCTAGTAGCCCGGCGCAGGATATTGCCAATGTGGAAAGAAGCCAAGCCCCCGGGGGTGGAGACCTGGATAAATGATATGGCGGGGTTCATAAAGCTAGAGCGGATTAAGTTCGTCCTAAGGGGGTCGGCTGAAGGGTTCACCAGGCGGTGGCAACCGTTCGTCGAATATCTTGCGGAAAGATAGATGGGGGAAAAAAGAAGGCAGCAGCAGCAGCCCAGGACTTGGGGGGGGGGGGGAGAGGGATGGGGGTGGGTGGGTGGGGGGGGTATAGCCTGTGACAAGGCAGTTGCCAATTAGGGCTAGTTTTCATTTTTGTTATTTAATATTTATTTATTTGTTGTTTTTTTGTTTATATAAAAAAGGTCATTATTATCTGTATTGTTATAATGTTGTGTAAAAGATGCACAATGTACTGTGTTGGTTGACCAAAAATTTTCAATAAAATATTTATTAAAAAAAAAAAACATCTAATGAAGGAGCCTCTACTGCTTCACTGAGCAAGGAATTCCATAGATTCACAACCCTTTGGGTGAAGAAGTTCATCCTAAACTCAGTCCTAAATCTACTTCCCCTTATTTTGAGGCTATGCCCCTAGTTCTGCTTTCACCCGCCAGTGGAAACAACCTGCCCGCATCTATCCTATCTATTCCCTTCATAATTTTATATGTTTCTGTAAGATCCCCCTTCATCCTTCTAAATTCCAACGAGTACAGTCCCAGTCTACTCAACCTCTCCTCGTAATCCAATCCCTTCCGCTCTGGGATTAACCTAGTGAATCTCCTCTGCACACCCTCCAGTGCCAGTACGTCCTTTTTCAAGTAAGGAGACCAAAACTGAACACAATACTCCAGGTGTGGCCTCACTAACACCATATACAATTGCAGCAGAACCTCCCTAGTCTTAAACTCCATCCCTCTAGCAATGACGGACAAAATTCCATTTGCCTTCTTAATCACCTGTTGCACCTGTAAACCAACTTTTTGCGACTCATGCACTAGCACACCCAGGTCTCTGCACAGCAGCTTGTTTTAATATTTTATCATTTAAATAATAATCCCTTTTGCTGTTATTCCTACCAAAATGGATAACCTCACATTTGTCAACATTGTATTCCATCTGCCAGACCCTAGCCCATTCACTTAGCCTATCCAAATCCCTCTGCAGGCTTCCAGTATCCTCTGCACTTTTTGCTTTACCACTTATCTTAGTGTCGTCTGCAAACTTGGACACATTGCCCTTGGTCCCCAACTCGAAATCATCTATGTAATTTGTGAACAGTTGTGGGCCCAACACTGATCCCTGAGGGACACCACTAGCTACTGATTGCCAACCAGAGAAACACCCATTAATCCCCACTCTTTGCTTTCTATTAAATAACCAATCCTCTATCCATGCTACTACTTTCCCCTTAATGCCATGCATCTTTATCTTATGCAACAACCTTTTGTGTGGCACCTTGTCAAAGGCTTTCTGGAAATCCAGATATACCACATCCATTGGCTCCCCGTTATCTACCGCACTGTTAATGTCCTCAAAAAATTCCACTAAATTAGTTAGGCACGACCTGCCCTTTATGAACCCATGCTGCGTCTGCCCAATGGGACAATTTCCATCCAGATGCCTCGCTATTTCTTCCTTGATGATAGATTCCAGCATCTTCCCTACTACCGAAGTTAAGCTCACTGGCCTATAATTACCCGCTTTCTGCCTACCTCCTTTTTTAAACAGTGGTGTCACGTTTGCTAATTTCCAATCCGCCGGGACCACCCCAGAGTCTAGTGAATTTTGGTAAATTATCACTAGTGCATTTTCAATTTCCCAAGCCATCTCTTTTAGCACTCTGGGATGCATTCCATCAGGTCCGGAGACTTGTCTACCTTTAGCCCCATTAGCTTGCCCATCACTACCTCCTTGGTGATAACAATCCTCTCAAGGTCCTCACCTGTCATAGCCTCATTTCCATCAGTCACTGGCATGTTATTTGTGTCTTCCACTGTGAAGACCGACCCAAAAAACCTGTTCAGTTCCTCAGCCATTTCCTCATCTCCCATTATTAAATCTCCCTTCTCATCCTCTAAAGGACCAATATTTACCATAGCCACTCTTTTTTGTTTTATGTATTTGTAGAAACTTTTACTATCTGTTTTTATATTCTGAGCAAGTATACACTCATAATCTATCTTACTCTTCTTTATAGCTTTTTTAGTAGCTTTCTGTTATTCTCCCTTATTTCCTTCGATATCCACGGTCGATTTTCCCTCTTTTTACCGTCCTTCCTTTTTGTTGGTATAAACCTTTGCTGGGCACTGTGAAAAATCACTTGGAAGGTTCTCCACTGTTCCTCAACTGTTTCACTATAAAGTCTTTGCTCCCAGTCTACCTTAGCTAGTTCTTCTCTCATCCCATTGTAATCTCCTTTGTTTAAGCACAAAACACTAGTGCTTGATTTTACCTTCTCACCCTCCATCTGTATTTCAAATTCCACCATATTGTGATCGCTCCTTCCGAGAGGATCCCTAACTATGAGATCCTGAATCAATCCTGTCTCATTACACAGGACCAGATCTAGGACCGCTTGTTCCCTCGTAGGTTCCATTACATACTGTTCTAGGAAACTATCGTGGATACATTCTATAAACTCCTCCTCAAGGCTGCCTTGACCGACCTGGTTAAACCAATCAACATGTAGATTAAAATCCCCCATGATAACTGCTGTACCATTTCTACATGCATCTGTTATTTATTTGTTTATTGCCTGCCCCACCATAATGTTACTATTTGGTGGCCTAGATTACTCCTAGCAGTGACTTTTTCGCCTTACTATTCCTGATTTCCACCCAAATGGATTCAACCTTATCCTCCATAGCACCGACGTCATCCCTTACTGTTGCCCGGATGTCATCCTTAAATAACAGAGCTACACCACCTCCCTTACCATCCACTCTGTCCTTCCGAAAAGTTTGATACCCTCGGATATTTAACTCCCAGTCGTGACTATCCTTTAACCATGTTTCAGTAATGGCCACTAAATCATAGTCATTCACGATGATTTGCGCCATCAACTCATTTACCTTATTCCGAATACTACGAGCATTCAGGTAAAGTACACTTATGTTGGCTTTTTTACCTCTGTTCTGAATCTTAACACCTCGATCAGTAACCTCTCCTAAGTTATATTTCCTCTTAACCTTTCTCCGAATTTTCCTTGTCGTTGAACCCATATCTTCATGTAACAACCTGCCGCGTCGCTTACCATTAATGCTTTCACTTCCCGTTTTGTTTCTTTTAGTATTCCTGGTCCTATTCACTGAGCTCCCCTCAGTCACTGTACCTTGTACTGTCACCCTTTTTGATTTTTGACTATGGCTTCTCTGCCTTACACTTTCCCCCTTACTGCCTTTTATTTCTGTCCCTGTTTTACTACCTTCCAACTTCCTGCATCGGTTCCCATCCCCCTGCCACATTAGTTTAAACTCTCCCCAACAGCTCTAGCAAACACCCCCCCTAGGACATCGGTTCCAGTCCTGCCCAGGTGCAGACCGTCCGGTTTGTACTGGTCCTACCTCACCCAGAACCGGTTCCAATGTCCCAGGAATTTGAATCCCTCCCTCTTGCACCATCTCTCGAGCTACGCATTCATCCTCTCTATCCTGACATTCCTACTCTGACTAGCTCGTGGCACTGGTAGCAATCCTGAGATTACTACCTTTGAGGTCCTACTTTTTAGTTTAACTCCTAGCTCCCTAAAGTCAGCTTGTAGGACCTCGTCCCGTTTTTTACCTATCTCGTTGGTGCCTATGTGCACCACGACAGCTGGCTGTTCACCCTCCCCCGCCAGAATGTCCTGCAGCCGCTCCGAGACATTCTTGACCCTTGCACCAGGGAGGCAACATACCATCCTGGAGTCTCGATTGCGTCCGCAGAACCGCCTGTCTATTCCCCTTACAATTGAGTCCCCTATCACTATGGCCCTGCCATTCTTCTTCCTGCCCAGCTGCGCAGCAGAGCCAGCCACGGTGCCATGAACCTGGCTGCTGCTGCCTTCCCCTGATGAGCCATCTCCCTCAACAGTATCCAAAACGGTATATCTGTTTTGCAGGGAGATGACCGCAGAGGACACCTGCACTGCATTCCTACTCTTGCTCTGTCTTTTGGTCACCCATTTTCTATCTCCCTCAGTACCTTTCACCTGCGGTGTGACCAACTCGCTAAACGTGCTATCCACGATGTCCTCAGCATCGCGGATGCTCCAAAGTGAGTCCATCCGCAGCTCCAGAGCCATCAAGCAGTCTAACAGGAGCTGCAATTGGACACACTTCTTGCACGTGAAGGAGCCAGGGACAGTGGACGTGTCCCTGAGCTCCCACGTCGCACACGAGGAGCATGACACAGGTCTCAGATCTCCTGCCATGTCTTAAACCTTTGGTTAACTTCAACAACTACAATTTCAACAAAAAGAAAACAAAGAAAAAATAAATAAATATACCAATGAAAAGAAACAGAAAAACAGAAACACTACTCACCAGTCACTTACCAGGGATAAAAAGCACTTCCTCCCCACCCAGCTTCGAATTCCCATCTAGATTCAAATTCCCAATCTCACTCTTAGCTGTGTCTCACTCCTGGCTCTGTCTTCTCTGGCTCACTGGGAGAACTCACTGGGAGTGAGTTTACAAGTTGCTCTTTTTAAATTGTCCTGAATTGACTCCCCTCCCCCACCTGCTTTTAGATCAAGGTAGATTTAAGTGACTGACACTTAACTGCCAACCAGTTATGTGAGTGGGTGGGGCAGCCTTTGTTAACCCACACTGCACAATACTAGCTTAATTTAAATTAATTTAAACTCCTGAAATTTAAAAGGAGCTGCCTTATTGATTTAATTCAATTCCCACCTAGATTCAACTTCCCAAACTCACTCCTAGCTGTGTCTCACTCCTGGCTCTGTCTTCTCTGGCTCACTGGGAGAACTCACTCACTGGTACTTACTCAGCAATAACCTGTTCACTGAAATTTATTTGGGGTTCCACGAGGGCTTTTCAGCTCCTGACCTCATTACAGCCTTGGTCCAAACATGAACAAAAAGCTGAAGTCCAGAGGTGAGGGGAAAGTGACTGCCCTCGACATCAAGGCAGCATTTGACTGAATGTGGCATCAAAGAGCTCGAACAGAGCTCAATAGGAATCGGGGAGAAAACTCCCCATTGGTTAGCACATGGATGCTGGTTGGAGGTCAATTATCTCAGTCCTGGAACATCACTGCAGGAGTTCCTCAGGGTCGTGTCCTCGGCCCAACCATCTTCAGTTTCATCCCTCATGGAGAGTGGATCGGCCCAGCGGCCGAAGTGGAGTTTGGATGTTTGGCCCCTGGCGGATCTGGGTTTCTGTGTGAGGACGGCCAAGGTGTTGGATCAGTGCATAGAGTTTAATAAGAATGGGGAGGTCTCACACTTGGTTCTATGGGAGGCACTGAAGGCGGTGGTGGGGAGGAAGCGACTGCTTACAAGACGCAGGTGGGTAAGGAAGTGAGGGAGGAGCGCCAGTGGCTGGTGAAGGAAATATTTGAGGTGGGTGGGAAATATTGGGCAGACCCGACTGCGGAACCTATGGCCAGCAGGAAGTTGCTGCAAGGATAGTTTGATCCTGTGCCCACGGATGAAGGATGTGAGTGTGGGTAAAATGCAAGCTGACTGTTGGCATGCCAGGTGAGGTGGCAGGCGACGTCCCAGGAAATTATTCAGGTTCAGGCAAGGAGGAGGGTGGAGCTGGTGCCAGCGCTAGAGGAGGGGAATGGAGTGTTTGAGGTGCTCTGTAAGAGGGTGTACAGCTCGGCATTGCCAGGGGAGAGTCGGATATGGTTGAGTTTTTGGGGGGATTGGAGTGTCGCAGGTTGGAGGAGAAGGATCAGAAAGGGTTGGAGAAGCCTTTGGTGGTGGAGGAAGTTAGGAAGGCAATTTGGAGTATGCAGGCGGGGAAGGCACCGGGGCCAGATGGGATCCCGGTGGAGTTTTATACAAAGTTTGCAGATCGGGTGGTGCCATTATTGGTGGAGGCATTTGAGGATTCAGTGGCCCGGGTTTCATCTCCAATTGAAAAAAGGACAAGGACCACAAGGTGGAGTGTGGGCCATACCAGCCAATCTCATTGTTGAATATTAATGCAAAAATCTTGGCAAAGTTGCTGCCGCCCAGGTTGGAGGGGTGTCTCGCGTAGGTTGTTGATCAAAGGGGTTTGGTCAAGTGTAAGCAACTATCTTTCAATGTGCAGCACCTATGAATATGGTATCGTCCCAGGCAGAGGGGTGGAGAACAAGAAGTGAAAGTGACTTTAGATGCGGAGAAGGCCTTTGATACGGTAGAGTGGGGTACCTGTTTGTGGTGTAGGAGCGGTTCGGGATTGGACCTAAGTTTGTGTCGTGGGTCAAATTGTTGCACAAGGAACCAAAGGACAGTGTTCGGATGAACAATGTAAGCTCGGGTTATTTTCGGTTGTTATGGAGAACGAGGCAAGGGTGACATTTGTTCCCTCTCCTATTTGCATTGGCGATTGAGCCATTGGCCATCGCCTTGAGGAAGTCGGACAAATGAAGGGGGATAATGAAGGGGGAGGAGCATAGGGTATTGTTACATGCTGATGACCTGTGGCTGTATATCACGGACCCGGTTCCCACAATGGGGGACATAATGGGGCTGTTAAAGCGGTTTGGGGCTTTCTCCGGGTACTAATTGAATTTGGAAAAAAGTGAATGTTTTCCGGTCTGTTCATCAGGGAAGGGGAATAACTTGTGGTGTTGCCGTTCCACCTGACAAGTTTGCATTTTAGATATTTGGGGGTACATGTAGCCTGGGACTGGCGGGTCTATAGAAGCTGATCTTTACGAGTTTGGTGAGCAAGGTTAAGGCGGACCTACAGAATTGGGATGATCGCTCTCTGTCTCTGGCTGGGCGAGTGCAGTCGGTAAAGATGAATATCCCACAAGGTTTTTGTTTTTATTTCAGTGCCTTCCAGTGTTTCTGCCTAACGCGCTCTTTGTGGGTGGAATGGCTTATTTTGTCATTCATTTGGGCGGGTAAGGTGGCGAGTATTCGGAAGGTGGTCCTGCAGAGGTACCGGCAATCAGAGGGTTTGGCGCTACTCAACCTGATTTATTATTACTGGGTGGCGAACGTGGAGAAGGTGAGTTGATATGGGGGTCAGGAGGAGATCTGGGTGAAGATGGAGGCTAGGTCGTGCAAGGGGACAGGGCTGCGGGCACTAATGACTGCTCCACTTCCGTTCTGTCCAGGGAAGAATCAGGTGGTGGTCGTCACGTAAAAAATATGGAGGCAATTACGGCAGCATATTAAATTGGGGGCAGGGTAGAAGATGGCTCCGATTCAGCATAACCACCTGTTGGAGCCTGCAAGGTTGGACGGCAGGTTTAGAGGTGGTGGTAATGGGGGATTTATTCCTGGACAGGTTTTTGCGAGTTTGGAGGAGCGAGCGGAGGAGGATGGCTTTGCGCAGTCCGAAATGTTTAGATACTTGCAGGTTAGGGATTTTGCTAAGAGGATTTTTCCAACCTTTCCAGTAATGCCGCCATCATTGTTGTTGGAGAGGGTCCTGCCGTTGGCTGGGGTGGAGGAGGGGAGTGCTTCAGGAATTTATGGTGGAGGACGTTGTGTCGCTGGGGGGGGGATTAAGGTGAAATGGGGAGGGGAGCTGGAGGAGGGGGTGTGCTGTGAAGTCCTATAGAGGGTGAATGCCATGTCGTTCTGTATAAGGCTTGGGCTTATACAGTTAATAGTGGTTCATTGGGCACACTTCACAAGGGCTAGGATGGGTCGGTTGTTTAAGGGGGTAGAGGATAAGTGCGAGCGGTGTGCGAGGGACCCAGCGAATCATGTACACATGTTCTGGTCATGTCCTAAGATGGCAAACGCCTGCTGCTCCTTCTTCAACACCATGTCGGCGATCTTACAAATGGAATTAGAGCCTGATCCCCTATTCGAAGATTTTTGGGGTGTCGGACTGACCGCAGCTGCAGATGGGGGCGGGGCAGATGTTTTAGCCTTCACCTCGCTGATTGCTTGCAGGCGGGTTCTGTTGGAGTGGGGGTCAACTTCTTTACCCAGTGCCTCGGCGTGGCTGGGGGATCTCTTGGAGTTTTTATACCTTGAGAAAATCAAATATACACGGAGACGCTCGATTGGGAGGTTTTATATAAGATGGCAGCCATTTGTCATGTATTTCAAGGAACTGGTCACCATCTCATGTTCGGGGGGGCGGTGAGGAGGGGGGGAGAGGGAAGAGGGTTTGGGCTGTTTCCCTGTTTTGTGTAGATAAAAATTGTTCAATAAAAATATATATTTTTTAAATGATCTTCCCTCCGTCATAAGGTCAGAAGTGGGGATGTTCGCTGATGACTGCACAATGTTCAGCACCATTCGCGACTCCTCAGATACTGAAGCAGTTGATGCCTATATACAGCAAGACCTGGACAATATTCAGGGTCAGGCTGACAAGTGGCAAGTAAAATTCACGCAACACAAGTGCCAGGCAATGTCCATCTCCCACAGGACAGAATCCAACCATTTCTCCTTGACATTAAATGGCTATACCATCGCTGAATCCCCCATCCTGAAGGTTACCATTAGCCAGAAACTGAACTGGACCAACCATATAATTACTGTGGTTATAAGAGCAGGTCAAGAGGCTAGGAATACTGTAACTCACCTTCTGACTCCCCAAAGCTTGTCCACTATCCATAAGGCACAAGCCATGTGTGTGATGGAATACTCTCCACTTACCTGGATTAGTGCAGCACCAACAACACTCAAGAAGCTCGACACCATCCAGGGCAAAGCAGCCCCGCTTGATTGGGACCCCATCACCAAAATAAATATTCACTCCCTCCACCACTGACACACAATGGTGGCAGTGTTTACCGTCGACAAGATACATTGCAGCAAATCACCAAGAATTCTTCGACAGTACCTTCTAAACCTGCGACCTCCAGAAGGACAAGGGCAGCAAATACTGGGACCTCCATCACCTGGAGGTTCCCCTCCAAAGCACTCCTCATCTTGAATTGGAAATATATCTGGCAGTGGGTGAACATCCTGGAACTCCCTTCCTAACTGCACTGTGTGTGTATCTACACCTCATGGACTACAGGAAGGAAAATTTCTTCCTGTTTATTTCCTTTGTTACTATTTATTTTCTTTCATTATTTTGGTGCATGGACCCATAATCGGGATGTGCCTTTAAGCAGAAAACTCAGTTGAAACAGTCTGCTTGCCAGAACACACCATCAATTCACTGAGAGACACGTTGAGAAGTAAACCGTGGTTTTAATCAGCTTACAACGGAGCCTGCCTGTGACTGGTACAACAATGAATGTGGCCCCGCAGGTCAGCTGCCTTTATACTTCCTGGAAGGGGTGGAGCAATGGGCGAGCCCGTACATGCCTCGACATATCCCCCTGTGGGTGAAGCCGTACAATGGCCCATAGGTGGAGCCCACAGGGTTAAACACATAACGTAACACGATACAGCAGTAACATGATATCACAGTAGTTCCATTCACCACAGAACCCAGACTCCTCGGCACCGAGTGGATCATAGGAACCAGGTTGCGGAGGGAATCGGTTTGATTGGTTAACTGGCAAGTAGTGGATTGGCATGGGGCAGCGTTCTGCCTGACAACGGTCAGAGATTGGTTTCTGCTTGGTGCTTTCTGAGAGAACTGAGCAGAAGTGTTTAGACCTTTGAAGTGAAAAGGACGCAATCTCTCTTTCTCTCCCTTGTGCGCTGCAGTCAAAGAAGTGCTCTATTGTTCTGAAATCAGTGAGTGCCTGACACATCCTTTGCTGTGAACCCGAAATGTGGCTGAATCTGCAGAGAAAGTAGACAACCTGGACAGAGAAAACCATCTCAGTCCTCGAAGGAAGAAGTACCAAAACAAAAATCTGAACTTCCGAAAGACATTCACTGGAAGTCACCGCAGTGCATCAGAGATCCTTCGCCTTTTATTTTTATTAATATTTACTTCCCCTTTCGACCACCCTTTCCCCTCTGTTGTTGTTTGTCTGTGTGTGTGTGTGTGTGTGCATAGGGAGTGGGGCGAGTTAGGAAGGGGGGTTGGAAAAGGGGTAGTATATGGTCAGTTACATTTTCTGTCCTTTTAATTAAAATACAGTACATAATTATAGGTTACTTTTTTTAACTTTTCAAACCTGTTGACGAGTTTATTGGCTCAACCAAGGACCTCGGGTATTTTAAATAATATATAATCTCACCAGTGTTGCGACTCCAGGCCAGTGGGGATGGAATTGATCGCACGCTAGCCCGGGGGGTCTTGACAAGTAGTTCAAGGTGGCAGCTCACCACCACCTTCTCAAGGGTAATTAGCGATGGGAAATAAATGCTGACCTAGCCAGTGACACCCTCATCCCAGGAATGAATCATTTAAAAAATACAGAAATGATGTGAAAGACACATCATTGTGGAATAAGCTATTGCCAGGGCCCAGATTTCCAGATTGTGAAATTTTCAAATTTGCAGCATCTATAGTCATGGAGTCATCGGTGCGATTTAATGGCCACGTTGCGCTTAAGCGAGAGCCTGATGAGGCCATTAAATTGCGGGAGAGGCCAAAATCGAGAACCGCCCCGGTGCCGATCTGTTTGCAATCTAACCGGCCCACCCTCGCTGGCGAAATCAGGATCCCTCCATAGCATGGTGAGAAACCAATAATCACCACTTAAGCCCAATCTCCATACAATTAACAAGCGCGACCCCTTATCCAACCCCCCCCCCCCCCCCCCCCCCCCCCCCCCCCCCCCCCCCCCCCCCCCCCCCCACCCCCCCTGTGATCTAACCACCTCCCCAGCAACTGGTCAAGTGGCACCGATTAGTACTCCTTTGTAAAAACGTGAAGGTGGCGGAAGGGCTGTTGCGGGGTTCCGAGGAGGTGCGTAGCCATCTTCGCTCCCGGGCAATGAGCTCAGCGGCATTGGGCTTGCAGCCCCGGTGCTCGTCGAGGTTGAGGGAGGCCCCGGGGGGCCAGTGACGGTCAGGTGAGATGCCATTGGAGTGGGCAGAGGGTTGAGGAGCTGGGGGGAGTGGCGCCCATGACCTCAGCTGGGGGTCAGGGGGACGGCAGTGGGTCCCTTCAGTGCCCGCATCCACCATGCCAACCCCTGGGCGGTGTGGTCCCATTCCGGAGGCAGCCCCAACCCGCTTGCCCCACTGACCACCCAGAACCTCCCACTGACCGTGGGAGCCTCTGGCCTCACGGCTGAAGGCTATTGCTAAGTGGGAATTGGCAATTGTAGTTAAGTGAGCCCTTCTCAGCTCACAAGTGGATCCCCGTGGGTGGACATGCCATGTGGCATGAGGCCATTGTTGCCTAGCATCCCAATCAGACCGTGATGCCTGGACACTGTGCCTGAACACTGCGGGAAGAAAACAACATGGTTGCAGCGGCCAACATCCAAACACCCAAGGGCTGGGCCCCAGCACCGGGCGCATTTCCGCCACCAGAGGGAGGGAGGTGTGCACCGGGGGAAGTGACCAGCACCCGATCCAGGTAACGTTACTTGTGGGTGTCTGGCTACAGGGTGTGGGGCACGATGAGCTGAGGCCGGGAAGTGTTTGGGCAGGGTGCGCCGGGGCAGGGGATGTGGCGTGGAGGGGGGGGGGGGGGGGGGGGGGGGGGGGGGGGGGGCAATGGGGGAATGGTGGGTCCCGAGGTGGAAGACAGATCTGGTTGTCAGTCTCACACCCTCTCCCAATTTCTCACAGATACTTCACGCAATGGAGGCTATATTGGAGCCTAGGAAGCTGTTCTCAAGGAGCTGCTGGCCGGCCAGGCAGCCAGGCACTGGAGAGAGGAGCAGCAGCAGCAGCATTGACAGAGACTCACGGCAGCATCTGCTGTGCAGGGCCCCTCCAACAACACCCTGCGGACCCGCTGTCCTTGCAGACTTGGCACCACGTCGAGGAAGAGAAGGATACGTGCTCCCAGTGCCGTCAACGTCACCGCAGCCCTGAACCTCTACACCTCAGGATCATTCCAGGGCTCGAGCAGGGATTTGTGGCATCTCACAAGCTACAGCCCACAAGTGTGTCCATGAGGTCACGGATGCCCTGTTTGCCCAGGCAGCGAGCTATATAAACCTTGACATGGACCAGGCCCAACAAGATGCCCGGGCAGCAGGATTCTCTGCCATCGACGGGGTGTCCCAGGTCCAGGAGCTAATAGATGCTACACGTCGCACCTTACGCTCACCAGGCCGTCTGGGAGTGCCCTGCATCAACAGGAAGTGGTTCCACTCCCTGAACACCCAGCTCGTGTGCGACCACCAGATGGCCACGTCCGTCATTCCCCCCCACATCCCCCCAACCACCCTGCCCCCCACCTGGACCACCCCCAAAGGGTCTCTATAACATCACTCCAGGGTGATGGGACTGTGTCGGCACTGTCAGCAGGTCACTGGCGAGGGCAGGGGGGGTGAAGATAACCCGCTTTAGAGCTGTGCGCTGGTGCTCCTCAATCTGTGCCAGAGTCTGACCCCTGTCTGTCGCTCGCTCACCCCCATCACCTGCACGGTGTGCCGCTGGGGTGGAGAGGGGGGGCTTTCTGGGGGGGGTGGGGGGGGAACTTGCTGGGGTGAGGGGGGGGACTTGCTGGGGGGGAGCGGGAGGAAAAGGGCATCCAGGGCCTCTATGGGCCGGGGAGCCAGGGCATGGGATTGGTGCTCGGCCCGCGTGGCGGAGGAAAGTGCCAGAGGCGTCATATTGATCGAGGTCAAATTTTTCAATGCTACACACGTGTCCCCAACTGCCCAAATTCCACAATGGTGCCTCCCCACTCTCCCAACCCCCACCACCCCCCCTCAGCACATCTTCACCCCCCTTACCCTCTAACCCCCCTCCCCCCTCGTGCCCTCTCAGTGACCCCTCGGCCTGCTTAGCCTTCCATGCTCTACCGCTGCTCCCAAGTGTGTCCCCCAGGAAGTACATCAGAGGTGGAGGCAGCCTGCTACCTATTGCGTGGCATGGCCTTTGATGCCCCTGGCGGGCTTCCTCTGGGGGGCCCTGGGGCCAGAGGGACCCGATGCACTTGCCGGTGGTACGTGCCTTGCCAGTGGCACATTGTGCCGGGTGCTGACTCCGAGACGCACCATTGTCGGGGGGATTTGGTCTTAGGGGAGCTGGTGAGCTCCATCACCATTCTGTCGGGTGGCACCCAGGACCCCCTCCTCCAGGTCGGTGCCCATAGAGCCCCGCAGCGCCCCGGCAATGCCCACCTGTGACTGGGAGATCTCCACCAGCGTCCAGGAGGTGCACTGGAGAGCCTCCACTCTGAAACTGGGGCATGCCCCGCAACGCCTCATCAAGGCCCCACCTGATACTGGGTCACATCCGTCAGCCACTGGGGCACACTGCAAGAACCTCAGCCATGGCCATCACCGACTGAGCCACGCTTTGGACACCTCCACTCATGCTGCTGACGTTGTGTACCAGGCTTTCCACTGCGGTCCGCCACCCTAGCAGCGTTGGCCCCAGTGCCATGCATTGCCGGTGTCATCTCCTGCACCCGTTGCCTCTGGGACACCTCCAATCAGCTAAGGACCTGCTGGAGTGTCACTGACATCCCCCTCTGAATGTCCTGGCCACACCACATCATCTGCATCAGCTCCGGGTAAACCTGGTCCAGAGGCTCAGCATCTTGCCTGGGACCCAGCTGGGCCCTGGGATCCAGCAGACCTCTGACTGCTGCCTCGCCTGGGCATTCCTGCCTCCACTTGATGTGCATCGACAACTGTGTGGTGCTCACCAGAATGTCCCCCAGAAGCCTGTCCACTAATGTCACCCATCGAGGTGTGTGCCTCTGCGCTGGTGGAGGCGTGGGGATGACGACTGTGCCACGATCACGGAGGTGTCCTCGGAGCTCCCCTCCAAGCTCTTCTCATGGGAGGCGGGGCGGGGACCACCACGGATGGGCCAGCAACGCCAGATGAGGATCCTGTGGGCGAATGTGCATGTGGTCAGTGGGAGGGATGGGTCGGTCTGAATGGCATTGACAACTCACCTGTGACAGGTTATCTGGGTGCGGCTGGTGGATCTTCCCGCCTGCGCCGCACACCAACATCTACGTCGGTGACAGATCTATCCTCGGCCCCTCCGCCACCTCCAGCACCCATTCCTCATGGGGGGTGAGGTCTCTGAGGTCCGAACCCGGCCGTCCATCTTGGCCCTCTCCCGTCTGTTGTAAGTATTTTGCTTTTATATTATGGATTTGGGCATTCAACAAGTGAAAACCTCTTCTCCACATCTAGACTAGCAAATACTCCCTGTGATCTTGAGGACATCTATCAGGTCACCCCGTTACCCTTCTTTCTATGGAGACATTTTTTAAATCTTCTGAGGTCTGGTAAATCTTTCTGAATCTGTCTTGCACCTTCTCCGGTGCCTCTATATCTTCTTTATAATATCTCGACAAGCGCTATGCACAGTTCTCCAAGTGTGGCCTAAGTATTCTCCGGCGCCGGTTTTCGGGCGGGGGTGGGATTCACACCACGCCGGTCAGGGGCCGTTGGCAGTGGCCGCCGCAGCAATTCCCCGGGCTCCGATGGGCCGAGCGGCTGCCCGTTTTTGGCCAGTCCCGCCGCCGTGAATTGGGGCATGGTCCCACACGGCGGGACCTGGCAGGTAAGTTGGCTGGTGTGCTCCTCGGTGGGGCGCGGGGGGAATCCGACCCTGGGGGCGGGGGGGCCCCCACGGTGGCCTAGCCCGTGATCGGGGCCCACCGATCTGCGGGCGGGCCTGTGCCATGGGGGCACGTCTTCCTTCCGCGTCGGCCCCTGTAAGGCTCCGCCATGGCCGGCGCGGAAAAGATACCCATTTCTCCACAACGCTAACCTCGCATTAGATCAAAAACCCGTGAGTCCCAATCACAGCCTTGCTGAAGGCTGTCTGGAGTGTCCATTTACCTACCAGTGTTTTCTGGGTGTGAAAACAATTCCCTGACACACCAAGTTCCTGAATGGTCTCACATTGCAGCGTGCATCTTCCAGCCACAGGGCACACAAGGGAATTGAGAAACCAAAGGACCCGTACTTCAATTCCAATAAATCCATTTCACTTTCTATATAAAAACTGGCATACCATTCAACTCTTAATGATATTTTATTCTCTCCTTTGCGAGAGAGAAAGGAATTAAGAAGAGACAGCGCAAGTTTCTATTCAGATAATATTCCAAAGCCAGGGAACCATGGATGGTAACTAAAGACACAGAATGTAACAAGCATGCAAAGGAACACTAGTAAATGAGAAGCATAACCCAAATATCCCATCCGAATCTCTGCTCATTTGCATTATACGTACTTCATAGCAAAATATTGAGATTTGGCGGCTTCAACATAATTAATATTCTCCCAGGAGAGCCTTAAAGTGTTTAAAATCATTCCGCAGCCATTGTCCAGTGCCATGGTTTGTGCCGTAGAGTCTGGTTTGTGACAGATTCATTCGGCGTAAAGCTGGGGAAACTCCTGTGACACGATCATCATTGGGACCTGAAATTGGGAACACGGATAAGAACGGATTGAATGAAAAATGAATGATGTTTGTCTTAAAAAAAGATTATTGTGTGAGAGAAAAGAAATGACTTGCACCGCAACAATGGATTTCACAATCTCATTACATTCCAACGCTCCTCACAGCCAATGAAGCACTTTCGAAGTGTAATCACTGTTCAAAATGCAGATAGAAAAGTCCCAAATGTGATAATGATCAGGGTATGCAAACTGAACGGGGGGGGTGGGGGGAATAGGCAAACAAACCCTCGCATACTCATCAAAGCCAATTCCTACAGTATCGCAACCACGATCATACAAAATAATCTCCGTTTTCTGGACACTGCATCTGTTGTAGTAAATAATCGGCTTCTGAAACAGGATAGCACCCTATCCCAAGGACAGAGAAGGCCGTTTAAGGATACTCTGAAGGCCTCATGGAAAAGGGGGAATATTGACATTGGTACATGGGGAGAACTTGCCACAAACTGCACCATGTGGCGGTCTCATCCAACAAGTCACCACAGAGACTGACTGCGTTAACTCTGCAACTGAGAAACGGAAAAAGGGGAACAGAGAGCAGTTCCCAGGTTCACGAAATCCTCCCCCCACCCTGTGACATTATGATAAATGTCCAGAACTGTGAGGGTTAATGTTATGTCCAAATATGCCACTAGAGGGAGCTAAATGCAGGACTATATAAGGCATTGATGCTAAGCCTTCTGGGTGAGAGGTTGAGGAGAAGGCTAGAAGACAGACTGCAGGAATGATAACGTGAGTGAGAGCAGATCATGGTTATTGTGTTAGTGTAGAGATTAGTAGTAGATTAGTGTAGATTGTATGTTATTAGCAACTGTTTATTATTTAGGAGTAAGCGTCAAATCCAATTAAGGAGTGTAAATAAACCTTTAGCTTTGTACAATATAAAAGCTATTTGTGGTTTGTGGACACTACACCAACCATCCTCAGATTAGAACCACAAAGGACACCACACACCCCACCCCCACACACCCCACCTTCCTCTGGGCATTTCTTCACCTCTCTGCCTGAATACCTGTCGCTCCAGGACTGGCCTGCTGAGTATCCTGAGGATATATAAATCACAAATCCTCATTTCAAGCGACTGATATCAAACAATCAGATTACCTGGAGTTATTTTGTGATATTGATTGAGGCATAAATATTCTCATATAAAGATCCATCAGCAGCAATTCTAATACTGAATCATGCTAATTGGCGCTGGCAATAATTAGAATATATTTTTGGAATGCTTGGATTGTAGGACAAGTAGGTGAAAGAAGGGTGCCTGTATCAGTGACATGTCTGCAGATAACATCGAGGGTTTGAAACATGTAAAGTTGAATTGTTCCAAATACAAAATACAAAGTTCAAGCTGTCAAATCTCAGACACCTCTCGACTACAGATTAGAATGTTTATGGCTGCCAGACCACTCGGGATCTAGCTAACAAGATACTCAAAAACACACAGAGTCTAGTCGCAGACAGCAGGCAATGTGAGTGATGGAGCCAAGATGTCGGGCAATGACCACACACGCACAGAGGAACATTTGTCCATCTGTTCTGCTCTATTTTTTCATGGAAGGGGCAGATATATCTCAGTCTATTGGGTATGAATGGAGCCAAAACCTAGGGATTCATGAATTATTTGGAAATTAGAGTTGGAACATTACAATCTGCTCTGTATTCAGTCTGGCTCCCTTTTAACATTGATTCATTTGCAAAAAAACAGGGACTAGATTCCATATCAAAATGCCTTGTTATGCTCCGTATCATATTTTGATGTGAAATGTTTCTTGCTCTGTTTGACCTCACCTGCAGCAGTGTGTGCCCAGGCTACAAAGGAGAACATAAAAACGCTAAAGGTCACCCTATTATAGAAAGGATATTGTAAAACTAGAAAAAGTGCAGAAGAGATTGACGAGGATGCTACCAGGACTTGATGGTCTGAGTTAGAAGGAGAGGCTGGATAGGCTGGGACTTTTTTCTCTGGAGCATAGGGATTGGATTGGATTGGATTTGGATTGGATTTGTTTATTGTTATGTGTATCGAGGTACAGTGAAAAGTATTTTTCTGCGAGCAGCTCAACAGATCATTATGTAAATAGGAAGAAAATGGAATAAAAGAAAATACATAATAGGGCAACATAAGGTACACAATGTAACTACATAAGCACTGGCATCGGATGAAGCATACAGGGTGTAGTGTTAATGAGTTAAGTCCACAAGAGGGTCATTTAGGAGTCTGGCAACAGCAGGGAAGAAGCTGTTTTTGAGTCTGTTCGTGCTTGTTCTCAGACTCCTGTATCTCCTGCCCGATGGAAGAAGTTGGAAGAGTGACTAAGCCGGGTGGGAGGGGTCTTTGATTACGCTGCCCGCTTTCCCCAGGCAGCGGGAGGTGTAGATGGAGTCAATGGATGGGAGGCAGGTTCGTGTGATGGACTGAGCGGTGTTCACGACTCTCTGAAATTCCTTGCGGTCGTGGGCCGAGCAGTTGCCATACCAGGCTGTGATGCAGCCAGATAGGATACTTTCTATGGTACATCTGCAAAAGTTGGTAAGGGTTAATGTGGACATGCCAAATTTCCTTAGTTTCCTGAGGAAGTATAGGCGCTGTTGTGCTTTCTTGGTGGTAGCGTCGACGTGGGTGGACCAGGACAGATTTTTGGAGATGTGCACTCCTAGGAATTTGAAACTGCTAATCATCTCCACCTCAGCCCCTAGGGGTGATCTTATAGAGGTCTATAAAATAATGAGGAGCATTGATAAGGTAAATAGTTGACACTTTTCCCACAGGTAGCTGAGTCTAGAACTAGAGGGCACAGGTTTAAGGTGAGAGGGTAGAGATACAAAAGAGACCAGAGGGGAAATTTCTTCACACAGAGGGTGGTGAGCATCTGGAACGAGGTGCCAGAGGCAGTGGTAGAGGCGGGTACGATTTTGTCCTTTAAAAAGCAGTTAGACAGTTACCTGCAGGGTGGGTATAGAGGGATATGGGCCAAATGCGGGCAAGTGGGACTAGCTTAGTGATAGAAACTGGGTGGCATGGACAAGTTGGGCCGAAGGGCCTGTTTCCATGCCGTAAGCAGCTCTAACTCTATGGCCAAGAGGACGAATGATGTGGAGTTCCACTGAAAATGGAGCCTTGTCAAGTTGTAAAAAATAATTTTAAAAATGAGACTGAAGGCACGTCAGTGAGACAAGGCAGCACAGATTCAAACTTGTGAACAGCAAATTTAAAGCCACACAATCTGTTACTTAGGCCCTCCAAACCTTTGTTAGTCCCTCTATCAAACACCATCTTTTTTGCATCTTTCTGCATTTTACTCAGGGGAGCGATGAACGAGCAGCCCTCGATGTGAGTTAGGAACTGGGCAGCATGAGCTCAAGTTGATGAGGATTGGGAGATGGGAGACCAGCCAGGGGAGAACTGGAATAGTCCAGATCGGCACAACTGAGGGTTTCAAGCAGCAGCTGATGGACTAAAGCTGGGGCAGAAACATTACTAGAACACTTTAGTATGTTAAAAACGCGAGATAAATACAGGTTGCTGTTGTCGATATAATAGCCGATGCTGGTTTGGATATTTCTTTGGATGTTCACCTCGGTCTCTCAACGAGCAAGCGTCGATAGAACACTAAATCAGAGACTCAACGCACGGCTGATTCTGAAAATTGTTCAATTGTTTATCACAGTCTGCCATAGCCTAAACGGTGGCAGAGAATATAAATATCTGCTGTTTACATGTTTGTTCTGCCAACTTCATGACAGCAGATGGCTGTGCTTGGATTGTAGATCGACAGGTATCCCTCAGGAATTCTGTACATTGCATTAGCTTTATTGATTGTCCTGACATTTGAAAATGTGCTTAACAATTTTGTTTCATATAATGGAATTTTTGGGCTGAGATTTGATGTGTTTACCAAGCTGCGATAACATTATTCAAAATGCGTGCAAATAGAAAGTCAGATAGAATTACAGAGGAGTGTGCAAAACGGAAATAGGGCTTTCGACACACCTGGTCAATGCGTCTTTCTCTCAGAATGGGCCAGCCAAAAAGCTCCTTCAACTTCCAGAACTTTCTGTCACTTGTTTTCTTTTTGGTTGAGGGGCTAACTGGCTTACCCATATTCATATGTTGCTGTGTTCCTACAATCCTTAGTTCTGGATTCTCCAGACCCCGTCAGAATTAGCGAGATCACTGCCCATTCCTCTGAACTGCAGAGGGAATGGGCCCATTCTACTGGAGTTTAGAGGAGTGAGGGGTGACTTGATTGAAGTGAATAAGGTGACCTTGACAAGGTAGCTGCGGAAAGAATGTTTCCTCTTGTGAGTGGGTCCAGAACTAGGGAGCACCATTCTAACATTCAGCATCAATCACCCTTTTAGGACAGAGATGAAGAGATTTTCATCCTCTCAGTGATTTGTGTGACTTTGGAACTCTGCCTCAGAAGGTGGTGTTGGTGGAGGGGGGGTCACTGAATGTGTTTCAGACAGAGGTGGATGGATTCTTATTGGAGGGAATCAAAGGTTATCGGGAGTAACCGGAAATATGGAATTCCAAATACAAACAGATCTTATTGAATGGTGGAGCAGTATCGGGCAGATGAATCGCCTATCGCT
Organism: Scyliorhinus torazame; assembly: GCF_047496885.1. Taxonomy (NCBI): domain Eukaryota; kingdom Metazoa; phylum Chordata; class Chondrichthyes; order Carcharhiniformes; family Scyliorhinidae; genus Scyliorhinus; species Scyliorhinus torazame. The sequence continues at coordinate 310,043,817 of NC_092713.1, read as the reverse complement.
GCTCCTAATTCATGTGTACTCACTGTCTCCTCATATGGAACGCCGATCTCATCCCGGGAATCAATCTAATGAACCTTTTTTGCAGCCCCTCTGAGGCAGATTCATCTTTCCTTTGGGATGGAAACCAAAACTGTAGCAAATCCCATGAATTTTAATGATGCCTGCAAGTTTACCATGAGGCTGTCATCAAATTTTGCAAAGGTACATTAATGGCCAATGACAAGTCCTCTTTTATTGAACAAGGTACATCAGAGGAGACGGAAAGACAGACTCATTCAAGATAAGACCATAAGACATTGGAGCAGAATTAGGCCACTCGGCCCATCGAGTCTGCTCCGCCATTCAATCATGGCTGATATTTTCTCATCCCCATTCTCCTGCCATCTCCCCATAACCCCTGATCCCCTTATTAATCAAGAACCTATCTATCTCTGTCTTAAAGACACTCAGTGATTTGGCCTCCACAGCCTTCTGCGGCAAAGAGTTCCACAGATTCACCACCCTCTGGCTGCAGAAATTCCTCCTCATCTCTGTTTTAAAGGATCGTCCCTTTAGTCTGAGATGGTGTCCTCAGGTTCTAGTTTTTCCTGCAAGTGGAAACATCCTCTCCACGTCCACTCTATCCAGGCCTCGCAGTATCCTCTAAGTTTCAATAAGATCCCGCCTTATCCTTCTAAACTCCAACGAGTACAGAAGCAGAGTCCTCAACCGTTCCTCATACGACAAGTTCTTCATTCAATGAAGGGATCATTCTTGTGAACCTCCTCTGGACCCTTTCCAAGGCCAGCACATCCTTCCTTAGATACGGGGCCCAAAAATGCTCACAATACTCCAAATGGGTTCTGACCAGAGCCTTATACAGCCTCAGAAGTACATCCCTGGTCTTGTATTCTAGCCCTCTTGACATGAATGCTAACATTGCATTTGCCTTCTTAACTGCTGACTGAACCTGCACATTAACCTTAAGAGAATCATGAACAAGGACTCCCAATACCCTTTGTGCTTCTGCTTTCCGAAGCATTTCCCCATTTAGAAAATAGTCTATGCCTAAATTCCTCCTTCCAAAGTGCATAACCTCACACTTTTCCACGTTGTATTTCATTTGCCACTTCATTGCCCGCTCTCCTAGCTTGTCCAAATCCTTCTGCAGCTCTCTTGCTTCCTCAATACTACCTGTCCCTCTACAGATCTTTGTATCATCTGCAAACTTAGTAACAGTGCCTTCAGTACCTTCTTCCAAATCATTAATGTGAATTGTGAAAAGGTGTGATCCCCGCACAGACCCCTGCGGCATACCACTGCCATCCTGAAAAAGACCCCTTTATCCCCACTCTCTGCCTTCTGCCAGTCAGCCAATCCTCTGTCCATGCCAGGATCTTACCCTTAACACCATGGGCTTTTAACTTATTTAACAGTCTCCTATGCAGCACCTTGTCAAAGGCCTTCTGGAAATCTAAATAAATCACGTCCACTGGTTCTCCTTTGTCTCACTTCCTTGTTACCTCCTCAAAGAACTCTAACAGATTTGTCAGACATGACCGCCCCTTGACGAAGCCGTATTGACTCAGTCCTATTTTACCCTGCACTTCCAAGTGCTTCGCGATCTCATAACAAAGAACAAAGAACAAAGAAATGTACAGCACAGGAACAGGCCCTTCGGCCCTCCAAGCCCGTGCCGACCATACTGCCCGACTAAACTACAATAACAGACTCTAATGTACGTCTCCCTCAATTAAAACAAACACATAAGTAGGTCCAACCGTAAACCAACGTTTGATTTCCTTAGCGTTCACGAGATATTGACCTGTGTGGAAAGCCATTCCTCTCATCTTACCCTACCCCCCAAAATGATCCATGATTTCACAACACTGCATCCAATCTCTTGTTAGGACAGGAGTATCTAAAATGCTGTCTTGGCTTCCTGTACAGCTCTAAGCCCAGCCCTCATTTGCAATTATTTCTATTTTGGTGGGTGACCCTGTATGAGTCTTGTTAGCCCAAGCATTTAGAAATAGCTGTTACTAACGGTGTTGCCTCATTTGCAATGAAATCCCAAATCAGAACTGCAGGTCTGGGCAACTTCAGATGTAGCCAGTTCAAAGGGGGTCTTAGTTTTATATATGGGCCCACGTTTCATGTTTTGCAACTAAGTGGCCCAGGATGATAACGATTTGGATAGACCTATCTTACACAATTCAATCCCACATTTCGAAGGTGTATAAAAAATTCTTCAGGGGAGCAACCATCAATTAAAATTGGGGGGGGAGCTGGGTGTGGGGGGGGGGGGGGGGGGGGGGGGGTGGCAGGAGAAGTGACAAGCATTTAAAGTTGATGAGGAATTGAATGAAAATTTTCACACATGTAATCTGCGTTAAAGACATTGCTCACGTCCCAGACGGGAACGACAGAGGCTCAGCTGATTTTCTGTCTGTGCAACCTGATTAAGGTGAGGGAGACAGCACTGAGGAATTGGTATTTGCTAACGTGCTGCTTTCAAATGGGATGTCATTAAGTCAAGGGGACTGCTGCCTGGTACACTTCGCTGTTTCTGATTGGGTTCAGGGAATGTGAAACTTCATATGTGAGTTGAATTCCACACCAGCAGCACTGCAGTTAGTGATGTTTTTATTTATTTATTTATTTTTTTAATATATTTTATTCGAGTTTTTTGGCCAAACATAACAATACGTAGTGTTTCTTTTACACAACAATAAAGCAATACAAGTAGCCGTGGCCAGTTTTAAACAAATAAATAAATAATATATATAAACAAAAAAAAACAAAAAAACTAAATGGCAACTGCCTTGTCCAAAATAAATACTCTCCAAAATTACAGTCCAACAATCCAATATACAATTACATATACCAAATACTTATACATATGCAATAACATCCCTGAGAGTCCGTCCGATTCCTCTCTCCCCCCCCCCCCCCCTCCCCCCTGGGTTGCTGCTGTTATCTACTTCTTTTCCATTCCCTCTATCTTTCTGTGAGGTAGTCGACGAACGGTTGCCACCGCCTGGTGAATCCCTGAGCCGAACCCCTTCACACGAACTTAATCCGTTCTAACTTTATGAACCCTGCCATATCGTTTATCCAGGTCTCCACCCCCGGGGGTTTAGCTTCCTTCCACATTAACAATATCCTGCGCCGGGCTACAAGGGACGCAAAGGCCAACACGTCAGCCTCTCTTGCCTCCTGCACTCCCGGCTCTTCTGCAACCCCAAATATAGCCAACCCCCAGCTTGGTTCGACCCGGACCCCCACCACCTTCGAAAGCACCTTTGCCACCCCCACCCAGAACCCCTGTAGTGCCGGGCATGACCAGAACATGTGGGTGTGATTCGCTGGGCCTCTCGAGCATCTCGCACACCTATCCTCTACCCCAAAAAATTTACTAAGCCGTGCTCCAGTCATATGCGCCCTGTGTAACACCTTAAATTGTATCAGGCTTAACCTGGCACACGAGGACGATGAGTTTACCCTACGTAGGGCATCCGCCCACAGCCCCTCCTCAATCTCCTCCCCCAGTTCTTCCTCCCATTTCCCTTTCAGCTCATCTACCATGATCTCCCCCTCGTCCCTCATCTCCCTGTATATGTCCGCTACCTTACCGTCCCCCACCCATGTCTCTGAGATCACTCTATCCTGCACTTCCTGCGTTGGGAGCTGCGGGAATTCCCTCACCTGTTGCCTCACAAAAGCCCTCAGTTGCATATACCGAAATGCATTCCCTTGGGGAAACCCATATTTCTCCGTCAGCACTCCCAAACTCACAAACGTCCCATCTACAAATAGATCTCTTAATTGTACTACCCCAGCTCTTTGCCATGCTCCAAATCCCCCATCCATTCTCCCCGGAACAAACCTATGATTGTTTCTTATCGGGGACCGCACCGAAGCTCCCGTCCCTCCCCTATGCCGTCTCCACTGCCCCCAAATTTTCAATGTAGCCACCACCACCGGGCTTGTGGTGTATTTCTTTGGTGAGAACGGCAACGGCGCCGTCACCATTGCTTGCAGGCTAGTCCCCTTGCAGGACGCCCTCTCCATTCTCTTCCACGCCGCTCCCTCCCCTTCTCCCATCCACTTACACACCATTGAAACATTGGCGGCCCAGTAGTACTCACTTAGGCTCGGTAGTGCCAGCCCCCCACTGTCCCTACTACGCTGCAAGAATCCCCGCCTCACTCTCAGGGTCTTCCCAGCCCACACAAAGCTCATAATGCTCTTCTCAATTCTTTTGAAAAAAGCCTTCGTGATCACCACCGGGAGGCACTGGAACACAAAAAGGAATCTCGGGAGGACCACCATTTTAACCGCCTGCACCCTACCTGCCAATGACAAGGACACCATGTCCCATCTCTTGAAATTCTCCTCCATCTGTTCCACCAACCGTGTTAAATTAAGCCTATGTAATGTACCCCAATTCTTGGCTATCTGGATCCCCAGGTACCGGAAGTCCCTTGTTACCTTCCTCAACGGTAAATCCTCTATCCCTCTGCTCTGCTCCCCCAGGTGCACCACAAATAACTCACTTTTCCCCATGTTCAGTTTATACCCTGAAAAATCCCCAAACTCCCCAAGTATCCGCATTATCTCTGGCATCCCCTCCGCCGGGTCCGCCACATATAGCAACAAATCGTCCGCATATCGAGATACCCGGTGTTCTTCTCCCCCCCTAAGAACTCCCCTCCACTTCCTGGAACCCCTCAGTGCCATGGCCAGGGGTTCAATCGCCAGTGCAAACAATAACGGGGACAGAGGACATCCCTGCCTCGTCCCTCTATGGAGCCGAAAATAGTCAGACCCCCGTCCATTCATGACCACGCTCGCCATCGGGGCCCTATACAGCAACTGTACCCACCTGATATACCCGTCCCCAAAGCCAAATCTCCTCAACACCTCCCACAAATAATCCCACTACACTCTATCAAATGCTTTCTCGGCATCCATCGCCACCACTATCTCCGCTTCCCCCTCTGGTGGGGGCATCATCATTACCCCTAGCAGCCTCCGTATATTTGTATTTAGCTGTCTCCCCTTCACAAACCCAGTTTAGTCCTCATGGACCACCCCCGGGACACAATCCTATATCCTCATTGCCATTACCTTGGCCAGAATCTTAGCATCCACATTCAGGAGGGAAATGGGCCTGTGTGACCCGCATTGCAGCGGGTCTTTTTCCTTCTTTAGGAGGAGCGATATCGTTGCCTCTGACATAGTCGGGGGCAGCTGCCCCCTTTCCCTCGCCTCATTAAAGGTTCTCATCAGTAGCGGGGCCAGCAAGTCCAAATATTTCTTATAAAATTCAACTGGGAATCAGTCTGGTCCCGGGGCCTTCCCCGCCTGCATGCTTCCAATCCCTTTCACTACTTCCTCCGTCTCAATCTGTGCTCCCTACCCCACTCTCTCCTGTTCCTCCACCTTAGGAAATTCCAGCAGATCCAGAAAGCACATCATTCTCTCCTTACCATCCGGGGGCTGCGCTTCATATAATCTTTCATAAAATGCCTTGAACACTCCATTCACTCTCTCCGCTCCCCGCTCCATCTCCCCCTCCTCATCTCTCACCCCCCCCTATCTCCCTCGCTGCTCCCTTTTTTCCTCAGTTGGTGGGCCAACAACCTACTCACCTTCTCCCCATATTCGTACTGTACACCCTGTGCCTTCCTCCATTGTGCCTCTGCCTTACCCGTAGTCAACAAGTCAAATTCTATATGTAGCCTTTGCCTTTCCCTGTATAGTCCCTCCTCCGGTGCCTCCGCGTATTGTCTGTCCACCCTCAGCAGTTCTTTCAACAACCGCTCCCTTTCCCTACCTTCCTGCTTTCCTTTATGTGCCCTAATAGATATCAGCTCCCCTCTAACCACTGCCTTCAGTGCCTCCCAGACCACTCCCACCTGTACCTCCCCATTATCATTAATTTCCAAGTACCTTTCAATACACCCCCTCACCCTTAAACACACCCCCTCATCTGCCAATAATCCCATGTCCATTCTCCAGGGTGGAAGTTGTTGTTTTTCTTCCCCTATCTCCAGGTCCACCCAGTGTGGAGCATGATCCGAGATGGCTATAGCCGTGTACTCCGTCCCCGTCACCTTTGGGATCAGTGCCCTTCCCAAAACAAAAAAATCTATTTGTGAAAATACTTTATGTACATAGGAGAAAAACGAAAACTCCTTACTCCTAGGTCTACTAAATCTCCAGGGATCTACTCCTCCCATCTGCACCATAAAATCCTGAAGCACCCTAGCTGCAGCCGGCCTCCTTCCGGTCCTGGACCTCGATCTGTCCAGCCCTGGGTCCAGCACCGTATTAAAGTCTCCACCCATTACCAACTTTCCCGCCTCTAGGTCCGGGATGCGTCCTAACATACGCCTCATAAAATTGGCATCATCCCAGTTCGGGGCATACACGTTCACCAATACCACCGCCTCCCCTTGCAGTTTGCCACTCACCATCCCGTATCTGCCCCCACCATCTGCCACTATAGTCTTTGCCTCAAACATTACCCGCTTCCCCACTAGTATGGCCACCCCCCTGTTTTTTGCATCCAGCCCCGAATGAAACACCTGCCCCACCCATCCTTTGCGAAGTCTAACCTGGTCTGTCAGCTTCAGATGCGTCTCCTGAAGCATAACCACATCTGCCTTAAGTTTCTTTAGGTGTGCGAGTACCCGTGCCCTCTTAATCGGCCCGTTCAGCCCTCTCACATTCCACGTGATCAACCGGGTTGGGGGGCTCTTTACCCCCCCCCCTTGACGACTAGCCATTTCCTTTTTCAATCCAGCTCCTCACCCGGTTCCCACGTAGCTGCATCCCCCCCAGGCGGCGCCCCCCCGTCCCGACCCCCCCCTCCCATACCAGCTCCCCCTTCTCCCCAGCAGCAGCAACCCAGTTAACCCCCCCCCTCCGCTAGATCCCAAGCCAACATAATTGCACCCCCCATGTTACTCCCAGAAGTCAGCAAACTCTGGCCGACCTCGGCTTCCCCCCGTGACCTCGGCTCACATTGTGCGAGGCCCCCTCCTTCCTGCTTCCCTATTCCCGCCATGATTACCATAGCGCGGGAACAAAGCCTTCCCCTTTTGGCCCCGCCCCCAATGGCCGGGGCCCACAGCTCCTCATCCTCCCTCACCCCCTCCCCCACGACATGGGGAAGAGAGAGAAGTTACAGGGTCGAAGATTTAACAATCTGGGAAGTCTCCTCTTCCCCCTTTTCCCCCCTTCATCCCACAAATTCACCCCCCCCCCACTTTTGTCCCAAACGTTCTTTTTCTGGCCCGCTCACTCCAGCTTCTCCTCGATAATAAATGTCCCCGCTTCGTCTGCCGTTTCGAAATAGTGGTGTTTCCCTAGATGTGTGACCCACAGTCTCGCCGGCTGCAACATTCCGAATTTGACCTTCCTTTTATGCAACACCGCCTTGGCCCGATTAAAGCTTGCCCTCCTTCTCGCCACCTCCGCACTCCAATCTTGATACACGCGGATCACGCATTCTCCCACCTACTGTTCCGAGTTTTCTTGGCCCATCTGAGGACCATCTCTCTGTCCTTGTATCGGAGAAATCTCACAACTATTGCTCGAGGAATTTCTCCAGCCCTCGGTCTTCGCGCCATAACTCGATCGGCTCCCTCCACCTCCAGCGGACCCGTCAGGACCTCCGATCCCATTAATGAATGCAGCATCGTGCTCACATATGCCCCGACGTCCGCCCCCTCTGCACCTTCGGGAAGACCAAGAATCCTTAAGTTCTTCCTCCTCGCATTGTTCTCCAGCACCTCCAGCCTTTCCACACATCTTTTGTGTTGTGCCTCGTGGATCTCCGTTTTCACCACCAGGCCCTGTATGTCGTCCTCATTCTCAGCAGCATTTGCCTTCACGACCCAAAGCTCCTGTTCCTGGGTCTTTTGCTCCTCCTTTAGCCCCTCAATCGCTTGTAATATCGGAGCCAACAGCTCCTTCTTCATCTCCTTTTTGAGTTCATCTACACAACGCCGCAGGAACTCATGTTGGTCAGGGCCCCATATTAAACTGCCTCCTTCCGACGCCATCTTGCTTTGTGCCTGCCTTCCTGGCCACTGCTCTTGAGGATCCACCGCAATCCGGCTACTTTCCTCTCTTTTTTCCATTCGTGTCCGGGGGGGATTCCCTTCTGGATTACCGCACAGTGTTATTTGCCGTTAAAATTGCCGATGGGGCTCCTATCAAGAGCCCAAAAGTCCGTTCCACCGGGAGCTGCCGAAACGTGTGACTTAGCTGGTCATCGCCGCACCCGGAAGTCCCGTGATGTTTTTAGTTAACAACTGCAGAATCACTAAAGCAAGTATATCATTATTTGACATTTTTGTAATGTTTACCAGAGTTGCTGGTTTAATATTTGCCATGAAATTTGACAAGAGCTATTCTACTTTTATTTTCCTCACATTGGCTTTGAGTTTAAAATTTGCATTCTTGTCTTTAAATCCCTTCTCAGCCTCACCTCTCCCTATTTCCGCAAACTCCACTTCCCAAGATTTCCTGTTCTCCCAATGGATGTTTGCACACCCTCCCCCCTCATTCCACCATTGAGGAATATGCCTTCAACCACCGAGGCCCTTTGCTTCGGAATTCCCTCCATTCCCCCCCACCCCCCACCCCCACCTCCCCCCCTCCCCCCCCCCCTGCCCCCACCCCCACCCCGCACTTTCTCTAACCTCACCTCCTCTTAAGTTCCTCAGTTTTTTTTATATATGTTTTTTATTGGGTTTTTGAACAAAGTATATTTACAGTTATGTACACAGTATAAAATGTAGAAATATAGAAGAGAAGAAAGCACACAAAAATAAAACTGGTCGGATATCGTGCACTAGCTCAACACCAGCAACTCTGTACAATTGGCAATATTATATTTAACACATAAGTAGGCACCTGTTTGTGTGGGGTGGAAACTGGGGGGGTACATATACATTTGGGTGTCGGAGAAACCCTTACATTAGCTATGTCCAATCCAGAGAGGGCAATACGAGAATGAATCAGATGTTGGTGTTGTTACTTGCTTCTCCCGGATGGTTTTCGCTGCCGTTGTCATCTCGCGCTCACCTCTGCTTCAGCCGTTCATCCCGTCTTTCACCCGTATTTTCCTTGCTCTCTGTTCCTGTATTTGCCAAATTTGTTATTGTTTCCCGTGCCCCCCTTCCGGTTATCATTCTCTTGCCTCCCCCCCACCTCTCTGGTTCCCCTCTATTGTTCCCTGTCTCCTCCCTCTTCTCCCCCCCTCCGCCCCATCCCCCTCCCCCCTCATCCCCCCTCCCCCTTCCCCTTCTCCTGTGGTTGCCTTTCTTCACTCTTAGGTTTAGCTGTCGTCGTCGTCCCCCCGCCCCCGGTCTATCCCTCCCTCTCATGCCTTGGCAACTTTTCCCTGATTCTTGGCTACCTGGCTATTCTTCTGCTTGTTCGTTGGCCACAAACAGGTCCCGGAACAATTGGGTGAATGGCTCCCACGTTCTGTGGAAGCCGTCGTCTGACCCTCGGATGGCGAATTTGATTTTCTCCATTTGGAGAGATTCCGAGAGGTCGGACGGCCAGTCTGCAGCTTTGGGTGGTGCTGCTGACCGCCAGCCGAACAGGATTCTTCAGCGGGCGATCAGGGAGGCAAAGGCAAGGGCGTCCACCCTCCTCCCCAGGAATAGGTCCGGCTGGTCTGATACCCCGACGACCGCCACTTTCGGGCATGGCTCCACCCTCATCCCCACCACTTTGGACGTTGCCTCGAAGAAGGCTGTCCAGTACCCCGCAAGTCTGGGGCAAGACCAGAACAAGTGGGCGTGGTTGGCTGGGCCTCCTTGGAACCGCTGACATCTATCCTCCACCTCCGGGAAGAACCTACTCATACGGGTTCTTGTTAAGTGGGATCTATGTACCACTTTTAGTTGCGTCAGGCTGAGCCTTGCGCACGTGGAGGTGGAGTTGACCCTATGCAGTGCTTCGCTCCAGAGTCCCCACCCTATTTCAATCCCCAGGTCCTTCTCCCATTTCTTTCTTGTTACACCCAGTACGGTGTCGGCCCTTTCTACCAGTCGCTCATACAAGTCGTTAGTTTCCTTTTTCTAGTATGCTTGCATCCAGTAACTCTTCCAGTAATGTCTGTCGTGGCGGTTGTGGGTACATCCTTGTCTCCTCTTGTAGGAAGTTTTTGAGCTGTAGATACCTTAGCTCATTCCCCCTGGCTAGCTGGAATCACTCTGTCAGTTCGTCCAGTGTTGCGATCCTGCCGTCCGTGTCTAGGTCCCTGACTGTCAGTGTCCCTCCGTCCTGTCCCCACTTCTTTTCTTTTTTAAATTTAGAGTACCCAATTCATTTTTTCTAATTAAGGGGCAATTTAGCATGGCCAATCCACCTAACCTTAAATCTGATACCCCAAAACCACCCATATTCCAGGTTCATTGGATAACACAATAAGAGTTGGACAGTCAACCCAGGAGGTGGGTTTGTGATTTAAATAGTTTAATGATGCCGGCAGCCTCTGACTTAACCTCCCTCCCAGGTTTAACTCTGGCTGGAGTTGGCAAAACCAGAATCTTCAGGGGGTATGAGCATGTAGCGGCGGGGTGGCAGTGGGGGATGGGGGGGGGGGGCGGGGGGGGGGGACATGATGCAAGGGCAGCTTTGGGGAGAAAGTAAATGTCTTTACAGCACTCCAGCCTCCCAAGACCCCTGCTCCCCCCCCTCCACCCCATAGGAATTGGACCCTCCCTTGGAGTCAGGGATTGGAAATTCCCAGGCTCCACCTCTCCTCCTGTAAACTGTTCTTGACTAGAGAATAGACGAGATAGGCAGGACGGCCATGCTGTGAATGCGATATAATTCTATGCAGTTTGATTCAGTTTCACAGTGAGACATACTTTTCACATTTTAAAGGAATTTCTTGCTGTGTCATATCAATCAAGTCCAAACTAACATGATATCCAATAAGGGGTTGTGTCCAAGGTGAACAGGAAAAGATCAGCAGAAACGTGCTACATTGGAATTCCTGCTAAGGCATATTTCTAAAGGCTTTAATAAATTGAATGCCATTAATACATACTTATTTCAATATTGAAAATGCCAGCCTAGGGTTTTACTTCATGTTTATACTCAGAGGGCTCCGGTACACAGGACTGGCTGAAAACTGGGATTCAGGGCTACTGGCAAATTATCATATAATACAAGTCAATCTTTACTGTTAATTGTTGGTTAGTTATATTGTTAATTCATAGGTGAAGGGTGTTGCTTAATTAAGTGTATGGAGCACTTATAAAGAGAGACTGTCCTCAAAATAAATTTTAACTTAATTTGAAATGGTTCCTTTAATTTTTACCCTTCGGCAACAGTGCTCCCCGGGGGGCTGTCAATTGGTTTAATTGGCTTCTTTTATTCAATTACTTTATTTGTTTTGCTGGTACTCAGAAAAGTACCAGCAAAACAAATTTAACAAACGTTTCTCTTGAAGATTTGTCTTTTAATTGCAGTGTCCCTTAAAGGGACAGCCACTCTAATTTGCTGATTAGTTTATTCTATTAATTTATTATTTTAAAAAGAGAATAAAGAGAGACTGTCAGGACACTGAGTGTTGGTAGATCGGAGGCAGATATCTGTAATGCTGCGTTCTGTAAATAAACCAATTAGCAAGCGAAGATATTGCATCACAATTCACACTTCACCATGTGGCTTGGGATCCCATTATCATTTTAAGGCCATCGATTAATTTCTCCATCTGAGGCGGCATGGTAGCACAGTGGTTAGCACAGTTGCTTCGCAGCTCCAGGGTCCCAGGTTCGATTCCCGGCTTGGGTCACTGTCTGTGCGGAGTCTGCACGTTCGCCCCGTGTCTGCGTGGGTTTCCTCCGGGTGCTCCGGTTTCCTCACACAGTCCAAAGATGTGCAGGTTAGGTGAATTGGCTGTGCTAAATTGCCCTTAATGTCCAAAAAAGGTTAGGTTGGGTAACTGGGTTGCGGGGATAGGGTGGAGGTAGGGTGCTCTTTCCAAGGGCTGGTGCAGACTCGATGGGCCAAATGGCCTCCTTCCGCACTGTGGATTCTATGATTCTCTGAGCAGATCTCGGTCTTCAAAACGTCCTGAATCCGGAGTCCGGTTGCTCTTAGGGGTTGGTTTAGCACAGGGCTAAATTGCTGGCTTTGAAAGCAGACCAAGGCAGGCTAGCAGCACGGTTCAATTCCCGTACCAGCCTCCCTGAACAGGCGCCGGAATGTGGCGACGAGGGGCTTTTCACAGTAACTTCATTTGAAGCCTACTCGTGACAATAAGCGATTTTCATTTCATTTCACTTGTTCAATTGACGAGTTGGTTGTGAGCCCTTTCATCTTTGAGGTTAAGGGTTTACAGTCCCACTCCAGAAAGTTTAGCACATTGATTCTCCCAGTGTCAACCGTATGGGATCCTGGATAGCGTTGCCCATGGCCTATTCCATCATAGGAAGAATCACACCCAGTTCCAACCCTACATCTTGCAAAACATTTCCATCTGGGACCTGGTCGGTTACTTTATTTTGCCCCATCTCTAGGCGTAGAAGGTTACAAAAAGGTTACAAATTGTCAAAGGTGCCACTTACGGATGCGAGATTAAACCGAGGCCCCGTTTTCCTTTGTTTTAATGTGACCCATACTTTGACATAAAACTGCATTAAAGGAAACAGAAAATACAGAGCAAGAGCCAGCGCAGATCATTTTCTTAAACACCCCAAAACATTGCAATTAATACTAAATGGAAAAATCTGGTTGCATTGCTGCGAAACTCCAAAACAAGAATGAAAGCAAGAGATTGAATTTACATCGCATCTCTCACAGCATCAGGACATCCCAAAACACTTCCAAGTCAATGAAGGACTGTTAAAGTGTGATTATTGTTGCAATACAGGAAATGCAATGGTCACTTTCCGCACAGCAAGCTCCCACAAACAGCAGCGTGATAATAACCAGATAGTCTGTTTTTCAGTGAATGTTGGGTGAAACATTCTCATCTAATAGTTGGTGTCTCAGACAGTAGAGCACACTCGCGGTGCAGCACCCTAAACGTAAAAGTGAAGGCTAGTGACCTAACTCGACACGAGCCGGTTCCAAGTACAAAACATTATTGAACGTTGTGGATGGACTTTTTGGACCCATTTCCATTGCTTTATTTTTGCACTAACATTACTCATTCTAGCAGCACTGTCCCACTCAGTGCACTGACTCCCCTCTCCATCAATTCACCCAGTTAATGAAAACAGCAGAAATGGAGCAAGCTGTGAATACTTTGAGTCGGCAAGTAATTACAGCACGAACAAGATGTTGGGTGACGGAATTGGATCCATCTGGCATCTTTTTCTTGTCAATTCGCTGTGTCCCAGTGGAAGAAAACCCTCTGTAAATGTGCGAACCAAAATGAATCATTGGTGCTCTGCCATGTTTGGGGTCAGCTGTGATTCAGTACGTGGCTGTCATGCCTGTGAATCAGAAGGTTCTAGCTTTAAGATGCCAACACAGAGGATTGGGCCCAGGCTGATACTCCTGTGCTAAGAGAGGGCTAAACCCTCTGAATTGCCGCCTTTCAGGTGAGAAGACAAATCAAGGGCCCGACAGTCCTCTCAGGCGGACAGTCCACTATTTCAATGGAATCCTTTCCCCAGTGTCCTCCTCAACATTTATCCCTCAGCCAACTTTGCAAATCCAAAGTTATCCAATCATTAGCATGCTGTAGTTTGTTAGAGCTTGCTGTGAGCAAATTGGTTACCGGGTTTCCTATGTTGCAATAGTAAGAAGACTTACAACCCCAGGTTAAAGTCCAACAGGTGTGTTTTGAATCACGAGCTTTCAGAATGATTCACCTGAGGAAGGAGCTGCGCTCCGAAAGCTAGTGATTCAAAACACACCTGTTGGACTTTAACCTGGATTCGTAAGACTTCATACTGTGCCCACCCCAGTCCAACGCCAGCATCTCCACATTATGCTGCAATCGTAATCAAACTTCAGAAGGAAGTATTTAATTGCCTGTGACGGCCTTTAGGACGTCCTGATGCTGTGCGAGTTGCCATGTAAATGTCAACTCTTTCTCTTTCTTCTTTCTGCTTATCTAGCCACAGTCAATGAGATAGGCAGTGAGTCAGGCAGGTCACCATGGTCAGGCGGTACACCTGAGTTAGCTGATCTGAAACAATGTGTAGATAGAGGCAGTGTTGCTGATGGGGTGGAGAACAGGGGAAATTCATCGACTTTCCAACTTGAGATACCTTATGGAAAATTCCTGTCTGCAGGCATCAAGTGAGAAGGGAACTGATTCAACTGCGTCCGCAGGTCAGTCCGCCAACTGATGCTGAATGTGGCACTCACGCTCGGAGAACAACGATTTGCAGTTTTCCGTGAGTTTATTCAGTGGGTTTCTGACCATAAATGCCTCGTTTTAATCTTAATTTGTGCTGACTTCAGCAAATCAGCTGGCATGGTGTTTGTGGGGGGGGGGGCGCGTTCAGGGAGTGGTGGGGGGGGTGGAGGGCGGTTGTTTAAACAGTCACAAAACCCCCAGGCGAGCGGGGAATTATCCAGAGTTCTCACAGTCCAGCAACTCCACCTGGATGTACATGTTTCTGTACAGCACAGGCTGAATTGGGCTGGTCCAATCCCTCCTCGTCAACCTCTTCCCGTGGTGGTGGAGGCATTTCTCAGGGGTCATTATCAAGGCTTGTGGGGACGGTAACAAAGTGGTTACGTTATTGGACGAATCATCCAGAGGTCTTGACTAATACACCGGAGACATTATCCCCAATCCCACCAGAGAGAATATAAATTCAGTGAAATAAATCATTAATGGAAACCAGTTTGTTGTCATATTCAGTTTGCTTCACTAATGTCCTTTAGGGAAGGAAATCTGCCGTCCTTACCCGGTCTGGCCGACATGTGACTCCAGACCCACAGCAATGTGGCTGACACATACCTGCCCTCGGAAATGGCCAAGTAAGCGACTCAGTTGTCGGTAATTAACTATCTTGTGACTGAATCTATTTAAAAATCAGCTGGATAATGGCCGCTTCGGTGAAATACTGGAGGTCAGCTGACCCCAGGACTGATCCCAGCATGACACAAATGCTTTAAGGAGAGAGCCATATTAGCAAAGGAATAGCTATCTGCCAACACAGGGGAGGCACTGGAGGGCAGTGGAAAGAGCACCCTACCGAAGCCAGCACCTCCACCATATCCCCGTAACCCAGTAACCCCACCTAACCTTTTTTGGACACTAAGGGGCAATTTATCATGGCCAATCCACCTAGCCTGCATGTCTTTGGACTGTGGGAGCACACCGGAGCACCCGGAGGAAACCCACGCACACACGGGGAGAACGTGCAGACTCCGCACAGACAGTGACCCAAGCAGGGAATCGAACCCGGGACCCTGGAGCTGTGAAGCAATAGTGCTAGAAACAGTGCTGCCATGCCATCTGGCAGTGACTGCCCTCCATCCTATGAGGTGAGGCACTGGAGGGCACACACTGCCAAGTAAGGTCCTGGAGGACACTCACTGCCAGGTAGGGACGTGGACGACACTCACAGCCAGGTAAGGACCTGGAGGACACTCACTGCCAGGTAAGGACCTGGAGGACACTCACTGCCAGGTAGGGACGTGGAGGGCACACACTGCCAGGTAAGGTCCTGGAGGGCACACACTGCCAGGCAAGGTCCTGGAGAGCACACACTGCCAGGTAAGGACCTGGAGGACACTCACTGCCAGGTAAGGACCTGGAGGACACTCACTGCCAGGTAAGGACCTGGAGGACACTCACTGCCAGGTAGGGACGTGGAGGGCACACACTGCCAGGTAAGGACCTGGAGGACACTCACTGCCAGGTAAGGTCCTGGAGAGCACACACTGCCAGGTAAGGACCTGGAGGACACTCACAGCCAGGTAAGGACCTGGAGGACACTCACTGCCAGGTAAGGACCTGGAGGACACTCACTGCCAGGTAGGGACGTGGAGGGCACACACTGCCAGGTAAGGACCTGGAGGACACTCACTGCCAGGTAAGGTCCTGGAGGGCACACACTGCCAGGTAAGGTCCTGGAGGGCACACACTGCCAGGCAAGGTCCTGGAGGGCACACAGTGCCAGGTGAGGACCTGGAGGACACTCACTGCCAGGTGAGGGGCTGGAGGGCACTCACTGCCAGGTAAGGACCTGGTGGCACTAACTACCAGGTGAGGACCTGGAGGGCACACACTGCCAGGTAAGGGCCTGGAGGACACTCACTGCCAGGTAAGGACGTGGAAGGGACACACTGCCAGGTAAGGTCCTGGAGGGCACATACTGCCAGGTAAGGACCTGGAGGACACTCACTGCCAGGTAAGGACGTGGAGGGCACACACTGCCAGGTAAGGTCTTGGAGGGCACACACTGCCAGGTAAGGTCCTGGAGAGCACACACTGCCAGGTAAGGTCCTGGAGGGCACACACTGCCAGGTAAGGTCCTGGAGGGCACACACTGCCAGGTGAGGACCTGGAGGGCACACACTGCCAGGTAAGGTCCTGGAGGGCACACACTGCCAGGTAAGGTCCTGGAGGGCACACACTGCCAGGTGAGGACCTGGAGGGCACTCACTGCCAGGTAAGGTCCTGGAGGACACTCACTACCAGGTAAGGTCCTGGAGGACACTCACTACCAGGTGAGGACCTGGAGGACACTCACTACCAGGTAAGGTCCTGGAGGACACTCACTACCAGGTAAGGTCCTGGAGGACACTCACTCCCAGGTGAGGACCTGGAGGGCACACACTGCCAGGTAAGGTCCTGGAGGGCACACACTGCCAGGTAAGGTCCTGGAGGGCACACACTGCCAGGTAAGGTCCTGGAGGGCACACACTGCCAGGTAAGGTCCTGGAGGACACTCACTACCAGGTGAGGACCTGGAGGGTACACACTGCCAGGCAAGGTCCTGGAGGGCACACACTGCCAGGTAAGGTCCTGGAGGGCACTAACTGCCAGGTAAGGACCTGGAGAGCACACTGTGCCAGGTAAGGACCTGGAGAGCACACTGTGCCAGGTAAGGTCCTGGAGGGCACACGCTGCCAGGTGAGGACCGGGAAGGCACTCACTACCAATGTAACTCTGGACCAGCTGGAGTTATTTACCTCCAAAATAAAAGTAAAATATCTCCCACTGTCCTCACTCTCACTCGATGATTGTTCAACCCCTCATCATGTTTTTGGAAGTACGGGTCGAGGTCGTGTGTGGGAGATTATTCATTTCCACAGTTTCCAACATTCAGGGGCTGTGAAAAATGTCCTTGTGAGAAAACACAGAAGAAGATAAAACATCACAGTCTGATTTAATCTGAAACATGCTCCAAACAATCTCTTGGATTAACAGATAATTGAACCTGGAGGAGGCCATTCAGCTGACCACACCTCTGCCGACTCGCTGAAATGTCTACAGATTAATCCAAATCCCTCACTCCCTTTTCCTTAGTCCAATCACTGCTCGTTCCCGATGGTCCTGTCAATGTTTCCGATCTTATGAATGATCCATTTCGCTCTGAAACGTTATGCCTGAATCTGCTTCCATCTCCGGTTCCGACAGTGTATCCCAGGTCGGAACAACTTGCTGTGTAAAAACAAATTCTCCTCATGGCTTCGGTTTTGTCAATTATTGGTTAATCTTCCCATTCTAAAATTATTTTTAATGATCTGTATTGTTAAACTGGGGCGTGAATCCAGTACGTTGTGAACTTTAACTCAAAGTTCTATCCCGCTCAATATCAAGTGATGAAGTTAGTTTGTTCTTTTTCCCAAAGGTAGAGAAAGTGTTGTTCTGACCCTGATCGATGGGTGAGCTTGGCTTGCTGCTCTTCACTGGGATACTGCCAGGTATGTAGATGTTCCGCTTGTATCCTGTGGGCTGGTCAGGGTAAGGGTACTGAGGCCCATACCTTGGTGTCCATCCATGGCCATCAGCTCCTGGCAACGGGGCTAGCCCATTGGTTCCTGCATTAAAAAGAAAATAAATGAGAGCGCAGATTCCCGTCTGTGGTGCGGTCATAGGTTGTGTGCCTGTCAAGAAGGAGAAAAGTCGACACATCTCAAAGTGCTTTACAGACAATGGTGCAAAAGCTAAAGAAATTCAGCATGTCTGCATCGACCCTCACAAACTTCTACAGATGTGCCATAGAGGGCATCCTATCCGGCTGCATCACAGCCTTGTATGGCAACTGCTCGGCCCAAGATCGCAAGAAACTGCAGAGTGTGGTGAACTCAGCCCAACGTATCACACGAGCTTGCCACCCCCACATTGATTCGCTCTACACCTCCCGCTGCCTCAGGAAGGCAGACAGCATTATCAGAGACCCCTCCCACCCAGCATTGCCGTCTTCCAGACCCTTCCATCAGGCAGAAGATACAGTAATCTGAAGACCCGCACATCCAGACATAGGAACAGCACCTTCCCCACAGCTACTAGACTCCTCAACGACTCCCCCTCGGACTGATCTGTTCTCTGTAAGAACACGATTCACAACGCCCTATGCTGCCCTTGCTCATGGATTTGCTTTGTTTGGCCCCTTGTTCCGTGCTGTAACCAATCACTGTTTGTCAGTGCACTCTGTCAATTATTCTTTTTGTCTACTATGTACGTATTGCGTACGTTCTCTTGGCCGCAGAAAAATATTTTTCACTGTACTTCAGTACATGTGACAATAAATCAATCAATCAATCAAGCAAGCAACTTTTGAAGTGCAGTCATTGTAAGGAACATGGCAGCCAATCTGTGCACAGCAAGATCCCACAAAAACGCTGAGATATTGATATCAAACAATCTGTCTTTGCGACATTGTGTGAGGGTCAGGGATGCCATTGTCCAGGACATTGGGCGGGGTGGGGGGGTCCACGGGATCCTTTATGTCCACTGCCACCATTCAGTCCACCTGAACCCCCCCCCCAACTATCGAGAGGACAGACAGGGCCTCGGCTTAGCACCGCAACAGAAGAATGTCAGGATCTGACAGTGCAGCACTCCCTCAGCACTAGGCTGGGATTGTCAGTTCAGATAGTGACCCTTGGCTGGGATTTGAACACATGACATTTCCCATCCACCCCCTCCCCCCCCCCACCCCCCCCCATTCCTGCCACACCCAGGAGCCAAGCAGCTGGGGAAATACAATTACTAAGAATTATCAATGGAACAACACAAATTATGGGATGATAGAATTTAAAACATCGGTGCTGTCTCTCTGCAAGAGTAGCTGAGCAGACCGTCTCCATTTCGTGAGAGGAGCAAAGCAAATGGCTGCAGATACAAGACTTAATGTAAGTGATACAGAAAAAACAAGAGTTATGAGGCTGTGGAATTCACCCCCTGAATTTGTGGTTGAAGCACAAAACAGTGTCAAGATTTGAGATTCGCTGCACAGATGGATAAAGGAAGAGAGTTTGAATAGGGAACAGGGATTGGGACTGGTTCACTGCATGGTGGCTACCAGCTGGTTGGACCAAATGATCTGTTTCTGTGAAATCTGGGATCGATTTTCACGTTGCAGCATTTCACGGGCACTACCCGGTTGTGTCCACAAGGCGGCGCCGATGAGCACGGTTGGAGCCACATGGAGTTGCGGATATTCGCCCCTCGGCGGCGCTGTTGGATCATGTTGGAGATTTGCTCCAGAGTTTCCACATGCCAACTATTATAATAGATTGACAACCTGAAAGGTCAAATTCAGCAATCTGCCATGGATAATCCTGCTTGTTGAATTTCAGTGGGAGTATAATCAGGCCTCTGCTGGTGTTGTAGATACCATGTTGTATTATTCACATCTTATGCATTGATTATTCATGTGCCAACCATATTTTTAATCTATGTCAAATTATACTTCCCGGCACTCATTTCGCCCGCTATTGGGGGCTAGGCCCTAAATTCTGGAATTCCCTCTTTAAAATGTTCTCCCTCTTTTTTCCCCACAGTCCCTAAATGTTCTCTCCTGGATAACTACATTGAGGAGAGGGAGGAGGTGTGCTATATGTGGCAGCGCGGACCCTTCAAGGGGCGATCCCTCATGGACTGGCTCGGGGGCCTGTTGTGCCTGAACATCCAAACACCGATCACTGAGGGAGAAGCACAAGGCCCTGGGAACAGGGCCCGGGAGTGTCGACCAGGGAGTCATAGAATGAGGGGCCGTTTCAGAGACCCCTGTATGGTTAGCCTTTCCCTTTTTCTTAATAACCCTCTTTTGGTTACAATAATAATCTTTATTAGTGTCACAAGTAGACTTATATTAACACTGCAATAAAGTTACTGTGAAAATCCCCCAGTCGCCACATTCCGGCGGGTACACAGAGGGAGACTTCAGATTGTCCAATTCACCTAACAAGCACGTCTTTCAGGACTTGTGGGAGGAAACCGGAGCGCCCGGAGGAAACCCACGCAGACACGGGAGAACGTGCAGACTCCGCACAGGCAGTGACCCAAGCCGGGAATCGAACCCGGGACCCTGGCACTGTGAAGCAACTGTGCTAACCACTGTGCTACCCGTGTGTACCAGAAACCTCCGCGATATTGCCTCAAGCCACCACATTGGCGACGGACGGAAGTCAGGCAACGATCGCAAGTCACTACTCGTCTCAGAGTTTGTGGGGGATGGGGTTACATCGGAAGTCTCCGGAAGAAAAAAAAAGTAAGTGTTATCGAAAAACAGCGAGTGAAAAACACCATACCCATTATTGGGAAACTTGATCTGTTCAATCAGGGGGTCAAGGATTGGAGCCCGTATATCGAGCAGCTTCACTATTTCTTTACTGCCAACGAGATCACGGAGGAAGATGAACAAAAGGTTATTCTACTAACGACTTTTGGGGCCCTGACCTACAATCTCGTAAGGAATTTGAGGCTCCCGACCCAAAATAATTTGATTAATTGGTGATGCTTGGGACGCAGCATTTCAACCCCAGACCTTCCAACATGCCACAGTACGACAAGTTCAATTTGACTGTCAAGGACCCAGGAGAGGCAACCTCAGCTTTCCTTGCCAAATGGCTGAACATTATGAATTTGGCGTGGCCTTGAGCGCCGGGCTGCGTGACCGCCTGGTATGCGGCATGAATAATATCAACGTGCAATGGAAACCGCTGGCTGAGACAAAGATTTTCCTGCATAAGATGATTGAAATCGACCAAGCATCCGAATGCGGTGAAAAGTCAGAGCCCCAATGCAAGAGGGTGAGGTAAACTGACTGGACGGTTGTAAGGTGGCACACAGGTCGACAGGCACAGTGAAAGTCCAGCCACGGGTCCACGATCAGGATGGTGGTCAGAGATCAGGACAAAAAAAAACGAGCCGCCAACCCAGAAATTATGCTGAATGCTATAGGGGCAGGGGGAGTGACCACCCCCAAGAAGTCAGTACAGAGAAGTTATCTGCTTTAGGTGCACCAGAAAGGACCACATTCAGGCACGTTGCTGCGAACAACGTCTCCAGTGAATAAAGAAGAGGAACTCCGATAAAGAATCGGAAATTTACAGGCTGAATATGGTGAGGGGGGATAAACAGTCCCAGTAGAAATAGTCCTCGTGGTCCATGGGCGACCTTCAAGCATGGAGGTCAACACAGTGTTTGCCGCACAAACTTTCAAATGCCTTTGAGGAAGAGTTTAGCCTTTGAGCGGAAGCAGTACAACCACCAAGTTGGGGACGTATGCAGGGGAGACCTTGAAGATTTTGGGGACAACTGCGACGCCAGTGTGGCATCAGCAACAGGGTGTCCAATTACCCTTGATCGCCGTGGAAGGGCAATGGCCGAGTCTCCTGGGGTGAGATTTGCTGCGTTAGAGATTTTCAAGATCGCAGGTGGCATTTTCCAGGAAGTCCCATGCAATTATAAAGATAAGTTTCAGAACGAGCTCGGCCGAATTTGAGGAGTGAAGCCAAGATTTATGTCAACCCTGAACCCACACCAAAGTTCTTCTGGCACAAAACGGTGATGCCGAGTTAAAACGTTTGGAAGAATTCTGTCTGTGCGGAGTCTGCACGTTCTCCCCGTGTGTGCGTGGGTTTCCTCCGGGTGCTCCGGTTTTCTCCCACAGTCCAAAGATGTGCAGGTTAGGTGGATTGACCACGCTAAATTGCCCTTAAGTGTCCAAAATTTCCCTTAGTGTTGGGTGGGGTTACTGGGTTATGGGGATAGGGTGGAGCTGTGGGCTTGGGTAGGGTGCTCTTTCCAAGAGCTGGTGCAGACTCATTGGGCCGAATGGCCTCCTTCTGCACTGTAAATTCTATGATTCTATGAATTGGGGATCATAAAACCAGATTGCTCTTCGAATGTGTGGCGACTACAAGCGGCACAACTTGACAAATATCCAATTACCTCTATGCAAAGTTGGCTGGGGTCCTCACACGCACACCACTTGGCTTAAGCCACGCGTATTTAGAATGTGGACTGGACGTGGATTCCCGGAGGTATGTGGCCATACGCACAAAGATCTTCTTCAATAAACCAGCTCACCTTTTGGAATCTCCTCTGCCAGTGCGGTATTTCAACACCCAAGGGAAACTCTACTGCAAGAAATCCCGAAGGTTGTGATCTACTTGGATGATATTTTAGTGACAGGAACATCACACAAAGAGCCCCTAGCCAGCTTAGAAGAGGTTTAAAGGATTCAGAGATGCTGGTATCAGACCGAAGCGAGAGAAGTGTTAATTCCAGGCCACACACTTGGGATTCAAAGTGGACTCCAAAAGCCGAAACCCCCTTGAGGACAAGGTGAGGCCCAACAAAGAAGTTCCTATGCCGAAGAATGTTGCCGAGTTAAAATCATTTTGCGGGATGATAAACTATTACGGTCGGTTCATCCCCAATTTGGTAACCGTGTTGGTCCCACTACACCTCCTGCAAAAGACGCACCAACACTAACATTGGAAAGACCCACAAGAACAGGCTTCCCACCAAGTGTCAAACAGGCCCTGCACTCCTCCAGCTTGTTAGTCCATTTCAATCCAAACAATCAAACCATCTTGATCTTCGACGCCTTAAGATATAGGGGTGGTCCTGTCCTATAGGATGGAGGATGGCTCAGAATCAAGATCTGACACCACCACCTGTCCCATTAGGGATTGTCCTGGCGTTAAACCTTCGAGATACCCTGCTGGTCCCGTCAGCCCACATCAGGAACTGGATTCAACGAGATCCAATCCTTTCCAAGGTGAAGCGAATGGTTCTGACCAGGTGGCACCGTGACCAATCAGATCAGCTTAGACCAAACCTCATCAGAAAAGATGAGCTCAGTTGTGAGGACGGGGTTTTACCCGGAGGGTCCCGGGTGGTGGTCCCGCAGCGAGAGAGCCACTGCTGCAGGAGTTGCACATCCTGGCCAGACAAAGAGGAAAATGTTGGCCAGGAGCTATATCTGGTGGCCCGGCATCGACAAGTATATTGAGATCCTAGTCCACCAGTGGATTTCTGCCAGGCATAGCAACCTTGTGTCCCACGGCCCACCATCCATGGGAATGCCGCGCGGTTGGCCGTGGGCAAGGTCGCATAAGAACATAAGAACATAAGAACTAGGAACAGGAGTAGGCCATCTGGCCCCTCGAGCCTGCTCCGCCATTTGATGAGATCATGGCTGATCTTTGTGGACTCAGCTCCACTCTCCGGCCCGTACACCATATCCCCGAATCCCTTTATTCTTTAGAAAGGTATCTATCTTTTTCTTAAAAACGTTTAAAGAAGGAGCCTCAACTGCTTCGCTGGGCAAGGAATTCCAGAGATTCACAACCCTTTGGGTGAAGAAGTTCCTCCTACACTCCGTCCTAAATCTACTTCCCCTTATTTTGAGGCTATGCCTCCTAGTTCTGCTTTCCCCGACCAGTGGAAACAACCTGCCCGCATCTATCCTATCTATTCCCTTCATAATTTTATATGTTTCAATAAGATCCCCCCGCATCCTTCTAAACTCCAATGAGTACAGTCCCAGTCTACTCAACCTCTCGTCATAATCTACTCCCCTCAACTCTGGGATCAACCTAGTGAATCTCCTCTGCACCCCCTCCAGTGCCAATATGTCCTTTCTCAGGTAAGGAGACCAAAACTGAACACAATACTCCAGATGCGGCCTCACCAACACCCTATACAATTGCAGCATAACCTCCCTAGTCTTGAACTCCATCCCTCTAGCAATGAAAGACAAAACTCGATTAGCCTTCTTAATCACCTGTTGCACCTGCACACCAACTTTTTGCGACTCGTGCACCAGCACACCCAGGTCCCTCTGCACAGCAGCATGTTTTAACATCTTACCATTTAAATAATAATCCATTCTGCTGTTATTCCTCCCAAAATGGATAGCCTCACACTTGGCAACATTGAATTCCATCTGCCAGACCCTAGCCCATTCACCTAACCTATACAAATCCTTCTGCAGACTTCCGGTATCCTCTGCACTTTTTGCTTTACCACTCATCTTAGTGTCGTCTGCAAACTTTGACACATTGCACTTGGTCCCCAACTCCAAATCGTCTATGTAAATTGTGAACAACTGCGGGCCCAACACTGATCCTTGAGGGACTCCACTAGTTACAGGTTGCCAACCAGAGAAACACTCATTTATCCCCACTCTCTGCTTTCTGTTAGTTAACCAATCCTCTGCCCATGCTACCACTTTACCCTCAATGCCATGCATCTTTAGTTTATGCAGCAACCTTTTGTGCGGCACCTTGTCAAAAGCTTTCTGGAAGTCCAGATATACCACATCCATTGGCTCCCCGTTATCTACTGCACTGGTAACGTCCTCAAAAAATTCTACCAAATTAGTCAGACACGACCTACCCTTTGTGAACCCATGCTGCGTCTGCCCAATGGGACAATATGCCCAATGACATATTGGTTTGTAGGCCTTTTCCTGGGAATAATGTTCCTGGTACTGATGAGTGGCCATTCCAAGTGGTTGGATGATCAGGAGATGGGGATGACCACCTCAGCCGTCACCATTGACACGCTGAAGCACATCTTCGCTCTCCACTGCCTCCCGGGGTACTGTTGCCAGTTAATGGCCTTGCGTTTACCAGGGAGGAATTTCAGCACTTTGTCAAAACAAACGGCATCCACCAGATTCGAACAGCCCCTTACCACCTGTCCTCGAACGGATTAGCAGAGAGAGCACTTCAAAGTTCAAGGGTGGAGGCGCGCGCGGCAGGGGGCAGGATTCAGTAACAGGAAACAGGTTATTGAAAATTGGCGAACTGTAAGAAACTTCACATCTGGTCCACTGTGTTTACCTGGCAGAATTGTGGCAAAGTTTGGTCCAGCCTCATACATGGAGGGCTTGCAGGGCAGGTGAGTGCGGAAGCACGTAGTCCATGTAACAAACTGAGACGCCCCAACCCTAACGGCTGATCAGGAGGAACCAGCAGACGTCACCAGTGCCCCCACGGAAGAGCCGGAACCGAGTGAACTGGGTCAACCAGGCCTCAGAACACCCCTGACAGATTAACCCTATGAAGGACTGCTTTCGACACCCAATTTCATTGTCTCAACCTTTCCTTGTTACAACTTGTACATTGGTGGGCAGCACGGTAGCACAAGTGGATAGCACTGTGGCTTCACAGCGCCAGGGCCCCAGGTTCAATTCCCCGCTGGGTCACTGTCTGTGCGGAGTCTGCACGTTCTCCCCGTGTCGGCGTGGGTTTCCTCCGGGTGCTCCGGTTTCCTCCCATAGTCCAAAGACGTACAGGTTAGGTGGATTGGCCATGCTAAATTGCTCTTAGTGACCAAAAAGGTTACGGGGATAGGGTGGAAGTGAGGGCTTAATGTGGGTCAGTGCAGACTCGAGGGGCCGAATGGCCTCCTTCTGCACTGTATGTTCTATAGTTGGCTGTAAATTACCCATGTTGTAAATATGTTACTGACAACCTTAAGGAAACAATAAACATCCTGGAGGTTACCATTGATCAGAAACTGAACTGGACTAGCCACATTAATACTGTGGTTACCAGGGCAGGTCAAAGGCTAGGAATCCTAGGGCGAGTAACTCACCTCCTGACCCCCCAAAGCCACCAACAAGGCACAAATCAGGAGTGTAATGGAATACTCTCCACTCGCCTGGATGAGTGCAGCTCCAACAACACTCAAGAAACTCAACACCATCCAGGACAAAGCAGCCCCGCTTGATTGCTCTCCCTTCCGCAAACATTCAAACCCTCCAGCACCGACGAACAGTGGCAGCCGTGTGTCCCATCTACAGGATGCAGTGCAGTGCCTCACCAAGCTTCCTTCGGCAGCACCTCCCAAACCCACGACCACTACCAGCTAGAAGGACAAGAGCAGCAGATGCCTGGGAACCCACCACCTGGATGTTCCCCTCCGAGTAGGTCAGCACCCAGACTTGGAAATATATCGGCCGCTCCTTCACTGTCGCTGGGGCAACATCACGGACCTTCCTCTCTAACAGCACAGTGGATGTACCTACACCTCAAGGACTGCAGCGGTTCAAGAAGGCAGCTCACCCCCACCTTCTGAAGGGCAACTAAGGATGAGCAATAAATGCTGGCGACGCCAACATCCCGTGAAATTAAGTTTTTAAAAATCTTTTCTGATCGCTTGGTCCCTCAGTCCCTGTATCATTCCAAGATACAAACACAGGCAGCTTACAGTACACGAGGAGTCCATTCAGCCCATCACATCTGCGTCGGCAGAAAAAGGGTTACCCAGATTGAACTCTATTTGCTACTTTCCAGTCTGTGGCCCTGTTGGTAACGATATCTGTGTAGTTTCAAATGTGAAGAGTGCACCATCTAGTGGTGGCATTGTCAGTAACCTTTGCCAATTTAAATGTGACGACAGGATCTCCACCACCGTTTCAAACAGTGAATTTCAGGCCCCACCCCCCTTCACTTTGACTCTCCTCCTGTCAATTACATTGAATCTCTGCTCATGTGTTAGTGACTGCGCTGCTGAGTGAAAGAGGTCTTTCCTGTACAATAAACAGGACCAAATCTATCCGACCCTTCATAATTTCATACACCTCAAGTGAATCTCCCCTCAGCTTAGCACTGCTGCCTCGCGGCGCTGAGGACCCGGTTTCAATCCCGGCCCTGGGTCACTGTCCGTGTGGAGTTTGCACATTCTCCCCGTGTCTGCGTGGGTTTCACCCCCACAACCCAAAGATGTGTAGGGTAGGTGGATTTTCCGCACTAAATTGCCCCTTAATTGGAAAAAAAACAATTGGGTACTCAAAATTTTTTTTTTTATAAACTCCCCTCAGCTTCCTTTGTTAAAAAGAAAACAACCCCCAGCCTATCCAATCTTTCCTCATCGCTAAAATTCCCCAGTTCCAGCAACATCCTAATAAATCTCCATGGTGCCCACTACAATCACTTCCTTCCTATAATGTGGTGGCCAAAACATGTCCCAACTGGTGTTTTATAAAGTTTTAGCATAACTTCCCTGCTCTTTTATTCTATTCGCAGCTAATAAAGGAAAATATTTACCTTATCTATCTGTGCTGCTGCACAGATCTCCAGCCATCCAATTCATGTTCCCTCTGCCCCACTACACTTCCCCGAATCCTACCAATTATTGCGTATTCCCCTTGCCTTGTTTTACCCGCCCCAAGCGCATGACCGCACATTTCTCCCGCTTGAACTCCACTTGCCACATTCCTGCCCACTGGCCAGTCCGTTTACACCTCCCCGCAGTTTACAGTTTTCCTCTTCACTCTCGTGGTTACAATTTGCACCTTCGACAAGCTTCATAATCATGTCCCCAACATTTCATTTTAAATGGTTGACATATACCACAAAAAGCGAGACACTGAGTACCGAGACCTATGAAACCCCTTGGAAACAACTTTCCCATCACAAGCGTCACAAAATCTTTTTCTACCTTCTCTGGTTCCTCTACATCAGTTTTACATAATGGAACACAATGTGGTCTAAACCAAGGTTCTATCAACCTGCCTTCTCTGCTTTTTAATTCTCAAAAAGAACCCTCGTGCATTGATTGCTATATTTACGGCCTTATTAACTTGTATCAAGAGATCTTGAAGAGAATTTAGGCTAACTCCTAAGCTATTGTGACATTTAGTTTTCAAAGTAGCAACAGATCTATGATTCTACAGTCTTCCTCATTGCAATGCATATTAAATATATTTCCTGGGTTAGTGAGTTTGACTGCTGAAGTCATGTTTTAAACAAATCTTGATTTGAAAGACAACAAAGCTTTTAGGACCTGGAGGTACAATTAACCATCATAAAAAGTTTGGGCTAATGCAATTTAGTTTTAATTAAGGTGATTCCCTGGGGAGGTCATTAGTTTTCAGCTTGGTGAGATGATGACATTGCTGCGTGAAGCTAAAGCATCAGGCTTTTTGAGAAACCATTTTCAGTTCAGTTCTGTGCTAAATGAAGCTGTGTGGACAAGTGAGGCAGTACTGTGTGGTAGACTGTGTGGACAAGTGAGGCAGTACTGTGTGGTAGACTGTGTGGACAGGTGAGGCGGTGTACACTGTTGTATTGTAAATGCCACATACGAGGGGTATTACGGTAAGGCCCCTGTACTACAGGTACGTGGGTAGATCCCTGCCTGCTGGCTCCGCCCAGTAGGCGGAGTATAAATGTGTGTGCTTTCCGAGCTGCAGCCATTTCGGCAGCAGCTGTAGGAGGCCACACATCTCTGCGTAATAAAGTCTCGATTACTCTCGACTCTCGTCTCGTCGTAATTGATAGTGCGTCAATTTATGACACAGAAATTTTACAACGATGGATCTCCGCATCAAGCCGGATCGCCTGCAGCTGCCAAGTCGGCCTCCGCACATTGGCTCGCTTGCTTTGAAGCATACATCGGATCTGCGACAGACCCACCCTCAGAGGCACAGAAGCTCCAGATCCTTTACACGCGGCTGAACTCCGATATCTTTCCCCTCATCCGGGACGCACCGACCTACGCAGAGGCCATGGCGCTACTGAAGGAGAACTACACTCAGCAGACCAACAAAATCTACGCCAGGCACCTCCTGTCCACGCGGCACCAACTTCCCGGTGAGTCTGTGGAAGATTTCTGGCGTGCCCTGCTCGCCCTGGTGAGAGACTGTGACTGCCAGGCCGTTTCGGCCGCTGAACATTCTGACCTGCTACTTAGAGACGGGTTCGTTACGGGCATAGGGTCAGCCTACATCCGCCAGCGCCTCTTAGAAGGGGCCACGCTTCACCTTGCGGCGACCAAGAAACTAGCGATCTCGCTCACAGTCACCTCACGCTATATACAGGTATATGCCCCCAACCACACGGCCCACCCCTCCTGGGCATCGTGGACCCGCCAGCGAACACCCCATCGTGGACCCCATCAGTGACCTCCCCCAGCCAACCCCAGGCCTGCGCAGCGGCCAACCAACCCGGGGGGACCCAAATGCTACTTCTGTGGACACTCAAAACACCCCCGGCATGCTGCCCAGCGCGGAGCGCGCTCTGCAAGGCCTGCGGGAAGAAAGGACATTTTGCTGCTGTGTGCCAGCCCCGCTTGATCGCCGCTATTGTCCCTGCACCCCACCACGTGCGACCCGCGGGCGCCGCCATCTTCCATGTCTCAGATCACGTGCGGCCCGTGGCCGCCGCCATCTTACCCGCCTCAGGACCCCTGCTCGTCGGCCGCCTCATCGGGCCGCTCATGTATGCGGACAAAGCCCGCCCACTCATTCACTCCACCGTTTTTCCCCTGACGGCCGAGGCTCACCAAGCCTTCAACTGTATCAAGACCGACATCGCCAAGGCCACGATGCATGCAGTCGACGAGACGCTCCCCTTCCAAGTCGTGAGCGATGCATCAGACGTCGCTCTAGCCGCCACCCTCAACCAGGCAGGCAGGCCCGTGGCATTCTTTTCCCGCACCCCCCATGCCTCCGAAATTCGGCACTCCTCTGTCGAAAAAGAGGCCCAAGCCATCGGAGAAGCTGTGCGGCATTGGAGGCATTACCTGGCCGGCAGGCGATCCACTCTCCTCACTGACCAACGGTCGGTTGCCTTCATGTTCAACAACACACAGCGGGGCAAGATCAAAAATGATAAGATCATGATGTGGAGGATCGAGCTCTCCACCTACAATTACGAGATTTTGTATCGCCCCGGTAAGCTCAACGAGCCCCCCGATGCCCTGTCCCGAGGTACATGTGCCAACGCACAGGTGGACCGACTCCGGACCCGACACGATGGTCTCTTTCACCCAGGGGTCACCTGCTTTTACCACTAAGGCCCGCAATCTGCCCTACTCCATCGAGGAAGTCAGGGCTCTCACCAGAGACTGCCAGGTCTGCGCGGAGTGTAAACATCTACCGGACAGACCGTGCGCGCCTGGTGAAGGCCTCCCGCCCCTTTGAACGCCTCAGTGTGGACTTCAAAGGGCCCCTCCCCTCCACCGACCGCAACACATACTTTCTTAATGTGGTCGATGAATTATCCAGATTCCCCTTCGCCGTCCTGTGCCGAGATATGACGTCTGCCACCGTCATCAAAGCCCTCAACACCATCTTCGCTCTGTTCGGTTTCCCCGCCTACGTCCACAGCGACCGGGGATCCTCATTTATGCGCGATGAGCTGCGCCAGTACCTGCTCAACAGGGGCATTGCCTCGAGCAGGACGACCAGCTACAACCCCCGGGGAAATGGGCAGGTGGAGAGGGAGAATGGGACGGTCTGGAAGGCTATCCAGCTGGCCCTACGATCCAGAAATCTCCCGGCCTCCTGCTGGCAGGAGGTCCTGCCCGACGCACTTCACTCCATTCGGTCGCTCCTGCGCACCGCGACTAATGAAACCCCCCAGGAACGTCACTTTGCCTTCCCCAGGAAGTCCACCTCCTGGCTTTCGCTCCCAACGTGGCTGACAGCTCCAGGACCCGTCCTCCTCCGCAAGCACGTGCGGCTACACAAGGCGGACCCATTGGTTGAGAGGGTACAGTTACTTCACGCGAACCCGCAGTCGCCTACGTAGCGTACCCCGACGGCCGCCAAGACACAGTCTCCCTCTGGGACCTGGCACCAGCTGGGTCCCCACCCCCCCCCCCCTCCCCCTGCCCCGGCGCCACCCTCCCTTCCCCCAGCGCACCCCACCACAGCCCCCGCTCCAGGATGATCCGTCCTCCCCTTGGTCCCACCCGGGGATGAAGAGGGAAGAGGATGTCGACACGCTCCCGGAGTCACCGACGACCGAACCGACGCCTGAATCGCCACCAGCACTGCGGCGCTCGCAACGACGGACCAAGGCGCCCGATCGTCTGAATTTGTAAACTTTTTGTTAAAATATTAAACACCTGAATGTAAATAGTTTTCCACCACGCCCGCTGGACTCATTTTTAACAGGGGGTGTATGTGGTAGTCACCACTGTGTATTATATTGTATATACTGCACTGCATACAAGGGGTATTACGGTAAGGCCCCTGTACTACAGGTACGGGGGTAGATCCCTGCCTGCTGGCTCTGCCCAGTAGGCGGAGTATAAATGCGTGGGCTCTCTGAGTTGCAGCCATTTCGGCAGCAGCTGCGGGAGGCTACACATCTCTGCTTAATAAAGTCTCGATTAGACTCTACTCTCGTCTCGTCGTAATTGATAGTGCATCATACTGTTCTCACTGTAGGTTAGTTAAAAGAGATTAACAGCATTTAAAGCAATGCAGACTTGTCTGAGGACAGGGGGGGAAGCTGAAACAAACCAGTTGAAACAGCTATTGAAGACATACAGCCAGGGGTTCAGACAGGAATCAGACCTTTTCTCTAAAGCTGTATCAAGAGATCTTTTTCTCAAAGGATACCTCTGTAAAACCAGTATTCCTCTGTGCCATTGGTATTTAAGGTGGATTGAGCACTATTTCCTTGTTGTTTAAGTGGGAATAAAGATAGCAAATGAATTAAAGAACACGGAGAGAGGTGAGACTTCAGTAACGAGCGCGGAGAGAGAGGCGAGACGAAAGAGCGCAGAGAGAGAGGTGGGACTTAATTAAAGAGCGTGGAGAGAGAGAAAGAGAGGCGGAACTTTATTAAAGAGCACAGAGAGAGAGGCGAGACTTCATTAAAGAGCACAGGGAGAGAGCGACTTCATTAAAGAGCACAGAGAGAGAGCGACGTCATTAAAGAGCACAAAGAGAGAGGCGGGACTTCATTAAAGAGCACAGAGAGAGACTTGAGACTTCATTAAAGAGCACACAGAGAGAGCGACTTCATTAAAGAGCGTGAAGAGAGAGGGGCGGGACTTCATTAAAGAGCACAGAGAGAGAGCGACTTCATTAAAGAGCACAGAGAGAGCAACTTCATTAAAGAGCACAGAGAGAGAGGTGGGACTTCATTAAAGAGCGCAGAGAGAGAGAGCGACTTCATTAAAGAGCAGAGAGAGAGAGAGCGACTTCATTAAAGAGTACAGAGAGAGAGCGACTTCATTAAAGAGCACAGAGAGCGACGTCATTAAAGAGCACAAAGAGAGAGGCGGGACTTCATTAAAGAGCGCAGGGAGAGAGCGACTTCATTAAAGAGCACAGAGAGAGAGCGACGTCATTAAAGAGCACAAAGAGAGAGGCGGGACTTCATTAAAGAGCACAGAGAGAGACTTGAGACTTCATTAAAGAGCACACAGAGAGAGCGACTTCATTAAAGAGCGTGAAGAGAGAGGGGTGGGACTTCATTAAAGAGCACAGAGAGAGAGGTGAGACTTCATTAAAGAGCACAGAGAGAGAGCGACTTCATTAAAGAGCGTGAAGAGAGAGGGGTGGGACTTCATTAAAGAGCACAGAGAGAGAGGTGAGACTTCATTAAAGAGCACAGAGAGAGAGCGACTTCATTAAAGAGCACAGAGAGAGAGCGACTTCATTAAAGAGCACAGAGAGAGAGCGACTTCATTAAAGAGCAGAGAGAGAGAGGCGGACTTCATTACAGAGCACAGAGACAGAGGTGAGATTTCATTAAAGAGCACCGAGAGAGAGGCGGACTTCGTTAAAGAGCACAGAGAGAGAGCAACTTCATTAAAGAGCACAGAGAGAGAGGTGGGACTTCATTAAAGAGCGTGGAGAGAGAGGTGAGACTTCATTAAAGAGCACAGAGAGAGAGCGACTTCATTAAAGAGCACAGAGAGAGAGCGACTTCATTAAAGAGCACAGAGAGAGCAACTTCATTAAAGAGCAGAGAGAGAGAGGTGGGACTTCATTAAAGAGCGCAGAGAGGGAGAGCGACTTCATTAAAGAGCAGAGAGAGTGAGCGACTTCATTAAAGAGCACAGAGAGAGAGCGACTTCATTAAAGAGCACAGAGAGAGAGCGACTTCATTAAAGAGCACAGAGAGAGAGCGACTTCATTAAAGAGCACAGAGAGAGCAACTTCATTAAAGAGCACAAAGAGAGAGGCGGGACTTCATTAAAGAGCGCAGAGAGAGACTTGAGACTTCATTAAAGAGCACACAGAGAGAGCGACTTCATTAAAGAGCGTGAAGTGAGAGGGGCGGGACTTCATTAAAGAGCACAGAGAGAGAGGTGAGACTTCATTAAAGAGCACAGAGAGAGAGCGACTTCATTAAAGAGCACAGAGAGAGAGCGCCTTCATTAAAGAGCACAGAGCGAGAGCGACTTCATTAAAGAGCACAGAGAGAGAGCGACTTCATTAAAGAGCAGAGAGAGAGAGCGACTTCATTAAAGAGCACAGAGAGAGAGGTGAGACTTCATTAAAGAGCACAGAGAGAGAGCGACTTCATTAAAGAGCAGAGAGAGAGAGCGACTTCATTACAGAGCACAGAGAGAGAGCGACTTCATTAAAGAGCACAGAGAGAGAGATACTTCATGAAAGAGCACAGAGAGGTGGGACTTCATTAAAGAGCACAGAGAGAGACTTGAGACTTCATTAAAGAGCGCGGAGAGAGAGGTGAGATTTCATTAAAGAGCACAGAGAGAGAGCGACTTCATTAAAGAGCACAGAGAGAGAGCGACTTCATTAAAGAGCACCGAGAGAGAGGCGGACTTCATTAAAGAGCACAGAGACAGAGGTGAAATTTCATTAAAGAGCAGGGAGAGAGAGGCGGACTTCATTAAAGAGCACAGAGAGAGAGCAACTTCATTAAAGAGCACAGAGAGAGAGGTGGGACTTAATTAAAGAGCGTGGAGAGAGAGAGCGACTTCATTAAAGAGCGTGGAGAGAGAGAGCGACTTCATTAAAGAGCAGACTATCAATGAACCGGAACAGCAGACCGAGAGATCTGCGGTGCGGCAACCAAAGAGGAAAGAGTCGAATTGGACCCCTCCGGAAGGCCGCTGCCCTACACTCGACATGTATGCTCAAGCCGTCAGGAGTTGCGTCAATGCCAGATTCATCAGTCGCATTCACAAGACAGCACCGAACGTCACCCAAGCACAACGCAATGCCATCCGTGCCCTCAAGACCAACCACAGCATCATCATCAAACCTGCAGACAAAGGAGGGGCCACTGTCATACTGAACAGAACGGTCTACTGCAAAGAAGTATACCGACAACTCAACAACCAAGAACACTACAGACAGTTACCCGCAGATCCGACCAAGGAACACATCTGCCAACTTAACAGACTGATCAATACCTTGGATCCAGATCTTCAGAGCACCCTACGTGCTCTCATCCCACGTACTCCCCGCATTGGAGATCTCTACTGCCTCCCGAAAATACACAAGGCCAACACACCAGGACCTTCAACCAACGTTATACACCAGATACATCGATGACATTTTTTTCCTTTGGACCCACGGCGAAGAATCACTGAAACGACTACACGATGATATTAATAAGTTCCATCCAACCATCAGACTAACCATGGACTACTCTCCAAAATCAGTTGCATTCTTGGACACACTCGTCTCCATCAAGGACGGTCACCTCAGCACTTCGCTTTACCGCAAACCCACAGATAACCTCACGATGCTCCACTTCTCCAGCTTCCACCCTAAACACATTAAAGAAGCCATCCCCTATGGACAAGCTCTCCGTATACACAGGATCTGCTCAGACGAGGAGGAGCGTAACTGACATCTACAGACGTTGAAAGATGCCCTCGTATGAACGGGATATGGCACTCGACTCATCGATCGACAGTTCCAACGCGCCACAGCAAAAAAACGCACCGACCTCCTCAGAAGACAAACATGGGACACAACCGACAGAATACCCTTCGTCGTCCAGTACTTTCCCGGAGCGGAGAAACTACGACATCTTCTTCACAGCCTTCAACGCGTCATCGATGAAGATGAACACCTTACCAAGGTCATCCCCACACCCCACTACTTGCCTTCAAACAATCGCGCAACCTCAAACAAACCATTGTTTGCAGCAAATTACCCAGCCTTCAGAACAGTGACCACGACACCACACAACCCTGCCATGGCAATCTCTGCAAGACGTGCCAGATCATCGACATGGATACCACCATTACACGTGAGAACACCACCCACCAGGTACGCGGTACATACTCGTGCGACTCGGCCAACGTTGTCTACCTCATACGCTGCAGGAAAGGATGTCCCGAAGCGTGGTACATTGGCGAGACCATGCAGACGCTGCGACAATGAATGGACGGACATCGCGCGACAATCACCAGGCAGGAATGTTCCCTTCCAGTCGGGGAACACTTCAGCAGTCAAGGGCATTCAGCCTCTGATCTCCGGGTAAGCGTTCTCCAAGGCGGCCTTCAGGACGTGCGGCAACGCAGAATCGCCGAGCAGAAACTTATAGCCAAGTTCCGCACACATGAGTGCGGCCTCAACCGGGACCTGGGATTCATCCCCCACCATCTGGCCTGCGAAATCCTACCAACTGTCCTGGCTTGACACAATTCACACCTCTTTAACCTGGGGTTACCCCATCTCTGGATCTGTAAAGATTTAATCACCTGCTGATGCTCATATTCCAAGCATTGTCTGGCATCTTTGAATTTGTCTATATATATGTTTCTGGAACCTACCTCTTCATTCACCTGAGGAAGGAGCAGCGCTCCGAAAGCTAGTGACATCGAAACAAACCTGTTGGACTTTAACCTGGTGTTGTAAGACTTCTTACTGTTCATTAAAGAGCACAGAGAGAGAGGCGGGACTTTATTAAGGAGCACAGAGAGAGAGAGAGTATTCACTAAAGAGCACGGAGAGAGAGAGCAACTTCATTAAAGAGCACAGATAGAGGTGAGATTTCATTAAAGAGCACAGAGAGACAGGCAGGACTTCATTAAAGAGCAGAGAGAGAGAAGCAGAACTTCATTAAAGAGCACAGAGAGAGGTGAGACTTCATTAAAGAGCTCGGAGAGAGAAGCGAGACTTCATTAAAGTGCACAGAGATAGAGCAACTTCATTAAAGAGCACAGAGAGAGAGGTGAGACTTCATTAAAGAGCACAGAGAGAGAGCTGAGACTTCATTAAAGAGCGCACAGAGAGAGAGCGACTTCATTAAACAGCACAGAGAAAGCGACTTCGTTAAAGAGCACAGAGAGAGAGCTACTTCATTAAAGAGAACAGAGAGAGAGGCAGGACTTCAATAAAGAGCACAGAGAGAGAGGTGAGGTTTCATTAAAGAGCACAGAGAGAGAGGTGAGATTTCATTAAAGAGCGCGGAGAGAGAGGTGAGATTTCATTAAAGAGCGCAGAGAGAGAGGCGGGATTTCATTAAAGAGAACAGAGGGAGAGACAACACTTCATTAAAGAGCGTGGAGAGAGAGGCGACACTTCATTAAAGAGCGCGGAGAGAGAGAGGCAGGACCTAGCAGAGATATTTGAATCGCGACAGCCACAGGTGAGGTAAGAATAAGAAATGTTGTGCCTTTGTTTAAGAAGGCCCGCCGGGAAAAGCCTGGGAACTACAGACCGGTGACTCTAAGTTGTTAGAAGGTATTCTAAGCGACAGGATCTACAGGCATTTAGAGAGGCAAGGACTGATTAGAGATAGTCAGCATGGCTTTGTGAGCGGAAAATCATGTCTCATGAATTTGATTGAGATTTTTGAAGGGGTAACCAAGAAGGCAGATGAGGGCAGTGCAGTTGACGTTGTCAACATGGACTTTAGCAAGGCCTTTGACAAGGTACCTCATGGTGGGTTGTTGCATAAGGTTAAATCTCATGGGATCCAGGGTGAGGTAGCCAATTGGATACAAAATTTGTTTTACGACAGAGACAAATGGTGGTTGTGGAGGGTTGTTTTTCAAACTGGAGGCCTGTGACCAGCGGTGTGCCTCAGGGATCGGTGCTGGGTCCACAGTTATTTGTTATAAATATTAATGATTTGGATGAGAATGTAGGAGACATGGTTAGTAAGTTTGCAGGTGACACCAAGATTGGTGGCATAGTGGATAGTGAAGAAGGTTCTCAAGGATTGCAATGGGATCTTGATCAATTGGGCCAGTGGGCCGATGAATGGTAGACGGCTACATAAAAGGTAAGAGAGTCGCTACAGTGAATGTTGATCCCTTGGAAGATGAAATTGGCGGGAAACACAGAAATGTCAGAGATGCAAAATCAATATTTTGCCTCAGTTTTCACAGTGGAGGACACTAGTACCATCCGTATATGGGCAGCACTGTAGTACAGTGGTTTGCACTGTTGCTTCACAGTGCCAGGACCCAGGTTCAATTCCCGGCTTGGGTCACTGTCTGCAGAGTCTCCACCTCGGCCCCGTTGATGCAGACAGGGGTGTGTACAGTACTTTGCTTCCTGAAGTCAATGACCAACTCTTTCGTTTTGCTGGCATTGAGGAAGAGATTGTTGTCGCTACACCACTCCACTAGGTTCTCTATCTCCCTCCTGTATTCTGACTCATCTTTGCTCGAGATCCGACTCACTACGGTCATGTCATCAGCAAATGTGTAAATGGAGTTGGAGCCAAATTTTGTCACACTGTCATGTGTGTATAGGGAGTATAGTAGGGGGCTAAGTACGCAGCCTTGCTTAGGCCCCGGTATTGAGGACTATCGTGGAGGAGATGTTGTTGTTTATTCTTACTGATTGTAGTCTATGAGTCGGAAAGGATCCAGTTGCAGAGGGAGGAGCCAAGTCCTAGGTTTTGGAGCTTTGATATGATCTTGGCTGGGATTATGGTGTTGAAGGCGGAGCTGTAGTCAATAAATAAGAGTCTGATGTCGGAGTCCTTGTTGTCCAGATGTTCCAGGGATGAGTGTAGGGCCAGGGAGATGGCGTCTGCAGTGACAGTATGCAAATTTCAGTGGATTAACACATTCTGGGAGTACGGAGTTGATGTGTCTCATGACCAACCTCTCGAAGCACCTCATAATGAATGATGTCAGGGTCACCGGACGGTAGTCACTGAGGCACATTGCCTGGTTTTTCTTTGGCGCCGGTATGATGATGGTCTTTTTTTTTTAGAAAATATTTTATTGAAGCATTTATAATTTTCACAATTTAACATGTTGACATTTCTAAAACAACCGCGCGGGTCAATGCATAAAATACCCCCTAAAAGAACAAACAATAAACCACGTCCCCCACTTCTCCCGCCCTGTCCCCAATTACCCGTGTACTGAGTTCCCTGTCTTTATCTAACACTGCCATGCCTCCTGTTCCCCCCCGCCCCCTTTTCCCTTTCCCCCCTTACTGCTGACGTTCAATTTTTGTTGAAGAAGTCGATGAACGGCTGCCAACTCCGGGCGAATCCGTGTATTGATCCTCTCAGAGCGAACTTGATTCTCTCCAGACTGAGAAACCCGACCATATCGCTGACCCACACTCCCGACTTCAGGGGCTCCGAGTCCCTCCATCTCAGCAAGATCCATCTCCGGGCCACCAGGGAGGAGAAGGCCAGGATATCGGCCTCCCTCCCTCCCCCTTTGCCCCAGGATCCTCCAACACCCCAAATATTCCTAATTCTGGACTCGGAGTTACCCTCCCTTCCAGGACTTCCAACATAACATCTGCAAATCCCTCCCAGAACCCCCTCAGTTTCAGACATGCCCAAAACATATGAACATGGTTGGCTGGGCTACCCCCACACCGCCCACATCTGTCCTCCACCTCCTCGAAGAACCTACTCATCCGGGCTATCGTTATGTGGGCCGTGTGGACTACCTTGAACTGAATCAAGCTAAGGCTAGCACAGGCCAAGGATGCATTTACCCTTTTCAAGGCTTTATCCCACAGTTCAGTTTCCAGCTCCCCTCCTAGCTCCTCTTCCCACTTCCTCTTCACCTCTCTGACAGGGGCCCCTTCCCACCCTAACAATTCCCTGTATATCTCCGAAACCTTCCCACTCCAATCCCTGTTTTTGACAGCACTTTATCCTTTAGTCCCCTCAGGGGGAGGCGAGGAAAGCTTGGGACCTGCCTCCGTACAAAGTCCCGCACTTGAAGGTACCGAGACCCGTTCCCACCCGGCAAATCAACCTCCTCCGCTAATGTCTCCAAGGTCGGAAAGCCCTCCTGGATGAATAGATCCCCAAACCTCTCAATCCCTGCCCGCTGCCATTACTTAAAGCCCCCAATCCAGCCCCCCGGGACAAACCGGTGATTGTCGCAGATCGGTGACCACACTGACGCCCCCTCCAGTCTCATATGCTGCCTCCATTGCCCCCACACCCTTAGGGCTGCCACCACCACCGGACTTGTATCGTGCCGAGCCGGCGAGAACGGCAGGGGCGCCGTCAGTAAAGCCTCCAAACTCGTACCTTTGCAGGATGCAGCCTCCATCCGCTCCCAAACCGACCCCTCCCCCACTATCCTCTTCCTGACCATCGATATGTTGGCCGCCCAGTAATAGTTAATAAAACTCGGGAAAGCCAAGCCCCCTTCTCCCCGGGTCCGTTCCAGGAGTGTCTTTACTCTCGGGGTTTTACCTGCCCATATAAACCTCGATATCGCCACATTCATACTTCTGAAAAAAGCCTTTGGGACAAAAATCGGGAGACATTGAAAAAAGAAAAGCAGTCTCGGAAGGACCGTCACCTTCACCGTCTGAACCCTCCCCACCAGCGTCAGTGGGAGCATGTCCCATCTACAAAAATGCCTTCTCATTTGATCCACTGTTTTGCCCAAATTTAACTTGTGAAGTCGCTCCCAATCCTTGGCCACTTGAATCCCCAGATACCTAAAACACTTCCCAACCACTTTAAAAGGTAGCTCCTTCAGCCTCCTTTCCTGCCCCCGTGCCTGGATCATGAACATCTCGCTCTTTCCCATATTTAACTTCTAGCCTGAAAATCACCTCCATGATTTTGGTCATTCCCCCCCCCCCCCCACCACCGGGTCCATGACATAAAGCAGCAAATCATCCGCATAGAGAGAGACCCTGTGTTCCACCCCCCCCCCTCACTATACCCCGCCAGGCATTTGCTGCTCTCACGCTGTTGCTAAGGGTGCTATGGCCAGGGCAAACAGTAATGGGGAGAGCGGGCATTCCTGCCTTGTCCCCCGACACTGACTAAAGTACTCCGACCGAACTCAGTTAGTTCCTACGTTTGCCACCGGGGCCTGGGGTGGTCTTCTTGAAGCAGGTGGACCTCGCAACGGAGCAGGGAGAGATTGAAGATGTCCGCGAACACACCCTCACCTTGGTCCCACAGGATCGGAGTGTACGACCAGGGACTCCATCAAGACCTATTGCTTCCCGAGGGTTTACTTTCAAGAAAGCCGATCTGACTTCAGAAGCTGTGATGGTAGGTAGGGTGTGTCCGAGGCTGCTGGAGCACTCAACAGCGGTATGTTGGTTTCCTGCTCGAACCGAGCATAGAATGGATTGAGTTCATCGGGGATGGTGCGCTGCTGCCGGAGATACTGCTCAGCTTCGCTTTGTAGCCCGTTACGTTGTTTACGCCTTGCCACAATCAACGAGAGTCCGTATCCTTAGTCTGTGATTCTAGCTTAGTCTTGTATTGTCTCTTGGCATCCCTGTTGGCTTTGCGGAGATCATACCTGGATTTCCTATATAGGTCACGGTCACCTGACTTGAACACCTCAGACCTTGCCTTCAATAGGGAGTGAATCTCCCAGTTAAACCATGGTTTCCGGTTGGGGAACGTACGTACTACCTTCTTTGGCACACGGCCTTCTACACATCTGCTAATGAAGTCTGTGACGTGGTGGCATCCTCATTTAGGACGGTCGCTGAGTTCTTGAATATGGACTCCAAGCAACCACGTAGGAACTCTTCTGTTGCCTTGGACCAGCATTACATGATCTTCTTAACCGGATTCTCCCGCTTAAGTTTCTGCTTGTATGCTGGGAGAAGGAGCACCGTCTTGTGGTCTGATTTTCCAAAGTGCGGTTGGCGGATGGATCGGTATGTGCCCTTGATGTTTGTGTAGCAGCGGTCAAGGATGTTGGCGCCCCTGGTGGGACTGGAGATGTTTTGGTCGAATTTTGACAGTACACTCTTGAAGTTGCCCTACTTGAAGTCCCTGGCCATGATTAACATGAACAAGGGCTCAGGGTGTTCCATTTCATTGTTATTTATAGCCGTGTACAATTCATCAAGTGCCTTCTTCACTTCCGCTTGGGATGGGATGTAGATTGCTGTGATAATGGCAGAAGTGAACTCCCGTGGAAGGTAGTATAGATGGCATTTCACAGTCAGGCATTCCGTGTCCGGGAAGTAATACGTTGCAAGGGTCGCCATTTCTGAGCAACAGAGGTGTTGATGAGGAGGCAAACCCCTTCATCCTCTGACCTCGTGGGAGGTAGATGGTTGCGTCTGGCGGGGTCCCGGGTGGTGGCTGCGATTTCGGAGTCGCCGGGTGGTGGGGGGGGGGGGCATGTTCACGATCCAATTGGGCCCGGGGTTCCGCAAGTGTGCGTCTACCTTTTTGTCCTCGTGTAGGATCCCGGCCATTTTGGGGGTGTTTAGTCTGGATTTGGGTCACTGGCAGGGCTGGGCAGGTTGTGCCAGGCCACAAGTTCGGTTCCAGGGTTGGTGGTCTGGTCAGCCGTTCCTGGATTTGTGTCTTCGGGTAGGCCTGATCGGGCCCCCACATAGATTCTCCTCCTTTCCTCCATCTGCCAGTAAGTCAGAGCATTGGGCGGGCCTCTCTAGGTCAGGTCGGGCCAGGTCTCATGGTGATACTTAGTGTGTGGAACGGCTGCTTTCTTTCAGGTTTTGAAGTTTAAATAGGGAGTGACATGGTGGCACAGTGGTTAGCACTATAGCCTCACAGGGCCAGGATCCCAGGTTTGATTCCCGGCTTGGGTCACTGTCTGTGCGGAGTCTGCACGTTCTCCCCGTGTGTGCGTGGGTTTCCTCCGGGTGCTCCGGTTTCCTCCCACAAGTCCCGAAAGACGTGCTGTTAGGTAATTTGGACATTCTGAATTCTCCCTCTGTGTACCCGAACAGGCGCCGGAATGTGGTGACTAGGGGATTTTCACAGTAACTTCATTGCAGTGTTAATGTAAGCCTACTTGTGACAATAATACAGATTATTAAAATAAAGGGGGTGAGGAAGGTAGGAATAATACCAACAATAGCTCAGCATTTAAATTTGCAAGAGGCACAGCCTGAATCATTGGAATTAGCTAGAATTCAATTACAAGTGAAACAATTATGCAGGGGAAATAATAGAAAAAAACAGAATTGAAGAAAATGGAAATAGAAGAAAGGCAAAGAGAGTGCTTTTCAAAACAAAACGGAAAGGACGAAGCTTGAGGTAGAAATGGAAAGATTAGCAACGGAACAAAGGGATAAGGAAGAAAAGATTGACAATGGCAGAAGCAAAGGAAAGAGAATTTGAGATTCGGAGGTTGGCAGCAGAAACGGTTGATGATTTTGAAATAGTTCACAAAGCAAAGTCTGGGTTTTTCGACACCAATTTCAACCTGTGAAGGATAGAAACTGGAGAACTGAGAAATTAACAGGTGGTCAAGGCAACTGAGATTTAGTTGGTGATGTTATGGAGAGTTTGCCTCAGGTTAAAAAGGGAACCTTTGATAGTGGAAGAGTGAAAAGAAAACGTAAGTGTTTTCATTGTAATAAAGTTGGCCACGCGGAATTTTGGTGGCTTAAGAAAAGTACTGGGAAGGCAGACTCATTAAACCAAGTTAAGCGAGTGGGGATTATTAAAATGGGCAGAAAAGCCATTGTCCCAGAGGACAAGGTGCAACAGAGTGTACAGCCTGTTCAGATGTTGGTAGATAAGCATGAGCTTTTTAAGGATTCTTTTTGTGGGGATAATGTTTACTCGTGTGTACAAGGTAGAGTACAAAACAAAGAACAAAGAAATATACAGCACAGGAACAGGCCCTTTGGCCCTCCAAGCCTGTGCCGACCATGCGGCCCGACTAAACTACAATCTTCTACACTTCCTGGGTCCGTATCCCTCTATTCCCATCCTATTCATGTATTTGTCAAGATGCCCCTTAAATGTCACTAGGTAAGGAGATTAAGATCTTAAGGGTTACAGGAGCAAGTCAGCCTTTAATGGCGAGAGATAAGGAGATATTTGGAAGGAGTATTGTCTGAAAAGTTGGTAATATGCGGAATTAGTGATGGACTTCCGGGTGCGGCGATGACCAGCTAAGTCGCACGTTTCGGCAGCTCCCGGTAGAACGGACTTTTGGGCTCCAACGGCAATTTTAACGGCTAGAAGCACTGTGCGGTAAACCAGAAGGGAATCCCCCCTGGAAACAGATGGGAAAAGGAGAGGGAAGTGGCCAGATTGCAGTGGATCCTTTGGAACAGCGGCAAGGAAGGCAAGCAAGAACCAAGATGGCGACGGAAGGTGGCAGTTTAACATGGGGCCCTGAACAACAAGAGTTTTTGAAATGTTGTGTGGAAGAACTTAAAAAGGAAATGAAGAAGGAGCTGTTGGCCCCGATATTACAGGCGATCGAAGGGCTAAAGGATGAGCAAAAGACCCAGGAGCGGGAGCTTCGGGTCGTGAAGGCAAAGGCTGCCGAGAACGAGGACGATATACAGGGCCTGGTGGTGAAGACGGAGATGCACGAGGCACACCATAAACGATGTGTGGAAAGACTGGAGGTGCTGGAGAATAACGCGAGGAGGAATAATTTAAGGATTCTTGGTCTTCCAGAAGGTGCAGAAGGAGCAGACGTCGGGGCATATGTGAGCACGATGCTGCACTCGTTAATGGGAGCGGAGGCCCCGGCGGGTCCACTGGAGGTGGAGGGAGCATACCGAGTGATGGCGCGAGGGCCGAGAGCAGGAGAAATTCCTAGAGCCATAGTGGTGAGATTCCTCCGTTTTAAGGACAAAGAGATGGTCCTTAGATGGGCAAAGAAAACTCGGAGCAGTAGGTGGGAGAACGCGGTGATCCGCGTACATCAAGACTGGAGTGCGGAGGTGGCGAGACGGAGGGCGAGCTTTAATCGGGCCAAGGCGGTGCTTCACAAAAAGAAGATAAAATTTGGAATGCTGCAAGACTGTGGGTCACATATCAAGGGAGGCACCACTACTTTGAGACGGCGGATGAGGCGTGGACTTTTATTGTGGAAGAAAAACTGGAATAAGCGGGTTATTAAAAAAGAACGTTTGAAACAAAGTGGTGAGGCGAGTATGGGGGGCGAAGAGGGGGGGAAAAAGGGGGGGACAGATGAGTTTTATGTTATTAATCCTGCGATGCGGTAACTTTTCTCTCTTCCACAGGTGGTGGTGGAGGGAGGAAGGGAGGTGGAGGAGATGGGGCGTTGGCCATGGGGGGCGGGGCCAAAAGGGAAGCACGGGCTTTGTTCCCGCGCTATGATAATCATGGCGGGAATAGGGAAGCAGGAAGGAGGGGGCGTCGCACGGTGCGAGCCGAGGTCACGGGGGGAAGCCGGGGTCGGCCAGAGTTTGCTGACTTCTGGGAGCAACATTGGGGGTGTAACTACGCTAGTGGGGGATCTAGCAGGGGGGGTGGAAGGGGGGAGCTACTGGGTTGCTTCTGCTGGGGAGAGGGGGGAGCTGGAATGGGGTGGGGTGGGCGGGGGGCACCGCCTGGGGGGGACACAGCTGTGTGGGAACCGGGTGAGGAGCTGGA
Source organism: Scyliorhinus torazame (assembly GCF_047496885.1). Classification (NCBI taxonomy): domain Eukaryota; kingdom Metazoa; phylum Chordata; class Chondrichthyes; order Carcharhiniformes; family Scyliorhinidae; genus Scyliorhinus; species Scyliorhinus torazame. Next base: position 309,998,904 of record NC_092713.1, on the reverse strand, counting down.
AAAAGGGGATGGCTAATCGACAAGGGGGGGGGGTAAAAAGCCCCCCAACCCGGTTGATCACGTGGAATGTGAGAGGGCTGAACAGGCCGATAAAGAGGGCACGAGTACTCGCACACCTTAAGAAACATAAGGCAGACATGGTTATGTTACAAGAGACGCACTTGAAACTTATAGACCAGGTTAGACTACGCAAAGGATGGGTGGGGCAGGTGTTTCATTCGGGGCTAGATGCGAAAAACAGGGGGGTGGCTATACTAGTGGGGAAGCGGGTTATGTTTGAGGCAAAGACCATAGTGGCGGATAGCGGGGGCAGATACGTGATGGTGAGTGACAAATTACAGGGGGAGGCGGTGGTCTTGGTAAACGTATATGCCCCGAACTGGGATGATGCCAATTTTGTGAGGCGCATGCTAGGACGCATCCCGGACCTAGAGGTGGGAAAGTTGCTAATGGGGGGAGATTTTAATACGGTGCTGGAGCCAGGGCTGGACAGGTCGAGATCCAGGACTGGAAGGAGGCCAGCTGCAGCCAAGGTGCTTAAAGATTTTATGGAGCAGATGGGAGGAGTAGACCCGTGGAGATTTAGTAGACCTAGGAGTAAGGAGTTTTTGTTTTTCTCCTATGTCCACAAAGTTTATTCGCGAATAGACTTTTTTGTTTTGGGAAGGGCGTTGATCCCGAAGGTGAGGGGGACGGAGTATACGGCTATAGCCATTTCGGATCACGCTCCACATTGGGTAGACTTGGAGATAGGGGAGGAAACAGAAGGGCGTCCACCCTGAAGAATGGACATGGGACTATGGCAGATGAAGGGGTGTGTCTAAGGGTGAGGGGGTGCATTGAAAAATACTTGGAACTCAATGATAACGGGGAGGTCCAGGTGGGAGTGGTCTGGGAGGCGCTGAAGGCAGTGGTTAGAGGGGAGCTGATATCAATAAGGGCACATAAAGGAAAGCAGGAGAGTAGAGAACGGGAGCGGTTGCTGCAAGAACTTCTGAGGGTGGACAGGCAATATGCAGAGGCACCGGAGGAGGGACTGTACAGGGAAAGGCAAAGGTTACACGTAGAATTTGACTTGCTGACAACGGGTACTGCAGAAGCACAGTGGAGGTAGGCACAGGGTGTACAGTATGAGTATGGGGAGAAGGCGAGCAGGTTGCTGGCCCATCAATTGAGGAAAAGGGGAGCAGCGAGGGAAATAGGGGGAGTGAGGGATGAGGAAGGAGAGATAGAGCGGGGAGCGGAGAGAGTGAATGGAGTGTTCCAAGCATTCTATAAAAGATTATACGAAGCTCGGCCCCCGGATGGGAAGGAGAGAATGATGTGCTTCCTGGACCGGCTGGAATTTCCTAAGGTGGAGGAGCAGGAGAGGGTGGGACTGGGAGCACAGATCGAGATAGAGGAAGTAGTGAAAGGAATTAGGAGTATGCAGGCGGGGAAGGCTCCGGGACCGGATGGATTTCCAGTCGAATTTTATAGGAAATATGTGGACTTGCTTGCCCCGATACTGATGAGAATCTTTAATGAGGCGAAGGAAAGGGGACAGCTGCCCCCAACTATGTCGGAGGCAACGATATCGCTTCTCCTAAAGAAGGAAAAAGACCCGCTGCAATACGAGTCCTATAGACCTATTTCCCTCCTAAATGTAGACGCTAAGGTTCTGGCCAAGGTAATGGCAATGAGGATAGAGGATTGTGTCCCGGGGGTAGTCCATGAAGACCAAACTGGGTTTGTGAAGGGGAGACAGCTGAATACGAATATACGGAGGCTGCTAGGGGTAATGATGATGCCCCCAACAGAGGGGGAAGCGGAGATAGTGGTGGCGATGGATGCCGAGAAAGCATTTGATAGAGTGGAGTGGGATTATTTGTGGGAGGTGTTGAGGAGATTTGGCTTTAGAGATGAGTATATTAGATGGGTACAGCTGCTGTATAGGGCCCCGATGGCGAGCGTGGTCACGAATGGACGGGGGTCTGCGTATTTTCGGCTCCATAGAGGGACGAGGCAGGGATGTCCTCTGTCTCCATTATTGTTTGCACTGGCGATTGAGCCCCTGGCAATAGCATTGAGGGGTTCCAGGAAGTGGAGGGGAGTACTCGGGGGAGGAGAGGAACACCGGGTATCTCTTTACGCGGACAATTTATTGGTGTATGTGGCAGACCCGGCGGAGGGGATGCCAGAGATAATGCGGATACTTGGGGAGTTTGGAGAATTTTCAGGATATAAGCTGAACATGGGGAAAAGTGAGCTGTTTGTGGTGCATCCAGGGGAGCAGAGCAGAGAAATAGAGGACTTACCGTTGAGGAAGGTAACAAGGGACTTTCGCTACTTGGGGATCCAGATAGCCAAGAATTGGGGCACATTGCATAGGTTAAACTTAACGCGGTTGGTGGAACAGATGGAGGAGGACTTCAAGAGATGGGACATGGTATCCCTGTCATTGGCAGGGAGGGTACAAGTGGTTAAAATGGTGGTCCTCACGAGATTCCTCTTTGTGTTTCAGTGCCTCCCGGTGGTGATCACGAAGGCTTTTTTCAAAAGGATTGAGAAGAGTATCATGAGTTTTGTGTGGGCCGGGAAGACCCCGAGAGTGAGGAAGGGATTTTTGCAGCATAGTAGGGATAGGGGGGGCTGGCGCTACCGAGCCTGAGTGAGTACTACTGGGCCGCCAACAACTCAATGGTATGTAAGTGGATGGGAGAAGAGGAGGGAGCGGCGTGGAAGAGATTGGAGAAGGCTTCCTGTAGGGGGACTTGCCTACAAGCCATGGTGACGGCGCCGTTGCCGTTCTCACCGAAGAAATACACCACAAGCCCGGTGGTGGTGGCTACTCTGGAAATTTGGGGGCAATGGAGACGGCATAGGGGAAAGACGGGAGCCTCGGTGTGGTCCCCGATAAGAAATAATCATAGGTTTGCTCCGGGGAGAATGGATGTGGGATTTGGAACATGGCAAAGAGCAGGAGTAACACAATTGAGAGATCTGTTTGTAGATGGGACGTTTGCAAGTCTGGGAGCGCTGATCGAAAAATATGGGTTGCCCCACAGGAATGCATTCCGGTATATGCAACTGAGGGCTTTTACGATAGCAACAGGTGAGGGAATTCCCGCAGCTCCCGACGCAGGAGGTGCAGGACAGAGTGATCTCAAAGACATGGGTGGGGGACGGTAAGGTGTCAGACATATATAGGGAGATGAGAGACGAGGGGGAGATTATGGTAGACGAGCTGAAAGGGAAATGGGAAGAAGAGCTGGGGGAGGAGATTGAGGAGGGGCTGTGGGCTGATGCCCTAAGTAGGGTAAACTCATCATCCTCGTGTGCCAGGCTAAGCCTGATACAATTTAAGGTGTTACACAGGGCGCATATGACTGGAACACGGCTTAGCAAATTTTTTGGTGTAGAGGATAGGTGTGCGAGATGCTCGAAAAGCCCAGCGAATCACACCCACATGTTCTGGTCATGTCCGGCACTACAGGGGCTTTGGGTGGGGGTGACAAAGGTGCTTTCGAAGGTAGTGGGGGTCCGGGTCGAACCAAGCTGGGGGTTGGCTATATTTGGGGTTGCAGAAGAGCCGGGAGTGCAGGAGGCGAGAGAGGCTGATGTTTTGGCCTTTGCGTCCCTAGTGGCCCAGCGCAGGATACTGTTGATGTGGAAGGAAGCCAAGCCCCCGGGTGTGGAGACCTGGATAAGTGACATGGCAGGGTTTATAAAGCTGGAACGGATTAAGTTCGTCCTACGGGGATCAGCTCAAGGGTTCACCAGGCGGTGGCAACCGTTCGTCGAATACCTCACAGAAAGATAGAGGGAATGGAAAAGAAGAAGACAGCAGCAGGAGCCCGGGGGGGGGGCAGGAACCAGAGGGATTCTCAGGGATGTTAATATATAAGTATAATATGTATAGGTTGTTGTTATAGATAATTGTATATTGGACTGTTAAAACATATTTTGGAGAATATTTATCTGGGACAAGGCAGTTGCCATTTAGTTTTGTTTTTGTTTTTGTTTATATATTATTTATTTCCTGTTTATAAAACTGGCCATTGTTATTTATATTGTTATATTACTGTGTAAAGGATACACAATGTACTGTGATGGTTGGCCAAAATTTTTCAATTAAATATTTTTTTTTTTTTAAATAATATGCGGAATTAGTGTTGAGAGGAGTTGTGTGCCACTATGTAAGGTAAGGTTAGAGAGTCTAGTGAACAATGGTGAAGTGGTGGTAATCGTAATAGAAAATTATCTTTCTCAGTAGTACAATTTACCCTGGATAATGCTATAGTTGGATCACAGATGGGAGAAAAACCACAGGAAAATCAAACAACTGAGGTGTTGTAAGAAGCATAATCTGGGGTGTTTCCTGATTGTGTGGGAACCAGATCACAAAGTCCCAAGTTGAGATAGGAGGAAGAGAACTTGAGGAGTACAGATAAGGAGGCTGATGTTTTGTCAGAAACCATGTTTGATCAGATGGTTGGTAAAGAACAAGAGCAAGTGGTGGATGAAGTGGCTACCTTTGGTTCAAGAAAGTTGGTTGAATTACATCAGAAAGATTCAGAGATAAAGCAGTTGTATCTGAAAGCATATACAGAAATGGGGTCTGAGTGTACACCAGAGTGTTATTACATTGAACTAATGTATTAATGAGAAAATGGAGACATGTACAAATTCAAGCAGATGAAATATGGGCAGAAGTTGATCAAGTGGTATTACCGGTGAGTTATAGAAAGGAGGTTTTGAGGGTAGCGCATGAGGTTCCAGTAGGGAGTCATTTAGGAGTAAGGAAAACTCAAGCAAAAATACAAAAATATTTTTATTGACCTGGACTCCATAAGGATGTTGTTGAATTTTGTTGTACATGCCACACATGCCTGACAATAGGGAAACCTCACGTATTAACCAAACCTTTTTAACCTTTAATAGCCATCCAGCATTTGAGGAACCTTTTACCAGGGTCCTACTTGATTGCATGGGACCGCTGCCTGAAGCAAAAAGTGGGAATCAGTATCTTTTGACCATAATGGATGTGTCTACTACATTTCTGGAGGCAATTCCATTAAGAAACATTACATCTAAGAGGGTTATAGAGGAGTTAGCCAAATATTTTACGAGATATGGACTACCAAACGAAATTCAGTCAGATCAGGGATCCAATTTTATGTTGAAGTTATTCAAGGAGATTATGGATAGCTTCGGATTAAAGCAATTTAATTCAACTGTGTATCATCTGGAATCACAAGGGGTGTTAGAAAGATGGCATCAAACTTTGAGGACCTATAGTCAGGATTATTCAGAGGATTGGGATACAGGAATTCATTTGGGCTATTTTCAATTAGGGCTGCACCTAATCAATCAACTAAATTTAGTCCATCAGAATTGATTTTTGATCATGAGGTAAGAGGACCACTTAAATTGATCAAAGAGAAGTTGGTGAGTCAGCGATCAGCGACTAAATTGTTCGACTATGCGTTAAACTTTAGGGGAAGGTTAACTAGGCTGGTGAGTTTGCTAGAAAGTAATTAAACTTGTCACAACATGTGATGAAAAAAGAGGCAGATAAGAATTTTTTAAATTGCAGTTTTGTTAGTGGCGAGAAAGTATTAGTATTGTTACCAATGGTACGTGAACCATTAAAAGCAAATTTTGGGGGCCTTATCAAACTGAAATGAAATTGAGTGGGGTGAATTATTTGATAAGAATGTCAGAAAGAAGGAAAACTCAGAGTGTGTCATGTTAATATGCTCCAAAGGTATTTTGATAAAGAAGGAAAGAAAGAAGAGGCGTTAGTCATTGTAACTCAGGGAAAGAGATAAATTCAGATGATTCTAAGTTTGACATTCATCAAATTAGATTGGACATTGAGGAAGCAATAAGAAATTGGGATAAATTATTCAGTTACCTTCCAGAGGAAAATCAAAAAGACCGAAATTGAGTTATTACAGTCACATACAGCTGTATGTGGGAAGAAATTGGGACGTACAAAAGTAATGATGCATGATGTAGATGTTGGAAATGCTATTCCCATTAAACAACACCCATACGGTTTCATTCCACTAAAGTTAGCACAGGTACAAAAGGAGATTAACAGCATGCTCAAGAATGATATCATCAAAGGGAGTTGCAGCGATTGGAGTTCACCTATTGTGATGGTACCAAAACTGGATGGAACACAATGATTACATGTGGATTATAGAAAAGTCAACAAAATTACAAAGTCCAATTTGTATCCTATTCCTCATTTGGAATACTGTTGAAAAGGTGGGACAAACACATTTTATTGCCAAACTTGACTTACATAAGACTTATTGGAAAGTACCTTTATCAGACAGGGTGAAGGAAGTTTTGACTTTTGTGATACCAAATGGTTTGTATCAGTTTAAAGTCATGTCGGTTGGAATAAAGAATGCGGCAGCAACATTCCAACGATTAACTAACAATGACATTTCTGGACTAAACAATTGTACAGTGTACATTGATGATTTGGGGGTGTTCAATCAAACATGGAAGAAGCATTTGGAAAATTGAAATGAATTACTCAATCAACTATAGAAGGCTGGATTTGTGGTAGACTTGGCTACAAGTGAATTTGCAAAAACCCAAGCCACATTCTTAGGCCATACAATTGAAAATGGTCAGATGGCCCCACGGAATGTGAAAACGAAAGCTATTGTGGAGTTTCCAGTACCATCAATGAGGAGAGAGGTTCTGAGAGTTCTGGGCATGAATGGTTTCTACTGGAAATTCATGCCAAATTTCAGCAACATGGTTTCTCCCCTGTCCGAACTCCTGAAAAAGCACAGGAAATTTGAGTGGAACTTGGAATGTCAGGAGGCATTCGATAGTCAGAAAACTGTGTTAAACGCCACACCAGTGTTGAGGACACCTAATTATGTCAAGCAATTTAAGGTACCAATTGATGCAAGTGATGTGGGTGTTGGTGCTGTACTGTTGAAGGAAGACGGTGAAAGAATTGAAAGGCCTGTTGGTTATTTTTCTCGGAAACTAAATAGTTATCAAAAGAAATATTCAACCATCGAGAAGGAGACATTGAGTTTGGTATTGGTGTTACAACATTTTGGCATTTATGTTGCAAACAATTCATCGGAGGCAATTGTATATACAGACCATAATCCATTAAAGATTTTGGAAAAGTTTAAAAATCAAAATGCAAGCCTGTTCTGATGGAGTTTATTGTCACAACCATTTAAATTAAAAATGATGCATGTAGCAGAAAGAGGTAACGTGATTGCCAATGCTTTATCAGAAGTGTGAAGTGTGAGAAGATTGGAATGTTCAAAGGTGGAAGATAAAGACTGAAATGAACTACACTCATGTTTATGTTTGCATGTTTAAATGTAATATAAGTATTGTACAGAGGTTGTGTTTAATAATGTGAAATGTTCAGAATTAACAGGCTTTGGGAAAATGAAGCCATCTTTTTATATTGCTGGTTAACCATTTTAAGGGCGAGGTGTGCTGAATGTAGGAATTTTGGATATATTGTACTGTAAATATTTGGCAAAGTAAGGGTTAAACGCCTGGGTTAGAGTGTGTTGACTGCTGAAGTCACGTTTTAAAAGAATCTTGGCTTGAAAGACAACAAACCTTTTAGGAGCTAGAGGTTATGAACCATCATAAAAAGCTTGGGCTAATGCAATTTTGTTTTTGATTAAGGGGATTTCATCAGACGGTAATTAGTTTTCAGCTTGGTGAGGTGATGTCACTGCTGGGTGCAGCTAAGGCATCAGGCTTTTTGAGAAAACATTTTCAGTTCAGTTCTGTCCTGAGCTGAATGAAGCTGTGTGCACAAGTGAGGCAGTTCTCCTCTCACTGTAGGTTAGTTAAAAGAGATTAACAGTATTTAAAGCAGTGCAGACTTGTCTGAGGACAAGGGGGAGCTGAGACATGCCAGTTGAAACAGTTTTTGAAGACATACAGCCAGACGTTCAGCCAATCTAGAAAAAAAGTGGGACCAACAAATCCAGTGAACTCTGGATATCAAGGGACATACAGCATTGTATAAGGAGAAAGAGAGACGTATGACAGATTGTCAAGGGCTCAAAACAACAGAAACCCTAGAGGTGCATAGAATGTGCAAGAGGGAATTTAAAAAGGAAATTAGGGGAGCAAAAAGGGGACATGAAGGGATACTGGCAGGTAAAATAAAGGAAAATCCGAAGTTGTTCTACAAGTACATTAAGGGTAAAAAGATAACTAGGGAAAAAGTAGGATCCATTAAGGACCACAGTGTAATTTGTGCATGGAGCCAGAGGATGTAGGTAGGTTTTAAATGACCACTTTGTGTCAATATTCACTCATGAGAGAGACAGTGTGGGCATCTAAATCAGGGAGACGGACTGGAAAAAATTAAAGAGATTAACATAGAAAAAGAGGAGGTTCTGAGTGGTCTGGCAGGCTTAAAGGTAGATAAATCTCCAGGGCCAGATGAAATGTATCCCAGGCTGCTGAGTGAGGCAAGGGAGGAAATAGCAGGGGAGCTGGCAATCGTTTTCAATTCCTCTCTGGGCACAGGAGAGGTGCTGGATGACTGGAGGATAGCCAATGTGGTACCATTATTCGAGGAGGAAAGAAGGGATAAACCAGAAAACTACAGACCAGTCAGTCTGACCTCAGTGGTGGGGAAACTATTGGAAGCAATTCTGAGGGACAGACTCAATCTGCATTTGGAGAGGCAGGGATTAATCAAGAACAGTCAGCATGGTTTTGTTAAAGATAGGTCATGCCTGACCAACTTTGGGCAGCACGGTGGCACAGTGGGTAGCACTTCTGCCTCATAGCACAGAGGTCCCAGGTTCGATCCCGGCTCTGGGTCACTATCCGTGCAGAGTTTGCACATTCTCCCCGTGTTTGCGTGGGTTGCACCCCCACAACCCAAAGATGTGCAGGGCAGATGGATTGGCCACGCTAAATTGCCCCTTAATTGGAAAAAATGAATTGGGTGCCCTAAATTTAAAAAAAATGGCTGACCAACTCGATTGAGTTTTTTGAAGAGACAGCCAGGTGTGTACATGAGGGAAATGCATTTGATATAGTCTACCTGGACTTCAGCAATGCTTCTGATAAGGTCCCTCATAGGAGACAGATAATAAAGGTAGTGACATCCTTGGGAGCCAAGGTTATTTGGGAAATTGGATCCAGAATTGGCTGAGTGGCAGGAAGCAGAGGGTGATGGTTAAGGGTGTTTTTCTGTCTGGAAGCCTGTGTCCAGTGGGGTCCCACAGGGATCAGTGCTGGAGCCCTTGCTGTTTGTGGTTTATATAAATGATTTATACATGAATGTAGGAGGGTAAGGGCAGCACAGTGGTACAGTGGTTGCACTGCTGCCTCACGGCGCCAAAGTCCCAGGTTCGATCCCGGGCCCGGGTCACTGTCCGTGTGCAGTTTGCACATTCTCCCCATATTTGAGTGGGTTTCGTCCCCACAACCCAAAGATGTGCAGGGTAGGTGGATTGGCCAGGCTAAATTGCCCCTTAATTGGAGACATTAATTTGGTACTCTAAAAAAAAATGACTACTATGTTTAATAACATTAATGATGGAAAGGGATAAGTATACACCGCAGGGCAAGAGTTATAGCTGGGGGAAGGGCAATTATGATGCCATTAGACGTGACTTGGGGGGGATAAGGTGGAGAAGTAGGCTGCAAGTGTTGGGCACACTGGATAAGTGGGGCTTGTTCAAGGATCAGCTACTGCGTGTTCTTGATAAGTATGTACCGGTCAGACAGGGAGGAAGGCGTCGAGCGAGGGAACCGTGGTTTACCAAGGAAGTGGAATCTCGTGTTAAGAGGAAGAAGGAGGCCTATGTGAAGATGAAGTGTGAAGTTTCGGTTGGGGCGATGGATAGTTACAAGGTAGCGAGGAAGGATCTAAAGAGAGAGCTAAGACGAGCAAGGAGGGGACATGAGAAGTATTTGGCAGGAAGGATCAAGGAAAACCCAAAAGCTTTCTATAGGTATGTCAGGAATAAGCGAATGACTAGGGAAAGAGTAGGACCAGTCAAGGACAGGGATGGGAAATTATGTGTGGAGTCTGAAGAGATAGGCAAGATACTAAATGAATATTTTTCGTCAGTATTCACTCAGGAAAAAGATAATGTTGTGGAGGAGAATGCTGAGCCCCAGGCTAATGGAATAGATGGCATTGAGGTACGTAGGGAAGAGGTGTTGGCAATTCTGGACAGGCTGAAAATAGATAAGTCCCCGGGACCTGATGGGATTTATCCTAGGATTCTCTGGGAGGCCAGGGAAAAGATTGCTGGACCTTTGGCTTTGATTTTTATGTCATCATTGGCTACAGGAATAGTGCCAGAGGACTGGAGGACAGCAAATGTGGTCCCTTTGTTCAAAAAGGGCAGCAGAGACAACCCCGGCAACTATAGACCGGTGAGCCTCACGTCTGTAGTGGGTAAAGTCTTGGAGGGGATTATAAGAGACAAGATTTATAATCATCTAGATAGGAATAATATGATCAGGGATAGTCAGCATGGCTTTGTGAAGGGTAGGTCATGCCTCACAAACCTTATTGAGTTCTTTGAGAAGGTGACTGAACAGGTAGACGAGGGTAGAGCAGTTGATGTGGTGTATATGGATTTCAGCAAAGCGTTTGATAAGGTTCCCCACGGTAGGCTATTGCAAAAAATACGGAGGCTGGGGATTGAGGGTGATTTAGAGATGTGGATCAGAAATTGGCTAGCTGAAAGAAGACAGAGGGTGGTGGTTGATGGGAAATGTTCAGAATGGAGTACAGTCACAAGTGGAGTACCACAAGGATCTGTTCTGGGGCCGTTGCTGTTTGTCATTTTTATCAATGACCTAGAGGAAGGCGCAGAAGGGTGGGTGAGTAAATTTGCAGACGATACTAAAGTCGGTGGTGTTGACGATAGTGTGGAAGGATGTAGCAGGTTACAGAGGGATATAGATAAGCTGCAGAGCTGGGCTGAGAGGTGGCAAATGGAGTTTAATGTAGAGAAGTGTGAGGTGATTCACTTTGGAAGGAATAACAGGAATGCGGAATATTTGGCTAATGGTAAAGTTCTTGAAAGTGTGGATGAGCAGAGGGATCTAGGTGTCCATGTACATAGATCCCTGAAAGTTGCCACCCAGGTTGATAGGGTTGTGAAGAAGGCCTATGGAGTGTTGGCCTTTATTGGTAGAGGGATTGAGTTCCGGAGTCGGGAGGTCATGTTGCAGCTGTACAGAACTCTGGTACGGCCGCATTTGGAGTATTGCGTACAGTTCTGGTCACCGCATTAAAGGAAGGACGTGGAGGCTTTGGAGCGGGTGCAGAGGAGATTTACCAGGATGTTGCCTGGTATGGAGGGAAAATCTTATGAGGAAAGGCTGATGGACTTGAGGTTGTTTTCGTTGGAGAGAAGAAGGTTAAGAGGAGACTTAATAGAGGCATACAAAATGATCAGGGGTTGGATAGGGTGGACAGTGAGAGCCTTCTCCCGCGGATGGATATGGCTGGCACGAGGGGACATAACTTTAAACTGAGGGGTAATAGATATAGGACAGAGGTCAGAGGTAGGTTCTTTACGCAAAGAGTAGTGAGGCCGTGGAATGCCCTACCTGCTACAGTAGTGAACTCGCCAACATTGAGGGCATTTAAAAGTTTATTGGATAAACATATGGATGATAATGGCATAGTGTAGGTTAGATGGCTTTTGTTTCGGTGCAACATCGTGGGCCGAAGGGCCTGTACTGCGCTGTATTGTTCTATGTTCTATGTTCTATAATAAATAAATGAATGTAGGAGGGTTGATCAGTAAGTTTCCGGAAGGTACGAAAATTGGTGGGGTGGTAAATAATAAGGAGGATAACCTTTGATTAGAGGAGGATATAGACAGGCTGGTCAGATGGGCTGATCAGTGGCAAATGCAATTCAATCCGGATAAGTGTGAGGTGATGCCCTTGGGCAGGACAAACAAGGCGAGGGAATACAGGATAAACGGCAGGACCCTGGGAAGCACCGAGGACTCGATTTTCAAATTTGCTGAATACAGCACCGTGGGTCGGATTTCACGTACAGGAATGAGATGGAGAATCTGGTGAACTGGTGCGACGACAATAATCTCTCCCTCAATGTCAACAAAATGAAGATTGTCATCAACTTCAGGAAGCGGAGAGGAGAACTTGCCCCTGTCTACATCTATGGGAACAAAGTAGAAAGGGTCGAGAGCTTCAGGTTTGTAGGTGTCCAGATTACCAACAACCTGTCCTGGTCCCCCTATGCCAACACTATAAGTAATAAAGCCCAACAACGACTCTACTTTCACAAAATACTAAGGAGATTTGGCATGTCAACTACGACTCTCACCAGTTTTTACAGATGCAGCATTGAAAGCATTCTTTCTGCTTGTATCACAGTTTGGTGTGGTTCCTGCTCAGCCCAAGACCGCAGGAAACTACAAACAGCCGTGAATGTAGCCCAGTCCATCACGCAAACCAGCCTCCCATCCATTGACTCTATCTATAATCCCCGCCGCCTCGGAAAGGCAACCAGCATAATTAAGGATTCCACGCACCCCGGACATACTCTCTTCCACCTTCTTCCGTCAGGAAAAAGGTACAAATGTTTGAGGCCACGTACCAACCGACTCAAGAACAGCTTCTTCCCTGCTGCCATCAGACTTTTGAATGGACCTACCTCGTATTAAGTTGATCTTTTCTCTACACCCTAGCTATGACTGTAACACTACATTCTGTAGTCTCTCCTTCCTTCCCTATGTACAGTGTGCGTTGTCTGTATAGCATGCAAGGAACAATACGTTTCACTGTAGACCAATATATGGGATAATAATAAATCAAATCAAAAGGATCGGAGGGATCTTGGTGTGCATGAGCACCAGTCCGTTAATGTAGCAGGGTAGACGGATACAGTGGTTAAGAAGGTATACTTGACTTTATTGGCCAAGGCATAGAGTTTAAGAGCAGGGAGTTTATGCTGGAACTGTATAAAACGTTGGTTAGGCCACAGCTAGAGTATTGTGGGCTGTTCTGGAATCCACATTATTGGAGCGATGTCATAACACTGGATAAAATGCAGAGGAGATTTCCCAGGATGTTGCCTTGGCTGGAGAGTTTTAGTTATGAAGAGAGGTTGAATAGATTTGGATTGTTTTCCTTGGAGCAGAGGAGACCGAGGGGGGGACATATTTGAGATGTATAACATTATGAAGGGCATAGATAGAGTAGACAGAAACAAACTTTTCCCCTTGACCAGGAGGCAGAGATTTAAAGTAAGGGACAGGAGGTTTAGAGGAGATGTGGGGGAAAACCTTTTTTTTCCCCAGAGGGTGGTGGGAGTCTGGAGCTCTCAGCCTGAAGGGTGGTGGAGGCAGAGACCCTCATAACATTTAAGAAGTCTTCAGCAGTGCACGTGCGATTCCCAAGCCTATGGGCTAAGTGCTGGAGAATGGGATTAGAATGGTAGGTGGCTGTTTTTGACTGGTACAGGTGCGATGTGCTGAAGGGCCTTTTCTGTGCTCTAGGATTGTATGACTAAGTTCTGGCAGGATTCAGATCTTTTCTGCAAAGATGTGTCAAGAGACCTCTTTCTCAAAGAATATCTCTGAGTATTTCTCTGTGCCATTGGTATTTAAGGTGGATTGAGAGCTGAGATGGTCTATTTCTTTGTTGTTTAAGTGGGAATATAGATAACAATTAAGGGTATTGTATTCACAGTATTGACTAGTATTATTTAAAGGGTAATTGTGAGCTATTTTTGGGTGTGATGTCAAAGATTTTAATACTGTGTTAATCATACAGTTTGATTTAATATACCAGATGCCTATTTTACGTGAAATCACTCCTGGAGCGAAATATCCATAATACAGCACAGTAGCACAGTGGTTAGCACTGTTGCTTCACAGCACCAGGGAGATGGGTTCGATTCCCAGCTTGGGTCACTGTCTGTGCGGAGTCTGCACGTTCTCCCCGTGTGTGCGTGGGTTTCCTCCGGGTGCTCCGGTTTCCTCCCACAGTCCAAAGACGTGCTGTTCGGTGAATTGGACATTCTGAATTCTCCCTTTGTGTACCCGAACAGGCGCCGGAATGTGGCGACTAGGGGATTTTCACAGTAACTTCATTGCAGTGTGAATGTAAGCCGACTTGTGACATTAATAAAGTTTCTTTATAATTCTTTCCTCGCAGTCTTGCAAAATTACAATGATATCTTGGGATTTGTGTCCAGTTTCCTGGCCACTGCTGGATTCTGGTCTGGGATCGTAATAGTACACAAACTGAGAATATACACACAGTGAACATATACACACACTGAGAATATACACACACTGAGAATATACACACACTGAGAATATACACACACTGAGAATATACACACAGTGAACATATATACATAGTGAATATATATTATATATACACAGCGAATATACACAAGTGAATATATATAATATATAAACACGGTGAATATACATACACAGTGAGTATATACACAGTGAGTATATATATTGTATACACATGGTGAACATCCGGTGATTACACACAGTGAGTATATACATAGTGATTACATACACACACTGAGTATATACACAGTGATTATATGCACCCAGTGAGTATATACACAGTGATTATATGCACCCAGTGAGTATATACACAGTGAGTATATATATTGTATACACATGGTGAATATCCGGTGATTACACACAGTGAGTATGTACATAGTGATTACATACACACACTGAGTATATACACACTGAGTATATACACAGTGATTATATGCACCCAGTGAGTATATACACACAGTGAGTACATACACACAGTGAGTATATACACAGTGAGTATATACACAGTGAGTATATACACACAATAGTACACAAACTGAGTATATACACACAGTGAGTATATACACAGTGATTACATACACACACTGAGTATATACACACTGAGTATATACACAGTGATTATATGCACCCAGTGAGTATATACACCCAGTGAGTATATACACCCAGTGAGTATATACACACAGTGAGTATATACACAGTGAGTATATACACCCAGTGAGTATATACACACAGTGAGTATATACACAGTGAGTATATACACAGTGAGTATATACACAGTGAGTATATACACAGTGATTATATGCACCCAGTGAGTATATACACACGGTGATTATATACACAGTGAGTATATACACATAGTGAGTATATACACGGTGCATATATACACAGTGATTATATGCACACAGCGAGTATATACACGGTGAGTATATATATTGTATACACATGGTGAATATCCGGTGATTACACACAGTGAGTATATACATAGTGATTACATACACACAATGAGTATATACACACTGAGTATATACACAGTGATTATATGCACCCAGTGAGTATATACACCCAGTGAGTATATACACGGTGCATATATACACGGTGAGTATATGCACCCAGTGAGTATATACACACTGAGTATATACACAGTGATTATATGCACCCAGTGAGTATATACACACAGTGAGTATATACACGGTGCATATATACACGGTGAGTATATGCACCCAGTGAGTATATACACGGTGAGTATATACACAGTGATTATGTACACACACTGAGTATATACACAGTGATTATATGCACCCAGTGAGTATATACACACAGTGAGTATATACACAGTGAGTATATATATTGTATACACATGGTGAATATCCGGTGATTACACACAGTGAGTATGTACATAGTGATTACATACACACACTGAGTATATACACACTGAGTATATACACAGTGATTATATGCACCCAGTGAGTATATACACCCAGTGAGTATATACACGGTGCATATATACACGGTGAGTATATGCACCCAGTGAGTATATACACACTGAGTATATACACAGTGATTATATGCACCCAGTGAATATATACACACAGTGAGTATATACACGGTGCATATATACACGGTGAGTATATGCACCCAGTGAGTATATACACGGTGAGTATATACACAGTGATTATGTACACACACTGAGTATATACACAGTGATTATATGCACCCAGTGAGTATATACACACAGTGAGTATATACACAGTGAGTATATACACAGTGAGTATATACACGGTGATTATATATACACTGAGTATATACACGGTGATTATATATACACAGTGATTATATACACACTGAGTATATACACGGTGATTATATATACACAGTGATTATATACACACTGAGTATATACACGGTGATTCTATATACACAGTGATTATATACACACACTGAGTATATACACGGTGATTATATATACACGGTGATTATATACACACTGAGTATATACACGGTGATTATATATACACAGTGATTATATACACACTGAGTATATACACGGTGATTATATATACACAGTGATTATATACACACTGAGTATATACACGGTGATTATATATACACAGTGATTATATACACACTGAGTATATACACGGTGATTATATATACACAGTGATTATATACACACTGAGTATATACACGGTGATTATATATACACGGTGATTATATACACACACTGAGTATATTCACGGTGATTATATATACACAGTGATTATATACACACTGAGTATATACACGGTGATTATATATACACAGTGATTATATACACACTGAGTATATACACGGTGATTATATACACAGTGAGTATATACACGGTGATTATATACACAGTGAGTATATACACGGTGATTATATACACAGTGAGTATATACACGGTGATTATATACACAGTGAGTATATACACAGTGAGTATATACACGGTGATTATATACACAGTGAGTATATACACGGTGATTATATATACACAGTGAGGGCCGGTGCAGATTCGATGGGCTAAATGCCTTCTTCTGCTCTGTAAATTCTATGATTCTATGATCTTCAGCTTTGTTGCCTTGATCTCTCCAATATCTGGAAATCAAGAGAAAGATGAATGTTGTTCTCACCTTCCCAATTCTGGGGCGTCATTCTCCGCCGGCGGGAGTCTCCGTTTTGCCGGCACCCGGGGGTTTCCCGACGGCGTGGGGCTGCCTCACAATGGGAAACCCCATTGACCAGCCGGTGTGACGGAGCATCCCGCCGGCGGGTCGGGGCAGAAATGTGGCGGGGCGGGATGGAGAATTTCGCTCCTGATCTTTACATCCCCGTTTATCCCACCCACTATTCCCCTCCCCCACGCCGGGTGGGAGAATCGCCGGGGCGCCGCACGAATCGCGCCACGCCGCCCCGACCCCCGCACGCGATTCTCCCACCCCCCCGGAAACCAGCAGCGCACGATTCGCACCGGGCCGCTCGGAGAACCGGCGAGCGGTGATTCTCCGGCCGGATGGGCCGAGCGGCCGCTACGATACGACAGGTTCCCGCCAGTGCCGTCCACCCCTGGTCGCTGCCGGCGGGAACTCTGTGGAACGCTGGTGGGGGGGCCTGTGGGGGACGGAGGCCACCCCTTCACCGGGGTGGCCTCCGATGGGGTATGGCCCGCGATCGGGGCCCACCGATCGGCGGGCCGGCCTCTCCCCCCCCCCCGGGCCTACCTCCATCCGCGCGCGGCCCCATAAGTGATTTGGCCATGTTGGTGAGGGCCCGGCGTGCGTAAGACGTTCCCCGCACATGCGCAGGATGGCGCGGCCCAACTGCACATGCGCAGGTTTGGGCTGCCCCAACTGCGCATGCGTGGGGTGGCGCGGTGCCCATTTGGCACCACGTAAGCACGCTGGAGCGGCGTGAACCGCTCCAGCGCCGTGCTGGCCCCCTGTGGGGGCCAGAATAGGTCGTGCCCAGGCCCAGTTCACGCCATCGAGAAACGCGACGGCGTTCACGACGGCGCAAACACTTGACCACCATATCGGAGAATCGCCCCCAGGGTACTTGCGCTACTACCCAGGAAGGTAAAACATGTTATCTTAATGGAGTTGTTATTTCAAGTGTTTATTCGTATTATCTTTGGTTTCTCTATATTGATGTTAAGGCCTGATAACCTGAGACTGACTATTATAATAGGACTAGTAGTCACGTAATACCCCAGTGTCTGCCTGGTCGGATCCATAAGTGACTTGGCCAGAAGTGAGATGGACGTTTTTATACTTGTGGTTCTCTTTCATCCTTCGAGGCAAAGGTGACAATGTTCACCATCTAGGGTGTCTAGTAGGGTTCCCTCCCACCATGTAGGTGATGCTAAGGTCGCACTGGGCGCAAAAATGAAAATAGGATAAGATATAACAGACGATAGTGAAAATCCTGGAAAATCTCAGCAGGTCTGGCAGCATCTGTAGGGAGAGAAAAGAGCGAACGTTTTGAGTCCAATGACTCTTTGGCAAAGCTAACAGACAGAGAAAGTGGGAAATATTGATACTGTGGAGTGAGAATGAAAGATGAGTCATAGCCACAGAAACCCAGGGAAACCGGGTGCTAACGGCCACAGAAACCAAGGGGAAAGAGTGTTAATGGCAGTCCCCAGAGAGGACAAAAGATGTGAAAGGTCAAACAACAGGGAAACTAACATCAGGGGGCGAACTGGGGGAGAGGACGGGGGAAGCAAAGAGGCGAAAGGGTAAGGAAAGGTGGATAAGATGCGGGGAGGGGGTTAAATATATTTTAAGAAAGACAAGAAAGAAGGAAATGGCATAAGACAGTTAAAATGAAATGGGACAAAAACAAATGGGTCGAGGTGCGGTAGAGCTGAAGTTGTTGAATTTGATGTTGAGACCGTAAGGCTGCAGCTGCCTAATCGGAAGATGAGATGTTGTTCCTCCAGTTTGCGTTGAGCTTCACTGGAACATTGCAGCAGGCCAAAGACAGACATGTGGGCCTGGGAGCAGGGTCTTGTGTTAAAATGGCAGCGACAGGAAGGTCAGGGTCCTGAATGCGCACAGACCGAAGATGCTCAGCAAAGCGATCACCCAGTCTGCGTTTGGTCTCTCTGATCTAGAGGAGACCACATTGGGAGCAGTGAATGCAGTAGAACAAATTGGAAGATATAACAGACGATTGAGTTTTGGAAGAGTTGTTGGATTGGAATTTCATCTTCTTTAGTTTTCTCACTGCGGCCAATAAGTGCTTGTTTGCGAAGGAGATGGCACCATTTTGTATTTGGATGCGCAGGTACAGTAATCCTTGGGGAGCTTCTCCCAGGGCTCAAGAGTAACATCAAAACTCCTAAGTGAAGTCTTCAGGGCACTGCCTTTGACTACCGCGAGAGCACTTTCCATAGAAGATTTCCTTTGGGAAGTGAGTGTCAGGCATTCTGGCTACAGCCCAACTCAGTTGTGACTATCACAATATGCTTGGCATGCCACTTGGGTGAGCCCCTCAGTGTCTGGTATTTTGATCTGCAGAACCTGTGAAGACAGCTCAGTCAAAGTGGCTGAGTTTCTTGACAAGATGCTGGAACATAGTCCCAGTCTCCCGTGTGTAGAACAGAATGTTTAGGACTATTGTTCAATGCGGTTAAACACATGCTTAAGTACTAAGGGGGGGTGATGCACTGTCAGAACTGCTGTCTTTCAGGTGAGATATTAAACCGAGGCCCTTTCTGCCCTTTCAAGTGGATGTGAGAGTTTCCATAGCACTTTACAGAGAAGAGCCAGAGTTCTCCCCTTCTATTCCCTCAACCTTCACTAAAATAGATCACATTGCTGTTTGTGGGACCTTGCAGCACACATTGCCTGCTGTGTTTCCCATATTACAACACCAAATACACTTTAAAGTACTTCAGTGACTGTAAAGTGCACTTGGGACATCTTGGATTCATGAAATTCTTTATTTTCATCTTCTCACTCCAGCAGGTTAAGATCAAACGTTAGAAGGTACAGGCAGCAAAATAGGTAACAGGAATTTCACTCAACACAGTTTCAAACTCTAATGTGAGACGACCCTGTCCAATACAATGGCAGAAAACTCACAATGAAAATTTAACTTCACTTAGTTTCTGGGCCCCCAGTGCCTCAGATTTAGAATTCCCATTCTTGCTCGTAAGTCCTTCCATGACCTCACCCTTGCCCACTTTTGACACATCCCCAAACACCCACTTCACCACACCCACTTCCCCACTGATTCCACCCCTTTGCCCCCTCCCCCAAATGGTGGCTCTGATGCCTATGATAATAATAATCTTTATCAGTGTCACAAGTAGGCTTATGTTAACACTGCAATGACGTTACTTTGGAGTTACCTCCCCAAACCTCTTACCCTCTCTGAGCCTTTAACATTTCTTTCTCTGGCTAAGGCCACATTGGTAAGGCACTTTGGAAGTATTTCAAAGTGATTATTGTCATGGTTATTTAACCATTTTTTTTCCTCTGGGACCACACTGTCGATAACAGATTTGTCTTTGGATACAGTGAAATGAGAGAAGCTAAGGAAACTAAAGCAAAACCTTGGTGGAATTGCGGATAGAGATGAGGACTGTCAGAGGATACAGCAGGATTTAGATTGTTTGGAGACTTGGGCGGAGAGATGGCAGATGGAGTTTAATCCGGACAAATGTGAGGTAATGCATTTTGGAAGGTCTAATGCAGGTAGGGAATATACAGTGAATGGTAGAACCCTCAAGAGTATTGAAAGTCAGAGAGATCTAGGTGTACAGGTCCACAGGTCACTGAAAGGGGCAACACAGGTGGAGAAGGTAGTCAAGAAGGCATACGGCATGCTTGCCTTCATTGGCCGGGGCATTGAGTATAAGAATTGGCAAGTCATGTTGCAGCTGTATAGAACCTTAGTTAGGCCACACTTGGAGTATAGTGTTCAATTCTGGTCGCCACACTACCAGAAGGATGTGGAGGCTTTAGAGAGGGTGCAGAAGAGATTTACCAGAATGTTGTCTGGTATGGAGGGCATTAGCTATGAGGAGCGGTTGAATAAACTCGGTTTGGTCTCACTGGAACAACGGAGGTTGAGGGGCGACCTGAAAGAGGTCTACAAAATTATGAGGGGCATGGACAGAGTGGATAGTTAGAGGCTTTTCCCCAGGGTAGAGGGGTCAATTACTAGGGGGCATAGGTTTAAGGTGCGAGGGGCAAGGTTTAGAGTAGATGTACGAGGCGAGTTTTTTTACTCAGAAGGTAGTGGGTGCCTGGAACTCGCTGCCGGAGGAGGTGGTGGAAGCAGGGACGATAGTGACATTTAAGGGGCATCTTGACAAATACATGAATAGGATGGGAATAGAAGGATACGGACCCAGGAAGTGTAGAAGATTGTAGTTTAGTCGGGCAGCATGGTCGGCACGGGCTTGGAGGGCCGAAGGGCCTGTTCCTGTGCTGTACTTTTCTTTGTTCTTTGACACTAATGAGTAAGTTTAAAGATATAATTTATTCCCACCAGCCCAACACACTGTTGGTTTATTGAATTCAAATATGCAGATGGTCTAAATCGGCGGATTTGCAAGTTGTTCTATATTTTACTATGGCCCTGTTGCTGGCACTGTGATATTGGTTGGCAAGGCAATCTGTAGTGACACAAAATATGTAGCCAACAGACAAATGCTGTTCTAAAGACCTGAGTTTAAAATTGCTGAAAAAAGAGACATGTTACCAAAGTTTTCCATCTTGTACTCATCAGAACAAACACAAGAATGTCTAATTTCAAATGGTCAGAACAATTTATGCTACAGTAGAAAAGGTGCTGATTGGTTGACGGAAAGTGTGCTGATTGCCTCTGTCAAACTAACGTGTCAGTTAATCAGCATTCTTTTCTCCTGTAGCATAAATTGTCGCGATCATTTTGAAACTTGGCATTCTTGTGTTTGTCCTGATCAGCACAAGATGAAAAGCTTCAACAACATGTCTTTCTTTTCAGTAATATTCAAGTTCTGTATGACCAAGCAAGTGTAGAAATTGCATTACTACAAGTCCCCAAGGATTCTTTCAGGCATGTTCCCATTACATGCAATGGTCAATGTAACATGGGAGCCTTTGACTCAAACACTGTCATTTCATAATGCATGCACTCCTTAACCTGATTGGCTGTGATATGCATGCAGAGGTTCTTTTGAGTCATTCAATAAAAGAGGTTTACAATCTGCTTCAACTCTTTGTCCAGTTTCATGATTTTGCAAATGTTGCTATTCCCGTCATAACAAAACCTTCTGTTTTGCTGACTGTCAGAAAAGAAAAGGCGTTAAATATATTCTGCCTTTGGTGTAAATGCTGGAATACTGCCACAATTTGCCCACAATACACTGTAAAATAATGAGCTGTCTTATAGTTTTAATATAAAGTAAATGAAATGCGTTGACTGTTGTTTAAGCACAGCTGGCTGTAAACTCTATAATGTGTCTCGCTCATCAATGCTGCCATAACCTAAGGGAGGCAAAATCTGTCTCAATAAAAGGTTATTTTATCACACAGAGTGCACTTATAGGCTTACACAAAAGATGGAAATCATCTGATATTGTTCTTATTAATGCAGTTTCCAGATGTTTGTTCCTGTAATTCAGTTGCACCATAATGAGGTGTGAGCTGGTGAGTAAGCACCATAAAGACTGGAAGCACTCGGCAGGTCAGACAGCATTGATTGTGAAAGAGAGACACAAAGTTAACCTTTCAGGTCGATGCTCTCCACCAATGCTGCCTGACCTGCAGAGTATTTCCAGCATTTTCTGTTTTTATTTCAGATGCCCAGCATCTACAGTACTTTGTTTTTTAGGTGAGTGAGCAGTTTCTGTCTGAAGTAAACAGAACATCTCAGACAAAATAACCAGAAACTTTGATGGTGCCATGTTTGCAACTGGATAATGGCGGTGGTCTTTCAAGCCACTTATAAGCAACTGTCCACTGTAAACATGCGCAATTCAATAATAAAGGAGCAAATACCACAGAATGAAATCCCCCTGTGCATTAGTATCACAGCACTTTAAGTAAATGGATTATCAATGTGTTCATTACTTCTAAAATGGATTGAAAACTGGTTAAACCAAAGAAAACAAACTGTATTTAATAAAGGGACTTGACAAGGGGGTCGCCAATGAGGAGCCACAGGAATTAGTGCTGGGGACATTGCTTTTTTTGGATTTGGAGACAGAAGCAAAAGTGCAGATGACAGCAAATTGCAGAGAGAGGTCACATGGTAGGGACAAAAGGGGCTGATCGTGGCAAATGGCATGTGCATAGACAAAGGCGAAGTAGTGACAATAGCTGAGAGAGATGAACACTGGCTAGATCGACTAAATGGCTGTAGGGTACGGGAGAAAATGCAGGAGGAACCATAGACATCAGTGGATTGCGCACTGAGATTGCACACATACATTGTGTGGAAGTAGCAAGAGGTATGACCTTGGAATGCATAACCAGGGGCCGGGAATGCAGAGCCCATGAGTTAATAAGCAGTCAGTAAAAGGCACTGATACAGATCTAGTTCGAATACAGTATGTGATTCTGGTCACTGTACTACAGCAGGGATATGCTGTCCCTGGCGCAATGCTACAAAGATGTGTTTGAGATGGAATAAGAGATTGAAGAGCCTGGGATTGTTTATTCAGGAGAAGAGATGTTATGCAAATATTCAAGATTATTCAGGTAGCCTCTTTCATGTAACACCGCTACATTGGCTGGGTTTTGTTGTTTGTTTCATGTGTGGTTGCTTATTCTGTTAAAATTTATCATATACATGCCTGAATAAAATATTTTTCAAGAAAAAAATTCTTTGAGGATGTAACGAGGAAGTTAGACAAAGGAGAGCCAGTGGACCTAATCTATTTGGATTTCCAGAAGGCCTTTGACAAGGTGCCATACAGGAAGCTGCTAAATAAGATAAGAGCCCATGGTGTTAGGGGCAAGGTACTAGCATGAATAGAGATTGACTCATTGGCAGACTCGATGGGCCGAATATATTAATTCTACCCCTATGTCTTACGGTCTTATGTAGTAAAACATTCAAAGGGACAGAACACTGACACCGAAGCAAATGATGTGATGTTCGGACATTTAAAAGCTTAGTCAAAGAGGTAAGTTTTCAGGAATGTTTCAAGAAGAAATGATTTAGGGAGAGAGCCATATAATAATAATAACCTTTATTAGTGTCACAAATAGGCTTACATTAATACTGCAGTGAAGTTATTGTGAAAATCCCCTAGACGCCACACTCCAGCGCCTGTTCGGGTACACGGAGGAAAAATTCAGAATGTCCAATTCACCTAACAAGCAAGTCTTTCAGGACTTGTGGGAGGAAACTGGAGCACCCGGAGGAAACCCACGCAGACACGGGGAGAACTTGCAGACTCCGCACAGTCAGTGACCCAAGCCGGGAATCGAACCCGGGTCCCTGGCACTGTTGACGAATGTTGAATTCTTTACCCGTCAGTCTGGTGTCAATAAAACTCGAGATGGATTTGTAGGCATAGTATTATTTATTTTTACCCAACTTGCAAGTCTGACTCGCTTCACAAAAACCCAGAACATAAGCAGCCTCCTGGGTCTTCAGAATCGAGTGCTATTGGAGACAAAGGAATCTCTACAAATACATTCAAATGGCATCAAGTTTCACACAAACGATTCCCATAGGTCATCCTATACCCCTCCTGACCTGGCCATACATCCTAATTGGCTCACTTCTCATTCCTTTCCCCTGGCCTCTTGTTACCCAGCATCCTTTTCTCCTCCTCCACTAGGCACCCCTCCCCCTTCCGTGCCATGCTTTCTGAAATCCTTTGTCTGTGAACTCACTAGAATTAGACCGGCCTACATCTACATTACTGTAACTAATATATTTAAACTAACTATTTTATATCACATTCGTCACTGTGAGGAAGCAGTGCTAACCACTGTGCCATCCATATGGGCCCATCCAGCTGATGGCTTGGCGTCCAATGGTGGTATGAAGGGATTTTCAAAGTCGACGTCGCGGCCTGCGGATGTGTCGCGGGCAGGTGTCGGGAGTGGCGCAGTGCCATCCAACACAGCGTTCCCGATCGCAGGAATTAATGCACAGTAGCAGCAACAGCCGACTTTTTAAAATGACGGCAGCGACCGGCTTTCAGAGTGCGGGCGCGCTCACCAGTGCGCAGGCCTGGAGTCCAGCCTGAAACGCCAGCACGCTGACCCAGGAGAAGTTTTTTTTTAATTCAATGCAGTATTCTTGCCTGAAGTGCCAGAGAGTAAGTCACATGCCCCGAACACTGACGGCACATGCTCTGGGCGCGATTGTGATTCCTCCATTTTGTCAGCCGCAAACAAGCAACAGGAGAGTAAAATTAAAAATGGATCATTTTGTAATAAGAAAGAGGGCAAGAGAACCAAACAGGCCAGGATCTCACAATTAAACCTGCTGGAGAGAGCGGCTCAGGAGAATCTACAACAAGACATAGCAGTGCTAGTGTGAGCTCCAGGACCTCTGATGAACAGCCCATGCAGAAATGTAAATTGAATGACAAAGCAAGTGAGATCATGAGGACCAAGCAGGCTCACCTGTCGTATTAAAGGCAAACGGAAATTTGGGCAGCATGGGTCGCGAATGTCGGCCGCGTGGGTCCCGAAGGTTGGCCAGTTCGTAAAAATGTGTCCCCGGAAAAAAAGTTTGAAAAACACTGGATTAGGTCAATGTGTAAGGCCAGAATTGGAGACACACTGAACTCTTCAAAAGCAGTTTGCATTTATATAGTGCTGGTCAGGGAATAAAATGATCCAAGTTGTCTCACAGGAACATTACAAAGCAAAATTCCAAACCAAACCAGATAAGGTTTGGCTTAAATCTTAATCAAAGAAATAGGTTCTAATGAGTGTCATACAGGAGGAAATGAGGTAGAGAGGTTTAGGGATGGCATTTCAGAGCCTGCGGCCTAGACAGCTCATTGAACAGCTGCTAATGCTGAACCAATTGATATCTGCAATGTTCAGGAAACCTGAAATAGAGGAACACACAGAACTCAGAGCTGGAGGAGATTATAGAGATAGAAAAGGAGAAGGCCATGGAGGGATTTGAAAGAAGGGGGTGGCACAGTGGTTATCAGTTGCTTCACAGCTCTAAGGTTCGGTTCCCGGCTTGGGTCACTGTCTGTGCGGAGTTTGCACGTTCTCCCCGTGTCTGCGTGGGTTTCCTCCGGGTGCTCCGGTTTTCTCCCTCAGTCCAAAGATGTGCAGGTTAGGTGGATTGGGCATGCTAAACTGCCCTTAGTGTCCAAAATGGTTAGGTGGGATTACAGGGATGAGGTGGAGGTGTGGGCTTAGGTAGGGTGCTCTTTCCAAAGGCCGGTGCAGACTCGATGGGTCGAATGGCCTCCTTCTGCACTGTAAATTCTATGTCTATGTCAATAAGAGTTTTAAAATTGAGATGTTGCTTCGCCAGAACCAATGTAGATCAGTGAGCACAGGGGTGATGAGTGAATGTGACTCAATACATGCAAGGACAGATACAACTACCAAAACCCTGGGGTTTACCATTGACCAGAAACTGAACTGGACTAGCTATATAAATACTGTGGCTACCAGAGCAGGTCAAAGGCTAGGAATCCTATGATGGGTAACTCACCTCTTGACCCCCCAAAGCCTATCCACCATGTACAAGGCACAATTCAGGAGTGTAATGGAATACTCTCCACATGCCTGGATGAGTTTAGCCAACAACACTCAAAAAGCCCGACACCATCCAGGACATCCAGCCTGCTCAATTGCCCTTCCATAAACATTCTATTCCTCCACCACTGACGCACAGTGGCAGCCGTGTGTACCATCTACAAGATGAACTGCAGTAACTCACCAAGGTTCCTTAGGCAGCACCTTCCAAACCCACGACCACAACCATCTAAGAGGATAAGATCAGCAGATACCTGGGAACCCCACCACCTGGAAGTTCCCCTCCAAGTCACTCACTATCCTGACTTGGAAACATATCGCCGTTCCTTCGCCATCACTGAGTCAAAATCCTGGAATTCACTCTTCCTTCCCGAACAGCACTGTGGGTGTACTTACACCTCAGGGGCTGCAGCGGTTCAAGAAGGCAACTCACCAAACTCTGAAGGGCAACTGGGGACAGGCAATATATGCAGGAATACCCAATCACAAAAATGAAAAAAATAAAAAGTGAGCCTCAGAGGACTTCAGGCTTACGGAGGGTTGAATGGAGACGGCCAGACAAGATTGCATGGGAATGATTAAGCTTAGTGGTTACAAAATCATGAATGAGGTTTCCAGTAGCAGAGATCAGGGGGAGCAGAGTTGCTTATGTTACAGAGGTGGAAATAGCCAGTCTCAGTGCTGGTTGTAGGGTTGGGGGTTACACAGTTGGGGAGGAGATGAGGCCATGGGAAGATATGAACACACAGATGAGAACTGGTAGACTAGGAACCAATGTAAGTCAGGAAACACAAGGGTGATGGGTAAACAGGGATTGATGTGGGATAAAAGACAGTAGATTTTAAACCAGGAGATTTTAGCGATGACGGTAAACTGGGATCAGAAGCTCAACTGAGGGTCAAAGAAGGTGTAAAAGTTCCAGATGTTCTGGTTGAGCCTCAGACAGTGACCATGGTTGGTGAGCGAGCAGGGCTTGTGGCAAGGACAAAAAGCAGTGTCTCCAGTTCCCCCACTGTTTAATCAGATAGAAATTGAAGATCATCAGTCGGACAGTTCAGAGGCGGAGTGAGGGGGGGTGGGGGGGGGGGGGGGGCGGTCAATAGAGGAGTGCCAAGATAAAGCCAACTACTGTCAACATACATTTGACTCGGTGCTTGTGGATGAGATTGCCAAGGGGCAGCAGAAAGGTGAGAAATGGGAGGTGGTCAAAGATAGATCCTTGAGGGGCTTTAGATGTCATGAAATCTCCAAATGCCTGTCTAACGCCTTCTTGAGATAGTGGAGATTTCCGATTTCAGTTTTGTTGCTAATCATTCATCACCTTTGCGAAACGTAGTTAAATGTCACCTGCCCAATAACCATCTTTCCTCCTCTGAATTTCATGTCTTGCTGGGGCCCCACAAACAGATTTTCATTCTTGCATTCGCTCAACATGTCCCTTTCAGATTAGTCCTGCATAAAATAGATGCATGGCTTTCAAAATCTCATCACATTAATTTCATTCTACTGTTCTCATTACTTATGATTTCGTTATTTTAATGAGCACTGCTGACATTAACATAATCAGGGTAGCCATGCAGATTTAACTGGTTTAGAAGCGATGAACGCTTCAGCTGCTAACCCCTGTTGGGTTGAATTACAGCAGGAGTGTGACAGAGACACAGCGATGCAACAAGAGTGGGAGAGTGAGGGAGGTGGAGAGACAGAAATAGACAGAGAGACGGGGGGAGAGACAGCAAGAGATAGGGAAGGGGAGAGTGAAAGTGAGAGGCAGAGACAAAGAAAGGGAGAGGCAGAGTAGGTACAGGCACACACGGAGTCTTCGGGGAGGGGGGGGGGGAGACAAAGAGAGACGCAGAGAAAGAGGGAATGGGAAAAGGAGACACACCCACACACGCACAAAGAGGGACTGAGAGAGAGCGAGACAGAAAGATGTGGCTGTTGAGACGGAGAAACCTGCTGTGCTCGCCTGCTCCATTACGTTTGTGCCCATCAGCAACACAATTTTCTAATCGCACGTCCGGCAATCCTTAATGATCAGCGGGGCAGAGCAGAGGTGCTCATTGTGGAGACCACCTCCAAACAGAAACCAGAGACGCTGACAGCTCTGCCGGCAGGCAATGTGTTCATAGTCACAAATTCTCTCAATGGATACACGAGAAGATTGGCCAAATGAGATGTTGCTTCAAATAAGTAATAATGTAACTAATGGAATGTTAAATGTTTTATAAAAGCTCAGAGTTATCTTCAGCGTCCTCCTTCACCTGAGCGTCTGTCTGTTTGAGCCTCGGGGGAAACTGAGACATCCCCACGTGAAATGACCAGTTCTCAGAGACGGAACAAGGTCAGTGCGAGTGGGAAAAGGACCCTATTCCCTCCAATCACAGCACGGAGCAAAGATGTACTTACGCAAACCCGAACACTGTGAAAACAAGGCAGGATTATGAGATGAATAATAGTTGCCAGTAATTTAACTGAACATCCTCCCCTCGCCCCCAGTTCATCCGCTGAACTGAGCGACAATGAATGGGGTTCTTGAAATAAAATGTCAAATGATATTGAAAGCCAGAACAAGGAGATGACAAAAGCTGCATTTGTGGGAGCGTCTATTCTACACGAGGTTCCCCATCCACCTGAAGCAAAGTTTAACCCGCTTTAACACACTCACCTCAACCGCTGTCAAAATGTTTTCACAAATATACGATGTGAATATTTACATTTACACAGGCGCCTGTCAGTGCTACTCTTTAAATCAGACTGCCTCCCTCAGCCCCCCCCCCCTCAGCAATCACTCCCACCCCCTCATCCCCCTCAGTCACCCCCCCTCAGCAGTCACTCCCACCCCCTCATCCCCCTCAGTCACCCCCCTCCCCAATCAAACCCCCTCCCTCGTCGCCCCCCCCAATCAAACCCCCTCCCTCAGTCGCCCCCCCAATCAAACCCCCTCCCTCAGTCACCCCCAAAATCAAACCCCCTCCCTCAGTCAGCCCCACCCCCAATCAAACCCCCTCCCTCAGTCACCCCCAAAATCAAACCCTCTCCCTCAGTCACCCCCACTCCATTCAAACCCCCTCCCTCTGTCACCCCCACTCCAATCAAACCCCCCTCCCTCAGTCACCCCCACCCCAATCAAACCCCCTCCCTCAGTCAACCCCACCCCAATCAAACCCCCTCCCTCAGTCACCCCCAAAATCAAACCCCCTTCCTCAGTCACCCCCACTCCATTCAAACCCCCTCCCTCAGTCACCCCCCACCCCAATCAAACCCCCTCGCACAGTCACCCCCACCCCAATCAAACCCCCTCCCTCAGTCACCCCCACTCCATTCAAACCCCCTCCCTCAGTCACCCCTCAATCAAACCCCCTCCCTCAGTCACCCCCAAAATCAAACCCTCTCCCTCAGTCAGCCCCACTCCAATCAAACCCCCTCCCTCAGTTACCCCCCTATCAAACCCCCTCCCTCAGTCACACCCACTCCAATCAAACCCCCTCCCTCAGTCACCCCACCTCACAGCCCCCCCTCAGCAGTCACTCCCACCCCCTCATCCCCCTCAGTCACCCCCACCCCCAATCAAACCCCCTCCCCCAATCAAATCCCCTCCCTCAGTCAGCCCCACTCCAATCAAACCCCGTTCCTCAGTCACCTCCCCCATCAAACCCCCTCCATCAGTCATCCGCACCCCAATCAAACCCCCTCCCTCAGTCACCCCCACCCCCAATCAAACCCCCTCCCTCAGTCACCCCCAAAATAAAACCCTCTCCCTCAGTCACCCCCACTCCATTCAAACCCCCTCCCTCTGTCACCCCCACTCCAATCAAACCCCCTCCCTCAGTCACCCCCATCCCAATTAAACCCCCTCCCTCAGTCACCCCCCAATCAAACCCACTCCCTCAGTCACCCCCAAAATCAAACCCTCTCCCTCAGTCAGCCCCACTCCAATCAAACCCCCTCCCTCAGTCACCCCCCCCCATCAAACCCCCTCCCTCAGTCACACCCACTCAAATCAAACCCCCTCCCTCAGTCACCCCCACCCCCAATCAAACCCCCTCCCTCAGTCACCCCCAAAATCAAACCCTCTCCCTCAGTCACCCCCAATCAAACCCCCTCCCTCAGTCATGCCCACTCCAATCAAACCCTCTCCCTGAGTCACCCCCCCCCAATCAAACCCCCTCCCTCAGTCACCCCCCAATCAAACACCCTCCCTCAGTCACCCCCCCAACCAAACCCCCTCCCTCAGTCACCCCCCCAACCAAACCCCCTCCCTCAGTCACGCCCACTCCAATCAAACCCTCTCCCTCAGTCACCCCCACCCTTCACCGCCCCCAAAAATCACCGCCATCCCCTCATCCCCATTCAACCCCTCAGTCACCCCACCCCCTCATCACTCCTCATCACCCCATCTCCTCAACTCCCTGTCACCCCCACCCACTCAGTCACCCCAGTTTCTCACCACACCCTCAGTCACCCCTACCCCCTCACCCCCTCAGTCACTCCCACTTCCTCCTGAGTCACCCCATCTCCTCATCATCCCTCAGTTACCCCCATGCAGTCACCCCACTCTCAGATGATCCCCACATCTCACACCCCTGCCCTCACCCCCTCACTCGCCCCTGCCCCCCACCCCCTGTGATCCCCACCC
This sequence comes from Scyliorhinus torazame, assembly GCF_047496885.1. Lineage (NCBI taxonomy): Eukaryota > Metazoa > Chordata > Chondrichthyes > Carcharhiniformes > Scyliorhinidae > Scyliorhinus > Scyliorhinus torazame. Next base: position 309,967,735 of record NC_092713.1, on the reverse strand, counting down.
CATCACTTCACTCAGTCACCCCCACTCAGTCAACCCACTCCCTCTCCCTCACCCACCACCACCCAACCCCCTCAATAACGCCCACCCCAACAGTCACCCTGACCCCCCCCCCACACAGTCACCCCCACTCCCTCACCCCTGCTCAGTCACCCCAACGCACCCTCTCTCTCAGTCACCCACCGCCTGAGTCACCCCAAACCGCTCATCCCCCTCAGTCACCTCCTACCTCCAGTCACACTCCACTCCTTCCCCCACCTCCCGTCAGTCAACCCTCATCCCTCAGTCACACCACCCCTCACTCCCCTCAGTCCCCCCACCCCCTCCCTCAGATACCCCACCCTCAGATACCCCACCCCCTCCCTCGGTCACCCCACCCCCTCCCTCGGTCACCCCAACCCCTCCCTCGGTCACCCCACCCCCTCCCTCAATCACCCCACCCCCTCCCTCAGATACCCCACCCCCTCCCTCAGTCACCCCACCCCCTCCTTCGGTCACCCCACGCCCTCCCTCGGTCACCCCACCCCCTCCCTCGGTCACCCCATCCCCTCCCTCAATCACACCACCCCCTCACACACACACCATCAGTCACCCCCCACCCTATCATCATCCCTCAGTCACCTCCCTTTCAACCCCCCCCCCCCCCCCCGCTCGCCCCCACACCCTCCTCCTCCCTCCCTCCCTGGCCAGAGTATTCACCGGTTGGTGCAGTGACCGCTGACCGCACTTTGCCTGACTCCGGCTGCCCATCGGGTCGAATCCCCGTCTCCTCCGGCTCCCGTGAGCTGTGAGTGGATATAAATAAAAAAAAACCGCAGCGTGAGACTGGCTGAGAGAGAAAGAGAGAGAGAGAGAAAGAAAGAGAAAGAAAGAGGGAAAAAGAGAGAGAGAGTGAAAGAGAAAGAGAGAGAAAGAAAGAGGGAATAATAGAGAGAGAGAGAACGAGGCGAGAGAAAAAGAAAGAAAGAGAAAGAGAGAAAGAAAGAGAGAGGGAGAAAGAGAAAGAAAGAGAGAAACAAAGAGAGAGAGAGAAAGAAAGAGAGAGAGAGAGAAAGAAAAAAGAGAGAGAAGGATGTTCAAAGGAACTTTAAACCAAAAGAATAGCTAACGGCGACATGTTGCGAAACCAAATCAAACAGAGCGAGCGAGAGGGGGTAAAATGAATGGAGATGCGGAAAGATTTAGTACCTGAAACCAACATTTCTCTGGAAAGGAGGGTAGTCGGTGTTTTGTTGTTTAACCTGAAAAACATAACAGGGCCAGTTTGTTTTGAATTGACTCGCCAGCGCAGACAACACAAGAAGCTGTGAGAGTGATAGCAGGTGGATTACAGGGAGGGGGTTGTGTAACCTGGGCCCTCATCCACTTCTCCCCCCTGTTCAAAGATAGCCCCAAACCAGGGCAGTGACAGGTGAAATGTGCACCCAGGGCAGGATCTGTGTGACCCCCACAACACTGCTGTGTGTCCCCTCCATTGGCCCTGAAGGCCGGATCCATAATCAGCGGCATCTTCAAAGGGTTAAACCCTAATTAAACCCATGCCAATAATGGGACGGATTAACCGCAGCACCAATGTGCTGGCGGTGAGTACAGTTGAAGGTCAGAACACAAAAGCAAATCTGTAAACTGGATCATTGGCACTTTGTGATTTGCAGGCTGCCGTTTTGAAGCCACTAAGTTTGATGGAACTACATTTGACATGAATTAAACCCGCGCGTCCGCGGGTTTGTTAAACCATCTCCGGCACTGCATTAACTGTCCGAATCATTTCTTCTCAAAAAAAATAATAAAGTCTCTCTACGCACAGCGCCAGATCATTTCCACTCGAAATCCAAATTTAAATAATGCATTTGCTTATGCAACCGACACGAGGACAACCCGAAGCAATCACCGGGATATTTTCTCTCTTGTCTCACACACATCTCTGCCCCAGAGATCCCACTTCCTCGGCACATCAATATTAATTGGGATTATCACTCTGACAATCTGGGAAAGTGAATGTTCTCTCACCCTCAGCAGAGGGCGGGGTGAGGGGAGGGGGGGAGGGGGGGGGGGGGGGGCTTGCATTAAGGTTTACGAGTGTTACTCATCCGATTGCGTATTAATTCTGGTCCTGTGCATAGATGGCACAGTCCTATTGATTTTGCAGAGGGTTGTGATGTGGGTGAAGGGATCATTAGATAAATACACACTGTGCCTTAGCAATGACACCCCCGCCCCCACTCCCCTTCGCCCCCCCCCCCCCCCCAATCACACAATCTGATCACTTGCACACCCGCAATTTGGGGCCCGTTTGGTAAGCGAGACTGAACTAATTGGAGATTAATTACAGTGGAGTGAAAACAGTGACAGTACGAGATAGATTGTAGAGCCAGACTTTTGGGTGTGTGCGGGGAAACAAAGCGAACTTGAAAACAGTTGATTATGTTTCATCTCGGTTCACCGAAATTCACTGACTGGGCGGGAGAAGCAAGTCCAATTGTGCCTTTCAACAGGGAAGCAGTGTAATTGGGCAGAGTCGCTCTTTCAAAGAGCCGGTCGGGAAGCGACCGGCCGAATGGCCTGCCTCCGCGCTCTCTGGTTCTCTGGGTATCGCAATGTGCAAACTGCAACAAGGACAGCACCCTTCAAATCAGCTCAGGCGGAGTTACAAACCCCGCGGAAATTACTCCGCTCCGTCTCCTGTCAATTTCAATGTGGTTTTCAGCTCTCCCCGTCTCACCCCTGTCTGGCGGGTAAGGGAGGCAGCCAGGAGAATGGTGTGGGCTCACAATGCCGGAATGCAGCAACGGTAATCTAGCACCGTATCTTAAAATCTGCAATTTAAAAAAAATTCTTAATAACAAAAGAAAGTGGCATAAAAAGTATCGATGACTCCTCCAGTGATGAAATGGCTCTTTCTTCCGATCCTGTGGGCTTTTAATATCCCCACTGACCCAGATCAGGGTGGGAGTGGGGTCTGTACAGGGGGTGCGGGGGCGGGGGGGGGGGGGGGGGGCGGACACAGTAACATCGGACCGCCAGAGCGCGGGGTCCACATCTGGCTGCCACGATATCTGCACACAGCCTGTGACGGCAATCCTGCTACAAGTACATTTCTTGTCACCTTAGAACATTAACCCAATAAATAACGACCGAATAATTCCTCTGTCGGAGTCATTGAGGGGAGTGGGGAGATGGGGCTATGGTGGAATAGTAAGACTTTCTTTGTTCAGGCGACTACAGCTTCACTAAATGTAAGACATAGATGGGATCTGCCCCAGTACAGGACTGTTGATGTGACTGCAGATTGTGTAGTGAGGCGCCCGGGTAAGATTGGACATTTTGTCCCACTGGGAGCTTGCCGTGGTTCGAGTGAACGTTTGAGATTTCGCCTGTTCAAAGCATGATTGCCGATAAACTTCAGTGGATGTCGAAGACAGCGGATCAGACCAGACCTCAGTGCGATATGTTTAAAGGGAGAAGGATACTGGTCACCTGAGGGTTAACACAAACAATACTTGGTCCGTTCCGTGTGTGAAAGGCGAGGTGAGGGCGGTATTGGTTCATGTCTTGCGTTAAACGTGGTCCCTGGATGCGTAGCTTGCAGTGAGGTCCTCCGTCTTCTCGGTGGGTTTGGAGTAAAAAGACCCCACCCCCCACCACTACACTCCCCGTGAAGCTTTTTAAACTCAATATTAACATAGGTTACTCGTTAGATACGCGTAAATTGGAATTCGGAAAGAATAACCCTTGGTGGGAAATTGTGATGGATTCAAATATTTATACATCCCAAAGGTACACCACTGATGCAGTTTCTTAATAAAGAGATGAACATATATGTTACATATTCTATAGTGTTTGTGTGTGAGGAATGATGAGGACATTCAACGTGTGTATGTGTGTACGTGTCTCTGGCTGTGTGTGTGCGTGTGTGCGTGTGTGTGTGTCTGGCTGTGTGTCTGTGTCTGGCTGTGTGCGTGACTGGCTGTGTGTGTGTATGTGTCTGACTGTGTGTGTCTGGCTGTGTGTGTGTGTGTGTGTCTGGCTGTGTGTGTGTATGTGTCTGGCTGTGTGTGTCTGGCTGTGTGTGTGTGTCTGGCTGTGTGTGTGTGCCTGGCTGTGTGTGTGTGTCTGGCTCTGTGTGTGTGTGTCTGGCTGTGTGTGTGTGTGTCTGGCTGTGTGTGTGGCTGGCTGTGTGTGTATATCTGGCTGTGTGTGTGTCTGTCTGGCTGTGTATGTGTCTGGTTGTATGTCTGTGTGTGTGTGTCTGTCTGTGTGTGTGTCTGGCTGTGTGGCTGGCTGTGTGTGTGTGGCTGTGTGTGTCAGGCTGTGTGTGGGGGGGCTGTGTGTGTGTCTGGCTCTATGTGTGAGTATATGTGTGTGTCTGGCTGTGCGTGTGTGTGTGTGTGTGTCTGGCTGTGTGTGTGCGTGTGTGTGTGTGTGCCTGGCTGTGTGTGTGTGTCTGGCTGTGTGTGTGTGTGTGGCTGTGTGTGTCTGGCTGTGTGCGTGTGTGTGTGGCTGCGTGTGTCTGGCTGAGTGTGTGTGTGTCTGGCTGTGTGTGTCTGGCTGTGTGTGTGTGTGTGTGTGTGTCTGGCTGTGTGTGTCGGGCTGTGTGTGTGTGTGAGTCGGGGTGTGTGTGTGTGTGTGTCGGGCTGTGTGTGTGTGTGTCAGGCTGTGTGTGTGTGTGTGTGTGTGTGTGTGTCTGGCTGTGTGTGTGTGTCTGGCTGTGTGTGTCTGGCTGTGTGTGTGTGCGTCGGGCTGTGTGTGTGTGTGTGTGTGTGTGTGTGTGTCAGGCTGTGTGTGTGTGCCTGGCTGTGTGTGTGTGTGTTTGGCTGTGTGTGTGTGGCTGTGTGTGTCTGGCTGTGTGCGTGTGTGTGTGGCTGTGTGTGTGGCTGTGTGTGTGTCTGTCTGAGTATGTGTGTGTCTGGTTGTGTGAGTGTGTGTGTCTGGCTCTGTGTGTGTGTGTGTCTGGCTGTGTGTGTGTCTGGCTGTGTGTGTGTGTGTGTCGGGCTGTGTGTGTGTGTGAGTCGGGGCGTCTGTGTGTGTGTGTGTTGGGCTGTGTCTGTGTGTGTCAGGCTGTGTGTGTGTGTGTGTGTCTGGCTGTGTGTGTGTGTGTGTCTGGCTGTGTGTGTGTGTGTGTGTGTCTGGCTGTGTGTGTGTGTGTCGGGCTGTGTGTGTGTGTGTGTGTGTCAGGCTGGGTGTGTGTGTCTGGCTGTGTGTGTGTTTGTGTCTGTGTGTGTGTCTGGCTGTGTGTGTGTGTGTCTGGCTGTGTGTGTGTCTGGCTCTGTGTATGTGTCTGGCTGTGTATGTGTGTGTGTGTGTCTGTTGGGCTGTGTGTGTGTGTTTGGCTGTGTGTGTGTGTGTCGGGCTGTGTGTGTGTGTGTCTGGCTGTGTATGTGTGTCTGGCTCTGTGTGTGTGTCGGGCTGTGTGTGTGTGTGTGTCGGGCTGTGTGTGTGTGTGTCGGGCTGTGTGTGTGTGGGGGGCTGTGTGTGTGTGTGTGTCGGGCTGTGTGTGTGTATCTGGCTGTGTGTGTGTGTCTGGCTCTGTGTGTGTGTGTGTGTGTGTGTTGGGCTGTGTGTGTGTGTGTGTGTGTCTGGCTGTGTGTGTCGAGCTGTGTGTGTGTGTGTGTCTGGGTGTGTGTGTCGAGCTGTGTGTGTGTGTGTCGGGCTGTGTGTGTATGTCTGGCTGTGTGTGTGTATCTGGCTGTGTGTGTGTGTGTGTCTGGCTGTGTGTGTGTGTCTGGCTGTGTGTGTGTGTGTCTGGCTGTGTGTATGTGTGTGTGTGTGTCTGGCTGTGTGTGTTGGGCTGTGTGTGTGTGTCTGGCTGTGTGTGTGTGTGTGTGTCTGGCTGTGTGTGTGTGTCTGGCTGCGGGTGCGTGTGTGTCTGGCTGTGTGTGTGTCTGGCTGTGTGTGTCAGGCTGTGTGTGTGTGTCTGGCTGTGTGTGTGTGTGTGTGTCTGGCTGTGTGTGTCTGGCTGTGTGTGTGTGTGTCTGGCTGTGTGTGTGTCTGGCTCTGTGTATGTGTCTGGCTGTGTATGTGTGTGTGTGTGTCTGTTGGGCTGTGTGTGTGTGTTTGGCTGTGTGTGTGTGTGTCTGGCTGTGTATGTGTGTCGGGCTGTGTGTGTGTCGGGCTGTGTGTGTGTGTGTGTTGGGCTGTGTGTGTGTGTGTGTGTCTGGCAGTGTGTGTGTTTGGCTGTGTGTGTGTGTGTCGGGCTGTGTGTGTGTGTGTCTGGCTGTGTATGTGTGTCTGGCTCTGTGTGTGTGTCGGGCTGTGTGTGTGTGTGTGTCTGGCTGTGTGTGTGTGTCGGGCTGTGTGTGTGTGTGTGTGTGTGTCGGGCTGTGTGTGTGTGTGTGTGTCTGGCTGTGTATGTCGGGCTGTGTGTGTGTGTGTCGGGCTGTATGTGTGTGTCTGGCTGTGTGTGTCGAGCTGTGTGTGTGTGTGTCGGGCTGTGTGTGTGCTGGCTGTGTGTGTGTGTCTGGCCGTGTGTGTGTGTCTGGCTGTGTGTGTGTGTCTGGCTGTGTGTGTGTGTCTGGCTGTGTGCGTGTGTGTGTGTCTGGCTGTGTGTGTGTGTCTGGCCGTGTGTGTGTGTCTGGCTGTGTGTGTGTGTGTCTGGCTGTGTGTGTGTGTCTGGCTGTGTGTGTGTGTGTGTCGGGCTGTGTGTGTGTGTGTGTGTGTGTCGGGCTGTGTGTGTGTGTGTGTGTGTGTCTGGCTGTGTGTGTGTGTGTGTGTGTGTGTCTGGCTGTGTGTGTGTGTCTGGCTGTGTGTGTGTGTCTGGCCGTGTGCGTGTGTCTGGCTGTGTGTGTGTGTGTCTGGCTGTGTGTGTGTGTGTGTGTGTGTGTGTCTGGCTGTGTGTGTGTGTGTGTGTGTGTGTGTGTCGGGCTGTGTGTGTGTGTGTGTGTGTGTGTCTGGCTGTGTGTGTGTGTCTGGCTGTGTGTGTGTGTCTGGCTGTGTGTGTGTGTGTGTGTCGGGCTGTGTGTGTGTGAGGGACGGGGAGGAGGCTTTTCTTAGGCGGGTTCTGGAATAGTCTGCCTGAAAGAAACAAGTTGAACAGTAAATCTCTGAAGGATAGGAAGTGGAAATTTGGATTTCTGAGGGGAAGGAGCAGGTGGGTGGGGGGCGGGCTGACAGGATAACTCTCTCAATGAGCCAGCACAATGAAGATGGGCCGAATCGCCATGTTCTGTGTTGTATTGCACAGGAGGGTGAAGTATAAAGGGGCCTGAAACGGGGAAATTGGGCTTAGTTCCGTCCGGTGGATAGTGAGTTGCGTGAAGTAGCCTCACCTCAGTTGGTGCCTTGATGGCAGCGCCGAGTCCGTGCCCACTGTCCCCGGCCACTCGGGCATGGCAGCCCTGCAGGGGGTTGTTATTGGGCGGGGTGGCCGGTCCGCACGGTCTGAGGAACATGAAGTCGCTCTTGGCAGATTCGGGGGTCAGGCACACTTTGTAGCGGTAAGCCTGGGAGGGCAGGCGGCAGGCTGGGAACTCGCCGCTCGCTGCGCCCGGGGCGCCGGCCGCCAGCTGCAGGTTCACGTCGGGCTTTTGGAAGATGTGGGCAGAGTTCCTCCTCCGGGCGGCGGGGCAGCAGGCGAGCGGGGAGCAGCCGTCAGCGCGGAGCCGGTGCCACCGGGCGAGGGCGAGCAGCAGGATGGCGAGCAGGAAGAGGAAGGAGATGGAGCCCAGGGAGATGATCAGGTAGAGGGTCAGGTCCGGGTTCAGCTGGCTGTCCCGGTCGGGCTCTGCCCGGGGCTCGGGCACCCGGTCCACCGCCGTCAGCAGGATGGTGAGGGTGGCAGAGAGCGGGGGCACCCCGCCGTCCTGGGCTTGCAGCACCAGGCTCTGCTGGGGCGAGTCCCGGGGGCCGAAGGGCCGCGCCATGCGGATCTCCCCGGTGTGCACGTCCAGCTTGAAGAGCCCGCGCTCGGTGGCCCGCAGCAGGCGGTAGGAGAGCCGGGCGTTCGCCCCCTGGTCCGCGTCCACCGCCGTCACTCTCACCGCCAGATGCCCCGCCGCCGCCCAGCGGGGCACCGTCTCCGCCGCCACCGAGCCATTGCGGGGCAGCGGCGCCACGATCACCGGGCCGTTGTCGTTCTGGTCCAGGATCAAGATGTTGACGGTGCAGTTGCTGCTCAGAGGCGTGAAGCCCGCGTCCTGTGCCCGGATCTGCACGCGGAACGTCCTGAGCTGCTCAAAGTCGAAGGAGCGCAGCGCGTACAGGCTGCCGGTGTCCGAGTTCACCGACACGTAGGTGGAGACGGGCATTCCCTGGACTTGCCCCTCCAGGATGGAGTAGGACAAGTAGGAATTCTGGTTGGCGTCGGGATCCTCCGCCCTCACCGAGCAGATGGAGGCTCCGGGCGCGTTGTTCTCCATCACGTACACGGTGTAGGAGGCTCGGGAGAAGCGGGGCGGGTTGTCGTTCACATCGGACACCTTCACCCGGATGGTGCGGCTGCTGGAGAGCGGAGGCGAGCCGCCGTCCCGAGCCGCCACCGTCACGTTATACTCGGGCACCAGCTCCCGGTCGAGCCGCCGCTCGGTCACCAGAGTGAAATACTTCCTGAAGGAGGGCAGCAGCTTGAAGGGGGGGCTCCCGGTCAACCGGCAGCTCACCCTGCCGTTAGCTCCGGTGTCCCGGTCCGTCACGCTGATCAGGGCGATGACCGTGCCCGGGGAAGCGTCCTCCGGTACCGGGCTGGACAGGGAGGTGAGCACAATCTCCGGCCGGTTGTCATTCACGTCCTGCACCTCCACGATCACGTTGCAATGGGCGGCCACCGCGTTGGGTCCCAGGTCCTTGGCCTGGACATAGACCTCATGCACGGGACTCCCCTCGTAATCCAAACCCCCCTTCACCCGTACCTGCCCCGTCTGCGGATCCACCGAGAACAGCTCCCGCACCGTCCCGTGCGCGTGGCTGCCCAAGGAGTAAGCTATTCGGCCATTGGTGCCTTCATCCAGGTCGCTGGCGTTGAGCTGGACGAGGAGCGTACCCCTGGGCGCGTCCTCCGCCACCCTCACCGTGTAGACCGGCCGCTCGAACACCGGCGCGTTGTCGTTGGCGTCCACAACGTGGACGGCGATGCGGACGCTGCCCGATTTCTCCGGGACCCCCCCGTCGAGCGCGGTGAGCAGCAGCCGGTGCACCGCTTGCCTCTCCCGGTCCAGGGACCTCTCCAGGATCAGCTCTGGGATCTTGCTGCGCTCACTCCGGGTCTGCACCTCCAGGACGAAGTGTTCATTCGGGCTGAGCCGGTAGGTGCGCAGGGAGTTGGTGCCCACGTCGGGGTCCTGGGCACTTTCCAGGGGGAAGCGGGAGCCGGGCGCCGCCGACTCGGTGATGTCCAGCTTGACCTGGGTGTTGGGGAAAGCGGGAGGGTTGTCATTCACATCCACAATCTCGATTTCAGCCTGGTACAGCTCCAGAGGACTTTCAATCACCACCTCCAGGCTGAGGAAGCAGGCGGCAGACAGCCCGCACACAGCTTCCCGGTCGATTTTCTCATTGACAAACAAGATGCCATTCTCCAAATTCACCTCCAGGTAATGCTTGCGGGCGCTGGGCACGATCCGGAACCTCCGAGCGGACAATTCGCCCACGTTTAACCCCAGATCGTCCGCGATATTCCCAACGAAAGCCCCGTGCTTCAACTCCTCGGGAATGGAATAGCGGAGCTGCCCGCTGGCTCCATCCAGAATGCTCACCAACCTCAAAAAAAATAACATGAAGCTCTTCCATATCCCCCTCCCAGGCGAATTAGCCATGTCACCCCGCTCTCTCCCCGCTGGAACCAGTGGCTGCTCCCAGGAGTGAGCCCACACCGATTTGGGTGTCAAACTTTCGTGGTGAGGTCTTGAATCAGGATCCTGGATGAAGCCACTTGGATGTGGCCACATCGCGAGTTGCCAATCCGGCACTCTGTCTGCCTGCCCCGTCCGATGTGTTTAACAGGCTGCTGGTGATGTGAGCTCTACTCCTCTCTGGCTCCTGTGCTGTGTAGTGTTGAGCTGGGAGGGCGGGAGCAAGGGGAAGCACCCACTCCCCCCAGCTTGCATTTCAGCACCTCATTGGAGGACAGCGCCACCGAGGCGCTCTCACCAACACCAGCGCTCCGGGCGTCCTCACACCATTGTTATTCGTGTGTTGCTTTACGAAAGCTGACAAGTCCCCAGCGCCCCTCAGCTCCTGCCGCCTTCTACCTGCTTCTGTCTACAAGGCAATGTGGAAAAGCGCAAAGCAGAATGTGTGCACTTGGGCGTCTATTCCTACAGCCTTGGCAGGTCTCAATGTCCCACATGGATTCTCGCGGGCAATTGAAATACCGTCAGATTGTTATATATTCTCAATAAAATGACAAACGTTGTTATTTTAGCTGCAAATAAAAGCAAGACTGCTCGACCTCCCATTCGCCTAGCTTTCCCTGCCTCCACTTTGTATTTAGTCTGCAGTGGTTAAGTTGCTAACACACCTGAGTGCTTCTGAGTCAGTGGTTTGTGGGTTCCATCAGCACTCCAGACACATGAACAGCCCGATGCAGTACTGAGGGGGTGCTGCACACTCAGAGCTCCAATCTGCCCAGCAGAATGTCAAACTGAGAACTTGGTTGTCCTCTCGGGTGAAAAAGAGCGGCACGGTAGCACAGTGGCTAACACTGTCGCTTCACAGCTCCAGGGCCCCAGGTTCGATTCCCGGCTTGGGTCACTGTCTGTGTGGAGTCTGCACGTTCTCCCCGTGTCTGCCTGGGTTTCCTCTGGGCGCTCCGGTTTCCTCCCACAAGTCCCGAAAGACGTGCATTTTAGGTGAATTAGACATTCTGAATTCTCACTCCGTGTACCCGAACAGGCGCCGGATTGTGGCGACTAGGGGCTTTTCTCAGTAACCTCATTGCAGTGTTAATGTAAGCCTACTTGTGACAATAAAGATTATTATATTATGCAAAATATACCATCGCTCAATCTCAAGGTAGCACTGAAATGTTTCCCCTATTGCGTGTCCCTCGAGCAACCACCCCAAAACAGAATACCGCCATCCATTTCAGGTGTGTGGGATCTTGCTGTGTACAAAGTGGCTACAATTTGGAAAGTACTGCATTGACTGTAAAGCACTTTGGGAAAATCTTTCCGCCATTAAAAGTTCCATATAAATGCAGGTCTCAATTTCAGCCTTTTAGCTATTCTGCGCTGTCAGCCTTTGTCCCTCATCCAGCTTTCTCAATTCTGAAACTTTACCATGGTAAATTACAGATGTAGTAACACAGAACAATGTAATTCCTACTCTGGCACTGCGAGATGCAAATTTCACAGTTGAAGGCTGGTCATGTTTTCTGATTAGTTTCTGACTAGAAACAGGTGAAGTCATTGCAGTAAATCTGACCTTTTTCAAATCATTCTGCTCGGCCCCAGTGTACAGGAATTGCCTGTATTTTTCACCACTATTGGTTAATCATGTCTGTTTATCTTTTTTTAAATTATTTTTATGATATTGTAAGAAACATGGGGGGGCGGGGAGGGAACACTCCTCTGGGGATATAACTTTCACAATGAGCAGCACTTCTCGCTTTTAATTATCAAATCACATCATTTTTCTTTGCAATATTTTCCCCTCCCTTCTGACAATCATGGGTCATACAACACAGAATGGGGACATCGGGCCCATTAGGCCTGTGCCAGCCCTCTGAGAGAGCTATTCAATTAGTCCATTTGCCTACTCTTCCCCCATGACCATCTAAATGTTTCCTTTTTCAAGTTTATATCAAATTCCCTTTTAAAAGTGACTAATGAAGCTGCCTTTCCAGACAGTGCATTCCTGATCTTATCAACGCACTGCATTAAAAATAAATCCACATCTCCTCTCTTGTCCTTTTGCCAATTATCTTAAAAGTTGTGGGTTCAAGTCTCGCCCCAGAGATTTTAACCACAAAATTGAGGCTGGCGCTCCAGGCTGGTTTAGCACACTGGGCTAAATCGCTGGTTTTTAAAGCAGACCAAGGCAGGCCAGCAGCACAGTTCAATTCCTGTACCAGCCTTCCTGAACAGGCGCCAGAATGTGGCGACTAAGGGCTTTTCACAGTAACTTCATTGAAGCCTACACGTGACAATAAGCGATTTTCATTTTTTCATTTTCAGGGGATGCTGCACTGTTAAACTGAGAAACCTTCGCCACTCTTGGTCCGCAACAATCCTGTGACACTATTTTTACAGAAGAGGGAGGAAGTTCTCCCCCGTGCCCTGGCACCAATATTTATCTCCCAGCCAACATCACTGGAATAACATTCTTTTTTGCCATTATCCCCTTTTAAATTGTGGAACATTGCTGTGCAAAATGTACCAGCAGTTTCCTGGGATGTGAGCAGCACCGAATAGGCCAGCATTTATTCCCATCCCTAATTGCTTTCTTGAACCACTGCAGTCCATGTGGTGTACGTATTAGGTGGGGAGCTGCAGAAGTTGGACCCAGCAACAATGAAGGGTTGATGATATAGTCTGTATCTAAGATGGTGAGTAACATGGAGGGGAACTTGCAGTTGGTGTTGTTCCCATATGTTTGCTTGCCCTATTCTGTAAGGGTTGAGGATTCTGAACTTGCTGTTGAAGCAGCCATGGAGGGTGGAATAATTACCGCACATCAAATGTACTTAATTGACTGCGAAAGGGCATCATTGGCCACCAAAGGTGCTATACAAATGGAAGATCTTTCTTGTTTTGTAGCTGAACATAGTCCTGTCTTTCAGCTGCTGTCCAAGTACATAAACATTCCTCTGTCAGTTGCTCACGAGCCACAAGAAGCAGGAATCTTGACAAATGTCCCTTGCGCCTATACTGGGAAAATTGAAGTACATCCAAACCTCACGTCCCTGCTGTTATCCCAGCAGAACGCATCAACTTTCAGAGGTTTGGATATGGGACCTGCTCTGAATGCATCAATTACTCAGTAGATAATCTGGCACAATCATTAACAGAGCAATTATCCTGTATAATTTGAACAATTAGCATCCCCTCATATTTGTCCAGTTCTTTTTTTAAATCAGAACAACTTTACATCTTCAACATTTATCTGTAGAAACTAAGTTGTCTTTCATTTACGTTTTGCAGCTGAAACCAGACAGTTTGAGAAATAACCCCATCTGTTCACTATGTAATAACAACACATTCACCCATTTCAGTTCCAGATCATCATTTGAAAATGAACCACAGAGCAAGCTGCCTAATTGGAGTTAATGTTTGGAAATCACGTTCCTACTAATGTGCAATAATTAATAACATTTGAAAATGCTGGAAATACTCAGCAGGTCAGGCACTATCTGCGAAGGGAAACAGAATTAACATTTCAGGCCAATGACCCTTCATGACCCTGATAGAGAAAGGAAACCAATCTGAAACATAACTCCGTTTCTCTTTCCCAGATGTTGCCTGGCCTGCTTAGCATTTCAGAATTTTCTGTTTTGATTTCAGATTTCCAGCACCTGCAGCATTTTATTTTCATGCTAATGTGTAATTGTTAAAGCGACTTATTGAAATAAATAACCAAAGGAGAAATATGTTGGAACCATAAACCTTATGCAATGCATTAATTCCTATTGTGATCCATTGGAGAGATCCCAGCCATTGCCCAGTGTTAAAACTTTATATTGGAAGGCAGAATAAATGGATACTGGTGTTGTACCTGTAAAACCTTTGATACTTTCGACCAGTTTACTTACTCAATAGTTTTACCCAGGTGCCCTTATTTGCGAGATGAATAAAGGACAAAACGGGTTCACAGTTTGATGCAAGTTAATTCATAATTCTCTTACTCAACAAAATATGATTCAGACTCACAGAGCTGGAAGTTTTTCTTTAATAAACATTTTATTGAGGTATTTTTGGTATTACAACAACAACAAAATAAACAATGTACATGAGTCTGTAAACATAGTGCAAAAGCCATCTCCCTTCCTTACAGGTCCCACCTTCTTTAACCCCCTACTCTAAGCTAAACTAACCCCCCCCCCACCCCCTTCTGCTGCTGATTAATTATCCGCAAAGAAGTCGACGAATGGTTGCCACCTCCGGGCGAACCCTAACATTGATCTTCTCATGGCGAATTTGATTTTCTCCAAACAGAGAAAGCTAGCCATGTCCGATAGCCAGGTCTCCGACTTCAGGGGCTTTGATTCCCTCAAAGCTAATAGTATCTGTCTCCGGGCTACCAGGGAAGCAAAGGCCAGAACGTCTGCCTCTTTCTCATCCTGGATACCCGGATCTTCCGACACCCCAAAAATCGCCACCTCTGGACTCGGTGCCACCCTTGTTTTTAACACTGTGGATATGACATCTGCAAACCCCTGCCAAAATCCCCTAAGCTTCGGACATATCCAGAACATGTGGACATGGTTCGCTGGTCCTCCCGCACACCTTGCACACCTGCCTTCCACCCCAAAGAATCTGCTCATCCGGGCCGCTGTCATGTGAGCCCGATGAACGACCTTGAATTGTATCAGGCTGAGCCTGGCACATGTTGTGGACGCATTGACTCTTCTCAATGCGTCCACCCATAGACCATCCTCTATCTCTCCTCCCAGCTCCTCCTCCCACTTGCGCTTCAGCTCCTTGGTCTGCATCTCCTCTGACCCCATAAGTTCCTTGTAAACATCAGAAATGCTCCCCTCTCCCACCCAGCCTCTGGAAACTACCCTGTCCTGAATCCCCCTTAGCGGTAGGAGCGGGAAGGTGGACACCTGTCTACGTATGAAGTCACGCACCTGCAGGTACCTGAATTTGTTTCCCCTCGCCAACCCAAACTTCTCCTCCAGCGCCCTCATACTCGAAAAGCTCCCCTCTATAAACATATCCCCCATCCTCTCGATCCCTGCTCTCCGCCATATCCGGAACCCCCCATCCATACTTCCCGGGGCAAACCGGTGATTATTACAGATTGGGGACCAGATCGTGCTCCATCTGCCCCCACATGTCTTCTCCATTGCCCCCAGACTCTCAGGGCTGCCACCACCACGGGGCTGGTGGAGTACCATGCCGGCGAGAACGGCAGAAGCACAGTTACCAACGTCCCCAGACTGGTGCCCTTGCATGAAGTCGCCTCCATAAGCTCCCATGCCGACCCTCCCCTCACCACCCACTTCCTGATCATGGCTATATTCGCCGCCCAGTAATAGTTACTAAAATGTGACAGCGCCAGCCCGCCCTCTCCCCGATTCCACTCAAGCATTACCTTCCTTACACGCGGGTTCTTGCCCGCCCAAACAAAGCCAGTGATCACTTTGTTGACCTGTTTAAAAAAGGACCGCGGAATAAAAATGGGGAGACACTGAAATACAAACAGAAATCTCGGGAGGACCGTCATCTTCACCGTCTGCACGCTCCCAGCTAGTGACAACGGAAGCGTGTCCCATCTCCGAAAATCGTCCTTCATTTGTTCTACTAGTTGGGCCAGATTTAATTTATGCAGCCGGTCCAATTCCCGTGCCATTTGGATGCCTAGATACCTAAAGCTTCTCCCTACTAATATAAACGGCAGCTCCCCGTTTATAAATGGCATGGTCTGAGATTGTGATCGCCAAGTACCCGGTGTCCACCACCCCGTCAGTAAAGTACTGCTCAGAATAAAGAAATCGATCCGGGAGTACACTTTATGCACATGTGAGTAGAAGGAGGTCTCCTTCACCCTCGGCTGCCCAAATCTCCATGGGTCCACCCCCCCATATGCTCCATGAACCCTTTTAGTTCCCTTGCCATTGCTGGCACCCTGCCATTTTTGAGCTTGATCGGTCTAAGCCAGGGTCAATAACTGTGTTAAAGTCCCTTCCCATGACCAACAGGTCTGGTATCTTCCCCAGCATCCTCTTTATGAACTCTACATCGTCCCAATTTGGCGCATACACATTTACTAATACCACCTGCACCCCCTCCAGTTTCCCACTGACCATAATGTACCAACCTCCCACATCCAAGACTATTCTACCCGCCTCAAACACCACCCGCTTATTGATCAGGATCGCAACACCTCTAGTCTTTGAATCTAGTCCCGAGTGAAAGACGTGACTGACCCAGCCTTTCCTCAATCTAATCTGGTCAGCTACTCTAAGGTGCGTCTCCTGCAACATTACCACATCCACCTTCAGTCCCCTCAGATGCGCGAACATGCGTGCCCTCTTGATCGGCCCATTTAACCCTTGTACATTCCATGTGATCAGCCTTGTAGGGGGGCTCATTGCCCCCCCTTCGCCAATCAGCCATCCCCTTTTTTGATCCAGCCTCCAGCCCATGCTCTGCGCCTCCACCGGCCCACCCCCAGGCAACCTCCACCCCCAACCTCCTCTCTGTCCCTTAGCACAAGTCCCTCCCTTGTCAGCAGAACATTCCCCCCTCCCCCCCCCCAGTAACAACACAATATAACTCAACCCCTTTGATAAACCTAACATATGCACGCCTCCCACTACGCTTCCGTGAGCTCGCCCGTCCAGCTAGCTTGGTGGCCCCCACCCTGGTGCCGAAAAGTCTCCCACCTATTGTTCCCTCCCCACCCTTCCCACCCTCCCCCCCCCACCCCCGCTCATACACTCATGCATACATATTCCAACACCAAACAATCCCAACACAATTGCCCGACAGAAAAAACAGGAAGAAAAAAAACGCTAACAAAGATCAAGTAAGAGATCCAAAATCTAAACAAGCACACCTCCATTCCCCAACAGTGCAAATGTAAACCTTAACTCACTCAGCTCTGCCACTGGTCCCAAATCAATACAGAAGGCCTGGTTCAAAAGTTCTCAGTCCACCACCAGTCCTTTCCTTTTCGCGAAGTCCAGCGCGTCCTCAAAATAAAAGTGCGGTTTCTCTTACGTGACCCAGAGATGGGCCGGATACAACAGTCCAAACTTCACCTTTTTCTTAAAAAGGATCGACCTGATTTGGTTAAAGCCCGCTCTTCTCCTGGACACCTCTGCACTCAGGTCTTGGTAGATCCGCAGGATACTATTGTCCCATTTACAGCTCCGTGTCTGCTTGGCCCACTGTAGAATGCGCTCCTTATCCAAGTACCTGTGGAATCTTACTACCATTGCCTCGGGGGGGTCTCACATTTGCGGCTTCCTCGCGAGTGCTCTGTGAGCTCTGTCCACCTCCAAGGGCCGGGAGAATGCCCCATCCCCCAGCAGCTTCTCAAACATGTCCGCGATGAATGCCCCAGCGTCCGCTCCTTCGGACCCCTCCGGGAGCCCAACGAGTCTCAAATTCTGCCGGCGGGACCTATTCTCTAGGTCCTCCACCTTCTCCAGGAGCTTCTTCTGCTGGTCTCTCAGCATCCCCACCTCCAACTCCACCGCAGTTTGATGTTCCTCCTGCTCAGCCAGTGCCTTCTCTACCTTCTGGATCGCTCGATCTTGGGCGTCCAATCCAAGCTCCAGCCGCTCAATCGACTCTTTTATCACGTCCAAGCAGTCCCGTTTCTGCTTAGCGAAGCCTTCCTGAATAACTTGCATCAGCTGCTCCGTTAACCGCTGGGTCGACAAACCAGAGGTCCGGTCCTCCGCCATGCTATCACCCGCTGCAGCTTCAGGCCAAGCCTTCTCTATCTTTTTATTTCTGCCTTTACGAGTACTTCTAGTCCTCCTCTCCATGCACCGATGTGGGAATTCAGTACACAATTGCCTCTGTCATCAATTTTTCAATTCACGTCCGGTAGAAAATCGGGGGAAAAGGTCCAAAAGTCCGACCCGATCAGGAGCCACCAAATGTGCGACTTACTCCTTCATAGCCGCCACCGGAAGCCCCCTGAGCTGGAAGTTTTACCCACACTCTGTTCGTGTACACAGAGGGAGAATTCAGAAAGTCCAAATTACCTAACAGCACGTCTTTCGGAACTTGTGGGAGGAAACCGGAGCACCCGGAGGAAACCCGCGCACACACTGGGAGGATGCGCAGACTCCACACAGACAGAGACCCAAGTCAGGAATTGAACCTGGTACCCTGGAGCTGTGAAGCAACAGTGCTACCCACTGTGCTACCATGCTGCCTTGACTTGAGTGCTCTTGCAGATGGCCAGTATTGCTTCCAGCCAGGGCCTCATGAGACACTGTCTGTCTCTGGCCTATGTGTATCTTCTGAAGCCTGTTCTCAGTACCACACTGAAAATCAGAAATAAAAATAACAATATTCAGCAGCGCCTCTGAAGAGACAACAAATCTCATGTTCCAGGTTCATGACCTTTCAGCAGAACTTTATATGTGTAATGAAATGAAAATTGCTTATTGTCACAAGTAGGCTTCAATGAAGTTACTGTGAAAAGCCCCTAGTCGCCACATTCCAGCACCTGTTCGGGGAGGCTGGTACAGGAATTGAACCGTGCTGCTGGCCTGCCTTGGTCTGCTTCAAAAGCCAGCTATTTAGCCCAGTGTGCTAAACTGTGCACCCTTAACTGTAAACATGAAAATATGCTTCAATGTCCAGAATGGACGTCACTCTGTAAATCTCGAAGCACCAAATCCCTTTCACTCCCAATCTGTTGTTATCTTTAAACGCAACTCATTGTCATCTGTATTTTTCATTGCTACCTTTTGGTCCCCAAAACAGAATTGTGAACACTTGGAATGATTCTGGTGGTACTGAATGACAGCACCAGTCATAGAATGTTCCTGCTTTAAACCAATATGCAGGGAGAGTCTTAGCTATCACTTGAATCAGAAACATGTTCCAACCAACAGTATAACAACATGATCTGGGATAAAGATATTGTTTTCAGCTGCACTCATAAATGCTTTCAATGTTAACAGATGGTCCTCAGTAATTGTACCTTCTGATTAAAATACACCATGGGATCAGTGTTTCATTTTAAATCTTTGATTTGTCTTGAAGTCAGTTATTATCAGCCTCAGCCTGGGCCGGCTGAATAAAGAAGATTTATATTGCTGTATGTTGGCAGTTCAACATATCATTTCTGTCTTACAGAAATATTATGTTTTGCATAATGGCTTAGCAACCACAAGTTAGTTATTTGTTCCTGCCCTATGGAATAATGTGCACTACTAATATTAAACTTTAATCAGGGTAAACACAAATCTACATCAAATTAAATGTGTTTGGATGAAAGGATTTATCGCAAATCCTGTGAAATTATGATGATCGGTAATACATCATGTCACCAATGGACTAATATAGAGGGCAGTGGCATCTGGAATATAAATGACATAAAGCATCAAATCACTAGACTGTTAGTGACTTAAGAAACCTTCTCAGGAATGTACTTCCTCAGGAAACGAAGGAAATTCGGCATGTCCACATTAACCCTTACCAACTTTTACAGATGCACCATAGAAAGCATCCTATCGGGCTGCATCACAGCCTGGTATGGCAACTGCTCGGCCCAGGACCGCAAGAAACTTCAGAGAGTTGTGAACACCGCCCAGTCCATCACACAAACCCGCCTCCCAGCCATTGACTCCATCTACACCTCCCGCTGCCTGGGGAAAGCGGGCAGCATAATCAAAGACCCCTCCCACCCGGCTTACTCACTCTTCCAACTTCTTCCATCGGGCAGGAGATACAGAAGTCTGAGAACACGCACGAACAGACTCAAAAACAGCTTCTTCCCCACTGTCACCAGACTCCTAAATGACCCTCTTATGGACTGACTTCATTAACACTACACCCTGTATGCTTCATCCGATGCCAGTGCTTATGTAGTTACATTGTATATGTTGTGTTGCCCTATTTTCTTTTATTCCTTTTTCTTCCCGTGTATTTAATGATCTGTTGAGCTGCTCGCAGAAAAATACTTTTCACTGTACCTCGGTACACGTGACAATAAACAAATCCAATCCAATGTAGATCATTCGCAGGAACAACTCAAAATCTAAGCAGTGGCCCAGATGACTCGATGAGCTGAATGGCCTCCTTCTGCACTGTAGAGATTCAATGATACTGTGATAAAATGCTCAGTCATGGAAGTCATCAATTGAAGCCCAGAAATCTATAGCACATACTCCAGGCTGACACGTTCAACACCGTGCTGAGAGACTGCTGTGCTGTCAGAGGTGTATCCTCCTGTTAACATACATAAAAGCTGTGCGGAGTCTGCACGTCCTCCCCGTGTCTGCGTGGGTTTCCTCCGGGTGCTCCGGTTTCCTCCCACAGTCCAAAGATGTGCAGGTTAGGTGGATTGGCCATGATAAATTGCCCTTAGTGTCCAAAATTCCCCTTAGTGTTGGGTGGGGTTACTGGGTTATGGGGATAGGGTGGAGGTGTTGACTTTGGGTAGGGTGCTCTTTCCAAGAGCCGGTGCAGACTCGATGGGCCGAATGGCCTCCTTCTGCACTGTAAATTCTATGATCTATGATCTATGATCTATGATCTATGATCATACATAGAAAATAGAAGCAGGAGGAGGCCATTCGGCCCTTCAAACCTGCTCTGCCATTCATTATGATCATGGTTGATCAGCAAGTTCAATACCTTGATCCCGCCTTCAATCCATATCCCTTGATTCCTTTAACCCCAAGAGCTACATAGAACATAGAACATTGCAGTACAGGCCCTTCGGCCCTCGATGTTGCGCCGACCTGTGAAACCACTCTAAAGCCCATCTACACTATTCCCTTATCGTCCATATGTCTATCCAATGACCATTTGAATACCCTTAGTGTTGGCGAGTCCACTACTGTTGCAGGCAGGGCATTCCACGCCCTGACGACTCTCTGAGTAAAGAACCTACCTCTGACATCTGTCTTATATCTATCTCCCCTTAATTTAAAGCTATGTCCCTTCTTGAAGTTACATAACGTATTGGTCTCAACTGTTCTCTGTGGTCGTGAATTCTACAGGTTCATAGAATCATAGAATTACAGTGCAGAAGAAGGCCAATCGGCCCATCGGGTCTGCACCAGCCCTTGGAAAGAGCACCCCATTAAAGCCCAAGTCTCCACCCTATCCCCATAACCCCAACTAACCCCTGGACACCAAGGGGCAATTTAACGTGGCCAATCCACCTAACCTGCACATCTTTGGACTGTGGGAGGAAACCGGAGCACCAGGAGGAAACCCATGCTGACACTGGGAGAACGTGCAGGCTCCGCACAGAGAGTCAGCCGAGGCCGGAATTGAACCCGGGACCCTGGAGCTGTGAGGTAGCAGTGTCGGTTCACCACTCTCTGGTTGAATAATTCTCTCCTCACCTCAGTCCTAAAAGGTTTACCCCTAATCCTCAAACTTTGAGCCCTACTTCTGGATTCCCCCGCCATCAGGAACATTCTTTCCGAATCTACCCTGTCAAATCCTTTTTTTTTTAATTCTTTTTTTTCCAACTAAGGGGCAATTTAGCATGGCCAATCCACCTACCCTGCACATCTTTGGCTTGTGGGGGTGAGACCCATGCAGACACGGGGCGAATGTGCAAACTCCACACGGACAGTGACCCGGGGCCTGGATCGAACCCGGGTCCTCGGTGCCATGAGGCAGCAGTGCTAACCATTACGCCATCGTGCCACCCTAACCCTGCCTAATCCTGTTAGAATTGTAAACATTTCTATGAGATCTCTCTCACTCTTCTAAATGGTAATGAATTTAACCCTAGTCTCTCCTCATATGACAGCCACGCCATCGGAATCAGTCTGGCAAACCTTTGTTGCACACCCTCCATAGCAAGAACATCCTTCCTCAGAAAAGGACACGAAAACTGCACACAATACTCCAGGTATAGCCTCACCAATGCCCTATACAGTTGCAGTAAAACATCTCGATTCTTATGCTCAAAACTTCTCGCTATGAAGGCCAGCTTACCATTTGCCTTCTTTACTGCCTGCTGTACCTGCGCACTTACTTTCAGAAACTGATCCACGAGGACACCAAGGTCTCGCTGAGTATCCACCTCTCTCAATATTCACCCATTCAAAATAATAATCTGCCTTACTATTTTAGCTACCGAAGTGGATAACCTGACATTTATCCGCATTATACTGCATCTGTCATGCATATGCCCACTCACTCAGCCTGTCCAAATTCCACTGAAGCATCTCTGCATCCTCCTCACAGCTCACCCTCCCACCCAACTTTCTATCATCTGCAAATTTGGAGATAATACATTTAATTCCCTCGTCCAAATCATTGACATTTAAAAAAATAAATTTAGAGCACCAAATTCATTTTTTGAAATGAAATGAAATGAAAATCGCTTATTGTCACAAGTAGGCTTCAAATGAAGTTACTGTGAAAAGCCCCTAGTCACCACATTCTGGCACCTGTTCAGGGAGGCTGTTACAGGAATCGAACCGTGCTGCTGGCCTGCCTTGGTCTGCTTTCAAAGCCAGTGATTTAGCCCTGTGCTAAACAGCCCCAATTAAGGGGCAATTTAGCGTGGCCAATCCACCCACCCTGCACATCTTTGGGTTGTGGGGGCGAAACCCACGCAGACACGGTGAGAATGTGCAAACTCCTGGGACCTTGGCGCAATGAGGCAGCAATGCTAACCACTGCGCCACCGTGCTGCCCATTTCCAAATCATTTAAGTGTAATGTGAACAGTTGGGGTCCTAGCACAGTCCCTGCAGTCACCCATAAGTCATTGCCTGCCCATCGGAAAAAGACCCATTTGTTGCAGCTTTTTGCTTCCTATCTGTTAACCATTTTTCTATCCATTTCAAGACACTACCCGCAATCCCATGCACTTTAACATTGCATCGCAATCTGCTATGGGTGGCACGGTAGCACAGTGGTTAGCACTGTTGCTTCACAGCGCTAGATTCCCGGGTTCAATTCCCGTTGGGGTCACTGTCTGTGGGAAGTCTGCATGTTCTCCACGTGTCTGCGTGAGTTTCCTCCAGGTGCTCCGTTTTCCTCCCACAAGTCCCGAAACATGTGCTTGTTAGGTGAATTGGACATTCTGAATTCTCCCTCTGTGTACCTGAACAGGCGATTAGGGGATTTTCACAGTAACGTCATTGCAGTGTTAATATAAGACTACTTGTGACAATAATAAAGATTATTATTATGTGAGACCTTATCAAGAGCCTTCTGAAAGTCAATATAAAATACATCCACTGGTTCTCCCTGGTCAACTCTACCAGTTACATCTTCAAAGAATTCTAGTAGCTTTGTCAAGCATGATTTCCTTTTCATAAGTGCATGATGACTTAGTCTGATTGAGCCACTGTGCGATGAAATCCTTGATGATCCTCTAGTAATTTCCCGACTACCGACATTGGGCTCACTGGTCTATAGTTCCCTGTTTTGTCTCTACCTCCTTTTTTGAATAGCAGGGTTTATATTATCTACCCTCCAATCTGTAGGAACCATTCCAGAGCCCAAAGAATTTTGGAAAATGACCACCTATGGATCTACTATTTCTAGGGCCACTTCCTTAAGTACTCTGGGATGAAGCAGCGTGGTAGTGCACGTGGCTTCACAGCGCCAGGGTCCCAAGTCCCAAGCCAATAATAAGGTCCCAAGCTATTGGGTTACGGGGATAGAGTGGAAGTGAGGGCTGAAGTGGGTCGGTGCAGACGCGATGGGCTGAATGGCCTCCTTCTGCACTGTATATTCTATGTTCTATGAAGATTATCAGGCTCTGGAGATTTATCTGCCTTCAATTCCAATAGTTCCCCAAAACCGTTTCTTTACCAATACTAATTTCCTTCAGCGCCTCACTGAAACCTATGTTTCTCAGAACTTCTGGGACATTATTCATGTCTTCCTTTGTGAAGACAGAAGCAAAGTATGAATTTAGTTCCTCAGCCATTTCTTTGTTCCCTGTTATGAATTCCTCTATTTCTGACTGTAAGGGGCCTACATCCAGTTTTATCAATCTTTTTCTCTTTACATACCTATAGAAACTTTTATTGTCCATTTTTATGTTCCCCGCTAGCTTAGTTTCATATTGCACTTTCCCCTTCTTAATCAATCCCCTGGGCCACCCTTTGCTGAATTTTAAACTGTTTCCAGTCTATGGCTTTTTCTTGCTAATTTGTATGCCTCTTCTTTGAATCTAATACTATCCCCAGTTTCCCTTGTAACTATGGTTTGGCCCCAGTTCCCTTTCTACTCTTGCGTCAATGGGAATAAACACCTTTGAGAGTTCACCTATTTGTTCATTCAATGCCTGTAATTTCCTGTCCACTGTCCCTCCTTCCAGTAATGTTTCCCAGTCCATGATAGCCAGCTCATGCCTCATAGATTATCATAGAATTTACAGTGCAGAAGGAGGCCATTCGGCCCATCATACATTCATACATTCATAGTTACCTTTATTGAGGTTCAGGACCCTGGCCTCAGAATCAAAAACCTCATTATCCACCTGATAAAGAATTCTATCATATTTTGATTTTTTCCCCCCCGCTTATTGTCACAAGTAGGCTTCAATGAAGTTACCGTGAAAAGCCCCTAGTCTCCACATTCCGGCGCTTGTTCGAGGAGGCCGGTACGGGAATTCAACCCGCGCTGCTCTCCTTGCTCTGCATTACAAGCCAGCTGTTTAGCCTACTGTGCTAAACCAGCCCCGAGAATTCTATCATATTATGGTCATTCATCCCCAAGTGTTCTCTCACAACTAGATTGCCAACTAATCCTTTCTCATTGTACAACACCAAGTCCAAGATGGCCTGTTCGCTTGTTGGTTTCTCAAATTAGGCCCGGTCCAACTTGCCCTTTCAGGTAGTTAGACCAGATCCCATGGCTTTACTCAAAGAAGTGCAGAGTTCTCCCGACTGTGCTAGCCAATATTTATCCCTCAACCAACATCATAAAACAGATTATCTGGTCGTTGTCACATTGCTGTTTGTGGGAGCTTTCTGTGCACAAATTGGTTGCTGAACTTTCTACCTTGCATCAGTGATTATTCCTTATTGGTGCTATTGGACAGCCAAGTGTAAGACATAAATGAGGTCCCTTCCAATTTTTTTATACTTTACAATGTGCAAGGATGCAGGAGTACATCTGATTTGCTTAAAGGTGTAAGGCCTTGAAGCACTTTGGTTGTGAAAAATGCTTTACAATGCAAGTTTCTGATATCCTTTTTTCTTTCACATCTCCAAAGATGTGACAGCCCAAAGACCCTCCCATGCAATGGATTATCCTACAAACCTTGTTGAGTTCTTTGAGAAGGTGACCAAACAGGTGGATGAGGGTAAAGCAGTTGATGTGGTGTATATGGATTTCAGCAAAGCGTTTGATAAGGTTCCCCACGGTAGGCTACTGCAGAAAATACGGATGCATGGGATTCAGGGAGATTTAGCAGTTTGGATCAGAAATTGGCTAGCTGGAAGAAGACAAAGGGTGGTAGTTGCTGGGAAGTGTTCAGACTGGAGTCCAGTTACTAGTGGTGTACCACAAGGATCTGTTTTGGGGCCACTGCTGTTTGTCATTTTTATAAATGACCTGGAGGAGGGCATAGAAGGATGGGTGAGTAAATTTGCAGATGACACTAAAGTCGGTGGAGTTGTGGACAGTGCGGAAGGATGTTACAAGTTACAGAGGGACATAGATAAGCTGCAGCGCTGGGCTGAGAGGTGGTAAATGGAGTTTAATGCAGAAAAGTGTGAGGTGATTCATTTTGGAAGGAATAACAGGAAGACAGAGTACTGGGCTAATGGTAAGATTCTTGGCAGTGTGGATGAGCAGAGAGATCTCGGTGTCCATGTACATAGATCCCTGAAAGTTGCCACTCAGGTTGAGAGGGTTGTTAAGAAGGCGTACAGTGTGTTAGCTTTTATTGGTAGAGGGATTGAGTTTCGGAGCTATGAGGTCATGTTGCAGCTGTACAAAACTTTGGTGCGGCCGCATTTGGAGTAATTCTGGTCGCCGCATTATCAGAAGGATGTGGAAGCATTGGAAAGGGTGCAGAGGAGATTTACCAGAATGTTGCCTGGTTAAGAGGTGACTTAATTGAGGCATACAAGATGATCAGAGGATTGGATAGGGTGGACAGTGAGAGCCTTTTTCCTCGGATGGTGATGTCTAGCACGAGGGGACATAGCTTTAAATTGAGGGGAGATAGATATAAGACAGATGTCAGAGGTAGGTTCTTTACTCAGAGAGTAGTAAGGGTGTGGAATGCCCTGCCTGCAACAGTAGTGGACTCGCCAACACTAAGGGTATTCAAATGGTCCTTGGATAGACATATGGACGATAAGGGAATAGTGTAGATGGGCTTTCGAGTGGTTTCACAGGTCGGCGCAACATCGAGGGCCGAAGGGCCTGTACTGCGCTGTAATGTTCTGTGTTCTATGTATCGAACCATTGTGTAGCTCTACAAAGCTGATAGCAGAACTTGTAGAGCAATGTCAAGCTTTCAGTAATATATACATCATTGGGACTACATGCAGTTAATTAGAGAACTGTGTTACAGTTACAGCATTAGTATGACTATCCCCCTATTTGATCAAAGCTTGATCAAAATACATGCTTTCTTTCAAACATAGTGCAGTGCCAACATTATCATATATCCAGAGAATGCTATTCCGGGATGTGGAACAAATAAATCTCGGCAATCACTGTACACCCGCAGTAAAGATCCTTTGATGTTTCATAAACAACCAACGAACCACTTAAATGTCAGAAGATGTATTAATTCAGCCACTGACTCTGCAAGCAATGTTAGAGATTAATCAAGAACAATTGGAAACAATTGGATTTAGTAATGAATTCTTGCATCGTTTAGCTGGTTCAGCATAGTGGGCTAAGACAGCTGGCTTGTAGCGCAGAACAATGCCAGCAGCGTGGTTTCAATTCCCGTTCCAGCCTCCCCGAACAGGTGCCGGAATGTAGCGACTAGGGGCTTTTCACAGTAACTTCATTGAAGCCTATTTGTGACAATAAGTGATTATTATATTATCATATTATAAATTGACAAGATGCTAGGCGAGACCCTCACTCATTTCATAACATCTGTGCATTAAGGCAGTAATGTGCTTTCCCAAATGATCAAGTTAATGTCCAAACGCCTTCTGCATTCTTGCTAGAATGTATAAACCCTCAATGCATTCTCGCTATATCGTATGAAACACCTCTTCTGAGTGGTTCAAATATAGGTACCGAAGCCGCCTAACTGAACTAACCTATCAATCGGCATTCAGCCAGGCCAAGGTTGAATTCCCCTCCAATTGTCCTCTGCAGAGATAGAATTTTTGCCACTTTGCCACTTCCCCGTCTCTCTCGTTCACAGTCTTCATTTCCATAGTCTTGGGTGACCTCGGTTTCCTCAGCCAAGAGGTCACTGATTCTGAGCAAGGTGGCAGTGAGAACTGGGCTATTCGACCATGAAAGGGGATGATGAGCCAAGCCTGACTCTGTCCTCACCCCCAGCAGGCTGGCTTACAGCTCGATAGTGGTTATGGGGCAGGAGTCCTGGATTATTCTCGTTGCCCTGCTCACCATTTCTCAACTCAGGTACAGAGGCTAGTGGGCGGATCCAGCGGCCACCCAATGCTCTGATAGGTGCAGAGTGACTGCAGGTTCACCTGGACCATTCCGTCTCATTGTGCCTCAGCTCCTTCACTGGACAAACATAATTACAGGAGAGCACCTTCGGCCTCTCTCGCCCTCCTATCACCTGTATACCCTTGGTGCATTTCTAATAATCCTGAGTGTGACTGCAACAACCTGCATTATTGCTACACCCAGAGCTGGACATCATCCTGCAAACCAACCAGGTAAAACAAACCCTACTGCATTCCCTGGTTCCCTTTCTGGATCTGATTGATAAATGGGATCTCTTACGGGTCATCTTGACTTCACACGATGGCCAATCAGCAGTACATTTTACATCTCCCTCCAATTGTTATTGGCTGGCGGCCTAACAATACCTTTCGGGCATGGGATTGGAAAAGCTAGCTGAAGCTGAATAATTTGCAGGGCAGGTGAGCAGAACAAACTAAATACACAACAGCGCCTTTACTTCCTTTATAATAATAATCTTTATTGTCACAAGTAGGCTTACATTACAATGAAGTTACTGTGAAAAGCCCCTAGTTGCCACATTCCGGCGCCTGTTTGGGTACACAGAGGGAGAGTTCAGAATGTGCAAATTACCTAACAAGCACGTCTTTCAGGATTTGTGGTAGGAAACCAGAGCACCCGGAGGAAACCCACGCACACACGGGGAGGACGTGCAGACTTTGCACAGACAGTGACCCAAGTCGGGAATCGAACCTGGGACCCTGGCGCTGTGAAGCCATAGTGCTAACCACTATGCTGCCGTGCTGCCCTCAGGAAACTAAGGAAATTCGGCATGTCCACACTGACTCTTACCAACATTTACAGGCGCACCATAGAAAGCATCCTATCTGGCTGCATCACAGCCTGATATGGCAACTGCTCGGCCCAGGACCGCAAGAAACCTCAGAGAGTCGTGAACACAGCCCAGTCCATCACATGAACCCGCCTCCCATCCATTGACTCCATCTACACCTCCCGCTGCCTTGGGAAAGCGGGCAGCATAATCAAAGCCCCCTCCTACCCGACTTACTCACTCTTCCAACTTCTTCCATCGGGCAGGAGATACAGAAGTCTGAGAACACGCACGAACAGACTCAAAAACAGCTTCTTCCCCACTGTTACCCTAAACGACCCTCTTATGGACTGATCTGATTAATACTACACTCCTGTATGCTTCACTGAGGATTGTGTCTCTGTATTTACAATGTGTACCCTGTGGTGCCCTATAATATATTTTATTGTCATGTACTAAATGATCTGTTTAAGCTGCTCGCAGAAAAATACTTTTCACTGTACCTCAGTACACGTGACAATAAACAAATCCAATCCAATCCAATCAAAGAGCCAGCACAAGGAACAATGGAGCGAACGGCCTCCTTCAGTGTTGTCATTTCCTATGATTGGATAACTCATTGACCTGAATGCAATTAAAAATGGGAAGAGATGTAAGGCAGACTGACAATTCACTCTCACCCATTATCCATCGAATGCAATAAAGGCCAAGATCTGTTCAAACACTGGAGAGTTCATAGATTCTTTTAATGAAATTTTTCCGTCAAAAATTATTTGTAAGCTGTTATCTGGGAAATCATTGTTTATTCATTCAACAATAATTGTCCTACGATTCCGACTTGAAGGCCCCTTTAAATGAGGCAGCGTTGTGTCTGAGGAGAGTCACTCATGGTTCAACACACCCGGGGGTTTGTGCGAATTCTTCACAGTGCCAGCGATGTTGTATCAGATGTGCAGACTGTCCTGGGATTACAATTCCCCATTTCCTTCAAAGCGCATCCAGAGATGCTGCACTTATCTTCACTCCGCAAAACCTCCTGCCGGGTGATTATTGGAGTTGATTCACTGCCTTTGTCTTTCGTTGTACACATTTAAACTTTCCCTGCTGCTTGTCTGATCATTTTAATTAGAAAAATTTATTTGATCCCTCGTTCAGTTTCCACAGATTAGAAACTAATCGCGTTCTCTTTGAATCCAGTTCCTTTCTTTCCCCACTCTCTCCAGTGTTTTTTTTTCTTCCCTCTCTTACCTCTTCTCCTGGAACGTTGAGGGTATCTCCCCCTCCAGCCCAGCCCCGGGAATCAGTCTCGGTTCCGTGGACATCATTCTCTCGCCTCTGAGTGAGTCAGGAGGTGGTTCGGTTCCTGCCCTTGGGCAGCACGGTAGCACTGTGGTTAGCAAAATTGCTTCACAGCTCCAGGGTCCCAGGTTCCATTCCAGCTTGGGTCACTGTCTGTGCGGAGTCTGCACATCGGCCCCGAGTGTGCGTGGGTTTCCTCCGGGTGCTCCGGTTTCCTCCCACAGTCCAAAGATGTGCAGGTTAGGTGGATTGGCCATGATAAATTGTCCTTAGTGTCCAAAATTGCCCTTCGTGCTGGGTGGGGTAACTGGGTTATGGGGATAGGGTGGAGGTGTGGACCTTGGGTAGGATGCTCTTTCCAAAAGCTGGTGCAGACTCGATGGGCTGAATGGCCTCCTTCTGCACTGTAAATTCTATGATAATCTATGATTATTCCAGGACAAAGGTTCGGCACAACATCGTGGGCCAAAGGGCCTGTTCTGTGCTGTATTTTTCAATGTCCTATGTTCTAACTGGACCTGACATCGCCGCGCAATGCTGAGGGAGTGCTACACTACCGGAGGTGCCTCGCCCTCTGGATAAGGTGGGCACGTCTGTACTTTTGGGTGAGTGAAGAGATCCCACATTGAAAAGGAGCAGGAAGAAATGGTTCATTTCCGGATGTGGCTGTGTACACGTTGACCTGTTGGGATTCAGTACCACGACACACTGATCACCATTCATTAGCACTTCGTTGGCTAGGAAACAACTTGAGAGTCCTGAGCTTATAACAGGCACTCTATAAATGCAACTCAATCCCTCTTTAACCCCAAATTGTGTCAACCCCACGGTAAATCTTCATGTAAAATTCACAGTGATTTAATTCCTATCGATAGGCAGCCACATGACCTTAAACAGACTGAAATAAAATATCAACCTTGAGATTGTACTGTGTGGCGAAACTTCTGAAATTAATTCTGCTGAATAAACAGAAGAGCCGATCTG
Organism: Scyliorhinus torazame; assembly: GCF_047496885.1. NCBI lineage: Eukaryota > Metazoa > Chordata > Chondrichthyes > Carcharhiniformes > Scyliorhinidae > Scyliorhinus > Scyliorhinus torazame. The sequence continues at coordinate 309,937,268 of NC_092713.1, read as the reverse complement.
GGTAGTTTTAAATCGGTTACAACCTCCCTGCTAACTGAGTTTCCCAAGAATGCAAGGTCAGAGTGTAGAAATGACTGGGGCCATACAACAGGAGCTGTTGACATTGACGACGGAAATGTTGCATTCACCAATGCTGGAATGTGAACAGGGCTGAACTATTGGCACATTTAGAAAATGGCACAGTCCCCATAAGATGCTGAGCTTCATGCAACAACAACTTATTTATATAACGCCTTGAATAGGACTGAGTCGAGGGAGGTCATGCCTGACAAATCTGTTAGAATTGTTGCTAAGTTTGCAAATGAGACAACGATATGTAGAGGGACAGATTGTGTTGAGGACGCAGGCGGGCTGCAGAAGAACCTGGACAGGCTAGGAGAGAGGGCAAAGAAGTGACAGGTGGAATACAATGTAGAAAAGTGTGAGGTTGTGCACTTTGGTAGGAAGAATAGAGACATAGACTATTTTCTAAATGGGAAAAGGCTTCAGAAATCAGAAGCACAAAGGGACTTAAGAGTCCTAGTTCTGGATTCACTTATGGTTAACATACAGGTTCAGTTGGCAGTTAGAAGGCAAATGTTAGCATTCATGTTTAGAGGGCTAGAATACAAGAGCAGGGATGTACTTTTGAGGCTGTTAAGGCTCTGGTCATACCCCATTTGGAGTATTGTGAGCAGTTCTGGGCCCCGTATCTAAGGAAGGATGTGCTGGCCTTGGGAAGGGTCCAGAGGAGGTTCACAAGAATGATCCCTGGAATGAAGAGCTTGTCATATGAGGAACGGTTGAGGACTCTGGGTCTGTACACGATGGAGTTTAGAAGGATGAGGGGTGATCTTATTGAAACTTACAGAATGCATGAATCGGCAAATACATGAATTGGATGGGAATAGAGGGATACGGACCCCGGAAGGGTCGGAGTTTTAGTTCAGACAGGCAGCATGGTCGGCGCAGGCTTGGAGGGCCGAAGGGCCTGTTCCTGTGCTGTACTTTTCTTTGTTCTTTGTTCTTTGTTGATACTGCGAGGCCTGGTAGAGAGGACATGGAAGGATGTATCCACTTGTAGGAAAAACTAGAAGCAGAGGACACAATCTCAGACTGAAGGGACGATCCTTTAAAACAGAGATGAAGTTCAGCCAGAGGGTGGTGAATCTGTGGAACTCTTTACCACAGAAGGTTGTGGAGGACAAATCACCGAGTGTCCTTTAGACAGAGATAGATGGGTTTTTGATTAATTAGGGGATCAGGGGTTATGGGAGAAGGCAAGAGAACGGGTATGAGAAAAATATCAGCCCTGATTGAATGGCGGAGCAGAATCATAGAATCATAGAATTTACAGTGCAGAAGGACGCCATTTGGCCCATCGAGTCTGCAGCAGCCCTTGGATAGAGCATCCCACCCAAGCCCACACCTCCACCCCATCCCTGTAACCCAGCAACCCCACCCAAACTTTTTGGACACACAGAGCAATTTTTTTTTCCAATCCACCTAACCTGCACATCTTTGATCTGTGGGAGGAAACCGGAGCGCCCGGAGGAAACCCACGCAGACACGGGGAGAACGTGCAAACTCCTCACAGACAGTGACCCAAGCCGGGAATCGAACCTGGGACCCTGGAGCTGTGAAGCAACTGTGCTAACCACTGCGCTACCGTGCTGCCCATCGATGGGCCGAATGGCCTAATTCTGTTCCTAGGTCTGATGGTCTAAGTGTAGATGTTGAGTAAGGTTTCAAACAGGGTTAGCTGATGGGCACTACAAACACAACTTGGACATATTCCCAGAAAGAAGCTGGAGCGCACTGTGTAGTGCTTTGGGGTGTTTTATTAAACGAAAAGCATTATGTTAATGTAAGTCCTTGTTGTTTGATCTCTAATTGCCCAGCCCCACATTCCCAGCTCACCATCCAGATGGCCAGTTGGTTCATGAACAGACTTTTCATTACCCAATTGGTCACTGCTTGACTGTCACTCAACAGTCTTTAATTTGGCCTCATGACCAGTATCGTGAATCACTAATAAACAGAAGATTGTAAAGACAGACAGGCCTTTTTAATGCACTGAACATTTATCCCTGGCCATTTTTTAAAAAAGCTGTGGATATGGGCATCAGCAGCAAGGTCAGCTCGACCTAATTGCCCTTGAGAAGGTGGTGGGGCACCACCTTCTTGCATTAAATCAAGTCGCGTTTTAGGCCATTTCGGGGGGCAATTAAGAATCACCCACATTGCTGTGGGTCTGGAGTCACATTTAACCAGACCAGGTAATGATGGCAGATTTCCATCTCGAAAGGACATTAGTGAATCAGATGGGTTTTCAATGACAATCCAGTAATTTCAGGGTCACGGTTACTGATGACAGATTTTATTATTCCAGATTTGTGAGTCAGCCATGGTGGTAACAGAAGGTTCTGAGTTTCTGTCCCACTTAACTTGAGCACTCCAGTCTGACAGACCAGCACAGTACCGACAGAGAGCTGCACTGTCAGAGGGTCAGTACTGAGGGAGTGCTGCACTGTCAGAGGGTCAGTACTGAGGGAGTGCTGCACTGTCAGAGGGTCAGTACTGAGGGAGTGCTGCACTGTCAGAGGGTCAGAACTGAGGGAGTGCCGCACTGTCAGAGGGTCAGTACTGAGGGAGTGCTGCACTGTCAGAGGGTCAGTACCGACAGAGAGCTGCACTGTCAGAGGGTCAGTACTGAGGGAGTGCTGCACTGTCAGAGGGTCAGTACTGAGGGAGTGCTGCACTGTCAGAGGGTCAGAACTGAGGGAGTGCCGCACTGTCAGAGGGTCAGTACTGAGGGAGTGCTGCACTGTCAGAGGGTCAGTACTGAGGGAGTGCCGCACTGTCAGAGGGTCAGTACTGAGGGAGTGCTGCACTGTCAGAGGGTCAGTACTGAGGGAGTGCCGCACTGTCAGAGGGTCAGTACTGAGAGAGTGCCGCACTGTCAGAGGGTCAGTACTGAGGGAGTGCTGCACTGTCAGAGGGTCACTACTGAGGGAGTGCCGCACTGTCAGAGGGTCAGTACTGAGAGAGTGCCGCACTGTCAGAGGGTCAGTACTGAGGGAGTGCCGCACTGTCAGAGGGTCAGTACTGAGAGAGTGCCGCACTGTCAGAGGGTCAGTACTGAGGGAGTGCTGCACTGTCAGAGGGTCAGTACTGAGGGAGTGCCGCACTGTCAGAGGGTCAGTACTGAGGGAGTGCCGCACTGTCAGAGGGTCAGTACTGAGAGAGTGCCGCACTGTCAGAGGGTCAGTACTGAGGGAGTGCTGCACTGTCAGAGGGTCACTACTGAGGGAGTGCCGCACTGTCAGAGGGTCAGTACTGAGAGAGTGCCGCACTGTCAGAGGGTCAGTACTGAGGGAGTGCCGCACTGTCAGAGGGTCAGTACTCAGGAGTGCCGCACTGTCAGAGGGTCGGTACTGAGGGACCGCTGCACTGTCAGAGGGTCAGTACTGAGGGAGTGCCGCACTGTCAGAGGGTCAGTACTGAGGGAATGCCGCACTGTCAGAGGGTGAGTACTGAGGGAGTGCCGCACTGTCAGAGGGTCAGTACTGAGAGAGTGCTGCACTGTCAGGGGGTCAGTACTGAGGGAATGTTGCACTGTCAGAGGGTCAGTACTGAGGGACTGCTGCACTGTCAGAGGGTCAGTACTGAGGGAGTGCTTCACTGACAGAGGGTCAGTACTGAGGGAGTTCTGCACTGTCAGAGGGTCAGTACTGAGGGAGTGCTGCACTGTCAGAGGGTCGGTACTGAGGGAGTGCTGCACTGTCAGAGGGTCAGTACAGTGGGAGTGCTACACTGTCAGAGGGTCGGTACTGAGGGAATGCTGCACTGTCAGAGGGTCAGTACTGAGGGAGTGCTGCACTGTCAGAGGGTCAGTACTGAGGGAGTGCTGCACTGTCAGAGGATCAGTACTGAGGGAATGCTGCACTGTCAGAGGGTCAGTACTGGGGGACTGCTGTACTGTCAGAGGGTCAGTACTGAGGGAGTGCTGCACTTCAGGTGTTCAGTACTGAGGGTGTGCTGCACTGTCAGAGGGTAAGTACTGAGGGAGTGCTGCACTGTCAGACGGTCAGTACTGAGGGAATGCCCCACTGTCGGAGGGTCAGTACTGAGGGAGTGCTGCACTGTCAGAGGGTCTGTACTGAGGGAGAGCCACACTGTCAGAGGGTCAGTACTGAGGAAATGCTGCACTGTCAGAGGGTCAGTACTGAGGGAGTGCTGCATTGTCAGAGGGTCAGTACTGATGGAGTGCTGCACTGTCAGACGGTCAGTACTGAGGGAGTACTGCAGTGTCAGAGGGTCAGTAATGAGGGAGTGCTGCACTGTCAGAGGGTCAGTACTGAGGGAGTGCTGCATTGTCAGAGGGTCAGTACAGATGGAGTGCTGCACTGTCAGACGGTCAGTACTGAGGGAGTACTGCAGTGTCAGAGGGTCAGTACTGAGGGAGTGCCGCACTGTCAGAGGGTCAGTACTGAGGGAGAGCTGCCTGTCAGAGGGTCAGTACTGAGGGAGTGCTGCACTGTCAGAGGGTCAGTACTGAGGGAGTGCTGCACTGTCAGAGGGTCAGTACTGAGGGAGTGCTGCACTGTCAGAGGGTCAGTACTGAGGGAGTGCTGCACTGTCAGAGGGTCAGTACTGAGGGAGTGCCGCACTGTCAGAGGGTCAGTACTGAGGGAGTGCTGCACTGTCAGAGGGTCAGTACTGAGGGATTGCCGCACTGTCAGAGGGTCAGTACTGAGAGAGTGCCGCACTGTCAGAGGGTCAGTACTGAGGGAGTGCTGCACTGTCAGAGGGTCAGTACTGAGGGAGTGCCGCACTGTCAGAGGGTCAGTATTGAGAGAGTGCCGCACTGTCAGAGGGTCAGTACTGAGGGAGTGCCGCACTGTCAGAGGGTCAGTACTGAGACAGTGCCGCACTGTCAGAGGGTCAGTACTGAGGGAGTGCTGCACTGTCAGAGGGTCAGTACTGAGGGAGTGCTGCACTGTCAGAGGGTCAGTACTGAGGGAGTGCCGCACTGTCAGAGGGTCAGTACTGAGGGAGTGTCTCACTGTCAGAGGGTCAGTACTGAGGGAGTGCCGCACTGTCAGAGGGTCAGTACTGAGGGAGTGCTGCACTGTCAGAGGGTCGGTACTGAGGGAGTGCAGCACTGTCAGAGGATCAGTACAGTGGGAGTGCTGCACTGTCAGAGGGTCAGTACTGAGGGAGTGCTGCACTGTCAGAGGGTCGGTACTGAGGGAGTGCAGCACTGTCAGAGGATCAGTACAGTGGGAGTGCTGCACTGTCAGAGGGTCGGTACTGAGGGAATTCTGCACTGTCAGACGGTCAGTACTGAGGGAGTGCTGCACTGTCAGAGGATCAGTACTGAGGGACTGCTGCACTGTCAGAGGGTCAGTACTGAGGGAGTGCGGCACTGTCAGAGGGTCAGTACTGAGGGAGTGCTGCACTGTCAGAGAGTCAGTACTGAGGGAGCTCCGCACTGTCAGAGGTTCAGTACTGAGGGAGTGCTGCACTGTCAGAGGGTCAGTACTGAGGGAGTGCTGCCCTGTCAGAGGGTCAGTACTGAGAGAGTGCTGCACTGTCAGAAGATCAGTACTGAGGGAATGCTGCACTGTCAGAGGGTCAGTACTGAGCAAGTGCTGCACTGTCAGAGGGTCAGTACTGGGGGATTGCTGCACTGTCAGAGGGTCAGTACTGAGGGAGTGCTGCACTTCAGATGTTCAGTACTGAGGGTGTGCTGCACTATCAGAGGGTCAGTACTGAGGGAGTGCTGCACTGTCAGAGGGTCAGTACTGAGGGAATGCCCCACTGTCAGAGGGTCAGTACTGAGGGAGTGCTGCACTGTCAGAGGGTCAGTACTGAGGGAGAGCCACACTGTCAGAGGGTCAGTACTGAGGAAGTGCTGCACTGTCAGAGGGTCAATACTGAGGGAGTGCTGCATTGTCAGAGGATCTGAACTGAGGGAGCGCTGCACTGTCAGACGGTCAGTACTGAGGGAGTTCTGCAGTGTCAGAGGATCAGTACTGAGGGAGTGCTGCCTGTCAGAGGGTCAGTACTGAGGGAGTGCTGCACTGTCAGAGGGACAGTACTGAGGGAGTGCCGAACTGTCAGAGTGTCAGTACTGAGGGAGTGCTGCACTGTCAGAGGGTCAGTACTGAGGAAGTGCTGCACTGTCAGAGGGTCAGTACTGAGGGAGTTCTGCATTGTCAGAGGGTCAGTACTGAGGGAGTGCCGCACTGTCAGAGGGTCAGTTTAGAGGGAGTGCTGCACTGTCAGAGTGTCAGTACTGAGGGAGTGCTGCACTGTCAGAGGGTCAGTACTGAGGGAGTGCTGGTCTATCAGAGGGTCAGTACTGAGGGAGTGCTGCACTGTCGGAGGGTCAGTACTGAGGAAGTGCTGCACTGTCAGAGGGTCAGTACTGAGGGAGTTCTGCATTGTCAGAGGGTCAGTACTGAGGGAGTGCCGCACTGTCAGAGGGTCAGTTTTGAGGGAGTGCTGCACTGTCAGAGTGTCAGTACTGAGGGAGCGCTGCGCTGTCAGAGGGTCAGTACTGAGGGAGTGCTGGTCTATCAGAGGGTCAGTACTGAGGGAGTGCTGCACTGTCAGAGGGTCAGTACTGAGGGAGTGCTGCACTGTCAGAGGGTCAGTACTGATGGAGTGCTGCACTGTCAGACGGTCAGTACTGAGGGAGTACTGCAGTGTCAGAGGGTCAGTACTGAGGGAGTGCCGCACTGTCAGAGGGTCAGTACTGAGGGGGTGCTTCACTGTCGCAGGTGCCACCTTTCGGGTAAGATGTTGTCTGCCCCTCGAGTGGATATAAAAGCTTGGATGGGGTATTTCAGAGGAGAGCAGCGGAACTGTCCCCAGTGTCCTGGCCAATATTTATCGCACATTCAACATCACAAAAGCAGATAATCTGGTCTTTATCTCATTGCTGTTTGAGGGAGTTGGCTGAGTGTAAATTGGTCATCATGTTTTCTACTTTGTAACAGTGACTCATTTCAAAAGTATCTCTTCATCGACTGTAAAGTGCTTTGGGACGTGTCGTGGTCATGAAAAGGGCTTTGTAAATAAAGTGAAGTGGCCAGAGTCGCAGATGACCAAAGGCTGCTTTTCCCTCTGAGGGGGAGAGCTTTCTCGTGGTGATTTAACCTGAGGGTCACCACATCTCTGGCGAGGGGCAAGGTCAATAAAGTGGGGCCTTCACGAATCACTATTATGGGAATTGAACCCGTGCTGTTAGCCTGTATTACAAACCAGCTGTCCAGCCAACTAAGCTAAACCGGCCAATTCTTTCTTCATATCACAGAATCACAGAATCCGTACGGCACAGAAGGAAGCCATTTGGCCCATCATGTCTGCACCGGCTCTCCAAACAAGCATCATGATTTAGTGCTAATCCCATGCCTTTTCCCTGTACCCACAGTGGGCTAAGCAGCTGGCTTGTAATGCAGAACAAGGCCAGCAGCGCGGGTTCAATTCCCATACCGGCCTCCCCGAACAGGCGCCGGAATGTGGCGACTAGGGGCTTTTCACAGTGACTTCACTGAAGCCTACTTGTGACAATGAGCGATTATTATTACTCCATCACATTGTTTCTATTCAAATAGTCATCCAATGCCCCACTGAATTCCTCGATTGAATCTGCCCCCACCACATTTGCAGGCAGTGCATTCCAGACCCCAACCACTCGCCGTGTGAAATAAGTTTGTTGAATTGAAATTGTCCCAAGAGCTATGCTGCAGATTTGAGTCCTTGCGTTCATCTTATTAGTCCAGGATTTGAACGACCAGCTCAGTAACATAGCTACAGTGCTACCATACCGATCATGCCCATGCATTGCTCACAGCAGCAACACAGGAATTAAAATGTCATTCCTGGAGACTTTGGGACAGTCCGGGAGGATTAGCAACACCATCAGCTGATTAGCTGAGATGGCTCCTCCCCCCCCAGACAATCAGCAAGCTGGTTTTTAGTGTTCAGAGTCACACATGAGGTGAGGGGACCCTGTCTTCGAATCAAACCTCAGCAATGACAGAACGCCGCACAGCGAGAGGGAGATTTATTAATTTGACTGTCCTCGTCACAAGTCCTGAGTGTTCTGGCTTACCACAATCTGCGGTTTTGTGCCTTTCAATTAGCTAATTAAAGCAACATTTCATTTACTTTGTCAAACCTTGTCCTTGAGCTATTGTATCCAATACAATCCAGGAATCACATTTTAGGAAGAATGTTTAGGTTTTGGGGACAGTGAAAATGAGATTGATGAATCTTGGTTGAATGGAAAGACTACAGGAGCTTGGTAAAAGCAAAATACTGCAGATGCTGGAAATCCGAAATTAAAACAGAAAATGCTGGCTAAACCCAGCAGGACGCGGTCGCCTCTTTGGAGACGGAAACAGAGTTAACGTTCCAGATCTAAATTACCGTTCCAAAGTCCTGTCTCTCTCTCTCCTCAGATGCTGCCAGGCCTGCTGAGCGTATCCAGCATTTTCTGTTTTTACTTCATATTATGTTACAGAAGCTGGGGTTGTTCTTTCGAGAGTAAAGTCCAGGCAAGAATTAACAAAGGCGTTTCAAAAACATTACCGCCAGGTTGACATCCAGCAAACACAGATTTAAGGCACTTGACAAATTAGCCAGAGGAGAGATTTCATAGAATTTACAGTGCAGAAGGAGGCCATTCGGCCCATCAAGTCTGCACCGGCTCTTGGAAAGAGCACACTACCCAAGGTCCACACCTCCACCCTATCCCCACAACCCAGCAACCCCAGCCAACACTAAGGGCAATTTTGGACACTAAGGGCAATTTATCATGGCCAATCCACCTAACCTGCACATCTTTGGACTGTGGGAGGAAACCGGAGCACCTGGAGGAAACCCACGCACACACGGGGAGGATGTGCAGACTCCGCACAGACAGTGACCCAAGCCAGAATGGAACCTGGGACGCTGGAGCTGTGAAGCAATTGTGCTATCCACAATGCTACCATGCTGCCCTAAGGGGAAGGATGAGTGGAAATAACTGTTGTGATGATCTAGAACATCCTTCACGGCGCCGAGGACCCAGGTTCGATCCTGGCCCTGGGTCACTGTCCGTGTGGAGTTTGCACATTCTCTCCGTGTCTGTGGGTCTCATCCCCACAATCCAAAGATGTGCAGGGTAGGTGGATTGGACCTGCTAAATTGCCCCTTAATTGGAAAAAATAAATAAAAATTTCAAAAGCAGATTCAGTAATAATCTTTAAAAGGGAATTGGGTAAAGACTTGAAAAGGAATATAATTGCAGGGTTGTGGTGGGATTGCAGGGAGAGCCTTTTCAAAGTACTCCTACATAATAAGCCTCATTCTGCGCTGTAACATTCCATGTTTTCATCCAGACTTTTAATGGCTATGGCATTTTAAATCATCCCACTTGGGATCACAGGATGTTGCTGTGAATATTATTCAGCTGAATATTAATGTGCCCAACAGTTGCCACCAGGCTGAGCACACAGTGAATGGCTTAAAATCCTGCAGGTTGGCGTCACAATGCTGCCACCTTGTGGAACAACACGGTAAGAAACTGTAAAATAAGACAAAATGCAGCCCAGCTAAAAGTGAAAGACAGCTTTCCATTTTGGGTGAGATATTCCACCAGTCAACCAATCTCACTCTTGCTTTTCTTTATATTACATTTATAACCGTCACAATGTTTCCACCGGCGCAGCATTTAACTTTTAATGATACAGAAACATAAAATATAGGAGCAAGAGGAGGCCACTCGGCCCTTCAAGCCTGCTCCGCCATTCATTCTGATCATGGCTGATCATCCAACTCAATAGCCTAATCCCGCTTCCCCCCATATCCTTTCATCCCCTTCGCCCCAGATGCTATATCTAACTGCTTCTTGAAAACATGCAATGTTTAGGCCTCAACTACTTCCTGTGGTAACGAATTCCACAGGCTCGCCACGCGCTGGATGAAGAAATGTCTATAAAATAATGAGGAGCATAGATAAAGCCAACATCTTTTCCCAAAGGTAGCGGAGTCTAGAACTAGAGGGCATGGGTTTACGGTGTGGGGGGAGAGATACCAAAGAGACCAGAGGGGAAATTTCTTCAGACAGAGGGTGGTGAACGAGCTGCCGGTGGCAGTGGTAGAGGCGGGTACAATTGTGTCCTTTAAAAAGCAGGTAGACAGTTTCACGGGCAGGGTGGGTAGAGAGGGATATGGGCCAAATGCGGGCAAGTGGGACGAGCTTAGTGATAGCAACTGGGCGGCATGAACAAGCTGGGCCGAAGGGCCTGTTTCCATGCTGTAAACAGCTATGACTCTATGATTCTAAACTTCTCCTTATCTCTGTCCTAAATGGTCTACCCCGTATCCTCGGACTGTCCTGGTTCTGGATGCCCCCACCATCGGGACCGTCATTCCTGCATCTATCCTGTTAGTCCTGTTAGAACCTTATAGATTTCTATGAGATCCCCCCTCATTCTTTGGATTCCATAAATTAATAAATGCTGGGTGCAAAGGTGCATTATTCTAGCGATATTATTTTGGTGTAAGTCTGGATTCAAGTTTTGGATTTCATTTGCTTACAGAAACTACATTTCACCAGCAAAGACCTTGTGAGAGTTTCACTCTTTCTCACTCGTCCTCTTAACATATTCCAGTTCTGATGGTAGGTCACCATAGACTGAAACACTAACTCTGTTGAATATTTTCAGTATTTCTCTTTGCAGTTCTGAGCTTCCTGATTCAAGACACTGAATGAGCAGGCTCACATCTCTTGAAATAAATTGATTTTTTATTTATTTTATCAACTAAGCAGAATTTTTTAAAGTTCTGAATATGTATGAGCCTGCAATGGGAGGGAGGGTCAGTAACTGTACGAGCAGCAGCCACATCAAGGCAAGGACATGATGAAGGAAAATAACGTGCGAATCAGCACAAAGAGAGCTGGAAAAAAAACAAGCACATCGGCATCTTGCTCTCATGCTCACATGTCCGTCCTCAGCCTGCGGCAATGTTCCAGTGAAGCCCAATACAAACTGGAGGAACAGCGCCTCATCTTCCGATTAGGCACGTTACAGCCTTCCAGACTGAACATTGAGTTCAATAACTTTCCCCTCCAGCTTGATCCTTTTATACATTCAAAATATTTTTTGGTCCTATCCAAAAACCCTCCCTACCCTTCCCCCACTGGGCCATCTGTTACTTGTTCCTAAGTTTTGCTACCTTTTTGTTACAATCGCTCCCAGTTCCCACTAATCACTGTTCCACCTATTCCACTCCCTCTTAAACAGTATATAATCCAACACACTTTCTCCTCTCTTTAGTTCTGAAGGATAGTCAAGTAGACTCAAAACGTTAAGTCTGTTTCTCTCTCCAGGCCTACAAAGTTATTCCAGCTCTCTCTGTTTTTGTTTCAGATTCCAGCGTCCACGGTATTTTGGTTTTAAAGAAATTGGTGCCTTCTTTGCACAAAGGGCTTTTGCACATCAAACGTAGTGTCATAGAATCAGAAAATGGTGTCTTCTTCACCCTTTGGCAGTCCCTCGTGATTGAGGATGACATGATGGTTTCTGATCTGGCTAATGAATCCCAATGCATGATCTTTAGTCTCTGCCACATGCAATATAGGTGATGTTTGGAGGGTAGATGAGGTGCTGGGAGGTTTATGCACTCCCTCACACGTGTCGACTTTGCCTCTGCATGTTCCCGAGGAAATCTCTCGATGTGTTCGGTGCGTTCAGAAATAACCCTCTTCGTTTTGGTTGATCCCAAGCCTGGAATTCAATTGGGCAGGGATCTTAATCTCTTCAGGGACGCTTTGAGGGGCAGCAGGATGGCACAGTGGTTAGCACTGGGACTGCAGCGCTGAGGACCCACGTTCGAATCCTGGCCCTGAGTCTCTGTCCGTGTGAAGTTTGCACGTTCTCCCCATGCCTGCGTGGGTTTCACCCCCACAACCCAAAGATGTGCCGGGTAGGCGGATTGGCCACACCCAATTGCCCCTTAATTGGAAAGACATAATTGGGTACTCTAAATTTTTTAAAAAGGGGGGGGGATGCTTTCCACTGTCCTCCTGGGCGCCTCAAGCCGCTCTCATGTTCCGAGTGGAGCAGTTGCCTCAGGAGTCGGTCAGGATATGAACAACACCTCTCACCCAGTGAATGATTAGTGCCTCGGTGCTAGTTACGTTGACTTGGGAGAGGACGCTGCTGCCCACCTTTCTCGCCACCAGATTTGGAGAATCCTGCAAAGGCACTGCTGGTCATACTTCTCCAGTGCTTCAAAGTGCCTGCTGTCGGTTCCCAGTATCCAAAGCAAATAGTTCGAAACCCCGGTGCTAAAGTATCTTTTCCTCAATTGGCCGAAAGGTGAAATTGGCACATTGGAGGCAATGATGAAATTCTGGATAGTGCAACACAGGAAGAGGCTAGCTACATTGTCTTTGAAATTTTAATTCTTGTGTGTGTATCCATCCTTTCCTAAGTTATATTTCTAGTGTGCCTTTGAGCTGTTAAAAACCTGACCCTAACATTACCATGTGTCCAGTGTTCAGCAGTCTCAGAGAGGAGAGTGGAATCAGCACCCCCTTGTGGCAACGTCTTCCTGCACTTTTGCGCCAAATGTAAAGTTGATTTTTGGACAAGGTAATTCCACACGATATTGCACGATGTAATTCACACTTAGGCAAGAATTCGGACTTAAACAAAAGTAATATAGCTGGAAGTACAGGTCAGTTGGAATTTGTTCAGAGCTGAAAGATGCTGAAAGGTGACCTTCTTCCCCATTAGGGGGAAACGGGGTTATTATCGCTCTGGCAATAACTGAGGAATGATTACTTTCTTCTTTCCAAAGGTCTCATTTGAGAAAGATACAATTCCGTGTGGTGGGTACTGAAACCCACAGATCAGGAACATTCCCATTTGATCGGCAGTCTGTGCTGGATGAACTCTGTGCTTTTCGATAGAAATGTCCCAACCCTGTTTGGTGTTTTAAAAATAAATTTGGAGCATTTTTAATCGCCTTAAACATAAACCAAAAACCTGAAATCAAAACTTAAAGTGCTGGAAAAACTCAGCAGGACTGGTAGCATCTGTGGAGAGAGAAACAGTGTTAGGGTTTCAGGTTCAATATAGAACATAGAACATTACAGCGCAGTACAGGCCCTTCGGCCCTCGATGTTGTGCCGACCTGTGAAACCAATCTAAAGCCCATCTACACTATTCCCTTATCATCCATATGTTTATCCAATGACCATTTAAATGCCCTTAATGTTGGCGAGTCCACTACTGTTGCAGGCAGGGCATTCCACGCCCTTACTACTCTCTGAGTAAAGAACCTACCTCTGACATCTGTCCTAGATCTATCTCCCCTCAATTTAAAGCTATGTCCCCTCGTGCTAGCCATCACCATCCGAGGATAAAGGCTCTCACTGTCCACCCTATCGAATCCTCTGATCATCTTGTATGCCTCAATTAAGTCACCTCTTAACCTTCTCTCTAATGAAAAGAGCCTTAAGTCCCTCAGCCTTTCCTCATAAGATCTTCCCTCCATACCAGGCAACATCCTGGTAAGTCTCCTCTGCACCCTTTCCTATGCTTCCACATCCTTCCGAGAATGCGGCGACCAGAAATGCACGCAATACTCCAAATATGACTCCTCTTTGGAACTTCTCTATTATTCTTGAGATCTCAGCTATTTATAATCGATATTAAATATAGCAATCATATAATTTACAGTGCAGAAGGAGGTCATTCAGCCCATCGAGTCGATACAGGCCTATGAAAGAGCACCCTATCCCCGTAACCCCACCTAACCTTTGGACATTAAGGGGCAATTGATCATGGCCAAAGAGACCAAGAGTAATAATGTATCTAAGTTTGAGGATGATACAGAGCTGGGTGGGAATGGAAGCTGTAATGAAGTATAACAGCATCATGGACTTTATTAGCAAGGGCAAAGAATACAACATCAGCACCAGGGTTTCAAACCCGAGGCCAAGGGCGTGATATGAGATATGGACGGATTGAATAAGTGAGCAACAAGGTTCCAGTTGGAATATAAGGTCAGGAAGTGTGAGTTTATTCATGTTGGCTGTTTCAATAGAAAATAAAAATATTGTTTAAAAGGTGTGAAAGTTGTAAACTTTGATGTTCAGAGGGACTTGGGCCCATTTATACAAGGAACAGAGAAGGTTACCATGCAGATACAGCGAACAATTAGGAAGGCAAATGGCATGTGTCCTTTATTGGGAGGATTGTGTACAAGGGTAAGGAAGCCTTGATGCAATTTCAAAGAGCTTTAATGAGATCACACCTGGAGTAGTGTGCACAGTTTTTATTTCCATATTTAATCTTAATAGAGAATAATAGAATGTTTGCAGCACAAGGTGGCCATTCAGCCCATCACACCTCTGCTAGCCTCACTGAATGAGTAATTCACTTAGTGCTATTCTCCTGCCTTCTCTCTTTTGACATTCTTCCTTTTAAGATAACAATCCAACTCCCTTTTGAATACCAAGATTGACCCTGACTCCACCACACTCCAGTGCATTCCAGTCCTGAACAACTCACGACGTAAAGACGTTTTCCCTCATTTCTCCATTGCGTCTTTCGCCTATTACCTTGAATCTGTGCCCCCTCATTCTCAACCCGTCCACCACTGGGAGCAGTTTCTCCCTATCCGCTCTGTCCAGACTTCCCTTTATCTGCAGCGCCCCATCTCCACCCTCTTGGGCCCTGGCGAAGCATCTTGAGACATTTTCCTATGATGTGGAGATGCCGGCGTTGGACTGGGGTGAGCACAGTAAGATGTCTGACAACACCAGGTTAAAGTCCAACAGGTTTAAGTGGGTCGGTGCAGACTCGATGGGCCAAATGGCCTCCTTCTGCACTGTATGTTCCATATATATCCATATATGTTCCATATATGTTTATTTGGACTCTCCTGGTGAAGGAGCTAAGCACCAAAAAGCTCGTGATTCTAAATAAACCTGTCGGACTTTAACCTGGTGTTGTAAGACTTCTTACATTTCCCTATGTTAGAGGTGCTGTACAAATGCTAGTTGTTGCAGGTTTAATCAGGGGGTTTTCATTTGAACTGTGAACACTCCAGCTCCTAGTTGTTACCTGGAAGGAAAAGGTGAAGGAATAGGTGAGTGAAAGGTGAGATACCTTTGGGTGTGGGGCGGGAGGGGGGTGCATGAGTTCTCCATGGTGGAAATTGGAAGGGATCATTTGTTACATTGAAAGCCCATCAAATGTGAAATAGACAGCAACCTCTAACGGCCCGTTTAACAGCGGCGTCACTGTTCAAATAGCTCCTGTGGGGAGAAACTGTTGGCGCTGGCTTTAGCTCAGTGGTTACTTCGCAACTTAAACGTGAGTTTAATGCCACTTCTACCAGGTGGTTGAGAGTTCTCGTCCACCTAACCACGGGCGCTGCCCGGCGTTTTGTTTTAATACCTGGTCCGCCCGCCCCGCTGCAACATGGACAAAGTCGCAAAGTAGGGAAACGTTGCGAAATGTATCCCTGTGAAACAATTCGGTGACTGATTTTATATTCTGCCACTTGTGGATTATTTTAATGTTTATTCCGGGGGAGGGGTGGTGACCTCTCTCTGAAATTTAGGCCTGAGACTCGCCACTTTATTTCGTTCATTTCATGTCATTTCACTCCCCGAACTATTTACCCCCCCCCCACCCCAGCTGACCCGAGACAGCGCCCTGATTCCCTGCGCTGCACGTTGGTTTCATTTCTTGCTCACACCAGTCATTCTGCAAAGCAAAGACCCGTTGTTGCGGCACCCTTTCCCCGTGGCTCCGTTGCTGTCTGGTGCCCCACCCTCACCCTTCCTTACAGCAACCGAGACAGCCACAGTGCTCCCCACTCACAGAGCACTGATCCTCAGGAGGACCTTCCCTGGTTAATGCTGTACCATGGCTGAATTACAGCGCCTCCTGCTGTCTCCTGGGCTGCAGTGCAGAGCAGAACGTTGCCGGGCAGAAGGAACATTCAGCACAACAAGGAACCAAACTTTGAAATTGATTTGTGGGGCGATGGGGAAAGGGGGTGACGGAGAAAATTGCATAGTTCTTTCAAAGAGCTGACATAGGCACGCCTGACCCAATGGTCCCATCTGTGTTCTGTGCTGTGAGATTCTAGGAAATTCAAGCCAGAGATCTCTCCAATCTTTGCTGGTTAATGTGTCACTGCAATGCATTTGTTCAGGAAATTCATTTAGAAGCTCACTTCTAAAGTGCTACTGGTATTACAAGTCACTCAATCTAATGAGGGTAGCAATGTGCCTTCCAGTTATAGTCCCATACGAAACTGAATTGCTTATTACACAGAGTCATAAGAATGGTACAGGACAGAAGGTGGTTATTCAGTGTCTGTGCTACCCAATCAATCTCCCTCCAAGTCTATCTCCCCACTCACTGCCCTAGTATTTTGTTCCTTTGAATATTTAACAATCTTGATAATCACTATTGAATCTGCTTCGACCACACCCTTTCCAGCAGTGAATCTACAATCCGCTGTATTGCTTCTTTGGTCAATCACTTGATAGAGGTATTTGAGGTGGTGACAAAATTAATTGATGAGGGAAAGGCAGTGGATGTCATCTACATGGACTTTAGTAAGGCGTTTGACAAGGTCCCCCATGACAGACTGGTACAAAAGGTAAAGTCATATGGGATTTGGCGTGTGCAGGGTTTTTCAAACTCAGGGTCGCTCCCCGCAGACGGGTGAAGGGAGGGTCATGGAGCGATCATTCGTGGTGCCCCTGATCGCAGGAGAAGCGCCCAACAGCCGCGACCAGCGTCTAGGTTGAGAATGCCGGCCGCGTCTGCCAGGAGCCGCAGCATTTTGTCTTGTTCCATCCAGTTGGCACACAGATTATCCAATGGGTGATTAGCTTTCCTAACATCACATCCAACATCCAATTGTTCCATTGAGAGGAGGTGGGGGGCAGTATTTTCAGCAGTGGACTGTTGGAGTTCGGGGCCTGTGAAGGACACGGAGAGCAGCCGAGTGAAGTTTGTGTGGGGGGTGAGAGAGGCCGAGTGATGTTTGTGTGGGGGGTGAGAGCGGCTGAGTGATGTTTGTGTGGGGGGTGAGAGAGGCCAAGAGACGTTTGTGTGGGGGGTGAGTGAGGCCGAGAGACGTTTGTGTGGGGGTTAATGAGGCCGAGAGACGTTTGTGTGGGGGGGTGAGAGAGGCCAAGTGACGTTTGTGTGGGGGGGTGAGAGAGGCCGAGTGACGTTTGTGTGGGGGGTGAGAGAGGCCGAGTGACGTTTGTGTGGGGGGTGAGAGCGACCGATTGACGTTTGTGTGGGGGGGTGAGAGCGGCCGAGTCACGTTTGTGTGGGGGGTGAGAGAGGCCGAGTCACGTTTGTGTGGGGGGTGAGAGAGGCCGAGAGACGTTTGTGTGGGGGGGTGAGAGCAGCCGAGTGAAGTTTGTGTGGGGGGTGAGAGAGGCCGAGTGATGTTTGTGTGGGGGGTGAGAGAGGCCGAGTGACGTTTGTGTGGGGGGTGAGAGCGGCTGAGTGACGTTTGTGTGGGGGGTGAGAGCAGCCGAGTGAAGTTTGTGTGGGGGGTGAGAGAGGCCGAGTGATGTTTGTGTGGGGGGTGAGAGAGGCCGAGTCACGTTTGTGTGGGGGGTGAGAGCGGCTGAGTGACGTTTGTGTGGGGGGTGAGAGAGGCCAAGAGACGTTTGTGTGGGGGGTGAGAGAGGCCGAGAGACGTTTGTGTGGGGGGTGAGTGAGGCCGAGAGACGTTTGTGTGGGGGGGTGAGAGAGGCCAAGTGACGTTTGTGTGGGGGGTGAGAGAGGCCGAGTGACGTTTGTGTGGGGGGTGAGAGCGACCGATTGACGTTTGTGTGGGGGGGTGAGAGAGGCCGAGTCACGTTTGTGTGGGGGGTGAGAGAGGCCGTGTGATGTTTGTGTGGGGGGTGAGAGAGGCCGAGTGACGTTTGTGTGGGGGGTGAGAGCGACCGAGTGACGTTTGTGTGGGGGGTGAGAGAGGCCGAGTGACGTTTGTGTGGGGGGTGAGAGCGACCGAGTGACGTTTGTGTGGGGGGGTGAGAAAGGCCGAGAGACGTTTGTGTGGGGGGGTGAGAGAGGCCGAGAGAAGTTTGTGCGGTGGGTGAGTGCGACCGAGAGACGTTTGTGTGGGGGGTGAAAGAGGCCGAGAGAAGTTTGTGTGGGGGGGTGAGAGCGGCAGGGAGAAGTTTGTGTGGGGGTGAGAGCGGCAGGGAGAGGTTTGTGTGTGTGGGGGGGGGTGAGAGAGGCCGAGTGACGTTTGTGTGGGGGTGAGAGAGGCCGAGAGACGTTTGTGTGGGGGGTGAGAGCGGCAGGGAGAAGTTTGTGTGTGGGGGGTGGGGGTGAGAGAGGCCGAGAGACGTTTGTGTGGGGGGTGAGAGAGGCCGAGTATTTTCTTGAGACATGTTCCTATGATGTTGAGATGCCGGCGTTGGACAGGGTGAGCACAGTAAGAAGTCTGACATCACCAGGTTAAAGTCCAACAGGTTTAAGTGGGTCGGTGCAGCCTCAGAATAAGGTAAATGATTTGATGGCGCAAATCATCGTGAATGACTATGATTTAGTGGCCATTACTGAAACATGGTTAAAGGATGGTCACGACTGGGAGTTAAATATACAAGGGTATCAAACTATTCGGAAGGACAGAGTGGATGGTAAGGGAGGTGGTGTAGCTCTGTTATTTAAGGATGACATCCGGGCAACAGTAAGGGATGACATCGGTGCTATGGAGGATAAGGTTGAATCCATTTGGGTGGAAATCAGGAATAGTAAGGCGAAAAAGTCACTGATAGGAGTAATCTATAGGCCACCAAATAGTAACATTATGGTGGGGCAGGCAATAAACAAAGAAATTACTGATGCATGTAGAAATGGTACAGCAGTTATCATGGGGGATTTTAATCTACATGTCGATTGGTTTAACCAGGTCGGTCAAGGCAGCCTTGAGGAGGAGTTTATAGAATGTATCCGCAATAGTTTCCTAGAACAGTATGTAATGGAACCTACGAGGGAACAAGCGGTCCTAGATCTGGTCCTGTATAATGAGACAGGATTGATTCAGGATCTCATAGTTAGGGATCCTCTCGGAAGGAGCGATCACAATATGGTGGAATTTAAAATACAGATGGAGGGTGAGAAAGTAAAATCAAGCACTAGTGTTTTGTGCTTAAACAAAGGAGATTACAATGGGATGAGAGAAGAACTAGCTAAGGTAGACTGGGAGCAAGGACTTTATGGTGAAACAGTTGGGGAACAGTGGGGAACCTTCCAAGTGATTTTTCACAGTGCTCATCAAAGGTTTATACCAACATAAAGGAAGGACGGTAGAAAGAGGGAAAATCGACCGTGGATATCTAAGGAAATAAGGGAGAGTATCAAATTGAAGGAAAAAGCATACAAAGTAGCAAAGATCAGTGGGAGACTAGAGGACTGGGAAATCTTTAGGGGGCAACAGAAAGCTACTAAAAAAGCTATAACGAAGAGTAAGATAGATTATGAGAGTAAACTTGCTCAGAATATTAAAACAGATAGTAAAAGTTTCTACAAATACATAAAACAAAAAAGAGTGGCTAAGGTAAATGTTGGTCCTTTAGAGGATGAGAAGGGAGATTTAATAATGGGAGATGAGGAAATGGCTGAGGAACTGAACAGGTTTTATGGGTTGGTCTTCACAGTGGAAGACACAAATAACATGCCAGTGACTGATGGAAATGAGGCTATGACAGGTGAGGACCTTGAGAGGATTGTTATCACCAAGGAGGTAGTGATGGGCAAGCTAATGGGGCTAAAGGTAGACAAGTCTCCTGGACCTGATGGAATGCATCCCAGAGTGCTAAAAGAGATGGCTAGGGAAATTGCAAATGCACTAGTGATAATTTACCAAAATTCACTAGACTCTGGGGTGGTCCCGGCGGATTGGAAATTAGCAAACGTGACACCACTGTTTAAAAAAGGAGGTAGGCAGAAAGCGGGTAATTATAGGCCAGTGAGCTTAACTTCGGTAGTAGGGAAGATGCTGGAATCTATCATCAAGGAAGAAATAGCGAGGCATCTGGATGGAAATTGTCCCATTGGGCAGACGCAGCATGGGTTCATAAAGGGCAGGTCGTGCCTAACTAATTTAGTGGAATTTTTTGAGGACATTAACAGTGCAGTAGATAACAGGGAGCCAATGGATGTGGTGTATCTGGATTTCCAGAAAGCCTTTGACAAGGTGCCACACAAAAGGTTGCTGCATAAGATAAAGATCATAGAATTTACAGTGCAGAAGGAGGCCATTCGGCCCATTGAGTCTGCACCGGCTCTTGGAAAGAGCACCCTACCCAAGGTCCACACCTCCACCCTTTCCCCATAACCCAGCAACCCCATTCAACACTAAGAGCAATTTTGGACATTAAGGGCAATGTATCATGGCCAATCCACCTAACCTGCACATCTTTGGACTGTGGGAGGAAACCGGAGCACCCGGAGAAAACCCACGCACACACGGGGAGGATGTGCAGACTCCGCACAGACAGTGACCCAAGCCGGAATCGAACCTGGGACCCTGGAGCTGTGAAGCAATTGTGCTATCCACAATGCTACCGTGCTGCCCTACAATGCTACCGTGCTGCCCTAATGGCATTAAGGGGAAAGTAGTAGCATGGATAGAGGATTGGTTAATTAATAGAAAGCAAAGAGTGGGGATTAATGGGTGTTTCTCTGGTTGGCAATCAGTAGCTAGTGGTGTCCCTCAGGGATCAGTGTTGGGCCCACAACTGTTCACAATTTACATAGATGATTTGGAGTTGGGGACCAAGGGCAATGTGTCCAAGTTTGCAGACGACACTAAGATAAGTGGTAAAGCAAAAAGTGCAGAGGATACTGGAAGTCTGCAGAGGGATTTGGATAGGCTAAGTGAATGGGCTAGGGTCTGGCAGATGGAATTCAATGTTGACAAATGTGAGGTTATCCATTTTGGTAGGAATAACAGCAAAAGGGATTATTATTTAAATGATAAAATATTAAAACATGCTGCTGTGCAGAGAGACCTGGGTGTGCTAGTGCATGAGTCACAAAAAGTTGGTTTACAGGTGCAACAGGTGATTAAGAAGGCAAATGGAATGTTGTCCTTCATTGCTAGAGGGATGGAGTTTAAGACTAGGGAGTTTATGCTGCAATTGTATAAGGTGTTAGTGAGGCCACACCTGGAGTATTGTGTTCAGTTTTGGTCTCCTTACTTGAGAAAGGACGTACTGGCACTGGAGGGTGTGCAGAGGAGATTCACTAGGTTAATCCCAGAGCTGAAGGGGTTGGATTACGAGGAGAGGTTTAGACTGGGACTGTACTCGTTGGAATTTAGAAGGATGAGGGGGCATCTTATAGAAACATATAAGATTATGAAGGGAATAGATAGGATAGATGCGGGCAGGTTGTTTCCACTGGCGGGTGAAAGCAGAACTAGGGGGCATAGCCTCAAAATAAGGGGAAGTAGATTTAGGACTGAGTTTAGGAGGAACTTCTTCACCCAAAGGTTTATGAATCTATGGAATTCCTTGCCCAGTAAAGCAGTAGAGGCTCCTTCATTAAATGTTTTTAAGATAAAGATATAGTTTTTTGAAGAATAAAGGTATTAAGGGTTATGGTGTTCGGGCCGGAAAGTGGAGCTGAGTCCACAAAAGATCAGCCTTGTTCTCATTGAATGGTGGAGCAGGCTCGAGGGGCCAGGTGGCCTACTCCTGCTCCTAGTTCTTATGTTCTTATGAATGGCCTCTTTCTGCACTGTATGTTCCATATATATCCATATATGTTCCATATATGTCTATTTGGACTCTCCTGGTGAAGGAGCTAAGCACCAAAAAGCTCGTGATTCTAAATAAACCTGTCGGACTTTAACCTGGTGTTGTAAGACTTCTTACATTTCCCTATGTTAGAGGTGCTGTACAAATGCTAGTTGTTGCAGGTTTAATCAGGGGGTTTTCATTTGAACTGTGAACACTCCAGCTCCTAGTTGTTACCTGGAAGGAAAAGGTGAAGGAATAGGCGAGTGAAAGGTGAGATACCTTTGGGTGTGGGGCGGGAGGGGGGTGCATGAGTTCTCCATGGTGGGAATTGGAAGGGATCATTTGTTACATTGAAAGCCCATCAAATGTGAAATAGACAGCAACCTCTAACGGCCCGTTTAACAGCGGCGTCACTGTTCAAATAGCTCCTGTAGGGAACAATTGTTGGCGCTGGCTTTAGCTCAGTGGTTACTTCGCAAATTCACATGCCACTTGTTCACCAGGTGGTTGAGAGTTCTCGTCCACCTAACCACGGGCGCTGCCCGGCGTTTTGTTTTAATACCTGGTCCGCCCGCCCCGCTGCAACATGGACAAAGTCGCAAAGTAGGGAAACGTTGCGAAATGTATCCCTGTGAAACAATTCGGTGACTGATTTTATATTCTGCCACTTGTGGATTATTTTAATGTTTATTCCGGGGGAGGGGTGGTGACCTCTCTCTGAAATTTAGGCCTGAGACTCGCCACTTTATTTCGTTCATTTCATGTCATTTCACTCCCCGAACTATTTACCCCCCCCCCCACCCCAGCTGACCCGAGACAGCGCCCTGATTCCCTGCGCTGCACGTTGGTTTCATTTCTTGCTCACACCAGTCATTCTGCAAAGCAAAGACCCGTTGTTGCGTCACCCTTTCCCCGTGGCTCCGTTGCTGTCTGGTGCCCCACCCTCACCCTTCCTTACAGCAACCGAGACAGCCACAGTGCTCCCCACTCACAGAGCACTGATCCTCAGGAGGACCTTCCCTGGTTAATGCTGCACCAAGGCTGAATTACAGCGCCTCCTGCTGTCTCCTGGGCTGCAGTGCAGAGCAGAACATTGCCGGGCAGAAGGAACATTCAGCACAACAAGGAACCAAACTTTGAAATTGATTTGCGGGGCGATGGGGAAAGGGGGTGACGGAGAAAATTGCATAGTTCTTTCAAAGAGCTGACATAGGCACGCCTGACCCAATGGTCCCATCTGTGTTCTGTGCTGTGAGATTCTAGGAAATTCAAGCCAGAGATCTCTCCAATCTTTGCTGGTTAATGTGTCACTGCAATGCATTTGTTCAGGAAATTCATTTAGAAGCTCACTTCTAAAGTGCTACTGGTATTACAAGTCACTCAATCTAATGAGGGTAGCAATGTGCCTTCCAGTTATAGTCCCATACGAAACTGAATTGCTTATTACACAGAGTCATAAGAATGGTACAGGACAGAAGGTGGTTATTCAGTGTCTGTGCTACCCAATCAATCTCCCTCCAAGTCTATCTCCCCACTCACTGCCCTAGTATTTTGTTCCTTTGAATATTTAACAATCTTGATAATCACTATTGAATCTGCTTCGACCACACCCTTTCCAGCAGTGAATCTACAATCCGCTGTATTGCTTCTTTGGTCAATCACTTGATAGAGGTATTTGAGGTGGTGACAAAATTAATTGATGAGGGAAAGGCAGTGGATGTCATCTACATGGACTTTAGTAAGGCGTTTGACAAGGTCCCCCATGACAGACTGGTACAAAAGGTAAAGTCATATGGGATTTGGCGTGTGCAGGGTTTTTCAAACTCAGGGTCGCTCCCCGCAGACGGGTGAAGGGAGGGTCATGGAGCGATCATTCGTGGCGCTCCTGATCGCAGGAGAAGCGCCCAACAGCCGCGACCAGCGCCTAGGTTGAGAATGCCGGCCGCGTCTGCCAGGAGCCGCAGCATTTTGTCTTGTTCCATCCGGTTGGCACACAGATTATCCAATGTGTGATTAGCTTTCCTAACATCACATCCAACATCCAATTGTTCCATTGAGAGGAGGTGGGGGGCAGTATTTTCAGCAGTGGACTGTTGGAGCTCGGGGCCTGTGAAGGACACGGAGAGTTTGTGTGGGGGGTGAGAGAGGCCGAGTGATGTTTGTGTGGGGGGTGAGAGCAGTCGAGTGAAGTTTGTGTGGGGGGTGAGAGAGGCCGAGTGATGTTTGTGTGGGGGGTGAGAGCGGCCGAGTGACGTTTGTGTGGGGGGTGAGAGAGGCCGAGAGACGTTTGTGTGGGGGGTGAGAGAGGCCGAGAGACGTTTGTGTGGGGGGTGAGTGAGGCCGAGAGACGTTTGTGTGGGGGGGTGAGAGAGGCCAAGTGACGTTTGTGTGGGGGGTGAGAGAGGCCGAGTGACGTTTGTGTGGGGGGTGAGAGAGGCCGAGTGACGTTTGTGTGGGGGGTAAGAGAGGCCAAGTGAAGTTTGTGTGGGGGGTGAGAGAGGCCGAGTGACGTTTGTGTGGGGGGTGAGAGCGACCGATTGACGTTTGTGTGGGGGGGTGAGAGAGGCCGAGTCACGTTTGTGTGGGGGGTGAGAGAGGCCGAGTGATGTTTGTGTGGGGGGTGAGAGAGGCCGAGTGACGTTTGTGTGGGGGGTGAGAGCAGCCGAGTGAAGTTTGTGTGGGGGGTGAGAGAGGCCGAGTGATGTTTGTGTAGGGGGTGAGAGCAGCCGAGTGAAGTTTGTGTGGGGGGTGAGAGAGGCCGAGTGATGTTTGTGTGGGGGGTGAGAGCGGCCGAGTGACGTTTGTGTGGGGGGTGAGAGAGGCCGAGAGACGTTTGTGTGGGGGGTGAGTGAGGCCGAGAGACGTTTGTGTGGGGGGGTGAGAGAGGCCAAGTGACGTTTGTGTGGGGGGTGAGTGAGGCCGAGTGACGTTTGTGTGGGGGGTGAGAGAGGCCGAGTGACGTTTGTGTGGGGGGTAAGAGAGGCCAAGTGAAGTTTGTGTGGGGGGTGAGAGAGGCCGAGTGACGTTTGTGTGGGGGGGTGAGAGAGGCCGAGTGACGTTTGTGTGGGTGGTGAGAGAGGCCGAGTGATGTTTGTGTGGGGGGTGAGAGAGGCCGAGTGACGTTTGTGTGGGGGGTGAGAGAGGCCAAGTGAAGTTTGTGTGGGGGGTGAGAGAGGCCGAGTGACGTTTGTGTGGGGGGTGAGAGCGACCGATTGACGTTTGTGTGGGGGGTGAGAGAGGCCGAGTCACGTTTGTGTGGGGGGTGAGAGAGGCCGAGTCACGTTTGTGTGGGGGGTGAGAGAGGCCGAGTGATGTTTGTGTGGGGGGTGAGAGCGACCGAGAGACGTTTGTGTGGGGGGTGAGAGAGGCCGAGAGAAGTTTGTGTGGGGGGGTGAGAGCGGCAGGGAGAAGTTTGTGTGGGGGTGAGAGCGGCAGGGAGAAGTTTGTGTGTGGGGGGGGTGAGAGAGACCGAGTGACGTTTGTGTGGGGGTGAGAGAGGCCGAGAGACGTTTGTGTGGGGGGTGAGAGCGGCAGGGAGAAGTTTGTGTGTGGGGGGTGGGGGTGAGAGAGGCCGAGAGACGTTTGTGTGGGGGGTGAGAGCGGCAGGGAGAAGTTTGTGTGTGGGGGGTGGGGGTGAGAGAGGCCGAGAGACGTTTGTGTGGGGGGTGAGAGAGGCCGAGTATTTTCTTGAGACATGTTCCTATGATGTTGAGATGCCGGCGTTGGACAGGGTGAGCACAGTAAGAAGTCTGACATCACCAGGTTAAAGTCCAACAGGTTTAAGTGGGTCGGTGCAGCCTCAGAATAAGGTAAATGATTTGATGGCGCAAATCATCGTGAATGACTATGATTTAGTGGCCATTACTGAAACATGGTTAAAGGATGGTCACGACTGGGAGTTAAATATACAAGGGTATCAAACTATTCGGAAGGACAGAGTGGATGTTAAGGGAGGTGGTGTAGCTCTGTTATTTAAGGATGACATCCGGGCAACAGTAAGGGATGACATCCGTGCTATGGAGGATAAGGTTGAATCCATTTGGGTGGAAATCAGGAATAGTAAGGCGAAAAAGTCACTGATAGGAGTAATCTATAGGCCACCAAATAGTAACATTATGGTGGGGCAGGCAATAAACAAAGAAATTACTGATGCATGTAGAAATGGTACAGCAGTTATCATGGGGGATTTTAATCTACATGTCGATTGGTTTAACCAGGTCGGTCAAGGCAGCCTTGAGGAGGAGTTTATAGAATGTATCCGCAATAGTTTCCTAGAACAGTATGTAATGGAACCTACGAGGGAACAAGCGGTCCTAGATCTGGTCTTGTATAATGAGACAGGATTGATTCAGGATCTCATAGTTAGGGATCCTCTCGGAAGGAGCGATCACAATATGGTGGAATTTAAAATACAGATGGAGGGTGAGAAAGTAAAATCAAGCACTAGTGTTTTGTGCTTAAACAAAGGAGATTACAATGGGATGAGAGAAGAACTAGCTAAGGTAGACTGGGAGCAAGGACTTTATGGTGAAACAGTTGGGGAACAGTGGGGAACCTTCCAAGTGATTTTTCACAGTGCTCATCAAAGGTTTATACCAACATAAAGGAAGGACGGTAGAAAGAGGGAAAATCGACCGTGGATATCTAAGGAAATAAGGGAGAGTATCAAATTGAAGGAAAAAGCATACAAAGTAGCAAAGATCAGTGGGAGACTAGAGGACTGGGAAATCTTTAGGGGGCAACAGAAAGCTACTAAAAAAGCTATAACGAAGAGTAAGATAGATTATGAGAGTAAACTTGCTCAGAATATTAAAACAGATAGTAAAAGTTTCTACAAATACATAAAACAAAAAAGAGTGGCTAAGGTAAATGTTGGTCCTTTAGAGGATGAGAAGGGAGATTTAATAATGGGAGATGAGGAAATGGCTGAGGAACTGAACAGGTTTTTTGGGTCGGTCTTCACAGTGGAAGACACAAATAACATGCCAGTGACTGATGGAAATGAGGGTATGACAGGTGAGGACCTTGAGAGGATTGTTATCACCAAGGAGGTAGTGATGGGCAAGCTAATGGGGCTAAAGGTAGACAAGTCTCCTGGACCTGATGGAATGCATCCCAGAGTGCTAAAAGAGATGGCTAGGGAAATTGCAAATGCACTAGTGATAATTTACCAAAATTCACTAGACTCTGGGGTGGTCCCGGCGGATTGGAAATTAGCAAACGTGACACCACTGTTTAAAAAAGGAGGTAGGCAGAAAGCGGGTAATTATAGGCCAGTGAGCTTAACTTCGGTAGTAGGGAAGATGCTGGAATCTATCATCAAGGAAGAAATAGCGAGGCATCTGGATGGAAATTGTCCCATTGGGCAGGCGCAGCATGGGTTCATAAAGGGCAGGTCGTGCCTAACTAATTTAGTGGACTTTTTTGAGGACATTAACAGTGCAGTAGATAACAGGGAGCCAATGGATGTGGTGTATCTGGATTTCCAGAAAGCCTTTGACAAGGTGCCACACAAAAGGTTGTTGCATAAGATAAAGATCATAGAATTTACAGTGTAGAAGGAGGCCATTCGGCCCATCGAGTCTGCACCGGCTCTTGGAAAGAGCACCCTACCCAAGGTCCACACCTCCCCCTTTCCCCATGACCCAGCAACCCCACTCAACACTAAGAGCAATTTTGGACATTAAGGGCAATGTATCATGGCCAATCCACCTAACCTGCACATCTTTGGACTGTGGGAGGAAACCGGAGCACCCGGAGAAAACCCACGCACACACGGGGAGGATGTGCAGACTCCGCACAGACAGTGACCCAAGCCGGAATCGAATCTGGGACCCTGGAGCTGTGAAGCAATTGTGCTATCCACAATGCTACCGTGCTGCCCTACAATGCTACCGTGCTGCCCTAATGGCATTAAGGGGAAAGTAGTAGCATGGGTAGAGGATTGGTTAATTAATAGAAAGCAAAGAGTGGGGATTAATGGGTGTTTCTCTGGTTGGCAATCAGTAGCTAGTGGTGTCCCTCAGGGATCAGTGTTGGGCCCACAACTGTTCACAATTTACATAGATGATTTGGAGTTGGGGACCAAGGGCAATGTGTCCAAGTTTGCAGACGACACTAAGATAAGTGGTAAAGCAAAAAGTGCAGAGGATACTGGAAGTCTGCAGAGGGATTTGGATAGGCTAAGTGAATGGGCTAGGGTCTGGCAGATGGAATTCAATGTTGACAAATGTGAAGTTATCCATTTTGGTAGGAATAACAGCAAAAGGGATTATTATTTGAATGATAAAATATTAAAACATGCTGCTGTGCAGAGAGACCTGGGTGTGCTAGTGCATGAGTCACAAAAAGTTGGTTTACAGGTGCAACAGGTGATTAAGAAGGCAAATGGAATGTTGTCCTTCATTGCTAGAGGGATGGAGTTTAAGACTAGGGAGTTTATGCTGCAATTGTATAAGGTGTTAGTGAGGCCACACCTGGAGTATTGTGTTCAGTTTTGGTCTCCTTACTTGAGATAGGATGTACTGGCACTGGAGGGTGTGCAGAGGAGATTCACTAGGTTAATCCCAGAGCTGAAGGGGTTGGATTACGAGGAGAGGTTGAGTAGACTGGGACTGTACTCGTTGGAATTTAGAAGGATGAGGGGGGATCTTATAGAAACATATAAGATTATGAAGGGACTAGATAGGATAGATGCGGGCAGGTTGTTTCCACTGACGGGTGAAAGCAGAACTAGGGGGCATAGCCTCAAAATAAGGGGAAGTAGATTTAGGACTGAGTTTAGGAGGAACTTCTTCACCCAAAGGTTTATGAATCTATGGAATTCCTTGCCCAGTAAAGCAGTAGAGGCTCCTTCATTAAATGTTTTTAAGATAAAGATATAGTTTTTTGAAGAATAAAGGTATTAAGGGTTATGGTGTTCGGGCCGGAAAGTGGAGCTGAGTCCACAAAAGATCAGCCTTGTTCTCATTGAATGGTGAAGCAGGCTCGAGGGGCCAGGTGGCCTACTCCTGCTCCTAGTTCTTATGTTCTTATGAATGGCCTCTTTCTGCACTGTATGTTCCATATATATCCATATATGTTCCATATATGTCTATTTGGACTCTCCTGGTGAAGGAGCTAAGCACCAAAAAGCTCGTGATTCTAAATAAACCTGTCGGACTTTAACCTGGTGTTGTAAGACTTCTTACATTTCCCTATGTTAGAGGTGCTGTACAAATGCTAGTTGTTGCAGGTTTAATCAGGGTGTTTTCATTTGAACTGTGAACACTCCAGCTCCTAGTTGTTACCTGGAAGGAAAAGGTGAAGGAATAGGCGAGTGAAAGGTGAGATACCTTTGGGTGTGGGGCGGGAGGGGGGCGCATGAGTTCTCCATGGTGGGAATTGGAAGGGATCATTTGTTACATTGAAAGCCCATCAAATGTGAAATAGACAGCAACCTCTAACGGCCCGTTTAACAGCGGCGTCACTGTTCAAATAGCTCCTGTAGGGAACAATTGTTGGCGCTGGCTTTAGCTCAGTGGTTACTTCGCAAATTCACATGCCACTTGTTCACCAGGTGGTTGAGAGTTCTCGTCCACCTAACCACGGGCGCTGCCCGGCGTTTTGTTTTAATACCTGGTCCGCCCGCCCCGCTGCAACATGGACAAAGTCGCAAAGTAGGGAAACGTTGCGAAATATATCCCTGTGAAACAATTCGGTGACTGATTTTATATTCTGTCACTTGTGGATTATTTTAATGTTTATTCCGGGGGAGGGGTGGTGACCTCTCTGTGAAATTCAGGCCTGAGACTCGCCACTTTATTTCGTTCATTTCATGTCATTTCACTCCCCGAACTATTTACCCCCCCCCACCCCCACCCCAGCTGACCCGAGACAGCGCCCTGATTCCCTGCGCTGCACGTTGGTTTCATTTCTTGCTCACACCAGTCATTCTGCAAAGCAAAGACCCGTTGTTGCGGCACCCTTTCCCCGTGGCTCCGTTGCTGTCTGGTGCCCCACCCTCACCCTTCCTTACAGCAACCGAGACAGCCACAGTGCTCCCCACTCACAGAGCACTGATCCTCAGGAGGACCTTCCCTGGTTAATGCTGTACCAAGGCTGAATTACAGCGCCTCCTGCTGTCTCCTGGGCTGCAGTGCAGAGCAGAACGTTGCCGGGCAGAAGGAACATTCAGCACAACAAGGAACCAAACTTTGAAATTGATTTGTGGGGCGATGGGGAAAGGGGGTGACGGAGAAAATTGCATAGTTCTTTCAAAGAGCTGACATAGGCACGCCTGACCCAATGGTCCCATCTGTGTTCTGTGCTGTGAGATTCTAGGAAATTCAAGCCAGAGATCTCTCCAATCTTTGCTGGTTAATGTGTCATTGCAATGTATTTGTTCAGGAAATTCATTTAGAAGCTCACTTCTAAAGTGCTACTGGTATTACAAGTCACTCAATCTAATGAGGGTAGCAATGTGCCTTCCAGTTATAGTCCCATACGAAACTGAATTGCTTATTACACAGAGTCATAAGAATGATACAGGACAGAAGGTGGTTATTCAGTGTCTGTGCTACCCA
Source organism: Scyliorhinus torazame (assembly GCF_047496885.1). Taxonomy (NCBI): domain Eukaryota; kingdom Metazoa; phylum Chordata; class Chondrichthyes; order Carcharhiniformes; family Scyliorhinidae; genus Scyliorhinus; species Scyliorhinus torazame. Next base: position 309,906,908 of record NC_092713.1, on the reverse strand, counting down.
ATCAATCTCCCTCCAAGTCTATCTCCCCACTCACTGCCCTAGTATTTTGTTCCTTTGAATATTTAACAATCTTGATAATCACTATTGAATCTGCTTCGACCACACCCTTTCCAGCAGTGAATCTACAATCCGCTGTATTGCTTCTTTGGTCAATCACTTGATAGAGGTTTTTGAGGAGGTGACAAAATTAATTGATGAGGGAAAGGCAGTGGATGTCGTCTACATGGACTTTAGTAAGGCGTTTGACAAGGTCCCCCACTGTCAAAGGATGCAGTCAGAACTTAAATTTTCAACTGAAGCCCTTCGCAGAAATGTAACATTGTATTACAAAGTAAGTGAGATTGTGAGGACCAAGCACGCTCACCTGTCGCATTAAAGGTAAGCAAAAACGTCAGTCGCGAAGTTCAGGCAGCATGGGTCATGAAGGTTGGCTGGCTGGCATGGGACCCGAAGGATGGCCGGTTGGTAAAAATGGGTCCCAGGCAAAAAATGTGAAAAACACTGTGCTAGATGGATAAAGAACTGGCTTGGCAACAGGAGACAGAGAGCAATAGTGGAAGGGAGATTTTCAGAATGGAGATCTGCAACTAGGGGTGTTCCACAGGGATCAGTGCTGGGACCACTGTTGTTTGTAATATATATAAATGATCTGGAGGAAAATGTAAATGGTCTGATTAGCAAGATGAGTCAGAGTACAGGAGGTAGATAGAAAACCTGGTGGCATGGTGTAACGACAACAATCTCTCCCCCAATGTCAGCAAAACTAAAGAGCTGGTCATTGACTTCAGGAAGCAAAGTACTGTACACACCCCTGTCTGCATCAATGGTGCCGAGATGGAGATGGTTTGACAGCTTCAAATTCCCAAGTGTGCACATCACCAATAATCTGTCCTGGTCCACCCACGTCAGCGCTATGTCCAAGTAAGCATAACAGCGCCTATACTTCCTCAGGAAACTAAGGAAATATGGCATGTCCACATTGACTCTTACCAATTTTACAGATGCACCATAGAGAGCGTCCTATCTGGCTGCATCACAACCTGGTATGGCAACTGCTCGGCCCAAGACCACAAGAAACTTCAGAGAGTCGTGAACACAGCCCAGTCCATCACGCGAACCTGCCTCCCATCCATTGACTTTGTCTACGCCTCCCGCTGCCTGGGGAAAGCAGGCAGCATAATCAAAGACCCCTCCCACCCAGATTATTCGCTCTTCCAACTTCTTCCATTGGGCAGGAGATATAACTGTCTGAGAACATGCAGTAACAGATTCAAAATCAGCTTCTTCCCCACTGTTACCAGGCTCCTGAATGACCCTTTTGTGGACTGAATTGATGTCTTCCACACATCCTCTCTGCTGAGTAGTACTGCACTCCGCATGTTCACCCGATGTCTGTGTCTACGTATTTACATTGTGTATTTATGTATGCCGTATGGTTTTTTTTTCATATATGGAATGATCTTTCTGGACTGTACGCAGAACAATACTTTTCACTGTACCTCGGTATACAGGACAATAAACAAATCCAAATCCAAAAGTTTTCAGATGACACTAAGATAGGCGAAGTTGCAGGTAGTGAAGGGGACTATCAGAGAATGCGGCAGAATATAGATAGATTGGAGAGTTGGGCAGGGAAATGGCAGACGGTGTTCAATCCTGACAATTGCGAGGTGATTCACTTTGGAAGATTAAATTCAGGTGTGAATTATACAGTAAATGGTTGAACCCTCAGGAGCAATGAGAACAGAGGGATCTGGACGTACAAGTCCATAGTTCCATGAAAGTGGCAATGCAGGTGGATAAGGTGGCCAAGATGGCATATGGCATGCTTGCCTTCATCAGCCAGGGCATATAAGAATTGGCAGGTCATGTTAGAGTTATATAAAACTTTAGTTAGGCCATAATTGGAATATTGCGTGCAGTTCTGGTCGCCACAGTACCAGAAGGGTGTGGATGCTTTGGAGAGAGTGCAAAGAAGGTTTACCAGGATGTTACCTGGTCTGGAGGGTGTCAGCTATGAGGCGAGGTTGAATAAACCTGGATTGTTTTTGTTGGAAAGACGGAGGTTGAGGGGAGACCTGATTGAGGTCTGCAAAAGTATGAGAGGTAGGGACAGGCTGAATAGTCAGAAGCTTTTTCCCAGGGTGGAAGACTCAATTACAAAGGGGTACAAGTTCATGGTGAGAGGGGAAAAGTTTAGGGGAGATGTGCAGAGAAAGCTTTTCCCGCAGAGGGTGGTGGGTACTTGGTTCACATAGGCAATGGTGGAGGCAGGCACGAGAGCAATGTTTAAGATGTGTCGTGATAGACACATGAATGGGCAGGGAATGGAGGGATACACATAATTTGGCCAATAAGTAGTAGGTCTAAATAAGGAACCTGGATCGGCACAGGCTTGGTGGGCCGAAGGGCCTGTTCCTGTGCTGTAATGTTCTTTGTTCTGTCACCATAAAACGGTATCCTCTGGTTGCCACTGGAAACAGCTTATCCTTATTCACTCCACAATGATTTTGACACCTCCATTCAAACTTGCCTTCACCTTCCCTAAAAATAACAATTCCAGCTTCTCCAGTCTCCACACACAACTTGAGTCTCTCAACCCATCACTACAGCAGTTTATGAACTCATTTATCTCGTCATTGTTTGTGGGAGCTTGCTGTGCACTAATTGGCTTCCTGATTTCCATTACAACAGTGGCTACAATTTAAATGTACCTCATTGATTGGGAAGCACTTTGGGATATAAATGAATGAAATGAAAATCGCTTATTGTCACAAGTAGGCTTCAAATGAAGTTACTGTGAAAAGCCCCTAGTCACCACATTCTGGCGCCTGTTCGGGGAGGCTGTTATGGGAATCAAACCGTGCTGCTGGCCTGCCTGGGTCTGCTTTCAAAGCCAGTGATTTAGCCCTGTGCTAAACAGCCCCTAAACATTGCTGTGGGTCTGGAGCCACGTGTAGGCCAGACCAGGTGAGGACGGCAGATTTCCTTCCCGAAAGGACATGAGTGACCCAGATAGGTTTTTACAACAATCAACAATGGTTTGAAAATCCCTAAACAGAAAATGCTGGAAAAACTCAGCAGGTCGGGCAGCATCTGTGGGGTAGAAACACAGTGAACGTTTTGAGTCCACATGACTCTTCTTCAGAGCTGAAGAGAGTAAAAACGTGATGGATTTTATACTGTTGAAGAGAGGGGGGTGTTAATGATAGTATTAAACACTAAAGCAAGAGAGACATAAAGATCAGTTAGCGGGATGTGTTAATAGCAGAACAAAGTGCCTTGGGGGGGGGGGGGGGGGGGGGGTTGGGAAAAAATGATATCAAAATGGAGGACAAAGTCCATGGTCTGAAGTTGTTGAACTCTTCACCTTGAAAGCACATTAGTATACCTGGAGGATGTGAAAGGCGTTGTATAAACACAATGGAAAAGGAAATCAGGTGAGGTGTGTTGTTAATCTACTACTGATCGATCTGTGCTCACATTTGAAGTTGATTTTCACCCCCCAGAGGACATTAAAAGAGAAAGCTCATCTCCTCACCAGCAATGACTTTATTTGCCTCCGGTGTAAAAAACAGGTCTTCACAATTGCCAATTTAGTTGTACATTTTCTGAATTCCAGTGGGAATTGCACATTAGTCAGTCGGAAGAAAGTTGCTTTTCCCCTTTTTTCTTTCATGAGACTTGGGTATCGCTTGCCACACTGTTTCTCCAGGGTCATTAAGAGTCAACAACATTGCTGTGGGTCTGGAGCCACGTGTAGGCCAGACCAGGTGAGGACGGCAGATTTCCTTCCCGAAAGGACATGAGTGACCCAGATAGGTTTTTACAACAATCAACAATGGTTTGAAAAATTAAAAACAGAAAATGCTGGATCAACTCAGCTAGGCCTGGCAGCATCTGTGGAGAGAGAAACAGTGGGCGGAATTCTCCGGGAATATTTCCAAGCGCTGTAGGGAGCGGGAATTGCCGCGCGTTTCAACGCGCTTGGCCCAGCGAGGCCGGCAACAATATTCAATGTTAATTGGTCCACTTAACGAGGCCTCACGGGCTTCTCGCCCGAATGCCGGCTCGCCAGCTGATTCGCCGGGGCCGCGCTCACCAGCCCCCAGCTAACAACGTCGAGCAGCACTTAAGCTGCACTTGTTCTGCCAACCCCATCCAGCTCACACCAATGGCAGCGAGGAGATTCGAGGATGCTGACCTGGGGACGCTCCTGGACGCGGTGGTGTCCAGGAGGGATGTCCTGTTCCCCAGAGGGTCCTGGAGGGTGAGCCACAAGGCAGCCAGTGCGTGTCTGGTGTCGACTCCCACACAGTTTCCAGGCATCAAGGTGCGATCGGAATGCTAGGCAATGACTCCCACATGCTACATGGCCCGCCTACCCACGGGAACCCGTTTGTCATGTGTAAAATGCTCACTTAACCACGATTGCCAAATCCCCATTAGCGTTTGCCTTTAGCCATGCATCCAGAGGCCTCAGCAGTTGGTGAGGGTTGTGGGTGTTTGATGGGGCAGATGGGCAGGGACAGGCGTCGCCCCCAGAATGGGGTTGGGATCCAAGGGTTGACATGCTGGTGCCGTGAGTGATTGCCACCCCAGTTGCCCCCCTAGTGCTTCTCCCCCACCCTCCCATGGCGGCCCACCCCCCGCCGACCACTGTGGTAAGCCCAGCGCCCCCGGTCTCTTTGCCTGTGAGCAAAGATTGCTACTCCTCAGCTCCCCACGGAAGCCCTAACGCCAGTTCACGCTTGTCAAGAGGAGTACTAAATGGTGCCAGCGTGAGCACTTGCTGGGGATGCCGGTGAATGACAGGAGGCCGTTGGATGACGGGTGGCTCTCGTTAATTGTATGTAAATGGGGCTTAAGTGGTGATAATTGGTTTCACGCCACACTACGGCGAGATTCCAAATTTGCCTACGGGAGCAGGCTGGTTGCATTGCAAACTGTTTGGCGCCTGGCGCAGTTCCTGTTTTTGGCCTCTCCCGCTATTCACCGGCCTCATTTCGCTTTAGCGAGAGCGTAACGAGGCTGGAAGATCGTGCCCAGTGTGAACCTTTTGAGTCATGTGACCCTTCTCCAGAAATGGTTTCATGGTCACCATTACTGAGACTAGATTTCCAATTCCCAATGTATTAATTCCACCAGCCGCCATGAAGCCTGATCTCCAGAGCATGAGCCTGGGTTTCTGGATTATTAGTCCAGTGATATTATCACAACACCATCATCTCCCCATACTAGCACTCTAATCAAATCAGCCCCACACAAAACCACAATCCTGCTCCCATTATCAGGATGACAGAGCACAGAATCCGAGCGACTGGCACTGTGTAACGCTATTTCCTCCAATCAAGTATTGAGAAGATCAAAATCCTCATCTTCAATCCCTGCCATAAACTCTCTTCCTTTGCCGATGATTCCAACCCTCGACCTTTTCACCGAAGCTGAACCAGTTTGCAACTGTGACATTCTATTTGATCTTGGAGGGGAACTTCTGACCATACAATCAGCCCAACACCAAGGCTGGCTTCCATCCCTGTAACATTGCCCGAGGTTCCAGGCCAACCTCAACCTCTCCACTTTCACTCCTCTTTAAAGTTACTTCCTAAAACCTAACTCTTTGACTGGACTTTGGTCACCATTTCTAATACCTCCTTTTTGTGGCTTGATGTCAAATCTTATTTGATAATTAGTCCTGGAAGCACCTTGGGATGCCTGCCATGTTAACTGTGGCTCTATATTATGCCACTGGGATTTCCAATGCCCAGCAATTCTTCTCCTCCTCTCCCTCGAGGTGATATTGTAATATCGCTTGAATTTCTAATTAGAACTGACACTCTGCAATTCACATTGCCATCGGGTATAAACCGTGACCTTTTGAGAGGAATCTGAGTGAATGCTCCTCTTGCTGAATTGAGCTGGGCCTTTTGGCTGCTGATGTTCTTGTAGATAACTAATGGAATCATCAAACAGAGCAGTCAAATTAGGATGTGTCCTTGCCCAAGTCAATAATAATGGTCAATTCAACTTTTCTTCCCTGAGCCCTGAAACTATGCTTTATTCAAGTTCCCTTAAACCTGTAGCCTTGCTGTGTTGAATTCAAGATTTGTCACATTTACTTGGATATAGAGCACATGATTAGTAATCCAGAGACCTTGTTCACAATAATATGAATAGGAAATCGAATTGCAACAGGAAGAAGCATAAAATGATATTGCACAATATTAAAAAGGGAGTGCAGGGATAACGGTTTTGTACATCTGCAGATCTTTGAAAGTGGAGGAAAATTGAGACGGTAGTTAAATAGCCACACCAGGCCTCTTTATAAAGTGAGCCAGAGTGTACAGACTCCACTAAATGCTGGCCTCATTCATATGCAATGAATTATTTTTTTAAAAGCAAGGAAATAATCCTGAAGCATTGTCAAACATTGGTTCAGTCCCAGCTGGGATATTGAAGGCACAGTGGTTAGCAATGCTGCCTCACAGCACCAGAGACCAAGGTTCAATTCCGGCCTTGCGTAACTGCCTGTGTGGAGTTTGCACTTTCTCCCCGCGTCTGCGTGGGTTTCTTCCGGGTGATACGGTTTCCTCCCAGTCCAAGGATGTGCAGGTTAGGTGAGGTGGATTGGCCATGATAAAATTGCCCCTTAGTGTCCAGGAATCTACAGGTTGGTGGGGTTACAGGAATGGGGTGGGGGAGTGGTCCTAGGTAGGGTGTTTTTTCAGAGGGTCGGTGCAGACTCGATGGGCTAAATGGCTTCCTTCTGCACTGCAGGGACTCTATGATTCTGGACACCACACTTTCGGGAACAGGCTCTGAGAGGGTGGTATCAGGGATGAAAAATTTCAGCTACATGGAGAGACTAGAGAAACTGTTGTTTTGTTCAGAACAGGAGACAGAAAAAAGGGCTGAAGTTCAGAGGGTTAATGGCTACGCTATGCTCTTTGTGTTGTTCGAGTTGCTGTGAAACAGATGTGGTCACAACAGGAGAGAATGGGTTGAGGAAGCCTCTGATAGGCTGTAGCTGCTGGAGAAGTTTTCCCCACTGAGGTCTAGTCTGACCAGAGGCCACACTCTGTCATTTGTGTTGATAATTAGCTGCGTGTCTTGAAGTCTGCTGCTGCAGTCATCGGCCCAGAGGTCTGTTCTCTTGCCAGCAGAGTTGCAGGTTGCATGATTATTATTCAGCCACAGTACATACCCGTCTGATCATTTTTCTTGTAGTGAAATCCATCCTCTCCTGTTGTGAGGAATAGTTTCCCCAATGTCAAAGTTGCAAAATACCAACAAATTCTACATTTTTGACATTTTCAATTATAGATACCTTAGCTATTAATTTCATTAAGTATATTTTAAACGTACAATTTTGCAATTAAAATAATACTCGTTATTTCTGTGTTCTGGGCATCACTATTAAAGCATTTAATTTCCATCTTGTTGCCCTTGAGAAAGTGATGGTGAGCCATTTTCTTGCACCACAATTCATGTGAAGTCTCCCACAGTGTTGATATAATTCTACGTTGCAATGGAGTATGGTATGGAGAAGAACTTAGTTGATGGTGTTTCCACACACCTGCTGCTGCCATCCTTTTGGGTGATAGAAGGCAATGGTTTGGGAGGTGTCCCTGAAGAAGCTTTGACCATAGTTTGCGTGGGCAAGGAAGGTGGCAAGGGTAAGGAAGGCAGTGCTCCAAAAGGGGCAGCTTGACTCTTCCGAATCTGTTGTACTGTTACTGGGCGGCAAATCCAGAGAAAGTACTGGGCTGGATGAAGGAGTCGGAGGCTTGGTGGGTGCAGATGGAGGAGGGGTCCTGTAAGGGGTCAGGTTTGCGGGCACTAGCAACGGCACCGCTGCCGTTAGCCCCAGGGATGTATTCTGGGAATCTGGTGGTGGTAGCCACGGTGAGGATCTGGGGGCAACTTTGACAGCACTTCAAGTTGAGGACGGGTCGAGAGGGATGTTAAGAGGGAATCATGGGTTTGAGCCGGGGAGAGTGGATGCGAGGTTCCGAGGATGAGAGGAGAAAGGGGTGAAAGAGACGAAGGACCGGTTTCTGGAGGGGAGATTTACAAGTTTAGAGGAGTTGGGGGTGAAGTATGGGCTGCAGCGTGAGGGGGTTTTAGGTACATAGGGTGCATTTAATGAGGGTGAGCCGGCTGTTTGAGGGGGTGGAGGACAGTTGTGAGCAGTGAGGGAGAGGCCCAGCCAACCATGTCCATATGTTCTGGTCCTGCCCAAAGTTGGATTGGTATTGGGGGGTCAGTTCGCACCACATTCAAGGTTCTGCACGTGGAACTGGAGCCAGGTCCCCTAGAGGAACCTGTCGGAATTGCAGACAGGGGCAGGCGCAGATGTTTTGACTTTCGCCTTGTTGATCACTCCCAGGCAGGTCCTGTTGGGGTGCGAGTCAGTTTCTCTCCCAGTGCCTCGGCGTGGCTGGGGGAACGTGTTGGGAGTTTGGGGCCTTGGAAAAGATTAAGTTTGCACTGAGAGGGGCGGAGGAGGGTTCCACTAAAGATGGGAGGTTGTTCATTTTGGAGACCTGGTTGCTGCCAAGGGTTAGGGAGCAGCATAGGGTTGTTTGTGTAAAAATGTTAGAAATGTTGAAAGTATTTTTTTCAGAAAGCTTTGACCAGTTGAAGCAAATTCATAGAACAGCAAACAGACACACCAATTGCAACGTGGAGCTACCCTTCTCCACCTCACAGATTTTGCTTCTGGCAGCACCAAAAGACACCTTTTTATTGGAAGAGCTGTGAACTTGCGAACCAAGCCATTTCTGCCTTTTTTAATCAGGCTCGGCAAGATTCATTCGGCAAAACAAGCATGAGAAAGATCACGCACCCATAGAATCCCGGGCACCACGACGGTGCAGTGGTTAGCACGACAGCCTCATGCCCAATCCACCTAACATTTGCACCTTTGTCGGAGGAAACTTGAGCACCCAGAAGAAACCCGTACAGACACGGAGAGAATGTGAAAACCTCAGTCACCCAAGGTTGGGATCGAAGCCAGGTCCCTGGTGCTGTGAGGCAGCAGTGCTAACCACCATGCCACAAGTTGGGTTCAGCTGTCCAGAAAACCCTGGACGTTTTCCCAATCGCAGATCCATTGTCTATTTATCTGCCGATAAAGGGCAGCACAGTGGTTAGCACAGTTGCTTCGTAGCTTCAGAGTCCCAGGTTCGATTTTCGGCTTGGCTCAGTGTGTGTGTGTGAAGTCTGCACGTTCTCCCCACGCCTGCGCGAATTTCCTCCGGGTGCTCCGGTTTCCTCCCACAGTCCAAAGATGTGGTTAGGTGGATTGGCCAGGCTAAATTGACCTTAGTGTCCAAAAACAGTTAGGTGGGGTCACTGGGTTACGGGGATAGGGTGGAGGTGTGGGCTTAGGTAGGGTGCTCTTTCCAAGGGCCGGTGCAGACCCGATGGGCTGATTGGCCTCCTTCTACACTGTAAATTCTATGAATTGGATTCTGGAAAACACCAGCATTTTACCGAGCCAGCTCAGTAAGCTGAGCATGAGACTCAAGGTCATTATTTTGGTTTTCGAAGTGTCAAATCCTGTAGTAAGTTCTGAAAGGAGCTATAGAAAGAAGGCACATTCATTAGTGCCTTCCAGATCCACAAGGCCACCCCAAAGCACTTTGCAGCCAATTAAGTACCAAGTGTATTCACTGTAGGTCATATAACAGCCAATCTTCCATTAAGGAGACAGTTGGGGGAAGGTCAGAAATGGGACTCAGATTTTCAATTAGGGGCTGTTTAGCACTGGGCTAAATCGCTGGCTTTGAAAGCAGACCAAGGCAGGCCAGCAGCATGGTTCGATTCCCGTAACAGCCTCCCAGAACAGGCACTGGAATGACTAGGGGCTTTTCACAGTAACTTCATTTGAAGCCTACTTGTGACAATAAGCAATTTTCATTTCAATGGGACAAAAAAATTAAGTTGCTTTTCCTTCTCTTCAAGAGAAAAATACATTTTGAAAATTCCAGTTCTTCTTTAATGTAAAAAAAATGGGTCACAGACACCAAGCATCTTTTAATGGAGATCATACACAGTAAGAAAAGAAAATAACCTTTTGTATTTCAAAGTGTCAACTGGAAGAGAAAAAGTGAAGCACAAGTAGAAACCTCAGAGCACAGCACATACAACACGCCAAGGAAATCCAAAATAGGAACAACTGTACCTCAGATACAAATCATTCACCACTTTCCGATCAAGCTGATAATTTTTTTTTCATTAAAAAAAAAAATTTAGAGTACCCAATTCTTTTCTTTCCAATTAGGGCAGCACGGTAGCACAGTGGATAGCATTGTGGCTTCACAGCGCCAGGGTCCCAAGTTCAATTCCTCGCTGGGTCATTGTCTGTGTGGAGTCTGCACGTTCTCCCCGTGTCTGCGTGGGTTTCCTCCGGGTGCTCCGGTTTCCTCCCACAGTCCAAAGACGTGCAGGTTAGGTGGATTGGCCATGCTAAATTGCCCTTAATGTCCAAAAAGGTTAGGAGGGATTATTGGGTTATGGGGATAGGGTGGAAGTGAGGGCTTAAGTGGGTCGGTGCAGACTCGATGGGCCGAATGGCCTCCTTCTGCACTGTATGTTCTAAGGGCAATTTAGCGTGGCCAATCCACCTACGCTGCACATCTTTTTTGGGTTATGGGGGTGAGGCCCACGCAGACAAGGGGAGACTGTGTAAACTCCACACGGACAGTGACCCAGGGCCAGGATCGAACACAGGTCCTCGATGCCGTGATGCAGCAGTGCTAACCACTGCAACTGTGCCGCCCCCTGATCAAGTTGATACATAATTAGCCTGAAAGGCTGAATGATCTCAGGACATCCCAGCACTTCTCAAATGATTTAGACCTTGGACAGCAGACAGTTATTTTTAAAGAAGTCTTCAAGTTCCACCCACATTCCAGCAACAAGGAAGTAAACACTGCCCCTCACAGCTCTTACGGCGGGACTATCAGCCCAATCAATTTTGCATTTGAAGATCATTCTCAAAAACATTCCCAAGCTGTTATCTGGGTGATAGGTCACAAAGTCTAAAATAACTGCAAAAGAACCACAAAGGAGTAGGAAGTTTGTTTTTTTCTTTTACACACAGCAAGTTGCATAATCTGGAATGCACTACCCAAAAGGATAGTGGAAACAGATTCAATAGTAACTTTCCAAATACATACACGAAAGGGGGGGGGGGGGAGAAGAGTGATATCAGGAGAAGAGCATTATCAGATCATTTCGGACCAAGATTCATGAGGATCAGGAATCCATTTTGATTCATTTCAATCTGTATGCAACCAAGAGCTCTGGAAGCTAACAGACGCCAATTGAGATTGACCAATTTAACAGGCAGGCATTGAAATCCGCTATCGGCTGGTGGAGTCAGTACTGCTTACACACTTGTGCATGCACGCACGTGCATTTAACCATCGAGCTACAAAAGGAGGAGATTGTCAATTTTAATAATGAGATGTGCAACACAACACTAACATATCTGTGTTCGAGCTTCACAAAAATTGCAAGTGTCATAGAAAAAAAGAGAGCAATGGGTTTGAGAAGCTTAGAAAACCTCTTGCAGTTAAAAAAGGACTTTGCAACTTCATTCTTGTAGCACGATGTTTGACTCTCTACCTCACAGAAACAGACAGCAACTTTCCATTTACTGAATTATTGGAATGCCTGAATTGTTTCAGATCAGAGCTGGTCAACCTTAAAGAAAGGGTTTGTACTGTTCACCTGGATCAGAAATGGTGGGAATTTAATAACATTAAATCATTAATAGTTCTCCATGCTTAGAGTTTCTGGTTTTCATGACAGGCTATTGCGCTGTGAAGGTCAGGACCCCTTTACCAAGTGGCCAGTTCTCATGTGCCAGCATACAAGGCTGCACAAACTTGCGTGCATTCTGGAAGGATCAAAACAATAGGTGGTAACCATGCCGGATTTCCACCGCCTTAACCTAAGTGGCGCTGAGCCCAATTGCAGCACCCAAAACATTGCCCTGGCTGTGATCATCCAAATCAATAAAGATCAGGAACAGAATAAGGGTCATTCTTTGCCTGTCGATGACCTGTTCACAGAACCTGCAGTGACAGCACCTTTAACAAAACAAAACCAATACACACATCAGCCTTGATCTCTTTAAATGGTGGAACAATCTCAGGGGGTTAAATGGCTTCCTCCTCCCCATTCCTAAAGTATGGAACAGCTGAAACTAAACGCCAGGCAACCTTCTGAATGCATCCAAAACTTTTCCGTGAAGAGGTCTTGGAGAAAGGGGTACTTACAGCTTTTAACAGAATAATCCTTTATTAATAAACGCATCTTCATTCACGCTGTGCACAATCCCACTCAACTGGGGGTGGGGGGGGGGAGAAATAAAAAGGGGCAGCAAGGGGAAAAGAGAAGAGTCAATGAAAGGATGTCCTGTGTCAGTTTAGTGGGGTCGGTCAGCTGCTCTTCTTTGATGAGCCAAAGCCAGAAAATCCCATCACTGCCGCCATCTCGTCGTCCTCCTCGAATGTCAGTTCCTCCTCCGCTTTCCGCTTCTTCTCCTTCAGTTTCTCTTTTCGGTATGCCTTCGCCTTCTCTTCCTACAACACAACTTACAATTAATTATATACCACGTGTGACACTGCACGATGCCCCCAAGACGTTCCACAGGAGCACGTCAAACAAACATTTGGCACTGAGCATCACAAAGATGTGTCACGGCAGGTTATTTGGTTAAACAGGATGTTTTAACAAGCATCTTAAAAGTGGTGCAGAGGCACAGAGGTTTAGGGAGGGAGTTCCAGAGCTCCAGGAACAGCTACCAACAGTGCAGCAATTAAATCATGCGTACACAAGAGGCCAGAATTGGCGAGGCACAGAAATCTGGAGTGGACGACAGGAGGAGATAGCGAGAAGCCAAGGCATACAAGGCTATGGACCATGTGCTGGAAAAAGGGTTTAGAATAGCTAGGTGCTGGAAAGCTGGGGCAGACACGATGGGCGAAGGGCTGGTTTGGGTGCTGTAAAACGCTGTGACTCTCAGCCTGGCCATTGAGTGTCTGTAAACAAGAAATAATTTTAAAATTCTCATCACTAAAAGGAGGAACAAAGGAAATTAAAAAAGCAAGAAGAGTGGGGAATCCTAACAGAGGGCTCAACAGACGAGGCTGCTGGTTGATGCCTTTTATTTGATGTTTCAGAGATGACATTAGGATTACGGATTTATGGTCAGGTTCAGTAAAATTCCACTTTTATTACTTGTGAATTACTAGTGTTTTGATAGGTGGGCGGTAAACTAAATTTGCAATTCCATTCCCAGTTCTGTGAAAAACACAAATCTGATGTCTGAAAGACCCAGTTTGATTTTTATGATAGTCTGACAGCTCTCAATTATTTTCTCAGCCCACAAAATAAGCAAATTTAATCAAAGCCGATTTCACATCTCGTCGTGATCCCACCACTGCTGATTGCACAAGTGAAGAGAAACTAATTTTGTTTCCTTTCGCCCTTGCAGTTGCCAAACTGAAGAAACGAGGACTCAGGACTGTTCAATCCAAGATTTTGCTTCACTGGATCTTGCTGCCAAGCAGAGACAAAAACTTAGGGCAGCATGGTAGCATAGTGGTTAGCACAATTGCTGCACAGCGCCAGGGTCCCAGGTTCGATTCCCGGTTGGGTCACTGTCTGTGCGGAAGTCTGCATGTTCTCCCCGTGTCTGCGTGGGTTTCCTCCAGGTGCTCCGGTTTCCTCCCACAGTCCAAAGATGTGCAGGTTAGCTGGATTGACCATGATAAATTGTCCTTGGTGTCCAAAATTGCCCTTAGTATTGGTTGAGTGGGGTTACTGGGGTATGGGGATAGGGTGGTGTGGGCTTGGGTACGGTTCTCTTTCCAAGAGCCGGTGCAGACTCGATGGGCCAAATGGCCTCCCTCTGCACAGTAAATTCTATGAATAAAGTCACTAAAATTGTTAGAAGGACCTTCAGAGCTTCAATACAAGAATCTCTGCTCTGCTGGAAAGCAAGCAGAAGCAGAGACTGTGATAAGTTCCTTACTGAGCATGATTAGCCAACTCAGCCCAAAGCAGGGATCAAATCCAAGGCTTTGCCGGTGTCTACAATTTAACTCAAAGCTGGATATTTAGCTGGCACGTTGAGGGAGCTTCAATAAAACTGAGCATCACAACAAACCTCTGACCAAAGAACAGTTAAGATTCAGTTTGAGGGGCAGCACGGTGGCACAGTGGGTTAGCACTGCAGCCTCACGTGCCGAGGTCCCAGGTTTAATCACGGCTCTGGGTCACTGTCCGTGTGGAGTTTGCACATTCTCAGTGATTGCGTGGGTTTCGCCACCACAACCCAAAGATGTGCAGGGTAGGTGGATTGGCCACGCTAAATTGCCCCTTAATTGGAAAAAATGAATTGGGTACTCTAAATTTATTTTTTTAAAGATTCAGTTTGAATAGGGCAGCACTTCTGCGTCACGGCAGTGAGGACCCGGCTTCGATCCCGGCTCGGGTCACTGTCTGAGTGGAGTTCGCACATTCTCCCCCCCCCCCCCCCCACCCCCCGTGTCTGCGTGGGTTTTGCCCCCATAATCCAAAGGTGTGCAGGGTAGGTGAATTAGCCACACTAAATTCCCCTTAATTGGGATTTCTTTTTTCAAAGATTCAGTTTGAGTATTCAAGAGTGGCGAATAAAAAGAACTTGTATTTGTATATCAACTTTTACAACTTCAGAACTCAAAGCACTTTACTATAAGTACTTGTTTGTTTTGAAGTGCAATCACTGCTGAAATGCAGGAAACACAGCAGTCAATTTTGCACATGGCAAGATTCCTCAAGCAGCAATGAGTTAATGGCCCCAATCTTTTTCAGGGACAGTTTTCTCCATTCGTATAACATGATGCAAAATAACGAGTATTACCTCCTCCCGAAGTTCTTTCATGCGCTCCTCAAAATCGTACTCCTTTTGCTTTTCCTCAATTTTCTTTTTATTGATCTCAAAACGTTTCTTTACTTGGTCTAGCGTTGAGCGTTCCACTTTCATTGACATTCCCAGATTCCGTTGGTCTGTCAAGCAAAAACAGTGCCTTCAAACGGAGTCTGGTTGCAGAACTCACTGGCCCGCAGACGTACTTAACACGTGATTATTGCACTCACGAAAGGAAAAACAAGAATACATATTTGTACCGTACTCGCAATCAGCACTGCATTCAATTCTGGCACTGCACATCAGGAAGGATATCTTAATCAGGTGGCACAGGAAAACACTATGCCGGTTCACCAGAATGATACCAGGTTTAAATGGTAAATAATGAAGACAGGTTGCATAAACTTGAATTGTATTGCTTAGAGTATAGATGAGTGAGCGATGGTGGTATAGTGGTGAGCATAGCTGCCTTCCGAGCAGTTGACCAGGGTTTGATTCCCGGTCATCGCAGTGACGGTTTTTCAAACATTTTGTGGGCAGCACGGTAGCACAGTGATTAGCACTATGCTTCACAGCGCCAGGGTCCCAGGTTCGATTCCCTGCTTGGGTCACTGTCTGAGCGGAGTCAGCACGTTCTCCCCGTGTCTGCGTGGGTTTCTCGGCGGTTGCTCTGGTTTCCTCCCACAAGTCCTGAAAGATGTGCTGTTAGGTAATTTGGACATTCTGACATTCTCCCTCAGTGTACCCAAACAGGCGCCGGAGTGTAGCGCTGAGGGAATTTTCACAGTAACTCCATTGCAGTGTTAATGTAAGCCTACTTGTGACAATAAAGATTATCTGAGGTATGGAAAGTGATGAAAGTGGTTCAACCGGGTAGAGAGAGAGAGAATCTATATCCCCTGGTGTGAAAGCCCGAAAAGAAGGTACAACCATAATGTTGGAGCTCGGCCATTTATGATGTCAAGGGATGGAACAGTGGTTAGCACAGCTGCCTCACAACGCCAGGGACCCGGGTTCGAGTCCGACCTCGGGCGGCTCTGTGGAGTTTGCATGTTCTCCCCGTGTCTGTGTGGGTTTCCTCCGGGTGCTCCGGTTTCCTCCCACTGTCCTAAGATGTGTAGGTGAGGTAGATCGGCCATGATAAATTGTTCCTTAGTGTCCACTTCGCAGTGAAGCCTCAGAATTTTTACATCACTGAAAATTTGATGTCCACATTCACTTCAAAAGTAGCCGACTCTCTTTCCCAGCAGTGTGTCTAATGCCTACATTTTTATTCTTGTCACTAAAGTCAAATTCCACTTTTAATGGCCCAAATATGTCAATTAATTAAACCAGGAGAAATGGAGGGAAATGTGTAAAACAATGTGCGTAAGTGCAGAAAGCTCTCGTCCTTTGGACGCATGCATTGGTTCTGTATGACAGTAATAACCTTTTTGAACATTTCCCACTGTTCTTACATTGTTTTGCTGGCTAATGCGTTTGCTCGGTATGCTGCAAAAAGTATTTTTCTTATAACACCTGCGCCAGATTTACCTACATTTGGAACCTTTGTAGCTTTTGACCGGGGCAGCACAGTAGCACAAGTGGATAGCACTGTGGCTTCACAGCGCCAGGGTCCCACGTTCGATTCCCCGCTGGGTCACTGTCTGTGTGGAGTCTGCACGTTCTCCCCGTGTCTGAGTGGGTTTCCTCCGGGTGCTCCTGTTTCCTCCCACTGTCCAAAGATGTGTAGGTTAGGTGGATTGGCCATGTATTAAAAATGCCCATTAAGTGTCCATGGATGTGCAGATTAGGTGAGGTTACGGGGATTGAGTGGGTCTAGGCAGGGTGCTTTCAGAAGGGATCGGTGCAGGCTCAATGGGTCTAATAGCCTCCTTTTGCCTGTAGGGATTCTATGGATTCTCAGAAGCAATTCCCCATTCATAGCATAGTGAAAATCTGGAACACTCTCTACAAAGCTGGGGGGTGGCGGTCAAATAACATTTCAAAATGAGATTGAAAGATTGTTGTTAGGCCTGGATGAGGTTACAGAACGGTTAAATGAAGTTGAGATACAGATCAGCCATGGAGGATCTAACAGAATTATGGAACTGATTCAAGGGACTGAATGACCTGCTCTTGTTCCCTGCATCTCTGATATACCATGATAAAAGGCACTCGACACCGGTTTCATATTCTGACCGTTTGGATCACTTTACAGGCGTGAAAGGGATATTAAACCTTCTAAAACCCACATTAATCCATAACCAGGTGAGATAACTGTTGTGCTTGGACCACCTCCTGTGCAGGTGATAGAAGGATCACGCATGTTTTTTAAAAATAAATTTAGAGTACCCAATTAATTGTTTTCCAATTGAGGGACAATTTTAGAGTGCTCAATCCACTTACCCTGCACATCTTTGGGTTGTGGGGGCGAATCCCACGCAAAGACAGGGAGAATGTGCAAACTCCACACAAACAGAAGGGTCACGCTTTTACCCAGAAATGGTTACAACCGGGAATGCGCGGCCTGAAAAGTTGTTGGGAGCAGCGTCAATGGCAACCACCAAAAAAGGAACTGGATAAATACCGGGAAGAGGACATATTTTCTGGACTGTGGGACAAAGAACAGAAGAGTGGCTCTAGATTGGATAGTTCTTTCAAAGAGCCAGTACAGGCTAGATGGGTAGCATGGCCTCCTGGAATGCTGCGTCATTCGCTGAAACAGATAGTATATGTCTAATTTCTGATTGATTTGTGGTGCGTTGGTTCAGCTGCAGTCAATTTAAGCAGCGCTGACCTGCTCTTTGGTTTAAATGAAAGGAAATATAAATCTAAATAAAACTTGGTCCAGCGATATCAATATTTTCTATCGCCCCCTCCAATATTATTTTAAGCCCATATTTTATCACTTTAATTAAAACGTCTGGTGATGCTATTTGAACCGAATAGGAAAGACATTCTGACCAAATGACAGTTCCATCCGTGGTGTCAGGGCAGTTGGGGGCGGTGGGGGGGGGAGGGAGAGAGAGAGAGGGAGAGAGAGAGAGAGAGAGAGAGAGAGAGGAGAGAGAGAGAGAGAGGAGAGAAAAGAGGCGGAAACGTTTGTAAAACCCTTGACAAAAACAGCCAAAGTTTGTCAATTAAATGAAAGTGTAGCCTAATTTTCATGAGAATTCATATTTCTTCCATGAATTGGAACACACCACACTAATGCTCAGCTTAAAGTGTCGCAGACTCCAAGACAAAACCACCATCACAAACACACAGGTTTTGGACCAGACTCTCCATTCATCTCCTGTCCCATTGCAATCACTAGCAAACTCCCCGTGCCTGACTAGAATGCGATGTTCAGGCTCCGAATTATATCTCGGCTCTCAGGGAATGTGCTTTTCGAACACTTTGGAGTTTTAATTGTGCTTCTGATCAGCACTGAACTGGATCCAATTTCCACTGTGAACAAGCAGCCAATTCTAAGAAGTAAATAAGCTGTCTTTAATAGCCTACACTGTCAGCATGATAAAACACTCCAGCTTAACAATGGATGCGAGCATTCAATCTCCTGGGATTTTGCCAAACCATTAGGTTTCTTTTGATTTTTTTATCCAGTGTAGGAATCAGAAAAACAATATAGATCAAGGCAAGTGGCGGATCGTCAGAACCACACGGGTGTTCCATATTTATTTTGGGGGGAAATGACTTGGGATCACCGGGTTCGGACAAAATCAGTAATCTGCATCTCTCGCTCTTCTCAAAATCAACAAAACCCCCATCCCTGCTTCTCTCATCGCCATAGCCCCATCCCCACCTCTCTCACATGCAATGGGCATCCCAAATATACACCACAGACAGGGGAAGACATCGAAGAAAACGGTTCATCTCATTTCTTCCTCAAAAAGGCGAGTCAAGGATTTTAATTTTTTTACAGCTGCTTTTAATAATCAGATAATAAGTGAACATATCAAACCATTTCATATGAAACTATATCTGTCACACAAACATATTTAATGCATGCTGGTAGAATAAAACAAAAGGTTGTTTATAAGTACAACTGCAACATGTCGAGTGAAAAGTCATTGGGGAATAACGGTTGTGACACTATCGGCTCGCATTACCTTTAACTGCATCTCAAACAATCAATCTCGATTGCTATTGCAGTCAATCATAATAACCGATTGTCATCACAAGTAGGCTTCAATGAAGTTACTGTGAAAAGCCCCTAGTCGCCACATTCCGGCACATGTTCGGGGAGGAGGAGAGGCAAAGGTTGACACCTCTTGCCGCTCCCATTACCATGATGCCCATCCAGCTTCTCCCATATAAGTAACATCTCCCCTTCCCCATGTCTCCCATCACTCTAGCCATTCTCCACCACTCCCACCATTGACACCTCTGACACCTGCATTTTGCCCATCACTGGGACACTCCCGCCATCTCTTCCATCGCTGTGACCTCCATTGCGAAACGTCGTCTATATCTTCATTGTAAGGATAAAGTACCATTTTATTTCAACACGCTCTCCTGGTTGGAAATCTGAAAAAGTATCACTGAACAGGCACAGCTCAAAGTTCTGATGGACTTTGAAAATTCTTGAGGTGGCGCTCTCGCCAGAAGTTTCCTAAACAACCCTGTCCTTCTAAGTGCTGGTAGCACCCGGTGATTTATTCTGAGCCTTATCAGCTGTATTCTAGCTGTCATTACTGATGGTAGAGCTGGTAGCAACTTGGTTAATAGAACCATGGATCATACAGCAAAGGAGGCGACCATTTGGTTCATCCTGCATATACTAGCTCTGTGAAAGAACTATCCAATTAATCACACTCCCCAGCCTTTTCCCTGAAGCCCTCCAAAATGTATTCTTTTCCCTTTCAATTCCCTTTTGAAAATTACCATTGAATCTCTTTCAGATTGTGCAAACCACATTGTAACAATTTGTCACATGGAAAACATCACCTCATCTTGCCTCTGGTCCTTTTGTCAATTACTTTAAATCTGCGTCCTCTGGTCACTGACCCTTCTGTTGAATTGAGAGCATTGCACAAAATGGAGATACTTTTTTCTCTATAGTGTATGACACCAATATATCAAATAGACCCAAATAATAACATAATAAATAACATTCTGTACAATTGTGCAGTGACCAGGTTAGATCTAATTGTGTTTGTTAGAGACCGTTAATTGTTTGTTAGAGACCCCGTTATCTACAGCAACGCCACCCATTCCTGTACTGTTCACTTACGTTTTTTGCCATTGATGTGATCGAGGAAATTAATGGAATCCTTCACTACACAGTCACAAACATTGCAGTAATATCTGTCAAGAGAAACCAGACACAAAATTAGCTTATACGACAGGAGACAGCTGCCCACAGTTATACTGTTTTGTGTTCCATAAACAGAAAGAGGCAATTTGGCCCCTTGAGATAGTTCTGTCACTCGGTGAAACAACGCAAGATCTGGATCCTAACTCCATGTACTTGCTATGCCACCATAAACCTTTGAGCAATCGGCAAGCAAAAATCTTCTGATCTCATTCGATCTACTGTTTTTGTGGGAGCAAGTTCCACACTTCTACCTTTGTTTGAGCAACAACTTAGTTCATGTAGCACTTTTGATGCAATTAAACATCCCAGGATTATAAAACTAATCGCTGGGTAGCATGGCTGAACGCTCTAAGGCACTGGATATAAGCTCCAGTCTCTGCGGGGACATGGGTTCGAATCCCACCGTTGCCAGAGGTGATTTCCGTTTATGGGCAGCACGGTGGCACAGTGGTTAGCACTGCTGCCTCACAGTACCAGAGACCCGGGTTCAATTACAACCTTGGGTGACTGCCTGTGTGGAGTTTGCACATTCTTCCCGGTCTGCATGAGTTTCCTCCGGGTGCTCCTGTTTCCTCCCAAAGTCCAAAGATGTGCAGCCAGTGAGGACTCATCAGTTCATAAGATCTAGGAGCAGAATTAGGCCATTCGGCCCATCGAGTCTGCTCCGCCATTCTATCATGGCCGACATGTTCCTCGCCTGCTACCTACAATGTCACAGACCAAGAGCTGGATTGCGAAATCAGCCAGAGAATCTCCTCCCTGGAACACATGACCTAGGAGCGGGAATAGGCAATTTAGCCTCCCGAGCCTAACACCCTCAATGTGATCATGGCTGATCCCATCCTGGCCTCAACTCCACCGTCCTGCCCGTTCTCCATAACCCTTCAACCCGTTACCAATTAAAAATCTGTCTAACTCCTCCTTAAATTTACTCACCGTCCCAGAATCCACCGTACTCTGGGGTAGCGAATTTCACAGATTCACAACCTTTTGGTAGAACCAGTTTTCACTCAAATTTGTTTTAAATTTGCTACCTCTTATTCCAAGATTATGACCTCTGGTTTTACAATGCCCCACAAGAGGAAGCATCAGCTCCACGTCTACTTTATCCAGAACTTTTAGCATCTTGTATACCTTGATTAGATCTCCTCTCATTCTTCTTTGGCTGAATGGTCTCCATCTGCACTGTAGGGACTCTATGATTCTAATATGACACTGAGCCACAGAGGTGTTAGGTCAGATGATAGGAAGCTTGGTCAAAGAGGTAGATTTTAAGGAGTGTCTGAAAGAGAGGTAGAGAAAGGGAATTCCAGAGCTTGGGGCAGGCCACCTATGGTGGTGCTATTCAAATCAGAGGTGTACAGGAGGCCAGAATGAAAGTACAGATACCAGGGAGGGTTGTGGGGCTGAGGAAATGTTTCCTAACTGCTGCCTGATTTTAGGGTTATACCTGCCCCTTCTAGACTCCCCCTACCAGCAGAAAAAGTTCCTAACTAGCCTATTGTTTAGTTTCAATACCTAAATAAGCTCAAATCACCCTTAACCGTAGGGAATACTGTCCTGGGTTATATAATTTCTCCTACAATGCAATTCTTCTGCATAGAAGTAGAATTGATTCATCAGAATGTTATGGTATATCTTATAATATATCTTAAGGTATCTTAAGGTACAGTGTCCAGAACTGTATACAGTACACCAAATGTGGACTGACCAGGGATTTGTCTAGCTGTAACAAAAGATCCTACTTGTTATATTCTAGCCCTCTATTTTATAAAGATTAACATTCATTAGGCTGGTTACATTTGGTACCCAACTACTCAATCTTAGTGATCTGTGTACATGGACCCAAAAATCCTGCCACGGTTTCCAGCTTTTCAACATTTACAAAACGTTCAGATATCTCGTTATTAGTCTAAAATAGATGACCTCACACTTATTGAAATGCACCTGCCATAGTTTTTCCCACTTGTTTAATCTATCAACGCCCCTTTGTAATCTTGTGCTCTCACGTACATTGCTTACTATATCATCAACAAACTTGGATATTTATGCCTCTCTGAATTATCTATATGATTGATAAACATAGTGAATAGATGGAAGATCCAGCACGGTCCTCTTGGACATGACTTGCCACTTGTATGTACCCATTATCTCAGTTGTGTCTTCTGTCACCTCACCAGGGATAGAATTTGCCTTCTATTCCATGAGCTTTAACTTTAGCTCACAGTCTCTTATGTGGAACCTTACTGAATGCTTTCTGGGTATAAACTACCTCATTCCTCTGTCTACTACTTTAGTTAATTCCTCAAAATATCTAATTAGGTTCGACAGACATGACCTATCCTTTACAAATCAAAGCTGGCTCTCAAATCTCTCCAAGGATTTAGCTGTTGTTAATTATAGAATCCAATAACTTCCCCACAACTGATGTTAGATTAATAAATCTGTAATTTCCGGTTACTTTCTCTCACCTTTCGGAAATAATAGTTACATCTCCACTGCACGAGTGTGCAAGGTTCACGTTCAGTCTATTCTGTAATGCAATAAATGGGCAATTGATGCATTTAATAAAACTGATTGTGGTTTTATTAGAATAAAATACTAGAATGCCTCTGCATTGGAGATGTGAACCCACAATGTGAAACCCACTGAGCCGCAGCTAACTCTTAGCCTACAGGACTAATTTATCCTAATCTGCAAATTATATCCTCAAAAATACAAGGAACACCACAGGTCAGTCAGCAGCAGCCCTAGATGTGAAGAGTGATCACTGGGTTGAGGTAGCAGAAGGGGGTGGGCAGGCTGGTTCGGATGGGACTGTGCTCCCACCACTAATCCTCCTCCTTCCTTCACCCCAACCCACCACATCTCTCCAAGAGACAATATCGACAGAGGAGGAAAGAAACAAAACTGGAGTGTGAAACACAGCACTCACCCTCCCATTTCCGACTGGGGTGTTGTCTTGGTGATGACTATGGTTTTTCCCAATTTTGATTCCAAATCCACTTTATAATCTCTGTGGCGTAGGAGCTCACGTTTGATTGGTACTGGAGGCTTTGCTGAAACAGAAATAGAAAACATTAGCACGTGGAACTAGCCCCAGGTTACTTCAAAATACCTCCTGCATAAAATTGATCATGTCGGTCATTGTTTCCTTTGCACACACTGAAATCTGCATCTCCCATCTTACCTCTGCAAATTTCTAAACACTATAAAAACTGAATTAGGGGCAGCATGGTGGCGCAATGGTTAGCATTGCTGCTTCACGGCGCCGAGGTCCCAGGTTCAATCCCGTCTCTGGGTCACTGTCCGTGTGGAGTTTGCACATTCTCCCCGTGTTTGCGTGGGTTTCGCCCCCACAACCCAAAAGATGTAGGTGGATTGGCCACGCTAAATTGCCCTTTAATTGGGAAAAAAATTATTGGGTACTGTTAAATTTATAAATAAAATAAAAGTTCTCCTGAAGAGAAGGAAAGGTTGATAGGAGATTTGATAGAGGTGCCAGAATTGAGGGGTCTGGACAGAGAAGGTCAAATGGTGTCCTTCTATGTTGTAACCATGCTAGGATTCCTTCCCTGGCTCTTTTCTCAATCAATTTACGATTTGTGCCCTCAAGTTACAGGCCCTTCTGCCACTACAAATTTTCTTTTCAATTTAATTAATTTTATTGCCCATCCCTAGTTGCCCTTCAGAAGGTGGTGGTGAGCTGCCATCTTGAACCGCTACAGTCCCCAAGTGACAGTACACCCACAATGCTGTTAGAGAGAGTGTTAGGATTTCATCCCAGAGATAGTGAAGGAACAGCGATATATTTCCAAGTCAGGATGGTGAGTGACTTGGAGGGGGACTTCCAGGTGGTGGGGTTCCCAAGTATCTTCTGCTCTTGTCCTTCTAGATGGTAGCAGTTATGGGTTTGGGTCCAAGGAACCTTGGTGAGTTACTGCAGTGCATCTTGTACATGGTACACTCGGCTGCCACTGTTTGTTGGTGGTGGAGGGTTTGAATCTTTGTGAAGGGGGAGCAATTGAGCGGGTTGCTTTGTCCTGCATGATGTTGAGCTTTTTCAGTGTTGTTGGAGTTGCACTCACCCAGGCAAGTTGAGTGTATTCCATTACACTCCTGACTTGTGCTTTGTAGATGATCGACAGGCTTTTTGCAAGGGAAGATGGTTCGGAGATGGTCTCTTGTAGGAGATGGCCATTGCCTGGCATGAATATAACTTGCCACTTATTAGCCCAAACTTGGATATTGTCCAGGTCTTGCCGCATTTGGACATGGACTGCTTCATTATCTGAGGAGTCGTCAATGATGCTGAACAGTGCGCAGTCACCTGCAAACATTCCCACTTCTGACCTTAAGATGGAAGGGAGGTCATTGATGAAGCAGCTTAAGATGGTTGGGCCTAGGACACTACCTTGAGGAACTCCTGCAGTGATGTCCTAGAGCCGAGATGCTTGACCTCCAACCACCACAACCATGTAGCTGCATGCCCGGTGACTCAAAGCAGTGGAGAGCTTTCCTCCTGATCCCCATTGACTCCCGTTTACCTCAGGCTCCTTGCTGCCATACTCAGTCAAAGTATTGCTTGATATCAAGGGCAGTCGCTCTCACCTCAGCTCTGGTATCCAACTCTTTCTTCAGGAGCTGAGTGACCCTGATGGAATCCAAACTGAGCATCCCTGAGCAGGTTACTGCTGAGTAAGTGCGCTTGATCGGACTGTTGATGACTCCTTCCATCACCTTGCTGATGATGGAGAGTAGACCGATAGGGCGGTAATTGGCTGGGTTGGATTTGTCCTGTTTCTGGTGTACAGGACACACCTGGGCAATTTTCACATTGCCGGGTAGATGCCAGTATTGTAGCTGTACTGGAACACCATGGCTAGGGGTGCGGCAAGTTCTGGAGCATAAGTCTTCAGTAATATTGTCAGAATATTGTCAGGACCTTGAGCTTTTACAGTACCCAGTGCCTTGAGCCGTTTCTTGATATCACGTGGAGTTAATTGTATTGGCTGAAGACTGGCATCTGTGATGCTGGGGACCTCCGGAGGAGACCAAGATGGATCGTCCACTCGGCACTTCTGGCTGAAGATTATTGCAAATGCCTCAGCCTTGTCTTTTGCTGGGCTCCTCCCTCAATGAGGATGGGGATATTTGTGGAGCCTCCTCCTCCAGTGAGTTAACTGTCCACCACCATTCACGGCTGAATGCAGAGCTTAGGTCTGATGCGTCTGTTGTGGAATCGCTTAGCTCTGTCTATTACTTGCTGCTTATGCTGTTTGGTACACAAGTAGTCCCGTGTTGTAGCTTCACCAGGTTGACACCTCATTTTTCAGTATGCCTGATTTTGCTCCTGCCATGTTCTCATGTACTCTTCATTGAACCAGGGTTGATCCCCTGCCTTTGTGGTAATGGTAGAGTGGGGGATTTGCCAGGCCACGAGGTTACAGATTGTGGGCGAGCACAATTCTGTTGCTGATAGTCCACAGCGTCTCACAGATACCCCGCCTTGAGTTGCTAGATCTGTTTAAAGTCTATCCTATTTAGCACGGTGGTAGTGCCGCACAACACAATGGAGGGTATCCTCAATGTGAAGACGGGACACTGTTTCACAAGGACTGTGCAGTGGTCTCCTGATCGCCAACAAAACCCTTCACAACTTTTAACACCTCTACTAAATCTTTCCTTAACCTTCTCTGCTCTTTTCCAGTGTCTCCACATAACTGAAGTCCTCGAATGACTGGGTACCATTCTCGTTAATTCCTTTTGCACTTCTCCAAGTCTTAACAATCTGGAGTAGATTCAAATGCAAACTGGGCCCACATCCTAGTTGCTTCCCCCCACCCCTCCATAAAACCGCGCACAAGATTGTTATGAACAAAATACCTTGTGCTTTCATCTATTCTCCAACAGGAAGTCAGTTTGCGATGATACAATGCTCATCCCTCGATTTTAACTGCTCCACAGTCATGGGCCATCTTTAGCCACCAAATCCCTCAAAAATCAAGGGCGCCTACCGTTCCATCCCCCGGCCGCACTTTGGGAAATCAGACCATAAGAGGGTGCTCCTTCTCCCGGCATACCAGCAGAAACTCAAGCGGGAGAATCCAGCTAAGAAGGTCGTGCAGTGCTGGTCCGAGGAAACAGAAGAGCTCTTAGGTGACTGCTTAGAGACAGTGGACTGGTCCATATTTAAGAACTCAGCGACCAACTTAAATGAGTATACCACCACCGTCACAGACTTCATCAGCAAATGTGTGGACGACTGCGTGCCAAAAGAAAGCGGTACATACGTTCCCCAACCGGAAACCATGGCTCAATCATGAGATTGACTCCCTACTGAAGGACAGATCTGAGGCGTTCAAGTCAGACGACCCTGACCTATACAAGAAATCCAGGTACGACCTCCGCAAAGCCATCCGAGATGCCAAGAGAGAATATCAACCAAGCTAGAGTCACAGACAGACTCTCGGCGGTTGTGGCAAGAACTAAACAACATAACGGGCTACAAAGCGAAGCCGAGCAGCATCTCCGGCAGCAGCGCACCCCTCCCCGATGAACTCAATGCATTCTATGCTCGGTTCGAACAGGTAACCAACAATCCACTGTCGAGTGCCCCAGCAGCCAATAGCTCACCCATACCCACCATCACAGCTTCCAAAGTCAGATCGGCCTTCCTGAAAGTGAACCCTCGGAAGGTGACAGGCCCGGACGGGATCCCTGGTCGCGCGCTCAGAGCCTGCGCGGACCAGCTGGCAGAGGTGTTCGCGGACATCTTTAACCTGTCCCTACTCCACTCCGAGGTCCCCACCTGCTTCAAGACCACCACCATCATACCAAAAGAAGAACCAGGCAATGTGCCTCAATGACTACCATCCGGTGGCCCTGACTTCAGTCGTAACGAAGTGCTTCGAGAGGCTGATCATGAAGCGCATCACCTCCATACTCCCAGATCGCCTTGATCCACTGCAATTTGCATACCGTTGCAACCGGTCCACAGCAGACGCCATCTCCCTGGCCCTACACTCATCCCTGGAGCATCTCGACAACAAGGACTCCTACATCAGACTCCTATTTATTGACTACAGCTCCGCCTTCAACACCATAATCCCAGCCAAGCTCATACCAAAGCTCCAAAACCTAGGACTTCGCTCCCCATTCTGCAACTGGATCCTCGATTTTCTGACCAACAGATCACAATCAGTAAGAATGAACAACAACACCCCTTCCACAATAGTCCTCAATACCGGCGCCCCGCAAGGCTGCGTACTTAGCCCCCTACTCTACTCCCTGTACACACACGACTGCGTGGCAAAATTTGGTTCCAACTCCATCTACAAGTGTGCTGACGATACGACCATAGTGGGCCGGATCTCGAATAACGATGAGTCCGAATACAGGAGGGAGACAGAGAACCTAGTGGAGTGGTGCAGCGATAACAATCTCTCCCTCAATGCCAGCAAAACTAAAGAGCTGGTTATTGACTTCAGGAAGCAAAGTACTGTACACACCCCTTTCAGCATCAACGGGGCCGAGGTGGAGATGGTTAGCAGTTTCAAATTCCTAGGGGTGCACATCTCCAGAAATCTGTCCTGGTCCACCCACGTCGACGCTACCACCAAGCAAGCACAACAGCGCCTATACTTCCTCAGGAAACTAAGGAAATTCGGCATGTCCACATTAACCCTTACCAACTTTTACGGATGCACCATAGAAAGCATCCTATCTGGCTGCATCACAGCCTGGTATGGCAACTGCTCGGCCCAGGACCGCAAGAAACTTCAGAGAGTCGTGAACACCGCCCAATCCATCACACAAACCTGCTTCCCATCCATTGAGTCCATTTACACCTCCCGCTGCCTGGGGAAAGCGGGCAGCATAATCAAAGACCCCTCCCACCCGGCTTACTCACTCTTCCAACTTCTTCCATCGGGCAGGAGATACAAAAGTCTGAGAACACGCACGAACAGACTCAAAAACAGCTTCTTCCCCGCTGTTACCAGACTCCTAAATGACCCTCTTATGGACTGACCTCATTAACACTACACCCTGTATGCTTCACCCGATGCCGGTGCTTATGTAGTTACATTGTGTACCTTGTGATGCCCTATTATGTATTTTCTTTTATTCCCTTTTCTTCCCATGTACTTAATGATCTGTTGAGCTGTTCGCAGAAAAATACTTTTCACTGTACCTCGGTACACGTGACAATAAACAAATCCAATCCAATCCAATCCAATCCAATCCAATCCAATCCCTAAGCTCCGGAATTCCATCCCTAAGCCCGTCTGCATTTGCACCTCACTCTTCTCTAGGTCGCTGCAACCCTGTTCTGTTGAGCTGCTCGCAGAAAAATACTTTTCACTGTACCTCGGTATACGTGACAATAAACAAATCCAATCCAATCCTTCAAACTTACCTTTGACTGAGATTGTGAAGCTTCTCTTGCTATGTTTTGAGTTTTGTGAAGAGATAGCAGAGAGGATTGATGACAGTAATGATGTGGTGTATATGGACCTCCAAAAGGCATTTAATAAAGTTCTGCACAACAGATTTGTGAGCAAAGTTAAAGCTCATGGATGGAAAGTGACAGTAGCAACATGCATATGAACAGGAAACCAATAGTGTGATTGGTTGTTCTTCGGATAGTGGACTTCCCCAGGGTCGGTGTTAGGACCTCTGGTTTTTCTTGATAATATATCGATGACTTGGTATACTGGTGCCAGACAATAGAAGGTTATTCAGCCTGATCCCACTTTCCAGCTCTTGATCTGTATCCTTGTCGGTTCCAGTATCTCACACACATACGGGGAGGCAGTGGTGTTGTGGTATTGTCACTGGGCTAGTAATCCAGAGACCCAGGGTAATGTTCTGGGGAAATGGGCTCGAATCCCACCAGGGCAGATGGTGGAATTTGATTTTAAAAATCTGGAATTAAAAGTCTAATGATGACCATGAAACCATTGTTGATTGTTGTAAAAACCCATCTGGTTCACTAATGTCCTTTAGGGAAGGATATCTGTTATCATTGCCTTGTCTGGCCTACACGTGACTCCAGATCCACAGCAAGTGGTTGACTCTTAAATGGGCAACAAATGCTGGCCCAGCCAGCAACGCCCACATCCCATGAACGAATAAAGAAAAAAATCCAATGTTTTCAATGTGATGAGGGCTTCTGTCTCTCTATCACCTTTTCAAGTATTGTTCCAAACCACCAAACGCCTTCAATAAAAAATAAATCCTCAACTTCCCTCTAAGCTTTCTACCAATTATCCCTAAGGGACGCCACTTCAAATGGACTACTACTGACCACATGTGAAATATATCGTCAAACCTCCAGTGTACTTTGTGCTTGCGATACATCGACATTAGGAGTACATTTTAGGTCACAGAGTTGCTTCACACTCTGCCCAATGAGATTTTCCAACCAGTAACCAGCATTAATCTATTCTAAACTACAATCTATTCAACCTTAAAATGGCACGAATCGCAAGACCCAGGTTATGTTCAAGGGAAAGATTCATTCCGAGCATCAACTTACCATCTCGCTTCTCTCGTTCTTCCTGCAACCGCTTCTGTGCCAATTTCTCATACTCATCCTTGTCCCACTTCTTGCGGAAGTCCATGTTTTTCGTCTGCACAGCAAGGAGAGGAGAGTTAAAAATAGAAGCTGGGGGGGGAGAACACTGATCAAAACAGTCAAACGGCATCCCCAGCAAAAAAAACTATTTGTGGCCTCGCAAGTGTGCGCGCAGGTTTGAGCAGAAGGGAGAGAAAGACTTGGATTTATACAGCACCTTTCACAACGTCAAATGTTTTAAAGCACTTTGCAACCAATTAAAAACTTGCGAAGTGTAGTAACTGCTGAAATGTAGAAAACACTTGGATTCATCAAATCCCTACAGTGCAGAAGGAAGTCATTCAGCCCATTGCATCTGCACCAACCACCCAGCACTTTACTCAATTTCAGAGAGGAAAGTGATAACGACCAGCTAAATCTGCTTTAGTGATGTTGGATGACGGATACAAATTGGCCCCAAGACATTGAGAAGAACTCCCTACATTTCTTTACCATAATGCCATGGATTCTTTTATATCCACCCAAGAAGTTTAATATTTTATCTCTAACCACATTACTGACAGCGCAACGCTCTGCCAGTGCTACACCGGTAAGTGCAAGCCTAGATTATGGGTTAAAGAACGTGGAGAGTAGCTTCAACTCACAATCTTCTGATGGAGAGAGTGCTACCCATTGACCGACAGCTGACCAAAGGGAAATCCAAAGAATGCTGACAATGTTGGAAACTACAGATTTCTTCATTAGACTCTCAGTGAGTTGAGGACTCTAAGGGTTAGATAGAAAAGGGGGTGGCATGGCAACACAGTCTGTATGGTATCACTGCTGTCTCTCAGCACCAGGGACCCGGGTTCAAGTCCAACTTCGGGTGACTGTGAAGTTCGCACATTCTTCCGGTGTCTGCATGAGGTCCCTCCGGGTGCTCAGGTTTCCTCCAAAAGGCGTGCAGGTTAGGTGGATTGGCCGTGCTAAATTGGCCCCTTAAGTGTCCAAAGGTTAGGTGGGGTTGCGGGGATAGAATCATAGAATCTTAGAATTTACAGTGCAGAAGGAGGCCATTCGGCCCATAAGAGTCTGCAACGGCCCTTGGAAAGAGCATCCCACTTAAGCCCACACCATCCTATCCCCACAACCCCACCTAACATTTTTGGACACTAAGGGCAATTTATCATGACCAATCCACCTAACCTGCACACCTTTGGACTGTGGGAGGAAACCGGAGCATCCGGAGGAAACCCACGCACAGGGAGAACATGCAGACTCCGCACAGTTACCCAAGCCGGGAATTGAACCAGAGACCGTGGAGCTGTGAAGCAACTGCGCTAACCACTGTGCTACCTATGATGGGGATTTGGGCATGGGTAGGGTGCTCTGTCAGAGGGTTGGTGGAGACTCGAAGGGCAGAACTGCACTACAGGGATTCTATGAAAATCTGCAAAAGGATGTTTTCTCCCTCAGTACAGAGTTTTAATTCCCCATTTCCTAGTGACACCCCCAGAACTGCAATAAATAAGCACCCATGTGTTATGCAGTTAATACCCCCCCCACTCTCCCCCCTAAATACCCCCCCCATTAATACCCTCCCACTCTCCCCCCTAAATACCCTCTCCCCCCAAATACCCCCCACTCTCTCTCCTCTAAATACCCCCCACCATAATACGCCTCCACTCTCCCCCTGTTGATACCCCCTACCCTCACCCCCAGTTAATACCCCCCACTCTCCCCCCCCCAGTTAATACCCCCACTCTCTCCCCCCCCAGTTAATACCCCCACTCTCTCCCCCCCCCCAGTTAATACCCCCTACTCTCCCACCCTGCCAATACCCCCCACTCTCCCCCCCCCCAGTTAATACCCCCACTCTCTCCCCCCCCAGTTAATACCCCCACTCTCCCCCCCACCCCAGTTGATACCCCCTACTCTCCCACCCTGCCAATACCCCCACTCTCCCCCCCCCCCCCCCGCGGTTAATACCCCCGCAGTATCTCTCTCCCCAGTGAATACCACCCCCACCCCCACCCCCACCCCCACCCGGCCGATGTGTGTTTATTCCGGGCCAGCTGTTCCCGAGGCCGGGGCCTCCGCTATTGGGCAGCTGCGGGGCTCCCAGTCAGGAGACCCGGAGACCCCGGGCTCCCCGCACCCTCCCGGCCGCCGGTCCCTCGCAGCAAGGGGGGTGGGGGGGGGGGGCACGGACTTACCCCGCTACCCGACGCCATCCCGACTCCGCTTCTGCCTCCGCTCGGCCGCAAAACTGTCGCACGGAGCCGGCCCGACCGCCGTAAACCGTTCAGAGCCCTGCGCCAACGAGAGCCTGGCGGAGACAAGAGGCTCCCAACAGCTGGAAACCCACTTTCAGAAACCACGGCGCCCCCTGTGGAGTGGAGGACCCACCTCCTGGCTCCAAACAGCCTCCTGGCTCACCACAGGTGCTGCCTGCGCATGTCCAACATTTGGGTTTTTATTCAGAATTCCTGCATCTGCAGGATTTTGCTTTAATATGAAATATTCCAGGGTCCCAGGTTCGATTCCAGGGTTGTGTCACTGTCTGTGCGGAGTCTGCACGTTCTCCCCGTGTCTGCGTGGGTATCCTCCGGGTGCTCCGGTTACCTCCCACAAGTCCTAAAAGACGTGCTTGTTTGGTGAATTGGACATTCTGAATTCTCCCTCTGTGTACCCGAACAGGCACCGGAATGTGGTGACTAGGGGATTTTCACAGTAGCTTCATTGCAGCGTTAATGGAAGCCTACTTGTGACAATAATAAAGATTATTATTGTTATCCTTTTTGCATTAACAAACAAGGATGATGAACTGCTCAGATTGCAAGTCGTACTCCAGAAGTGAAATGTCCTGGAAACTTATGAACATAAGAAATAAGAACAGGAATAGACCATACAGCCCCTCGAGCCTGGTCCACCAGGCTCTGAACTCCACCCAATCCTCAAATCCCTCCATGAGTCTGGAGTCCACGAATCTCAGCCTTGAAGAACATACTCAACCGGTGACTATCTATAGCTCTCTGACCTGGAGAATTCCAAAGATTCACAATCATTGAGTGAAGAGATTTCTCCTCATCTCACTCCAAAGATGTGCAGATTACGGGGATGGGGCAGGGGAGTGGGCCTTGGTAAGGTCCTGTTTCAGAGGGCCGGTGCAGACTTGATGGGACACTCTTTTGGACTGTACGAATTCTATGATTCTAAATAGCTGTCCCCTTATCCCGACACCATGTCCCCTGTTTCTACACTCCCTTTCAGCACCTACCCTGTCAAACTGTCTCAAAGTCTTATGTATTTCAATGCGATCAGGTACAGGATTCTCCATCTGGGAGACTATGTTCCCTCGCTGGAAGTGAATAATGGGGAATTTGCATGCCCACTGGGAGAGCTGTGCATAAATTTAGGTCATAGGAATAGGCCAGCATGCTGCCCATGTGCAGCCAAGCAATTCCGCCCCACCCGGCGTCTGATTCTCTCGGGCTGGTATTCGGATTAAAGAGCCTCACAAACTGGAGCTACCTATGAGTGCTCCACTCACCACACATTCTCATTCCAGCCAAGAAGATGTCTAAGGAAGACCTGCGCCCCCACCATCCCAGGAGTCATTGATTGACCAAACGCTGGATGCCATTGAGGAGGGACATCCTCTTGCCCAGGGTGGGGCAGAGCGTCAAGCCCACCCTACTCAACAGCGCCTGGGAAGAGGTAGCAGAGGCTGTCAGTGCTGGCAGCCTCACCAGGAGGATCAGCACGCAATGCAGGGAGATGAATGATCTCCTTACGGCAGCTCAGGGGAGTCACCACCTCTGTCGCCCTGACATCACTCCCGTCCCACAATCCTTGCATCTGTCCCCAATCCCGAGAGGCCAACAGCACGCCCTCTGCCTCATAGACTCATAGAATTTACAGTGCAGAAGGAGGCCATTCGGCCCATCGAGTCTGCACCGGCTCTTGGAAAGAGCACCCTACCCAATGTCAACGCCTCCACCCTATCCCCATAACCCAGTAACCTCACCCAACCCCACCCAACATTAAGGGCAATTTTGGACACTAAGGGCAATTTATCATGGCCAATCCACCTAACCTGCACATCTTTGGACTGTGGGAGGAAACCGGAGCACCCGGAAATAACCCACGCACACACAGGGAGGATGTGCAGACTCCGCACAGACAGTGTCCCAAGCCGGAATCGAACCTGGGACCCTGGAGCTGTGAAGCAATTGTGCTATCCACAATGCTAAAGATGTAAAGCCTGCATCCCCCTTACAACCCACCCTCCACCAAACCCCAACACATGTATTCCTTGCACACATATGCCACCAGCTACAGACCCCCCCATAGAACTAACTTCCCAGCATCTCACCAGCTACAGAGCCCCCACCCCACCCCACCATAAAACTCACCTCCAAGCGTCTCACTGTGTCCTTTCAGAGTCCAAGGATAGGCAGTCCATAATCAGCATGAACACCAGAGACGGGAGGGGGAATCCCTCTGAGGAGAGGGCCCTGCCACTCGTGGGGGAGGCCGAAGAGAGGCCAGTAGCTGCGATAGACGTTGGCATGTGGCAAACAATGAGAGCCCAATGCAACGCAGATATCCCTATAGCAAGTGAGTCAACCCTCTCCCACAGACCAGTCCTTCCCAAGATCTCACCTTTTGTCTTGCAGGATCACCATCAGACGAGGTCGGGCCGGCCAGGGTTTCTGGCCCCAATCCAGACCCTTAGCGCTCCCCTGAGCACCAGTCCCAAGGAAGACATGGTTTTGACACTACTTTCACAAGTACCATCCACCATTGCAGAGACTATCACCTCGGTGGGTAATGTTAGCGATCAGGCTCCTGGGTCACCCTCTGGTGAGCATCACACACATGCTGCAGCACATCAGATAGAGGCAGGGACCGCCGGGGGAGTGGAAATCATGGGTGATTGACTTTGGGAAGGATATTCTGTGGATTGGGGGGACATAAAGCTCAGTTGGGTGCGAGTGTTAGTAAATGGAAAATACTAACCCGGAGTAAAAGTGCCAAGTAATGCATCCATTACTGGTAGAAGTAGGCCAAAAAATAAATCATCCTTAGAATAAGACAGATTGTGAGGGAGAATCTAGAGAAATAGGGACGCCTAAAAACCTTTAGAGAGCAATCAATCGACCCTTAACTAAAACAGGAAGATAGTGCCTTAGGAACCTTGGTGATAACTGCCCATGACGGGGCAGTTAATTTCAGATCGTGACTGAAAGGAACGGCCAGGAACAGAAGTTAGAAATCAGAAAAATGGCAATTAGGGTAGTCCTCTTGCCCTGGAATAGGGGATGACGCAATGGAGCGAACGTGGAAAAAAATTAAAGAGGCAAAAAACCTCTGGAGAAGAGAGACTTATCAGAATGGAGGGGGTCTCAATTTTTGTTGGAATACTTAAAGCCCTGCAAAAAAGAGATCGAGTCGGGATTCTTAAAGCACTGTGTGAGTTTGCATTCCAAAATGAAGGTGAAGCATTAATCTGGTCTGGACACAGACAGAAGCATGCGGCTGCTCAAGTGGGCAAAGTGTGCTCCGGAATGATTACAATCCTAGATTGTGAAAACATGAAAGAGATAATACAGATTCCTGGTGAAACAAAATTAAGTCAAAAACAGCAAAAGATTATAGAAAACAGTTGCAAAACAATGAAATGTTAAAAATGGAGGAGGATGAGGAATCAGGTTTAGAATCTGATGGCACATTAAAAACATTAAATGGAAGCAGGAGAGAAGTTTAAAGATACTTAACGGAGGAGGAAAGCAGGGTCAATTAGTGGAAGGAGATTTTCGGTGGACCAGTGAGGCCCACAAGGGGTTAAATCAGTTAAAAACAGCAGTGGCAAAATCGGGAGCATTAGAGGAGAGACATGAAGAGGATGATTTGAGCATTAAATTAGATCTGTACGCAAATGGATATGGCATGGTGCTTGCTAATTATAGCAATCAGACAGCTATCAAACATTTAACAGGAAATTGGTCAAGAGCTAAACAAAAATTCTCAGACATCGAGACGTGTCCAGCAACCAGAACAAAAAGAATAGCGGAGATTGAGAACTGGTCGGCCGGTAGGAAGATTTATGTCACAACCAAATTTTTAGCTTTAAAAGGAATTAACCAAGATGACAGCAAGGTGCAAACACAACACGATGGGAAAGATGGGAAACCAACCTCTTAAACCCAGACTTAATGTTTATTCATAACATTAAAAAGGGACAGAAACTCAATAAATCAGTTAGCAGAACGGAGTTGGTGAATGCTTGGGTGTTGTATACTGATGATAGCAAAATCAAGGAAGATGAAAAACAAGGCAGATGGGCATTCATTTTGAAGAATTTAGGAGAAAAAGTGGTAGAGAGACAGGGAATTATTGCTGGGTCGGCACAAACAGTCAAAGTTGAGGGAGTATTGCAAGGGTTAAAGGAGTTTCAGCAGAGACAGCTACAGGAAGTAACCATAGTAACCGACAGTTTTTTCATGCAGCAAGGCTTGGAAAGGGAACTGGCGTTCTGGAAACTAAATGTTTGGACAAACGGCAAACACAAACAATTAGAACAGAAAGAGCAGTGGGAAAAGACAGATCAAATTTTATCAGATATGGAAATTTTTGTGAGGGCCACGAAGAATCCAGCACGAGTTTTAAAGATACAAAGTAATAACATTTATTTACATTAACATATATATATATATATATATATATCAGCAGCAACTTCCCTTGCTGCACACTCCTTCCTGCTGTTTCCAAACTGGCCAGCTTTATTTATACTTGGAGTTTACTAATGGTTTCTCCGCCCCCCTCATTGGGGAAGCTCATACTCCCACAGGATTGTGGGATTGTCATTAGTCCCCAGCCAATGGTAAGTAGGCAGGTTATAACATCCCTCCCCCCCAAAGTCCACGGAATCCACCGAAGACCCTGGCGAAGGAGGGCGTCGGACTCGTTTTGCCGCAGGCCGGACACCATTTGCACGCGGCGCTGGATCAGGCGGCGTGTAACGAGACGGAGACCGGCGCTTCCGTGATGAACGGCGCAACGGTTGTACATCCACGGCCCGTGGACCCGAGGATTCCCCCTCTGATGCATCCTGTGTCTCCATCTCGGAGTCAGAGTCTGCTGCCTCCGTCATGTCAGCGTCTCTATCTCCATTCGGTTCTGTAACGACTTGCGCAGGCTTCGAGTGAGGCACCAGTGGAAGATTGTGAGCACTACCTTCCCTTGTCTCTGGTCTCTGCGGCTGTAGAAATGAGCTCCGGGGGCGGGGAATCTTTTGAGGGGATAGTCTTCTGGACCGAACGTGGTCTACATGTTTGCGCTGGAGACAACCCTGGGCTTGCACCTGGTAAGATATAGGGCCCGTTTGGCAAAAGATTACACCAGGAACTCACTGGGCACCACCAGCAAAATTCCGAACGAACAGTGGGTCACCGGGCGCAAACTGCCGAATCGGACGATGCCGAGACAATCCCTGTCCCTGCCGTTCTTGTGTGCGGTGTACTTTTGCGCCAATGTCCGGGAAAACCATACTAAGGCGGGTGCGAAGTCTCCGGCCCATTAGGAGTTCTGCGGGAGCTACCCCAGTCACCGTATGGGGGGTGGTCCTATACGTAAACAAAAAGCGAGCCAGTCTCGTGTCCATTGATCCGGAAGACTACTTCTTTAGGCCTCTTTTGAATGTCTGCACTGCGCGCTCTGCCAACCCATTTGAAGCCGGGTGGTATGGGGCAGTGCAGATATGGCGTATGCCGTTCATCTTCGTGAACCTCGCAAACTCCTCACTCATGAATGGAGTGCCGTTATCAGTGACCAGCACCTCGGGGAGGCCATGCGTACTAAACGACAAACGCATCTTTTCAATTGTTGCGCAGGACGTTGTCCCCTGCATCTTATACACCTCTAGCCATTTAGACTGGGCATTAATTAATAGAAGGAACATGGATCCTTGAAAAGGGCCTGCAAAATCTGCATGCAAGCGTGCCCAAGGCCGCCCTGGCCATTCCCAGTGATGTAGGGGCGCGGCCAGCGGAAGCTTCTGATGCTCCTGGCAAATGGAGCAGTTTTGGGCCACCTTCTCAATGTCGTGTCGAGGTCTGGCCACCAGACATAACTCCGGGCCAACATTTTCATTTTGGTCACACCTGGATGCCCATTGTGCAAGTCTCTTAGTATCAGCTCCTGGCCTTTTTCCGGGACAATCACACACGTCCCCCACAAGAGGATGCCGTCTTCCACGCTGAATTCTGACTGCTTGGAGGAAAATGCCTGCAACTCGCCTGGGAGCTGTCTATGCTGCCCACCATACAGTTTTTTAAAAAATAAATATTTTATTGAAAATTTTTGGTCAACCAACACAGTACATTGTGCATCCTTTACACAATATTATAACAACACAAATAACAATGACCTATTTTATAAACAAACAAAAAAAATGAATAAATAATAAATAACAAAAATGAAAACTAACCCTAATTGGCAACTGCCTGATCACAAGTAACACTCTCCAAAAATATAATTTAACAGTCCAATATATAATTATCTGTAGCAACGACCTATACACATTATACAGTATATATTAACAACCCTGAGAGTCCTAATGGTTCCTCCTCCCCCGCCCTCCCCCCTCCCTGGGCTGCTGCTGCTGCCTTCTTTTTTCCATTCCATCTATCTTTCTGCGAGGTATTCGACGAACGGTTGCCACCGCCTGGTGAACCCTTGAGCCGACCCCCTTAGAACGAACTTAATCCGCTCTAGCTTTATAAACCCTGCCATGTCATTTATCCAGGTCTCCACCCCCGGGGGCTTGGCTTCTTTCCACATTAACAATATCCTGCGCCGGGCTACTAGGGACGCAAAGGCCAAAACATCGGCCTCTCTCGCCTCCTGCACTCCCGGCTCTTGTGCAACCCCAAATATAGCCAACCCCCAGTTTGGTTCGACCCGGACCCCCACTACTTTTGAAAGCACCTTTGTCACCCCCATCCAAAACCCCTGTAGTGCCGGGCATGACCAAAACATATGGGTATGATTCGCTGGGCTTCTCGAGCACCTCGCACACCTATCCTCCACCCCAAAAAATTTACTGAGCCGTGCTCCAGTCATATGCGCCCTGTGTAATACCTTAAACTGAATCAGGCTTAGCCTGGCACACGAGGACGACGAGTTTACCCTGCTTAGGGCATCTGCCCACAGCCCCTCCTCGATCTCCTCCCCCAGCTCTTCTTCCCATTTCCCTTTTAGTTCATCTACCATAGTCTCCCCTTCGTCCCTCATTTCCCTATCTATATCTGACACCTTACCATCCCCCACCCATGTCTTTGCGATCACTCTGTCCTGCACCTCTTGTGTCGGGAGCTGCGGGAATTCCCTCACCTGTTGCCTCGCAAAAGCCCTCAGTTGCATATACCTGAATGCATTCCCTTGGGGCAACCCATATTTCTCGGTCAGCGCTCCCAGACTCGCGAACTTCCCATCCACAAACAGATCTTTCAGTTGCGTTATTCCTGCTCTTTGCCACATTCCATATCCCCCATCCATTCCCCCCCGGGGCAAACCTATGGTTGTTTCTTATCGGGAACCCCCCCCAAGGCTCCAGTCTTTCCCCTATGCCGTCTCCACTGTCCCCAAATCTTCAGTGTAGCCAGCACCACCGGGCTTGTGGTGTAGTTCTTCGGTGAGAACGGCAATGGGGCTGTCACCATAGCCTGTAGGCTAGTCCCCCTACAGGACGCCCTCTCCAATCTCTTCCACGCCGCTCCCTCCTCCTCTCCCACCCACCTACTCACCATTGAAATATTAGCGGCCCAATAATACTCACTTAGGCTCGGTAGTGCCAGCCCCCCCCCCCCTATCCCTGCTACGCTGTAAGAATCCCTTCCTCACTCTCGGGGTCTTCCCGGCCCACACAAAACCCATGATGCTCTTTACAATCCTTTTAAAAAAAGCCTTCGTGATCACCACCGGGAGGCACTGAAGCACAAAGAGGAATCTCGGGAGGACCACCATCTTAACTGCCTGCACCCTCCCTGCCATTGACAGGGATACCATACCCCATCTCTTGAAATCCTCCTCCATTTGTTCCACCAACCCCGTTAAATTTAACCTATGCAATGTGCCCCAATTCTTGGCTATCTGGATCCCCAGGTAACGAAAGTCCCTTGTTACCTTCCTCAACGGTAGGTCCTCTATTTCTCTACTCTGCTCCCCTGGATGCACCACAAACAACTCACTTTTCCCCATGTTCAATTTATACCCTGAAAAATCCCCAAACTCCCCAAGTATCCGCATTATTTCTGGCATCCCCTCGCCGGGTCTGCCACGTATAGTAGCAAATCGTCCGCATACAAAGATACCCGGTGTTCTTCTCCTCCTCTAAGTACTCCCCTCCACTTCTTGGAAACCCTCAACGCTATCGCCAGGGGCTCAATCGCCAGTGCAAACAATAATGGGGACAGAGGGCATCTCTGCCTTGTCCCTCTATGGAGCCGAAAATATGCAGATCCCCGTCCATTCGTGACCACGCTCGCCATCGGGGCCCTATACAACAGCTGCACCCATCTAACATACCCCTCTCCAAAACCAAATCTCCTCCCACAAATAATCCCACTCCACTCTATCAAATGCTTTCTCGGCATCCATCGCCACTACTATCTTCGTTACCCCATCTGGTGGGGCCATCATCATTACCCCTAACAGCCTCCGTATATTCGTGTTCAGCTGTCTCCCCTTCACAAACCCAGTTTGGTCCTCGTGGACCACCCCCGGGACACATTCCTCTATTCTCATTGCCATTACCTTGGCCAGGATCTTGGCATCTACATTTAGGAGGGAAATAGGTCTCTCGGACCCGCATTGTAGCGGGTCCTTTTCCTTCTTTAAGAGAAGCGATATCGTTGCTTCAGACGTTGTCGGGGGCAGTTGTCCCCTTTCCTTTGCCTCATTAAAGGTCCTCGTCAATACCGGGGCGAGCAAGTCCACATATTTTCTATAGAATTCGACTGGGAATCCATCCGGTCCCGGGGCCTTTCCCGCCTGCATGCTCCTAATTCCTTTCACCACTTCTTCTACCTCGATCTGTGCTCCCAGTCCCACCCTTTCCTGCTCTTCCACCTTGGGAAATTCCAGCCGATCCAAGAAGCCCATCATTCTCTCCCTCCCATCCGGGGGTTGAGCTTCATATAATTTTTTATAAAATGTCTTGAACACTCCATTCACTCTCTCCGCTCCCCGCTCATCTCTCCTTCCTCGTCCCTCACTCCCCCTATTTCCCTCGCTGCTCCCCTTTTCCTCAATTGGTGTGCCAGCAACCTGCTCGCCTTCTCCCCATATTCATACTGTACACCCTGTGCCTTCCTCCATTGTGCCTCTGCAGTGCCCGTAGTCAGCAAGTCAAATTCTACATGTAGCCTTTGCCTTTCCCTGTACAGTCCCTCCTCCGGTGCTTCCGCATATTGTCTGTCCACCCTCAAAAGTTCTTGCAGCAACCGCTCCCGTTCCTTACTCTCCTGCTTCCCTTTATGTGCCCTTATTGATATCAGCTCCCCTCTAACCACCGCCTTCAACGCCTCCCAGACCACTCCCACCTGGACCTCCCCATTATCATTGAGTTCCAAGTACTTTTCAATGCACCCCCTCACCCTTAGACACACCCCCTCATCTGCCATTAGTCCCATGTCCATTCTCCAGGGTGGGCGCCCTCCTGTTTCCTCCCCTATCTCCAAGTCTACCCAGTGTGGAGCGTGATCCGAAATGGCTATAGCCGTATACTCCGTTCCCCTCACCTTCGGGATCAACGCCCTTCCCAGCACAAAAAAGTCTATTCGCGAGTAGACTTTATGGACATAGGAGAAAAACGAGAACTCCTTACTCCTAGGTCTGCTAAATCTCCACGGGTCTACACCTCCCATCTGCTCCATAAAATCTTTAAGTACCTTGGCTGCTGCCGGCCTCCTTCCAGTCCTGGACTTCGACCTATCCAGCCCTGGTTCCAACACCGTATTAAAATCGCCCCCCATTATCAGCTTTCCCATCTCTAGGTCCGGAATGCGTCCTAGCATCCGCCTCATAAAATTGGCATCATCCCAGTTCGGGGCATATACGTTTACCAAAACCACCGTCTCCCCCTGTAGTTTGCCACTCACCATCACGTATCTGCCCCCGTTATCCGCCACTATAGTCTTTGCCTCGAACATTACCCGCTTCCCCACTAATATAGCCACCCCCCTGTTTTTCGCATCTAGCCCCGAATGGAACACCTGCCCCACCCATCCTTTGCGTAGCCTAACCTGGTCTATCAGTTTCAGGTGCGTTTCCTGTAACATACCCACATCTGCCTTAAGTTTCTTAAGGTGTGCGAGTACCCGTGCCCTCTTTATCGGCCCGTTCAGCCCTCTCACGTGATCAGCCGGGTTGGGGGGCTTCCTACCCCCTCCCCCCCCCCCTTGTCGATTAGCCATCCCCTTTTTCCAGCTCCTCACCCGGTTCCCACGCAGCTGTATCTCCCCCAGGCGGTGCCCCGCCCCGCCCATCCCCTCCCATACCAGCTCCCCCCTCTCCCCAGCAGCAGCAGCAACCCAGTAATTCCCCCCTCCCACCCCCCCCGCTAGATCCCCCGCTAGCGTAATTACTCCCCCCATGTTGCTCCCAGAAGTCAGCAAACTCTGGCCGACCTCGGCTTCCCCCCGTGACCTCGGCTCGCACCGTGCGACGCCCCCTCCTTCCTGCTTCTCTATTCCCGCCATGATTAGCATAGCGCGGGAACCAAGCCCGTGCTTCTCCCTTGGCCCCGCCCCCAATGACCAACGCCCCATCTCCTCCACCTCCCCTCCTCCCCCATCACCACCTGTGGAAGAGAGAAAAGTTACCACATCGCAGGATTAGTACATAAAACTCCTCTTTCCCCCCTTTTTAACCCCCCTCTTCGCCCCCCACATTCGTCCCACCACTTTGTTCAAGCGTTCTTTTTAATAGCCCGCTCATTCCAGTTTTTCTTCCACAATAAAAGTCCACGCTTCATCCGCCGCCTCAAAGTAGTGGTGCCTCCCTCGATATGTGACCCACAGTCTTGCCGGTTGCACCATTCCAAATTTTATCTTCTTTTTTTCATAAAGCACCGCCTTGGCCCGATTAAAGCTCGCCCTCCTTCTCGCCACCTCCGCACTCCAGCCTTGATAAACGCGGATCACCGCGTTCTCCCATTTACTGCTCCGAGTTTTCTTTGCCCATCTAAGGACCATTTCTCTATCCTTAAAACGGAGGAATCTCACCACTATGGCTCTGGGAATTTCTCCTGCTCTCGGTCCTCGCGCCATCACTCGGTATGCTCCCTCCACCTCCAACGGACCCGCCGGGGCCTCCGCTCCCATTAACGAGTGCAGCATCGTGCTCACATATGCCCCGACGTCCGCTCCCTCCGCACCTTCAGGAAGACCAAGAATCCTCAGGTTGTTCCTCCTTGCGTTGTTCTCCAGTGACTCCAACCTTTCCACACATCGTTTCTGATGTGCCTCATGCGTCTCCGTCTTCACCACCAGGCCCTGTATGTCGTCCTCATTCTCGGCTGCCTTTGCCTTCACGACCTGAAGCTCCCGCTCCTGGGTCTTTTGTTCCTCCTTTAGCCCTTCGATCGCCTGTAGTATCGGGGCCAACAGCTCTTTCTTCATTTCCTTTTTGAGCTCTTCCACACAGCATTTCAAGAACTCTTGTTGTTCAGGGCCCCATGTTAAACTGCCACCTTCCGACGCCATCTTGGTTTTTGCTTGCCTTCCTTGCCGCTGTTCTAAAGGATCCACTGCAATCCGGCCACTTTCTCCTCCTTTTTTCATCCGTATCCAGGGGGGATTCCCTTCTGGTTTACCGCAGTGTTTTCAGCCGTCAAAATTGCCGTTGGGGCTCCTATCAAGAGCCCAAAAGTCCGTTTCACCGGGAGCTGCCGAAACGTGCGACTCAGCTGGTCATCGTCGCACCCGGAAGTTCCGCTGCCCACCATACAGGACTATGTGCCGAACCTTTGACAGGACTGGCTCCGCTGGGTCCACTCACGGATCTGTGATGCCGTGACAGGCAAGGTGTCCATAAAATTTAGGGTTGCAACCACGTCGTGGGGGTCGACATGGGGCCGGTCGATAAAGGCAATCGGCTCAGTCCGTCGGCATTTGCTATCTGCGTTCCTGGTTTGTGCTCCAGAGAATACTTGTATGCAGCAAGCAACAAAGCCCAGCGCTGGATCCGTGCGGAAGCAATGGGCGGTACTGGCTTATCCTCTCTGAAAAGTCCCAGCAGAGGCTTATGATCAGTCACGATAGTGAAATGGCAGCCATACACGTACTGGTGGAAGCGTTTCACCGCAAAAACCACTGCCAGGCCCTCCTTCTCGATCTGTGCGTACTTTTTCTCCGCTGCAGTCAATGCGCGGGAGGCGAAAGCTATCGGTCGTTCGGCCCCGTTCTCCATCTTGTGGGACAGGACGGCCCAAATACCATACGGGGATGCATCACATGTGACGAGCAAAGGCTTTCCAGGATCATAGTGGGTTAGTAACCCAGACGACGACAATTGTTGCTTTACCCGCCGGAAAGCGGTTTCTTGCGGCTGACCCCAAACCCAGGTGTGATTTTTCTTTAGCAGAAGGTGCAAAGGGGCCCAGCGTAGTTGGCCAGATTGGGGAGGAACTTCCCGTAATAGTTTACGAGACCGAGAAAAGAACGAAGATGCGAAGTGTCAGTCGGGGCGGGGGCCTGTTGAATTGCACGCACCTTCTCTGCGACGGGGTGCAAACCTTCGCGGTCCACCCGATAACCTCGGTAGACTACTTCCTTTGCCTGAAATATGCACTTTGCGTGACGTAAACGGACTCCAGCCTCCGAAAGGCGTCCAAGGACAGCCTCCAGATTTTCCAAA
Source organism: Scyliorhinus torazame (assembly GCF_047496885.1). Lineage (NCBI taxonomy): Eukaryota > Metazoa > Chordata > Chondrichthyes > Carcharhiniformes > Scyliorhinidae > Scyliorhinus > Scyliorhinus torazame. The sequence goes on along the minus strand of NC_092713.1, from coordinate 309,862,193 downwards.
TGTTCCTGCTCCGACGTCCCTGTAATCAAAACGTCATCTAAGTAGACAGCAACATGTGGTAAACCTCTCAAAATGCCCTCCATAACACGTTGAAAAATTGCGCAGGCAGAGGATACTCCAAAGGGCAACCGTGTATATTCATACAGGCCCCAGTGTGTATTAATCGTTACATATGGTCGGGAGGCAGGGTCCAGCTCCAACTGCAGGTAGGCGTGACTCATATCTAATTTTGTGAACGAGAGTCCACCTGCAAGCTTCGCGTAGAGATCCTCTATGCGAGGCATTGGATATCGGTCGAGTCGGGAAGCCATATTCACTGTAAGTTTATAGTCGCCACACAAGCGAACTGTGGCATCTGGCTTCATTACAGGTACAATTGGTGCTGCCCAGTCAGCAAAACGGACGGGCCTGATAATACCCAAACTCTCCAAACGAGTGAGCTCCCCTTCTACCTTCTCGAGCAAGGCGTAAGGCACCGGGCGCGCCCGGAGATAGTGCGGCGTGGCTCCTGGTTCGACTAGGATACGGGCTACGGCCCCTTTTATTTTCCCCAAACCAGGCTGGAATGCATCTGGGTATCGTCCTAGCACCTCAGTCAACCCTTCAGAAACTGTTTGTAGGATGTGCTGCCATTGCAACCGCAAATGGTGCAACCAGTCCCGACCCAACAGGCTGGGCCCATGGCCACGCACCACGATAAGTGGGAAACGCCCCTCCTGGCGTCCAAAAACAACAGGGGTCATTGTAGTTCCTGCAATGTCCAGTGGTTCCCCCGTGTAGGTGGCCAACCTGGCCTGTGAGTCGGTTAATGTAAGGGTCTGTATACCCTGCTTGATGCGGTCGAATGTCCTCTGGGCGATCACAGAGACCGCTGCGCCAGTGTCCAACTCCATCTCAAGCGGGTGGCCATTGACCCGTACTGTCACCTTAATGGGGGCCACACGGGGAGCTGCCACACAATGCAGCTGCAGGCAGTCGTCCTCCGTCTCCACGTCCTCAGGCGTAGTCGCCGCAGGTTCATCCACATAGAAGGTACAGCCCCTGGGCTGGTCCAAGTTACGGACCCTGGGCTGGACCCAGTTTTGGTCGGAACGACGGCCCGCCCCCAGGCCCGCCGTCCGCGATGGGGTCGGCTCCTACAAGTCTGACACGGACATGGCTCCTCATCCATTGGTTCTGGAGAAGGCTCCCTTCGGGGAGGAATGTCCGACGGCCACTGGCGTCGATCCGGGCGTTGCCTCGCCCAAGGTACCGCAGGAGCGCGGGGGGGGACGTTTTCGGACGGAAGGGGTTGCGCCCCAAGGCATGCACTTCCATTCCCTGTAGCTCCTGCACTCCTCGTTCTGCGCTCTCTCGGGACAATACTATTTGAATGGCCTGTTGAAAAGTCAATGTTGGCTCAGCTAACAACTTTCTCTGGGTGGCCGCATTGTTAATACCGCAAACCAAACGGTCGCGTAACATTTCTGACAAGGTCTCACCATAGTCACAGTACTCCGCAATCCTGCGTAGCCTGGATAGAAAATCGGCAAGGGATTCTCCAGGGGTCCTCTCAGCGGTATTAAACCGGTAACGCTGGACTATCGTGGACGGGGTTGGGTTAAAATGTTGCCCCACTATATTAACAAGTTCATCAAACGTTTTGGTGTCCGGCGCAGCTGGGTACGTAAGGCTCCTAATCACCCCAAACGTATGCGGGCCGCAGGCGGTGAGCAATATGACCACCTGGCGTTCGTTTTCGGTGATATTGTTTGCCCGGAAATAGTAACGCATCCGTTGTGTGTACTGGTTCCAGCTTTCCAGCGCAGCATCAAAAACATCCAAACGTCCGTACAGAGGCATGGTATAATAGAAAACAACTTCCAACCTGCATCCAACAAAAATCCAGGGCGGTGGCTTCAGCAGTGTAGACAGCTATTCACTTTAACCTTCGTCGCCAGTTTTGTGAGGGCCACGAAGAATCCAGCACGAGTTTTAAGGATACAAAGTAATAACATTTATTTACAATAACATATATATTTAACAGCAGCAGCAACTACCCTTGCTGCACACTCCTTCCTGCTGTTTCCAAACTGGCCAGCTTTATTTATACTTGGAGTTTACTAATGGGTTCTCCGCCCCCCTCATTGGGGAAGCTCATACTCCCACAGGATTGTGGGATTGTCATTAGTCCCCAGCCAATGGTAAGTAGACAGGTTATAACAGAAATCCAAACAATTCATTAGAAAGCACACACAAAAGGAACGGGAGAACGGTGTGAAGGCAATCAGGAAGTGGACGAGTTAGCCAGACTTTGGACGTTAATTCTGGGGACTATTGGAGACACAACAGCCGAGCATCAAACGGTCATCAAACAGATACATGAAGCCACAGGGCATGGAGGTAATACTGTCGTGGCAAGGGAAATGGGAAAACTAGGAATTAGAATAGCATATTGGAAAAAACACATAGCGGCAGTTAGGAGTAATTGTGAACCATGTATGGCCTGTGGAGGCCAGAAAATAAATAAAACTTACGGGAGTATAAAAACGGAGACAGCAGGGGCAGCACGGTGGTGCAGTGCGTTAGCCTCACGGCGCCGAGGTCCCAGGTTCGAACCCGGCTCTGGGTCACTGTCCGTGTGGAGTTTGCACATTCTCCCAGTGTTTGCGTGGGTTTCGCCCCCACAACCCAAAGATGTGCAGGCTCGGTGGATTGGCCACGCTAAATTGCCCCTTAATTGGAACAAAATGAATTGGGTACTCTAAATTTATTTTTTTTAAATGAGAAACCAATGGAGGAATGGTCAATGGATTATGCAGGACCGCTTTTCCCTAGAAGCAGCAGAGATGATCTGTATGGTTTAGTCAAAACTGACAGCTGGATGGGGGAAAAATGACCTGAGAGCCACCAGCAAAGCAAATGGAGCCACTACCAAAAGAGTGTTAGCAGAAATGATGACCTCGGGAGGTAGACCAAAATAACTTTGAATGGACAATGCATCGCACTTTAGAAATAATACTGTTATTAACTTTTGGCAGACAGCGGGATAATAATCAATTGGGCCGTGAAATATGCGCCTGAGAGTAATGGAATGGCTGAGAGATCTGTACAGAAAGTAAAGGATTGGATAATCAAAAATCAGAATGATAAAAGTTGGGATAAAGACATTGAGAGAATAGCGTTTGATCTGAATAGTAACCTTGGAACCTCTGTCTTCAAGGGACCAGAGGAACCGAGTGCATCAGGCCATTAGCAAGTAGGAGAGGAAGTGTGGGTGAAGCTACCAACTAAAACCACAGGAAAAGTAATCGGTGAAGCCGTAAAAGAGAAAGACACGATCATACAGTTCAGTTAGAAAAGTATGGAGTCTGGAGTAAAAGGAACTGTATTGGAACTAAGACATCAAACCCAGTTAAATAATAAAATAGGAATTATGACACTCCATAGACAACCTATGGGCAATGGGCAAAAGAAAGAGGAGGAGTTTGAGATTCTTCGAATCTTACTCAGGGGTGCAATGATAAAAGGAGGAGGCTTAACAGGCCTTAATTGTATGATGTATATAAATGTTCAGAAAAACAAGCTAGTTAAAAAAGACAGAGGTGATGGCAAAGGAAATCCTGAAGTCTTGGAGAGGGCACTTCTGGAATATCTAAACAAGACTAGAAAATGCACATTATGAATTAGGGCCCTCTCCAACCTGGACCTGTTCGTTTGATTTTTCAGATGGAGAGAATGATAAAGACCCATTCATTTGGAAGGAGAAAGAGGACTACAACCAAGAGGGAAATTGAAATGAAATGAAATGAAAATCGCTTATTGTCACAAGTAGGCTTCAAATGAAGTTACTGTGAAAAGCCCCTAGTCGCCACATTCCGGCGCCTGTTCGGGGAGGCTGGTACGGGATCAGGGTTGAAGAAGGAATGGAAGTAATTAGGGCAAAGAGTAAAATAGATGGTTTAAAAATGGGGGGCAACAATTTTAATGGGGATTGCAGTAAGTTTGGGAATATTAGTATGGTTAATTGCATTAGAGAAATCAAGTGAAATAATGGGATATGGAAAGATAGACACCAGGTTGAATCATATCGAACACATAATAAAAATAGGAATAAACAAATGTTTAAATATAACAGAAGATTTTCAGGACATACAGGAGATAAAACTTAACAACAGTATGTTAGAATCAAGAGCAAGAGAACACGCCAGTAACAACATGTTCAGTAAAATGTGGGGAGTGCTTACAAACATCCTGGGATACATACTGAACCTATCAGACAGATTGAAAATTTTAAACAGTATGAGGGGAAAACTAATGATACTCGATGGTACCCCGAGAAAGGGCAAGTTAAGATAGGAAATGCATTACAAAATAAAATTACTAATAGGAAAATGATACAATTGGCTAGGCTACATATTAGAGCAGAGTAAATGACAAAGTCAGGAAGAAAACTTCTCGGTTGAAAAATAAAGTTAAGTATCAAATTATTACTGAAGCGTGAAACCTTCGGTCACACATCTCTGACTGGACATGTGTCCTGAATATCAGTGGATGGATGATCTATGGTCTCCAAGGGACGTGTACTAAGTGATGGATTTATTGAAGGGTCTTGGCAGGCAACAGTCACTGTCGAGGGACCCCCACAGTTTAAAAAGAAAATAGTATTGAAGAAATTTGTGTTTGTTGTTAAGTTTGATGTTGTGGAGGGAAATTTACAACCAATGTGTTAAACGGAGTTGCCTCGAGGCATTATGATAGAAAACGTTGTATATCTTATTAAAAATTGTTATGTACGTATGAAAAAGAACTTAACATGGCTTGACATAAGAGATGCCAATTAATTGATGTTGTTAATACAGTGTGTGGTTTATACATTTGGATTAATGACTATAAATGCTGGCTCATAAAGCACTCTAGTAAAACCATGGAATTATGTGTAAATAATGTATTTTATTTTTGTTGTTGAAGTTGTGAGAATTGCTAGAAATGTGAAAAGCTGTAACACACAAGCAGTTTGTGTGATTAATTACCAAGCAGTGTGTTAAGATAAGACTTACTTTCAATGTGAAGACAATGGGTTCCATTGGGTTGAACACCAAACAGCAGGAAGTGTTAAATATTTCAGGGCTCGTAGTAGGAATGGGTGTAGGTGGTTGATACATGACGTAGCAATCTAGAAGGCCAATGAGGCAAAAGGAATGAGACTGTAACATACCAGCAATCAGTAAACAAACTTTTTGGTCACTGTCGGATTGAGTGGCTTACTGATCCTAAGGGACATGAGGAGGCTTCTCTGATGCTGCTATCCTGAGGAGGTAATCTGCCTTGGAGATAGTGGAACACATGGCAAATAGTTATTATGTTACCTTCCTGGACAGCTGCCACTATGATTAAAGGCGATTTGCGAATAAGGAATAACCGGTTTATCAACACTGGTATGAGCGATGGATGAATTTATGTCATGTTTCAAATGCCAAGAGGGGGTGTAATGAAAAATGGGGAAAATGTGGCATTTGGGCCATGGGTGTTGTCCTGAGAGAACTTGGGATTTTTTTTTGGGGGGGGGGGAACCAATGTTGGGTGAAGGGAGCAGATGACCAACTTGTGCTGGTGTCTTTAGACAAACGGGACGTCACCAGTCAGTGTCTTGAAGCTCACCTGCCTGCCATTCAATTAAAAATAATGTCGTCAAGTCTTTGACCATGTTGCGGGGGAGAAGAAAGATGGTTGGCCACTAGTTTTATCTGCGGGTGTGTGTGGAGTCGACCCCAATGGGAGTTTTTGTTGTTTATGCAAAAATAATTTTTTTGATTGGAAAGGGGCGCGCGCTGGGTCTCGCGGGGGCCGTAGCGGTTTGAAGAAAGGCAGCGGTCGGCAGCGCGAGCGGGAGACACGTTATCTTAAAAAAGAACAGCAGTTGACTTCCGCTGGCGGTGATGAGCGGGTGAGCCGCACATTCGGTGGCTCTCACTCCGGCGGGATTTGAGGACCCGGTTCCCTGATTTTGCGGGACTGCGGAGCGCTGGAAAGACGGCCACGGAGGCGCGGAGGAACGGGCAGAGCTGCATTGAACCGCGGGAGAGCAGAAAGCAGCGGAAACGGGAGAGGAAAGGACAGAGGCAATGTACAGGGGAAGCTGACCCGGGAGCAAAGATGGCGGACCTGCGGACCCGGCGATCCAGCAGGCGCTGGAAAACATGCTGCAGGTGATTAAAAGCAGTTTTGAATCGTTGAAGCGGGATAACTTGGACCCACTTCAGAAGGCAGTGGATCAGCTGAACCAGAGACTGGATGCCCAAGACAAAAACGTTAAGGAGCTGGGGGAGGCGGTGGAGGAGCAGGCAGACGCGCAGACGATGACTGCGCTAGAAGTCGAAGGGTTGAAGGAGAGACAGAGAAGACTGCTGGACAGAGTAGAGGAGCTGGAAAATAGAGCCCGCAGACAAAATCTGAGGATCATCGGCCTCCCGGAGGGGGTTGAGGGAGCAGTTGCCACAGCGTTTGTGGCTGACCTGTTGATGCAGCTGATGGGGGCTGACGCCTTTCCGCAGCCGCCGGAGCTGGAGGGGGCACACAGAGTACAGGCAAGGCAGATGCGTCCGGGGACTCCCCCCCCCCCCCCGTCCGATGGTGATCAGGTTCCACAGGTTTGTGGAGAAGGAGCCATTGCTGCAGTGGGCAAAGATCGCTAAGAGCAGCACGTAGAATAACAGTTTCCTTCACATTTATCAGGACCTAAGCCAGGAGGTGGCCAGGCGGCGAGCAGCCTGTAAACAAGTTAAGGAGGGGATATTTAAAAAGCACGTGAAGTTTGGTCTGCTCTTCCCGGCTCGTCTTTGGGTTACGCATCAGGGCCAACACCACTACTTCTCCGAGCCCGAAGAAGCGATGGACTTCGCGAGGGATCAGGGGCTGGTCCCGAAAAAAGGACCCACGGGCTCAAGCTCGGGTCCGAGAGTTATAGTTTGGGGGGATGCCTACTGTGCCTGGACTGACGGTCAACTGTTTACTGCTTTAAAGGTGCCATGTGTTGTATTTTTGGGCAGCTTTTGCCTACCGGGGGTGCGGGGGAGGAGGGGATTCCCCTCTCGTATGCTCTTTTTGCTTTTTTCTGCTGTTGGTACTTTTCGTCGTGTTCTCTGGGTGTGCTGGAGCCTTCATTGTAACATAAAGGTGGCCGGTAAGCAATGGGGTTAAAGATGTTGGTTGAGTTTTTTTTTATGTCTATAGTTTTTAGGTTTGTTTCGGGTGGGTGATATACGGGTACTGTGTTACTGTGTTGCTATTTTATTAATGCTCAGAATGGGACGTGGGTTAACACTTATCTGTGTACACAGCTGGAACTGTCTTGTACCTGGAGCAGCCTCGCGTTGCTGTTTGATGTTTCCATCCTGTTTGATCTTTCCCATTTTAGTGAGACTGCCCCAATGGGTTGGAGTGGGGGATGGTGTGCTGGGGAGTGGGGAGATGAGGTCGGGGAAACAATGGGAGTGAGACAAGTGGGCGCCGGAGGGATGAGTCACCAGGCTAGCAGATTGGCGAGTCAAGGGAGTCAGGTGGGGGGGGGGGGGGGGTGAATACAGCCAGTAGATGGCAGGGGTGGGGGGGGAGTCATTCTGCTGACGTGGGAGAGGTCTGAAGTAGATAATGGAGAAATCATAGATCATAGAATTTACAGTGCAGAAGGAGGCCATTTGGCCCATCGAGTCTGTACCGGCTCTTGGGAAGAGCACCCCACCCAAGGTCAACACCTCCACCCTATCCCCATAACCCAGTAACCTCACCCAACACTAAGGGCAATTTTGGCATAGCCAATCCACCTAACCTGCACATCTTTGGACTGTGGGAGGAAACCGGAGCACCCGGAGGAAACCCACGCACACACTGGGAGGATGTGCGGACTCCACACAGACAGTGACCCAAGCCGGAATCAAACCTGGGACCCTGGAGCTGTGAAGCAATTGTGCTATCCACAATGCTACCGTGCTGCCCGGGAGAGGTCGGGGGTGGAGACGGCCAAGAGGCGAGCCAAGAGCGGCGCGGCGCATGGGCCAAGGGTGGGCCCAAGAAAGGCTGACCGGCGTGTGGTGGGGGGGGGGGGGGGGGTGCAGTGTGCCCCCCAACCAGGCTAATCACCTGGAATGTCAGAGGACTAAATGGGCCAGTCAAAAGCGCACATGTGTTCGCGCACTTGTGGGCTCTAAAGGTGGACGTAATTATGTTGCAGGAGACACATTTGAAAGTGTCTGACCAGACTAGGCTAAGGAAGGGCTGGATCAGCCAGGTCTTCCACTCAGGCTTGGACTCTAAGTCCAGTGGGGTAGCAATTATGATCAATAAGCAGGTTCAATTTGAGGCAGAGGGCATAATCGCAGACGGCGGGGGCAGATTCCTTATGGTCAGGGGCGAGCTGGAGGGGAGGAGAGTGGTGCTGGTGAACATATGCTTGGAACTGGGACGATGCTGACTTTATTAAAAGAGTGCTGGGGAAGATCCCAGACCTAGACTCACGCAAGTTGATGGATGTGGGGGGGGGGGGGGTGGGACTTTAATACAGACCTCGACCCGGGGCTAGACCGGTCATGTCCCAGAACAGGTAGGCTCCCAGCAATGGCAAGGGAGCGGAAAGGGTTCATGGAGCAAATGGGGGCAATGGACCCATGGAGAGCCAGACAGCCAACGGGAAGGGGCTACTCGTTCTACTCGCAGGTTCATAAAGTATACTCTAGGATTGATTTCTTTATCTTGGGCAGGGACTGTGGAGGGGAGGGAAAGAATACGGAATACTCGGCAATCACTATTTCGTACCATGCCCCACATTGGGTGGACCTGCAGGTCGGGAGGGCGAATTACCAACACCCGCAATGGAGGTTAGACGTAGGATTGTTGTCGGAGGGGATAGTGAGAGACTGCAGAAGTGTATGCAAAATTTGCAGGTGAACGATACGGGGGAGGTTTCAGCAGCGACCCTGTGGGAGGGGCTGAAGGCAGTAGTGAGGGGGGAGCTGATCTCAATTCGGACTCACAGGGATAGGGCAGACAGAGCAGAAATGGATAGATTGGTTAAGGAGATTCACCGGATAGACGAGGAGCATGCGGGGTCCCCGGGGGAGAACCTACTCAGGGAGAGACGGAGACTGCAGGCGGAACTGGGGGTGCTATCCACGAGTGGGCCGTGGAACAACTTAGGAAGGCGAGGGGAGTGGTGTATGAGAAGGGGAGAAGGCCAGCAGATTGCAACTCAGGAAGAGGGAGGCGGCCAGGGAAATAAGTAGAGTGGTGGACGGGAAGGGGAGCAGAGTGGAGGACCCGTCAGGACTGAATAAGGTATTTCGAGACTTTTATAGTAAGCTTTACACTTCAGAACCCCCTGAGGAGATGAAACGGTTCCTGGACGGACTAACCTTCCCAAAAATAGGCAGGGAACGAGTGCGCGGTCTGGGGGCCCCGATTAGAGCAGAGGCTGTATTGGGGGGCCTAAAGGCCATGCAGTCGGGGAAAGCCCCGGGACCGGATGGATACCCAGTAGAGTTTTACAAAAAGTTCTCGGAGATAGTGGGACTGGTCCTGACTAGGGTTTTTAATTAGGCAAGGGACAGAGGGACCCTGCCGCCGCCGATGTCGCAAGCCACCATCTCGCTGATATTAAAGCGGGACAAGGACCCGGAATCCTGCGGGTCATACAGGCCAATCTCCCTGATCAATGTGGACGCCAAGCTCCTGGCCAAGGTACTGGTGATCAGAACTGAGGACTGCATACCGGAGGTGATTGGGGACAACCAAACAGGGTTTGTGAAAGGCAGGCAGCTGACAGCCAACTTGACAAGATTGCTTAATGTGATTATGATGCCCCCGACGGGCAAGGAGGTGGAGGTAGTGGTGGCAATGGACGCTGAGAAGGCCTTCGACCGGGTGGAGTGGGACTATTTGTGGGAGGTACTCGGAAGGTTTGGGTTCGGGGAGGGACTGGTTAATTGGGTCAGACTATTGTAGCAGGCCCCAAAAGCTAGTGTAAGGACGAACAGGATGTCAGATTATTTCAGACTACATCGTGGGACCAGACAGGGATGCCCACTCTCCCTGTTGCTGTTTGCGCTGGCCGTAGAACCGTTGGCGATTGCGCTGAGAGCTGCAAAGGGGTGGAAGGGAATGACTAGCGGGGGGGGGTGGAGCATAGGGTCTCTCTCTATGCGGATGACCTGCTCCTGTACGTGTCGGACCCACTGACCGGGATGGAAAATATACTGGAAACATTGAGGAAGTTTGGCCGGTTCTCGGGGTACAAATTAAATATGGCCAAGAGTGAGAAGTTTGTGGTGCAGGCAAGGGGCCAGGAGAATAGGCTGAAGGAGCTGCCATTTAGGCTGGTTGGGGAAAGTTTCCGGTACTTGGGGATACAGATGGCACGAGACTGGGGTAGGTTACATAAGTTAAATTTGACTAGAGTGGTGGAACAAATGAAGAGGGAGTTTCGGAGATGGGATGCACTCCCGCTGTCACTTGCGGGGAGGGTGCAGACGGTAAAGATGACAATCCTCCCTAGATTCTTGTTCATCTTCCAGTGCCTCCCGGTCTTTTTCCCACGGTCCTTCTTCAAAAGGACCGGCAAAATCATCATGAGCTTTGTCTGGGTGGGAAATTCCCCGCGGGTGAGGAAGGCGATGCTTTCCCGTACCAGCCTCCCCGAACAGGTGCGGGAATGTGGCGACTAGGGGCCTTTCCCAGTAACTTCATTTGAAGCCTACTTGTGACAATAAGCGCTTTTCATTTCATTTCATTGACAGGAGCCGCAGCGAAGGGGGACTGGCATTGCCGAATCTGATCAACTACTACTGGGCGGCCAACATAGCCATGATAAGGAAGTGGATGGTGGGTACGGGGTCTATCTGGGAGCGAGTGGAGGCGGCTTCGTGCAGGGGCACCAGTTTGGCAGCCTTGGTCCCGGCTCCCCTACCGCTTGCGCCGGCCAGGTACTCCACCAGCCCGGTAGTGGGGGCGGCCCTGCGGATTTGGGGCCAGTGAAGAAAGCATGCAGGGGAGGTGGGCACGTCGGCCTGGGCTCCAATTTGTGATAACCATCTATTCGCCCCCAGGAACATTGATGGAGGGTTTCGAACATGGCCGGGGGGGGCGATATGTTCCTGGAGGGAAACTTTGTGAGTTTGAGGGAGTTGGAGGAGAAAGCTGGGCTGGAAAGAGGAAATTACTTTAAGTACTTACAGGTGTGGGACTTTGTACGCAGACAGGTCCCATCCTTCCCACGCCTCCCACCAATAGAGATCCAGGACAGAATAGTCTTTAGAGGAGAAGGAGAGGGTAGAGTCTCGGATATATACAAGGAGCTCATGAAGGGGAAAGTGTCTCAGATGGAGGAACTGAAACTCAAATGGGAGGAGGCGCTCGGCGGGGAGATGGAGGACGGGGTATGGGTGGAAGCCCGGAGTAGGGTAAACTCAACCGCAACATGTGCCAGGCTCGGCCTGATTCAGTTTTAAGGTCGTTCACCAGGCCCACATGACGGTGGCTCGGATGAGCAAATTCTTTGGGGTAGAGGACAAGTGCGCGAGATGCGTGGGAGGACCAGCGAAGCACGTCCACATGTTTTGGGCATGTCCTAAGCTTAGGGGGTACTGGGCGGGATTTGCAGGGGTCATGTCCCGGGTGCTGAAAACAAGGGTGGTGATGAGTCCAGAGGTGGCAATTTTTGGGGTTTCGAAAGACCCGGGAGTCCAGGGGGAGAAAGAGGCGGATGTTCTGGCCTTTGTTTCCCTGGTAGCCCGGTGCCGAATACTGCTGGCATAGAGGGACTCAAAACCCCCGAAGACCGAACTATGGCTTTCGGACATGTCAAGTTTTCTGGGTATGGAAAAAATCAAGTTCGCCTTGAGGGGATCTGTATTGGGTTCGCCCGAAGGTGGCAACCATTCATCGACTTCTTCGTGGGAGAGTGAACGTCAGCAGTGGGGGGACGGGGAGGGGGGAGATTAGAGTAGAGTAGGAGGGATAAATAGGCGGGTAGTGTCTATGGGAAAGGAGCGGGTATGTGCATTATGGTTTGGTTGAAGTGTTGAGTGTTGGTTTTTCGTTGATGTTTGCATATTTATGTAATCTGTAACTGTTTACAATGCCAAAAAATACCTCAATAAAATTGTTTGTTAAAAAAAAATAACAGCAGTTAAGAGCAGTTGAAAGGCAGTCAGTTGGAGAATGGCAGCCGGAGAGAAAGGCAGCCGACGACCGGAGCAGAAGAAAAAAGCCAACGCCGTGTGGAGGCTGGGCGAACGGCTCCGTAAAGCGAACAAGGTGCCAACGGCTACAAAGAACAAGGTCATAAAGAAAGAAACAAAGAGCAGGAGAAAGAAAGAAGGAAAAGCTGTGAGGCTCGCTTTAAAATAAAACAAGCAGCCCAGAAAAAACATCGGAAGACCCAGGACTAAAAGAATAATGATTGACAAGCAAGACCTGAAGGTCTTACTACTGGCCCAAAGCATCGAAAGACAAAGATCTGGACTAAAATTCCCATTTTCTCTCTACCTCACTTTTTCAATAGTGGGGTTACATTAGCTACCCGGAACTGTTCCAGAGTCTTATAGATTCTTGGATGACCATCACTGCATCCACGGTTTCCAGGGCCACTTCCTTAAATACTCGGAGATGATCAGGCCCCGGGGATTTATCGGCCTTCAATCCTATCAAATTCCACACCACCATTTCCCTACTAATATGAATTTTCTTCAGTTTCTCCCTCTCTTTAAAACGTTGTGTTCCGCAACATTTCTGGTACGTTACTTGTGTCCTCCTTTATGAAAATGGAACCAATGTATTTAATTGATCAGCAATTTGCTTCCCTTTATAACCCCCTCCCCCCCCCCCCCCCCCCCATTTCTGACTGTAAGGGTCCTACATTTGTCTTCACCAATCTTTTTCACTTCACATACTAAAGCCTTGGTTCATTTGATCAGGCTTCCTTCTGTGCTGCAAGACTCGAATTCTACCGATTGACAATTCTCTCTTTTTCACTTTTAACAACCTCTTATGAAAATTTTGTTAAATGCTTTGCTGTTCATTTTAGATAATTTTTAATATATAAAACTTGTATACACTTTCTTAGCTTCTCTAATTTTTGTCATTATTACTCTTTTATTGAATGGGTTCGGGTTAAATGCATTTGAAAGAATTGAATGAAGAAAAGAGTTCTAGAAATACACAAGACAGTCAGCAGCTGAGGATGTGAGGATGGTTGGACTCCATGCTGACTAATCGTCTACCCAACATCTAACGGTTTCTTCTTTAATTCTAAGCACAAATTACTGACCGGACACATTTGGATAATGCAAGAGGGTCACAGAGAAACACTTACTAAACATTTACTCTAATCCAAGGAACACCATTTTGAAACATATAGTTTTAATACTCAAATGGCAACATTTTCTTCCAACAGAACTTTGCAAAAATTAAAATCCAAACACGAAAAAAAAGTCAACTTTAAACCAGAACAATTTTCTAGAACATTATAAAAAGTTATAGGAAACAAAAATACTTGTGCAAATCAAAAGTAACGACACATCAGTTTATGAATAAACTTTTCAAATGAAGAAGTCTCACTTTCATAAGACCAGTATGGGCAGCTCCCGGGATGGCATTCAATACATTTCTAATGTGCATTTCAGTGGGTTCGGGTCAAATGATACAAAGATCCATCATCCTTCAGGACATTTACTCCCTCAAACGTAGGTGTTGGATGTAGGTGTGATGCAATTGGATTTTGAAGAGAGATTCATGTGGCAACAAATGGCTTCTGAACAGCATCATTACAGACACAGGCTGGCCCAACTAGCCCTCTTGGTTTCACAGGTTCATACACGTGAATAAAGGGCAAGTTTCAAATGGGCAGACTGGGGAGTTAGCCTGCCAAAAGCTTCACCATAACTTGTTTTTAACCATTTACTATTATCGCCTCAAATGCAGTTATTGGAGGCTGTGTTTTCTTTTTGCAAGGTCAACAATGAACCAGAGATTCTCTTTCTCCCCGCGTTAAAGTCCATCCTATCAAAGGTCACTCATTTGCAAGATGTCAGCCAGTAAGCATGCCAACATGCACACCATAAAACAGTCTTGTGCCATAAAGAGCATCTAATGGCTGAACATTGTGGTGATCCCAGAGACTTTGTAGTTGGGAAGCTGTGACCCATTCATTGAGCCATGAAACAATATTACATCCATACCTTAAAAACCATTCGCTCTATTTAGATTCTCACTTGCAAGGCCAGGTCCAGGTCCCATTGGGCAGAAAGAAAGGTTTTGAACAAAATAATCACTTAGCTGCTTGCAATATTTACAATGTTACACTTAAGCAAATGCAACAAAAATCCCAAAGGAACAGAATTGCCAACTAAATTATACATTTTGGTTTTTTAAAAACCCCGAAATAAAGCAGAACAGTACAATCTACTAAATGCGGTCAGTCTGAATTATTAGACATTAATTACAAACTTCACCATGTACTCCTGTGCACATGGGGGGAGGAAAAGGCACTTGAGGCAGTTGTAAATACTTCAGCTCCTCCCCTGTTAACAGAACAAGAATAAGGAACAACAATTTAGACATTTTGGGAAACGTTCTTTGAAACCCCTACATTAAAACTCGGATTCTCTTCAGGGCAGCACGGTGGTGTAGTGGTTAGCACTGCGGCCTATGGCGCCGAGATCCCAGGTTCGACCCCGGCCCTGGGTCATTGTCCGTGTGAAGTTTGCACATTCCCCCCCGTCTCGTGGGTTTCACCCCCACAACCCAAAGATGTGCAGGGGAGGTGGATTGGCCACGCTAAGTTGCCCCTTAATTGGAAAAAAATTGGTGGGTACTCAAAAAAAAGTCTGATTCTCATGTCCCAAATTGTTGGCCAAAATATCTTGTTGGCACATTTGAGGCAAACGTCTAATTATAAAACGGTAAACAGAGCTGGTGGAGAGATCAGGCAACAACAACAAAATAATGACCAAACACAGAAAATATAGCTCACCTCCAGTTAAGTGCAAAATAAAGTATTCACGAGTAGGCAAACTTAGCAACTTTAAATGTTTTAAACAGGTGACATATAAAGGTGCACTTGAATGAAAAGAAAAATCAGAAACCAAACAAAAAAATTGAAGAAGGAGTTCACAGTGAAACCCATCATTCAAGTGGGTTCTCCAGAGTCGGTGCGTTAGGGAGATTAAAGCCATTAAAATCCATGGAATGACCTGAAATGGAAATAAAAACCATCAATAGCATTCTGTATTCTATCCCAGGTGTATTACACAGACAAGACCAAAACCAGTGGATTATACACATTTTACAGGAAAATGATTTGCTCCCTGGCTACGGCGGCACTCTTTAAAAAAAAGGAGCTCCCCAAGGTTTTATCTGCAACTTGGTTCAAAAGCTTTTACACAAATGCAGGAAACGGTGGAAATTCGACAGATTTTGATGACAAATAGAATGGGGTATATAAAAAAAGAGAGACTATGTAAAAAGCAACAAAAACTGTAAACGTTTTTGTGAAGCTATTAAGAGGGATGTGGCCCCATAGAATCCCTACTGTACAGAAGGAGGCCATTCGGCCTCTCGTGTCTGTACCAACCCGCTGAAAGAGCACCCTACCCAGGCCAAGCCTCCCGCCCCATCACCATAACCCCACCGAACCTCTTGGATACTGAGGGGCAATTTAGAATAGGCAATAGATGTCCCGAATAATAATAGTAAATGGCAAACTTGGCAAACAAAACACATTGGACAGAACTTTACAGTCCCCTGCCAGCAGGCTAGTGGGGTTTGGGGGGAGGGGACAGTAAAACCCTCCGATGGCTTTCTCAGTCCTCAATTTCATGTTGATGAGGCGAGGCCTAAGGTGGCACACTACCCAACCTCCCTCCCTCCAACCCCAAATGAGGCCCAGCTTCAATTATGAGGCTGGTGGGAGGGATGCAGGTCACCTTGCTCATATCGTAGGGGGGGGGGGGGGGCCTCTTCCCTCAAAAGGTCCCTTTTTTCCCCACATCGGGCATACCACCCAGGAAAGGCTCCCCCCCCCCCCCCCCCCCCCCCCCCCCACCCCGGCATGCCACCCAGGAAAGGCCCCCCCCCAAAAATAAAAAAAGTGTGCTCCCTCCCTCCAGGCACCATCATGGTGTTGCCAGCTGCTACCCGGGCCGCACCTCCCCATCTGCCACAAGACCTATCCCCCCCTCATTTATCGCCACAAGACCCCCCCCCCTATCTGCTCCTGGGCTTAGAATCTGGGGGACACTTCAGTAACATCATCCTAGCCAATGGTGCTGTTGAGACTATACAGAGCTGTTAGCATCTCTGAGGCAGGCTTCTGTGCAAGTTAATTTCCATCCCCAAACCATTAATTAATGGGGGGAGTGTGGATTCTGTGTAATTTTCAGAGGGACACACAAAAGTCTCATTCCATTAATGGTGTACAATTCAAATCCCCAGCTTAGCAGATCAAAATCCCCTGCAGTGTGTTTATCAAAATGTATCAGGAACGGCAATCAAATCTGCTTCCCGTTGGAACATCGGAACAGGTGTAGGACATTCAGCCCGAGACCTTCGTTGATCTGTATGTTGTCATGACACCGTGGGCTGGCACGCAGTCAAAAGATGTGCAGGTTAGATGGACTGGTCATGCTAAATTGCCCATCTCCAGGGATGTGTAGTTTACGTGATAGGGATAGGATGGGGAGGGCAGAAGGTTGAATGGCCTGCAGCACAGGTGACATTAGATATAATTTTAAATACCCATGGACCTTGGTTCAGCCCAATGAACTATAGTCATCAGGTTTGTAAATTTAACACACAATTAATCTTTTAGTATGGTAATTAAACGGACAGAAAATGTACACACACACAAATAGGCAGTGGAAAGGAAAGAAAATAAAAATTAAAAAAGGGGGCGCGATTCTCCGATGCCGCGCCGGTTGGGAGAATCGCCTGGCGCGCCATTTTTCCACGCGACGTCGGTCCGACGCCCTCCCGCGATTTACCCAAGCGGCGATATCGGCCTCTTCGGGTTCTGCGCGGCGCAGGCCGGAGAATCACCCGAGACACCCAAAATGGCGATTCTCCGCTTCCCCCGCTATTCTCCGGCCCGAATGGGCCGAAGACCCGGCGGGGTGACCCCAGTTCACGCCGTCGCCGTTCACACCTGGTAAATAAAGTCGTCAGCCAGTCGTGCTGGCTGACGCTGAGCACTGAGGAGGCGAGCCGACTGTTCCGGAGCTCCTGCAGACCGGGCCGGCTTCCGCGAGAACGCTGCGGCCAACGGGGGGTGGGAGGGGGTGAGGGAGGGAGTGGATGTGGGAGGGGGAGGGAGGGAGTGGAGGTGGAGAGGGTGAGGGAGGGAGTGGAGGTGGGAGGGAGTAGAGGTGGGAGGGGGAGGGAGGGAGTGGAGGTGGGAGGGAGGGAGTGGAGGTGGGAGGGGAGGGAGGGAGTGGAGGTGGGAGGGAGGGAGTGGAGGTGGGAGGGGGAGGGAGGTGGGAGGGGGAGGGAGGGAGTGGAGGTGGGAGGGAGGGAGTGGAGGTGGGAGGGAGGGAGTGGAGGTGGGAGGGAGGGAGTGGAGGTGGGAGGGGGAGGGAGGGAGTGGAGGTGGGAGTCCAGGGTGTCATCGATGGTGTGCACATCCCCATGCGCCCGCCTGCAGACAGCAGGGAAGTGATCATGGACAGAAAGGGTGCGTACTCCATGAACATTCAGGTGGTGTGCGGCCCCCACATGAGGATCATGCACGTGTATGCAAGGTACCCCGGGAGTGTGCATGACGCCTACATTCTGGCACAGTCGTCCATCCCCGCAATGTTCGATGGATGCCCCCCCCCGGCTGAGGAGCTGGTTGCTGGGCGACAGGGGCTATCCGTTGAGGTCATGGCTGCTGACGCCAATACGGAGGCCTCGGCCCAACGCGGAGAGCCTATACAACGAGGCCCATGCAGCAACCAGGGGTGTGGAGAAGCGGTGCTTCGGGCTGCTGAAGATGCGATTCAGATGCCTGGACCGCTCCAGAGGGGCCTTGCAGTACCGGACCGACAGGGTCGGTCGCATAGTTGTGGTCTGCTGTGCGCTGCACAACATTGCCATGCAGAGGGGAGATGTCCTGGTGGAGGAGTCGGAGGGAGGACCCGACGGCACCGGAGCTAACGCAAACGAAGGGGAGGAGGAAGAGGAGGATGGCGTGCATCAGGGTGGGGGGAGGGGCGCAGGACACAGACACTGCTCGGGTGCTGGTTAGGTCCAGGAGGCTGCACGACAACACCGTCGAGGACAGCGGGCACGCGACGCGTTGGTGGCCGCACGGTTCACGCACTGTGGGGGGAGGGATTCGCTGAACACTGCCACTTGCACCGTCAGTCCTGCCCACGGGCACCACACAGCAACCCCCCCCCCCCCACCCCCCACCCCCACTGCACCGCGTTCACGGCACCAATTCCACATCACCTTACCACTGCGGCACTACGGGATTGCACAACAGTGATGATTGGGTAAGCGGGTGTGAACAGTGACATGTTGAATGAGGACGGCCCACTCTGCGATGAGCTGTGATCTCAGATTCGCCAGCCAAGGTCTGACTCATGGCTATAGCTGAACCATACACTCCGGTGGTCACAGCCTTCGTGACGGATATTTCACCACATGCCCGTGTGGGGTGGCTGGCATCGGAGTGCCGAGGACTACGGTGTCCGATTTTGGGAGGCAGGGGGGAAAGGGACAGCACATCCGGCACCGACGTTGACCCGCGCGTTAACCCCAGCGCCACTCGGTCACCCTCACCAGCCCCCTGGCACCGGACATAGCACAGAGTCTTACAAGTTAAGTGCAACAGTGAGTTTAATTATGACATTCACATACAGATGCCCTACCCCCTACAACTAAACTGTGCCCTGCACCCGTGCCAACTTATTATGTGCCTAACGTCTTTGCCTTACTACGTCTAGGTTTCTCCCCAGATGGTACAGCAGGAGTGGAGGCGGACTGCTGAGAGTCGGGCACGCGTTTCCTGTGGTGGCCCGGCTTTGATGGGCCAGGCTGCTCGGCGGGCGTGCTGGATGGCGTGGTGCCACCCTGTCCTGCCCGCTGCCCACCAGATGCGCCAGGGATGGAACAGGGGGAGGCCGAGTGTTCAGGGACGCCCCTTGCTGGAGGTACCGGGACGGGCCCCAGAACCTCCTCCTCCCTCGGGGAGCCCGGTGGCCCCCAGGCCTCACTGGGCGACGGAGGTGCGATCGGAGACATGCCCCGTCGCATCACCGATATCTGGCACTGCCAGTCCTGGAGGCCTGCAGCGGTATCGACCACGGTCCGAATGTTCGCAGAGACGGAGCCCAGGGAGTGCGACATTCCTGCCAGGGACTGTGCTATCTCAACCTGTGAGTGTACCATGCCATCCATCAAGTGCGCCAGGTGGTCTATGCTCTCCGCGACTGACTGCTGGGACTGTGCCATCGCCTGCTGGGACCAGGCCATGGCATGGTGAGACTCGGCCAGGGCCCGGACAGCAGCGGCCATGTCGTGTTGGCTCTGGCGCATGGCTATCTGTGAGAGGGCAGCCCTCTCCTGGGCCATGGATGACGCGTGCACGTGAAGCCCAACGCCTTGCAGAACCTGACCAATGGCCGAAACTGTTTCACTCATTGCCTCCACCGCGGACGCGGTGTCGGCCTGAGTGGCTGCGATGAGCGGCACCACTCCCTGCTCCTGGACGCGAATGGACTCCTCCAACTGTGTGTGCAGGTCCTGGAAGATGGCCCTCATCCCGTTATTCAGTCCCTGGGTGTCCACATGCATCGGTTGTCCGGGTGGGTCAATTACATCCAGGCACTAACGACATAGGTAGGAAAGGGGACAAGGATGTCAGGCAGGCTTTCAGGGAGCTAGGATGGAAGCTCAGAACTAGAACAAACAGAGTTGTTATCTCTGGGTTGTTGCCCGTGACACGTGATAGTGAGATGAGGAATAGGGAGAGAGAGCATTTAAACACGTGGCTACAGGGATGGTGCAGGCGGGAGGGATTCAGATTTCTGGATAACTGGGGCTCTTTCTGGGGAAGGTGGGACCTCTACAGACAGGATGGTCTACATCTGAACCTGAGGGGCACAAATATCCTGCGGGGGAGATTTGTTAGTGCTCTTTGGGGGGGTTTAAACTAATGCAGTAGGGGCATGGGAACCTGGATTGTAGTTTTAGGGTAAGGGAGAATGAGAGTATAGAGGTCAGGAGCACAGATTTAATGTCGCAGGAGGGGGCCAGTGTTCAGGTAGGTGGTTTGAAGTGTGTCTACTTCAATGCCAGGAGTATACGAAACAAGGTAGGGGAACTGGCAGCATGGGTTGGTACCTGGGACTTCGATGTTGTGGCCATTTCGGAGACATGGATAGAGCAGGGACAGGAATGGATGTTGCAGGTTCCGGGGTTTAGGTGTTTTAGTAAGCTCAGAGAAGGAGGCAAAAGAGGGGGAGGTGTGGCGCTGCTAGTCAAGAGCAGTATTATGGTGGCGGAGAGGATGCTAGATGGGGACTCTTCTTCCGAGGTAGTATGGGCTGAAGTTAGAAACAGGAAAGGAGAGGTCACCCTGTTGGGAGTTTTTTATAGGCCTCCTAATAGTTCTAGGGATGTAGAGGAAAGGATGGCAAAGATGATTCTTGATAAGAGCGAAAGTAACAGGGTAGTTATTATGGGAGACTTTAGCTTTCCAAATATTGACTGGAAAAGATATAGTTCGAGTACAATAGATGGGTCGTTTTTTGTACAGTGTGTGCAGGAGGGTTTCCTGAAACAATATGTTGACAGGCCAACAAGAGGCGAGGCCACGTTGGATTTGGTTTTGGGTAATGAACCAGGCCAGGTGTTGGATTTGGAGGTAGGAGAGCACTTTGGGGACAGTGACCACAATTCGGTGACGTTTACGTTAATGATGGAAAGGGATAAGTATACACTACAGGGCAAGAGTTATAGCTGGGGGAAGGGCAATTATGATGCCATTAGACGTGACTTGGGGGGGATAAGGTGGAGAAGTAGGCTGCAAGTGTTGGGCACACTGGATAAGTGGGGCTTGTTCAAGGATCAGCTACTACGTGTTCTTGATAAGTATGTACCGGTCAGGCAGGGAGGAAGGCGTCGAGTGAGGGAACCGTGGTTTACCAAGGAAGTGGAATCTCTTGTTAAGAGGAAGAAGGAGGCCTATGTGAAGATGAGGTGTGAAGTTTCAGTTGGGGCGATGGATAGTTACAAGGTAGCGAGGAAGGATCTAAAGCGAGAGCTAAGACGAGCAAGGGGGGGACATGAGAAGTATTTGGCAGGAAGGATCAAGGAAAACCCAAAAGCTTTCTATAGGTATGTCAGGAATAAGCGAATGACTAGGGAAAGAGTAGGACCAGTCAAGGACAGGGATGGGAAATTGTGTGTGGAGTCTGAAGAGATAGGCGAGATACTAAATGAATATTTTTCGTCAGTATTCACTCAGAAAAAAGATAATGTTGTGGAGGAGAATGCTGAGCCCCAGGCTAATAGAATAGATGGCATTGAGGTACGTAGGGAAGAGGTGTTGGCAATTCTGGACAGGCTGAAAATAGATAAGTCCCCGGGACCTGATGGGATTTATCCTAGGATTCTCTGGGAGGCCAGGGAAGAGATTGCTGGACCTTTGGCTTTGATTTTTATGTCATCATTGGCTACAGGAATAGTGCCAGAGGACTGGAGGACAGCAAATGTGGTCCCTTTGTTCAAAAAGGGGAGCAGAGACAACCCCGGCAACTATAGACTGGTGAGCCTCACGTCTGTAGTGGGTAAAGTCTTGGAGGGGATTATAAGAGACAAGATTTATAATCATCTAGATAGGAATAATATGATCAGGGATAGTCAGCATGGCTTTGTGAAGGGTAGGTCATGCCTCACAAACCTTATTGAGTTCTTTGAGAAGGTGACTGAACAGGTAGACAAGGGTAGAGCAGTTGATGTGGTGTATATGGATTTCAGCAAAGCGTTTGATAAGGTTCCCCACGGTAGGCTATTGCAGAAAATACGGAGGCTGGGGATTGAGGGTGATTTAGAGATGTGGATCAGAAATTGGCTAGCTGAAAGAAGACAGAGGGTGGTGGTTGATGGAAAATGTTCAGAATGGAGTACAGTCACAAGTGGAGTACCACAAGGATCTGTTCTGGGGCCGTTGCTGTTTGTCATTTTTATCAATGACTTAGAGGAAGGCGCAGAAGGGTGGGTGAGTAAATTTGCAGACGATACTAAAGTTGGTGGTGTTGTCGATAGTGTGGAAGGATGTAGCAGGTTACAGAGGGATATAGATAAGCTGCAGAGCTGGGCTGAGAGGTGGCAAATGGAGTTTAATGTAGAGAAGTGTGAGGTGATTCACTTTGGAAGGAATAACAGGAATGCGGAATATTTGGCTAATGGTAAAGTTCTTGAAAGTGTGGATGAGCAGAGGGATCTAGGTGTCCATGTACATAGATCCCTGAAAGTTGCCACCCAGGTTGATAGGGTTGTGAAGAAGGCCTATGGAGTGTTGGCCTTTATTGGTAGAGGGATTGAGTTCCGGAGTCGGGAGGTCATGTTGCAGCTGTACAGAACTCTGGTCCGGCCGCATTTGGAGTATTGCGTACAGTTCTGGTCACCGCATTATAGGAAGGACGTGGAGGCTTTGGAGCGGGTGCAGAGGAGATTTACCAGGATGTTGCCTGGTATGGAGGGAAAATCTTATGAGGAAAGGCTGATGGACTTGAGGTTATTTTCGTTGGAGAGAAGAAGGTTAAGAGGAGATTTAATAGAGGCATACAAAATGATCAGGGGGTTGGATAGGGTGGACAGTGAGAGCCTTCTCCCGCGGATGGATATGGCTGGCACGAGGGGACATAGCTTTAAACTGAGGGGTAATAGATATAGGACAGAGGTCAGAGGTAGGTTCTTTACGCAAAGAGTAGTGAGGCCGTGGAATGCCCTACCTGCTACAGTAGTGAACTCGCCAACATTGAGGGCATTTAAAAGTTTATTGGATAAACATATGGATGATAATGGTATAGTGTAGGTTAGATGGCTTTTGTTTCGGTGCAACATCGTGGGCCGAAGGGCCTGTACTGCGCTGTATTGTTCTATGTTCTATGTTCTATGAACCCGGGAACTGTCTGGGCGGCAGCTGTTTGCTGGGCCTGGGCTGCCCTCCGACGGTCCAGCCCCTCGGCTGCTCCAAACTCCACCTGCTGTACCGGCTCGGCTGTGTGGTGCGCACCAGACCGTGACCCGGGAGCCTCATCACTTATCTGCCCAACCGAGGTGAGTGTCTCTGCGATGGTGGACGGTGTGGGAGACAGCAGTGCCGCTAGCTCGAGGTCATCGTCCGTTAGGAAGTCTGGTGTGTACTGGTCCCCTTCATGGCCCGGCGCAAGGTGCATACGGCCCATGTCATGTTGCCCTCCAGGTGATTCCGTGGACTGTGTGGCCGTTCTCTGTGCGTCATCGTCACTGTCCATCCTGTGCCCCTCAGTATTGTCTCTGTCCGTCGTATGTGCGTCCCCGTCCAGCGTCCCAGACTGAGAGGATGGCCCTCCTGTCCGACCGACTGCCACCCTCTGGCGTGCGACCCTGGGTGCGCTCGAGGTTGGAGATGGTCGGCTGTGTCTTGGCCGAGACGACCCTGGACGTTCGGCGGCTGGCCCTGGGGAACACAACGATACGGGGTTCGTTAGACACGCTGGGCCGGGTGTATGGTGGGGCCAGAGTGTGAGGGGGGGAGGGGATTGGGCAGGGTGCAGTATCCAGAGTGTGAGGGGGGAGGGGATTGAGGGTGCAGAGGCCAGAGTGTGAGGGGGGAGATGACGGGTTTTGGGGGGGGGGGGGAGGGGGGAGGTGAGGACATGCAGGGTTGTCTCACTTGCTTCTGCGCCTCCGAACTGGCATGACGCGACCTCCCGGGTGGTGGATCCCCCAGCGAGGTTCAGGGCCCTCTGCCCGTGAACGTTTAGGGGGTGCAGCACAGGAGAACCCCCTCCGGTTCTCATTCGCTCACGATGGTTGTGAGCTGTCTTGTCCTGGGGGGGGGGGGGGGGGGGGGGGGGGAAACTGTCTTGTCCTGGGGTGAGGTGGGGGGGGTTGGATAAAGCATCACAATTAGGCCGGTATTATCAGGGCGTGCAGATATAGGATATATTAATGCTGGGTGAGGAGACAGTTGGAGCCACGCCATGGCATCTCTCCAGGGGGGGTCCCGGTGCTCATGTGGGTCGAGTACAACGTTGTGCACCCTCATTTCCCCCACCCCCCCTCAACCCCACCCCACTTCCCCCCCCTCGTGCCCGGGGGGGGGGATGGGGGGGGGGGGGGTTGGTTGTGACCCGGGGCACCCTCATGGCACTTACCCTGACAGCCCGAGTGGGGTTGTGCAGCTTCTTCCTGCACTGCTCCCCGGACCGGGGGGGGGGGGGGGGGGGGGGGGGGGGGGTGCCCCCACAGCAGTGCCAACTTCATGCCAACCACGCCTCACCGTGCTGGACAGCTGGCGATGCCCACGTCTTGGGCAGAGGGCGGCCCTTCGGTTTTCAACCTCATCGAGGAGGGTGTCCAGGTCCGTGTCCCGGAACCTCGGTGCGGCTCGTCGGGGCTCAGCCATCTCTCTTCCTTCTCCTGGGTCCTTCTGTACGCGGATCGCGCCATTTATGGCGCAGCGCCGCATCATTCGGGCATCGCGCACTTACGACGCTGCTTCCGCGCCACGCCCCCCCCCCCCCCCCCCCCCGGGTTCCTCGCGGCCCCGCTCCTAGCTGATTTTCGGGCCCTGAATCGATCGCGGCCATTTCGCGCCATCGTGAAACTCGACGGCGTTCACGACGGTGTGGGCACTTAGTCGCGGGAGCGGAGAATCGGGCACAGGATCTTTGCTGCACTGGGATGACTTCCAGTAAATGCCTTCTGATGTTCAGATGTTCAAAGGGGGGGGAATGCAGGTCCGGAAGTACAGATTTCCACCACACTTAAAGAGTACCAAATCTTGGGCAGCACGGTGGCACTGTGGTTAGCACTCCTGCCTCACGCCACCGAGGTCCCAGGTTCGATCCCGGCTCTGAGTCACTCTCTGTGTGGAGTTTGCACATTCCCTCCGTGTTTGCGTGAGTTTCGCCCCCACAACCCAAAGATGTGCAGGGTAGGTGGATTGGCCACGCTAAATTGCCCATTGGAAAAAAATAATATGGGTACTCTAAATTAAAAAAAATATATATATATATTTTTAAAAGAGTACCAATTTTGTTTTCCCCAATTAAGAGCAATTCAACATGGCCAAACCACTGACCCTGCACATCTTTGTGTTGTGGGGGTGAGACCCACGCAAACACGGGACTCCACCCGGACAGTGACCTGGGGCCGGGATCAAACCCGGGTTCTCGCCGCCGTACTAGCCACTGTACCCCCCCCGAAGTGCTTTCTAGCATCGTCCACTGAACATTAAAATTTAGAGATCGGCCATTCTGCCCCCTTGTTCTGGATTATCCCCCAGCAGAGACACTAGTTTCTCTTGAACTACCCAATCAATCAGTCTTAAACACTTTGATTATATGTGGGGAAACACAAGGCTTGTCCATGTAGCTTCTCCCCACAATCTAATCAATTTAGCCTGGATTTCATTCTGGTGAATCAATACGCGGCACCTCCAAAGACTAACACATCTTTCTAGAGGCGCAGTGCCCAGAACAAGTTACTCCAGACAGAGTTTCTCAACAGAGCTCGGCACAGCTGTATCACATTTCATATTCCAGTCTCCTCCAAGGTAAAGACAAACATTCCATTTGTCCTATTTTTCTGTTCCCCTCCAGTGAAGGAACATCCGATATAGTCCCAAGTCAGGATGGCGTGAGACTTGGAAGTTTGCAGGGGCTGACGTTCCCTTGCACTTGCCGCCTTTGCCCTTCAAAAAAGGGTGGTAGGGGGTCACAGGTTCCAAAAACGCCAAATTGCGGGTTTACGCACCTAAATACACGAGGACTTGGTGTGCAGCTTCTCGCTTTGTCACGTCCTTCGCCGTAGTCAGATCGCCTGAAGTCAGGGTCACCGTCCCGCTGAAATACACAGCCGGTCCCGGCAAGAACACTTGAAACAGAAAGCGGCGCCCATCAGAACTCAGAGACTGGATGCTATAAATTGGAGTCCCGAGCTGCTTCTTCGTGCAATAGGCATTTAAGAGTTGAACATCATCACATCCCGTACTCTGCGCACCTCGGCCCTCCTTCAGGTACAGGTGTTGGGTCAGTCGGCTGCCAGGCCCGAGAGGTGCCACACTTTGCCCGCAGCCAGGGGAGGCGATGTCAAATTCAGGCCGAGAGTACTTGGTGGAGCCTCTGAGCAGGGGCAGAGGGAGGCCGCAGGTCAGTGCCGGCCAAGGAGCTACAGGTAAGCTGGGCTGGGCTTTGGAAAGAAGCCTCTGTTGTTTTCCTTCCGGTTTCACCCAGTCAACATCAATGGCCTGGCCCCAGAGCTCAATACAGCCTGGAAAGGAAGAAAAAGCAAAAGAAATTACTATCAAACCCACTCACAAACTGGAGCTATTTTTATTATGGTGTTTCGACCAACTAACTTTTTGTGGCTATTGAATTAACCGCATGGCAACCAACTTTAACCTCAAAATAAAATCAGTAGACTGTGCATGCAATTTCCATAGAATCCCGATAGTGCAGAAGGAGGCCATTTGGCCCATGGAGTCTGCACTGACCCTCTGAAAAAGCACCCTACCTCGGCAAACTCCCCCTCCCCCCTACATCCCCATAACACCACTTAGACACTAAGAGTTGAAAGCAGAAGATGCAAAACTCAGCAGGTCTGATAGCATCTGTGGAGAGAGAAACAAAATTAATGTTCTTCAGAACCAGGGGCGGGATTCTCCGATCCCCCGCCGGGCCGGCGAATCGGCAGGGGCGGCGTGAATTGCGCCCCAACACCGGCTGCCGGATTCTCCGGCGGCAGTTTTTCAGCGGTGGCGGGAATCGCGTCACGCCGATCTGGGGCCGTTGGCAATGGGCTCCCCCCCCCCGGCGATTCTCTGCTCCATGATGGGCCGAGTGGCCACCCGTTTTCGGCCAAACCTGCCATGTAAATCAAACAAGGTCCTTACCGGCGGGATCTGGCTCTGCGGGCTGCTGCGGAGTCCTTGGGGGGAAATCTGGGCGGGGGGGGGGGGGGTGCACAGTGGCCTGGCCCGCGATCGGGGCCCACCGATCTGTGGGTGGGCCTGTGCCATGGGGGAACTCTTTCCCTCCCCCCCCCCGGCCGCTGTAATGGTCCGCCATGACCGGCGCAGAGAAGAACACCCCCTGCGCATGCAGAACATGCTGGCGCTCCCGTGCATGCGCCAACTCGCGCTGGCCGGCGGAGGCCAACCCCGCCAGCACCGGCCTAGCCCCTGAAAGTGCAGAGGATTCCGCACCTTCCGGGCGGCCCGACGCTGGAATGGTTCACACCACTCCTCGGCGCCAGTACGGCCCGCCCCCCCAGATAGCGGAGAATCCCGGCCCAGGTCTATCAAGTGGCACTAAAGCAATAAGCTGTTCCCTGATGCATAAGATCTTGTGTTGCTGTTCCTTCATGGTCGGTAGGCCAAAATCTCTTTCTCACAACACAGTAGAGGTTTCTACACCACATGGACTCTTCCCAAGGGCAATTAGGGAGGGGCAATCAATGCTGGTCTAGCCAAAAAGGTTGCATGGTTCTGAAATTACTCAAATCTACACTGTCAATTGGTAAAGTTCCCACTCCTTAACCAACTACAAGCTACACAAGAGCAAGACAGAATCGTAGTTATCAGGAATCTTATGACATTGCTTGAAAATGGAAGCTGCAATTGTGAACACATCAAACTGTGTTTGCAGAAAGGTAATTAAAGTTGTATGATAAGACGCAATACAATATAAAGTCTTTATCGTCTCCATTCTTCTCTTCGGTTTCAGGGTGTCTGAAGCTCACCAGGGAGTAGATTGCATCCCAGAGCCTTGTTTGAAGAACCAAAATTAATATTTTAACTTTTGTTTCTGTAACAACTATCCACAGCCAGGGACACGTTCAAAGATCAACCAATTCCTCGAAGCACTGGATGTACCAAACTTATAAAAGTACCCAATTATTTTTTCCCCCAATTAAGGGGCAGTTTAGCATAGCTAATCCATCTACCCTGGTTGGGTTGTGGGGGTGAGGCCCAAAACGCAACCTTTTCATAGAATCATAGAATTTATAGTGCAGAAGGAGGCCATTGGGCCCATCGAGTCTGCACCGGCTCTTGGAAAGAGCAACCTACCCAAGGTCCACACCTCCACCCTATCCCCATAACCCAGTAACCCCACCCAATACTAAGGGCAATTTTGGCCACTATGGGCAATTTAGCATAGCCAATCCACCTAACCCGCACATCTTTGGACTGTGGGAGGAAACCGGAGCACCCGGAGGAAACCCACGCACACACGGGGAGGATGTGCAGACTCCGCACAGACAGTGACCCAAGCCGGAATCGAACCTTTTAAGGTTCCCTCAAACCCAGCCCAGAACTGACAATGAAATGGCCGCGTCGCTGCCAAGGTCAGATTTTACTTCCCATCTCCAATTGCCCATGAGAAGGTAGTGGTGAGCAGCTTGTGCGCTGTAGGTACATCTATGGCATTGTTAAGGAAGGAGCTCCAGGATTTTGACCCTGCGCTGATAGTGAACAACTTGGGAAGAGACGTGCAGTGCAGATGTTGCGTCCGTCTGCCAGCTGCCCATGTTCTTCCAGGTGGCAGAGGTCACAGGTATGGAAGATGCTGTCAAAGAAACCTTGGCAACTTGCAGCAGTGCATCTTGTAGATGACATCAAGAGGAAACGGTTAGACTCTCTAGTGGAGATGGTCATCATCTGGCACTTGGGTGCACAATTGTTACTTCCCACTTATCAGCCCAAGCCTGAAATATTGTCTAGTTCTTGCTGCACAGGAACAAGAGGCTGCTTTGAGGAGAAGCTCCTTTTACTGCTGGCTCACTCACCGACTGCCACAGGCCCTTGTGAAGTTACCCATCTACCCCTCAAAAAGGCATCTTTGCCACGTGCACAAACTATTCCAGCTGCCAGTAGTTCTATATTCTACTAGCCTGAATCAGCCTTCATTGCTCTCACTGAGTAGAAGGAATTACTTCTGACCAGTGTCATTTTTTTCATGGGATTAGGGTGGCTGGGCCAGCTTGTTGCCCAACCCCGAGGGCAGTTGCTGTGGGTCTGGAGTCACATGTAGGCCAGACCAGGTAAGGACGACACATTTCCTTCCCTAAAAAAGGACATTAGTGAGCCAGATGAGATTTATTTTTAATCCAACAATCGACACGGTTTCATGGTCATCATTAGACTCTTCATTCCAGATTTTTGCTTGAATTCAAATTTCATTATCTGCCCAGGTGGGATTCGAACCCAGGCCCCCACAACATTACCCTGGGTCTCTGGATTACTAGTCCAGCGACAGTATCACTACGCTAATGAGTCAAATTGATGTTGGCCACTTGGACCCTACTACTTAAGCTGACGCTTCCAAAATAGTTACCACTGATATTCGAAAGGCAGTGTAAGGACGTTTCCTGTTGACTCCCTTATTTCCCATTTCTTTTACTTTGTCATTAACATTTTTGATCCGCGAATATACCTTTAAGTCGAGCAGAGAAAGTGAGGAACACAAAAAGATGCACAATAGTACACTGTGCAATAAAGATTTGGATTTCTAAACAAAACACGGGAGAGTTTCAGTTCAATTTGTTGGCTGGTGGCCACTGGCTTGGCCAAAGATCATATTCTGCCCAGCAACAGTGATTCAGCTGGGAGGTGTTCAGAGGACCCAGGATGGGGAGAAAAAAAAATCAACCCCCCTGGATACCGAGAGAAGAAACGGTGAGAAAAAGGTTTCCTGCCAGCCGGTTTCTGAATCTGCAGAGAGAAGTCTCGAGGTTGTGAAGAGGCTACAGTGAAACCATTACAGACTGAAAGCAAGAACACTCAACTGACGGACTGGACTAAAGAGAAAGGTGTACTGGAAGGACGTCCATCTGGAATAGAGACTTTTATCTATTCTACTTTTAGTGATATTTTCTTCACCCCTCGGTTTGTCAATATATGTGGGTGAGTTAAAGAAGGGGGAGGGTCAGGAATTAGATAATAGTTAACCAATTGTATTTGCTGCATATTACATTATAGTTTTTTTTTTAAATATATAAATTTAGAGTAACCAATTATTTTTTCCAATTAAGGGACAATTTAGTGCGGCCAATCCACCTAACCTGCACATAGAATCATAGTATCATAGAATTTACAGTGCAGGAGGAGGCCATTCGGCCCATCGAGTCTGCACCAGCTCTTGGAAAGAGCACCCCACACCTCCACCCTATCCCCGTTACCCAGTAACCCCCACCTAACCTTTTTGGACACAAAGGGCAATTTAGCATGGCCACCCCACCTAACCTGCACATCTTTGGACTGTGGGAGGAAACCGGAGCACCCGGAGGAAACCCACGCACACACGGGGAGAACGTGCAGACTCCGTACAGACAGTGACCCAAGCCGGGAATCAAACCTGGGATCCTGGAGCTGTGAAGCAATTGTGCTGTCCACTTGTGCTACCGTGCCGTGGTTTGTGGGGGTGAAACCCACGCAGACAAGGGGAGAATGTGCAAACTCCACACAGACAGTGACCTGGGGTCATAGTTCTTATAATTAATAAAATTAATTGTGTTTGAATTTACAAACCAGGTGACTAGTTATTGGGCAGCCAAAGATATCGGGTATTTTCTAAGAATTAATAGTTAATTTCAATTGTGTTACAATCCGGGTCAAGTGTGGCTGGAACTGACTGCGTACTGGCCCAGGGGGTGGTAACAACAGAGCGAACGCTACCTTCTACAAGCCGCTTCTTTGCCATTGCAGCTGCTCGATGATTCTCATACTTGACAACAGCAAACATTGTCATCTTCTTCCTCCGCTCCGTGTTCAGGTGGAGCGACAGGTCCATCACTCCCTCTGTCAGCTCCTTCAGCACCTCCAGCACCTCCAGCCTCTGCTTCCCCACGGGATGCCTCTGACACACAGCTCATTTTTCTCGGTGCTCTTGCACACCACCATGGGGAACCCATCACGGATTTGGTAGCCGTTGAACATCGCAATGGCGCACTGGGCATACCAGCGATTGGCATACTTGGCATACGCAAACCCTCGGTTCTCACCACTGAACGTCATCATGAGACGGAACTCGTAGAGTTTACCAGCCGACTGAAACAATGGGATTAGCTGGTCTTCGTAGAGGTCCTGGGGTAGTTTGCCAATGAAGACCTCAGATCCAGTCAGAGGAGGAGGGCCAGTCCAACCTGCAGAATAAACGGGGACATCTATAGTCTATCTTGTCAAAGAGCCAAATAAGAATACCAAAAGACATGCATTTTGTCAACTGCATAGAATCATAGAATTTACAGTGCAGAAGGAGGTCATTCAGCCCATCGAGTCTGCACAGGCTCTTGGAAAAAGCACCCACTTAATTCGCCCACATCCACCCTGTCCAGTAACCCCACCCAACACTAAGGGCAATTTTGAACACTTAGGGCAATTTAGCATGGCCAATCCACCTAACCTGCACATCTTTGGACTGTGGGAGGAAACCGGAGCGCCCGGAGGAAACCCACGCACACACGGGGAGAATGTGCAGACTCCGCACAGACAGTGACCCAAGCTGGGAATCGAACCTGGGACCCGTGAAGCAATTGCGCTAACCACTATGCTCTCATGCTGCCTGAATGTGTAGCAGTCACTTTGCACAAGGGCCGAAATGGGACCAGAACTACAGGAAAAGGAGATTCAGCCCCTCAAGCTTCTTGCACGATGAAATCAGATTAGGACTGATCTCCATCTTGACCCCGTCAACCCACCTTTGCCCATAATCCTTAACCCCTGCCAATCTGAGATTAAAATCAACATCAATTCGCAACAACCGTTATTTGTGGAAGGGAGGTGCAACCTTTGACCATCCTTTACCGTAGGGGCTGGTTTAGCACAGGGCTAAATCGCTGGCTTTTAAAGCAGACCAAGGCAGGTCAGCAGCACGGTTCAATTCCGTACCAGCCTCCCCGAACAGGCACCGGAATGTGGTGACTAGGGGCTTGTCACAGTAACATCATTTGACGCCTACTTGTGACAATACGCGATTTTCATTCATTTCATTTCAGGATACATTTCCCAACTTCACTCTCAAAGATCTGGTGTGTCTGGCTCTAGTTTTGAGGCTATGTCCCTCAATCCCCTGGTTCTCACCTGTGGGAATAGCGCCTCTCTCCAAATCCCACCATCATACCATAGGGGCTGGTTTAGCACACTGGGCTAAATCGCTGGCCTTTAAAAGCAGACCAAGGCAGGCCAGCAGCACGGTTCAATTCCCGGACCAGCCTCCCCGAACAGACGCTGGAATGTGGCGACTAGGGGCTTTTCACAGTAACTTCATTTGAAGCCTACTTGTGACAATAAGCGATTTTCATTTCATTTCATTTCATCAGCTCATCTAATATCCCAAAATGTGATGTAACAGCTGTATCACTATACTACCCCAGTATATACAGCGAATGAAGAAAATACGCCAGGTAGCAAGAGGTTCAGGAGGCTGATTCAAATGCTGGGCATTTGTAAACTATAACTGAGGTGTATAGATTTGCTATTTTCTTTGTGTATAAATATAAAAAAACTCCAATCAAAACACTAAATGCGTCAAAACCCCCCTCAGTTATAAATAGACCGAACCATTGTGTTTTAAGAGAGAAAATATATTTTATTGCAAGAAATTTGTGAAAGTAGAGGCAGTTTTATGTCATTGTTCAGCTGATAAAAGTTAAACGTTAAATTAAATGCTAACTGGTTTCAAAGGTTTATATTTATAAAATCATTTTTGTTAATAAATGTTTGGAGGTGTGCCAGGTTCTTGGAAAGCTGTTGCATAATTGCTACTTGTGATGAACGGTTACTGCCTTATCATCATGTAAGGTGATGTCCCCTTTAAGACCAGGCTTGGAACCCTGGGGACTCCGCCTCTGGCTCCGCCCATCTGGGAGCCATACATAAAGGCCTGCCTCATGGTCTGTATAGCAGTCAGCTCTCGTCCAAATCTGTAGCATAGTTATTAGCCTAATAAAGCCTTCTTTACAGTTTAATCTCTAAGCATCATTATTGAGGGTACCTCACTACTTCTTTGTTTGTATTCTTGTCCCTTCGATATGAAGAGCAACATTCCATTAGCCTTTTGATAACATCTATACCGGTGAATTCTATTTCCACATGGGCTACAGCAGTTCAAGAAGGCAGCTCACCACCACCTTCAAGGGCAATTAGGGACGGGCAATAATAGCGACACCCACATCTCAGGGTGAACAAAAAAATCTGATGGGTGGCACGGTGGTTAGCACTGCTGCCTCATAGTGCAAGGACCCGGTTCAATTCCAACCTTGAGTCACTGTCTGTACGGAGCTTGCGCATTTTCCCAGTGTCTGCGTGGGTTTCCTCCCACATTCCAACATGTGCAGGTTAGGTGGACTGGTCACGCTAAATGACCACTTAAGTGCCCAGTGTTGAGCCAGCTCTTAGAGGGGGTAGAAGATGTGCATCGGACCAGCCGGGGTTGGAAACGGGCGCGGAGGCAGATGTTGTAGCCTTTGCCTCGTTGATCGCCCAAAGGCGGATCCCTGTTAGGGTGGA
Source organism: Scyliorhinus torazame (assembly GCF_047496885.1). Taxonomy (NCBI): domain Eukaryota; kingdom Metazoa; phylum Chordata; class Chondrichthyes; order Carcharhiniformes; family Scyliorhinidae; genus Scyliorhinus; species Scyliorhinus torazame. The sequence goes on along the minus strand of NC_092713.1, from coordinate 309,828,460 downwards.
GATCAACCTCTCCACCCCGTGCCCTGGCGTGGTGGGGGGACCTGCTGGAATTCTTGACGCTTGAAAAGGTCAAATTTGAACTGAGGGGAGGATGGAGGGGTTCTACAATTCATGGGAGTTATTCATTATGCACTTTTGAGAATTGGAGTACGGATTGACACTACATTCATTACGTATTATTGTTTATTGTTGGGTGTAAATTTGGGAGAAAATGTGAAAAAGGAGAATAAAAATATATATTTTTTAAAGTGTCCAGGATTGTGTAGGTTAGGTGACGGGGCTATTGGGATAGGGCCGGTTCCATAAGACCATAAGACATAGGAGTGGAAGTAAAGCCATTCGGCCCATCGAGTCCACTCCACCATTCAATCATGGCTGATTTCAACTCCATTTACCCGCGCTCTCTCCATAGCCCTTAATTCCTCGAGAAATCAAGAATTTATCAACTTCTGTCTTAAAGACACTCAACGTCCCAGCCTCCACCGCCCTCTGTGGCAATGAATTCCACAGACCCACCACTCTCTGGCTGAAGAAATTTCTCCTCATCTCTGTTCTAAAGTGACTCCCTTTTATTCTAAGGCTGTGCCCCCGGGTCCTAGTCTCCCCTGCTAATGGAAACAACTTCCCTACATCCACCCTATCTAAGCCATTCATTATCTTGTAAGTTTCTATTAGATCTCCCCTCAACCTCCTAAACTCAATGAATATAATCCCAGGATCCTCAGACGTTCATCGTATGTTAGGCCTACCATTCCTGGGACCAACCGTGTGAATCTCCGCTGGACCCGCTCCAGTGCCAGTATGTCCTTCCTGAGGTGTGGGGCCCAAAATTGCTCACAGTGTTCTAAATGGGGCCTAACTAATGCTTTATAAAGCTTCAGAAGTACATCCCTGCTTTTATATTCCAAGCCTCTTGAGATGAATGACAACATTGCATTTGCTTTCTTAATTACGGACTCAACCTGCAAGTTTACCTTTAGAGAATCCTGGACTAGGACTCCCAAGTCCCTTTGCACTTCAGCATTATGAATTGTTCGGTTCGATGGGCCAAATGGGCTCCTTCTGCACTGCAGGGATTCTATGGCAAATTAACCTCTCAGCCTCCCCAGTTTACCTTTTCCGTGTCCAACAGGAATGATGCCCTCACCATTGTAACAATCAGACAATCTGTTTTAATAGGATGGCACTGGGAAGAATCGCCCGGGTCATAGGACTTCCATCACTACAGTGCAGGAGGAGCCATTCGGCCCATCAAGTCTCCACCGACCATCTCAACAAGCACCCTACCTAGTCCCACGACCCACCCTATCCCTGTAACCCAGTAACCCCACATCATCTTTTGGACACGAAGGGGCAATTTAGCACGGCCAATCCACCTAAACTGCACATCTTTGGAATGTGTAAGGAAACCGGAGCACCCGGAAATAACTCACGCAGAGACGAGGAGAACGTGCAGACTCCACACAGACAGTGACCCAAGCGGGGAATCGAACCCTGGTCCTCAGTGTTGTCATCCCAGTGCTAACCACTGTGCCAGATGCCGCTCAATTTATCTCCATTTGAGGCCAAGGGTTAATTGAAATTGGTAAAATTTGTGGGTACTAGCTTGGGGGTGCTAGTGACAGCACCGTTGCCGCTACTGCCGACGCGGTACACCACGAGCCCGGTGGTGATGGCGACACTGAGGATCTGGGGGCAGTGGAGACGGCACGGGGGGAGGTGGGGGCCTCAATCTGGTCCCCGATACGGAACAACCATAGGTTTGCACCGGGCAGGATGGATGGCGGATTCCTAAGCTGGCATCGGGCGGGAATTAAAAGAATGGGGACCTGACTTCCGGTTGCGGCGATGTCCAGCTAAGCCGCACGTTTTGGCGGCTCCAGCTCGGACGGACCTTCGGGCTCTTTTAAGAGCCCCAGCGGGGAATTTTTTCAGGACGAAACCCGGTGTGGGGTGAGACAGCAGGGAGTCCCGTCCCCCCCCAACGAACGAGAAAAATATCGGTGGCGGCGGCCAGATCGCGAAGAATCCTCGAAGATAGGGACAGGAGAAAAAACGAGCAAGATGGCGGCGGAGAGTGCCCAGGCGACATGGGGGCCCGACCAAGACGAATTTTTAAGACGGTGTGTGGAGCTGCTTAAGAAGGAGGTGCTGACCCCGATGCTGCAGGCAATTGAGGGGCTTAAGGAGGCACAAAAGACCCAGGAGATGGAGCTCCGCGTGGTGGAGCAGAAGGTGACGGACAACGAAGACAAGATCCTGGTCCTGGCGGTCAAAACGCAGACGCACGAGGCGCTCCACAAAAAGTGCATTGAAAGGATTGAAGCCCTAGAAAACAGAGCACGGAGAAAGAACCTTCGGATCCTGGGTCTCCCCGAGGGAGTGGAAGGAGCGGACTGCGGGGCTTACGTGAGCACGATGCTAAGCTCGCTAATGGGAGCTGAGGCCCCCTCGGGCCCCTTGGAAGTGGAAGGGGCTCATCGGGTCCCTGCGAGGAGACCAAAGGCGGGAGAACCACCTAGGGCGACAATCGTGCAATTTCATCGCTTCAATGACAGAGAAGTGGTTCTGAGATGGGCCAAAAAGGTACGAAGTAGAATATGGGAGAACGCGGTGGTACGGGTGTACCAGGATTGGAGTGCGGAGGTGGCGAGAAGGAGGGTGAGTTTTAATCGAGCCAAGGAGGTGCTACACAAGGTGAAGTTCGGGATGCTGCAGCCGGCGCGACTGTGGGTCACGTACCAGGAGAGACATCACTACTTCGAAACGGCGGAAGAAGCATGGACCTTTATTAAAAACAAGAAACTGGATCGGAACTGAGGGACTGATGTTAGAGGGGAAATGACACTGCCGATGTATAAAGGGATGTAAATTGGGAAGGGGGGGGACACTAAGAAATGTGGGCGCCGGTGGGGGGAAAGAGACACAGGCGGGGGATGGGGAATGGGAGTGGGGCGGTAGAGGGAGCTGCGCCACAAGGGGCGGGACAACTATAGAGAATACGGGGCTTACTGTCCTTGTTCCCGCGCCAGAAAGGTGATGACGGGAAGATAGGCGCAAGGTAGATGGGAGTTCCCCACACGGGGGGGTCAAGGAGTGAGCGGGAGAAGCCGGGGTCAGTTGAAGTCAGCTGACTTTCGGAAGTAATATGGGGGGAGCAATCACGCTAGATGGGGATCTAGCCGGGGGGGGGGGGGGGGGGGGGGGGGGGGGGGGGAGAGAGTGGGGGGGGGGGGGGAGATAACTGGGTTGCTGCTGCAGAAATCAAAGAGGAACTGGTTAAAGAAAGGGTGGTCAGGGCTGGAATGCGCCACCTGGGGAATGGGTGGGAGCGCGGAATCGGGACGTGGGACTGGCCTAGAGAGGGTGATGGCTAGTCGACACGGGAAGGGGGCAGGTAGCCCCCCAGTGCGGCTGATCACGTGGAACGTGAGAGGCCTAAATGGGCCGATTAAAAGGGCCCGAGTGTTCGCGCACTTGAAAGGACTGAGGGCAGACGTGGCTATGCTTCAGGAGACGCACCTGAAGGTGGCGGACCAAGTTAGGTTAAGGAAAGGATGGGTGGGACAGGTGTTCCACTCAGGGCTGGATGCAAAGAACAGAGGGGTGGCCATACTGGTGGGAAAACGGGTATCATTCGAAGCAAGGAGCATTGTAGCAGATAGCGGAGGCAGATATGTGATGGTGAGTGGCAGACTGGAGGGAACGGAGGTCGTGTTGGTTAACGTATATGCCCCGAAATGGGATGATGCGGGATTCATGAAGCGGATGCTGGGACGTATCCCGGACCTGGAGGTAGGAAACGTGATAATGGGGGGAGACTTCAACACCGTGTTGGACCCAGGGTTAGATAGATCTAGATCTAGGACCGGAAGAAGGCCGGCAGCGGCCAAGGTGCTTAAGGGGTTTATGGACCAAATGGGGGGAGTGGATCCATGGCGATTTGTTAGGCCGAAGGCCAAAGAGTTCTCCTTCTTCTCCCATGTTCACAAGGTGTATTCCCGGATAGATTTCTTTGTTTTGGGAAGGTCGCTGATCTCGAGGGTGGAAGAAACTGAGTATTCAGCCATAACTGTCTCAGGTCATGCCCCACATTGGGTGGACCTGGAACTAGGAGAGGAGAGGGAGCAGCGTGCACTCTGGCGATTAGATGTGGGATTGCTGGCGGACGAGGGAGTCTGTGGAAGGGTGCGGGGATGTATCGAGAGATACCTGGAGGCCAATGACGACGGGGAGGTCCGAGTGGGAGTAGTATGGGAAGCACTAAAGGCGGTGGTCAGAGGAGAGCTGATCTCCATCAGGGCCCACAAAGGGAAAATAGAGGCCAAGGAAAGGGAAAGATTACTGGGGGAGATTTTAAGGGTAGATAAAGAATACGCGGAGGCCCCGGAGGAAGGACTATACAGGGAGAGACGACGACTCCAGACGAAGTTCGACCGTTTGACCACTAGGAGGGCGGAGGCGCAGTGGAGGAAGGCACAGGGGATGAGATATGAATATGGGGAAAAGGCTAGCCGCCTGTTGGCCCATCAGCTGCGAAAGAGGACAGCGGCGAGGGAGATAGGGGGAATTAGAGATGAAAAGGGAGCTACGGTGCGGAGAGCAGGGAAGATAAACGAGGTGTTTAAGACCTTTTACGAAAGACTTTATAGGTCCCAACCCCCGGAGGGAAAAGAGGAGATGCGGCAGTTTTTGGACCAATTAAGGTTCCCGAGGGTGGAGGAGCGGGAGGTGGAAGGCCTGGGGTCACCAATTGGGGTGGACGAGGTTACCAAGGGGCTGGGGAACATGCAGGCAGGGAAGGCCCCGGGACCAGATGGGTTCCCGATGGAATTTTATAGAAAATATGTGGACTTGCTGGCCCCGCTGTTGGTAAGGACTTTTAACGAGGCCAGGGAAGGAGGGACTCTACCCCCGACAATGTCGGAGGCGACGATATCGCTAGTTTTGAAGCGGGATAAAGATCCGCTGCAGTGCGGGTCCTATAGGCCTATCTCACTGCTAAATGTGGACGCCAAGTTGCTAGCAAAGGTGCTGGCCACGAGGATAGAGGATTGTGTCCCGGGTGGTGCACGAAGACCAGACAGGATTCGTAAAGGGGAGACAACTAAATGTCAACGTGCGACGGCTATTAGGGGTGATAATGATGCCCCCAGTAGAGGGGGAGGCAGAGATAGTCGCGGCAATGGATGCAGAGAAGGCATTTGATAGGGTGGAGTGGGAGTATCTATGGGAGGTGCTGAGGAGGTTCGGGTTCGGGGACGGGTTTGTTAGCTGGGTCAAACTCCTCTATGGGGCCCCAACGGCAAGTGTGGTCACGGGTCGGCAAAGGTCGGAGTATTTTCGACTATACAGGGGAACAAGACAGGGATGCCCGCTATCCCCATTACTGTTCACGTTGGCAATTGAACCATTGGCCATAGCGCTGAGAGACTCCAGAAAATGGAGAGGGGTGATTAGAGGGGGAGAGGAACACCGAGTGTCACTCTACGCGGATGACCTACTGCTGTATGTAGCGGACCCAGTGGGGGGGATGACAGAGGTCATGCAGATATTGAGGGAGTTCGGAGATTTCTCGGGATATAGGCTTAACATGGGAAAGAGTGAACTTTTTGTGATACACCCTGGGGACCAGAGTAGAGGGATAGATGGCCTACCGCTAAGGAGAGTGGAAAGAAACGTTCGATACCTGGGGATTCAGATAGCCAGGAGCTGGGGAACCTTACACAGACTTAATCTGACACGACTGGTGGAACAAATGGAAGAGGACTTCAGGAGGTGGGACATGTAGTCGCTGTCACTGGCGGGCAGAGTGCAGGCAATTAAGATAATGGTCCTCCCGAGGTTCCTATTTGTGTTCCAATGTCTCCCTATACTGATCACTAAGGCCTTTTTTTAAAAATAGACAGGAGCATCACGAGCTTCGTGTGGGCAGGGAAGGTCCCGAGGGTAAGGAGGGGGTTCTTACAACGTAGTAGAGACAGAGGGGGACTGGCGCTGCCGAATTTGGGCGACTACTACTGGGCCGCCAATGTGGCGATGATTCGTAAATGGATGATAGAGGGAGAGGGAGCGGCGTGGAAAAGACTCGAGATGAAGTCCTGTCAAGGGACGAGTCTAGAAGCGCTGGTGACGGCGCCACTACCGCTCTCACCAAAAAAATTTACCACAAAACCCAGTGGTGGCGGCAACATTAAGTATCTGGGGGCAATAGAGGTGACAGAGAGGTGTGTTGGGAGCCTTGGTGGGGTCCCCAATTAGGAACAACCATAGGTTTGCCCCAGGGAGGCTGGATGGAGGATTCCAGAGCTGGCACCAGTTGGGAATCAGGAGAGTGGGAGATTTATTTATAGACGGGACGTTTGCGAGCTTGGGAGCGCTGGAGGAAAAGTATAAGCTGCCCCGGGGAAATTTCTTTAGGTATATGCAGGTGAGGGCGTTCACAAGACAACAGGTGAGGGAATTTCCGCTGCTCCCGACACAGGGGATCCAGGATAGAGTGCTTTCGGGGGTGTGGGTCGGGGAGGGCAAGGTGTCAGAGATATACCGGGAGATGAGAGAAGAGGGGGAGGAGCTGGTGGGCGAACTGAAAGGAAAATGGGAAGGAGGGCTCGGGGAGGAGATGAGGAGGGTTTGTGGGCTGATGCCCTAAGCAGGGTAAATTCCTCTTCCTCGTGTGCCAGGCTTAGCCTGATCCAATTTAAGGTGCTGCATAGAGCACACATAACGGGAGCAAGGTTGAGCAGGTTCTTCGGAGTGGAGGACAACTGTGGGAGGTGCGGCGGAAGCCCGGCAAACCACACACATATGTTTTGGTTGTGCCCGGCACTGGAGGGGTACTGGAGGGGAGTGACGGGAGTGATCTCGAAGGTGGTGAAGGTCCGGGTCAAACCATGCTGGGGGTTAGCTTTATTTGGAGTTGCGGATGAGCCGGGAGTGCAGGAGGCGAAAGAGGCCGATGTCGTGGCCTTTGCGTCCCTAGTAGCCCGGCGTAGGATTTTACTCATGTGGAAGGAAGCGAAACCCCCCCGGACTGGAGACCTGGATAAACGATATGGCGGGGTTCATAAAACTGGAGCAGATTAAGTTTGCGCTGAGAGGATCGGCTCAAGGGTTCACCAGGCGGTGGCAACCGTTCCTCGACTACCTAGCGGAACGTTAGAGGGAAGATAGATGACCAGCAGCAGCAACCCAGGGGGGAGGGAGGGGGGGGGTAAGATGTTTGGGTTCTGGGAGGGGGAGGGGGATGGGGGGGGGGGGGGGGGGGGGGGGTGGAGTTTCACTTTATGTTATTTGGTTAGTTTACCATGTTAGTTGGTTACTCAATGTTAGATTGTAGTTATCATGTTACTTGTACTTTTAATTTCTCTTTTGTTTGATTTGTAAGGGGAAAAATTGTGATTGAAAAACTTTAATAAAATATATTTTAAAAGAAAGAATGGGGACCTATTTATTGACGGGACTTTTGCCAGTCTGAGGGCGCTGGAGGAGGAATTTGGGTTACCCCCAGGAAATGCCTTCAGGTATATGCAGGTGAGGGCGTTTGTGAGGAGGCAGGTAGGGGAATTTCCGCTGTAGCCTGCACGGAGGATTCAGGACAGGGCGATTTCGGGTGTGTGGGTCGGAGAGGGCATGGTCTCGGCGATTTACCAGGAGCTGCAGGAGGCGGAGGAAGCCTCAGTGGAGGAGCTGAAGGGCAAGTGGGAGGAGGAGCTGGGTGAGGGCCTGTGGGCAGACGCCCTGGGCAGGGTTAATTCCTCCTCGTCTCGTGCCAGGCTCAGCCCGATCCAGTTTAAAGTGTGCACCGGGTGCATTTGACTGAGGCAAGGATGTGCAAGTTCTTTGGGGTAGAGGACAGATGTGCGAGGTTTTCGGGGAGCCCAGCAAATCACGCCCATATGTCCTGGGTGTGTCCGGCGCTTGAGGGGTTCTGGAAGGGCATCGCAAAGGCTATGTCCAGAGTCTTGGATACTCGGGTAACACCGAGCTGGGTGATAGCAAATACTTGGGGTATCAGATGAGCCGGGAGTGCAGGAGCCGAAAGAGGCCGGAGTTCTGGCCTTTGCCTCTTTGGTAGCCCGGAAAAGGATCTTACTAATGTGGAGGGACGCGAAGCCCCCAAGTGTGGAGGCTTGGGTCAATGACATGGTGGGGTTTCTCAGGTTGGAGAAGATAAAGTTTGCCTTGCGAGGGTCTGTGCAGGGGTTCTCCAAGCGGTGGCAACCGTTCCGAGACTTTCTGGGGGGGGGGGGGGGTTCTTGTTTTGATTATTGTAAGGGGCGTTGCCCAATTTTGTTCTTAGTTTGTTAGATAGTTTAATGGTTAGAGATTTAAGTTGCTATGTGTGTTGGCGTAATTCCCTTTTTATTTGTCTTTTGTATATTTTCTTTTCTTTCTGGAGTGTTTTGTAAACATTTATTGAAAATTTTTGAATAAACATATTTTAAAAAAGAAGAAATTGGTAAAATTTAGACGGCAAACGTATTTTAAACAGTCGTGGGATCATAGTTAATGGGCACAGAAAGAGGCCATTTGACCAATGGAGTCCATGCAAGCTTTCTATGTAGCAATCCAGTCGAGACTGCTGCCTCACGGCGCCGAGGTCCCGGGTTCAATCATGGCCCCAGGTCACTGTCCGTGTGGAGTTTGCACATTCTCCCCGTGTTTGCGTGGGTTTGGGCCCCACAACCCAAAGATGTGCAGGGTAGGTGGATTGACTACGCTAAATTGCCCCTTAATTGGAAAAGAATGAATTGGGTACTCTACATTTATTTATGTCCCATTTCCCCCCCCCCCCCCCCCCCTCACACACACACACACACACTTTATTCTTGTAGTCCATCAAGTTTATTTCCCTCAAGTGCCTATCTAATTTCCTTTTGAAATAATTTTATTGTTTGCACTTCCACCACCCTCATGGACTGCAAATTCCTCATTACGGTTCGCTGTGTGAAAAAGTTCCTCCTCACACCTCCCAAAATCTCTTTCCCAAACCTTAAACTTGTGCCCCATCAGCTAATGGGAATAGTTTTTCCCTGGTCGACCTTAGCCGAAGGTGGCAAGCTTGTACATACAAATCTCCTTTGCTCCCAGGATCTCAAACTAAGTTTCTCCCAGCTAACCTTTGCAGCTTTAATGTAATCCCTCAAAGTTTTCTGATAAATGCCCATGCACCCTCTCAAGAACCTGCACATTCTTTCTAAAGCGTGGTACCCAAAATTGGACGCAATTCTCTAGTTGCAGCCTAACCAGGAGGCTTGGGAAGCAAGGCGGCTAAATGGAGTTCAGAGTGTGGATGGTAAGCCAGTTAATGTTGAACAACAAGAAAATGTGAGGGAAGAAATAATCAGGAGTCAAGAGCATCAAGGAAACAAACCAATTGGAATGAAATGACTTGCTTTTTACATTGTGTCTTCTGGATGTCTCAAAGCACTTTCAAACCACTGAAATGATTTTGAAGTGAGCCACTGCAGTATTGCAGGCAAAGGCCTTAAAAGAATTAAGCTGGAAATATTTTTCGTGCAAAGGGTTATTTGGATATGGATGAATCACCAATAACAATAATCTTTATTAGTGTCACAAGTAGGCTTACATTAACACTGCAATGAAGTTACTGTGAAAAGCCCCTAGTCACCACATTCCGGCACCTGTTTGTGTACACGGAGGGAGAATTCAGAATGTTCAATTCACCTAACTGTCATGCGAGAGTGCCTTTAAGAACTGGATGTTTAAGCAATGTACCTTTAAGAAAACAGTGATGTCATAGAGTGGCTGGAGCTCAGCTCAGGTCAGCCATTTTGCAGGGTTTAGTTTCAGTTTAAAAACAGTGTGTGTGTGTCTGTGTGTTTCCAGAGAGCTGCAAGTTTTGAAAAGAGCTGGGTGTGTGTCTGTACTTTGAGTGAGCTGGATCTCTACCATCAAAGACTATCTCCGGATCATTTGGGTGATTTAAAGTAAAGCCTTTAACCTGATGTGATTTTGTTTAAAGGTGTTAAGTGTCTTGGAAGTTTGAAGGAACATTTTAAGAAATTATTTACTGTTGCAATATTTTCTGAGTTATATTTGAAGAAGGGGTTTTAAGAGGTCCAATGTTTATTTAAGATGTTAAGTTGAGTTCATGGAATAAACAGTGTTTTGTGTTTAAAAACCCACGTGTCCATAATTGTAATCCCACGCCTAGGGGAAAGCCATGTGCTCAGAAAAGCAACAAGTCCATTAAAGGGAGAGGTTGGTTGAACTCTATGATACATTTTGGGGTTCTGAAAACGCCTCACCCATAACAATTGGGGGCTCGTCCGGGATAAAAGTCTATCTATTGGATTGGCTTTTGTGAACTTAAAGACAGTGAAGGATTGTTGCTTTTTCGGTGTGGTATTTTAGTTTAAGTGGGGAGTGTGTTGTGAACAATGGCTCTTTCAGAGGCTCAGAGGTTTTTGGGGGTGGAGAAGGTCACGCGTAGTACTTTACGGACAGAAGCGAAAAGCAGACTGTTAGATTTGGCAAGAACATTGCTTACAGTTAACATTACCTGATAAAATGCGAAAAGATGAGGTAATTATGGTGGTGGTTAAGCATTTAAAGTTGCCTTTGATAAGAGTCTGACTCACTGGAAATGGCAAAAAATTCAGTTGCAAATTAAACAAATGGAACATTTAAAGCGGCTGGCATACGCGAGAGAGGATAAAGAGAGAGAAAGAGAGAGAAAGGAAAAAGAAAAGAAAGAATAGCCCTTGCAAAAGAAATAGGGAGATACAGATCAGGGAAAAAGATAAAGAGAGGGAGTTTGAACTTCAGAAAATGGCCATGAAACATGACAATCAGTTAAAATTGGCAGACGTAAAGGGAAACGTACAGTTGGATGATAGTGATGAGGATAATGAGACAGAGCGTCATAGTCGAAGACGTGGTGAGAATCTATTAAATGTGTCCAAGCATTGCCAAGGTTTGACGAGAAGGAAGTGGAAGCCTTTTTCATTTCATTTGAGAAGGTCGCTAAACCAATGAAATGGCCACAGGACATGTGAATGTCACTGATTCAAACAAAGCTGGTAGGTAGAGCTAGTGAAGTGTTTGCATCACTACTGGAGGAGGTATCTGGAACGTATGAGGAGGTGAAGAAATCCATCTTAAGTGCATATGAGCTAGTGCCTGAAGCTTACAGACAAAAGTTTAGAAATTTAAGGAAAGAATTTGGTCAAACATACATGGAGTTTGAAAGGCTCAAACAGAGTAATTTTGATAGGTGGATAAGGGCTTTGAAAATAGACCAAATGTATGAAGCTCTCAGAGAAATTATACTTTTGGAGGAGTTTAAAAATTCAATTCCTGATGTGGTGAGAACTCATGTGGAAGAACAGAGGGTTAAAACTGCGAGATTAGCAGTGGAAATGGCAGATGATTATAAATTAGTTCATAAATCAAAGATTGGTTTCTGACATCAGTTTCAGCCGGTGAGGGATAGAAACTGGGGACATGAGAAATACTCAAGTGGTAAAGGTGATCTGATGGGAGACAATAAAGAGAGTGTACCTCAGATTAAAAAGAAAATCCAGGAGGGTGGAAAAGAAATGAAACATTTCAAATGTTTTCACTGTAATAAACTAGGCCATGTAAAGTCACAGTGTTGGTGGTTGAAGAAAAGCACTGGGAAGGCTGATGTGGTAAAACAGGATAAGACAGTGGGGTTTGTTAGAGTGGTAAAGGAAAGCCCAAGGGAAGCGAAGGAGGTGCAAACAATTGTACAGCCTGTTCAAGAAGTAATTGTTAAGAAGGTGCCAGATGTCTTTAAAGAATTTACTTGTGTGGGTAAAGTTTACTCTTGTGTATCAGGAGGAGCAGGTAAAGAAGTCGCAATTTTAAGAGATACAGGGGCTAGTCAATCTTTAATGGTAAGAGATGAGGAATTATGTAGTTTGGGAAGAATGTTGCCAGAAAATGTGGTAATATGTGGAATTCATGGTGAGAGGTGTAGTGTTCCATTATATAAGGTAAGATTGGAAAGTCCAGCGAAGAGTGGTGGAAGTGGTAGTAGGAGTAATAGAGAAACTTATCTTGTCCAGGAATACAGTTTATCTTGGGTAATGATATAGCTGGATCACACGTGGGAGTGATACCTACTGTGGTTGATACGCCAGTGGAAAATTAGTCAACTGAAGTGTTGAAGGACGAATATCGTGGGATTTTTCCGGATTGTGTAGTAACAAGGTCGCAAAGTCACAGGTAAAGACAAGAGGAGAAATCAAAGAGTGAAGATGAAGTTGAAGTGCAATTATCAGAAACAATTTTTGATCAAATGGTTGAAAAAGAACAAGAACAGGTGGAAGATGAGGCAGATATTTTTAGTTCAGGAAAATTGGCGGAGTTACAACAGCAAGATGTAGAAATAAAACGGATATATCAGAAAGCATATACGGAAGAGGAGTCTGAGAGTATACCAGAGTGTTATTACTGTAAAAATGATGGCTTGATGAGAAAATGGAGACCTGTACATATACAGGCGGATGAAAAGTGGGCAGAAGTTCATCAAGTAGTATTGCCGGTAGGGTATAGAAAGGAGGTGTTGCGAGTTGCACATGAGGTACCAGTGGGAGGTCATTTGGGCATAAGGAAAACTCTAGCTAAAATCCAGAATTTATTTTATTGGCCTGGACTACATAAAAATGTAGTTAAATTTTGTCAATCATGTCACGCATGTCAAGTGATAGGGAAACCTCAAGCAGTGATAAAACCAGCACCCTTAATACCCATTCCAGCATTTGAGGAACCTTTTACAAGGGTCCTAATCGATTGTGTAGGACCGCTTCCTAAAACAAAAAGTGGGAATCAATATCTTTTGACTGTAATGGATGTGTCTACTAGGTTTCCAGAGGCCATTCCAGTACGTAATATTACAGCTAAAAGGATTGTGAAGGAGTTACTTAAATTCTTTACTAGATATGGACTACCCACAGAAATTCAATCGGATCAAGGAACAAATTTTACTTCAAAGTTATTCAAAGAAGTTATAGGTAGCTTAGGAATAACACAATTTAAATCAACTGCGTACCATCCAGAATCGCAGGGAGCGTTAGAAAGGTGGCATCAGACATTATAGACAATGTTGAGGGCGTATTGTCAAGATTATCCAGAGGATTGGGATAAAGGAATCCCATTTGTCTTGTTTGCAATTAGAGATGCACGTAATGAGTCTACCAAATTTAGTCCTTTTGAACTAATTTTTGGTCATGAGGTAAGAGGACCACTTAAATTGATTAAGGAAAAATTGGTGGGTGAGAAATCGGAAATTACACTATTGGATTAAGTGTCAAATTTTAGGGAACGATTAAATAGAGCAGGTGAATTGGCGAGACAACATTTGAAAGTTGCACAGAATGTGATGAAACGGGTAGCGGACAAGAAATCCAAAGTTCGTAGTTTTGCCAGTGGGGATAAAGTTTTAGTGTTGTTACCAGTGGTATGGGAGCCTTGAAAAGCTAGGTTTTGTGGATCGTATCAGATTGAAAGGAAATTAAGTGAGGTGAATTATGTGGTAAAAACACCAGATAGAAGGAAGACTCACCGAGTGTGTCATGTGAATATGCTTAAAAGGTACTTTGAAAGGGAAGGAGAGAAAAAAGAGGTTTTAATGATTCTTACTCAAAATGATGAACCAAATCCAGGTGACTGGGAATTTGACATACCTCAAATTAAATTGGAAAACGAGGATGTTCTTAAAAATTGGGATAAATTGTTAAGTTACCTTCCAGAGGAAAAACGAACTGACCTGAAAGAGTTATTGATATCACATGAGCAAGTTTGTAGAGATAAATTGGGAAGTACTAAAATGGCTATACATGATGTAGATGTGGGAAATGCTGTTCCGATCAAACAACATCCATATAGACTTAACCCGTTAAAATTGGCACATGTTAACAGAGAGATTGAGAGTTTGCTGAAGAATGGCATAATTGAAATGGGTTTCAGCCAATGGAGCTCACCCATAGTGATGGTACCTAAACCAAACGGTACCCAACAGTTGTGTGTGGACTATAGAAAGGTTAATGCAGTTACAAGAACAGACTCTTATCCTATCCCACCATTGAAGGATTGCATTGAGAAAGTGGGACAATCTGCTTTTATTTCCAACTTCCAGACATGGAAAGAGCATTTAAAACATCGTATGGTGTTCTTCGATTGGCTTCAGGAGGCGGGTTTGGTGATGAACCTAGCCAAAAGTGAATTTGGAGAAGCCTGAATCACTTTCCGTGAGGAGTTTCCGATACCCTCAAGACGAAGGGAGGCAATGCGATCTCTTAACATGAATGAATTTGATCGAACAGCTGTGCAAATGTTTTGTGGCGTGATTACTCCACTGATGGACTTGCTAAAGAAACCTAAAAAAATTCAATGGACAGCAGACTTTCAACAGGCATTTGACTGCCTAAAAGCTGTGATCACCAATGCTCCTGTATTGGAGAATTGCAAGGGACTCTTGCGGTCAGATTGAACTAAAGTATTTGATTCTAAAGAGAAATGTCGAGGAGTAGAGGAATGGATGGATCGTGCAGAGACTTTGTTCAAAGAGACTGTCAATAGGGAAGGATTTCGATTGGAGGAAGAAGAAAAATGGACTATATTATTATACCTGTTTGCATGTGTTGTTTTTTTAAAAAAAACGAAAATGTATATTTACTGTGTACATTTCTTAATTGATGGTGCAAAGTTGAAAAACGAAACCATCTTGAAGTTGATGGTTTATTTTTTTTCTTGGTGGGGTGGGGGGGAGGTGTTGTGCAAGAGTGCCTTTAAGAACTGGATGTTGAAGCAATGTACCTTTAAGAAAACAGTGATGTTGAGGTACCCTCAATAATGATGCTTAGAAATTAAACTGTAAAGAAGGCTTTATTAGACTAATAACTATGCTACAGCTATGGATGAGAGCTGACTGCCATACAGACCATGAGGCAGGCCTTTATGTATGGCTCCCAGATGGGCGGAGCCAGAGGCGGAGTCCCCATGGTTCCAAGCCCGGTCTTAAAGGGGACATCACCTTACATGATGATAAGGCAGTAACCGTTCATCACATTCACCCCCTGTTTAAAAAGGAGTCCGGCGGGGGTGAAGTGCCATCATAGGTCCATCCGCCTCGGCGGCCGGATTGTCCTCCTCGATCTCCTCAATTCGGGCGGTGGTGCGGCGGGCACGGACGTCCCGGTTGAGGGAACATCCGGGAGCACAGCGGTCGGAGCTTCGGTCCGGGTCGGGGCAGAGGAACTAGGCAGGGCCGGGGGTAGCAGAGCCGGCGCCGGCGGGTTATGTAAAGGGGGGCGCACGGTAGGAGCTCACCAACGGGTGGTAGGGCCGGAAGGGGGTGTGTTGTAGGGGGCGACAGGTCCTGCAGGGGAGCGGAGCAGGAAGGGGCGTCTGTGGTGGAGGATCCAGCGGGCGCCAGATCCCGGAGGGAAACCGTATCTTGCCTGCCGTCGGAGTACTCCACACGTAGGCGTAACTGGGGTTGGCGTGGAGCAGTCGGACCTTTTCAACTAGGGGGTCCGTTTTATGGCTCCTCGCGTGCCTCCGGAGAGGAACAGGTCCCGGAGCCATCAGCCAAGGTGGAAGCGAGACCCCGGAGGTAGACTTCCTGGGGAAGAGAAACAATCGGTCGTGAGGGGTCTCATTCGTGGCCGTGCAGAGGAGTGACCTAATGGAGTGTAGGGCATCGGGTAGGACCACCTGCCAGCGGGTGGTTGGGAGATTTCTCGACCGCAGGGCCAGAAGGACAGCCTTCCACACTGTCGCGTTCTCCCTCTCCACCGGCCCGTTTCCCCGTGGGTTATAGCTGGTCGTTCTGCTCGAGGCGATGCCTTTGCTGAGCAGATACTGACGCAGTTCAGCGCTCATGAACAATGTACCCCGGTCGCTGTGGATATAAGCAGGGAAACCGAACAGGGTGAAGATGCTGTGCAGTGCCTTAATCACCGTGGCTGAGGTCACGTCGGTGCAGGGAATGGTGAGTGGGAAACGGGAGAACTCATCAATCACGGTGAGGAAATAGGCATAACGGTTGGTGGACAGGAGGGGCCCCTTGAAGTCCACGCTCAGTCGCTCAAAGGGGCCCGAGGCCTTCACGAGCCGAACCTTGTCTGGCCGATAGAAGTGCGGATTGAGCTCCGCACAGACCTGGCAGGCCCTGACCACGGCCTTGACCTCCTTGGTTGAGTAAGGTAGGTTGCGGGACTTGATGAAATGGACGAGCCGGGTAACCCCCGGGTGGCAGAGGTCATTGTGGATGGCTTGCAGGCGGTCCTCCTGCGCGTTGGCGCATGTGCCGCGGGACAGGGAGCTCTTTGAGCTCCCCTGGACGATACTTGATATCGTACGAGTAGGTGGAGAGTTCGATCCTCCACCTCAAAATTTTATCGTTTTTTTATTTTGCCCCGTTGCGTGTTATCGAACATATAGGCGACCGACCGTTGGTCGGTGACGAGGGTAAACCTCCTACCGGCGAGGTAGTGTCTCCAGCACCGCACAGCCTCCACAATGGCTTGTGCCTCCTTTTCGACTGCAGAGTGTCGAATCTCTGAGGCGGTGAGGGTTCGGGAGAAGAACGCTACTGGTCTGCCTCCTTGATTGAGGGTAGCAGCCAGGGCGATGTCTGATGCATCGCTCTCTACCTGGAAAGGGATGGTTTCGTCCACCGCGTGCATGGCGGCCTTGATGATGTCGGCCTTGATGCGGTTGAAGGCCAATTGAGCCTAGGCCGAGAGGGGAAAAGTGGTGGTCTTTAGGAGTGGGCGGGTTTTGTCCGCATACTTGGGGACCCACTGGGCGTAATAGGAGAAAAGCCCCAAGCACCGTTTGAGGGCCTGGAGGCTGCGGGGGAGAGGGAGTTCCTTAAGGGGGCGCATGCGGTCGGGGTCGAGACCTAGGACCCCGTCTTCCACGACATAGTCGAGGATGGCCAGCCGGGTGGTGTGGAAAACGCATTTGCCCTCGTTATAGGTCAGGTTAAGGGCTCGGGCGGTCTGGAGGAACTTTTTGAGGTTAGCGTCATGGTCCTGCTGATCATGGCCGCAGATGGTGACATTGTCCAAGTACGGGTATGTAGCCCGCAAACCGTACTGGTCCACCATTTGGTCCATCGCCCTTTGAAAGACGGAGACCCCATTTGTGACACCAAAGGGGACCCTGAGGAAGTGGAAGAGCCGGCCGGCTGCTTCGAAGGCAGTATAGGGGCGGTCTTTTGGTCGGATGGGGAGCTGGTGGTAGGCAGATTTGAGGTCGACCGTGGAAAAGACTCGGTATTGGGCGATCCGATTTACCATTTCCGCGATGCGAGGAAGGGGGTACGCATCAAGCTGCATGAATCGGTTTATGGTCTGGCTATAATCCACGACCATCCGTTTCTTCTCCCTGGACCGGACTACCACCACTTGCGCTCTCCAAGGGCTGTTGCTAGCCTCGATGACCCCCTCTCCCAGTAAACGCTGGACCTCTGACTTGATAAAAGCCATATCTTGGGCACTGTAGCGCCGGCTCCTGGTGGCGACGGGCTTACAGTCGGGAGTGAGGTTAACGAATAGCGAGGGGGGGTGCGACTTTCAGTGTCGCAAGGCAGCACACCGTGAGGGGGGGCAAGGGTCCGCCGAACTTCAGTGTCAGGCTTCGGTGGCTGCACTGGAAATCCAGTCCGAGCAGCAGGGGGGGCACAGAGGTGAGGGAGGATATAAAATTTGAAATGGGTGTATTTGGCACCCTGGATCGAGAGATCCGCAATACAGTACCCCGTGATTTGTACCGAGTGGGACCCAGATGCGAGGGCTATGGTTTGGGATGCGGGATGGGTGCGTAGGGAGCAGCGCCTTACCGTTTCAGGGTGGATAAAGCTCTCCGTGCTCCCGGAGTCGAAGAGGCATGCAGTGTCGTGCCCGTTGACCTGGACCTGCATCATGGCGTTCTGCAGGTGTTTTGGCCGAGTTTGATCGAGGGTGAGCGCACCCAGTCGCGGGTAGTCGGATTCGTCAGCCGAGTCGGACCCGTAAAATGGCCGCTGCCGTCGGTCGCACGTGTCGGGTCAAGAAGATGGCCGCCGACCAGATGGCCGCTCCCATGATTCGCACGAGGCTGATGACGCATCAGAAGAGGGCGTGTCGGGTCTGTGCGCAGCAGCATTGCGAGGCCTGCGGGCCTGAGAGCCTGATTTTCGGGCCGGCTGTTCTTTGTTTTTCTGGCCCCTGGGTCTGGCCAGGCAGACCCTCGCAAAGTGCCCTTTCTTCCCGCAGTCACTGCAGATCGCGGAGCAGGCTGGACAGCATGGGCGTGGGTGCTGGCCCTTCCCGCAGAAGTAGCAAGGTGTGCCCCCATGGTGAACGGGTCGCCGCGTGGCGCAGGCCTGTAATACGGGTGAGTCTGAGGAAGTCCGGGGGGGTGCTGGCAGAGTCCGCGGGGTACGTACCCAAGTTATGTCAGGCCACCTCCAGCGAGGAGGCGAGCGTTAGCGTCTCCTGGAGGTCTTTTGCCCCGTTTTCGAGCAGCCGCTGCCGGATGAAGGTCGAGCGGATTCCGGACACGAAAGCATCCCTGATGTGCAGGTTCATATGGACTTCCCCTGTCACATCCTGATGGTCACAGTCCCTGGCAAGCGCGGTGAGTTTTTCAACAAACTCGTCGAGCGATTCCCCCGAGCGCTGCCGGCAGGTAGAGAGCAGATGCCGGGCGTGCACCTCATTGACGGGTTTGACAAACCGCTTGCGGAGCAACTCAATCGCTTCCTCATAAGTCGTCGCATTTTCGAGCGTGGCGGAGATTCTGTGACTCACCTGGGCGTGGAGTAGACGCAGCTTGCGTGGCCCCAGAATGGGAGTCTCTGCGGAGTCCAGGTAGGCCTCGAAGCACCGCAGCCAGTATTTAAAAATTTCCTTTGCCTCCGGCGTTCGTGCTTCCAGATTGAGCTTCTCTGGTTTTAGGCCTGCGTCCATCCTGAATCTAGTTTAGTCTAATAAATTGAGGTACCCTCAATAATGATGCTTAGAGATTAAACTGTAAAGAAGGCTTTATTAGACTAATAACTATGCTACAGCTATGGACGAGAGCTGACTGCTATACAGACCATGAGGCAGGCCATTATGTATGGCTCCCAGATGGGCGGAGCCAGAGGCGGAGTCCCCAGGGTTCCAAGCCCGGTCTTAAAGGGGACATCACCTTACATGATGATAAGGCAGTAACCGTTCATCACAGATGTCAGAGTGGGTGGAGCTCAGCTCGGGTCAGCCATTTTGCAGGGTTTAGTTTCAGTTTAAAAACTGTGTGTGTGTGTGTGTGTGTGTGTGTGTGTGTGTCTGTGTTTCCAGAGAGCTGCAAGTTTTGAAAAGAGCTGGGTGTGTGTCTATGTTTTGCTGTGAGCTGGATCTCTGCCATGAAAGACTATCTCTGGATCATTTGGGTGATTTAAAGTAAAGCCTTTAACCTGATGTGATTTTGTTTAAAGGTGTTAAGTGTCTTGGAAGTTTGAAGCAACATTTTAAGGAATTATTTACTGTTGCAATATTTTCTGAGTTATCTTTGAAGTAAGGGGTTTTAAGAGGTCCAATGTTTATTTAAGATGTTAAGTTGAGTTCATGGAATAAACAGTGTTTTGTGTTTAAAAACCCACGTGTCCATAATTGTAATCCCACACCTAGGGAACAAGCCATGTGCTCAGAAAAGCAACAAATCCATTAAAGGGAGAGGTTGTTGAACTCTATGATACATTTTGGGGTTCTGAAAACGCCTCGCCCATAACATAATAAAGCACATCTTTCGGGACTTGTGGGAGGAAAAAGGAGCACCATGAAGCAACAGAAATGGGCAGTCACAAAATCGGAGAAATGGGGTGAAATAGTTAAAAGAATAGACAGGAGGGCAGCACGGTGGCGCAGTGGGTTAGCCCTGCTGCCTCACGGCGCCGAGGTCCCAGGTTCGATCCCGGCTCTGGGTCACTGTCTGTGCTGAGTTTGCACATTCTCTCCATGTCTGCGTGGGTTTCGCCCCCACAACCCAAAGATGTGCAAGCTAGGTGGATTGGCTACGCTAAATTGCCCCTCAATTGGAAAAAATTAATTGGGTGTTCTAAATTTAAGGGAAAATAAAGGACAGGAATACAAGAAAACAATAGTACATACAGTGCTGGCGGAGACTATTCGGCCCATCGAGTCTGCACCAACCCACTAAAGCCCTCACTTCCACCCTATCCCCCTAACCCAATAACCCCTCCTCTAACCTTTTTGGACACTAAGGGCAATTTATCATGGCCAATCCACCTAATCTGCACGTCTTTGGACTGTGGGAGGAAACCGGAGCAAACCTACGCAGACATGGGGAGAACGTGCAGACTCCGCACAGACAGTGACCCAGCAGGGAATCGAACGTGGGACCCTGGCGCTGTGAAGCCACAGTGCTATCCACTTGTGCTACCCAACAAGGAGCTAGCACAGGGATTTCTGATGTTACCTCCATAGGGAACTAGCACCAAAACCAATCAGGGTTTTCGACAATCACTTGTGTTTCTCCTTTCCTGAGCCATGAATCAGAATTCCTACCAGATCCACCTCATTCTCCTTCCCCTCCCACAGCTTCTCTCGTCTCTGCAAATAACTGAAGTCTTTTATCCATTCTGGCAAGGACAGCAATCCATTTCTTTCAATTTTTCTGATTATTTGTGTCCTAGACAGTGAGTTTTCTGCTTTCTCACCATGAAGACTTTGCAATGAATATAGAAAGTACAAGTAGATAGATTTTTTTAAAAAAAAGAACCAAGCAGGTCAAAGAGGGTATGAGAATAGTTTGGTGGTCAAAATAAAAATTGAACCCAAATGTCTTCCAACAAACAGTAAAAGCATAGTCACTGGAAATGGGGCTGATTACAGACCAAAAGGAAAATACTGTGGAGGCAGCAGGGAGGACTTGTTTCACGGGATGGGAGTATCACTGGCAAGACCAGCATTTGTTTGCCTTGGGACGGAGTAGCTTTCTGGGCCATTTCAGGGGGCAGTTTTGTTGCTGTAAGTCCAGAGGCACATGTAGGCCGAGCCAGGCAAGGACGGCAGATTTCCTTCCTTAAAGAACTCTCGTGAACCAGATGGTGTTGTTTTTTTTCCATGTCAATTGCTGATCGTAATAGTGACCATTAAACTGAGACCAGCTCTATATTCCCGATTGCAGCTGCCGGGTAGGATTTAAACTTGTTTCCCCAGAACATTAGTCTAGGTTTTTAGATTATTAATTCACTGATATTACCACGATTCTCCCATTCAGTACTAAATGATTACTTTGTATCTGTTTTCTAGAGAAGGGGGTAACATCACCTGGTCTACATGATTGAGGGAATGAAGGCTGGAAACTGTGTAGGCTCTGGCCATCATTTTCCAATCGCCTTTAGATACACAAGTACTGCCAGGGGACACAAAATGAAGAGTGATAAATCCAACAACTACAAACCTGTCAGGCCAATGTCATTGTTAGGGAAACTAACTAGGGACAAAGATCATTGGCGTCTGAGAAACGTACAGGATAATAAATGGAGGTCAGCACAGATTTGTTAGTCAAATTACTTTTTACTAGCTTAATCAACACCATTTAGCTGCCTCGATTTCACATCCCTCAATATCTCTTTTGTCCAACTAAAATCTATCGATCTCAGCTTTGAAGCTTTTCCAAACCTAATTTTACAACAAAGATTATACTCTCAATATATTCATGGCCAAACGGTGCACGACAGTCTACTGAAATGGATCTTACAGCACTGGATTTAACGAGATCACGACCCCAACCACCAAGAAGCCACTCCGCAATCTGAATGTTAGATAAACACCTCAGTCCAAAACCTCTGCTGCCACTTTCCTGCGACAGCACATTGCACCCGTGTTCTCTACCCGATACTCAACAAATTCAGACCTTTTAACAGGGTTAGAAAAAGTTAATTAACGAGAACAATCATAGCGACTAGCCTTATATTTCCTCACGTATAGAAAATAAAGGTGTTGAAGAATTGATGGTGCGGATAAAAGTAAGCTACTTTCTCGACCGAAAGCTAGGCCAGACAAGGGGGAAATTAGGGTGTCATCAGGAAGCACTTCTTCGTACAAAAGGGTAGCAGAGATCAGGAAAACGTCCCCCACAAACAAGTAAAACGCTGTTGAGGCTGGGGTCTATTGAAAATTTCAAATCAATTTTCAATCAGTTAAAGACATTGAGTGGGCAGCACGGGTGGCACAGCGGTTAGCACTGCAGCCTCACGGCGCTGAGGACCCGGGTTCGAATCCAGACCCTGGATCACTGTCCGTGTGGAGTTTGCACATTCTCCCCGTGTCTGCGTGGGTTTCACCCCCACAACCCAAAGATGTGCAGGGTAGGTGGATTGGCCGCGCTAAATTGCCCCTTAATGGGGAAAAATAATTGGGTACTCTAAATTTGAAAAAAAAAATTAAAGACATTGAGAGAGATGTAGCGACGATACACGTGAGCCGTAAAGAAATGTCAGGCCAGACCAAGGGTCTAAGTGTCCTCTTTCAGTTCCTGTGCCCCAAAGCAATGGCCTTCAAACTCAAACAGAATTGAATGGATGGGTTTCCGGGTGCGGCGATGACCAGCTGAGTCGCACATTTCGGCAGCTCCCTGTGAAACGGACTTTTGGGCTCTTGATAGGAGCCCCAACGGCAATTTTGACGGCTAAAAACACTGTGCAGCAAACCAGAAGGGAATCCCCCCTGGATACGGATGGAAAAAGGAGAGGGAAGTGGCCAGATTGCAGTGGATCCTTTAGAACAGCGGCAAGGAAGGCAAGCAAAAACCAAGATGGCGTCGGAAGGTGGCAGTTTAACATGGGGCCCTGAACAACAAGAGTTCTTGAAATGCTGTGTGGAAGAGATCAAAAAGGAAATGAAGAAAGAGCTGTTGGCCCCGATACTACAGGCGATCGAAGGGCTAAAGGAGGAACAAAAGACCCAGGAGCGGGAGCTTCGGGTCGTGAAGGCAAAGGCAGCCGAGAATGAGGACGATATACAGGGCCTGGTGGTGAAGACGGAGACGCAGGAGGCACATCAGAAACGATGTGTGGAAAGGTTGGAGGCACTGGAAAACAACGCAAGGAGGAACAACCTGAGGATTCTTGGTCTTCCTGAAGGTGTGGAGGGAGCGGACGTCGGGGCATATGTGAGCACGATGCTGCACTCGTTAATGGGAGCAGAGGCCCCGGCAGGTCCGTTGGAGGTGGAGGGAGCATACCGAGTGATGGCGCGAGGACCGAGAGCAGGAGAAATTCCCAGAGCCATAGTGGTGAGATTCCTCCGTTTTAAGGATAGAGAAATGGTCCTTAGATGGGCGAAGAAAACTCGGAGTAGTAAATGGGAGAACGCGGTGATCCGCGTTTATCAAGACTGGAGTGCGGAGGTGGCGAGAAGGAGGGCGAGCTTTAATCGGGCCAAGGCGGTGCTTTGTAAAAAGAAGATAAAATTTGGAATGCTGCAACCGGCAAGACTGTGGGTCACATATCGAGAGAGGCACCACTACTTTGAGACGGCGGATGAAGCGTGGACTTTTATTGTGGAAGAAAAACTGGAATGAGCGGGTTATTAAAAAGAACGTTCGAACAAAGTGGTGGGGCGAATGTGGGGGGCAAAGAGGGGTTTTATGTACTAATCCTGCGATGCGGTAACTTTTCTCTCTCCCACAGGTGGTGATGGGGGGAGGAGGGGAGGTGGAGGAGATGGGGCGTTGGCCATTGGGGGCGGGGCCAAGGGAGAAGCGCGGGCTTGGTTCCCGCGCTATGAAAATCATGGCGGGAACAGAGAAGCAGGAAGGAGGGGGCGTCGCACGGTGCGAGCCGAGGTCACGGGGGGAAGCCGAGGTCAGCCAGAGTTTGCTGACTTCTGGGAGCAACATGGGGGGAGTAATTACGCTAGCGGGGGATCTAGCGGGGGGGGTGGGAGGGGGGAATTACTGGTTTGCTGCTGCTGGGGAGAGGGGGGAGCTGGTATGGGAGAGGATGGGCGGGGGGGCACCGCCTGGGGGAGATATAGCTGCGTGGGAACCGGGTGAGGAGCTGGAAAAAGGTGATGGCTAATCGACAAGGGGGGGGGGTAGGAAGCCCCCCAACTCGGCTGATCACGTGGAACGTGAGAGGGCTGAACGGGCCGATAAGGTGTGCGAGTACCCGTGCCCTCTTTAAGAAACTTAAGGCAGATGTGGTTATGTTACAGGAAACGCACCTGAAATTGATAGACCAGGTTAGGCTACGCAAAGGATGGGTGGGGCAGGTGTTCCATTCGGGGCTAGATGCGAAAAACAGGGGGGTGGCTATATTAGTGGGGAAGCGGGGAATGTTCGAGGCAAAGACTATAGTGGCGGATAACGGGGGCAGATACGTGATGGTGAGTGGCAAACTACAGGGGGAGACGGTGGTTTTGGTAAACGTATATGCCCCGAACTGGGATGATGCCAATTTTATGAGGCGGATGCTAGGACGCATTCCGGACCTAGAGATGGGAAAGCTGATAATGGGGGGAGATTTTAATACGGTGTTGGAACCAGGGCTGGATAGGTCGAAGTCCAGGACTGGAAGGAGGCCGGCAGCAGCCAAGGTACTTAAAGATTTTATGGAGCAGATGGGAGGTGTAGACCCGTGGAGATTTAGCAGACCTAGGAGTAAGGAGTTCTCGTTTTTCTCCTATGTCCATAAAGTCTACTCGCGAATAGACTTTTTTGTGCTGGGTAGGGCATTGATCCCGAAGGTGAGGGGAACGGAGTATACGGCTATAGCCATTTCGGATCACGCTCCACACTGGGTGGACTTGGAGATAGGGGAGGAAACAGGAGGGCGCCCACCCTGGAGAATGGACATGGGACTAATGGCAGATGAGGGTGTGTGTCTAAGGGTGAGGGGGTGCATTGAAAAGTACTTGGAACTCAATGATAATGGGGAGGTCCAGGTGGGAGTGGTCTGGGAGGCGTTGAAGGCGGTGGTTAGAGGGGAGCTGATATCAATAAGGGCACATAAAGGGAAGCAGGAGAGTAAGGAACGGGAGCGGTTGCTGCAAGAACTTTTGAGGGTGGACAGACAATATGCGGAAGCACCGGAGGAGGGACTGTACAGGGAAAGGCAAAGGCTACATGTAGAATTTGACTTGTTGACTACAGGCACTGCAGAGGCACAATGGAGGAAGGCACAGGGTTTACAGTACGAATATGGGGAGAAGGCGAGCAGGTTGCTGGCACACCAATTGAGGAAAAGGGGAGCAGCGAGGGAAATAGGGGGAGTGAGGGATGAGGAAGAAGAGATGGAGCGGGGAGCGGAGAGAGTGAATGGAGTGTTCAAGACATTTTATAAAAAATTATATGAAGCTCAACCCCCGGATGGGAGGGAGAGAATGATGGGCTTCTTGGATCGGCTGGAATTTCCCTAGGTGGAAGAGCAGGAAAGGGTGGGACTGGGAGCACAGATCGAGGTAGAAAAAGTGGTGAAAGGAATTAGGAGCATGCAGGCGGGAAAGGCCCCGGGACCGGATGGATTCCCAGTCGAATTCTATAGAAAATATGTGGACTTGCTCGCCCCGGTACTGACGAGGACCTTTAATGAGGCTAAGGAAAGGGGACAACTGCCCCCGACTATGTCTGAAGCAACGATATCGCTTCTCTTAAAGAAGGAAAAGGACCCGCTACAATGCGGGTCCTATAGACCTATTTCCCTCCTAAATGTAGATGCCAAGGTCCTGGCCAAGGTAATGGCAATGAGAATAGAGGAATGTGTCCCGGGGGTGGTCCACGAGGACCAAACTGGGTTTGTGAAGGGGAGACAGCTGAACACGAATATACGGAGGTTGTTAGGGGTAATGATGATGGCCCCACCAGAGGGAGAAACGGAGATAGTAGTGGCGATGGATGCCGAGAAAGCATTTGATAGAGTGGAGTGGGATTATTTGTGGGAGGTGTTGAGGAGATTTGGTTTTGGAGAGGGGTATGTTAGATGGGTGCAGCTGTTGTATAGGGCCCCAGTGGCGAGCGTGGTCACGAATGGACGGGGATCTGCACATTTTCGGCTCCATAGAGGGACAAGGCAGGGATGCCCTCTGTCCCCATTATTGTTTGCACTGGCGATTGAGCCCCTGGCGATAGCGTTGAGGGGTTCCAAGAAGTGGAGGGGAGTACTTAGGGGAGGAGAAGAACACCGGGTATCTTTGTATGCGGACGATTTGCTACTATACGTGGCGGACCCGGCGGAGGGGATGCCAGAAATAATGCGGATACTTGGGGAGTTTGGGGATTTTTCAGGGTATAAATTGAACATGGGGTAAAGTGAGTTGTTTGTGGTGCATCCAGGGGAGCAGAGTAGAGAAATAGAGGACCCACCGTTGAGGAAGGTAACAAGGGACTTTCGTTACCTGGGGATCCAGATAGCTAAGAATTGGGGCACATTGCATAGGTTAAATTTAACGCGGTTGGTGGAACAGATGGAGGAGGATTTCAAGAGATGGGATATGGTATCCCTGTCAATGGCAGGGAGGGTGCAGGCGGTTAAGATGGTGGTCCTCCCGAGATTCCTCTTTGTGTTTCAGTGCCTCCCGGTGGTGATTACGAAGGCTTTTTTTAAAAGGATTGAAAAGAGCATCATGGGTTTTGTGTGGGCCGGGAAGACCCCGAGAGTGAGGAAGGGATTCTTACAGCGTAGCAGGGATAGGGGGAGGGGGGGGCTGGCACTACCGAGCCTAAGTGAGTATTATTGGGCCGCTAATATTTCAATGGTGAGTAAGTGGATGGGAGAGGAGGAGGGAGCGGCGTGGAAGAGATTAGAGCGGGCGTCCTGTAGGGGGACTAGCCCACAGGCTATGGTGACAGCCCCATTGCCGTTCTCACCGAGGAACTACACCACAAGCCCGGTGGTGGTGGTTACACTGAAGATTTGGGGACAGTGGAGACGGCATAGGGGAAAGACTGGAGCCTTGGGGGGGTCCCCGTTAAGAAACAACCATAGGTTTGCCCCGGGGGGAATGGATCGGGGATATGGAATGTGGCAAAGAGCAGGAATAACGCAACTGAAAGATCTGTTTGTGGATGGGAAGTTCGCGAGTCTGGGAGCGCTGACCGAGAAATATGGGTTGCCCCAAGGGAATGCATTCAGGTATATGCAACTGAGGGCTTTTGCGAGGCAACAGGTGAGGGAATTCCCGCAGCTCCCGACACAAGAGGTGCAGGACAGAGTGATCTCAAAGACATGGGTGGGGGATGGTAAGGTGTCAGATATATATAGGGAAATGAGGGACGAAGGGGAGACTATGGTAGATGAACTAAAAGGGAAATGGGAAGAAGAGCTGGGGGAGGAGATCGAGGAGGGGCTGTGGGCAGATGCCCTAAGCAGGGTAAACTCGTCGTCCTCGTGTGCCAGGCTAAGCCTGATTCAGTTTAAGGTGTTACACAGGGCACATATGACTGGAGGACGGCTCAGTAAATTTTTTGGGGTGGAGGATAGGTGTGCGAGGTGCTCGAGAAGCCCAGCGAATCATACCCATATGTTTTGGTCATGCCCGGCACTACAGGGGTTTTGGATGGGGGTGACAAAGGTGCTTTCAAAAGTAGTAGGAGTCCGGGTCGAACCAAGCTGGGGGTTGGCTATATTTGGGGTTGCACAAGAGCCGGGAGTGCAGGAGGCGAGAGAGGCCGATGTTTTGGCCTTTGCGTCCCTAGTAGCCCGGCGCAGGATACTGCTAATGTGGAAAGAAGCCAAGCCCCCGGGGGTGGAGACCTGGATAAATGACATGGCGGGGTTTATAAAGCTAGAGCGGATTAAGTTCGTCCTAAGGGGGTCGGCTCAAGGGTTCACCAGGCGGTGGCAACCGTTCGTCGAATACCTCGCAGAAAGATAGACGGAATGGGAAAAAGAAGGCAGCAGCAGCAGCCCAGGATCGGGGGGGGGGGGGGGGGGGGGGGGGGGGAGGGAGAGGAGGAACCAGAAGGACTCTCAGGGTTGTTAATATATACTGTATAGTATGTATAGGTCGTTGCTACAGATAATTATATATTGGACTGTTAAATTATATTTTTGGAGAGTGTTCCTTGTGACAAGGCAGTTGCCAATTAGGGCTAGTTTTTATTTTTGTTATTTATTATTTATTCATTTTTTGTTTATAAAATAGGTCATTGTTATTTGTGTTGTTATAATATTGTGTAAAGGATGCACAATGTACTGTGTTGGTTGACCAAAAATTTTCAATAAAATATTTAATTAAAAAAAAAGAATTGAATGGATGTCTCATCAGTTGGGGATTGATTGTTTAAAAAAAAAGGAAAATTACATTGAGGCAGTAGGCAAATACGCCTTGTGACAAACCTGGAGGAGGTCCACCAAACTTTCTTTGGCCATTGATCTGGATTAGACTGATGCCTGTTGCTTCTACCCAAGCTTCGAAAGCCAACTTATTGGCCGTGTTCAACAAGATGCTTGCCATCATCTGCGCAAAATGTTAAAGAAGAGCGTTTAGAATTTTATAACAAGAATTCAACTACGTACAATCCTTAAGAGGAGGAGAAAAAATTATTTAAGCATTCGAAGGACCCAGATGTTACCGACATTAAAACATGCCTTTCTGCAGCAGTCCACTAGTGGGCTAGACAGTTGGCTTGTGATGCAAAGCAAGGCCAGCAGCGCAAGTTCAATTCCCGTACCGGTTGAGGTTGTTCATAAAGACCCACGTTCTCAACCTTGCCCCTCTCGCCTGAGGTGTGGTGATCCTCAGGTTAAATCACCACCAGTCAGCTCCAGCTCTACCCCTCAATAAGGGAAAGCAGCCGATGGTCATCTGCGACTATGGCAAATTTATCCTACCTTTACAATACAGGTCAGGTAGAGGTGCAATCTTCCAGTATCAGAATTCAAACTCAAGTATTACTTTAAAAAAAAAAAATTTAGAGTACCCAATTCATTTTTTCAATTAAGGGACAATTTAGCGTGGTCAATCCACCTACCCTGCACATCTTTGGGTTGTGGGGGTGAGACCCACGCAGACACGGGGAGAATGTGCAAACTCCGCACAGACAGTGACCCAGAGCCGGGATCAAACCTGGGACCTCGGTGCCGTGAGGCAGCAGTGCTAACCACTGCGCTGCTTAATATTACTTTGTTAAACAAACTCTTGCTTACAATGCTTTGATTTTTGGGGTAGGTAGAATAGCCTTTACAAATTTTCAGCATATATTAATAATATCTTTATTATTGTCACAAGTAGGCTTACATTAACACTGCAATGAAGTTACTGTGAAAATCTCCTAGTCGCCACACTCCGGGGCCTGTTCGGGTACACTGAGGGAGAATTCAGAATGTCCAATTCACCCGACAAGCACGTCTTTCGGGACTTGTGAGAGGAAACCGGAGCACCCGGAGGAACCCCACGCAGACACGGGGAGAACGTGCAGACTCCACACAGACAGTGACCCAAGCCGGTAATCGAACATGGGACCCTGGCGCTGTGAAGCAACTGTGCTAACCACTGTCCTACCGTGCCACCCATCAAATCTCGACAATGTGCTCTATTAAACAGAAAAATGTGGGTCTTTCAGTAAATAAACTTTAAAAAAGTGTTGCTTCCAGTTCAGCCTTTTTTTTTTTAATCAAGAATAATCGTCTTTACAATTTACATGTCACCAGCAACAGGACACAATGTTGGCCTGATTGAAACAATTCTTTATTGAGTAGTTCCATCCCTCCCCCTTGCTGGCTAAAGTAAGGGAGAATGAAAATTCAAACCAGCCAGGCTGCTAGCGGTCAGGAGGGAGCTGCTATGCCAAACAGCAATCGGCAACCTGGGAGCTACAGTAGCAACTCATACAGGAACAGTCACTTAGAGGGTAACAGGCGGTCCAAATTTCCTGTCTTTGCACAGGCTCCCAGACTGACGTTAGCTCCCTTTAAATGGCACCAAAAAAAAAAAACCCGGTGCTGCTGAAAGACCTACATCCTTCTGTGTTTTACAGCACGCTGTCGAGATTTAATGGAACGTATTTGTAACGGCTCTTCCACCTATTCCAAAACTCGAAGCACTGGGGGCAGATTTGCAAAGCTGAGGAATGTCCACTTGGGACACAATCACATTAAACGGTCCCCGTTGTCGAGGTACAACAGGCCATGCACTATGGAAAGGGCGCAGCAAACACAATCCAAACATTTAAAAAAAAAACAATGTTCGCAGCATTGACCTGCCCAGAATTAAAAGCCCATCACCAACCTGTTCTTAATGCGTCACTCACTGTACCCCAGGTCTAGGCATCGCCTGCCTGTCCCCACCCCTTTATACAGACCCCAGCCCCAGGCTGAGCAACACACCATTGGCCAGGCTGGCTTGGGAGCGGGGGGGGGGGGGGGGGGGTATTGATTGTTAAAAAACGCCAGACAGTTTAAGCAAACACTAAGCACAGAAACTCCGAATTCTATCACACACTGTGAGATAAAAGAAGCTGCAAATCTGTCCCAACAAGACTAGTTCCATTGCCTTCACCTCCACCAGGAGCTGCCTTCAGAAGCAGGGGATGCATTTTCTAACTTTCAAAGTGCAATTTGCCCTCACAGCGTTGCGTATTGCGCCTTTTAATTAAACTGTAGAACATCAAAGTACAAAAAACTTTTTAAACACAGCGATTACGTTTAAAACAGGAACATTGTAAATGCAAGGTGAAATAAAGCCCAGATCTTTCTCCCCCCCCCCCCCCCCCCCCCCCATTCTCCCCTCTCCCTTTCAATTTATTTCATATAGCCTAATTATTTTAAAGTGCAGTTTGGGACAGAATTCCTCGTTCCAACCAGCTTAATCTAAATCCTGGGAATAGAAAATCTTTAATAAACTTTTGTCAATCAATGAAAACAATCCCACCATTTAAAGACTGTAGCATGGTGGATAGCACAATTGCTTCACAGCTCCAGGGTCCCAGGTTCGATTCCGGCTTGGTCACTGTGCGGAGTCTGCACATCCTCCCAGTGTGTGCGTGGGTTTCCTCCGGGTGCTCCGGTTTCCTCCCACAGTCCAAAGATGTGCAGGTTAGGTGGATTGGCCATGATAAATTGCCCTTAGTGTCCAAAATTGCTCTTAGTGTTGGGTGGGGTTGCTGGGTTGTGGGGATAGGGTGGAGGTGTGGACCTTGGATAGGGTGCTCTTTCCAAGAGCCGGTGCAGTCTCTATGGGCCGAATGGCCTCCGTCTGCACTGTAAATTCTATGTTAATCTTGAACATTAATTTGGTTGTTCGATTCCTTTCCCAGCCCTAGTTTTAAACAAAGCTTTAAACTCTCCACAGCGGTAGCCCCTCATCGAATCAAAGATACAGAGGGAGGCCATTCAGTCTGTTGAGCCTTGGAAGGTTGCGGACAATTCTGGTCGCTAAACTACCAGAAGGATGTGGAGGCTTTGGAGAGGGTATAGAGGAGGCTTACCAGGATGCTGCCTGGTCTGGAGGGTGTTAGCTATTTTGAGAGGCTGAATAGACTCGGACTGTTTTCATTTCATATCATAGAATTTACAGTGCAGAAGGAGCCCATTCGGCCCATCGAGTCTGCACCGGCTCTTGGAAAGAGCACCCTACCCAAGGTCAACACCTCCACCCCATCCCCACAACCCAGTAACCCCACCCAACACTAAGGGCAATTTTGGACACAAAGGGCAATTTGTCATGGCCAATCCACCTAACCTGCACATCTTTGGACTGTGGGAGGAAACCGGAGCACCCGGAGGAAACCCACGCACACACGAGGAGGATGTGCAGACTCCGCACAGACAGTGACTCAAGCCGGAATCGAACCTGGGACCCTGGAGCTGTGAAGCAATTGTGCTATCCACAATGCTACTGTGCTGCCCACTGCCCATTTGAACGACGGGGGTTGAGGGATGACCTGATAGAGGTCTACAAGATTATGAGGGGCATGGATAGAGTGGATGGGCAGGCACTCTTTCCCAGGGTGGAGGGGTCAGTCACCAGGGGGCATAGGTTTCAGATCCATGGGGCAAAGTTTAGAGGAGATGTGCGAGGCAGGTTTTTTACGCAGAGAGTGGTGAGTGCCTGGAACGCGTTGCCAGGGGAGGTTGTGGAAGCAGATACATTAACGGCGTTCAAAAGGCATCTTGACAAACACATGGATAGGATGGGTACAGAAGGTTACGGCACAAGGAAGTGCTGAGAGTTTTGGCAAAGGTTGGTATCATGACCGGTACAGGCTTGGAGGGCCGAAGGGCCCACTCCTGTGTTGTATTGTTCTTTGCACTGATTCTTTGAAAGAACTATTGGTCAGTTGGGCCTAATTTACTCGATGGGCTGAATGGACTCCTTCTTCCCTGTAAATTCTATGATTTACCTGTCCATTCCCCATTAAACTGTACCATTTTGCTTTTAAAGTATTTATCCTAGCCCATTTTGAAAATAATGAATCTATTCTCACTACCCAATAGACAGTAATTCTACATTATGACAGCTCACTAAAGTAGACACATTTCTCCTCATTGCCCCACTGGCAATTATTTCCCCCTGACTGCCCTGTCCATATCAAACACATTCAATCCCTCCTTAACCTCCTCTGGCTATGAGAAATAGGAGCAGACCTCAAGCCTACAGCAAGATCATCGCACCCTTTCTAGCTCAAATCTGCTTTCCTGCCCTATTCCCATAGCATCGCCATATAACCCTGTTCTCGGTGCTGCAATCCCAACTTTCAATGAAAAAAAATAAGCATAATGCAAATTTTAAAATGCTTTTTAACCTCAGCCCCCAAATCCTGAATGAATTGGTCACAGATTGTGAAAACAGTGAATGGCATATACTTTCCCTGAATCCCAACAGTTTGATTTGATAGGCGGCACAGTGGTTAGCACTGTGGCTTCACAGCGCCAGGGTCCCAGGTTCGATTCCCCTCTGGGTCGCTGTCTGTGCGGAGTCTGCATGTTCTCCCCGTGTCTATGTGGGTGTCCTCCAGTTTCCTCCCACAGCCCAAAGACCTGCCGGTTAGGTGGATTGGCCATGCTAAATTGCCCTTAGTGTCCAAAAAAAGGTTAGGAGGGGTTATTGAGTTACGGGAATAGGGTGGAAGTGAATCGCTTAATGAAAATGAAAATGAAACTCGCTTATTGTCACGAGTAGGCTTCAACTGAAGTTACTGTGAAAAGCCCCTAGTCGCCACATTCCGGCGCCTGTTCGGGGAGGCTGGTACAGGAATTGAACCGTGCTGCTGGGCTGCCTTGGTCTGCTTTCAAAGCCAGCGATTTAGCCCTGTGCTAAACCAGCTTATGTGGGTCGGTGCAGACTCAATGGGCCGAATGGCCTCCTTCTGCACTGTATGTTCTATGATTTAAGTGCAAAGCTCACCCGAGAATGGTCAGTGCTGTATATTGAGAATAATCTCAGCTCCTCCAGTGTCTCCCTATGTAAAAATATTCCTGGTACCATTTTGATAGATCTCCTCTGCACCCTCTCCAATTATCTTTAGTGTAGTTACAGCATTGGATGTAATATTCTAGCTGAGGCCTTACTAATGGTTTACAATAGTAACAACACAAACGGTCCTGCCGCCTTCAAAGATTTGTGTGTAACACAGGACATGTCAATAGCTGACAACAGCATTAGTTCAGTTTGGTAGGATTTGATTGCTTTCCTCCAAATCAACAGGTTGCAATTTGAGCTGCTTTTATTCTAGCAACTGGGTCAGAATCCTGGAACTCTCTCCCAACAGCGCTGTGGGTGTACCGACACCTTCGCGACTGCAGCAGTTCAAGAAGGCAGCTCACCACCACCCGCTCGAGGGCAATTAGGGATGGGCAACAAACGCTGGCCTAGCCAGCGAAGCCCACATCCCGTGAAAGAGTAAAATAACTCCGCTGTTACATCATTGCAGATGCTAAACAGTGCTCCATTGCTGAAGGTTTTTGTATAAAATGTATGATCCACCACAGCACAGAAGTGGGCCATTCCGCCCCACAGATCTAAGCCATAAGACATAGGAGCAGAATTAGGCCACTCGGCCCATCGTGTCTGCTCCACCATTCAATCATGGTTGATATTTTTCTCATCCCCATTTTTGTCTTCTCCCCTTAACTCCTGATCCCCTAATTAAATCAGGAACTTATCTATCTCTGTCTTAAAGGCACTCAGTGATTTGGCCTCTACTGTCTTCTGCGGCAAAGAGTTCCACAGATTCACCATCCTCTGGCTGAAGAAATTCCTCTTCATCTCTGTTTTAAAGGATTATCCCTTTAACCTGAAATTGTGCTCTCTGGTTCTTGTTTTTCCTACAAGTGGAAACGTCCTCTCCACGTCCACTCTATCCTGGCCTCTCAGTATCCTGTCAGTTTCAATAAGATCCCCCCCCCCCCCACCATCATCCTTCTAAATTCCTCCGAGTACAGACCCAGAGTCCTCAACCCTTCCTCATACAACAAGCTCTTCATTCCAGGGATCATTCTTGTGAACCTCCTCTGGAGCCTTTCCAAAGCCAGCACATCCTTCCTTAGATGCGGGGCCCAAAACAGCTCACAATACTCCAAATGCCAAATGGGGTCTGACTCGAGCCTTATACAGCCTCAGAAGTACATCCCTGGTCTTGTATTCTAGCCCTCTCGACATGAATGCTAACATTGCTTTTGCCTTCCCAACTGCTGTCTGAACCTGCACCTTAAGAGAATCGTGAATAAGGACTCCCCAGTGCTATGCTCCACACAAGCCACTGTCCATTGTTTTTCCTGTAAACCCCATCAATGTTTTCTTGGATTCCTTTCTCCCTGCTGCATTTATCCACCTTTCTGTTAAACACACCAATGCATCTGGTGCATTCCACACTCTCACCACTTTCTGGGTGAAGAGGTTTCTGCTGATATTGGTTACCTGGTGCCTCGGCTAATATTCCAAAATCAAATTGTGACCCAAAAAAAGATTGTGTGCGAATTGAATTTAGCATTTTAAAAACTATTTTGTCGGGTTGTGGCGGCGCGGTGGTTAGCACTGCTGCCTCATGGCACCGAAGACCAGGGTACGGTCCCGTATGGAGTTTACGCATTCTCCCCGTGTCTGTGTGGGTCTCACCTCCCCACAACCCAAAGATGTGCAGGTTAGGTGGATTGGCCACGCTAAATTGTTCCTTAATTGGAAAATTATTTTGGAGAGTGTGGGCTCACTGGCAAGGCCAGCATTTGTTACCCATCCCTACTTTGTCCTTGAACCGAGCGGCTCGCTAGGCCATCCCAGAGGGCAGCTAAAATTCAACCTACATTGCTGAGAGTCTGAAGTCACATGTAGGCCAGACATGCACCTCATGACAGCTGACTGGGCCAGGCATCCCAGGTTTTGCAAAGGAACACACTGACCATAAACATGGCTGAGAAAGATGGAATTAGTTTAACATGGAAAGCCCATATTTAAATTTATTTTCAGGATCAAAAACCTTCACACTTCAGGTCAGGAAGCATCTGTAGAGAGAGAAACAGTTAACATTTCAGCTCAATGTATCTTTCATCAGATTGTAATATCTGACATAATATCCGACGTAACGGGGAGCACGGTGTCGCAGTGGTTAGCACTGCTGCCTCACGGCACCGAGATCCCAGGTTCGATCCTGGCCCTGGGTCACTGTCCATGAGAGTTTGCACATTCTCCCCGTGTTTGTGCGGGTTTCGCCCCCACAACCCAAAAGATGTGCAGGCTAGGTGGATTGGCCACACTAAATTGCCCCTTAATTATAAAAAATGAATTGGGTACTCTAAATTTATTTTTTTTAAATTTTAAATAATATCCGACATAATATTACACCACAACACCCTCCCCAAACTGATCTGTGATATGAAAACAAAGTCTTACCTATTAACTTCGACTTCATATCTTAAATAACAATTCCTCCAATCTTCCGGTCATGCTGTACTTGAGGGAGGAATACCATACAATGGAAACATAAAAACTGGGAAACAATGTACAAAAAGATTTGAATTAAATGGAATTATTTCGTTTATATTCTGTCCTTGTGTATTATCAGCCCGTAAAGAAAGAAAAGAGGCAGGAGTAGGTCAACAGTCCCCTCGAGCCTGCTCTGTCATTCAATACAATCACTTTTCTAACTGATCTCTATGCTCCGCCTACTTAGTGGACCTTTAATTTTATTCCCAGTGCTTCAATCTCAAAAAAGACAATGTATTATGAAGGTTTTAGATAACTAGGATATCTAACTTGGTAAGACTGGATCTCCTAATCCAATGTTTAAGCATCAAGTCACAGAGTCATAGAATTTACAGTGCAGGAGGCCATTCGACCCATCGAGTCTGCACCGGCCCTTGAAACAGCAACTCACTCAAGCCCACACTTCCACCCTATCCCCGTAACTCAGTAACCCCACCTAACCTATTTTGGACACTAAGGGCAATTTATCATGGCCAATCCACCTAACCTGCACATCTTTGGACTGTGGGAGGAAACCGGAGCACCCGGAGGAAACCCACGCAGACACGGGGCAAACGTGCCGACTCCGCACAGTGACCCAAGCCGGGAATCGAACCTGGGACCCTGGAGCTGTGAAGCAACGGTGCTACCCAAGCAGAGGCTTTTCACAGTAACTTCATTTGAAGCCTACTTGTGACAATAAGTGATTTTCATTTCAAGTAAAATGCTTCAAGAATTCTGTCCACTTGCCTGGGTGAGTGCAGCTCCAACAACACTCAAGAAGCTCGACACCATCCAGGAAAAAGCAACCCGCTTGATTGCTCCCCCTTCCACAAACATTCAAACCCTCCACCACCACCGACGAACAGTGACAGCCCGTGTGTACCATCTGCAAGACGTACTGCAGGAACTCACCAAGGACTAAGGTGGCACCTTCCAAACCCACGACCTTTACCACCTAGAAGGACAAGAGCAGTGATACCTGGGAACCCCAACCCCTGGAGGTTCCCCTCCAAATCACTCACCACCCTGACTTGGAAATATATCACCGTTCCTTCACTGTCTCTGGGGCAAAATCCTGGAACTCCCTCACTAACCGCACTGTGGGTGTACCTACATGTCAAGGACTGCAGGGGTCAAGAAGGCAGCTCACCACCACCTTCTGAAGAGAACTAGGGATGGGCAATAAATGCTGGCCTAACCAGCCATGCCCACATCCCGTAAATGAATAATAAAAAAGACGAGTGTGAGCGGAGTGCTGTGAGTTTTCCACTGCCTTATATGAGAATGGACAATGGGGGTTAGTCGGATGGATGCATCCTCGTAACTTTGTATCCACACAGAATTCACACTATGCTGTTCACCACAGATCCTCAAGCTGAAGAGGTATTTTGCAGCTGGAATTCATTCTCTAAACCTCTTCCACCTCTTTTTTCCTTCAAGACATTTCTTAAAAACATACCTCTTTGCTCACGATTTTGATCACCTGACCTAACAGCTCCGTATGTGGCTTAACATTACATTTTATTTTATAATGCTCCTAAGAAGTCCTTTATTTGGATAAAGTTGATACAGAACTAAAGTTTTGTTGTTTAAAGAAAGATTGTAAGAAGTCTTACAACACCAGGTTAAAGTCCAACAGGTTTGTTTCGAATCACTAGCTTTCGGAGCACTGCTTCTTCCTCAGGTTGCCTGTCTTAATTTGTGCCGCAACACTAGGGGGAGCACTTCCTGCACATGCTCAGATATGCTGTCAGTAAGTGTATCATAGAATTTACAGTGCAGAAGGAGGCCATTCGGCCCATCAAGTCTGCACCGGCTCTTGGAAAGAGCACCCTATCCAAGACCACACCTCCACCCTATCCCCATAACCCACCCCACCTTTTTGGACCCAAGGACAATTTAGCATGGCCAATCCACCTAACCTGCACAGTGGCTGCACCTAAATTAGTAGTGGCACGTGGCACAGTGATTAGCACTGCTGCCGCCGAGGACAGGTTTGATCCCGGCCCCGAGAATGTGCAGACTCCGCACTGACAGTGACCCAAGCAGGAATCAAACCTGGGACCCTGGCGCTGTAATGCAACAGTGTTAACCACTGTGCTTCCGTGAAGGGATGATCAATGATGAAGCAGCTGAAGTTGCCGGAGGAATTCCTGCAGTGAGTGGAGCTGAGATGATTGTGCACACAAATTGCACGCAGCAAGCTTCCCCAAACAGCACATTGCTAACTCCCAGCTGATCTGTTCATGTGATATTGAGTGAGGGATAAATATTGTCTGGGACAGTAGGTATGTTTCCCCTGCTCTTCTTTGAAGGGGTAGCGTGCGATCCTTTACGTCCTCAGAAAGCAGAGGGAGCTTCAGGTTAACATCTCGTCCAAAAGCCAGGACCTCCGTCTGGAGTGCTGGCCTAGAGTTTTGAGCTCAGCTGTTGGATTGGGACTTAACAAAACAGGGAACAGTGCTACCAACCAAGCTCCAACTGAGGCTAGGACAACTTGCCAACTATACAATTCCAAATCAAATCCACACAAGTCCAATTGCTCCCATAAAACTTATCCTAAGAAAGCAGATGTAACAATGCTAGCGAGAGGGAAAGAAACAGCTGTATTCCAGAGAAGAATGGGGCAATTAGCTGATCATATCTAATCTCCTTTGTTCAATTTAAAACAAGGTTCTTATATTCTTTTAAAAGCTTCAATTGCTCCAGTGTAAACAGGTTTATTGTTCCCACCTACAGCCCCTCTCTCTTATTTCCCACCTCTGACATCAGGTGAAAGGGTTGATAGAATCAATTCAACATTCCCGGAGCCAGCCAGTGAATTTACATAATTAGCATTCACTTGTAACAGAACAGGCAGCTACCATGTGGCCATCACATCAAACCATTCATATCTGGCAATATGCCAACATAATACTCATGATTAAAATGTATCTTGTATCTTAACACATCAAAATAATTCAGTGTTTATGTAATTCATTACTTCTGGAATGTCAGAAACATTTAAGGCAATTGCTGCATGAATTCCTCAGGAAAATGTCCTGGGCACAGCTATCTCCAGCTGCTTCATCAATGATGTTCCCTCCATGATAAGGTCAGAAGTGGGGATGTTCACTGCCGATTGCACAATGTTTAGCACCACTCACAACTCCTCAGACACTGAAGCAGTCCATGTCCATATTCAGCCAAACTTTTTAAAAAATATTTTATTAAGACATTTATAATTTTAACAATTTTAACCATCGGGTATCAACAGGAAAAAAACAAGATAAACAATACACCCATCCAGTAACAAACCCCAGCCAACATGGCTTACACGAACAGGACCATTAACCAGACTTGGAAAGCAATCAGACTTGGGCTGATAAATGGCATGTAACACGCAAGTGTCTGGAATTGGTCATCTTCAACAAGAGAGAATACAGCCATCTCTCTTTGACGTTCAGTGGCGTTATCATCACCAAATCCCCACCATCAACATCCTGGGGATTACCATCGACCAGCCATATAAACACTGTGACCAAGAGCTGGTCAGAGTCTGGGAATTCTACTGTGGGTAACTCCCCTCTTGACTCTCCGAAGCTTTTAATCCTGATGAGCATTTTTTTAATGAAGAATTTCATAGATTATCATAGAATTTACAGTGCAGAAGGAGGCCATTTGGCCCATCGAGTCTGCACCAGCTCTTGGAAAGAGCACCGTACCCAAGGTCAACACCTCCACCCTATCCCCATAACCATAACCCAGTAACCCCACCCAACACTAAGGGCTATTTTGGACACTAAGGGCAATTTATCATGGCCAATCCACCTAACCTGCACATCTTTGGACTGTGGGAGGAAACCAGAGCACCCGGAGGAAACCCACGCACACACGGGGAGGATGTGCAGACTCCTCCGCACAGACAGTGACCCAAGCCGGAATTGAACCTGGGACACTGGAGCTGTGAAGCAATTGTGCTATCCACAATGCTACCGTGCTGCCCCGAGAAATAAAAGGAACAGAGAGATGAAATTCCAACATTTCTAAACCAAACACATTGCAAGTTGTGAACTAGTGAATGGAGAATTTATGTTTAGAATAAAACACATGTATTGAACTTATACTTCAATAGAAAAAAAATAAACCTAACTCTGAATTATCATGTGGTTTTTACTTTTTGATTATAATTTTGCCAGCAATGCTATCTTTAAGGCATTCTTTAACTTTAGATGGGCAGCACGGTGGCGTAGTGGTTAGCACTACTGCCTCACGGCAACACAGACCTGGATTCGATCCCAGCCCGGGGTCCATGTCCGTGTGGAGTTTGCACACACAGGGCTAAGGAGCTGGCTTTTAAAGCAGACCAAGGCAGGCCAGCAGCACGGTTCAATTCCCGTACCAGCCTCCCCGAACAGGCGCCGGAATGTGGCGACTAGGGGCTTTTCACAATAACTTCATTTGAAGCCTACTTGTGACAATAAGTGATTTTCATTTTCATTTCATTTCATATTCTCCCCTTGTTTATGTGGGTCTCACCCCCACAGTCCAAAAAGATGTGTGCAGGGTAGGTGGAGTGGCCACGCTAAATTGCCCCTTAATTGGGAAAAAAGGAATTGGGTACTCTGGTTTAGGTCAGTGGGCTAGACAGCTGGTTTGTGATGCAGAAGAAGGCCAGCAGCGTGGGTTCAATTCCCGTACCAGCTTACCCGAACAGTGTGTGGCGACTAGGGGCTTTTCACAGTAACTTCACACTTGTGACAATAAAAGATAATAATTATTATAAATTTAGGTAGGACAGTAAGATGCGATGAGGGAATAAGAGCCTTATAAATGGATATAGATAGGTTAGGAGAGTGTCCCAAAATGTGGCAGATGGTGTTTAACGTGGATAAGTGTGAGGTCATGCATTTTAGTCGGAATAATGGAAAGGCAACTTATTATCTAAATGG
Source organism: Scyliorhinus torazame (assembly GCF_047496885.1). Classification (NCBI taxonomy): domain Eukaryota; kingdom Metazoa; phylum Chordata; class Chondrichthyes; order Carcharhiniformes; family Scyliorhinidae; genus Scyliorhinus; species Scyliorhinus torazame. The sequence goes on along the minus strand of NC_092713.1, from coordinate 309,787,632 downwards.
GGAGGGACTTCGGGGTTGCTCCAGTGCAGAGGGATCCGGGTGTCTTTGTGCATGAGCCGCAGAAAACTAGCATGCAGGACAAGCAGGTGATAAAGAAAGCAAATGGAATGTTGGCCTTTATAGCTAAAGGAATTGAGTATAACGGTAAGGAAGTGTTGTTGAAACTCTACAAGGTATTAGTGAGACGCACCTGGAATATTGTGCACAGTTTTGGTCCCCTTATTTCAGGAAAGATGCAGTGGCATTGGAGGCAGTTCAGATGAGGTTCACTCGATTGATTGCAGAGATGAAGGGTTTGTTTTATGAAGACAGATCCAGCAGTTTAGGCCGATACTGTCTCGAGTTTTGAAGAATGAGGGGAGATCAAATTCAGGTGTACAAAATGATAAAAAGTATGGATAAAGTAGCCGTTGGGCAGACGCTCCCTCTTGTGTGGGGCATTCTAAAACGAGAGGTTATAATCTTAGAATAAGAGGTAGCAAATTTAAAACGGATTTGAGAGAAACCTACTTCTCCCAAAGGGTTGTGAATCTGTGGAATTCGCTAGCCAACAGTGCGGCGGGTTCTCGAACAGTGAGTAAATTTAAGAAGGAGTTAGATTTTTAATTAGTAATGGGTCGAAGGATTATGGGCGGTGGAACTGAGGCCATAATGAGATCAGCCACGATTGTATTGAACGGTGGAGCAGGCTCGAGAGGTTAAATTGCCGACTCCTCCTAGTTCTTATGTCTAAGAAAGAACTATTCTGTCTAATTCCATCTTCCAGCTCTTGGTCTGTAGCCCTGTAGGTAACAGCACCTCAAGCACAAATCTGGGGTTCTTGAACAATAAGGAGATTTCTTGATTAACAAAGGGATCAGGGGAGAAGGCAGGAGAATGGGGATGAGGAACATATCAGCCATGATCGAATGGCGGAGCAGACTCGATGGGCCGAATGGCCTAATTTTGCTCCTGTATCTTATGGTCTATGTTGGTGCCTTTACGAAGATGTTGTCGTCACATTTTCATCCAAAAGACGAAACCTCCAGTGGTTCTGCAGAGAGCACCATCAGCTATGCAGAAAGAAGCAGCCTCTTTACAACAAGGTTAAGAAGTCCGGGGCCAAGGGGGACTGGAAGGAATTCAAAACCGACCAGAGGAAAGTAAAGTAAGCTCTTGACAAAGCAAGGAAAGATGATGTTTCTGAGCATCTTACAACCACCATTAAGGAGAAGACTAACTGCTTCTGGTCATTCATTAAGAAAATCAAATAATATGTGGGAATTCCAGATATCCAAATGGATTTGTATGTGACCCGAAGGCACGAAGTGATCCATTTTCCAGTGTATTTACTAGAGACATTCTAACACACTTCCCCAGCTTAGATGTGACCAATTACCAGACACACTAAACATTCATGGAGGATTTTAAAATGATTGCAAGAAATGAATCCAAATAAAACCCTGGATTCAGATGAAGTCCCTCCCTGAATTTTAAAAGTTAGCAGGTTTTGAATTGGCTCAGAGTTTAATTTTTCCAATTAAGGGGCAATTTAGGGTGGCCAATCCATCTACACTGCTCATCTTTGGGTTGTGGGGGTGAGACCCATACAGACACGGGGAGAATGTGCAAACTCCACATGGGCAGTGAAACTTCAGAGAGTCGTGAACACCGCCTAGTCCATCACACAAACCTGCCTCCCATCCATGGACTCCATCTCCACCTCCCGCTGCCTGGGGAAAGCGGGCAGCATAATCAAAGACCCCTCCCACCCGGCTTACTCACTCTTCCAACTTCTTCCATCGGGCAGGAGATACAAAAGTAGAGAACACGCACTAACAGATTCAAAAAAAGCTTTTTCCCCGCTGTTACCAGACTCCTAAATGGTCCTCTTATAGACTGACCTGATTTATACTACACTCCTGTATGCTTCACCCGATGCCAGTGTCTATGTATTTACATTGTGTACCTTGTTTTGCCCTATTATATATTTTCTTTTCTTTTAGAACATACAGTGCCGAAGGAGGCCATTCGGCCCATCGAGTCTGCACCAACCCACATCACTGCCACCCGATCCCCGTAACCCAATAACCCCTCCTAACCTTTTTGGACACTTAGGGCAATTTAGCATGGCCAATCCACCTAGCCTGCACGTCTTTGGGCTGTGGGAGGAAACCGGAGCACCCGGAGGAAACCCACACAGACACGGGGAGAACGTGCAGACTCCGCACACAGACAGTGACTCAGCGGGGAATCGAACCTGGGACCCTGGCGCTGTGAAGCCACAGTGCTATCCACTTGTTTTTGAGCTGCTTGCAGAAATTCCCGACTTGGGTCACTGTCTGTGCGGAGTCTGCAGGTTTTCCCCGTGTCTGCGTGGGTTTCCTCCGAGTGCTCTGGTTTCCTCCCACAGTCCTAAAATGTGCAGGTTCGGTGGATTGGCCATGCTAAATTGCCTTTAGTGTCAAAAAGGTTAGGTGGAGTTACTGGGTTACCGGGATAGGGTGGAGGTGTGGGCTTAAGTAGGGTGCTCGTTCCAAGGGTCGGTGAAGACTCAATGGCCCGAATGGCCTCCTTCTGCACTGTAAATTCTATAATTCTATATAAAAAAATACTTTTCACTGTACCTCGGTACATCTGACAATAAACAAATCCAAATCCAAAGACAGTGACCCAGAGCCGGGATCGAACCTGGGACCTCGGCGCCGTGAGGCAGCAGTGCTAACCACTGCGCCACTGTGCTGCCCCGGCTGAGGTTATTCATCAAGGTCCACCTTCTCAACATTGCCCCTCGCCGGCAGCACATTGGCGCAGTGGGTTAGCTCTGTTGCCTCACGGTGCTGAGATCCCAGGTTCGATCCCGGCTCTGGGTCACTGTCCGTGTGGAGTTTGTACATTCTCCCCTTGTTTGCATGGGTTTCACCCCCACAACCCAAAGATGTGCAGGCTAGGTGGATTGGCCACGCTAAATTGACCCTTAATTGGAAAAAATGAATTGAGTACTCTAATTTATTCTTAAAAACATTTCCCCTCCCCCAAGGTGTGGTGATCCTCAGGTTAAATCACCACCAGTCAGCTCTCTCCCCTTCAAAGGGGAAAGCAGCCTATGGTCACCTGGGACTATGGCGAGTTTACTTACTTCTACTTTATTAAATTGGATCCAACACTTCCTAACCAACAGAAGACAAAGAATGGGGTGTGATGGAAATTATCCTCGCCCAAAGGTGTCTTCTCTAGAGTGCCTTAAGGAATTATGTTGGGATCTTTACTCTTCTTGAGACACATAAACAACCTTCCTAACAAGTTACAAAAACAGGCACGACTATTTACAGATGATTCAGTGCTTCACACATCAGGGAAAACTCAAGATCGTATCAATTCACCGCAAGATGAAATTCTGAAGTTGCAGAAATGGCAGAACCAATGGAAGTGGCTCTCATTTCCAAAAACATGCGGTCATGTGTATTGTCAACAAAAACAAGCCACAAACTGATAAGTTCTGTTGTCAGATTCTCCAACAGGTATAAACAAATCCAAATCCACAATCCAAACACAACCATACCTGGGGTGAGGGGTTCATCTTAAAAACAATGGGATGCAGGGGTGTTGCCTCCCCTGACTGAGGGGTCCAGACCCAGGAGGGGGTCAGAGTCTCAGGATATGGGGTGGTCTATTTAGGATGGAGGTGAGGAGAAACTTCTTCACTCAGAGGCTGGTGAACGAGTGGAATGTTTTTCCACATTAGACTGTGGAGGCCAAGTCACTGAACATATTGAAAAAGGAAATAGATAGATTTTTAGGGCGCGGTCCTAAGGCTACGGTGTACTGGAAAAGCAGCTCACCGCTGCGCAGCGCGGCTGTTGAAAGCAGGAAGACCCCACTCCCAGGATCTACCCAGCTCGCAACGCCTCGGCAAGAGATGTCGTGAGGTGAACCCAGCCCACAATGGGCGGGATTTCTTTTTGGCAAATCTGAATATTAGAGCGAGGCAGTAAGCCCTACTCTAATGTGCAGGTTCCTGAGGTACCTGGGGCCTCAACCCCCTTACCTCGGGCGAGCGCTGTTTGGTGCTGGTCCCCACAAACAGGGACTAGACGGAATGGCACTCATGGGGGCCTCCAAGGGACCCGGAGGCCCAGGTGCATGCCTGTCTCCCATATTGCAGTTGGAGGGGCGGGTGGAGGTTGGGGATTGTTTTGGGGGCTGTCATAATATACACCAGTATATCATGGTGCAGACACACACTGATGGACACACAGTGGGACCAATCAACACACACACCACCGCAGCCAATCACCAGTTAGGGCACACGCACTATAAAGACAGGGGGCATCTGAGTTCCCACTCATTCAAGCTGCAGCTTGCTAAGAGGACAGAGCTCACAGCCTGCAGCACAGACATTCACCATGTGCTGAGTGCATCGACTGGTTAGGACAAGGCAAAGGTCTTTAGTTAAAGCTAGTATCGTGTTAACCCTAGTCAGAGTATGTTAAACAGTTAATGATTCAATAAAATAGTGTTGCATTATTTCAAGTGTTGGTGACCTGTGTGTGTTCCACGGATCCAGAGCACCCAACACAACATGATACCAGGAGTTGAGGAATATTAGCACTTCTTAGACCTACCTGCAAGTGATCTGCCTTCCGCCAGCATTCCGTCATCCGGCAACATGGACAACATCTGCGTGCCGCCACCGCTCCGCATCGCCGGCAACCTAGGGGCCAACTGGAAGATATTCAAACAGCGCTTCCAGCTCTTCCTTGAGGCCACAGACAGGGAGGACACCTTGGATACCAGGAAGATTGCTCTCCTCCTCTCCACGGCCAGAGACCATGCCATCCACATTTTCAATTCTCTCACCTTTGCGGATGATGAAGATAAAACAAAGTTCAAGACGGTCCGCCTCAAGTTTGACACTCACTGCAGCGTAGAGGTGAATGAAAGTTTTGCCTTTGCAGGGTAAGGATGAACCTTTCCAATCCTTTCTCACGCACCTCCGCATCCTTGCGCAGTCTTGCAGCTACGGGCCCACCTCCGACTCCATGATACGCGACCAGATCGTTTTCGGTGTTCAGTCGGACCCCCTACGACAGCAGCTACTCAAAGTAAAGCAGCTCACCCGAGCGACCGCCATTGAGACCTGTGTCTTACATGAAAACGCCACGAGTTGGTATTCCCACATCCAAGCGGCTGAAACGGCGCGGCAAGGTCCCCACAAGGTGGAATGGGTCCAAGCAATTGAGCAACTCCAGGGCCTCAGCCTGGATGAGGGAGGCCATTTTGTGCGCTTTTCGCAGGCTCCCGCGCACCAAACGAGGGGATGGCGACGTTGAAGAACGTAATGCGCAGGCGCGCACCACGCACGACCGCACCGCGCATGTGCGGTGGCGCAGCGAACGTGCTGACGCTATGACGTGCGGCAACTGTGGCTCCGCCCGTAGGGTGTCAGATATATACAAGGAAATGAGAGATGAGGGGAGAACATGGTGGATGAGCTGAAGGGAAAATGGGAAGAAGAGCTGGGGGAAGAGATTGAGGGGCTGTGGGCTGATGCCCTACGTAGGGTAAACTCGTCGTCCTCGTGCGCCAGGCTAAGCTTGATACAATTCAAGGTCTTGCACAGGGCGCATATGACCGGAGCAAGGCTTAATACATTTTTCGGGGTAGAGGATAGGTGTGGGAGATGTTCGAGAAGCCCAGCAAACCACACCCACATGTTTTGGTCATGCCCGGCACTGCAGGGGTTCTGGGTGGGGGTGGCAAAGGTGCTTTCGAAGGTGGTGGGGGTCCGGGTCGAGCCAGGCTGGGGGTTGGCTATATTTGGGGTTGCAGAAGAGCCGGGAGTGCAGGAGGCGAGAGAGGCTGATGTTTTGGCCTTTGCGTCCCTAGTAGCCCGGCGAAGGATATTGCTTATGTGGAAGGAAGCCAAACCCCCTGGCGTGGAGACCTGGATAAATGACATGGCAGGGTTTATAAAACTAGAACGGATAAAGTTTGCGCTAAGGGGTTCGGCTCAAGGGTTCACCAGGCGGTGGCAACCGTTCATTGACTACCTCGCAGAAAGATAAAGGAAATGGGAAGGTAACAGCAGCAACCCAGGGGGGAGGGGGGGGGGGGGGGGGGGGGGGGTGCTCGGGTGGGTCCTCAGGGGTGGTTTTGGTATAGATATTTGTACTTGGTTATGTATATTGGATTGTTTTATTATCTGGAGAGTTATTATTTTTGTTATGGCAGTTGCCATTTAGTTTATATATTATTTATTTACTTGTTAAAACGGTCACTGTTATTTATAGTGTTTTATTGTTGGAAAAAGGGAAAACCTTTGTATTGTTTTGTTTGGCCGAAAAATTTAATAAAATATATATATTTTTTAAAACTGTGGCTCCGCCCATTTAAAACGGCAATGCCCTGCCCAATCTCGACAATGCCCAAGATGTGGCAGACTTGGCCACTATGCTGCCTTCTGCCGAGCAGCTCAGCCTGACAATTCATATTGCTTCAGCCAGCCTCGCAGGAATGTCCAGGCAATTCAACCCATGGTCACCGAGTCCGATGCGGACCTCCCACACAGCAGTGACACCGAGGACTCAAAGGCGCCTTTTCAAGACGGTGTTGTGACAAAAAACAAGCTGTCCCCGAAGCAAAAGCACCAGCCGCTGTCGGTATACAGCATCGATCCAGACGATGAGTGGTGTGCCACCCTGATGGTCAACCAGAATTCGTCACCCACCTCAGAGACTTAATTTGTGAACTTTGTGGACTTATGGACTTTCTGATTTGTTCTGTTCTTCCGTTTGATCGTTTACATGATTTGTATATAGTGTCCATCTCGTTATTCTTGTGGCATACTGTTTTTCTGCACCAGGCACCTTCCCATGTAAATAGCTTAGTTCTCATGTACATAGTCCTGTAAATATTTCGCACACACGTAGTCAGGGACATTCTCACTATACACTATTTATTGCCACACAGGTACATTCTTTTATAAAAGGGGGGATGTCATAATATACACCAGTATATCATGGTGCAGACACACATACTGATGGACACACAGTGGGACCAATCAACACACACAACACCGCAATCACCAGTTAGAGCACATGCACTATAAAGACATGGGGCATCAGGGTTCCCACTCATTCGAGCTGCAGCTAGCTAGGAGGACAGAGCTCACAGCCTGCAGCACACATATTCACCATGTGCTGAGTGCATCGACTGGTTAGGACAAGACAAAGGTCTTTAGTTAAAGCTAGTGTTGTGTTAATCCATAGTCAAGAGTATGTTAAACAGTTAATGATTCAATAAAATAGTGGTGCACTATTTCAAGTGTTGGTGACCTGTATGTGTTCCACAGATCCAGAGCACCCAACACAAGAGGGGCCTCGAAGATAAGAACACCATTTAAAAGCTTTACAGCCTTCAGGACTTTAAATCATAACCCAAGCCTCCATTTTGTATTTTTTTACTTTTCTTTTTGCCTCTCTTCCCTCTGGTTTCCTTTCTGTTCAGGCAGCACCATCATGTCATTTGTATCTCTGGAGACATCTGGATACAGAGTAAAAGACCAGAGGATGACCGATGCCCTCGTTTGTTGAGTCATCTCATCTGCTAAGAGTTGGCTTTGGTGCCTCAGCGAACAGGAATAAAGCAGATGGGGCAATTTAGCGTGGCCATGGGCAGCACGGTTGCGCAGTGGGTTAGCACTGGGACCTCACGGCGCTGAGGTCCCAGGTTCGATCCCAGCTCTGGGTCACTGTCCTTGTGGAGTTTGCACGTTCTCCCCGTGTTTGCGTAGTTTTCGCCCCCACAACCGAAAAATGTGCAAGCTAGGTGGATTGGTCACGCTAAATTGCCCCTTAATTGGAAAAAATGAATTGGGTACTCTCAATGGATGTGTGGAAGGGGGAAGCCGGTGGTAATTTAACCAGAGGATCACCACACCTCAGGCGAGGGGCAAGGTTGAGAAGGCGAGGCCTTCATTAATAACCTCAGTCAGTACGGGGATTGAACCCACGCTCTGCATCACAAACCGGCTGTCTAGCCATATGACCATACAATCATCACAGGAATACCTGAATATAGTAAATTTTCTATATTCAATTCTGGTCGCCACACTACCAGAAGGATATGGAGGCTTTGGAGAGGGTACAGAAGAGGTTTACCAGGATGTTGCCTGGTATGGAGGGCATTAGTTAGGACAAGAGGTTGAATAAACTCGGTTTGCTCTCACTGGAGCGAAGGAGGTTGAGGGGCGACCTGATAGAAGTCGACAAAATTGAGGGGCATGGGCAGAGTGGATAGTCAGAAGCTTTTTCACAGGGTGGAAGAGTCAATTACTAGGGGGCATTGGTTTAAAGGTGCGAGGGGCAAGGTTTAGAAGAGTTGTGCAAGGGATGTTTTTCCGCAGAGGGTAGTGGGTGCCTGGAACTCGCTGCCGGAGGTGGTGGAAGCAGGTACGATAGTGACGTTTAAGGGGCTTCTTGACAAATACATGAATCGGATGCGAATAGAGGGATACGGACCCTGGAAATTGCTGTTCTATTCATAACCGTATACCACTGGTTCCCAAACTGAGGCCTGTGGACCATTGGGGTCCACAGAGACTTTTTCTTGGGAGGGGGTCGGCATCACAGGCCGATGTGGTAAAACATGGCAGCCGGAGGTGTGCTCTGGGTCCTGTACCTCGTCCTACTGTCCCTCACCCCACCTTTCCTCCCCTCAACTCCATCCCTCCTGCAGTTGCTGTGGTTCCCCAGTGCTCCTGTTCTCCTCAGGCTCCAGTCTAGCAGGCACAGCCATCTCACTGATATGTGAAAGTAAATACTTCTTAAATTGAACAGTCAAATGCTCTTTAGATGCAACACTTTCACATTATGAGAATTATAATGTAGATTGGAACAGTGGGGGCACGGAGGCAGTGGACGAGGAACAGGAACACCGAGCACGCCCCCAGTAGCCACTGTGATTCGTGATCACCCAATTCATTTGAAGGGAGGACCCACTCACAAAAACTGTTTGAAAAATCATTGCCTAGTTAGGAGTGCTGCCTCACGGAGCGGAGGACCCGGGTTCAATCCCGGCCTCAGGTCACTGTCTGTGTGGAGTTTACACATTCTCCCCATGTTTGCATGGGTCTGACCCCCAAAAACCCAACGATGTGCGGGTTACGTAGATTGGAAGAAAAGTGAATTGGGTACTCATAAAAAAAAGTAAAATCACTGCCTTATCCCACTGGCAGACATTGTGTGCATACACATGATTAAAATGGGGAAGGTGGAGCAGTTAGATGGTTATAAGACCATAAGACATAGGAGCTGAATTAGGCCACTCAGCCCATCGAGTCTGCTCCGCCATTCAATCATGGCTGATATTTTTCTCATTCCCATTCTCCTGCCTTTCTCCCCGTAACCCCCGATCCCCTTATTAATCAAGAATCTATCTCTGCCTTGTAGACATTCAGTGATTTGGCCTCCACAGCCTTCTGCGGCAAAGAGGTCCACAGATTCGCTGAAGAAATTCCTCCTCATCTCTGTTTTAGCAGAGGGGACATAGGAAGTAAAGTTTTATTCCGGTTTGTTCTGACGTTCAAAGTGATTTGGAAGACCTCCTGGACAACTGGGATTTATTTGCAGTGCAGGTTTCTACATGTTTTTGACTGGTTAACAGAGGAACAACAAATGTTTTGAGTCAATAAATGGACAGCCATTTAGCCAGTATGCCTTTTTAATGATTTGGCTGGGTCAGCAAATTCTAGCCCCCCTGCCTTTGTAAAAGGCAGGGTATGCTCCATAATACAGAGTATATATATTCATGCCCAATTTTAAAGTCCAATTAGGAAAAGAAAGTGTCCTTCCAGATCGGGGAGCTCCTTGTTCATGGTGCTGATCAACAAGCAGTAGTCAGGGTTGATGATGCTGCAGGATATCATGCTCCAGCGTCTGAATATGTAAAAGTGATTCCAACACATTGCCTCTGAAGGGGTTAGGGCTGACATGTTCTCTTCTCGATTTCTTCTATGAGATTTTCTCTTGCAACATCAACCTGCAGAAGATAACCCAAAAATAAATCGCCAATACACACATTCTTCAAAGCATATAGGATAAATTTACAAAGGATTTTTGAAACATCACATATTTGGTCACCAAATCTTTAATGCATGGCAAAAGCTGTAAATCACAGAGAACTTGAGGCCTGGGAGCAGCAAAGTTCCAGCTAGGCTGCGTAGGTGCGTGGTTATTTAGAACAAGTATGCGGTATATAATGAGCAGTCCCTTTAAGATGAGCGCATGTGCAGCCGAGTAGACAATCTTCCAGAAACCGCCTGGTGCAGACTCAACGCGCAGCGAGAATGAAAGAAAACATTCAGCACGAGGTGACCTTATTTTCAAAATGGCCATGGTGCTCACTATAAACATTTTCAATAGAACAGGGAGTTTTGTTAACCAGAAGCCACAATGAAAGAGAAACCACTCTATCCCCGGATAAAGTCACGCAAACAGCCAAAGATAGAACCGTTTCTCTGCCGCTGTGCAGGCTGGGTAAAGAGCCTCCCATTCCATGATCTTAGTGGATCACAAAGCAGGCTCAAGGGGGCAAGGAGAGAGTGGTGTAGTGACAATGTCGCTAGACTAGCAATGCAGAGACTCAGACTAACGTTCTGGAGACATTTGTTCAAATCCCTCGGCTGGTGGAATTTGAATTCAGTTAATAAAACTGGAATATAAAGCTAGTCTCAGTAATGATGACCACAAAACTGTAATTGTATATACCCATCTGATTCACCAATGTCCTTACCTCGTCTGGTCGATGTGTGATTCTAGACCACAGTAATGTGGTTGGCTCTTAACTGATCTCTAAAATGGCAGAGTAGGCCATGCCGTTCAAGGGCAAATGTTGGTCTCCCCGGCAACACTTAGACATTCTGAATTCTCCCTCTATGTACCCAAACAGGTGCCGGAATGTGGATTTTCACAGTAACTTCATTGCAGTGTTAATGTAAGCCTACTTGTGACTAATAAAGATTAAAATGCTCACATCCCATGAAAGAAATATAATTGAAGTGCATTGTGCATTAATGGCTGTCTGTAATTTCCAATTTGGGTGTCTGTGGTTGCTGAGTGTATATTCTACCCTTGCAAATAATTTGGGTCTCTCAATAGGTGTATTTTTTTTAAAACATCTCTTAAAGGATTTTAAACTTGTAACCTTAAGAGTAGGTGTGAATTTTGTTTTTTTTCATATAAATATAACTTGTAAATAAGTAACTAACCTCCTCTCTCGTGGAAACAACACGAAGTTTGACAACTCCATCTTTTAGTTCCTGTTCTCCAATTATAGCCACCAAGGGAATTCCCGTCTCCTCACAGTATTGGAGCTGGTTCAGGAGCTTTGGGTTCTTCTTGTAGGTAATTTCTGCCTGCAGACGAACAATTCCAACACTGTAAACCCCACAGAATGGGATAACACACTTCTCGAACGAGCTGCTGCAAGTTGCCACTGTCGACAGGTCTGGTGGAGTCATTTCAGTACCAGCGTTCATAAGAACATAAGAACTAGGAGCAGGAGTAGGCCATCTGGCCCCTCGAGCCTGCTCCGCCATTCAATGAGATCATGGCTGATCTTTTGTGGACTCAGCTCCACTTTCCGGCCCGAACACCATAACCCTTAATCCCTTTATTCTTCAAAAAACTATCTATCTTGATCTTAAAAACATTTAATGAAGGAGCCTCTACTGCTTCACTGGGCAAGGAATTCCATAGATTCACAACCCTTTGGGTGAAGAAGTTCCTCCTAAACTCAGTCCTAAATCTACTTCCCCTTATTTTGAGGCTATGCCCCCTAGTTCTGCTTTCACCCGCCAGTGGAAACAACCTGCCCGCATCTATCCTATCGATTCCCTTCATAATCTTATATGTTTCTATAAGATCCCCCCTCATCCTTCTAAATTCCAACGAGTACAGTCCCAGTCTACTCAACCTCGCCTCGTAATCCAACCCCTTCAGCTCTGGGATTAACCTAGTGAATCTCCTCTGCACACCCTCCAGTGCCAGTACGTCCTTTCTCAAGTAAGGAGACCAAAACTGAACACAATACTCCAGGTGTGGCCTCACTAACACCTTATACAATTGCAGCATAACCTCCCTAGTCTTAAACTCCATCCCTCTAGCAATGAAGGACAAAATTCCATTTGCCTTCTTAATCACCTGTTGCACCTGAAAACCAACTTTCTGCGACTCATGCACGAGCACACCCAGGTCTCTCTGCACAGCAGCATGTTTTAATATTTTATCATTTAAATAATAATCCCTTTTGCCGTTATTCTTACCAAAATGGATAACCTCACATTTGTCAACATTGTATTCCATCTGCCAGACCCTAGCCCATTCACTTAGCCTGTCCAAATCCCTCTGCAGACTTCCAGTATCCTCTGCACGTTTTGCTTTACCACTTATCTTAGTGTCGTCTGCAAACTTGGACCTTGGTCCCCAACTCCAAATCATCTATGTAAATTGTGAACAGTTGTGGGCCCAACACTGATCCCTGAGGGACACCACTAGCTACTGAATTCGTTGAGGAGTGAAACATTGAGGATCAAATAATATCTAATCACTGCTTAAATTATTTTACCCACCAAAGCTGGCTGCCATTTTGTTGACCAGTTCCAATTTCTCAACGCACGCACGCACACACACTTTGACGTGGAGGGCGCTGGGACCTGCAGGACGAGGGAAACTGTTGCCCGACTAAATTTATTTACCTCCTCTCCAAATCCCCCTACCCCAAATATTCAGATCATTACTGACAAATAGATCCACAAGCGTTCAGAGCCATATTGCACCTTCTGCAAATGGCATTCATATTCTACAGTAAGAAGTCTTACAACATCAGGTTAAAGTCCAACAGGTTTGTTTCGAATTTAACCTGGTGTTGTAAGACGTCTTACTGTGTTCACCCAGTCCAACGCCGGCATCTCCACATCATTCATATTCTAAACAGAGAATGTTAGCAAGCCATTAAAGTAGTGGAGGAGAGGGAAGGGGAGAGAAAGGAAAGCTCATCACAGCTGGACGCGATGGTATTTTCCACTAATACACATTTGTATGTACACCAACACCACCAGTTTCCCAGCGGTTTGGAGAGGGAATCCACATTGCTGTTTTTCACCCTTCAACTAGGGGTCATCATTGGATTTCCAAGGGAATTCACTTTTAATGAATATTAAACCATTTAAAATAAACGCACAATGCTTCTTCAACAAAAATCTTTATGTTCACCCTCACTTCAGCTAAAATCTTAAATTCTGGAATCTTACAGGCACTCGGCCCATCGTCCCCATGCTGGCTCTTTGAAAGGGTTATCCAATTATGCTCAAACTCCACCTCTTTCCGTGTAACTCTGCAAATTGATTCTCTTCAAATACACATCCAATGTTCTTTGAAAGTTTCTCAGGAATTTGATTCCACTGTCCTTTCAGGCAGTGCCTCCCAGATCACAACAACCCTCTTGTGAAATCATTTTTCCACCACTTTCCCTTGAGATTTTTTTGTCAATTATTTTAAGTAATCAACTATTGGTCACTGACCCATGTGTCAACGGTAAGTTTCCCCAATTGCTCTATCAATAGCTCTCATAATTTTGAGCACCTCTTTGCGTCTCCCCTTAACCTTCACTGCTCTAAAGAGAAGTCTCAGATTCTCCAATCTCTCCACATTACTGTACTTCCTCATCCTCTGACTTGCTATGTACAGTATAGCACAGCACAAACCTTAATTCCAGACTTCCAGAGCTCTGCCACCAACTTCATCCTCTCTTCCAGAAGGTTCTTCTGTGCTGTGGCTACAAGAACTTGCGTCTCTGTTGTACGAATTTTCTCATCTGAGGCCTGGCAAAACAGAATAGAAATCAGCAAAAGGTTCTCTGGATATACCCTAAACACACAGGTCATCGATTCCCCGGTTATACCCTAAACAAACAGCTCATAGTGCAGCAGGAGAACAAGCACTGCTGACTCAGAAAGAAGGACTGACAGAGAACTTACTCACTGAGGCAAGCCAGGAAGACCAGCACGGACACAACAGTGGAGTTAACTGAATCTATTACAGGAGGCCATATCGCCCATTGTGTCTGCACCAGTTTTTCAAATGAGCTTTGAAATGAACATCTCTCCCCCACTGCTCTCTTTCCCCTTATCCATCTTTACATATTCTTTTCATTTGCAAATTAAGAACGTAATGTTCTCACTAGGCGCTGTTGGCAACACACTCACTTGCCAGCTCACCAGTGAAATTCAGGCACGTATTGCACATACCTGCGTAATCATTTACCCAACTCCCGACGCGCACTACAATAGCATCCATGAACCACAGCCAACGTTGAAGAACTGCCCCAATACAACTCAATGCTCCACTGGAGCTCACGGAATGCAGCCAAATTCAGGACAACAGACAGCTGTCCACTGAAAGTCCAAGGTACAGGACAGTGCGCTGGTGGACACACTAAAGCTTGGGACAGTAAAAATGCAATGGCAAAAGACAGCCATTAAAGACTTTTCAGCTACAGTGCATCGAGGGGCTGGAAACTGGGTAAAACCGCTTGGGCTGTAGCTTGACATGTGGAGGAACCATGTAAATTTAGACTGTAATTGTAAACACAGCAAGTAACATGCAGTGTTGGAAGAAACAAATGTGATGATACAAATGGGTGGCATGGTAGCACAGTGGTTACCTTTGCTGCTTCACAGCGCCAGGGACCCAGATTCGATTCCCGGCTTGGGCCACTGTCTGTACGGAGTCTGCACGTTCTCCCAGAGTCTGCGTGGACTTCCTGCGGTTTCCTCCCACAAGTCCCGAAAGACGTGCTGTTAGGTGAATTGGACATTCTGAATTCTCCCTGTGTACCCGAACAGGCACCGGAATGTGGCGACAAGGGGATTTTCACGGTAAATTCATTGCAGTGTTAATGTAAGCCTACTTATGACACTAATAAAGACTTTTATGATTTGCCCCGTATGTAACATCAACTGTGAGTTCATGTCATTGTCAGAGTGTTACAGCACAGAATGAGGCCCTTCAGCCCATCGTGTCTGTGCCGGCCATCAAGCGCCTATCTATTCTAATCCCATCTTCCAGTACTTGATCCATAGCCTTGTATGCTTTGACATTTCAAGTGCTGATCTAAATGCTCTTTCTTCTTAAATGCTGTACACTAATTTTATGAATAAAGTATATTTTGGGGGGGGGGGGGGAATAATCTTTTTTTAATATAAATTTAGAGTTTCCAATTATTTTATTCCCCAATTAAGGGGCAATTTAGCGTGGTCAATCCACCGGACCTGCACATCTTTGGGTTGTGGGGGTGAGACCCACGCAGACATGGGGCGAATGGGCAAACTCCACACGGACAGTGACCCAGGACCGTGAGGCAGCGGTGCTAACCACTGCATCACCGTGCCAACCCATTAGTACACTAACCTAACCACTGCAACACAGATGAATGGGATGAAAAGGGAAAATCATGTTTGCAACGGTAACTAAAAGAAAAAGAAACCAAAGAGAAAATGCTGGAAAATCTCAGCGGGTCTGGCAGCATCTGAAATGAAATGAAAATCGCTTATTGTCTCAAGTAGCCTTCAATGAAGTTACTGTGAAAAGCCCCTCGTCGCCACATTCCGGCGCCTGTTCGGGGAGGCTGGCACGGGAATTGAACCCGCGCTGCTGGCCTTGGTCTGCTTCACAAGCCAGCTATTTAGCCCACTGTGCTAAGCCAGCCCCAAAGGGAGAGAAAAGAGCTAACGTTTTGAGCTAACGTAAAGACTCGAAACGTTAGCTCTTTTCTCTCCCTACAGATGCTGCCAGACCCGCTGAGATTTTCCAGCATTTGCTCTTTGGTTTCAGATTCCAGCATCCGCAGTAATTTGCTTTTATAAAAGAAAAAGAAGACGGACTCAAACATTGATGAACCTGCTCTACCGTGAGAAATGCCATGAGCTCAGCATCAAATGGACCCGACATCAGAATGTCAAACCTAGCATCAATCCACTGAAATATCTGTCTTCCAGGTTATTAATCCACCAAATATGGAACTATCTTTGATTCAAATACAACCCACATTTCACATGAAGGTGCAATTCAAAATGTAGGTCATTTATTTGACAATGGTCACAATGGGCGAAAAGAACACATGCTGCAGTGACATGACCTAAAAAGTGCTACAACAGGTGTAAAGTGCCAAAGCAACACGCAAATGTTGATTTTCTTAAATCTTTTATTATTGTTCTAAATAACAGAAAGAATCAGTTACCATACCTCCAGTCTTTGTTCCATAATGGAGAATATCCTTTCAATCCCAATGCTGACTCCCACACACGGTACTTTCCGACCTTTGGGATCAAACATTCCAACGAGGCCGTCATACCGCCCTCCAGCAGCTACACTGCCGACGCTAACTTGCTCAGAGAGCTCGTTCTGCTGTGTCTGAGTGGCTGCCTGACTCTGGGCTAGCACAGCCTCGTAGATGACACCAGTGTAGTAGTCTAAACCTCGAGCTAAACTCAGGTCAAAAAGAACCTGAAAAATAAAATCAATTATTCTCCACACAAAATCAATATAAATGAAATAGCACATAAACAATAGCCAATTAAATAATTATTCCTTATTTTGCGTGCATGCGTTGGCTGGGAACTGGCTAAATGTGTGTAGTTTGTTTTCTTTTCACTTCTTCAGGCTGTATGCGTTTGCACAGGCTGGGGGATGGTCACAGAGGCACAGTTGGTGTCTATTTACGTTCTTTCACAAACTGACTCTCACAAACTTCAACAGATGTGCGATAGAGAGCATCCTTTCCGGCTGCATCACAGCCTGGTATGGCAACTGCTCGGCCCAAGATCTCAAGAAGCTGAAGAGTGTGGTGAACTCAGCCCAACGTATCACATGAGCTTGCCACCCCCACATTGATTCTGTCTACACCTCCCGCTGCCTCAGGAAAACAGACAGCATTATCAGAGACCCCTCCCACCCAGGCTTTGTCCTCTTCCAGACCCTTCCATCAGGCAGAAGATACAGAAGTCTGAAGACCCGCACATCCAGACATAGAAACAGCTTCTTCCCCACATCTACAAGACCCCTCAACGACTCCCCCTCAGACTGACCTGTTACCTGTAAGAACACTATTCACAATGCCCTATGCTGCTCTTCCTCATGTATTTGCTTTGTTTGGCCCCTTGTTCTGCATTGTAACCAATCACTGTTTGTCGATGTACCATTTGTCAATGTTCTCTGTTGATTATTCTTTTTGTCTACTTTGTACGTACTGTGTACATTCCCTCGGCCGCAGAAAAATACTTTTCATGTACTTCGGTACATGTGACAATAAATCAAATCAAAAATCAAATTTAGGCTGGGAACTGGCCCTGTGTGCGCACACAGATGAAAAGAAGCAAAATGGCACAAAAAGCAGGTCAGGTGACCTGAAAAGTTCCATGAGGAGGAAGGTGTGCCAGCGAAACAGTCACAGGAGGAGGTCGCAAACCAAAGAGTGGGACAGTCTCAGGTAAGGAACAAGGACAGAGATCAGAAGCAGATCCTTTAAGTAAAGTCGAGAGAAAGGAGCAGAGAAATAAGACTCCAGGAAAACTGCCGGCAGCAGACTTGAGGCAAAGTGAGCTGGAGGGAAGCCCAAAAGATTGAAGGGGCAGCCGAAAGTTGGTGGCTCAGTGCTGTTCGCCGTAGGGGCAGCATGGAGGGAATTCCAAGTTGAGTCCTCATGAGAAAGAGTGTTTCAGTGACACTGGCTGGCTCACTGTGTGATCAACGTCTGGGTGGGTTGTTGAGGAATCCATGGAATCAGCTTGGGTCACATTTGTTATTTACTTTGTTGTATGGTGCATCGGACTACAGCCTGTCACTTCACATGTACCTTGAATACTAGAATACAGGATAGATATAAGTTTTAATCTTTCCAAATTTGTATTTGTCTGTAAATATATAGCTGGGGTGAGGGAAAAGTGAATATTTGAATAATTTCCTTGTGTTTGTATTGAGATCTTTCCAACTTTTTGTCTGATGTAATATAATTAATTATTCTCCATTATTCACTGTGAATTGCTGCTTTAAAAGTAACAGGAATATCAAAAAAGTGCGATGAAGATGATGCTTTTGGAAGCAAGCGAGATGTTTACAGGAAATGTGCACTATACGCAAAACTCATAATGTAGCAAATATTAACCAACAACCATCACACCATTCCGACACTCATTTTCTTTGGAAAATTACAAACTGAACTTCCTTTGGTGCTTTTATATCTCAGTTGCTGGAAACAAGAATTTGAGAGCGGAACTGAGAGTTCATGAGAACGAAGCAAGTTTAGTGCCATCTCCCCCACTCCTTCCAGGGAACAATGTGCAATTTACACCATGAATGGTCGGTTTGCCAACCCTCCAGGAATTGAAGATTAATCTACATGACACTGCTGCGTGCAACACCGGCGGAAAAATCATCGGGACGTTGAAAAATTGTTTGTCGTTTTCTTTGAACATTTCTCTTTACCAGACTTTAAAATATTTAAAATGGGGGAAAGGCGGCTATTTGGCTGACAATCAAGCATCATCCAATTGGCTGAGTCTTTTATGCTTTCTAAATAGCGTAGGAAGGCAGAACATCGCAAGGATGGGTGTTTATAATGGCTGGAGCGCGGGGAGAAGTCATGTGATGAAACCGCCAGGAATACATTGAATCACAGTCAGTAACCCGAACTGAGGTTCACTCGGTTATATCCTGTGGGGTAAAGAAATCTATTACATTTCTCCCAACTGGCAACAGCCTTGAAGTGTTGTCCAGAGCATGTGGTCATATCTCCAAATCACATACTGAGCTGCTTACCTTCTCTTCAACACCAAAAAGTGTCAGATACACAAAGAGCTGTTTCATGTCATTCAGGCCTTCCATAGCCACCTTGTTCTGGGACAGTTTGGCATCTTGTACCAACTTATCAATCAACTCTGACCTGCCTGCAAAAGACAGTGCATTATTCTCTACGCTTCATGAAGGAGTAAATAACACAGGAAAAGTAACCACTTCATTGATTTTACATTTTTTTTCGAGTACCCAATTCATTTTTCCAAATTAAGGGGCAATTTAGCGTGTTCAATCCACCTACCCTGCACATCTTTGGGTTGTGGGGGCGAAACCCACGCAAACACGGGGAGAATGTGCAAACTCCACATGGACAGATCCCCAGAGCCGGGATCGAACCTGGGGACCTCGGCGCCGTGAGGCGCAAGCGCTAACCACTGCGCCACCGTACTGCCCCACCTTATTGATGGTTTACATTATTTAGTCAAACTGATTGAAAGGCGACACACAGTTTATAAATTTAGAGTACCCAATTCATTTTTTCCAATTAAGGGGCTATTTAGCGTGGCCAATTCACCTACCTTGCACATCTTTGGTTTGTGGGGGCGAAGCCCACGCAGACACGAGGAGAATGTGCAAACTCCACATGGACAGTGACCCAGAGCCGGGATCGAACCCGAGACCTCAGCGCCGTGGGGCAGCAATGCTAACCACTGCGCCACCGTACTGCCCTATGGCACACAGTTAGTAATAATAATAATATGGGCGGCATGTGGCGCAGTGGATAGCACCGACCTGCGGCGCTGAGGACCCGGGTTCGAATCCCATCCCTGGGTCACTGTCCGTGTGGAGTTTGCACATCTTCCCCGTGTCTGCATGGGTTTCACCCCCACAACCCAAAGATGTGCTGGTTAGGTGGATTGGCCACACTAAATTACCCCTTAATTGGAAAACAAATCATTGGGTACTCTATATTTAAAAAAAAAAAAAAAAAAAATAATAATAATAATAATAGCTTATTCCGGGAGCGGAGAAACTACAACATCTTCTTCACAGCCTTCAACACGTCATCGATGAAGATGAACATTTTGCCAAGGTCATCCCCACACCCCCACTACTTGCCTTCAAACAACCGCGCAACCTCAAACAAACCATTGTTTGCAGCAAACTACCCAGCCTTCAGAACAGTGACCACGACACCACACAACCCTGCCATGGCAATCTCTGCAAGACGTGCCAGATCATCGACATGGATACCACCATTACACGTGAGAACACCACCCACCAGGTACGCGGTACATACTCGTGCGACTCGGCCAACGTTGTCTACCTCATACGCTGCAGGAAAGGATGTCCCGAAGCGTGGTACATTGGCGAGACCATGCAGACGCTGCGACAACGAATGAACGGACATCGTGCGACAATCACCAGGCAGGAATGTTCCCTTCCAGTCGGGGAACACTTCAGCAGTCAAGGGCATTCAGCCTCTGATCTCCGGGTAAGTGTTCTCCAAGGCGGCCTTCAGGACGCGCGGCAACGCAGAATCGACGAGCAGAAGCTTATAGCCAAGTTCCACACACATGAGTGCGGCCTCAACCGGGACCTGGGATTCATGTTGCATTACATTCATCCCCCACCATCTGGCCTGCGAAATCCTACCAATTGTCCTGGCTTGACACAATTCACACCTCTTTCACCTGGGGTTACCCCATCTCTGGATCTGTAAAGATTTAATCACCTGCTAATGCTCGCATTCCAAGCATTGTCTGGCATCTTTGAATCTGTCTATATATATATATGTTTCTGGAACATACCTCTTCATTCACCTGAGGAAGGAGCAGCGCTCCGAAAGCTAGTGACATCGAAACAAACCTGTTGGACTTTAACCTGGTGTTGTACAACTTCTTACTGTCACAAGTAGACTTCAATGAAGTTACTGTGAAACACCCCGAGTTGCCACATTCCAGCACCTATTCGGGGAGGCCGGTACTTGAATTGAACCTGCACTGCTGGCATGGTTCTGCGTTGCAAGCCAGCTATTTAGCCCACTGTGCTAAACCAGCCCCTTTGTATTCTGAATCGTAGCACGGTTAGGTTGCATTCACACAGTGGACTAAGCTTTCTGTACCACTTTGACTGCGTACATCTGCCTGCACGAAAAATGTAGTCACATTTCATATCCTGGCATCATTTACAGAGAGACAGCAGGCATGCAAGCCAGTATACGGGCAGAGACTTTCTCCCCATTCACACTAGTTTATGTTTAGGGCCTACACCTCTCCTCTGACACTGGGCAGAACTCCCAACATTATGGCCAACATTCCATCCTCACCCAACACCACCAGACAATCAGTCTGGTCAGTTATCTCTTCTTAGTACTTGTAACACCTTGCAGTGTGGGAAACAGCCACTTCGTCTGCCTAAACAATAGTTCCTGCTCTTCAAAAAAGCAATTCATTGACTGTGAAGCATTCTGACAAGCTTCCAATATGAACAATCCTTTAAATTAAGAGTTTTCTCCTCTTTCTTTGTGGACCAAAAGATTTAAAAAGGACTGTAGTGAAATCAGCATCTAGCAGACATCACTTAGCAGGAATCAATAAAAAGGTGAGACAGCTTTGATGGCACTAGTCAGAAACATTTTTGAAAAAGCATACCGTTAAGCTGAACATATTCTCCAATCTTGTCGGCGGTCTCAGGAGCAAGGCCCTTTTCTGAAACCATCTCATTCTTCACATCTTCCCACGGCATCTACAGGTATAGGAGTCATGAAATGTATGAATCCACTTAGCCTACCAGCACAGGAGTGCATCATCAGCATTGTTACAGAAATGGAACACCGTGATTAGGGAATGTGAAAATTAAAACAGAAATTAATTTTTTAAAAATACATATACATACATAAAAACAAACATGCATTTGTGTGCTGAATTTCTGTCTAGTGTCAATTAAAAAGGTGGATAAGTGTTTTTAAAAAATTCAGAGGTTTCTCTATCTGATTAGGATAATGCAAGGAGTGAACATAATTCACATATATAAACTGGAAGTGTCTCAGTTAAGAGCACCTTGTGGTATTGCATTGAGCTGGATGTGGAGATCAGGGTGATCTGATCTGTACTGACTTTGGGTATAATTGTGCTGGGGCCATGACAGTTGTCATCAATGTTTAATGTGATCACAATGGAAGGCAGGCAGGGGAACAAAATTAGTCAGCCTTCCCCACTGCTGACTCCAAAACAGTAACCACCGAGGACTCGATCATTTACCACATAAAAGGAAGCCATTTGGCCCATTAAGTCAATGCCACACATACAAAGGACACTGGGTGGCAAGAGGATTATTTCCTCAGTGACTGGCCCCGAGCTTGCTGTCAGGGCCACACAAGCAATGGCCACTTGGTGAGATATTGGGACGCAAGGAATGGTTACCCCAGCATGAGTCGGCAACTTTGCAAAGGGGGATGTAAAGAATTGAAAGAAAATACAAAGATTACAACGATCAGTAGCAAAATCTAAATCTGGATTGCTTAATCATGTGTTTGAAGGCTGCTTTTGATTTAACACAAGCACAGAGTAAACGAGAAGCAAAATTAGGGACTGCTTGAAATATGCCCCACTTCAATGCACACAAACTTTTCCTGCAATGAAAGCAGTTCAGGAGGTCAGTTCAATTTGGGCAGGTTAATTTACATAGAAATGCCCTCATGAGTAACCAGGAAAACAGAAATAAGGAAAGATAAAGGAGCCGTCTGCATCTGGCAGAACACTTATCTGACCATTAACATCAAGAGAATTATGATCAAGGGCACTTAAGTGTTTGGGGAGCCTTTCCCCCAGAGCAGATGATACTAAAATGTTTGACAGAGATAACAACAAACAAACCTTCGAAGGAAAACCCTTCACTACAATTAAAAACATTTCCACAAGATTTGGGGAAAATTCTAACTGCTACAGCCAGCTGTTCCATTTCCTTCATTCTTGTTACCAAAGCACAAGTGTACAAATGAACAGAAACAGTTCAGGAGACTGCTTCGAAACATCGTTACGAAGAAGCATTTTCAAATAAAACCTCAAAGAACTGCAACCCAACAAACACTCTCTCCCCCAACTTGCAGCCATGAAGAAAAATATCACTAAACCTTTCCCAAAACTCAGCCAATATCTCCTCTACATTTCATTACGCATTTCAATGCACGCGACTTTTGACTTTTTTCCCAAAACTTTTCATTACTGTTACAAGGCCACGCACTGGCAGTATCTTAAAAGGGACGCCAGCTGCTAGGCCTCACACATGTAGCGCTTAGAGAGAAGGACTTCCCGGAGTAGCTTTACTATTACCAGCTTCAAAAAAATCAGCCTGTGCCCAAGAAACAGAAAAGACTCCTGCAAACTGCAGATACTGAAAATCTGAAATAACAGAAAATGTTGGAGATACTCAAGTCAGGCAGCAAGCATGAAGACAGAGCCAAGCACTGTTAACAGCTGAGATTTTAATTCAGGCTGGTCCAAAGTGCGGCCCACATATCTCCTCTACACAGCCCCTGGGCACAAGTTTTCAAAATCCCGGTCAATCAAGTGAGTTTCAATAGATTATTGTTCTTGGAGCTGATGCTCCAATCACAGGCCAGTTCTCTCCCGCTTTGGCTTTTGATAGGTGGACGAGTGGGCCTGTTAGCAGGAAATGAGGGAGTGAAGCAGCGTTTGATTGGAGGAGCAGCGAACACGCACTGGTGAATGGTTTGGCTGGTCGCGGGAAGGAAAATCGCCATGGTGAGTGTATCGGAGTGAGTAGAGTAAGTGAGCGAGTGTGGGATCGGAAAGAGGGGGGGGGTGCGCGCGCTTGGGGAAGGGCACGTGCGTGCAGGGTGGCAAGTGCGCACGACGGAGCGAATGAGTGGGAGGAGAGGGAACGCGAGAAGGAGAGTGTCAGTGTGTGGGGGGGGGGGGGAAGAGAGTGCGCGTGCAGGAGTGGGGTAAGAGTCTGTGTGTTCGGGTGGGGGGGGGGAAGTGTTTGTTCAGGGGGGGAGAAAGTGTGTTCGGGGGGGGGGAGAAAGTGTGTTCCGGGGGGGGGAGAAAGTGTGTTCGGGGGGGGAGAAAGTGAGTTCGGGGGGGGGGGGGAGAAAGTGTGTTCGGGGGGGGGGGGAGAAAGTGTGTTCGGGGGGGGGGGGGAAGAAAGTGTGTTCGGGGGGGGGGAGAAAGTGTGTGTTCGGGGGGGGGAGAAAGTGTGTGTTCGGGGGGGGAGAGAAAGTGTATGTTCGGGGGGGAGAGAAAGTGTGTGTTCGGGGGGGGGGAAGAGAAAGTGTGTTCGGGTGGGGGGGGGGGGGAGGAGACAGAAAGTGTGTGTTCGGGGGGGGGGGAAGAAAGTGTGTGTTCGGGGGGGGGGGGGGAGAGAGAAAGTGTATGTTCGGGGGGGAGAGAAAGTGTGTGTTCGGGTGGGGGGGGAGAGAAAGTGTGTTCGGGTGGGGGGGAGGAGGAGAGAGAAAGTGTGTGTTCGGGTGGGGGGGGGAAAGAAAGTGTGTGTTCGGGGGGAGAGAGAAAGTGTGTGTTCGGGGGGGGGGAGAGAGAAAGTGTGTGTTCGGGGGGGGGGGGGGAGGAGAAAGTGTGTGTTCGGGGGGGGGGAGAACGTGTGTGTTCGGGGGGGAGAAAGTGTGTGTTCGGGGGGGGAGAAAGTGTGTGTTCGGGGGGGGGGGGGGGAGGAGAAAGTGTGTGTTCGGGGGGAGAAAGTGTGTGTTCGGGAGGGGGGGGGGGGGGAGAAAGTGGTTGTTCGGGGGGGGGGGGGGGAGAAAGTGTGTGTTCGGGGGGGGGGGGGGGAGAGAAAGTGTGTGTTCGGGTGGGGGGGAGAGAAAGAGTGTGTTCTGGGGGGGAGGGGGGAGAGAGAGAGAAAGTGTGTGTTCGGGGGGGGGGGGGGGGAGAGAAAGTGTGTGTCCGGTGGGGGGGGGGGAAGAAAATGCGTGTGGGGGGGGGAAGGGAGAAAGTGCGTGTGGGGGGGGGGGGGGTGGAGGCGGGAGAAAGTGCGCGTTGCAGGAGGAGGGAGAAAGTGCGCGTTGCGGGGGAAGGGAGAAAGTGCGCGTTGCGGGGGAAGGGAGAAAGTGCGCGTTGCGGGGGAAGGGAGAAAGTGCGCGTTGCGGGGGAAGGGAGAAAGTGCGCGTTGCGGGGGAAGGGAGAAAGTGCGCGTTGCGGGGGAAGGGAGAAAGTGCGCGTTGCGGGGGAAGGGAGAAAGTGCGCGTTGCGGGGGAAGGGAGAAAGTGCGCGTTGCGGGGGAAGGGAGAAAGTGCGCGTTGCGGGGGAAGGGAGAAAGTGCGCGTTGCGGGGGAAGGGAGAAAGTGCGCGTTGCGGGGGAAGGGAGAAAGTGCGCGTTGCGGGGGAAGGGAGAAAGTGCGCGTTGCGGGGGAAGGGAGAAAGTGCGCGTTGCGGGGGAAGGGAGAAAGTGCGCGTTGCGGGGGAAGGGAGAAAGTGCGCGTTGCGGGGGAAGGGAGAAAGTGCGCGTTGCGGGGAAGGGAGAAAGTGCGCGTTGCGGGGGAAGGGAGAAAGTGCGCGTTGCGGGGGAAGGGAGAAAGTGCGCGTTGCGGGGGAAGGGAGAAAGTGCGCGTTGCGGGGGAAGGGAGAAAGTGCGCGTTGCGGGGGAAGGGAGAAAGTGCGCGTTGCGGGGGAAGGGAGAAAGTGCGCGTTGCGGGGGAAGGGAGAAAGTGCGCGTTGCGGGGGAGGGAGAAAGTGCGCGTTGCGGGGGAAGGGAGAAAGTGCGCGTT
This sequence comes from Scyliorhinus torazame, assembly GCF_047496885.1. Taxonomy (NCBI): domain Eukaryota; kingdom Metazoa; phylum Chordata; class Chondrichthyes; order Carcharhiniformes; family Scyliorhinidae; genus Scyliorhinus; species Scyliorhinus torazame. The sequence continues at coordinate 309,762,060 of NC_092713.1, read as the reverse complement.
GCGGGGGAAGGGAGAAAGTGCGCGTTGCGGGGGAAGGGAGAAAGTGCGCGTTGCGGGGGAAGGGAGAAAGTGCGCGTTGCGGGGGAAGGGAGAAAGTGCGCGTTGCGGGGGAAGGGAGAAAGTGCGCGTTGCGGGGGAAGGGAGAAAGTGCGCGTTGCGGGGGAAGGGAGAAAGTGCGCGTTGCGGGGGAAGGGAGAAAGTGCGCGTTGCGGGGGAAGGGAGAAAGTGCGCGTTGCGGGGGAAGGGAGAAAGTGCGCGTTGCGGGGGAAGGGAGAAAGTGCGCGTTGCGGGGGAAGGGAGAAAGTGCGCGTTGCGGGGGAAGGGAGAAAGTGCGCGTTGCGGGGGAAGGGAGAAAGTGCGCGTTGCGGGGGAAGGGAGAAAGTGCGCGTTGCGGGGGAAGGGAGAAAGTGCGCGTTGCGGGGGAAGGGAGAAAGTGCGCGTTGCGGGGGAAGGGAGAAAGTGCGCGTTGCGGGGGAAGGGAGAAAGTGCGCGTTGCGGGGGAAGGGAGAAAGTGCGCGTTGCGGGGGAAGGGAGAAAGTGCGCGTTGCGGGGGAAGGGAGAAAGTGCGCGTTGCGGGGGAAGGGAGAAAGTGCGCGTTGCGGGGGAAGGGAGAAAGTGCGCGTTGCGGGGGAAGGGAGAAAGTGCGCGTTGCGGGGGAAGGGAGAAAGTGCGCGTTGCGGGGAAAGGGAGAAAGTGCGCGTTGCGGGGTAAGGGAGAAAGTGCGCGTTGCAGGGGAAGGGAGAAAGTGCGCGTTGCGGGGGAAGGGAGAAAGTGCGCGATGCGGGGGAAGGGAGAAAGAGCGCGTTGCGGGGGAAGGGGGAAAGTGCGCGTTGCGGGGGAAAGTGCGTGTTGCGGGGGAAGGGGGAAAGTGCGTGTTGCGGGGGAAGGGGGAAAGTGCGTGTTGCGGGGGAAGGGGGAAAGTGCGTGTTGCGGGGGAAGGGGGAAAGTGCGTGTTGCGGGGGAAGGGGGAAAGTGCGTGTTGCGGGGGAAGGGGGAAAGTGCGTGTTGCGGGGGAAGGGGGAAAGTGCGTGTTGCGGGGGAAGGGGGAAAGTGCGTGTTGCGGGGGAAGGGGGAAAGTGCGTGTTGCGGGGGAAGGGGGAAAGTGCGTGTTGCGGGGGAAGGGGGAAGTGCGTGTTGCGGGGGAAGGGAGAAAGTGCGTGTTGCGGGGGAAGGGGGAAAGTGCGTGTTGCGGGGGAAGGGGGAAAGTGCGTGTTGCGGGGGAAGGGGGAAAGTGCGTGTTGCGGGGGAAGGGGGAAAGTGCGTGTTGCGGGGGAAGGGGGAAAGTGCGTGTTGCGGGGGAAGGGGGAAAGTGCGTGTTGCGGGGGAAGGGGGAAAGTGCGTGTTGCGGGGGAAGGGGGAAAGTGCGTGTTGCGGGGGAAGGGGGAAAGTGCGTGGTGTTGCGGGGGAAGGGGGAAAGTGCGTGTTGCGGGGGAAGGAAGTGCGTGTTCGGGGGGAGAAAGTGCGTGTTCGGGGGGAGAAAGTGCGTGTTCGGGGGGAGAAAGTGCGTGTTCGGGGGGAGAAAGTGCGTGTTCGGGGGGAGAAAGTGCGTGTTCGGGGGGAGAAAGTGCGTGTTCGGGGGGAGAAAGTGCGTGTTCGGGGGGAGAAAGTGCGTGTTCGGGGGGAGAAAGTGCGTGTTCGGGGGGAGAAAGTGCGTGTTCGGGGGGAGAAAGTGCGTGTTCGGGGGGAGAAAGTGCGTGTTCGGGGGGAGAAAGTGCGTGTTCGGGGGGAGAAAGTGCGTGTTCGGGGGGAGAAAGTGCGTGTTCGGGGGGAGAAAGTGCGTGTTCGGGGGGAGAAAGTGCGTGTTCGGGGGGAGAAAGTGCGTGTTCGGGGGGAGAAAGTGCGTGTTCGGGGGGAGAAAGTGCGTGTTCGGGGGGAGAAAGTGCGTGTTCGGGGGGAGAAAGTGCGTGTTCGGGGGGAGAAAGTGCGTGTTCGGGGGGAGAAAGTGCGTGTTCGGGGGGAGAAAGTGCGTGTTCGGGGGGAGAAAGTGCGTGTTCGGGGGGAGAAAGTGCGTGTTCGGGGGGAGAAAGTGCGTGTTCGGGGGGAGAAAGTGCGTGTTCGGGGGGAGAAAGTGCGTGTTCGGGGGGAGAAAGTGCGTGTTCGGGGGGAGAAAGTGCGTGTTCGGGGGGAGAAAGTGCGTGTTCGGGGGGAGAAAGTGCGTGTTCGGGGGGAGAAAGTGCGTGTTCGGGGGGAGAAAGTGCGTGTTCGGGGGGAGAAAGTGCGTGTTCGGGGGGAGAAAGTGCGTGTTCGGGGGGAGAAAGTGCGTGTTCGGGGGGAGAAAGTGCGTGTTCGGGGGGAGAAAGTGCGTGTTCGGGGGGAGAAAGTGCGTGTTCGGGGGGAGAAAGTGCGTGTTCGGGGGGAGAAAGTGCGTGTTCGGGGGGAGAAAGTGCGTGTTCGGGGGGAGAAAGTGCGTGTTCGGGGGGAGAAAGTGCGTGTTCGGGGGGAGAAAGTGCGTGTTCGGGGGGAGAAAGTGCGTGTTCGGGGGGAGAAAGTGCGTGTTCGGGGGGAGAAAGTGCGTGTTCGGGGGGAGAAAGTGCGTGTTCGGGGGGAGAAAGTGCGTGTTCGGGGGGAGAAAGTGCGTGTTCGGGGGGAGAAAGTGCGTGTTCGGGGGGAGAAAGTGCGTGTTCGGGGGGAGAAAGTGCGTGTTCGGGGGGAGAAAGTGCGTGTTCGGGGGGAGAAAGTGCGTGTTCGGGGGGAGAAAGTGCGTGTTCGGGGGGAGAAAGTGCGTGTTCGGGGGGAGAAAGTGCGTGTTCGGGGGGAGAAAGTGGGTGTTCGGGGGGAGAAAGTGTGTGTTCGGGGGGGGGGGAGAAAGTGTGTGTTCGGGGGGGGAGAAAGTGTGTGTTCGGGGGGGGAGAAAGTGTGTGTTCGGGGGGGGAGAAAGAGTGAATGAGTGGGGTTGGGAGTGAGTGGGTGAGCGTGGGTGGGGGAAGAGACAAAGTGATTGTGGGTGAAACGAGTGTGTGCGTGTGGGAAAGAGTGTGTGTGAGGAAATGAGAGTGTGTGAAAAGAGTGAACGAGTGTGTGGGGTGGGTGGGAGAGAGTAAGTGTGTGGGGGTGGAAGAGTGAGCGAGCAAGTGTATGTGTGGGGTTGGAAGTGAGTGTGTGTGTGGGGTGGGCAGGTGCGTGACTGCGTGGGGTGGGAGTAGTGTAAGTGAGTGAGTGGAGGGCAGGAAAGAGTGAATGTGTGAGGGGGAAGTGAGTGAATGAATGTGTATGTGTGGGGGGGGGGCGGGAGTGAGTGAGTACATGGGACAGAGTGAGTGAGTGTGGGGGTTTGGGAATGAGAGTCCGAGTGAGTGTGTGGGGTGGGAGTAGTGTAAGTGAGTGTGTGGTGGGGGGGTAAGAGTGAGTGAGTGTGGGGGAATGGGAATGAGAGTTAGAGTGAGTGTGAGTGCTATACTTTTCCTCAGCAACTGTTTGTTTCCTTAAAACCTCAATTTCGTTTTAGAAATTCAGTTTATTTCTGTGTTAATCCTTATCTTTCGGAAATTTGATGATTGATTCATTGAGTGGGAAAGTCTGCAAATGTGGGGGCCGCACGGTGGCGCAGTGGGTTAGCACTGCTGCCTGACGGCGCCGAGGTCCCAGGTTCGATCGCGGCTCTGGGTCACTGTCCGTGTGGAGTTTGCACATTCGCCCCGTGTTTGCGTGGGTTTCATCCCCACAAAGATGTACAGGCTAGGTGGATTGGCCACGCTAAATTGCCTTTTAATTAGAAAAAATGAATTGGGTACTCTAAATTTAAATTTTTTATAAAGTGTGCAAATGTGCCCCCCAAGCGAAAAGGTTTGACCACCCTGCTTTAACTCTTTCAAACCCACCAACATGCACAAGAGTTTAAATTGGCCCAACATCTCAGGACAAGAACAAACCTCAGACTTGTTGTCAAAGCAACATTCAGCCAATTGCTAAGTGCCACAATATTTGTTCTATAAATTAATCTGTGGGTCAGCATTGTGGCGCAGTGGTTAGCATTGCTGCCTCATGGCGCAGAGGACCCGGGTTCGATCCCGGGTCACTGTCCATGTGGAGTTTGCACATTCACCCCGTGTCTGCGTGGGTCTCACCCCTACAACCCAAAGATGTGCAGCGTAGGTGGATTGGCCGCACTAATTTGCCCCTTAATTGGAAAAAAAGAATTGGGTACTCTAATTTTTTTTTTTTTTTTTTAAATTAATTTGTTGTCAGAATAACGAGGTGTTGTTATTCTGTTTGAATTGGTTCTGACTGGCATAATGCAAATACGGGGAGGGTGGCTTAGTGGTATTTCCGTGAGTCTACTAATCCAGAGACCCAGGCTAATGTTCTGGGACCCAGGCTCCAATCCAACCATGGCTGGTGGCAAACAAAATGGAATTAAAAGACGAAGAAACCATTGCCGATTGTTGTAAAAACCCTTCTGGCTCATCGAACGTGTTTTAGGAAAAACATTTGTTATCTGCTGCCCTACATGTGACTCTAGACCCACATCAATGGGTTGACTCATAAATGCACCCTCAAGGGCAGCACGGTAGCACAGTGGTTAGCACCGTGGCTTCACAGCGCCAGGGACACACACACACACACAGACAGAGAGACACACGCACAGACAGAGAGACACACGCACAGACAGAGAGACACACGCGCACAGAGAGACACACACGCACAGAGAGACACACACGCACAGAGAGACACACACGCACAGAGAGACACACACGCACAGAGAGACACACACGCACAGAGAGACAGACAGACACAGACAGCCACACAGACAGCCACACAGACAGCCACACAGACAGCCACACAGACAGCCACACAGACAGCCACACAGACAGCCACACAGACAGCCACACAGACAGCCACAGACAGCCACACACACACACACACACAGCCACACACACACACACACAGCCACACACACACACACACACAGCCACACACACACACACACACAGCCACACACACACACACACAGCCACACACACACACACATAAGACAGCCACACACACACACACATAAGACAGCCACACACACACACACATAGACAGCCACACACACACACACACAGACAGCCACACACACACACACACACAGACAGCCACACACACACAGACACACAGCCACACACACAGACACACAGCCACACACACAGACACACAGCCACACACACACACACACAGCCACACACACAGACAGACAGCCACACACACACAGACAGACAGCCACACACACACAGACAGACAGCCACACACACACACACACAGACAGCCACACACACACACACAGACAGCCACACACACACACACACAGACAGCCACACACACACACGGACAGCCACACACACACACGGACAGCCACACACACACACAGACAGCCACACACACACACAGACAGCCACACACACACACAGACAGCCACACACACACAGACAGCCACACACACACAGACAGCCACACACACACAGACAGCCACACACACACAGACAGCCACACACACAGACAGAGAGACACACACAAAGAGACACACACAGACAGAGAGACACACACAGACAGAGAGACACACACAGACAGAGAGACACACACAGACAGAGAGACACACACAGACAGAGAGACACACAGAGACAGACACACACTGGCAGAGAGACACGCGCGCAGAGAGACACACACTCACAGACAGACACATATACACACACACACACACACACATATACACACACACACACATATACACACACACAGACAGAGGCACACACACAGACAGAGACACACACACAGACAGAGACACACACAGACACACGCAGAGACATACACACACACGCAGAGACATACACACACGCAGAGACATACACACACGCAGAGACATACACACACACGCAGAGACATACACACACACGCAGAGACATACAGACACACGCAGAGACATACAGACACAGACAGACAGAGGCACAGACAGACAGAGGCACAGACAGACAGAGGCACAGACAGACAGAGGCACAGACAGACAGAGGCACAGACAGACAGAGGCACAGACAGACAGAGGCACAGGCACAGACAGGGGCACAGGCACAGACAGGGGCACAGGCACAGACAGGCGCACAGGCAGAGACGCGCACAGGCAGAGACGCGCACAGGCAGAGACGCGCACAGGCAGAGACGCGCACAGGCAGAGACGCGCACAGGCAGAGACGCGCACAGGCAGAGACGCGCACAGGCAGAGACGCGCACAGGCAGAGACGCGCACAGGCAGAGACGCGCACAGGCAGAGACGCGCACAGGCAGAGACGCGCACAGGCAGAGACGCGCACAGGCAGAGACACGCACAGGCAGAGACACGCACAGGCAGAGACACGCGCACAGAGACAGACACGCGCACACACAGAGACAGACACACGCACACACAGAGACAGACACGCGCACACACAGAGACAGACACGCGCACACACAGACAGACACGCGCGCACACACAGACACGCGCGCACACACACAGACAGACACGCACACACACAGACAGACACGCACACACACACACACAGACGCACACACACACACACAGACACACACACACACACACAGACACACACACACACACACACACACACACACACACACACACACAGACAGGCACACACAGAGACACACACAGAGACACACACACAGAGACACACACACAGAGACACACACACAGAGACACACACACAGAGACACACACACAGAGACACACACACACAGAGACACACACACACAGAGACACACACACACAGAGACACACACACACAGAGAGACACACACACAGAGAGACACACACACAGAGAGACACACACACACACAGAGACACACACACACACACAGACACACACACACACACAGACACACACACACACACAGACACACACACACACAGAGACACACACACACACAGAGACACACAGGCACCTTCTAGCTGCTACTGGATTATCAGCAGTAGGAACTGGATCCCTGGCTGGTTTTCACTATCCTCACCAAGGGCTACTATCGTCATCCCGGGTGAACCTGTACAAAACACAGCTGATGAATGGTCATTGACTTGAAATATTAATCCTACGACGTTGCTACCACAGATGTTGCCTGACCCGCTGAGAATGCCCAGCATTTTCTGTTTTGAAGTCAAGTTGTTTTCATCAACTTGAAACTCCTGAAAACAAAAGTTCATAAACCAGTGGCTTTAGACAAGGACTTGGAACAGATGTGGAAAATAATGGGCTACGCTTTTCACCTATTCTCTATGAAAAGATAAGGGGCAAGATTCTCTACTCCCGCGCCGGTTGGGAGAATCGCCTGGGCTGCCAAAATTTCCCGTGACGCCGGTCCGTCGCCCTCCCGTGATTCTCCCAAGCGGCGGGAACGGCCCGGTCGAGTTTCGCGGGCCGCAGGCACCCAGAATGGCGATTCTCCGGCACCCCCGCTATTCTCAGGCCCGGGTGGGCCGAGCGGCCAGGCCAAAACGGCGGGTTCCCCCCGGCGCCGTCCACACCTGGTCGCTGCCGTCGTGAACGGTGCGTTAACGCTGGGGGGGCGGCCTGCGGGTGGGCGAGGGGCGATCCTGCACCGGGGGGGTACCTCAAATGTGGGGTGGCCTGCGATCGGAGCCCACCGATCATCGAGCCGTCCTCTCTGAAGGAGGACCTCCTTCCTTCCGCGGCCCCGCAAGATCCGTCAGACATCTTCTTGCGGGACGGACTTAGAGAGGACGGCAACCACGCATGCGCGGGTTGGCGCCGGCCAACCCGCACATGCGCGGATGACGCCCGTTATGCAGCGCCGGCCGCGTCATCTATGTGGCAGCGCCAAGGCCTGGCGCGTGTAGATGACGCGGCCCCGATCCTGGCCCATTGTCAGGGCCTGAATCGATCAGGATCGGGGCCGTTTCGCACCGTCGTGAACCTCAACAGCGTTCGCGACGGCGCGGGAGTGGAGAATCCCGCCCAAGAAATCTGGTCCATGAACCCCATTACCTTGTCCATTTTATCCACCGCAGAACAGATTGTCCGAAATTTATCAGCTGGCACTCCGCACACTTCAAACATCCCATCGAGGACACGCCTGTCATTAACCTGAATGGAGACAAATGGACATAGTTACAAGTTCTTGGAATTAGAATAGATTTCTCGCAAGATACAGTTGCAATCTTTTCAACAGGCCATTATAATTGGTGTAAAATTGCACCTTCACAGTTTTAAGTGATCAATATGCAACCAGCATGAAGGGGAACGCGGGGGGAGGAGGATAACAAAGTTAGGGGGGAAAAAATTCCCAATTTACTTTTCTGTGGGTAACTGACATAAACGTGGATTACAAACCTCCGGAGCTGTCAGGGCTCATGTCACCTGCCCCACTGAAGCATCAGAACAATGGTAAAACCTGTCTGTTGAAGGACAAATTTCATGTCTGTACTCTAGATGTGGTCTCACCTGTATATCCGAAGCATAACCTCCCTACTTTTGTAATCAATCTTCAAATGAATATAAAATTATATTCAATCTTATTCAAGGGTCATGGTTAGTGAACAATCATGTGGTTCACTGGGATGAAGGCTGACCCAAGATCAAAATTGAGTTATTTGCTTTATTTGGAATGGTATTAATACTAAAAGCACAAACGGGACGGCACAACTGCATAGTGAGTGCAAAAAGCTGCCTTAGAAATGGAACATACAGTGCAGAAGGAGGCCATTCGGCCCATCGAGTCTGCACCGACCCACTTAAGCCCTTACTTCCACCCTATCCCCGTAACCCAATAACCCCTCCGAACCTTTTTGGTCACTAAGGGCAATTTATCATGGCCAATCCACCTAACCTGCACGTCTTTGGACTGTGGGAGGAAACCGGAGCACCCGGAGAAAACCCACGCAGACACTGGGAGAACGTGCAGACTCCGCACAGACAGTGACCCAGCGGGGAATCGAACCTGGGACCCTGGCGCTGTGAAGCCACAGTGCTATCCACTTGTGCTGCCTTGCCCTTGGAAACTACACAGTGCTCCTTCAGCAGTGAATGTAGAGGGTCTCACTGTGACACATGCTTTCAAAATTATTCCTCCATCTCACAATTTTCTTTTTCCAATTTCAAACGTATTTTGTGTTCAGTGCTCTCCGACAGGGGTTTCACAGTTCTATTATGTCCATGTTCGATTTAGATTAAAACAGTTGCATCCAGCTGCGGTATCCAAAACATTTCACTGATTTTTCCTCCCTTCTGTTGCAATCTCACTGGAATCCCAATTTACCTTAATTAGAAACTCTCCCAACTGCAGCTCGCTCAAGATCTCGTGCACAATTTTCAGGCATTCAGCATCGGGAATCATCGGATCATATTGGCCAGCAATATCAAAATCCTGAGAATAGAAATAATTTTTTATTCAAATTAGAACCAGTAGCCTATTGCAACATTGAATATAAACTAAGGAGAAAGGACAGCAGGGTTTTACAACTTAAAGCATTTAAATGGAACATCTTCACTCGTTCTAATTGAAAATGCAGCTTCCTCAGGCAGGCCCATGCTACAGAAACAAAACTGAACCAGGTGATTGAGCTGAGTGGGATAACATATTTTCAGATTAATAATCTACCTTTCTATGGGATTTCCAAAGCGGACTCCCATCCTTCCAAACAGGCAAAAGAAAATCTCACAACTGGACAACTGACACCTTTCAGATTCAACTACAAATTTAAATAGAAGCTAAATAAATCAACAGATAAAGGTCATTACATTTGTTAACTTCAATTAATTCTGTAAACAAAGCAAAGGCCTTTTGAATTCTTTGTCGTTCTCAGAATCCCTTTCAACAGTGACTCACTGCCAGACTCCGTCAATATGTACAAACATCCTCAGACCCCTCTACCGATGATGACGCATTCTCAGTGACCCTCACCCCTAAAGCTCCAAACGATAGTGTGAGCTACACTGATTAAAATCAGAAATATTTTTTAATAGACATTAACAAAAACGTACCTGTACGTCATCAAGTACAAAGAAACCAATGACTTTGTGGATTCCCCAAGCTCACATCAGACAATCCCTCCAGTGTGAAAAGCTATGTATAGATCAGTTTATCATAGATAACAAATAGCGTTGTAATATGGCACCTCCATACCAGCACAACAGATTCACTGGACCCTTGTGATGTCGGCTTACTGCACAATAAACTTGCAGATTTTTGTACCTTTCTTGTTTTGGTCATTAATATTCAGCAATTGCAAAATGATTCCAAACAGAATGCTTCGACAAAAACACCAACTCAACACATACTCACACACTGATAGAACTCCCTGTAACGGCCCCGGGTCATGGCTGGATTGTCTCTTCTGTATACTTTCGCAATATGATATCTCTTAATGTTGGTAATTTTATTCATGGCTAAGTAACGGGCAAATGGAACCTGAGAAAAGGTCAAGGACAAATACAGGAATGATAACACAACAGCTCTACCTGAAATATTATGGTCATTTTTATGCTGGTGACAGAATTGAAAAATTACTTTCCGTCATGCTCCCATTTATTCTCTGCTTTAAATATCTCCCTCATTCCCGTTTCATGAACACTGGGACATGTGTGGCGGTCTGGTTCCTTGGCTGTCAATACTTCTCCAGTATTTTTTTAAAATTTAGAGTATCCAATTTTTTTTTTCCAATTAAGGGGCAATTTAGCATGGCCAATCCACCTAATCTGCACATCTTTGGGTTGTGGGGGCTGAAACCCACACAGACATGGTGAGAATGTGAAAACTCCACACGGACAGTGACCCAGGACCGGGATTCGAACCCGGGTCCTCAGCGCCGCAGTCCCAGTGCTATCCACTGCGCCACATGCCGCCCTACTTCTCCAGTATTAACCCAATTGGCCTGTCCTCATTTTGAGCTTTGACAAGTGAAAGTTAGAACAGTTATTCAACAGTGTCCCAACTGCACACCTGGCATCCATATGCACAAACTTTCTAGTAGGTAAACAGTACAGTCAGATATCAGTGTCCCCATCATTGTTCCTTTTAGACTCTGTGGATATCAAGGCCAGTCTATTCATCATGCCTGCTACTTTCTGTGCAAGGGGCTTGATATCAAAGCAGACAGTGCAACATCCTCTTGGCCAAGAAGCAAATCTCTATATTAATATATATATATATACACACACATACTTTTGAAAATATTTTATTACGGCATATATAATTTTAACAATTTTCAAGAGGAAAAAACAAACAAACAAATAACACCCGCCCTAACAGCAACCAAACCCAGCCTTCGTGGTTTACATACACAGTCCCACTTTCCCACTATTTCTCACCTCAACCATCGCCCCATGCCTCCCTCTTTCCCTTATATCTGCTGACAGCTTAATTTTCCCCAAAGATGTCGATAAAAGGTTGCCACCTCCGGGAGAACCCTAGCATCAATCCTCTCAGGACGAACTTGATCTTCTCAAGCCTGAGAAACGCAGCCATGTCGTTGACCAATACCGATTTGGGGGGCTTCGAGTCCCTCCATGCCAATAAGATCCGTCTCAATGTTGAATACAATCCGAATACAATGTTGACAAATGTGTGGTTATCCATTTTCATAGGAACAACAGCAAAAGGGATTATTATTTAAATGATAAAATATTAAAACATGCTGCTGTGCAGAGAGACCTGGGTGTGCTAGTGCATGAGTTGCAAAAAGTTGGTTTACAGGTGCAACAGGTGATTAAGGCGGCAAATGGAATTTTGTCCTTCATTGCTAGAGGGATGGAGTTTAAGACTAGGGAGGTTATGCTGCAATTGTATAAAGTGTTAGTGAGGCCACACCTGGGGTATTGTGTTCAGTTTTGGTCTCCTTACTTGAGAAAGGACATACTGGCACGGGAGGGTGTGCAGAAGAGATTCACTAGGTTAATCCCAGAGCTGAAGGGGTTGGATTACGAGGAGAGGTTGAGTAGACTGGGACTGTACTCGTTGGAATTTAGAAGGATGAGGGGGGATCTTATAGAAACATATAAGATTATGAAGGGAATCGATAGGATAGATGCGGGCAGGTTGTTTCCACTGGCGGGTGAAAGCAGAACTAGGGGGCATAGCCTCAAAATAAGGGGAAGTAGATTTAGGACTGAGTTTAGGAGGAACTTCTTCACCCAAAGGGTTGTGAATCTATGGAATTCCTTGCCCAGTGAAGCAGTAGAGGCTCCTTCATTAAATGTTTTAAGATAAAGATAGATAGATTTTTGAAGAATAAAGGGATTAAGGGTTATGGTGTTCGGGCTGGAAAGTGGAGCTGAGTCCACAAAAGATCAGCCATGATCTCATTGAATGGCGGAGCAGGCTCGAGGGGCCAGATGGCCTACTCCTGCTTCTAGTTCTTATGTTTTTAGGTCTCCGGGCTAAGGCCAAAACATCAGCCTCTCTCACCCCCTGGACTCCTGGGTTTTCCAGCATACCAAAAATCGCCACCTCTGGACTCGGAACCACCCTTCCTTAACTTTAGTTGGTCTCAGTAAGCAGAATCTTGCAAATCGGTTTCTTAACGAGCACCCAGTTGCAATTTTCTCTCACTCGTTATCTCAATCATACTCAATAATCATTTTCTGTCCAGTGAATAAAGCAAAAAAAACATCCAAGTCAGGCATTGAGTTCTAATTCAAGCACCAAAGGAGAAAAAAAAAACATTTTAAATAGCTACGAAACTAGGGTTTTTAACAATCTGAGTCAATTAAAAGTTGAAAAAACAAGCCAACTATACATCAACAAATTTTATCCCGGCCCCGGATCACTGTATGTGTGGAGTCTGCACATTCTCCCCATGTCTGCAGGGGTCTCACCCCCACAAAGATGTGCAGGCTAGGTGGATTGACCATGCAATTTAGCACCTTAATTAGAAAAAAAACATAATTGAGTACGCTAAATTAATTAAAATATATATTTATCTGTTCTCCTTGAATTTATTCCCAAATGCATTTTCTTACTGACCTTTGTGCAGTGGGGAGTCCACACTTTACATTTCAACAGTATTAAGCATTCCCTATTGCACATTCCAGCCCCAAACTCAGGGCAGCAACTCTCACACTTCCGACACTATAAATCCTGTGACCTCCAAATGAAGGTACCTAATTAGAGGCAGCTTTGTACTGTCGACCCCACACTGCTTTGGAGCTGGACTGATTGATGCCTTCCACCCCAATCCACTTAGCTCAATGGAAAGAGATCTTCACCTCATCTATTGTAGCTGCATTGGGGCCCAGCTCCCAGGGATGAAAGGCCAGAGTGACAAATCCAACACATTGTCCACTTACTACACACAATGCAATTATTCAAACATTGCATATGTTTATTTCACTGTTGTGCAAGAGCCGGCACAGTTGGTAACACTCTCGCTCTGCGCCACAAAGTTCCACGTTCAAGTTCCACCCCAGGGCTTCAGCACAAATAAATTAAGGCTGACATTGTGATACAGTACTGAGGGAGTGCTGCACTAGTGTTTGATGAGACCTTAAATTGAGGCCCCATTTGCCTGCTTGGCAAATGTAAAAAATTCTATGCCACTACTTCGAAAGTGGGTCGTGCAGTTAGTTTTGTGGACTGGCCAATATTGATCCATTGATTAATATCACACAAACAGATTATTTGGCCGTTGTCACATTTATGTTTGCTGTGCTGTGTACAAATTGGCTGCTGCAAATCTTACATCACAACAACGATAATACTTCAGAAGTGCTTCATTGGCTGTCAGGTGCTTGGAGATATCCAGAGTGGTGGAATTACGATACAAATATAATTTATTTGGCTTTCTTTGTTGAATTTAGCTCACAGGCAGACCAAGGATACTGTGAGGTCATAACGCAGAGACAACAGCTCGCCGCCCTGGTCCTTTAAGTCGTAGATGAGTTTGGAGTCTTCACCGTATTTTCCGGTCAGGGTTTCCTGAAGAACAGGAATATTCAACAGAAGATAATTCAGAAATACATTTCCAAGAATATAAGGGTCTTGTGAGTGAAATGAGGATCAATGTAACATACACTGCAATAAATTTCACAAAATACTTTCGCCTGGTGAAGTTTATTGTGAAATGATCCAGTGGTGCAGTAATACCGATATAGAACATAGAACAATACAGCGCAGTACAGGCCCTTCGGCCCACGATGTTGCACCGAAACAAAAGCCATCTAACCTACACTATGCCATTATCATCCATATGTTTATCCAATAAACTTTTAAATGCCCTCAATGTTGGCGAGTTCACTACTGTAGCAGGTAGGGCATTCCACGGCCTCACTACTCTTTGCGTGAAGAACCTACCTCTGACCTCTGTCCTATACCTATTACCCCTCAGTTTAAAGTTATGTCCCCTCGTGCCAGCCATATCCATCCGCGGGAGAAGGCTCTCACTGTCCACCCTATCCAACCCCCTGATCATTTTGTATGCCTCTATTAAGTCTCCTCTTAACCTTCTTCTCTCCAACGAAAACAACCTCAAGTCCATCAGCCTTTCCTCATAAGATTTTCCCTCCATACCAGGCAACATCCTGGTAAATCTCCTCTGCACCCGCTCCAAAGCCTCCACGTCCTTCCTATAATGCGGTGACCAGAACTGTACGCAATACTCCAAATGCGGCCGTACCAGAATTCTGTACAGCTGCAACATGACCTCCCGACTCCGGAACTCAATCCCTCTACCAATAAAGGCCAACACTCCATAGGCCTTCTTCACAACCCTATCAACCTGGGTGGCAACTTTCAGGGATCTATGTACATGGACACCTAGATCCCTCTGCTCATCCACACTTTCAAGAACTTTACCATTAGCCAAATATTCCGCATTCCTGTTATTCCTTCCAAAGTGAATCACCTCACACTTCTCTACATTAAACTCCATTTGCCACCTCTCAGCCCAGCTCTGCAGCTTATCTATATCCCTCTGTAACCTGCTACATCCTTCCACTCTATCGACAACACCACCGACTTTAGTATCGTCTGCAAATTTACTCACCCACCCTTCTGCGCCTTCCTCTAGGTCATTGATAAAAATGACAAACAGCAACGGCCCCAGAACAGATCCTTGTGGTACTCCACTTGTGACTGTACTCCATTCTGAACATTTCCCATCAACCACCACCCTCTGTCTTCTTTCAGCTAGCCAATTTCTGATGCACATCTCTAAATCACCCTCAATTCCCAGCCTCCGTATTTTTTGCAATAGCCTACCGTGGGGAACCTTATCAAACGCTTTGCTGAAATATTTCCACCATGCTAAATAACCTTGCAATAGCACGGTGCTGTCAAAGGACCACTTACCACCCCCCCACCCCCCCCACCCCAATCTTCCCAAATCAAAATAGAAAAATATTCAGGTGTTGCAAAGCCTCATCTTGGCACAGGTAAGGCAAAGCCTTACCTTCAGCTCAAATACCGGTGTGTCAATGGTCTCAGCTCCATGTCGTTTAAAGCAGTTAATGATGGTGCTGAAGACTTTCCCACGGATAGCCATTTGTTTCGGGTTATAGTCCCTGGTTCCCTGTAAAATTGGAAGCGAACATGAGATCAAAAAGGAGCACTCCCCTACAGCAACACTGCAATAAAGATTTTTCTTTTTTTTTTTTTTAAAATCACCTCTACCACAATGGATAATCTCCGTACAGTTGCAATACCACTGCTGTCACTGATACAAATAACATTTTTGTTGATGGTAAATAGCATGGCTTTTTGCCAGCTGGAGCATTCCAGCTGCCTCTGTGCAGACAAACACAGTTGCTTTAAGATCTATCTGGCTATTGAAGGTATCCGGCTTCATAAAAACAGGGCAATTTATATATTGGTGGAACTTCCAGAATCTTTTTCTTACAATTATACTGAACATACCTTGGGTGTTTTGAGTACGAACTGTGGTTTCCCATCGTTAGTTCCAAGCTGAGCTTTTAGTTCCAGCAACTTTGCAAGCTCCTCTGAAATCTGAATAATAAAAATAATTTTAAAATACCATTAACAATGTCTTCCCTTCACCCAGTGCACAACTTCATTAAAAAAATGCTATGTGCCAATGATCTGGAGTGAATGTAAATGATCCTATGGCAATATTTAGAAGAGGCGTAGGGGGGGTTATCCTCAATGTCCTGGTCAATATCGATCCTCAATCAACGTCACAAAGGCAGGTGATATGATCATTCTCATATTGTTGAGAGTTTGCGGTGAAACTGAGACACTTTGTCACAACACATCTACCCAACCCTTCAAGCACAACCTGTCCCACACGCGGCAGAGGGTGCACTGGTCACACACACACGCACGCACGCGCGCACACACGCACACGCACGCACGCGCACGCACGCACACACACACACACCTGCACTGGGAACCATCCAAATCAGAGACATTGGATAGTCCCAGCTCTCTTAGCAGGATAGTTACCCAGGAAAAGTTGGAAGTATTAAAACCACTTTGAAATTCTGGGTACCTATGGTACTGCCCCTCCACTGGACCCACCCGACAACACCACCTAATCCCCTGGCCAGCCCCCGACAACCCACCCGACAACACCACCTAATCCCCTGGCCAGCCCCCGACAACCCTCCCCACCTCGGAATAACCCCTGACCACTCGCCTACGACCCTCCTGACCCCACAACTGACCCCACCCATCCTACACCCACACCCATCTACCAGAACCCCTATCACACTAACCCCTCGCCCACTTACCTCACACACTTCCCTTCTCCCTGGCCTCTCAAAGTGGCTGGGACCATTAAACTTACCCACTTTATGGCAACTAGAGCTTCCCTTCCCCTGACACAGCTCCCCTACACTGGAAGGCCTCAGGAACCAGGTAGGCAGCACATTTTTCACCAGGCCCGGGAATGGAGCCTGGGTGAGAAATACTGGGGAAGTATAAAGGAACGGAGAGGTAATCTGACGATGATTGCAACTCCTCAGATGTTCTAGCCTGCAGTGCCCCTGCCGATAGTCAGCATTTAAAATTAGAGACACAGTGGTGATATCTGTGGCAGTCAGTTTGCAGGTCTCACTGATGCCAACAACTGAAAAGCAATATTAATATTGCCGTATAAAATAAAAAGCTGTCAAGGTACCTTGCCAATTGCGAGTATTGACAGTAAGCATTACTTGGTTATCTGACTGTGGAATGGGTGATGAATTCTGTAACTTTTAACATATTCAGTTACAACTTCCCATTTTCCTTCCACCCTGTGCATGGAGAGAAACAGTGGCAGATAGCAACACACAGAAATGATTTAAGTTATTTGATTGTCCCACTTTGGGCTACGCAGTGGCACGTGCATCGCAGATTTGAACGAAAAAGCATATTTTGCTCAGCTTCTGTTGGCTGGCCACTCAGTCCTCGTTGACTAATCGAGAACTGTAACAAAAAAAAGTCCCAGACATTCGACTGATAATCTAACCGATAAGCAGCTATGAACTGATTTTGACGTCTTGTTCTGAAGATGAGAGAGCTCTGAACGCTATGGTTCCTTGTTAGACTCGAGGCTTTTAATTAGTGTGATTTTGTGATGCGAGTGTGGCTGCTCCCAGTATCTCAGTAACATGACTACAATATTGTGGATTTTACTTAGCTTCGCGTTAAGTGAGTTCCTTAGTGGGAGGAAAACTGACTAGTTTTGGAAAATGGAAATAAGCAAAGACTGCGGATACTGGATTCTGAATCAAAACAGGATGTTGAAAAAGCTCAGCAGATCGGGAAGCCACAGGAGGGAGGGAGAACACAGAGTTACTGTTTCGAGTCCGTCTGGCTCTTCATCTTGGATAAAGAGAGATACAGAAGGTGCCGGGTATTATACTGAAGCTGGGAGACAAGATGTAACAAATCTAAGAACAAAAGACAGATGGACTGGTGTGAGAGGTGGCTGGGGGTAAAGGAAGGTTTTTTTCATTAAGACATTAAATGTCTGGGATATTAAAAAGAAGGGCTTCAGATGGAGGAGAAAGACTGTGTCACAGACTCTTCGTCAGGAGGCATAAAAGTTGTTCTTAAATCAGGTGGCAAAGTACACTTAGCAGGGGGTTTCTTTGTTGTAAAGTTATTGTAAATATTAAAGTCAATGTTCTTGGACAGCAATTTCTAGTCTCTACATGTTGCATTCTTTCATAGACTGTGCAATCGCCACCAGCCCCAGAGCTCTCTCTGCCCATCTTATTCTGGACCTTGAGCCGTTGAGAGCCATGTCTTCAGTCGCTTGGGTACTGAGCTCTGGAATTCCCTCCTTAAATCCCGCTCTCCTCCTATTGATGCTCCTTAAAACCCAACTCTTATCCCCAACTCTTAACAGCACTATATAAATACTAGAAGCTGCTTGCACTAAAATGCCGGCCACAAAACTAAATGCTTGACCAGTCAATCTACAAGCTAAAAATGTTTTTCTTTTAATGTATATATACACAAATGACCTTTTAAAAAAAGTTACGCACCTGTTCATTAGGCCGAGAGCACAGCACCCGTACAACCACATTGGAGAGTCCAGTCCGACAGCAGAGAAATCGAGGCCAATATTTTGCAGCGATTGTTCCAAATTTGTTCATTTTGATTTTGAGTTCAGTGCAGACGTGGGTAATGTGCACCACGCGTCCAGTTCAATTCCAATAATCATCAAAGTCCCGTTAGGCAATGTTAACATTTAAGCCTCATTGAAATCCACCCGTTAAAATGTTCATTGCCGCAGATTCCGTCCAGAGTGCAGATTTCGCCAGGTCAAAAAAGGATAGATCATGATGGGAAGGAATGTCCACATGGATCATGCATGAAGGAACAGGAGAAAACTGGTCAGCAATTACCACTAAGCCAGTGGTATATTGTGGCAGCAAAGCATGGTGGGGAGGAGTAACAATGATAATTAACAAAATCGAACAGCAGATATTTCAAATCACACACAGATCTGGAAGAACATCTTACGAGTCATAGGGCCTTCGTGACTTATAGATGGTTACAATCAAGCCCATGTATCATGTTATTAAAATCAAGAAACACAAGTTAAGTGCTTACCATTTCAGTAACTGCAGTAATAAACCATTACAACCATCATGAATTTGATATCTTGATAGCAAGCTGGTGGGTACAATCAACTCATCAACAGCAGGTTCTTCCAATCCTGTTAGTTGATAAATTCTCCTTTCATTATTGCTTCTGAACAAGTTCCACATGAAAATGAAAATCGCTAATTGTCACAAGTAGGCTTCAGTGAAGTTACTGTGAAAAGCCCCCAGTCGCCACATTCCGGCGCCTGTTCGGGAGGCTGTTACAGGAATTGAACCCGTGCTGCTGGCCTGCCTTGGTCTGCTTTCAAAGCCAGCGATTTAGCCCTGTGCTAAACAGCCCCTTGTGCACATGGAGTGCGGACTCTGATATTCACGTTCACATTTTCCCACGTTTCTCAAACAACACTGTTAGGGAACAAGTTTAATCTGTTTTTGTATTGGTGAGTTAAGAAAGGCGTGCCCCAGTTTCATTTAGAGCATCTTGTGCGCTTTAACAAAAATGGAAGAGCACAAGCAGATCTGTGATGATTTCTCTTGTACCTGAGGCAACTTCAGCCAGCATTACATCATCCAGTTACAGCTCCACCCCATCTTTAAGCAGGACGAGAATGAAAGTTGGGCTATAATACGGCACAATTATTTCATTTACTGCCCAGCTCCAATGGAATTTTCAGCAGTTCTGATCGCACTTTATTAAAACAAAGGACTGTACTAGGGCAGCAGAATGGAGTGAGTCCTGCAGAAGTCACAACAGCTGCGGCAGCTGAAGTAGCCTGCACTTCAAACTGCAACCCTGACGTACATAACATATTCATCATGGTTTATCCATTTCTGATGCAAATTGAAAGATCCAAAGTCAGATGAAGATTGGGGGGGCAGAGCTGAAAGTTTGTTTTAAGCTGTTCCAAATAACAAGTACATACTGCCAACAATTTTACACAAATTATCCATGTTCCAATTGGGTGTAATTGGAAAGTTAGGAGTTTCAAGCTTTCCCTTTCTATCCTGCTTATGCTGAGACCCAGCCCTAAAGTCCAACTTCAGCACTTAAAACTTTCTGTGCCTTGATAAACGCAGGCAACCTTCATGAACCAAAAGACTGTGGAGCGGTTCCCCTATCTGTAGCCATGTCCACGTCTTGTCACAGTAATTACTTCTCTCCTCCCTTAGAAATTCAAGAAAGGAAGTGTTCAAAAAACTTGGGACAGCAAGAGCGACTGCTGTTTTGTTTTAAATTTCACTTTCTGAAAGTGCCAGGAAAAGCAGTGAGGAAAGTTCAGGGCATACATAACAAATCAAGATCGTGCCAATGTGGAGTAGTTCCAGAAATTAAAGTATTATCCAAGTTTCAAGTACGATGTCCCAGCTCAGACTGTACAGCTCACTGCATAAGCTAGTAGCAGTAATCTGCCAAAACATTATTCCAAACGTATTCAAAAAGACGAGCAAAATATGACCTTGACATCAGGCATTAGAAAACAGTACAGACGGTATAGTTAATTTGAGTGGGGCCTTAATCAACCTCCATCCGCAGTAATGGACACGCCTGATGTACTGGTCTTAAAAGGGTGTGGGCAATACAGATTCACCAGCATGATAACAAAACTTAAATTATAAGGACAGGATGCACGACAGACAGAAGAGGGTGGTGCAGTGGTAATGTCACTCAACAATCTGCCACCCTTACCCAGTCTGGCCTCCATGTGACACCACACCCACAGGGCTTAACTGGCCTCTGAAATGGCCTTGCAAGCAACTCCATTCAAGGGCAATTAAGGATGAGCACCAAATATTGGCCTTGCCCAAATTCTATGAAAGAATAAAAATAACCTTGGCTTGCATTGCTTTGAGATTTGATGGCGATCTCTTCAAAAATGATTTTATCAGATAAATACAGAGAAACTATCTCTTCCAGTGGTGGAATGTAGAACGAGAGGCTATCATCTTAAACGGCAAGGCAATCAGGGTGTATCATCAGGATGTATTTCATCCACACACGAGGCTGTGGAAATCTGCAACTTTCTTCTCCCAAGAGGGGGTCAACTGCAGCTTTCAAGGCCAGGCTTCATAGATTTTTGAAAGTTAAGGGTAATTACAAAATATGGAGCAAAAGCAGGAAAATTGAGATGAGGTGAGTGTCAGCCATAAGATTGAATGGCAGAGCAGTCCTGAGACTGAATGGTCAGTCCCATTCCTGTATCATTGCACAACACAAAAACAACAGAACACAGGAATTTAATGCTATCCGTTCACAAAGTAATTTTAAATTTAATTTCAGGAACGCCCCAACATGTTCCAAGTTATTGTGGTGCAGAATTATTATTCCTATAGTTCAAGCCCAAGCGAGAAAATGGATCAGGCAAATTTGGATTGAATGAAGTTCGAGAATTCCATTTTGTATTTACAAATGCCGGACAGATTTGCCAGGATTCTCGCACATTCTTAGAGTATCAGGGACACCAAGGTGTTCTGTAGCTCGTCTAAATGGCAACACACAAGTCAAGACAGTGAACTACCTGACAGTGTGTGGGAAGATGAGAAGTCAGGGAAGGGGAGTTGGGAAAGGGGAGTTGGGAAAGGGGAGAGGGGAAGGAAAGAGGGGAAGAGGAGTTGGGAAGAGGAGAGGGGACAGGGAGATGGTAAGGGGGGAATGGGGGAGTGAGTTGGGAGGGATCAGTGCTGATGGGTGGGTCAGTGTCGATGGGTCAGTGCTGTGTGTGTGCGGGGGGGGGGGTGCTGTGTGTGTGCGGGGGGGGGGGTGCTGTGTGTGTGCGGGGGGGGGGTGCTGTGTGTGTGCGGGGGGGGGGGTGCTGTGTGTGTGCGGGGGGGGGGTGCTGTGTGTGTGCGGGGGGGGGTGCTGTGTGTGTGCGGGGGGGGGTGCTGTGTGTGTGCGGGGGGGGGGGTGCTGTGTGTGTGCGGGGGGGGGTGCTGTGTGTGTGCGGGGGGGGGTGCTGTGTGTGTGCGGGGGGGGGTGCTGTGTGTGTGCGGGGGGGGGTGCTGTGTGTGTGCGGGGGGGGGGGGTGCTGTGTGTGCGGGGGGGGTGCTGTGTGTGCGGGGGGGGGTGCTGTGTGTGTGCGGGGGGGGGGTGCAGTGTGTGCGGGGGGGGTGCTGTGTGTGTGCGGGGGGGGTGCTGTGTGTGTGCGGGGGGGGTGCTGTGTGTGTGCGGGGGGGGGGTGCTGTGTGTGTGTGGGGGGGGTGCTGTGTGTGTGCGGGGGGGGGTGCTGTGTGTGTGCGGGGGGGGCGCTGTGTGCGGGGGGGGGGCGCTGTGTGCGGGGGGGCGCTGTGTGCGGGGGGGCGCTGTGTGGGGGGGGGGGGCGCTGTGTGGGGGGGGGCGCTGTGTGTGGGGGGGCGCTGTGTGTGGGGGGGGGCGCTGTGTGTGGGGGGGGCGCTGTGTGTGGGGGGGCGCTGTGTGTGGGGGGGGCGCTTGTGTGTGGGGGGGGGGCGCTGTGTGTGGGGGGGGCGCTGTGTGTGGGGGGGGCGCTGTGTGTGGGGGGGGCGCTGTGTGTGGGGGGGGCGCTGTGTGTGGGGGGGGCGCTGTGTGTGGGGGGGGCGCTGTGTGTGGGGGGGGCGCTGTGTGTGGGGGGGGCGCTGTGTGTGGGGGGGGGCGCTGTGTGTGGGGGGGGCGCTGTGTGTGGGGGGGGCGCTGTGTGTGGGGGGGCGCTGTGTGTGGGGGGGGCGCTGTGTGTGGGGGGGGCGCTGTGTGTGGGGGGGGCGCTGTGTGTGGGGGGGGCGCTGTGTGTGGGGGGGGCGCTGTGTGTGGGGGGGGCGCTGTGTGTGGGGGGGCGCTGTGTGTGGGGGGGCGCTGTGTGTGGGGGGGGCGCTGTGTGTGGGGGGGGCGCTGTGTGTGGGGGGGGGCGCTGTGTGTGGGGGGGGGCGCTGTGTGTGGGGGGGGCGCTGTGTGTGGGGGGGGGCGCTGTGTGTGGGGGGGGCGCTGTGTGTGGGGGGGGCGCTGTGTGTGGGGGGGGCGCTGTGTGTGGGGGGGGGCGCTGTGTGTGGGGGGGCGCTGTGTGTGGGGGGGGGCGCTGTGTGTGGGGGGGGCGCTGTGTGTGGGGGGGGCGCTGTGTGTGGGGGGGGCGCTGTGTGTGGGGGGGCGCTTGTGTGTGGGGGGGGCGCTGTGTGTGGGGGGGGCGCTGTGTGTGGGGGGGGCGCTGTGTGTGGGGGGGGCGCTGTGTGTGGGGGGGCGCTGTGTGTGGGGGGGGCGCTGTGTGTGGGGGGGGGCGCTGTGTGGGGGGGGGCGCTGTGTGTGGGGGGGGCGCTGTGTGTGGGGGGGGCGCTGTGTGTGGGGGGGGCGCTGTGTGTGGGGGGGGCGCTGTGTGTGGGGGGGGCGCTGTGTGTGGGGGGGGCGCTGTGTGTGGGGGGGGCGGTGTGTGTGGGGGGGGTGCTGTGTGTGTGGGGGGGGTGCTGGGTGTGTGGGGGGGGTGCTGTGTGTGGGGAGGGGTGCTGGGTGTGTGGGGGGGTTGCTGTGTGTGTGTGGGGGGGAGGTGCTGTGTGTGGGGGGCTGCTGTGTGTGGGGGGGGGTGCTGTGTGTGTGGGGGGGCAGTGTGTGTGGGGGGGCAGTGTGTGTGGGGGGCAGTGTGTGTGGGGGGCAGTGTGTGTGGGGGGCAGTGTGTGTGGGGGGCAGTGTGTGTGGGGGGCAGTGTGTGTGGGGGGCAGTGTGTGTGGGGGGGGGCAGTGTGTGGGGGGGGTGCTGGGTGTGTGGGGGGGTGCTGTGTGTGGGGAGGGGTGCTGGGTGTGTGGGGGGGTTGCTGTGTGTGTGTGGGGGGGAGGTGCTGTGTGTGGGGGGCTGCTGTGTGTGGGGGGGGGTGCTGTGTGTGTGGGGGGTGCTGTGTGTGTGGGGGGGCAGTGTGTGTGGGGGGGCAGTGTGTGTGGGGGGGCAGTGTGTGTGGGGGGGCAGTGTGTGTGGGGGGGGCAGTGTGTGTGGGGGGGGCAGTGTGTGTGGGGGGGGCAGTGTGTGTGGGGGGGGCAGTGTGTGGGGGGGGTGCTGTTTGTGTGTGGGGGGGGTGCTGGGTCTGTGGGGGGGTGCTGTGTGTGGGGAGGGTGCTGTGTGTGTGGGGGGTGCTGTGTGTGTGGGGGGTGCTGTGTGTGTGGGGGGGCAGTGTGTGTGGGGGGGCAGTGTGTGTGGGGGGGGCAGTGTGTGTGGGGGGGCAGTGTGTGTGGGGGGGGGCAGTGTGTGTGGGGGGGGCAGTGTGTGTGGGGGGGGCAGTGTGTGTGGGGGGTGCTGTGTGTGGGGGGGGTGCTGTGTGTGGGGGGTGCTGTGTGTGGGGAGGGGTGCTGGGTGTGTGGGGGGGTTGCTGTGTGTGTGTGGGGGGGGAGGTGCTGTGTGTGGGGGGCTGCTGTGTGTGGGGGGGGGGTGCTGTGTGTGTGGGGGGGGCAGTGTGTGTGGGGGGCAGTGTGTGTGGGGGCAGTGTGTGTGGGGGGCAGTGTGTGTGGGGGGGGCAGTGTGTGTGGGGGGGGCAGTGTGTGTGGGGGGGGCAGTGTGTGTGGGGGGGGGCAGTGTGTGGGGGGGGGGGCAGTGTGTGGGGGGGGGGCAGTGTGTGGGGGGGGGGCAGTGTGTGGGGGGGGGGCAGTGTGTGGGGGGGGGGCAGTGTGTGGGGGGGGGGGCAGTGTGTGGGGGGGGGCAGTGTGTGGGGGGGGCAGTGTGTGGGGGGGGTGCTGTTTGTGTGTGGGGGGGGGTGCTGGGTCTGTGGGGGGGGTGCTGTGTGTGGGGAGGGTGCTGTGTGTGGGGGGGGCAGTGTGTGTGTGGGGGGGCAGTGTGTGTGGGGGGGGCAGTGTGTGTGGGGGGGCAGTGTGTGTGGGGGGGGCAGTGTGTGTGGGGGGGCAGTGTGTGTGGGGGGGCAGTGTGTGTGGGGGGGGCAGTGTGTGTTGGGGGGGCAGTGTGTGTGGGGGGGGCAGTGTGTGTGGGGGGGGCAGTGTGTGTGGGGGGGGCAGTGTGTGTGGGGGGGGCAGTGTGTGTGGGGGGGGCAGTGTGTGTGGGGGGGGGCAGTGTGTGGGGGGGGGCAGTGTGTGTGGGGGGGGCAGTGTGTGGGGGGGGGGCAGTGTGTGGGGGGGGGGCAGTGTGTGGGGGGGGGGGCAGTGTGTGGGGGGGGCAGTGTGTGGGGGGGGGCAGTGTGTGGGGGGGGCAGTGTGTGGGGGGGGGGCAGTGTGTGGGGGGGGGGCAGTGTGTGGGGGAGGGGCAGTGTGTGGGGGGGGGGGCAGTGTGTGTGGGGGGGGCAGTGTGTGGGGGGGGGGGCAGTGTGTGGGGGGGGGGCAGTGTGTGTGGGGGGGGCAGTGTGTGTGGGGGGGGCAGTGTGTGTGGGGGGGGGCAGTGTGTGTGGGGGGGGCAGTGTGTGTGGGGGGGGCAGTGTGTGTGGGGGGGGGCAGTGTGTGTGGGGGGGGCAGTGGTGTGTGGGGGGGGGCAGTGTGTGGGGGGGGGGGGGGGGGCAGTGTGTGGGGGGGCGGGGGCA